>NC_139479.1:6120912-7598210 GCF_008360975.1 Lichenostomus cassidix | reverse complement strand
GTATTTCCCCCATGCTTTTAGAGTGGCAGTTTGGATTTTAAAAGAGGCTCCAGAGGGGTCCCTGTAGGCCCACCAGTGTCTGATGGAAGTTTGCACATCCATTTGGACAATGCAGCAAAGATGTGAACAAAGGCGTGTCTATATCAGATTTCATATAGGTACCTCACTCTCCAGCCTGTGTTAAGGTCTGTTTAGGTGCACATGAAGACCCCTGGGGTTCCCTGTCCAGTCCTTTGCACCCTCTTGGCAGCTTGGGGGAGAGAGACCCCCTGAAGAGAAACCTTGAGAGTGTGGGGAGAACTTCTGCTATTTTTCAACCACATCGGTTCCCTGAGCCGCTTTCTATACAGAGGTGCAAACATTTGTTCCAGCACAGCAGATGGGTGGTGTGAGGGAGGAATCAGTGGTGAAGGGAGAAGAGACTAAATCTGCTAATCCAGTACTGCCACCAAATCAACGTGCCTTGAATTGCAGCTGCTGGAAGCTCATCTGTCAGTGGTGCTTTTTCATGGGGTGATGGGGAACAGGAGCTGAGCCTAGGAACCTAGCTTTGAGAAGCAAATTTATTTCTGTTAAGTCTAAAAGAAGCCAGATATTCTTTTGTTTAAGTTTATCCAGCCAGATCACTGGCAGTTTCTCTGTTTCCCTTTGAATTATCTCCTCTGAGTTCACTGCAGTGCCTTGAGTTCACTCTGGAGCATAATTGAGCTATGGCTGCTCATTTCCTTGTGCTTTTGTGATGAAAACAAATCTGTGATGTGGGGATACCTCTTGGCTTAGTCAGAAGGTAAGTGAAGGCTTCTAGCTGCACCCAAATGCTTGCAGGGTGACTTTCCATCACAATCTGAAAGGGCCAGAGTGACCACAGGCTGGAAGAGTATGTGAAGGATGAGGAGACTAAATCCTCTTTCACTGTTTAGCAAGAGATTTCTGTAGTGTTATAACCCTAAAATAAACCAAGCAAACACAGAGAGGAACCAGGCCAAAGTTCAAACAAGCCTGATTTTTCGTGTGTTCACCTTATCTGACTGCTCCCATCCCTTGTGTGGCATATAATAAATGTTACTGAGTTACTTCTGGGCATTGCCATGGAACACCAATCCTAACTGCACCCTGGTCAGACCCCAGCTTCTTCCTCTCCCTTCCCACCATTCACACACATCTTTTATGACCTGTAGGTGCTGCAGTCCTCTATTAGGGGGAACTGACTGACCAACACAAGGATGAGGGTTTTTTTGCTCTGAACTGTACCCCTGAAAACAACCCCCTTTTAAAAATTTTCTCTCAGCCTTGTTTCCTTCTGTTTCTTCATCAAAACAACATGGCAGTGATAGCCCTCACACTGATTTCACCAGAACTGCAGAGTATTCAGCTGCACTCAAACATTGCCCACAATCTCAGGAAGGGTCTAGTCAGGTTTCACAGTGGGAAAACAGTCTGCTTCTGTCTCTGAATGTGTGGAATTGTACAGGGTAATGTGATGAATGAGAATGTTTTCCTTTCTCAGCATATCTTCTAAATCCCACTGGACAGTCAGTGTGACTGGCAAAACTCTCCCAGAATTCTGACTGTTGTAGCCCATCCCAAATCTTATCTCTCATTAAAGGATTAAAGAGCATGCCAGTATTTCTCCATGAAAAGTTCCCCAAAGTCTTGTGAAGAAAGCCTCTGCTTTTCTCACTCTGCCTGGCTGGGAACCAGTGGTGAAGCTGGAATCCCTAACTCTGAGCGGGTTGGGCCAGTTCTTGTTACCACTCCTCCCTGGCCTGTGGCTGACACCACTTTCCCCAGGCATGGCTGACTCTGTCCAGCCCTGCCTTAGGCATCTCTAGCCTGGGTTTAATGGTGCTCCTGATTCCTGGAGAGTTTTGCAGGCACTGGAGCTGATCTGCACAGGGATCCAGCAAAGGTGGGACAGATCTCGTGTACCTGGGCTGCTGTGCAGGGTGTCACCCCAGGATTTCTTTACCTTCCTTCTTGAAATTTGAAGAGAAAATGGGAGATTAGCGATAGCTCAACTCCTGTACCATCTGAGAATTCCAGATAGACTCTCAGATGGCACAGATCACCAGGATGTTTCTGGACTGAATTCCAGCCGAGAGCTTGGCCCCACATTCTTTACATGGATGCAGCACTCAAAAGCAACATATGAAATTAATGTCCTCTCTTTAGATGTAATGAATGTTTGCCCCTGTTGTTTAATTCTTTTGCTCAGTGTTCTGCCAAGGAGTTCAGTGCTGGGTAATACAAATGAAAGCCATCCCCACCCTGAAGGGCTGACATCTAAAGAGGCAGACATACTGCAGACTGGTTTTGCCAGGGAATAAATAGGTGGGCATGGTTTCATGTTTATCACTGTTACCAGTGATGAAGAGCAGGACAGATTCAGAAATGAGTGAGCCTGAGAGAGGTTTTTTCCCCTGTTGATCTTGGGGAAAAAAAAAAATAAACCAAACCATCCAGTGAATAGTGAATTTAGGAGAATTCAAATAGGGAAGTAGCTAGAGAGCAGTGTTTGGCCATGGAGAGGAAGACAAACTGTTCAGGGAAAAGTCTCCCCACAGGAGAAAATTACCTTAAAATTCCCTCTTAAATAAATCAGAAGTTTTTCTCCAGATAATCCCACTTTATGCACATGCACTGCAAACTGACTAATTCATTACCTGTGTAACAAAACTGGAACACTTAAACCACATTTTCTAATTTAACCAGAAAATTATTTATCTGATTTGTCTGAGAGCAAAGGGCTACTGAACAACTTAAATACACTTCTTCAAAGTTCAGGGACAATTGACCAAACCTTCCCTTGGTTTTCTGGCTACATGAAGTCTGTATTTCTAGCCATGGCTTAACTACACAGAAAACATCAGCTGCAAGGATAAGGAAAGTGGCAGCACCCTTACTTTGGCTGCATAGCTTTATGCACCTGCACAGGGAAACAAGGTGCCTATACGTTGCAGAATTCAAACACACTCATGCTTAATTCAAGGTTCTGATTCTTTTAGTTCTCGATTATTGCTCTGCAAAGTTTTCAGGCTGGTGTCCAAATTTGTAAAAACTTCTTATATAAACCTGGCCCGCTTCCTGCACAGAAGTGAAACAGCAGGGATTCACACCTGGCTGTCACAAGGTCCTGGAGGTGATGTTTTAGCTTTTTTAGCTGCATGCTTTTGCCAACTTGTCTGCATGGCTATTTACACAATATTCGCAGCATACATTTCCTCTAGATGGTTATCTATTCATAGGTTTTCATGCATTACAAACAAGGAATGTAAAGGAAGAAGGTAAATATTACATGGAAAACTCCGTATTAAGGGTTAAATGCATCCACAGACACAATCAACAATGTGATTACCATGAGATTGAAGACAAAGTGTTCTGGTATTTCTAAAAGCCTTCAGGACCACCTGCACTTACAGCACAGTAATAGTTTAATGCAACTTTTTTATTTTAGAACTCAAAGTGTGAAATTCCCACATACAGATTTCCCAGGCTTGTTTTCTTTCTATGCCCTCAATCACACTGGCATTCATAGGATTTTCTATGAATGCAGGGCAAGCCCTGCTACAAGTTTCTAAGTCTATTAGGGAAACACAAGAAGAAGCAGATATTACATGTGCAAATTTTTACTTTCATCTCCAGGTGGGTATGAACAGTGTGTCATCAGTTAATGATGACATAAGAGCTGGCATTCCTGATAAACCCACAGCTCCTTCAGGCTTGCTGGAAGGTTGCAATCCTATTAGTCAGATGCTGTAAAATTTAGGGTTTTAATTACCTTGGAGTCAAGATAACTCTTCCCTTTCTGAGCTGCTTGGAATTACTGATGGATACACATTCAAGGGAAAGATTTGGCCTCCAAGTTTTTGGTACAATCATTTTTAAATACAGGATAAAATACAAACCTTTTTTTCTATGATACCAAACAAGCATCTTTCCTACCTGGCCTGTCTCCTGCCTCTTTGTCATCATGTTTCATGATTCTGTGTTCATGTGACTTCCTTCACAATTCACCCTCAGCCTCACATTTTCCACCACTGACACTGATTACCTGGAATAGGGGACCTGAGGAGAGTCAAGGTGAAGACAGGTCTGTGCCACAGTTTGATTGTGTCAAAGTCAAAAAGGACTGACTGTGAGAGGGGATCTCAGGACAGCACGCTGGCAGGGAGCCAAGAGGAGCATGTCAGCAGCTGTGTTTTGTAAACTAGCAACAATCCTTTTGCCACTGTGGATTGCAAAAACAGCACTGCTGCCAATGTTTATGTGCCTCTGGCATCCTGACTAAGAATATTTTAGTTACATCACAGGTATGTGCAATAGGGTTTGGAGTTTTGCTAGCTAGTAGTGTGATTTTTGGCCTCGTGAAATGTGGTTGGATGCGTAACTGAGCGTTGGAGTTACATCTGGGGCTGAACCAAAACCACAGGGAGACAGCCTCATATTGTGCACAGTGCTTGGTATAGTATGGGGGAAGAGGGACTTTGCTCCTCTTAAGCCATAAGCCTGACCAGTAGTTCTGTATTGTTTTTGTCCAGGTGTTACTCTGCTGTGGATAATTTGACTTTCCCTACATTGTATTGGGTAGCAGAATTTTGCATAGCAAACCCTTTTTGCTGTGCTTCACTTTGTAGCTCATGGACATTTTAAGGAAGTGTGAGACTGCAGACCAGAGGTTTGGTTTGGGGTTTTTTCCCCCCTGCAGTCCATATATGGAACTTTGAGATTAAATGTGCACTGAGTCTTTTCCTAGTGAAGTTTGTCCTTCTTGGCTAAGGGCTAATTGTCAATAGGAAGTTGATCTGAAAAGTATCAAGGTCTTATTCTAATCTCGTGCAAAGTCCTGCAAACTTTCATTTAAAAAAATACAAAACCAATAAATGCAAAACTAGGAAGGCCACTGGTTTTGTGTCTGTAGTATATGGACAGACATCATAATTTAATTATTCTGTTGTTTGTCATTTTATTGTTTTCACCAGCAACATAAGCAGTTTTGCACCATTCTTCTTTACAAAGGCAAGTACTATATTTTCTAAGATGATCATGACCCCTTTGAAGCTGTCCTTATGAAGGGTGATGGTACAGGTAAAAAAACACTGCTCAATTCAAATAGAAGTGTGATCTTGAGAGACACAGGGTGCCATGACAGTGGCTAAAGTCACCTTGTTAAAATCCAGAGACAGTTTCATTTCCTGTCCTCAGTTTTTCGTGACCTGCGGTGAGTCACTGAGAGCATCTGTAGCCATTCCTCTCCACCTTGTTAATTCCTCTCCTCTCTGAACAGGGCTCAGCTGTTTGTGCAGCCTCAGTTGTTTGTGCTGCATGGCCTGTGTTGTCCCAGAAAAGGAGCAGCAGAGATTTGGTGGCTGCTCCAGGAGCAGACAAACCTTTCTTGCAGTGGAGAAGTTGCAGCCCTGAGAGCAGCTGTAGAAAGTACAGGTTCGGTGCTACTGCTGACCCATCCTGCTCCTTAGCCAGAATCCTGCACTATCTCTCAGTTCTTTCATCTGTAAAAGGACCTAAGAGGATTGCTGTACCTCACAGACGTGAAGTTTAGATAATTATAAGTGTGAGACACTGAAATATTACACCAGTAAAAATACCTCAGATGAAGAATTGTTGCTCTTTCAAGGCTAATGTGATTTTCTCCAGGTTGTCCTGTTCAGTGAATTCTAAAGGGCAGGGATATGGTTTTCTTAAACTCTGTGGAATGATGCTGGATTTCTATTTGTTGGCTTTTATTTTCTGTGACAGTCCAGAGAGTTTTTTCCTCAAGGGATTAAAGTACCTTTATAGACCTTGCTCACCACATCCTTCTTCTGCTTCCCATTCCTTCTCCTTTGAACTTCTGACAAGTACCAGAAAAAAATCTATCTGATCTGTTACCAGTTTTGTATAATTTAGATTGCAGAGTTACACTGGACTATTTGCTGTGTGGAAAAAAAGAAGGGAATCATCCCAAGATGGGTACAATCCCTTCAAGAGTAAGATCTTGAGTCCTAAACTGACAAGTTACTGTGGGCAAGCTGAACCACTTAGCTCCCAAGTCCTTCCCAATCATAATTCATAACAAAGAAGGATATTTTCTCAGGTTAATATTTCAGCTCCTTCTCAGCTTTTGTGCCTCTTTTCTGAAATAGTTTTTAGATAGGAGTTGATGCTGCACATCAAATTTCTCTTTTGCATTCAATGAGGGCCCAGTGGTTCTAACAAACTTCAAAAGGGATGTCATATTCTATAAAATACTTCACATTTCTTTTTATCAAAGTCTGACTTTTTTTTCCCAGGGTTGTACAAGCTCACACTACCTACCGAGTCTGTCTGTCTGCATCACTTTCATGTGTTTGTGAATTGCTAATGAAGCTACATGGGCCTCAAAGCTTGCAAAGGGTTCCCTTCGAGTGGGTTTGTACAGCCTGAATTAATTCTTCTCTAGAAATCCCAAGGTGTCTTGCCCCTTTTGCCCACTGCTTAAGAGAAAAGGATCCCCTTGGTTGTGAGGCTGAGCTCTCAGAAGCCCGGCAACAACATTGTTGACCAAAGGTTATCGGTTTTGCTTTGCAAATTATTGATAGGGAAACAGAAGATGCAAAATCCAGGGAGATGTTTACAGCTGAAATTCCTATTTTTGCTCTGCTGTTGCTGAGTAGCCTTGACCACTGCTGCTTATAATGTAACATCCTATAACTTCCATACCTGACAGCAAAATTGCTGAAAACCCCAAATGTGCAGTTTTACTTACAAACCACTACTTTTTTTTGCAATGGTGGTGCAGTGATGCACCTTTCCTTTCTGCCTGTCCATCTTAGCTATAGATCAAATAAACACGTATTCCTCCAGAAGAGGGACAAGAAGTGTCCTCCATTCTAAAGCTGTTAGTAGATTTCTTCCTAGTGATAAGCAGTTAACTGTTCACTTATATCCTAAAATGAAAGGTTAAAGAACGTATTTTGTATGCTAGTACCCATTTTTTACCAAACAGTGTAAGATTTTTTTGTCATTCCTTCAAATTCTTTAATCACAAGAATGGCCAGTGGCAATGAACACTCCATGTTGGCAATTTGTTGACGGGGGAAAGAGAGATTTGTCTGTATTATTTAAAATTCTGTAATGAAGACAGAAGGAAACATTGAAAGTATTCTCAAAAGGCAATTAATTCTTTCTGCAGGTTGTATCAGAAACATTCTTTAAACCTTTTGTCCTCTGTGAAGAGTGTGAAAGAGCTCAAGAAGGTGACAGAAACTAAGAAGGTATGGAGCCCTTTTTGGGGCTGATCCCAAAAAGGACATAGGCACATAATGTGGCTTATTACTGAAATAAAGGTGCCTGAGTGCAAACCTGCATTCCTGCAGTGTACACCTCATCCTGTGTGTCATAAACTTTTTACTTTAACATTCCTCAGCTGGCTGAACCTGTGCATCTGCTTATGCTCAGGAACACCTTCATCCTGAGAAAGCAGAGTAGGGTGATACTTACCTCATCTTTAACCCAGGAACTCTGCACTGAGGGCTTATTTCCCTGGGGAGATCCATGCTGCTGAGTGTTGTCACAGCACATCTGGAAGGTGGAATCCAAACAGAGTGGAATGGAAACCTTGCTTTCCTTTCAAGATTTGTCAGGGACAGATGCCTTATATCCAAGGCAGATAGAAGATTGCAGATATTTTATTGATAGTATAATAATCATACAATAAAACTGCAGATATTTTATTGAACCAGCCTACCTTTCACTGTCAAGGCTCTGCCACAGTGACTCAAACCCACACCTTCCCCAACAGTGCACTGCCAAGTTAAAAGCCAGTCTGGTCTGAAATGGGCATCTTAGCACAGCCATCAGCTTCTGAGAACAAATTCAGTTGTGCCATGTCCTAAATTATACCAGTCCCAGGATCCACACACACCCTGGATTCCCCTTATGGCAGTTTCTGTGGCAACTGGTGATGTCAAGGTCCTTGGTCACCCATCACATTCTTGCAGTCAAAACAAGAGGAAATTCCAGTCCACTAAATATCTTAAGGATGTTTCAGTTTATCAAGCAAATGAGAAATTTTTTTAAGTGCACCATCAGAATTAAAATAATATGCAGATATATATGACCCCATATATATGTCTTTCCTTTTGCAGCCCTTTTCTTATGTTTTCCTGAAAGCAGAGCAATTAATAACTTGGGTGATATGTGTTTGTTGCTACATGGTTATAGAAAAGGTGCCAGAGCCCTGTAATAAATGATTTCTCTGAAACATTAAATATCTGGACAACTAACTGTCAAGGATTTTCCATGCACAGATGGGAGCTGCAGAACAGCAGATCTGTGGGGTCTGAATCTCATGCAGCACAAAAGGAGCCCTTTCATGTTACATGAAAACACCCTGCAGTGTTTGAAATTAATTCCTTTGGATCAGGGGGAATCAATTTTGGTCAAATTGCCTTCAATCAAGTGACTAATGGTTTTGTTAAAAATCTCATTGTCAGTCTTGAAGAGAGATGTTGATCTGGATAAGCTATGCTGGGCTTTCCTTTGCTCCCTCACTGCTCATGGCTTGAGAAAACTCTTCAGAAAAATATCCCATGCAGCGTATTATGATGTTATGACATGTTAGCACATCTCATCCAGAGCTATCCAATCTGATTTTAAATTGCATGTAGAACTTCAACTAAATATAATCCAGATTTCATATTGTTTTATTATTTTCTTCCTCTATACCTGTTCCCAGAGTGCATTCAATAAGACCATATTATTTCTTCCCCTGCCATGAATATTCATTATATTCAGGTTTTCATTTTGGGATCTGGGATGGGCAAAGCTAGTGAGGTTTCTTTCTTGTGAAATCTGTTTGATCAGGGGAGTTGTGGTTTCTTAATTCTCTAAAATTCAACACTGGGCCAATTTCACTTCTCTTTATCTGATCTGATTTTGGTGTGGTGTTAGATTAAAAAAAATTCCTTTGTGCAGTGCAGCATCTGAGATTTAAAGAAAGAATTACCTCTGTTCAGTTGTAATGAACATTATTTGCCCTTTGTGTGCAGGTCTTCTATTAGATCCAGCAGCTTTTGCCCTAGATAATAAGGAAGGGATTATGTGAGAGATAAGTTGATTACTCAATAATTCCCCAGGAAAAAATTCTGAAGCAAATTCAGGTGATAAACACCATCTGTGTGGGGAAGAACCGTCTGTGAATGGATATGGTAAATCTCTTATATGTGTGTGTGCAATATGTTCTCCATATCCCAAGCTGAGGCAGTCAGGTCCACTATTCCAGTCAGAAATATCCCACCCCAGCCCTCCCCACAGGGAGCACAGCACTTGGCTGTATCATGGACATCCAGGGCTTTATTTCCAGATCTTTCTTTAGTAAAACAGAGGAAAAGCAGTGAGTTTTGAGTGTCTCTGAATACTGTCCTTGCTGCTGCTGAGCCCCAGTCTTTTCTTGTTTACTGGTGCAGCTCACTCAATGATTTTTTCCCCCAGGTTTTCTTTGAGTCATTCTCGTGACCTGCTTGCTTCTCTGCAGAGCTTCTCAGATCTCTGTATCCATATCACCATGGGTAGGGTTCTTTTGGAAGACTTTTTTATATTTTCTTTTTTGCTTCTTCCCAATTTTTATAAATACACATATCCAGTGGAAGGCTGGTGCCAGCTTTTGGCTATGCATCATTTCCTCACATGAGCTACACAACAGCCAGAGGATGCTCCAAGCTGAGATTATCCTCATGTCCATGGGTGGATTCACTCTTTCATTGCTGGACTGTCATGTGGAACTTCTTCATTCCTTGGAAAATCTGGGCATTGGTGGCCTTCAAATTCTGCCCATAATGGTTAGGGAAGCCAAACTAAGTGGTCTCCCCCAGGCCAGGTGCTTTGAGGGGCTCCATGAAGTAGTGACTGCCCTGACTGCAGTGCAGATTATCACTTCTTAGCCCACCAGCCTCCTCCATCAGCCTTTCAGGACAAGACAGGCTCTGCTGCTGCACAATGCACAACACACTCACAGAAGTTTAAGACAGACTGATTTATTCTGGTGCAGAGTAGCTACAAAAGATGCAGAGTATTTTGCAGTGAGATTTGCAACTTTGTAACCTACTGTACAAGAAGCAAATAATGAAGAATTGAGAACTGGGCTCTTGATATTTCATGTAATGCCCTGTTGAGTCCAGACTAAGCACGACAATCAACTTTATACTGCATGTGTGGTTGTAGTAAAACTGTTTGCTGTGTTTTTAAATCAGCCTTTGCCAAGGTTAAATTTCTGTAGGAATGATAGAATATTGGGACACATGTGTTTGGGTGTTATTTCCAAATGTTGGGGAAGTTGATATTAATTTTCTTTAAAGTTTGTCTTCATTCATTTGATTGAAGTTGATCATTTAGATAATGTTTCCAAAGGGCTGTGAAACTGATCCAAACTTGCTGCTTACAGAGAGAATGGAAAAGATTTGGAAACTGAAATGTCATGAGATTCTTTTTTATCAGTGTGGCAAACTTTTCTTGAACTGATATATTTTGATTTACCTTATCAAAGGTTTGGAAAGCACAGTGATAACAAGCTCATCGCATAGACATTTTTCAAGATTAATAAGTTATCTTAAAACTTTCTGCATTATCTCCACACTTCAGTTCACCACGCTTTCTGTATCTGAACATTTTAGAGAGGCTTCAAATAATTTTCAGGGGGCTCACTTAAAATTCAGAGCATGCCATGATGAAGGCAAGCTTTTCTGCAATTGCTTTGAAGTGACCAAGTAACCCACTGACTTGCATTACAGACACAGTTCATGACAGACTTGTCCTCATGAATCACTGAAATTGCTCTTTCCAGTCATGCCCAGAGCTCTGCTCCTGCCTACCCCCACACCCCTTTCTATACCTCCCACCAAGAGCTGCTTCTGTCTCCCTGATTCACAAAAAACACCATCCAATGAATGCTTTTCCAGCATTTTGGAGGTGGTGACTTCATTTGTGTAAGCTCACTCTCATGCTTTAAGACAGTAGGAATCCTAAAAGAGCCTTCTGTCAGTGGGGTAAGAGTACGCTGGGCTAATCATTTGTCATGCCAACACCTCATTCTCCTTTTTCCTGTCTCTCTTTGTTAGTGTTTTGTCCACTTCTTCTTGATCTGTAAGATTTCTAGGGAAAAAGGCAAGTGCATAGTGTGTGTTTATCTGGAGTGTGACAGGTTGGGTCTGTGCCCTTCATGGTATTTGTGATAGACAGTGCCCAGGTGTTTGCAGGTATTTTAGGGAATGCAGTAGGCACAGACCTAGTAATTCAGCTGTGCTAAATTCCCACAAAACAGGAGACTGGAGAAGCAGGGGCCATTGCAATACCTCCTCCTTTTTCTCAACACCCATTTTAGCTCAAGTTGTAATAAATAAACTAACCTGGGGGCAAAGGGGCCACAGCGCCTGTCTGTAATGCTCTTGGAAAAGGGGTGACTTTTTTTGCCTTGATAAATGTCCAAGACAAATGAGCATGAAAAAGATTTTCTTTGGGATGATCTGGGTTCTCCCAAGAAAAAAAAACAGGGTGTGTGATCATCCAGTCTAAAGGAAATAAAATTCTTCCCAGATAGATTATGTTTAATTATGTCTTTTCTTTCTTCTCTTCCTTGGTTTTATGTAGATGTGAAATAATGATTGGCATTGCACACAAATTCTCTTTTTAACCTGAAAATAGCTGGGCTTGTAATGGTGAGAAGAGGGAGAACAATTTTCTTGGAGAAAGGTTTTGGATTTCCTTCAGCATTCCTTTGGCTTAGTCCATAGTCATTTTGTTGGGTCCAGCATCTGTGCCTGTCTGCTGACCCAGCACACTGCTTGTGACAAACTGTGCATACCATTATCAGTTAGGGGGTTTAAACGAAATTAATAGCACTGACGTAGCTAAATGATCAAGTGCTACTCAAAAGTGAAACCTGTGAGTCCTTTTAGTGCAATAGAAAGGGGAAAATGGTAGGTTTGGATCTAACTACAGAAAAGATTGAGAAGATGACTAGAACTATGGTATGAAGAAAATAGCATGTGACATCTTCTGGGGATGTGTATCACAGAATCATAGAATGGCTTGGGTTGGAAGAGACCTTGAAGATTATCTAGTTCCAGCCCCATTCCCACCGTCTGTGGGCAGGGTTGCCACACACATATCAAGTTACTCATGTCTCCACCCACCTGGCCTTCCCCATGTGTATGGGGAAGGATATTTGGGAGATGCCACAAAAGCAGAGAATATCCCTAGCTGGTGGTCCCAAGATGCTTTGAGGAATGGTGGCAGGAGGTGTTGCTGCCCTCAGGATGCTCACCAATGGTCACTCAGGCTCTGGACTCAAGCAGTCACCACCTCTCTGGCAGGATGGGAAGGAAGATGACTGTAGCTCTGGGTGAGACAATTCAAAATGCAGTGGCTGAGAGTTGGGGCTTTTCACTGGTATCTGAAAGCAATGTCTCAGTGAGAAACCCAAATCTACTGCTAAACTCATATTCAGAAAACCTGTTTTGTGTTTCTTGCTGCTACCAAGAGACTTCAATCTCCTCTATTTGCTCTGGCTACCAAACCTGTGGCAGGAATTCGACTTCCATTCGCACCTGCCATGTAGGATGCAGGCTGTGATTGTACATGTGTCTATCTCTGTTATGTAGCCAAACATTCAGCCTTGTTCTAGAACTTGTACAAAGACTTTCCATCTCGACCTTGCACTTCTCATTCCCCTCCCTCTGCAGAAGTTGTCCTCTCCAGTATAACACAGAAAGAAATAAGAGAGAAACTGGTGGAGGCAGGCTGGCCAAAGAAGCAACACTGGGATTGCAAAGAGGACTTTGGGATTGTTTATTCTGTCCTCTCTGTGGAGAGTGGAGAGCCCAGCCACAGGCTGTGCTGTAGCTCAGGCCTTGACACCCCATTTGAATGGGTTGGCATAATTTCCCAGCAGACACCCTGAGCTCCTCTTTTCCTGGGCAGGGTGAGGATGCTTTGAGCACAAGCTGTGGGCGAGCTGCCCCCAGCCAGGTGTAAAGAAAGGGAAGGGGTCAGATGGCTTGGGCTGCTTAACCCTGGGCTCAAAAGTATGTTTCAATGAAAATTGCAGAGAAGTGATTCAGAAAAGCCAATGGAAAAGATGGGAATTCGAAAGCACAGAATAACTACTTCACCATCCTCCGTCTCCCTCATTCATCAGCCCTGCACACTCTCTTAAAGGGAGGGGGCCTGTGGACACCTTGGAGGGCATTTGCAAACACACTCCTCTCCCCCACATTTCTTTTTATTGCTTCCCTTCTACCTGTAATGAAAAAAGGTCCCTGCTGTGGTCAGACTTTGTGTTGTTTGATTTAAGCACAGATCACAGTGATGAGGGCTTAGGAAGGCCCTTTGTGTGTGTTTAACACTACAGCTGCCAAGGTGAAGAGAAAACCCAACAGACTAAGCAAGATGCTCTAAATACTAATAAAGTCTGAGGGTGATTGGAAGGAGTGGAAATGGGAAAGCCCACAATCCAGGTAATTAAGCTGTAAAGCCCACAGAGGAAGGGCTGTCACCAAGTCATCTGATGCAGGATGAAGACCAAAGCACGGTGTGATTCTTTGTCTCTTAATCCCCTCCTCCGCTCCCCAGCATGTTCTTATTTCCCTATAAAGTCTTTATATGAAAGGTGGGGGAAAAAATGATTTAAAAAAAAATCCTGAAGGATAAATCTTGTAATTCAGAGCACTGAACAGCTGGTAGTTTAAAGCACAGAACAGCAGTTTAGTGATTAATTTACCTCTTTAAAATGCTGAACAATACAATGCAATAAAATATAAAATTTTATTTTGTATGGCCTCCTTCAAACCAACTGTATCCTGGAGCTCTTTCTAAAGTTAAAGTGCAGCTACAGAGTTAAATAATCAGTAACAGCAGAAGGGAGAGGTATAAAGAGAGATGTGCAAGCAATAAAAAGATCATCTCCCCAGGAGCTCCCCTCCAGTCCATTTAATTCTACCGAAAGAAAGTAGCCTTTGCGATGGTTTTTACATACTGATGGATTTTCTCCTCACATGCCCTTTCCCTCTTCTTCCATCTCCTTCCCCGGGCAGCGCCCACCGCCCCGCTCGGCATCGGTCCCTCCTCGCCACTCAGTGTCACCTCCGGCGGGTCGCCCTGGCACCGCCACCAGGGGTTTCTGCCCCTTTGTCCCCTTGCCCCAGACGGAGAACTCCTGCAGCCTGCTGTGTGTTTGCATGTGCCGTGTGTGACCCTCTGGGGACAGCGCGGGATGAAGTTTTGTCCTCTCACACTGTGACTGACACGCCGGCTGTGCGTGTGAGCTCCGTGTGTGTACAGAGGGGGGAGATAAGAAAGGTGGAGGGGAAATCAGGCGGATAATGGTTTTGGTTATGGGGGGAAACGCATTAGTTTGAGGCGGACGTGGGCAAAATTCATCCCTGGCGTAACATCGCTGAGCCCCCGGAGACAGCAGCAGGGAGTCATTTTACCCACGGAAATAAGGAGCCGCGCTACCCTCATTTGTCAAGCGCAGCACAAAGCAGAGATGTGGAGAGCCCTGTCTGGGGTGGGGGCTGAGGGGTCTGCATGTTTTGGGAGCCCTTCACATCTACAGTGTTTGGGTTTCCCGGAGTAAAGCTCTGTCTCACGGTGTTCTTGTTCCGCTGGGTAATAATCAGGGAGCTAGTTAGCAGACAGATGCTAAACCTGCTCTTACTGCATTTAGCATTTCAGAATAATGAATAGATTTGCAAATGATGTTTCAAGCCTGCTTCTTTTTCAAACAATGGCATTGCTAATATTCCCAGATCCTTTGACTTTGCGATTGTCTTTCTCAGACAGTAAAAACGTTGCAATTCGCTTTCTGGGAAAGGCAGAAGGGAAATGGCTTTTCTAAGTAATTTCAAGAAATGCCTTTTGTAGGGAAAAGTATGTGCTGATAAGCTACTCGCCTAAACTCTCAGCTGAGTTACCCCATGCTGGTGGCACTGCTCTGAATTTACACCTTGGAACCTGGGAGTTTCCCTCCTCAGTCCCACGGAGTCATTTCTTCCCTGGTGGGCTTTTACCCTGCTGCTGCTAAACTCAGACGCTGGTCCTGAGACCACCAAGCAAGGCTGCCGGCCTAAACACACAGCCTAGAATTTGCTTGAATCCTTATGTATTCAGCCTGAAAAATCTTGGCGAATCTTTGCCGCGGGGATTTGAAGGTCACCCTCCCGAGAGCAAAGTGTGCTGCACCGCAGCCAGCAGCTGAAAAGGCACCTTGTGGTTTCCAAAACCAGAGCAGGGCTTGCCTCTCTCCTCCGCTCTTGCGCTCCCTCTCCGCTAACCCATCTTTAATATGGATCTAATTCCGACTACATTGCAGCGCCGCGAAATCACATTAGGCAGCGCAAGGAGACTCGCCGCCCCTTCAAGCATGATAAACTCTTGATTGCTTCCCCGAAGCTCTAATGAGCCCGCGTGGGCTGGGCGTGATGGAGAGAGAGCTGCCGGGGCGTGCGGGGAGCAGCGGGGGCCGCTTCTCCTCCGGGGGAGCCGCGGGACCCAAACCCGCCGGCAGCCCGGGCTCGCCTTCTTTTCCCCTCCTGACAATTCCCCTCAAAGCCGGCGAGGGCAGGAGAGCTCGTCATTCCCGCACCGGGCAGCCCTCCGTGCCTTCCCCGCACTGCCGGGCGGGCAGCGCATCCCTGATCCCCCTTGCCCGGAACCCCCCGACGCTCCGGGGCTGCGCGGAGCCGAAAGCGATGCTTTATCGCTCCTCTGCGTGAGCCAGACGGAAAGGTTGCGGCAAAGGTGGGAGGTGTTAATGATGGGTTGGCGCAAGGCAGTGCTTATCTCTTTAAGAAATGGAAATGAGGTCTAATTAGCATATACTGGTTGCAATTAGCATATAAGTCCCGTTCGGGGACTTGGAGGAAGGAGAAGGACTAGGCAGCAACTTAATGGGATTTTATTAGACGAAATTAGCCAGCACTGAACAGTCATAAAAATATCTAAATTATTAGTAGCTCTGGCAATTTATTGTGAGTGCTTCCCGGACATGCTAATGTCTATTGGGTCTGCGTCATGCCTGCTAATCACAAAAACAAACTGTGGGACAAGAGTAATCTATCTGCTGTACATTGTTATGCTATTGTAGGCACAATGTGACAGCTTTATATGCATATATATGTGCGTGTGTGGCGCGGTTTGAGGGGTGCGTTTTTGCTAATGCCTTATGAGTTATGTAAATGGGATACGTTTGAGCAAAAATGACAAACTGGTCTCTACAGAAACAATCTCACCTATGAAATAGGGGGGAGGAGGCTGAAGCATAGGGCTTTTGCTGAAGCATAGGGCTTTTGTTGAAGCAGAATGAAATGCAAACCCCCTATGGTCATGGCAATCACATGCACTGAGAGGCCAGAAGGAAAACCCTTCTGTGTAAGATGATCATCTATAGAGACAAAGAGGACATTAAAAAAACCAACCATCACTCAAATATATGTATACTCAAATATATATTGAGTGATGCTTTCCTTCATCCCCACACAAGTTAGATGCTCTTTTAAATGAGCACCTTCTGTAATATCCACTTCGAGTGAGGTCCAAATGTGATCAGCTGAGGTGGATGCTCAGCTGAAGTGAAAGTGAAGTGATGAAGAATCAACGTTTTTAACTTACAGTGAGAGGTCAGGCAGACTGGTCCAAGATAGGGTCTGATAGAAAGTTTCCTGCTCAGACAGGAAAAAAAATCCCCACAATAAGAAAAACTACATCACTCTTCACAAGCTCCTTCCTCAGTGTTTGAAGACAGAAGTGTTTCCTTGCAGCCTTTTCTGTTGTACCAACGCAAGACTTCTGGGCTGGTCCAGCAGGGTCTTGGCTAACCAGTAGGTGTGAGTGCTCTGGAGCTGGGAGTGGGATGACACCAGGGATAATTCTCTTTGTCCTTTAATGAAACAAAGTGGAATTATTCCAAATATTTCCAGGACCAGCTCTTGACTCTTGGTGGTGGCTGTGTTTTCACTGCAAGAGGGACCAAAGGATAAGCAGGAGCAATGCTGTAATACCTTTTAGGGTCAGATTCTTTGTGTTTATTTATAAGTGGTGCATTGTATCATAATATATTTGTAGGTAACTCCATAAATGTCAGGCTTGTGTCAGGTTGGCAAAAGAATCATAGAGAGAGGTTAATTTAACAGAAGCTGGTAAGTTAAAAACAAAAACAAACAAAAAAACCCCAAAACCCAAAAACAAACAAACAAAACAAAACAAAACCAAAAAAAAAACCACCCCAACAACAACAAAAAAGTAATCTTAAATGGTTGATATAGCTCACCTGGCCTCCCATTTTGGAATAGGATTTGGAACAACTTCTGCATTTCATCTGTTTGATATGTTCAGGGCATGGTGAATGTCTCTGCAATGTTGACTGTGGCGCCTGATGAGGAGTCCAATTTACATATTCTCAATTTAATCTAAAGTAGGTGCTAATTGATTACTGCTGAATGTCAGCACGCTCTGATTATCCGCTCAAGATGCTCTGGAAAAGAAAAACACTCCAAGCCGAGCTGCAAGTGGGAAGGAGGTGTTTGAATTTAGTCTGCCATGTGTGCTGGTTTTGACTGGGACAGAGCGAATTTTTTCCATAGTAGCTCTTATGGGTCTGTGTTTGGGATTTGTGCTGGAGCAGTGTAGGATAACCCAGGGGTGTTTTCATTACTGCTGAGCTCACACAGAGTCACAGCCTTTTCTGCTCCTCACCCCAACCCACCAGCGAAGAGGCTGAGGGTGCACAAGGAGCTGGGAAAGGACACAGCCAGGACAGCTGAACCCAGATGACCCAAGAGATATCCCAGAGCATGTGGCACCATGATCTGCATACAGAGCTGGGGGAAGAGGAAGAAGGGAGGAGGTGCATTCAGAGTGATGGTGTTTATTTCCCCAAGTCACCATCACATGTGATGCAGCCCTGCCGTCCTGGGAATGGCTGAACACCTGCCCAGCCATGGGAAGCAGTGAATTAATCCCTTGTTTTGCTTTGCTGACACTTATAGCTTTTACTTCACCTGTTAAACTCTTCATCTCAACCTATGAGTTTTCTGAGTTTTCTGATTTTTACACTTTCAATTCTCCTGCCCATCCCAGCATGGGGACAGTGAGCAACTGGCTGTGTGGTGCTTAGTTGTGATCTGGAATTAAACCACGACACCATGGAAAGACTCTTACTCTTTTACCTGACATTATATAAAGGCTTTAATTATCCAGGCCTGAGGCTGTTGAGTGGCTGCTGCTTTGTTGTGTCTTTCCAAAGCAAATGACACAGACACAGAATTTCCTTGCTTTCTGACTGATTTTGCTCAAACAAGACATTTCTTCTACAGGGGTTTTCTCATCTTCTCCCAACCCCGTCCTTAACAGTCTCAGGCTTCAACCTTGAGCATCCTTTCCCTAACCTGGAAGGCACAGTAAGGCCAGAGAAGGAAGTTCAGGTTAACATTTAATATACCATGCTGGATTTCAAGAGACAAGCCATGAATCTCAGCAGTGTGTGACCTCTGAATCTGGGGCTGGGAGGAAAGCATTCTGTAGTCAATCCTAGCTCTGCATGCAATTTGGGCCAAATCTCATACCTCTTTAAACCTCAGATTCCTCTCTCATGGCTGGACAGCCTCTGCTTTGCAGACAGCAAGGACCTTCTCTCACTATAGGGGAAGATGTACAGGGCTTATCATAAGGAAACCTTGGCTGATGTAACTCTACTAATCAGACATTTCCAGTCAGGCATTACCACTTTTTACTCTCATACTTCCTACATTATTTTGGGATCCTTTTCTTTTGCTGAGACCTGAGCTTTTGGGGTTGGTTTGTTTGTTTTGGTAAGCCTTCTTATCTGGGCACTGAGCCTAGCATTAATTTGTTTGTGTACTTTGTAGCATGCCCAGTTCTGTACCTGGAGATAGATATCTATCTATTATTTAAATAAATGCCTACACTCTGCATGAGGAATAAGTCACCATGAACAAAAATTTTAAATAGGTGAGCTAGATGCAGTGAGAAAATGCTCTCTTACTGTTTTCTTTTTCTTTCCTTTCTGTGCCTGGCTACAATTAAGTAGCAAATTGCTGCTTCTTTGAATCACGGTAGGTTTAATCAACAGCACGGTAGTAAGGCCATTTTTTCCTGGCTCAGTCTTGGTATGTGGGGCTATTTCCCCAGTAGAAGTGCCTTCCAGTTTAGATCCTGTCATGCAGAAAGCCTTTTCTTCATGTATGCTCTCCCTCTGTGGTTTCCATAAGAGCTCTGCCCTCCAGCTTTTCCAATTCAGCATTCACGGTATGAACTTGTGTGTTTGGGAAGCTGCCAGGGGATGGGAGTTAAGGCAGCAGCCAGTGCTGTGTGGAAGTGTTGTGTTTTTTATTTCCTTTGAGCAGTTAATCTCCATTAGATTGCCCAGCTCCTGTTATGCATCTCTGATACGGATAAAGGTCTGTGTAGCAAATGCTGTTATTAAGAAATTTCCCTTCCTGTTAGTGCTGCTTATTAAGGTCTGAATGCTTGAACACTTTAGATATGTCAAGTAGTGGGTCTAAAATCATTTAAATTTTTTCTTTTTTTCTTTTTTTTTTTTAAATTCTGCAGCACTCTGGCTTCCTTCCATGGATGTATTTATGATTAGGTTTTGGTCTAGCCCAAACACTTGCCTGCCTGCTTCCAGCTCCTTCCAGTTTCCCCTAGATGGGGAAACAGCCCATATGGGGAACAACCCATATTGTCCAGTGCCCAGCAGAAGCATTGCTGCATCCCAAAGTCCAGAAATTCAGCCTTTATCCTGTCCAGAGCTGTCCCACTAATCTCCTCAGTGGTAGGTTTTTGCACCCTGTACCTCACTGCCTGCTTGTCCTCTCCCATTTATCTTCCCAGCTCCCTGTTACACTGACATATGTCAATGGCACTGTGCTCTGGGTGACCTGGTTGCCTCCTCCCTCTCCTCACTGTCCTGGCCAGCAGGGCTGGGCTTTCCCCTGGGGAAATGGAATGCAGACATGCCTCTCAAAACCTTATTCTTGTTCCTGTCCCCACTCAGCTCAGCAGCTGAGGAGGATGAGCCAGCCCTCACAAGGAGGGGACACTTCCACATTAGTTGCAGACTTTGGTCCCAATCTGTCTTCCACGTAACATGAAGCCAACAGCAGCCAGAGCAGGGAGAGCAAGGAAGAAAAGCAAAGGCTTTGTATTTTTTCCCAAGCACTTTTCTATTTTTTCCCCTATCCTCAACTCTGTGCCTGCTCGCTGGAGTCACCTGCCTCTCCAGTTTTGGACCTGTGTCTTCAGAGGGATTCCACAGAAGGAAAGGCTGTCCTGGGCACAAGGGCAGAGTGGCTGAGTGGCCTGGAGGAGGCCTTGTGCTTCCTTTGCATTCCCAGCTGTGAGCAGAGTGTATGAGTCCCACATCACTGGCTGCTTTTCAAATTCAGCAGAAAGGTGCAAGGCATTTTCTAAAGTGATTTTCATACTTCCCTTCATACTTCAGCAGGGACATCTAACCAAGCCCTCCATGGATCAGAGCTCAGCCTTGTCAGGCATGGGAGGAGCTCTGCTTGGCCTGGATGTTCATTCAGGCAGGCAGGTCTTCCTACCTCTCCATTTCCGCCCTCTGGCAAGGGAATGAGACACACCATGTTCCATGAGCTGTCCCTAGCTTTCCTTTCTTTTCATTTTCCCCTTTATTCAGTCCCTCTTCTCTGTCATCGTCTCTTATTTGCCCACTACTCACACACAAGGCTGCCCTTCCCTCAGCCTCCTCAACCCTCCTGTCTCCCCACTGGAGTTCCAGACACCCTCTGCTCCCTCCTGCCCAGTGCCTCCCCAAAGTCCCCTTTCCTGTGTGGAACCCTTTGTTCTTACAGTTGTCTGTCAGCTAGGCCTTCATTTTGAAAGCAAATCAAAGACAGTCTGTTGTGAGAAAATGGAGAAGTGGTGAAATAACTGGGGATAGGAGAAAGCTGGGATTAGAAAACCCCCATTCTTGTTCTCTCTTTCTTTTTCTGGTTTTGGCACAGGTAGTGCCAGAGTTGTAAGCTGTATAAATTCTTATTTTCTTGTCCTAGGAAAGGCCAGTTCCTGTTTTATCACAGAGGAAAATCATTCCAGCAAAAATGGGAGCATGCTATATATTTTGATTGTAAAAATGCTGCATTAGAGGAACTCATACCAATTTCAACGCTGAGCCGAAGATTTCAACAAAATACAAGGCAGCAATTGCTGGAAATCATAATTAATAATTAGTTATTATCCTATAACTATCACAATAATTAATGTGCAGTGTTTCGCTTCACCAGTTTTTTTCAAAATATTTGATTATTTCTGCCTTCACGGTGCGAATTTCAGGTGGTGAAAATGAGTTGCTTTGCACCAGTAGATCTCCTGAATATGCAATGAAGAAACCGCAGCAGCCAGAGCCCCAGCCAAGGCAGGAGATGAGACGGTGAGCTGGGGAACAAAGGTGAAGGAGAGAAGCAATGAAAGCAGAGCGTTTCGTACAATAGCTAAAATACAAATCTCTGGAGACTTAAAGATATTGCATGAACATCAATTTCGCATGCCTATTGTCTGAGTGGTATTAGCGAGCGCGGGACTCGCGGCCCCCCCTTCCTCTGGGCGAGGGGAGCATCATGGCAAATCAGGAAATGGCATAATTGAATCAGCTCCAGCACATGACAGGGCTTAAAACCCACCCAGAGGAGGCTCTGAAATGACCACCTATCCCAGGCACCTTGGCGTCCCCCCTGCCAAATTACTTCTGTGAGTAAAGCGAGCAAGATTTAAGCCGCGGCAGGAGACGCTCCAGTCGTGGATTTTGTTAGTGGTCTCTCTGGCCATCTGTGAGGCTTTATGACCAAGAAGCTGGATGAAACAGCTTTCTAGAAACTTCTTTAGAGAAAAGACAGCTGAAAAACAAGTGAGACATGCTGTTTACAGAGAGTTTGTCCTGAATTTAAGAATAAAACAAAATGCCAGTAGTTTGCCACTGAGATAACACACAAGAGCCAGAACATGCTGCTGCAGGTCGGAGAGGTACCATTCCCATTCCTCTCTCCCTCCCCTTTCACCCCTACATAAAAGTTGGCAATTAGTTTTTACTGCACATACATGAAGGGAGATACATGCTTTGGCCTCTATGTGAGAGCAATAATTCTCTTAAATTGATGTGTCAGCGAACTAAAACTCAATATTTTTTTTTCGCACGGTGTATTTTGCAGTCAGAGGACCTTCACTAATCGGAATAAAGCAATTTGGCTCCCTGTCATTGCTCACTGAAAACATATGAGCTGGTTGGCACATATGGCCTCCTAGATTTATCAGTGTCTCCCATCTAGTGCATGGGAGGTTCAGGGCTGCAGCTCAGAGAGGAGTGAATTTTTATGAATGCTTTTTCCCCTCCCTGAGAATTCCCAGAGCTAGATTTATTCCTTAGTTTCAGAAATATTTTATTTATTATCCACATCCCATATCCTCTTAAGGTCAAATCAAAGTCATGTTTCACATTTTTTTTATTTGCATTACTATGTCTTCATGGCTTTGTTCATGGAAATAAAAAGCACAACAATCCAAAATTTGGGAGAAGTACTGTTCCCATAGCTATTCTTTCCTTTTTTTCCCTGAGAGTGCTGTGATGTGAACATACACAGCTGTCCTTTCAGCGGGACCTGTGCAAAATGGATTTGCTGCATCTTGCATCAGGTTCATGAAAGGCCAGCTGTGGTGTCATGTCTTTGTCATGCTGTCTCCAAGGAAGTCCTCACCTCGCTCCCAGCTGAACTGGTGCCATTTACGCTGATGCTGGGCCAGGGTAGATGGGATAGGCATGTTTTAACAGTCAGCCTTTACAGCCTGATTACTCCAGGACATGCCCGTTTGCCTCACTGGCTCTGTGCCCTGTAGTCCCCCCTCTCTCCTCCTACAGCCCCAAGGATTGCTCTTTTGCTAGTTCTTGAACTTGTGCTTTAGCCTAGAGGAACTCTTCTCATCCTTCAGATAATGTGAACCACAAAACCACACTGGGATCCCACTGCAAACACCTCACCACACCTCTGGTTACAATGAAAGGCATGTTCTGCATTGGGTATGACAGGTGTTAATTGACAATTTACTTCAAAGTTGTGCCAAGGAGAAGGATTTTTTGGGGTTGGAGAATGGTTTGAGTGTCCAGGCAGCTCTTCCAGTGCCTGCTCATGACAGAAGTGGCATCCCAGAGAGGGACAGCCTTCAATGGGGAGAAGAAGTGTGGTTGGATTCCCATCCTAAGCTTGTCCACAAGGCAAGGGACCATGCTGTTGGTAGCACCACGGTGACAATCCTGTGTCGATGGTGACACTATCCAAGGCCTTGCTGCTGTCCTCTGTAAATGACCTTAGGGTCAGATGGGTCCTAAAACACAAGCAGTGCTTCAGTGGCAACCAGGAGGAGATCTTTTAAATGTGCATGAAAAACTTTTCATTGTATATGTTTGAGGAGTTTGTTTCTTGCTGACAACTCTCCTAAAACCTCCTTTTCTCTTAGCTATTGTCACCTGAAATCAGCAGTAGTTTGAAGGCTGGCTGGCTGGCTGGCTTGGTCAGAGACCAGTGGTCTCCTGCTGGTTATGGTCTTCTACTTGCACACAAGAGGACATCAGCTGACTCCTGATCCATGCAGGAGGCTTAACCATCCAGGCCAAGCCTTCAGCCAGAACATGCCACTGTGGAAAGTGGCAGCTTGGCCTTTTCCACAAATGAGACAGAACATCTGTGCTCGAGAGAGGAAGGGTCATTTCTGTGCCTCCCTTTCAGCCTTTCCCTGCAGGTGACCTGCTGGTCTCAGCAGCTGGGGAAGGAAACACTATCTTTGGCTTATTCTGCTTTTATTCCCATCTACCCTTGGCATGTTGTGGAGGGAATGCTAAGAATATTGATTAATAACCAGAGAAAAATATCTCAAGCCTTTGGAAATCCATTTACCCTTTTAATCACACCCTCTTTAATGAGCTGTATTTTTCTTACTTATCATTTCCTTTATTCGAGCCCATTACCGAGTTACTCACAATTTTAGCTCAAACAATACCTCTTAAATAAGGGGATAGTATTAAGTGCATCAGCACAAGGAAGGGAAGCTGATTTTAAAAACCAAAAGTACTGCTTGATTTCCACTTTCAAAGCATTTAATTTCACCTGGTCCACACTTTTAATATTTTCCAATAAAATAACTAGATGGGGGCACATTAAAATGGTCTCAGTTGAGCTGTTTTAATAAAAGGAGAAAGTTTAAAGAGCTCGCCCATGGATGAAAAGCTATTTAAAACAGGCAGGTTGGGTATTTCTGGCATGGATGCATGAGGTATCTGTCTCCACCTCTAATTAAAAGGTCTGTATTGTTCAGTTCTACAGCACTCCTCATGATAGACATATGAACACCCAAGAGACCACCATGTTGTCCTGTGCTGCACCTCGCTCTCAGCATGGCCCCACACATGTATGTACAATTTATCTTGTCTGTGGTCCTTGGAAACTTGTTTTTTGGATCTCTGTGCATTGCAGTCCACCCAGCCTGGCAGGGCAGTTGCAGCTTTTGGAAGTGAATTATTCTGGGTCACGCTGAGCTCCTGGAAAAATGACACAATTTCTGCAGCATAGGTAGAACTACAGAGTCTAGAACTGAGAACAACGTTAATGTTATGAAGAAAACTTGCTTTGTTCTGCATCCTTCCCTGCAGAATGTTCCCATTGGCATTTCAGGGGTATTTACATCAAGGAAAAAGCAAATGGGTGCTTTTCCTGCAGGTGTTGGTCTACCAGAACTACCAGGGAGCTGGAATTGCTCGAATGGGGAGGTATCACTTGCTATTTATCTGAGCATTTCCCAGTCTGTGGGAATCTGCTGAAACTAAAGGCAAAAGGGTTGCCAAATGGGTGAATACACTGGAAACCCACTTAAAATACTCATGCATCAGCCTTGGTGCTCACTGTGACTTGCAACACTGCAATCCCTTGTCACACAGCACCACATTGTAAGCTATGAAACATCTGGAATGCTCTCTGACAACTTTCATATGTAAAGAAAGGGAATCCAAAAAATTATCTTTATTTCTTTGTGAAAATCTGCCTTAGGCTGTACATAATGAACAGTTTTCTATTTTGCCATGCATGTGTTTTGCATTTGTGTACCAACAGGAGGAAGATGTACATCATGTTTTGCATGTCTCGAAGTGCAGAGGCACAGGTTTTGCTGAGCTTGGTCAGGGAGAGAAATGAGTGACTAGAAACCAGGCTGGAATTCCCCTAAGAATCTGGCAGCAAATATGTTTTCACCAATGGTTTCTTGGTGAGGGATATTTTCAGAATGGCCCCCAAAAGGATTGCTGTTCTCCTATGTAAACATCCAACATGAACCATGATGCTGTTTGTAGGTGACAACACATCCATTGTGCCACTGCACAGAAACACTATTAGTATTCCTATAAAATGCAGTTTCTGTCCACAAGGAATACTCTGATGGCAATAGCAGCATTAGCATTCTTCATACACAAAGGAACTAATTAATCCTGGCATCAAATAAGGAGTGTGGGAAGTTAATTCTTCTAAACCCCATTTCACAGCTAGGTGTAGGAGTAAGTAGGACTGGGTGCATTAGTGATATTATGGAAAGAATGGTCAAGTGACTTGTGTGACATTCAATAACCAAGGGAGCAGCAGAGGCAAGGATTTATCCAGTTTCAGATTCCAGGTTGATCTTCTGTTTATTAGATCATATTAAATCTTGAAGGTTCTGTGGATATTGGTGTGCTTTTATTGGCCATTTCCAGCATGTGTTATTTCCCCATGGTTTTCAATCTTATCCTTTAAGGCCAACGTTTGTTGTCAAAGATTATAACAATGTACAACAGATTACATTTTAATGGAGGATTCTGAAATAACGAGGTATATTTTCCTCTCTGCCTCTAGTCTCATTGCTTCCAGTGTGATCTCCTCCAGGGCAAGGACACTGGAAATGTTAACAGAAAAAATGCTGTTGGATTTGAACCACACCACCAAGTAGCAGTGCCAGACACTTTTTTCTGTGTTGGCATCTCTGAGGAGAGCTGCACTGGCATGGAAACTGTGAGGCAACATCTTTGAAAGGGATACAGGAAGGAGTGGAGGAAGAGGAAAGGCAGAATCACAGAATGGTTGAATCAGGAAGGCACCTCTAGGGTTTGGCTAGTCCTACCCCTTGGCCAGAACAGGGTCACCTACAGCAGGTTGCTCAGAGAATATCCAGTCAGATTTGAAATATCTCCAGAAATGGAGACACCACACTCTCTGGACAATCTGCTGCATGTTCAAACACTCTTACAGTAGAATGCTTTTTTATTACATTCAAATGGAATTTCTCTCTTGTCCACATTACCCTACAACCCTTGCTTGCCATCCTGTTCCACCACTGTTTCACTTGACTGCAGGCAACCCCCTCTCTCCCGTTTCAGTCCTACTATAAAACACTCTTCACCAGGGTTTTTGTCCCACTTGATCAGGTGAATCCCACCTCTCCTACCAGTCCTTGATGCTCAGAGAGAACCCCCACGATGATAAAAGCTGAATCTCTGCTGTTGGTGTTATCTGCATCACCAGATGTTGCCACACAGAACCTGTTCATTCCTTCTCAAGCCCTTCCCCATCACTTAAGCAGCATTTAAGACAAAACCAAGTTAATACACTGTAGGTTCCCCTGGGTGTACACTGGTGGGACACAGCAATTTAGCTGAGTCTAGTGAGGCTCAGGAAGGGACCTGGGAGGTGTCCAGTGTGAAGTGGCAACTGCAGAGGAAGAATCCTCCTCGTGTTTTTCTTTTGCATGTTATGAAATAAACAATCTCGGGAACTCTGGCAAGACAAACACTGAGTTTGGGATCCTTTTTTCTTGTGTCACTTCACCTGCTGAAGAGAAACTTCTGCAAAACAGCCAATGTCAATACCCATAGCCCTTGAATTTTCCAAGGCAGCCTCTTCTCCATCTGACACTGCCTCATGCTGCTCAGTTTGAGATCTCATGAAATCACGCTTGCGGGTGGTATGATTGTTCCTTGAGATGCAACACTGGGGAGGGCACCATCCCCTCCTGTACTTGCTGCATATTCCTTGTTGCCTTAGTTCTTTGCTCCATTTAGTGATGTGAAAGGTAGGCATGGAAGTGCTTTGAACAAGTCCCAGGGGCCTCAGAACAGAAAAAGGAATATATCTGAGGAAAGGGAGAGTATCTGAGAAGAGAGGAGTTATCAGCATGAGAGACCTCAAGCTGAGTGACTGAGAGTTGACATTCCTTCTATTTATTTATAAAATTTGTAACTGTGAAAATTAGCCTTAGAAGCTGTAGCACCATTACTGTTAGTTTTATCATCCTTCTAAGACATACCCTGAGGCACTCCTAGAGATTGAATCCTACTGTACTTTGCAATAAGCCCATAATTGATTATGCTATGGAGCTTTAATATGGGTTCAGGAATGGAATCCAGAGTAAATACATTCAGAATTTTGCTAGCAGACCAAATTTAAAACTGGTTTTCTGAACCAACTAGGATTATTCCTTCTCAGATCATGATTTAATTTGAACTAGCCACTCTGAGAGGTGCAGTTGTCTGGGCTATCTGCTTGCTGGGGTTTTCTAAAAAAGTTTATCCTGTACACTTCACTTGTAAATTTGTAAAGATAGGATTAGATTCTAACATTATTCGTTAGAGGCCAATTTAGGTTCTGCCTAGTGCTTTCTCCAGTAAAGTCTGTCAGCAATCTCATCACACACAAATTCGATGATTTCTTTCATTTCTGAAAAACATGTATATTAAACAATATTCAAGGCAGAAATTAATTAGGTGGTGGTCACCATTTGTCATTGTATTTCTCAGCTTAAAATATAGCCATGTAACCTCCTAGACTTCTTTTTGGTTTTTTTTTTCTTTTAATTCACCCACTCAATCAAAATCTATCCTTACTTTAAAAAGTTTGTTCATTTTACTCCTAATGAGGAATGAGATGTTGGGGTCTTTCATTAGAAAGTTTCCTCTTTCCTCAGGTGCTAAGGACCGTATTATTTCCTTTGAGATGCAGGTGGCTCCTGCTGTCTGTAGCTACTTCCAGGGCTTAAAGTTAGCTAACTTGTAGAAATTGAAGTTTCTTAAAGCACATCATTTGCTGCCTAGGAGGCATCCTAAACAAGCAGATCCAATGATGTTGGTACAAGCAAGAGGAATTTTGTTCAGAAATTAAGGAATTAGCGCTGTTTTCTGACCATTTTAAATCCTAGATTTGTTTCTGGACCAGAAGTCTCTACAGGAAAATTTGCTTGTGAGATGCAGACTTCTGAGTTGGTTTGAGGTGGAAGGCTTTTGATTCACAACATATTTTTATTCAAAAGTACTCCTCATGAAGCAGTGTTATTGTCTCTGTGTGGTCTTAAGGGAAAAAATAATTTCTTCCATATTTTGCACTGGAAGGGAATTCTCTCTGTTTCTCACTCTGTCTTTTTCTCTCCCTTCTCATCAATAGCTACAAAATTGGTTATTTGCTCAGAAGCACTACACCACTGGGTCTGTGCCATTAAGAAATCATACACAAGGATTGTGTGTTTGTATGGATAATGTGCTAATTCTGGTCAAGTCTCCTTTCACATGTTCTTACCAAATGTTATGACACTGTATTTTTGTTTCCTATGGCCAAGTACAACTGGAACAAATACAAGGTGAAGAGACAAAAATCTGTCATGTCAAATTGGAGAGAGCTGCAAGGAAAATGTAAAATTATTTCATGGTTTGAGCTCTTCCCTACTTAGTTCCACTGTAAAAGGACACGTGATACCTTTGACACACGGTGTTTGGAGCTGCACATAGGTCAAGATGCAGCAAAAATCATGTGTGGGAAGGCAAGACATAGACCATGAGGTGTACATAAGCAAAAACCCCTTAAGCTTCTTCAGCAAGCAGAGTGATATTGTATTTGGATAAGCTTTGAATCAACGGTCAAGTTAAATTGAAAGGAAAATGAATATTTGACAAAATTTTAAAGAACTGTTCCTCCTAGCATTGAATTTGGTCAAAGTCTGGAAATGCACACTGTTACACAATAAACTTAATTTTTAACATTATCTTTTCTCACCTTTTATCTGCATTTTAACTGCTCCAGGGAGACCTTGGCATGTAAATTACCTAATTTTTGCTCTGGCACTGGGAGGTACCTACCTCTGCATACAATAGCTCTCTGCAAAGCTCTGCCATACAAAATTGTTTATCCCCATTTGGAAACACCACTTAGAGCTGTTGGAAAGAGGAGTAGATGATGTGATCATTAAAACCTGAGGGTTTCACATCTGTTAAGGGAGGGTTTTTTTCTGCTGCAATGGAGGGTTGACTGCAGAGCTTCTGTCAGAAAGGGCTTGGTGGTGTGAGCAAACGTAGATCAAAATGTAAAATCATTGTCATCTGTTTTGTCGGAAGGAAAAACTTGGATTTGGAGGGCAGAGCCTAGCAAAACTGTTCCTTATAAACATAATGCTTTGTTGGATAGAGAGACAAAACTCTGCATGGAGGTGAGGAATCAGTGATGTGCTGGGCTGAGAACCACTCAAGAAATGGAGCTGGCATTATCTAGAGCAAGTCTCTCCTGGTTTCTTTCATACAAACCCATTTTAACTTTCCAAAAAGTCTAGGTACAACCCCTTGCAGTGATTCTGTTGCTTGATGATGTTGATACCTGTCACCAAAGTGGACAATCTTCCATTTTTCCCCATTCTTCTTCTGGCACAATAGGAAAAAGAAATTACCCCAGCAGTTGCTGTCTTGGCAACTTGTTTGTGGAGGACAGTGATTCTCTACCTTGCAAAAACTTGTATAAGGCCAAGAAACTATGACTAGGCTGATAAACTGTACTGCTCTTCCCTGTGGGAAGCACTCTGAGACCTCAGGACTTACATGTACACACACACAGAGGGCTATCTGTGTGCAAGTATGTATGTCTGTATTTAAAATGCACAAATTTGGAGACAGTGAGTAGATTTGACTCCTTGGTATGTTTTTATGTTCATCTCCAAGCATCAAAAATGTTCTTTAGCATTAAAGAGGAGATACCTTGATTTTGAAAGAGCAGCTTTACTGCTAAGAACTTCTATTTTCCTTCTCATTTGTAACCTGACATATTTCCCCTCCCCTTATTTGCTTGAAGTGGGAAAACAAAACTGATGAAAAAGCCTGTGTTAGGATGACATCATCCCCCCACCTCCCATACATCTTATTGTAATACATCAGTGTATTTATGAGGTCTTTATTAGACAGGACAAATTTATTTTTCATTTGTGCTAAATTGTTTATGCCCTTTTAAAAGTGCACTGTATCCTCAGCATTGGGCTTTTGGTTATCTGCCTGACAATGATGTAGTGTTATGTTCTAACAAGTGCATTAAGATCTTGTCCTAGTGGATATTCTGTGCTGTTTGTGGAATGACAGTGATAAGGAGAGACAGACAGACATGGAATGGATGAGGTGTGCATGTATCTTAACTTTTAGGAAACTCAAGCCAGTTCAAGTTGGTAGTGATCATTGATTATCGTCTTCTTTGAAAAATCAGAATTCCCAAAGGAGTTCCCTCCTGCTGGGATGATTAAATTGGGGTCATATTTGCAAAATAACTCATTGCCAATTTGCAAAATGTGCTTATGAAGATCTGCTTGCTTATTTTGGTGCCTAGTGACAGCTGATTGATCCAATGCAAGGGCTGCTACCAGCCCTATTTCTAGTAAAGTTATTACTTTACTAGCAAGTAGCTTCTAATTAGTATGCAGAGTCTGGAGTGAATTCATTCATTTTAGGCATGCTGGTCATGTTCCTGGGCTTGTGTGTTCTGGCTAGCCTCTGGCTAGCCTGGAAATCCAAGAGGTGCCTTGCCAGCATGCTGCAGTTTTCCAAGGGAATATGTAGGAGTAATTAACAAAAGCCTCTGACTGCCTGCACCAGTAGGATCTGTGCAATTCCATCCCTCTTGTGGTTGATGAAAAGTCCCTCACCACGGAGGCACAGAGTGTGGCTTGGGCTGGGGGATGCCTTCCTGGGCAGGAGGGGTCAGCCTAACCCTGCCTACACCCTAAAATAAAAGCCAGCCATGGCAGGGGAGCTCCTTGGGAAGGGCCAGGGTTATGTCCAAGCTCTCAAATCATAAGGGCATCACACAACACAGGTGGGGAAAAAACACTGCTGTGTGCCAGTTTTGCAGTATCAGCCCTGCAAACACTGCTCATGAATATTTCCTCCTTTGGGAAGTAGAGGAAAACCTCTGTGCCTCCTGGGGGAATTTCCACTTTGTCTCCCCCAGGAAAACGAGTCCTTTAACTCAGTGACAAGGACAGCAGCAAAAAGAGTCTGTGAACTATAGTCCTGTGGCCACTTGAGGTTCTCAGCTTAGCTGGTCTTGATGGATGGATCAGATCTGATTTAAAATAAGAGAATAAGTTGCTATTGATGTTTCTCTGCTATGTTTTTTTTTTTTCTCTAAAACTTTCCAAGAAACAAGGCTATTTTGAATCTTTTCTCCATGTTAATGAATACAGCCTCAGGATTTTTTCTCACCCAGTTCCACACTTTGCCTTGTCATCATATTAGAGAGTGGCACAGTATGGAGAAGAATTAGAAGAAATCTCACTATATGAAGAACACGATGGGAGAGTGACACAGGCTAAAAGATGTCTATCAAATCAGCTCGTTGTCACAGAGGGGGAAGGGAGACACATGGCCATTAATCTGGGGAAAAAATATACGTGATTTCCCGCTCTCATAGAATGTTTGGTTTGGGGTTTTTTTCAGCAAACACTCCATGGCTGCAGGGAAGTTTGTATTTACAGAAGAGAAAGGAGGAGAAGAGTGGACGCCATTGTGTTTGAACCTCATCTGACTAGCAAATACAGCTATTGATCAGATACTCATTTTATCCATAGATTTTAATTTTCCTTCTCTACATGTGATTTTCCCTGGAAATGGGCCAAAAGAAACTGCCTGACCAGCTGAGAACAGTGTAATGCACAACCAGGTGACTTTCCCAGGACACGTTACAGAGCCTGGGCTATTTGTGATGCTGCAGGTGGAAAGAGTCAGAACTATCCTGCCTTCTCAGCTCTTGTGCCCAAACTACAGAGGGTAAACAGCAGCAAAAGGGGAAGTCACTTTCAAAAAACTTGCCTGAGCTCCAGATTTTTATAGTCATCAGCCCGGTGGAGAGTTAATGCCAGCTTGTGATTACTTCAGCTATTGTATTTATGGCAAAGTGACATTTGAAGCAATGCTTGACACCTCCGAGTTTGTCAGTAAGATAACTGAGATCCTTAAGAGCTCTGTTGGCTGAACTGTGGAGTCATCATCCTCCTGATTACCTGCGAAGAGCTGGGATGGATATCTGAAGCACTAAGGAGGACACCTCGTGTCTTACCACGTTGGAGTCTGAAAATTCTGCCTTTAAGCTGCCTTGGCTGAATCTCATGTGGCCAGAGCATAATTGAAAAATTTGGTTCCAGGGCAAATTTGAAAATTAAACAAGGACTTGAGGGAGTGGCCCCTATGGAAACCATGTCAACGAACAAACAGCATCCGAGGATTTCAGTGATGTTTGTATAAGGAGGATAATGTTTGCTTGATTCTTGCAGGCTTTAACTGTCTGTCATTCTTCTACAGCAGAGCAACAGAAACTAATTGAAAGAAACCAAAACCAAACAGAGGTGTGATAAGTTATTTGAAATTTGAAATTTGAGTTATGTGGCACAGTTTTGATAGGCTACATTATGTCACGTGGAAGGTCTCTCTTATTGGAGCAGTGTAATTTTTAGAAGGTAATTTCCATTCCAGACAATTTAGTTGCCTGCTGACAACTCATTGTTGGAAGAGAACTATGTTAAAAATGAGCAAAAGTGGTAGATTTCTATTCTAAGATTTGTAATTTCTGTCTAATTCAAGCCACTAGCAAAGATTTGGGGTGATTCTGTTAAAAAGAATTAAAGACAGTTTCTTCCTGGATGCAGTTCCTTTAACTTGGAGGGACCACACAAAAACCACATGTTCCCAAGGGAGTCACACAACAGTTAGTTCTTTGCCAAACTTCCAAGCCCTTTTTCAGGCTCTAAGCACTAATTCTCCCAGATATTTCTCAGGGTCCTACCATCAGCAGTTCTGTGTCCATCTCTGAGGTTTTCTTTCTTTTTCCTTCTTTTTTTTCTCTCTGTATTTGTACCTTTTTCTTTCTCTCATGCATTTGTGTACATACAGCCACAGAGCCCTCTCTTAAAACTATACCTAGCACACTCCATTCTTCCATGCAACTGAGACTCCTTATTAGCTCCAAACACTTTTATTTGGGCCTTAACATGAGCCCATGTTTTTATTGCTTCAGCAAGCTAATTTAATAAAAGAGCTGATGGCTTCTCACACCTTAAAAGAAGGGTAGATGCTTTGCCCAAATATGTTTCATCCAACAGAGTGCCATTGCATGTTGAAATACATTTTCTGACACTTGAACTGTAAGGCTGAAAATGGAAATTACTTCTCATTCCTTGGAAGTGCAGTGTTTGGGACAAGGGGACCTTGGTCCTGTTCTGAGTACGTGGGTGCTATTTGTACCACTGCACAATATGAATTGTGATAATGCATTCTGAAATGTTTTTCCAGGTAGAGGCTGGAACACACAGTCCTTTCAAAGGAGAAAGCATTTATGGCTGTACTTCCTGCCTATTCTCCATGAGCCTGAGTTCAGAAGGCAGGCAGAAAAATGTCAGAAATTCCCAACAGATAAACTCTTACATGAAGAAAAGGAAAAATATTGAAGAGGCAGTAGGAGAAGCTTCATAGCAGCAGCCTCCACTTCCACTCAGACCACACTGAGGGCTGATCCCCACCCCAAAATCCAACTGCAACTTCTCCCAGTCCTCTTTGAACAGCTCACTTGCACCACTGTTCTGCCTTTGCATGGCTGTGCGTCACTGAGCTACCGTGAGCATTTTCCAGGATTAACTCTGCTCTGCTCCCCAGTTGGTTTCAACGGGTTTAGCAAGCCTTTTTTTAGCCAGCGTGGAGAAGCTAATGCTCTTACTTCTCAAGCTTTTTAAAAAGTGCACGAAGCCAGATCATCCCCTCCCAGTTTTGCCACAGAAGGGATGTAGCTAGCAGAAAGCCTCCAAAGATAGTTTGAAATCTTTTCAAGGAAAGGGAATGGGGCTTAAGAGACCTCAGCTTTCAACCTCCTTGTCCTCAAGACTACAGAGTAGGTGAAGGGCTCTGTCAAATCCCAGAGAATTGCACAGCACTGTCCCATTCCCTGGAAACCTGGGGGGAAATAGAGAACTCATGCTTTACAGCAAGACAAATTCCCAGTGAGGACTGTCTTGAATTCAAGATATTTAGGTAGAGCTTCCAAAGTGCAGAGCATAAGTCATCCCACCCTTTTCACAGAGCTCTGAGCTTCCTGGTAGCTTGTGTGAATGACAGGATAGGCAGTGATTGATACAAGTCACTCATGCTGGAGTCTCTGCAGAAGGACAAGCCTCCAGCTATGTAGGCTGGACAGCAATATTTCACTGTACTAAGGTGATGGACAGCATTCAGCATTTTTCCTCTTCCTGCCTCTCTAAGATGACCACTTGAAGACAAGGGTGAGAGAGGAGAAGCCCCTTGGACCTCAGCAGGTATCTTGGTGGTGAATGCCTAAGAGACACAATACTGTTGTCCACAAAGGAGTTATGTTCCTTCTGGATCAACAGCAGAGTGGGACAGAGAGAAGGCCTCCTGGATGCTGTTCTGGTGCCTTGTTAATGGATAATGTGGAGTTTTTTGTTTGGGTGGCTTCAGTGAAACTGCTACTAAACACGTTTTATTTCTTAAGAGTTGAAATAAGTCAGGCACAATCTGCTAGGCAACGTACAAAGACCCTAAACTGTTGCCCTGAAAAGCTCACAAGAGAAATGAGATTCATATGAGGCTGGGGTGTTTCTTTCTTTGGTTTTGAGGTTTTTTGAATGTGTTCTGAGGCTCTTGGAGAGTAACAGGTAATGTTCATCCACTCACAGGAGACAGAACAAAAGTACAATTAGAGGGGAAAAAATAGTTTTGTTCCCAAAGCCATACACCTCCTTCTCACCAGAAGCAGTACTGAACTGAGTAATCCAAAAACTCCTGCAAGAAAGAGGGGGAATCACAACTGGCTGTGGCCAATCATCAGTAGAAATAGTTTTCTGATGTCAGCTTGGCTTCAATGTAATTTTAACTGTCACAAAGATTGGAGGAAGACTTGATGATTCATCACACCTCTTTATCCATTTTTAGGAAAAAAAAACCTTAATGGCTAGTTTAAGAGCTAAGTAATGACTGGTTATATAAGTTTGTTGAGTACATGGCAGAGCTATGGAAAATGGCTTTTCATTTTGGCTTTCCACTGACTCAGAGATTTTGTGTTTGTCAAATCAGGTTATTACTTAGCAGCAATGGAAGAACCAATGTAAACTAATTTTGAACTGCAGGAGCACCTGGTCTTCCTCTTTCCCTGATGCAGGCTGGTCACACCAACCACACTGTGCTGCCCTGTTCTAGGGAAAGTAGGATCATGTGTTTGTGAGTGCTAGGCTAGGCTAATCTCAGATGGAGGCTTGAATTCATGTGAAGAGTTCAGCATGTGTACAGCATCTGATGGGTCTGCAAAATGAAAAGGGCAGAATTCTCCAGACTCAATTTTGTTAGAAAACATCTGCTGAAAGCATTTGCTGTCTTTTTTTTTTTAATCTCAACTAGAAATATTTTTTAAATATTCCCCCATTTAATCATTTCTGTTCTCTGTGTGTTTGGTGATTGTGGTTTCTTGACATCCAAGTGTAGGTTTATCTTTTCCATTATCCCAATAGGAGGAAGAGTGAGTCACATGAACTGAAAGAAACTTTTCCACAAAGCCCAGAGAGCTCAGAGTATTCCATTGAAGTCTGGATACTGGGCTTTGGACTGTAGAAGAATTTGCCATAAGGGCTGTAATTTCAAGATTCTTCCAGGTTGCAACTTTGCAGAAAGGACCAAAACCAAGTGCAGGGCAGCTTTGAATCTGGAAGTCCATTGTCAGAATTTTGGGTGTCTGAGTACAAGGAATGCTGGAGAAAAAATTATATGATCTTCTTCATGTGAAAATGCCTCAGGCCTTCCTGCTCCAGAGCAGAGTCTCATGGATAAATGTGCATATTTACCTTTTCATTGTGAGCTTCTGAGTATTGTCTTTAAAACAAGCACACACAGAGACACACACACGAACATATATGTAAATATTCTTGCCAAAAGAAGAAATTCATATCTTATTAGGTGATAAAAGACCAAAAATGGTCTTTCCTCCTTGGAAAGCACAGTGTCCACCTGGCTGTAAGTAACTTTCTGGGAACAAGGGAAGTGATCCATCAGTCCCACACCTGTGGATCATCCTTTCCCTACAGCCCACCCACTGCCTGCTCCATTGCAGCTGGGGTCTCCTCCTTGCCCAGATTTCCTTCTTGAACACTGTGTGACAAGACCAGCATTCAAATGAGCGAGGGAGAGAAGTCAGAAGCACAGGTTTGGTTCACCTGCATGTAGAATTTCTGGCAAAACTATGGAACTTAGCCTAGAGGGTGATATTTTTCAGTGATATTTTCTGCCCCCAGTACTGCCAGCAATAGGGGACGTGCTGTAGCTGCTACCAACAGTGGCAGTGGCAGTCCCTGAATATTTATTGGGTCATTTAATACCTTGAAAAGATTCTGTTATACACAATGGAAATTGGAAGCCCCATGGTTTCAATATTTATTAATTTTTTTCCATTAATACCTTTGAAAATTTCTCAAGCTTCTTCTCCATCAAAATATGGACACTTTCCCTTGCACAAATCTCTCATGAAGGATCCACAGCAGCCCCAGCAGCACTGGGATATGTAGGAGACTATGGTTGGAGGAAATCTGGGTTTCCTCTCATTTTCATTTTGAGACTGAAATTGAAACAATTGCATTCAGGAAAATGAATGTGCTCATCACGATCATTTCAACTTTTTTTCCTCATTTATTATTAACATCAGGGTGCAGTTTCATATTCATATATAGGAAAATCAGAGTTTAAATAAAATTAATTGTCAAGGTTTAAATAAATTTAATTGCCTGTTAGAAAGTGATAGAGGCAAGGAATTCTGTTCTTCATTCTTCCTCTCTTTCAGCTGCCTCAAACAGGATGTGCTTTAGGTCCTCCCTGGCAAAGTTATTCTGGGAAAGGTCCACTGGGAAAGGTCTTCCCTTCCCCAGTATACATTTTCTCTATCTCCATGTAATTAAGACTAAAAGCTGTTCCATAACTTTAATAAAACTCTTTTTCTTTAGTCAAATTCTTGGGTTTGCATCATCAGTGTTTTCTGAACTGCGTTTCCCTTTTACTCTCAGTAAATCTAAAAATGAATGTGGCTTATATGGAGGCCATTCATCTATGCATGCAATCCACAGCAAATAATTATTGGGAAAAGACCTGGCATAACTTCATCATGGAAATTATAAGGACATAATTTGGTCCAGCTTTCTTCTTTTTTTCTAGATTTGTTACCTTTTTCCGAAGGGAAAGGTAACTTAGCAGTAAAAAATCTGTTTGTTGTTTGATCTCCTCCTGCAGTCTACAATATTTGCATATATAGTGGCAGGCTTGTCATCTATCTTTAGCTAAAAAGTACTGTGAGTTTGTGTGCAAGGTATTTTTCACTGACGTACAGTGGCTATGAGTCCAGGCAGGTGCCTTTATTTTTCTGTCTGGCACCAAGGTAAATCTGGAGGGTTTTGTTCCCCCAAATCACCTCTGGATTTAGATGAGCACAGCTGGATATTGAATCTGCCACACCATCCTCTCAGCACAAAGACTCTGAAATGGATTTGTGAGTCTTAAATCAGTCCCTGGGGCATCCTAGTCCACACTGTAAAACCACCGTATGTAAATTGTCACCATTAAATAAGTTGCTCAGGAGGGAGGGAGAACAGGATGGGAATTGGAAGTTACTTGGATCCCATGCTGGGATTCAGACAGGGCTGCCCTTCCAGTTCAGAAGTCTCTGAAATGCAGGGGAGGAGATCGTATGGCTGCCATATGGACTGTGTGTGCCAGATGGGGAGGTTGCCTCTGTTACTCCCACGTTCTGCAGAAAAACAGAAATACAAAATGAAATGTAAAACCCAAGCCCCTTTCCATTCAGCCACAGGAACACAGTGGAAAAGGAGAGCAGGCCCTCCTTTCAGAGTATTTATCTGATAATTCATTAGCTGGTGTCCCCCGTTTTTCATCTCTTCAGGGAAGTCTGCTCAGAATTTATTGCTGAGGCATTAATGAATTTTTAAGCTGTCAGGGAGTAACGTAAATAAGTAGCATCCCGGATTGTTACACAGCCATTATCAGGTCAAAATGAATGCACAGGAACTGTTCCTTCCAGCAAAGAGTAAATCTTAACATGGAGTTACAAGGCACTGAGTCCCTCACAGGAATCCCTGCATAGCCCTTTTCAGTGAGAGTCCAGCTGTTCCCTCAACCCTCTGAGGGGTGAAACCATTTCCCACAAGGAGAATATTTTGATTTTTCCAGATAGGCATCAACAAGAGCATTTTGTGGCTTTATTGTGGCAGAAGGAAAAGCATATGAGAAGTGCCCATGGCCTTGGCTTTTCCTTCCACAGGCCAGGCAGGCAAGGTTTAATGGTATGGCTGTGAGTATTTCTATTAATTTTAATAGAACTAGTTACTGCCTTTATAAACATAGGAAAGAAATGAAGCAGCAGATTTCATGATGGGACCAATTCTATGGATTCTTGTTTCCTGTGCTAGGACTTGATTTGTTCAGCACAAGGGGGTTGTTTGTTTGCTGTTTGCTCTACAGAGGAGAAAAAACCCTTTCCCATTCCAAAATAGATAATAGTGCATGAAAATCAGACATGTTAAATATCAAAAGCAGGGATTCACATGCCCTAGTGCCTCAAGTCCAAAAAAAAAGAGTCACATTAATGTCAATGTGCTTTGGATCATTAGCTCTTAAGCCTCTAATGATGTTCCCTAATGACTCTGCTGTTCTTCCTCCTCCATCAGACTCTCTCCAACCTGCAGAAGGTGTGAGAACTTTTCAGGATTTTGCTGTAGGAGAGCCTTGAAAAAACACGTGAGTATCCCAGTAATATATGGGACTTTACCTGTTGGGCATCTGCAATGTAATTTACAGGAGGTTGTATCCACAATATTCATTACGTGAAGACTCAAGTTCTTACTCATTTTTTTATTTCATTCATTTATTCTGCTACAGGAGTGAGAACAAAAAGGAACACCTGTCCCAAGATTAAGAAAACTTGCCATTAATTTAAAATTGCGGTATAGATGCTGGTTACAGAATCATTACCACCCTTCTCCCCTCACACATACACTTCCATATCCTAACCAGAAGTCAGCATTTTCTCCTGACCAGATCCAAGGCTGGGGCAGACCAGCATCTTGATACTGCCTTCAGCTTTCCCTGGATGAGATTTGGTACCCACGTGCTTTGTTTTGCATGGACAGAAAGCTACTCTCTGCAAAGCCACAGTGTATTCTGTTTTCAGTCTGTCAACACAGTTTGTATTTCTTTCCAAAACTAAGGGTTCACCTCCACTATGGCAATTAGGGCTAACCCTGCCCATGTCCTCCAGGCAGGGAAACAGCCCAGGATGTTCTTAGCCACTTGCACCTTCTCTACCTCTCAGAGAAGTTGTTCTCAATTTAAGAGGGAGCAGAATTTGACACTCCAGGCTGGCTGTTATTGCAAAACATAGGGAAAATTTGTAAACCACATGCAGAATGTAGGAAATGGTACTTTCCATTGAAGTTGTGCAGTAGAGAACCCTCAAGCTGTTCAGAGGGTTTATAGCTTAGCTTGCTGTGTTCTAGGTCCTAGTGATGCCTAAAACAAGGCTTCCTAAAACAGAAGGCTAGACAAAGTTAGAAGAATAAAAAAGCAGATTAATTAATAAAGGCCTTTGGGTACATTTAGGGCAGACAGAGCTTACTCAAGAGGCTACACCCAAAATGGACACTGAGCCATGAGTTCTTCACAATTTGTAAGTTCTGTCTATTAACATATTGAGCCTTAATCCTCCAATTACACCTTCAGGTGATGACGTCAACCACCCCAAGCTTGCTCCCCACAATTCACTGTTGTTTACATATTTTGAGGCTCTGAGGCAGCAAAGTGTCCTTAGATTTTCCCCTGAGAGAAATTGTTTTGTCTAAAATGCTGGGAACAGAGGTTTTTAACACTTTATATGGAGCCTAAAGCTGACTCACCAAAACTGCAGATACATGAAAAATACAAGCTAAAAATCCTTAAGGTATCACTAGAATAGTCCTACCAACAGTACAGAGGTTGCCAGATCTTTCATATTTGGGCATAATCTTTGGCCTACACTTGCCCATCTGATCTCTTCTTACATTTTTGTCACACAAAGAGCACCAGAAAGACCACAGTTATTTTGACAGATCTATCTTGCTGCCTTTTGACACTGCTGCTGCTCATAGTTAGAGAGCCAGGGAACAAGATTTTCTCAGCTGATGTCTTGGAAAACACAGCATGGCAGCACCAAGGGAATCCTCCTGCTCTTCACACTGACAGGAAAAGGCACAAGAAGATTCTTCATAGGGAAAAACCTGGAGGAAAACACTGGTGAGTGAGTCGGCAGAAACAGTTTTGCTGACTGACTGGAGAGAAATGCAGCATCTCCTGCACAGTCTGAGCACCCAGAGCCAGGCCAGTCACCTTGGGGAGGTTTGGCTCTTTGGCTCCAGGCAGCTCCAGCACCTGGAGGGCAGCTGAGGCCAGGAGCAACAGCAATCCATGGAATGAATTGCCCTCTAGAGGTACTTTGCTCTCTCTCCACTGAACTTACTGGGAGCTGGGACAGCTACCTTGGACTTGAGCCTTTAAAAAGCCATTAAACAGCCTCAGTTCAGCGAGGTGACTGCTCCATAAATCCCCAGAATTCCCCTTTCTAAGAGGGAATTCACCCCTTTCAGATCATCTGTCCTCCCTCTCTGTCGCCTTGGCTGGGCACGGCAGGAATCATTGTGCAATCAATATTATTAATACAGCAAACCAGCTCTGGCTCTAAATATGCACACACCAAGCAAACAAATCGAAACAGCAAAAGAGGTCTTTGTGGTAGCGCAGCATCAAAGCTGAGGTTGTAATCACACAGAAGCTAAGGAATGCAAATGTGTGGTAATCAGAGTATTGTAACTCATCCATCCAAATGTTAATAGTATTTTCTCACCATATATTACATTAGCATTAATGGCTTAGGTTCAAATTCTGCACTGTTTTCTACAATTATGACTCATTTTTCAGCTAAGGGGACTATCCATGGTAATAAGCATAGCAGCAGCAGGATTTTTAAAGGCTTATGTGAGCACGCCGTGTGTGTGATTCTCCCCATAATAACTTTTGAAACCCTCTGGCCAAAGCCAGCAAATGCAAAAGCAAGGGAAGATAGCTTAGGTTGTTCAGCTCCTACAGGTCTGTGAGAACAGGGAGTTGTGAAGAGAAGAGAGCTGCTGCTGGACAGGATGCCATGTCCAGCTGGATGAGCTCAGCCACTGCTGGACACTGGAGAGCTCCCACCAGAGACAGCACCTTCCTAAACCAAGGGAGAAACTCCTCATCTCTCAGCTGTGCATGCATTTTGCTCCTCTCAGTGCCAGCGTCCACAGAACTACTTGTTAATTGAATGGTGCACCAAAGCAAGTGAGAGAACACATCACAACATGTATTTTACAGTGCCATATTCTGAAACTATGCTGAAAGAAAGATAAAATAAACACCCAGGTTGCTCTGGGTATACAACCTGGCTGCTGCTCTTCCAACAGAAACACTATCACAGTGACACAGGACTCTGGTGCACCCAGGTTCCTGCATTCATGCTCTTCTCTGTATAATAATAATAAAAACAGCAATGCCTGGATAAAATCCATTCATATGGAAAGCAGCAGCAGGCTAGACAGCCCCTTTACCTTGCATCATGCAGGGAATTTTGCTTCATCATGGTTTCCCCACCTGCTTTGGGTGTTCCTTAGGTGTGGGTAAGCTGCATGCAAACAGTAAATTCTTAAGCCAATTTGAATTCTGTTACCTGAAAACACAACAAAAAATATCACTGGATTTCGTTCTGAGGGTTGCTTGAATAGACTTGCTTTTCCTAAGCTAAAAAAGGAGTACAGAATAGAAGCACAAATGATTCTGTGTCACGACTACAGTGATTACTGAGTTGTTATAAGCCAGAGAAAATTGTCTTTATTTTATTAGAAACAGTCCTAGAAATGAAGTTTGATTCCTATCTTGGTAAAATCAAGTCTGTCTCCCATCCCTCTCCTCCTCCTACATAACACAGAAGTGGCTGTGTAAGATAGTTTGGTTTATGCTTGTTCCTAATTCCCTGCTGCACTTTGCATATGTAAATCCCCAGTCACTCAGAGCAAACACACACAATGCTGGGAACATCCCCACGTGGTGAGGATGTTTCAGTATCTTCCCTTCAGAAGAGGCTAAAAGGAAGAATGGCAAGAAGGAGTGGCATGTCTTGTCCCTGAGCCATCTGGCAATGGAACCAAAACCAGAGCATAGGAATTCCCATGCTGGGAGCCTTAGTCTAGGCTGGACCCCTCCTTTATCCCTCTCATCTGAACCCTCAGGAGAATGACCCAGCCCTTGTGGGCTCTGCTGAAGCTTATGGACACAAAAACCAGTCCCACTCTGGTTTTGGTATTCATGTTTGTTTTCAGTGACATTGAACTTTGAGCTGAACTTCACCTGTTCTTTTCCCTAATCATCAGCTTCCCTTTGCTTATATCCTTAAGTATGGATGAGAGCGGATGGCAGGTCGCTGGGTTAATCTGCATCTAATCCACAGCACAGTCACGATGAGGAGCAGCAACCGTGTTTAGCTCCCTGCTGTGAGTAGCTCTCCTGCCTGCTGGGGGTGGGAAATCCAGCAGGTTGATGCACTTCCACTGCTTTTCCCCTACAGAGCCTGTGACTACGAGGTTTCAGCTCTGAATGGGACCATTTTTGTGCCCTAGACAGGAGCAAGCCTTCCTAGTCTTTTGTGGGCAGACAACAGTGTTTTCTTCTCGAATTTTGAGTCAGCTGTACCCCGAGAAACACTTTTTGTCCTGCTGTTTTTTCAGAGCATTTGGAGAAGAGAACAAGGTAGGCAACCCTGCTCATCAGACTCCCTCTCTGTTTTCTGATCTCAGGCTTGTATTCTTTCCTCCCTGAGTCACTGCTGCTGGAGTGGCCCAGTTTTGCCTACCCTCACCCCCTGCTTGATTAGTGACAAGGAGGATGACTGTGCAGCGGCAATGCTCTGCTGCGGGATGTTTCCTTTGTGCAAGCCTTCTTTTGTATTTTGACATTTGCCAATGTTCTCATCCTTTAACACGCAGGCAGAGCCTAAATTTCAAAGGTAATCACCGCCTGCAGTGACAACATCAGACGAATATGGGTCCTGTGTTTTATCCATTGAGGCCCACAGGTAAATAACATGGGGGTGCAATGAATGACAAACACCTGACCCAGGATTCAACCTCATTTTTAGCCTGTTTTGCAAAGGAGAGGAGCTTTCTGTAATTCTGTGTTAGTTCATTCAGCCTTCCCATAATTTCAGAGCCTATTAGCAGATTTCCACTGAATTTGAGAGATGTCCCAAATATAATTAGGTCTCCAATTTTTTTTTAGAACAGGCAACTGAAGAGAGACTTTACAAATTCTCCAGTGAGGGAGAGGCCACTGTATGATTCTGTCTGTCACAGACACTAACAAATCCACAGGGCTCTGCTCATTCTTGATACCCAAACTGATGGCAAGCCAAACCTCTTCAGGTCACTCACTCACAAAAAAAATTGTGCCCTAAGTTCATGAGGATCCATTCCCCATGAACTTTTATTCAGGGGAGTGGTTTTGTTCTCACTGTCAATCCTACCCCTTGCAAGGGGCAAGGAATGCCCAGATACCCCAAACACAGCTTCTGCTGTGGAGGTACTGGTTTGCATGACTTCTTTATCTGGGGAACCTCCAGCCTGGAGAGTTGCAGTTCTCAGGCTGCTGCAAAAAAGGAAAGATGATACACATTTCTGCCAGCTCTCGGAGGGGCAGGGAGCAGAATCACCTCAGTATTGGATGAACCCTAAAAACAATTTTTAAAAAAACTAGATCCACTAATTCACTGAAGGTGGCCAGGGAAACATAGAAATGATTTTTAAAAATCCCTCAGGTCAATAACCAGTCTGCCTTTGGAGAGACACAAGGGTTCAGGGGATGTGAGTTTAATTAAGCTGGCCAAAAACTGAAGGGAAAATTAGAAACCATTTCCAGCAATGCTTTACAAAAGCTTCCCATTGAAACAGACACATTAATTGAATAGGAGCTGAGCTGTACTTTGATACATGAGCCCAGCCCAGGGTGCCTCTTGCTGCAGAGAGCGGCATTGTGAGGTTTCATTCAGAAGCAGCAATTTCTCACCGTTATCCTTTCCTCGTTGGCAAACATCAGCTCCCTCCCTCTTTTTTTTTTTTTTTAGTCTCCCTTCAATTAAATGTTTAATTAAAGTACCATGACTCCCTTTCATTTGGAAAAGTAATTGAAGACACCAGTGTGTAAAAAAACAGGCTGAGAAGCAAGCTGGTGTACACACAGCACAGAGCATCAGCACGGCCTGCAAAAATGTAGCCCTTAATTTGCCTTGGCGCCACATCGAATTGAGGTGATGGTGAGGTGATACAGCTGCAGGAACATCTGGAAGGGGCTGATAAAGATGGGTTGGGTTGGGTCTAAAGCAAACATTGAGTGCAGTTTGCTTTTTTTTGAATCCTGAATGGTCAGCTCAGCACAGCTGGCAGAGAAAAGTGACGTTCACAAAGATACATTTTCTGGTAAGTTTTCATGCAGTGATTCAGGAGAGCTTGTTGAGTTGCTTGATAAGCAGGCTGGTGCCTAATAAGGATTTTCAGCTGTATCTTGTAGATCAGTCTTTGTCAGGTTACATGGTGGCTCATCGCCCTGACACATTCCAGAACACCTCTGCCCTGGCTGCACAGCTCTTTTACCCAATATCTTTAAGAAACCTTAGCAGAAATGTGTGGTTACTCTGATTATCTGGGCAGCCCATTTCCAGGTATTGGCTTGAAGATGCCCTGGTTAACTCTGACAGCTTGATTTTTCTCAAGCAGTCTTCAAAGCAGAACACAAGTTCCTGCTTTTCTGTAACTGGGTGGAATTCCATAGAGTTTGAGCTTTCAATGTCTTCTGAATTCTCTATGCCAACAGTGCTGCATTTCTCTTCACACATTTTTCTTAGGACATACTTGAATTTGGATCTTTTTTCTCGCCATCTCTAATTGCTGCCTCATGCCTCTGACACACCCATGCACACCAAAAAATTTCTGCCCTCGATGAACTGCTTGCAATGGGGAATTGCTCCTTGCAGGCTGTGCTTGGGGCTGTTTTTACCTGTTATTTCCAACCTAGATGAATGTTTGTGTGGCACACAGGCTTGATTGATTGAGGCCAAGAACAAGGCAGCTTGATTCATTACTGGAACAGTATATGTGCATGTCTGATTGATAGGGGAGGGCTTGGAAATGAACCCAGGTCAACAGTCAAGCCCAGGGCTTATCTAGAAGAGCAGGCATAAAGCAGAGCCTAAAAGGCCACCTCTGCACACAGTGGCTTGGTCTGCAGCCTTCTGAGGCCGTGACTGGCTTCCCAAAATCCCCGGAACTGTGCTGCCCACACCTGAAGGAGGGAGTGCTAAAGGCTTCCCAAATCCCCAGCACTGCACTGCCCACACCTGAAGGAGTCAGTGCTAAATGCAGGGGGAAGGTTGCTGTCAGGGTGGGTGAGTTTGCCCCCAGGTTTCTGTGGCTGACAGATGGACAGGGCTACAGCTGAGAGCTGCTGGCTCTCGGTGTGCACAGCACAGCCAGTCAGCAATTTTCTGGCATGCTGCTCTGGCATTGCAAAATCTAACACACCAGCATGGAAACACGCTGGAAACATGTCAATTTTGATGAGATCCTCCCAGAAACCAGGCTGATGCAGAATGACATCCTCCCTGCCAAGCAATTTTTGAAAACTTCCTTACGTCCCCCCCCAGCAGCCCACCTGGCAGGCTTGGGGGGAGATGGCAGGCAGGCGATGGAGTGTGCCAAGCCCCAGTCTCCTGGCTCCTTGTAAACAGGACTTCCCAGGTCTTCCCAGCTGCTGGGACTCCTGGGCAGCCTTTAAGCCCTGGAAGTGCTCTAGAGAGAGCACAGGACAGCCAGCCTACTCTGTCAAGTCTCAGGGAATTCCTACTTCAGCCCTGCAGTACAGACAGATTTCTCTCTTTATATGTTTTCTTTCTCTTTTGGAATCAAATTTGATTGAAGCTTGCTTCCTTGGGATTTTTATTTCCTTGTTTCCTTCATTTTTGAATTCAGAATTTCCCAGGGCACAGGAAGAGCAGTTTCTAGTCATCTCTTCTATGAATAACTTTTTGTGAGAGGAGACTGGGCGTCTTACAGGGATTTTTTTTCCCTCCTGTAGTGCTACTCCTCCTTGGGTCAAGCAGAGCACGGGAGTCAAAGATGTAAGGTGGCAGTGGGTGGACTGTGCATTTCACTGTTTCTTTCCCAGCAGCCTCTAACTTTTCAGAAAATCAGTTGATCAGGTACCTAATGATCCGTTTTTGGAGCTTTTTTTAAACTGCAGCTTTACCAAAGTGACTTCGCCTCAAAAGGTCACTCACTTGATGAGAATTGAACAGTCAGAGGGACAACAAGCAACATCCTGATGTCACAGATCCCTGCACTGCCTCTGCCATGCAGTGTCATGAAGAATCTCCCTGGCCACCCTGGCTCTAGGGCACACGTGGTCACAACCACAGGGCTCTGCACGGGTTGGGAAGAGGCACAAGAGACCCTGTGGTGAGATCTGGGCTTTCCCAGTTCAGGCTCTCCAAGAACCTCAAGTGATGTGACTGTCCTTGTGCTGCCCTGCTCATCCTGGCAGCCCCACCTCCACCTCCAGCCTGACATTGTGTGGTCAGAGTGACACCCGTGTGACCACTGTGTCCTAGACAGAATGAGGAGCTTTTCACAGGCAGGGATCCAAAATGCTGCTCGCAGGCACTTCCCAGGCTTTTTGATAGAGATCAGTTGGTGGATTCAGAGGATTTTAGTTGAGGGGAAATACTTGCAGGCAGCTCTGAGGCATTCTGCTGTTCAAGGGTCTGCAGTGTGCGTCAGCATCTCCTGGCTGTTTGTCCCGAGGGATGGAAAGGGAGGCCAAAGAGGGGAGTGCAATACCAGCTTCCCGAGGCTGAGCTGGGAGTCAGAGAGTTCTGCCTGGAACAGTGTCAAGACCCACCAGAGATGTCAGCAGGATCTCCCCTTCAGTAAACCCTGAAGGGTCATTAGGTGATGTTTCCTTCTTGGCACAGCTGCAAACACAGTCTGTTGCCTCTGTTTTGCTCTGCTGGTGCTGTTTTCCCACTGACTTCAGTGTTGATCTAACATAACCACTGCATCTCATTCCCATCCTAGGATGAGGTATACTATGAGGGAGGCCTGTTTTTCATTACCGTTGAACTTGCAGCACAGAACTTTCTCTGACGCAGTTCGCAAGGGGGTGAGGAGTTGGGAGGGAGGGTTAGTTATTACCTCTGTTTCCTCTGCTGGAGCATGGGCTTCTCTATCAAGCTCTGCTATCTCTCCCAAGGGCCAGCAACTAATTCCTCCATACCCCTGCACACTGGGGCCTCTCTTTATAAGAGACTTCCAATCATGACAAATTATCTGTGCTGATTTTGTGACATGCACTGTTACCCATTAGGGAATGAACTGGCATCAATAAATTCATTTCACTTACAACCTCACACTGTGCATGAATTGAAGTTCTAGAGGTGAAAGACATAAATTTACCAGGTGGGCAGGCACACAGCTTCCCCCTAAGACTGTGCACTTCACCTTTGCTACGTGTGCTGCTTCTGCTGGGCCAGCCCAGCATTAATTTTGCATAGAGTAGACTTGTCCAGTACCATGCACAGTCCAGCTGATTTTTAATTGCCTCGAGTAGCTGTGTGAATAGCCTCACCACAGAACAAACTCATGGTTGTGCCTTCACCAAAAAAAAAAAAACCCAAAAAACCAAAAAAAACAAAAAAAACCAGCTTTAAACCCAAACACTACCTTTTGCTTTACAAGATAAGAACAGTCAGTATTTTAGTAACATCTTCTGATTTCCAGGCTATGTAGAGTCAGTAATTAATGAGTTCTCCCAATGCCCTGGTGGGGCAAGTGAGAGAGCATTATTTATTAGGCAGAAAGGAGTTCCCATACATGTGGATCTACATCTTAGTCATTCTGATGGTAAATTCATTAAATCATTCCAGCAGATAAGGCTCTCCTTCTCCCCAAACACTCTTGTCAGTCAAGTGGCTGAAAATTTCACTCACTTATCCAAATGAAAAATCTCAGTCTCCCAGAAAATAGAAACTTCCAACCATTTAGTTAAAAACCTCTTGTCATGTAAGTCTGCAGAGAAAGGTCTAAAAAAAAAATGAAGAAGAAGAAAAGGCTTTCCCCAAACGGGCAGACAAAAGTACACACAGAGGTGGAGAGGAATGTAGTTGTCTTTGTTCCTCCACTCTCCTGAGAGCTCCTGATCATGACAGGCATCCTGTTAGTTTGTGCATTGTGGACAGCCAGTGAAGGCAGCCCTCAGCCTGGAGCACTCCCTGACCTTGTCCCCTCTGCCTGAATGTTTGGAATGGCTGGTTTGGAATACAGCTCACTGGACATAATATAAAATAAGGGGTCTTGAGGCTGAGGTCTCTCCTCTTCTTTTCTTGCAAAGAATTAGACATGGTCATGGGTGTCAGGTCTGTAAACAGATAGTAAAGGAAAGGAACAGACAGGGATGTGCCCTCATCACCCTGAACACATCTACAAGTGTGGCTGTTGCAGGATGGGTGGAGGGATTGGAGTCACAGGGTGTTTAGGATCACATTCTCCCCTTAAATTGCTGAAGACAGAGCACTGGGCAGACAGGCTGCTCGTGTAACCCAGCAGGGCTTTTTGTGTTCTCATGTTAAAAGGGAAGGCTGAAAACTGCCTTCAGAAACCATAGGAGGGGAGACATGGTTTTGCTGGGTCTTCCAAATGCAGCAAGCACTGGAAACACCTCCAGGGTTTCTGCTGGCTGAGCTGCTTGCTTTTTGCTTTCATTCAGCAATCACATACTTTCCCATCCCTCTGAGGACCAGGCCTACCCTCAGCAACAGCATACAAAGGTCACATTTCTTGTGAATGTGCAGGAAAATCTGAACAGTGGCTGGGCAATTAGGCTGGTCAGGAAATAGTCCCTTTTATTTTGTTTTCTTGTTTTCTGGGGGTTTAGTGGGGGGTTTACCTTTTGGCAAAAACATCAAGTATAGTGATTTGGGAATACTGTCTAAATGCATCACAGTGGTTGTTGCTTAAAAGCTTTGGTCCTCTCTTCACTTGTATATTCTGCACTCCCTGTTTCAACTACATTAATTCAATGAACTGAATCTCATTTTTGGTAAGCATCCTGTTGACCTCTCTGTAGCTACAGGAAGCTCTTCACCACAAATACTGTCTCTCTCTAGTCATAGCTTGTCAGCTCCACAGAAGAGAGGATGTGGTCCCTTCTCTGCCTGGAAAGTGTTTATCTTGCTGTCATAAATAATTGGGACAGGCTGGGAATGGACAAGGTGCCTGGGAGGATTTCTGGGGGAGAGATCAAACCCTAGACACACCTCTGAATGCTTATTTCCCCAGAGACTGCATGTGAGAGGGAGAGCCACATTTCAGCTCCTTCCATGCTTGCTCCCCTCACAGAGCAGCAGGATCCCAGCCCTTCCTTTGGGTTGGTGTGATTCCCTCCCCTCCAAGCACCTCTAATTCAGTCACAGAATACTGTGAGGCCATGTGGGGTGGCTGGACAATCATTCCCAGGGGCACCATGCCATGGCCAGCCATATCCTCCCTCCTCACCACTGACCACCCTTTCCCCAGCCCATCTCCCATGGTCAAGGGCTTGGAAGGCTCCTGTGCCTTTGGGGTCAGAGCCAGGCAACCTGAACATGAGAGATGTCACATGGAGGGAGAAGGCAGGGAAACCCACATTCCTTCATAAGGTCAGCAGCAGGCAGGATCTGTTCATAGTGAAGCTCCAGTGCATGAAGAATTATACTCCAGTCTGATTGTTTTATAAAAATCTGTTCCGGCACCTGTCCAGAGCCGTGATCACATCTTCAGTCATGTGGCCAAATGCCTTTTAGTTTTAATCATTTGATCAAATGGCCTAGTGAAACAGCCATTTGTTCAAATGATTGAAAGTTTGTCATTTGACCAAATTACTAGTCTGGCAGGATGACTAACGGGTCATGCCACATTGTCAAATTCTATTAATGTCACCTGGGAGAGACAAGTGAGGAAAGTAAGGGTTAAGGGGAGAAGTTTGTAGAAGTGTTTATTCCCTCACCATGCACCCCTACATGTGCACAGGTGTGGTCCCAAGGAAAAATGTCTGAAATCACCAGGATGGCTCCAAAACCACCTAAGCATGTCGGTAGCTGGAGGGGCTCCATGTGGACATCCCTCAAAACTTGGGGAGAGCAATTTTTGTCACTGAAGGAGCACAGAGCTGCTGTATCAGAGCAGAAAACTGGAGCTGGAGTACACTCAGACTTCAGATGAGAACTGCTGCTGCTGGGACCAGCTGGAGGAGAAAACCTGGCCAAGCCATGAGCCAGGAACCACAGCTCAGTGAGAGCAGTCCCAGGCACTTCTAATGCCACTGGTGTTGCTACCCTTGCACTGCCTGGATCAGCAGGGGACACTGGAATCATTTCCTCACTCTTTCCCCCTCATGTTTCTGGAGCTGCATTTTGGGGATGGAAGGAAAGGAGGGAGTGGAGGGAGAAAGACTAAAATGTAGCTCCTGGAGGAAGTAAGACCTGACAGCAGCCATATAAGGGGGCATTAACCTTTCATAAACCTGCTCTCTGGCCTGTGACTGGAACCAGGGAATAAATATAATTCTCCAAGCAGGTGTTGTGTGTGCAGCATGGCTGTTCTGGCACACACTGGCTTCCTGTGAACTGCAGTTATATTTACAGGGTGTTGGTATAGAGGTGAGATGGATTTTGCTAACATTAAAGAAGCAGCAGACTTCAAGACAGTGGCTGGCATTGAGGAACCAACCTCTCTAGTCTTTTAGGAAGGATTTGCCATGGACATTCCTGGTGAGTGATGATGCCCTTAGAAAACTCACACACCTTTTATGGCCCTGTTCCCACATGGGCAGGTGGGTCTTGCAGTGTGACCAGTAGTTCCAGACCTCTGAGAGTGCTGTCAGGAGGGGTCCCAGATCCAATTTCTGCCCCTTCCTTCTCAGCTGCCCATGTTTTTCTTCAAGCAAAACATACAGGGTACTGTGTGCCACCACTTTTCATCCAGATGTGCAGTTAGCCACTCTCATCAGAGCACTGCCACGTGGGCACAGCCAGTGAACCCTACACTAACTCAAACAGAATAATAACAGTGTGATTATTTGAGCTGAACCCTTGACCTGCAGATGTGACACACAGCAGGCCAGGAGGCAGCATGCACAGAAGGTGTCTGTGTGCACGAGCATGTGCACACCCAGGAGCGTGATCTCTGCCTCCTCAGCACAGCTCCACTGCTGCTCCCTGCAGCCCCTGGCGCAGGCAGAGCCTCTCCATCTCATAATGAACCATCTCACTGTGAAGGTGAATGATGACGTAGGTGATTCGTGCTGTCAGTTCCAGGACAGCTTCTTTCCCTCAGACTGGATCAGCACTTCTGATCAGCATCTGAGGGCAGAGAGCCCTGGAGCCTGCTGCCCAGCCAGGGGAGGTGCTGGCTGGAAGTGCATGGTTCAGTGCTGTGCTGTGCCAGGGGCATAGTGTTAGGGCAAAGACAGGGCAGTGACTTGGCTTTATCTGTGTGTCCTGCAGTCACAACATCTTCCCCCTTCTCATGACTTCACCTGGAGTGCATCCAGTGTTCTGGCTGCTGTCTCTCATCCCTACCCCAAGCTGGCAGATAAAGGTGATTGGCACTGCAGCCTATGCCCTGTCTTCCCTTTCCATTTGTCCCAGCTGGCTTGTGTGCCTCCTCAGTTCACTCCCTGCCTTCTGCCCACGGGTTCTGTCCTCTCTGGCTGCATGAGCCACTTCCACAGCTGACTCCAGAGCTTGTCATGTAAGAGAGGTGATGTGTACCCTTTGCACATCTACATATACTGGAGGACTGTCTGTACTGGGCCTGCAAAATTACATATGCACAAGCATGGAGGAAGCTGCAAAGAACTATATTGGTCATAAAAAGATCACCAGTTTAGCCTCAGCTTGAGGTAAATGTCTCAAGCAAACCCATTATGTATTCAGTGTATACACAATGGGCTTGATTTGAGATGTATTTATGCTCAAGAATATTATGTATTCTCTTTATACACCATGCAAGGTTAAATTTTTTTGAAAATTTATATTTACTTTTTATCATACAGACGATTTATGGCCAGACCTCCCGAATCTATTTGAAAATGTCCATTTATTCTCTATTAACTCTAGAAGTGCTGGAGATCACTAATTCACTTGCTGCTATTAATGTATTTAGGGGCTAAACTCAGAAAGTTTAACTAAACTCTTCTAGAGGAAACTGAGAATCCAGATTTGACCTGTTATAGATAGGGTTGATGTTAAAATTCAGCTTTATATTGGAATTTCTGATTGGGGGCATTTAGATTTATGGCAGTGATTTGGACCAGTCCCTAATCAATTCCTAGATAGTACTTTTTCATCAGCTGATCTGACAGCAGGAAGAAGGTCAGGATCATAAATTCTTCCTCCCTGAGTGCCAGGAGAGGAGGTGGGAAGTGCCTCCCCCAGGTGAGCAGCCAGGCCAGGCACAGGGGCTGGGGCTCCTGCCTCCAGCTGTCCAGCCTCCTGCGAGCCCTGGGGACATGCCACCCCCCTCTCAGGCGCTCAGCTTGCCTGAGGACACTCGGAAAGGGTGACCACACACTTTCCAAAGCTGGCTGGGTCAGGTGGGAGCAGGTTGTCAGCCTGGGATGTCAGCACAATTCTCCTTCACCCTATATATATCTCCTCCTGTTCTTGCCCCTTCCTACTTTCCTTACTATGGTCTCTCATGCTGCCAAAACATCTGAGGGATGCCATTCAAGCCAGGTCAAGATGCCCTTTGAGGGAGAGTGTGAGCAGAGAAAATGCTGCTGTTGGCGTGCACGGCACGAGCTCCACAGCAAGGTGCCCTGGAGTTGGACACTCACTGCTATATTTAGCCATCTGCACAAGCCATCTGATCTTCAGCACTGGGGAATTTTGAATCTAGTTTTACACAAGCTTAGCTAACACTGTGTGGGTGCGTTTGAGCTGCAAAGTGCTCAGGTTTGGACTTGGTCCAAAAAAGACACTAAGCCAAGAAGAGGAGAGTGCCTGTGGCTCCTGGGCTACCTCTGTGGCTCTTCCCCTTCAACAGGTGTGGTGTAGCTTCCAGAAAATATTTTTCCTCACACTGAAGCTAAGTTCCTGGTCCTTCCCATCTCCTTTAGCTTCTCAGTGTCACCTTTTCCTCCCTGCCTTTATCCTACGTCCCTCTTGTACACTGCACTGTCAACCCCTTCCCACCCCAAATATACGTAACAAAGGCATTGAGGTGTTGGTGTCTTTCTTTGTCCCCCTTGGAGGGTTGCCCAGACCTTCCTCCCCACCTCAGTGAAGCCTTTGCTGGAGGAGGAATATCAGCAGGGAAGTGTGGTGTCACATCAGAAACACCTGAAGTGCTCATGGGTCAGGTGGCAATGACCTCTGCTTGCCTCAGTTGGTGCAGGCTGGAACCTCCTCCCCTTTAGGATGGTGATTTGACTCACTCTGCTCTGTGATGGCAGCCTCCATTTTCCCATTATGAATAGGAACTGCAGTTAGAAACCAAATTCACTCATCCCTTGGAGGCTGGAATGAGCAAGAAATGATATATGCATCCCCTTTTAGGTAAGGATATTTCAGCCCTTTCAGCACTGCTGGTCAATGACTTGTGGGGCAATGCCACCTGGCACAGATAGGCACTGTTCCAAACAAGGCACAATCTGAGTGCTGACGTAGAGTCTGCTGCTACCAGAGATAGTAAAGCAGCCAGTTTGGACTTTGCAACATCTTTATGGCAGCATGGTAGAATTCTGCCCAGCTTATCAAAAATGAAACTAGTGTTTTATGTAACAATGGCATTTATATCTATCACACAGAGCATTGTGAAGTATGTCGGTCAAGGAGAGCTCCCACAGAACAGCTCAGCACTCAGCTCCTTGAAAAATCTGCAGGAGAATTATTATGAGTATTTTTAATCAAGTAACAGATATGGTTAGTGCAGTCAGGATTTTCAGAGAAGCTCAAGCTCCTGATAAATATGTCACAATCTGTGATAACTTTGCCAAGTCCTTTAATATCCTACAGCTCCAGTCGCAGCTGTCTGACTCCTGCAAGATGTGGGAAAGAAGAGCAAATGTCAGTAAAATCGCTTTGTCTCTCTCAGACCAACATCACATCAACTGTCTCAAGGGCAAATCCACGCCATCCCCTTCCCCCTTGTTCTTACAGGAAGGTTTTTTTCAATAAACAATCCTTCCTGTTGGATTTTTGGAAAAGATTTAGGACTCACCCATGCTAGGTGGCAAGGTTCCCATGTCCCTCAGTAATAAATCTTGCATCTTCTCAGCTTCATTGGTGTAACCTTTTGTGACTTTGGATTTGCATTGCACCTCAAACTCTTAGATCACAAAACAAGAGTCTAGCACCTCATTTCTTCAGATGGAGCTGGCAGGGCCAAAGGAAAACACCCAAGGATCACTGATTCCTGTGGGATGAGGAGGTGATCACCTCCTAATGGGGAAGTGGAGAGGAAAGGTTGAAGGAAGGAAAGAGCAGAGCCCACACAGACAAGACCTCAGAGATACAATCCTCTGTGCTTGCTGAAATGGGGGTGAGGTGTTTGTGGATCTTTCCTTGCTTCCAATGAAGTGTGAAAGGAGAAATCCATCACAGATGTGCACAGGGGAGCACAATTCTGACTGAACTTCACAGAGATAATTTGCCTGGCACTGCTGCTTGGCTCAGCGATGGGACACAGACAGTTGCCCTCTGTGAGGGCTGGGGCTGCTTCAGCCTGTATCTCAACCTCCTTGGACACTGAAATACTCAGAAATGGATTTTGTTGACATGAAGGAATCGTGACCTTTTGTTCAATGCAAAATCTGAAATTGCCAGGAGAGATTTTTAATGAGTCTTAGCTCAGTGTGGTTTTCCAGGTCAGCATACAGGCATCTTTGGGAAGTGCTGTAATATATGGCTTTTATCTGGCAAATGACCACTGCTGGTTCTCTGAACAAGAAATTGAGGGGAAGGGCTTGTGATTTTGATATATACAATATTCTCTTTTTTTTTCTCCTGGTTTCTCTCTTTCCAGACATCTATAATCACACTACAGGTGAACAGCAGTCTGTATGACCTGCAGGAATAACATAGGGTGTGGGGAAGAGAATAAGGCATTAGAAGTTATGAGATCAGTCTGGGAAATCAACTGGGAAATGCACAAAAAATGGCTTAGTTTTATCAAATATTACTTTTAAAGGACATGGACAAGAGGGGATACTGAGGAAATCTCCTCTAAAGCATTAAAAATCTATGCTAGAGAACAGCTGTCCAATGAAACACATAGTAAATAAAAAAGCAAATCCTAAAACACAATATAAAACTCCATACAGCCCCAAGACTGAAAAAGGTCACCGTTTCAGGAACAGCAAAATCTTCCAAGTAATTGAGGCAAGGTGGAGCCCCAGCATGTGGGTAAACACAGCAACTCCTGGGAGAGCCTCGTCAGCGTGGAAACCCCAAAGGCTCTTCTGGAAAGAAAGGCTGGAACGGGAGGAGGGCTTAATGGTAAATATTAGCCTAAATAAACATAATAACGGGACCAGAATCAACCCAGAAACTGCCCAAAAAACAGATCCAAAAAGCAAGTAGGAGCCAGGAGCTATTTCCATATAATCATACATGCCCAGCCTCATCCATGAGCACAGTCTGGCTGGATCGGGCATGGTGGGAGGGAGCCACAATCCCATCCGCCAGCGAGCTGCTCTCCTGAAGCCTGGCCTGCATTCAGAATAATCTTTTAAATCCCTCTTCTCATCTTTTTGTCTGCAGCTGTGGTGAGCAATCCCAAAATGACTGAGCTTTCCGCTCGCCCTCCATTTGTTCAGTGCGCTGACCTAATCCTCTTTCAAGGGCTCCTGGGGTACAGCAGCCCAACCACTCAGCCACCTTCCCAAGGACCTTCCTCCTCCATGGGCCCAGGATTAGTCCCAAAACATGAGACCTGCCAGAGCCCTCTGCTTGGCATGCTCCTAGCTGATTTTCCAGGGCCAGCAACCTCATCAAGGGGAATTTCCTTTGACGCTTCCAGTGGGGAAGAAAGCACTTTCAAGAGGGCTTTAAAAGCAAAGCTGCTGCTGGCTGATTCACTTGCAGTAATCCAAAGCAGCAGAGGAGCTCACAAGCGTGGCAGCAAATAGGCTGTTGGGCCAGGGATGCTCACATGCTGCAGACAGGGGGCATGGGAGGCATTTTTAGGATGGGATTCAGCAGCCTGGCAATTCAGGAAGAGAAATTAGGCCATGGCAAGGAAAGCCAGCGAGCAGGAGCTAACACAGGGTTTGTTGAGTGTTTTCTAGTGCCTGGGAGAGAGACTGAACACTGAACAGCCCAAAACAGCCCCCCAGGCTTGCAGCAGCCAGGACAGCACCTCACACCCCAGGATGAAATGACCCTCCAAGGACCAGGGGTAGACAGATTGCTGCAAAAAAGTTAGGACAGGTTGCTGGGGAAAAAGTTGAGACAGGAGAGGAGAAAAGAGCCTTGTGTGCAAAACAGAAGCTCAAAGTGCAAAAGTAAGACAAGGAAATATTTTACGTCCTTTATTAACCCACTTGAAACAGCAGGACAGAGAGCAGTATTGATAAATAGTCGTACTGGGAAAATTTGCAGACCTTTCCTCCTGGCACCACTCCACTGCTGGCAGCCATGCAGATGAATTAATGGCTCCAGTATCTAACCCTGGCCGTTGCTGTAGCAATTTGGAAAACAAAGCTCTGGGTGTCCTGGCTGCCTCTCAGTTGTGCAATGACCCACGACATCCCAGACCCGACACCTACACCTTTGGCTCGCTCTTGCTTTTTAAGGAAAAAAGGCCAGTGCCCTGACCTTTGCAGCTCTTTCCTGGCTGCCTGCCTGGTCAGAGTAGCTCTGTGGAAAGGTTACCAGGGGCTGGAGAGGTGATGGTGGGTTTGGGAGAAGCTCAGATACTCCTGTGCCTGGTTTTCCCTTCTCTGCTTGTTCCTACCAAGGCTGCTGCCACAGAGTGTAGGAGTGACTCACAGCACACAGGTTTTTCGGAGTGAAAGGCTTTTCAGGTGAGCAGGAGCAGTGGCTCAGCCTGTCTCTTAGGCTGTGAAAGCAGTGTGTGCCTGAGAGGTCACTGCTTTGCTCATCAGGGCTGGGCTGGTTTTGGTGACTGTTCCCCTCAGTGGTGCCCAGCACCATCCCTGTGTCACGCAGTGTCTATAACTCACGGAAATAAAGCATGTCCGACACCCCTCTGAGACATGTATTCTATATGAAAATTTGGTTTATTACTGTCAGACCCACAAATCTGGATCCGCTGTGTAATTCTACCGGCGTCCATCAGTCAGACAGACACATTTAATGAGAATGAGAATTTATACCGCTACTTCCTATATTGGCTGCTGCCGAAGTGCAATCGACAGTCAAGATCTTCCCTTGCCAAGAAAATTGTTCCTGAAAGAGTGCTGGCATTTCAACATTTCAGGAGAGCAAACCCACAGATCTAGGGGTGCCTCTTTGGTGGATGCAATTCTCCCATGCTGGATAGAGAACCAGGGCATCTGTCCTGTCTAGGCACATGGGGGATGTGCAGGCAGTCAGTGGAATAGATAGAAATGTATAATGGATGATCTTGCTCAGCACTTGGGAATGTATATTCCCTGGTCTGCTCAGGAAGCAGCGTGTTTGATTTCCTTCAGCTATTTTTTTAAGGGCTGTGTTGTGAATATTGACATGTTTAGGTGTATTTGCATTGGCTGTAGCTGTGGGGGCAGGGGAGACTTCTCCAGATGCATGTGGCAAGTCAGGTGCCTGCCTCTTCGAGAATAATACAGCTGAAAATCCCCTTTTCTCTCCATCTTTCTTGCCCTTTCTTCAGAAACTTTTGCCTGCTGCACAGAAGTCACTGAGGGCTTGAAGGAAGAGCATGGCATTCCAGCACTTGGCAATGTCTCCTGTTTATCAGAAACACAGCCTTATCCCAGCTCTCCCCCTACATCGGGTGCCCCTGTTGCAGCTTGCATTATATTTGTCCCCCTGGGATTGCCCCACAATTAAACAAAAGCCTTCAGCTCCCTGTGACTGCAAGTTCACAGATACAACTTTCAGCCATGAGCAGGAAAGCAGGAAATCATCCTGCTGTGGTTACATGGAGTACACCAGCAGCAGGGTGCATCTCCCCTGAACTGAACCCTGATGGCAATTTGTGTTCCAGGGGACAAAGTTCTTGGCAGTGATTTTGCTTCTGTATTAGATACTTCCTTCTTTTTAAACCAGGTGTCTTGCACTTTGACTCAAAACTCAAAAATAGAAAAGGGGATGAGAGTCTTCCTTCTGAAATTATCCCAGTTTTACTTTTTGCTTGAATTTTGTAACAGTTTGTCTGGAGTAAAAAAAAATGGCTGTCTAGGTTTTGAGCCAGATAAGAGATCAAGGAAACAACCTTCCCTTCCAAAGTCAATTTGGATCAAGATCATTTTCTTTCCTCTGACAGGCAGGTTTTCTGGCTCAGAGCAAGGTACTTCTCATGCCCTCTTCATGCTTTACTGAGGAGCAGAGATCACAGGGAGCAACTGGTAACCCACCCAGTTGATCAAGGGAAGCCAGTTGAAGTAATCTTTTTGGATTTCGGTAACATTTTCAATAGTGTCTCTCACAGAATCCTTCTGGACAAAATGTCCAGCATACCATTTGATAAACACTTCATGTGATGGGTGAGCAACTGGCTCATGGGTTGGGCACAAAGGGTTACAGTGAATGGGGTGATGTCAGACTGGTGACTGTCACTAGGGGGGTTCTGCAGGACTCCATCCTCAGCCCTGAGCCCTTCAACATCTTCATAAATGACTTGGATGCAGGACTGGAAAGGATACAGAACAAGTTTGCAGATGATACAAAACAGAGAGGAGCTGTTGATTCTCCCTGGAGGGCAGGGAGGCCCTGCACAGAGACCTCAACAAATGAGAGGGCTGGGCAATCACCAACCATGTGGAGCTCAACAAGGGAAAGTGCTGGATCCTGCACCTGGGATGGAGAAACCCTGGATGTATGGACAGACTCAGGATGTCTGAGATGATGAGATGATGAGATGATGAGATGCTGGAAGGCAGTGAAACAGAAATATTCTGTGATTCTCTGATTCTGTGACTGCCAAGAGTGCCCCTTTTTCCCCAAGGAAGAGATTTGTCAAGGATTTCCACTTTGTAAAGGCAAACTAAGGCAAAAGCTATTCTGGAGACAAAGAGTAACTGCAGTTCCTTTTCCATCTGCGTTTTCAGCATTTGCAGCTTTAAGGGTCCATTTTAAGTAACTAGAAAAAAAATTGGGATGCTATTCCAACAGTGGAGCAAATTATTCTTCGCAAACACAGCTAATCGAGGCTGCGGGGTTGCAATCATTCATTACTGATGGGCATTGGAGGAGAATAAAATGTGTCTTCTAGGCAGCTGCTAACCCTAAAATTAGAGAAGCCAAGTACAAGAGCTGAAGCTGCCTGTTTCCAGAAAAAGGGTCCTGGCTCAATGGCAGGGGGAGATCCCTGCCTCTGGGCTCCTTCTGCAGCTCAGCAGCCCTCCTGCCAAGTCCTTGCCATCAATCCCAGTAATGTTTAGCACCACCACCCTGGTCAGATTTTGACTGCAGCAAACAGAAATCATGCAAATCAGAGGTGGGCATGAGGATGGTGATGCTACAACATCCCTGGTTTGTTACAGCACCAGGCTCTGAAACACGAAGTTGCCAGGGGTACACCAGCATTTTTCAAACCCAGGAGCTGCTCTCAGCAGATGATAGAGCCTGGTTTCAGTGCTTTCCCCTGGGAAATCCCCTGAGGCAGGAAGGCGGTTGAACTACTGTGGTTATAACTTTGATATCTGAATGAATATCTGCTAGCCTCAGGCAACTGGGCTTCTGTTAATTTTGACCAGGGAGCATGATACACTGTGGCAAGCCGTGTCACTTAGGATTGTATCTGCTTAGACATGATGCCTCTGAGTAATGTAATTTATATTTCATGCACAATTGAAGCAGCTAATGGTATAATTCTCCAAGGGGGAAACAAGTTGTTACAGCATTAATTACATCGCAGTTGCCATTTTTTTCTTTCCACCCTGTGCCGAGCACTTTCGAGTCATCAGTTCAATGACAACAGTAGCTGGTGTCACAGAAAAGGTCTCTGGCCCAGGGGAGGAAGGCTGGGGTCACTTCCCTTTGGGGGTGGCAGGCAGGTGGTCTTGGCTGCCTCAGGCAGGCTGCCTCTTGCATTTGCAGCCCAAAAGTGCAGCTTGGCACTGGGAGATGGGGTTTGGAGAGGCAGCCAGATGTGCACAAACAGCGTTGGACAAGGTGTGAGAGGGTGCCAATCCTGGGCATCCCAAGGCAGGGTGAATACTTCAGTATCTCAGGATTTTGGGGAGGCATGGCTGAGCACCTGTGTGTTTGCACCGTGACTGTGAGCACTAGGGAGCAAGGATAATTCAAGACGAGTGGGAAGAGGGGACACAAGTTTAAAAAACATCTGATGTCTCTGCCCAGCTTTCCCCTCTGCACAGAGATCACAGAGAGGGTGCATGCCTGAGAAAGCACCTGCAGAGATGAGCACAGACCTACGGATGCAAAGCTGCCCCAGGTATTCCAAGGAGGGGGATTTGTCAGCAAAGGGAGCTGGGGATTCCCAGGCACTGAGAGCTGGGCTGGGAGGACAATGCTGACCTGGCTGACCCAACTGGAGAGCAGCAGTGCTATGGGACAGCCCTGTGACCTCAGCTGAGCCATAGCAGCAGCCTCAGGCAGGGCTTTGGGAACTGCTGGCTGTGGGTGGCTCTGGGCTACAACGGGTGCCTCTCTTTGCAGTTTGTATACAGCATCAAAAACCACAGAGCCAGCAGCTGAGCTGGGAGGAGGTGTAAAAATAGAGCCCCTGGTACACAGCAGAGCATGCCCAGGCTGGATGTAACCCGAGCATGCACTGATGTCAAAAAAAGAGAGAAGGGGAAAGGGAAGGGCTGGAATTATACAATATTGGCTGCTAGGAAAAGCTCTGAATTAAAAATAAGACTCACTGTGTGTGTGTGTGTGTGTGTGTGTGTGTGTGTGTGTGTGTGTGTGTGTGTGTGTGTGTGTTTTGGCCCAATGGCATGCCTCAGAGGGAACCAGCACGCTGTGCTGCCAAGTGTGAGGCCAGGATCTAGAGGAACATCTGTGTCCAGATTTCCCTCACTGTCAGGAGACTGGCAGGGTGGCACAGATGACACCTCTACTCAGGAGGAGGAGGAGTGACAAGGTGGATGAGGAAGGTGGCCTTTGCCTATGCTGAGAGCACTGACCACAGCAGCAAGAATCATACACACTGAAAGCCAGCAACTCTTTGTCTTTGTGGTGAGAGCTGGTGTCCCAGATCACAGCACTGCAGAGTCCCACAGAGGATGCTAAGGGATGTCTGTGCTCCCTTTCCTCAGGCACTAATTTTGTGCAATCGTTTACGCCGAGCGATAAAGGAACTGATTGCAGATCCATATGGAAAATGATGCCGTGCATCTATGCAGAGATATTCCAAGCATACCATGGGACATAAGATCTGAAGGAGGGAGAACTGGAAAATTATTTATTCACGGAGAAATGCAGCTTGTAGGAAGCCAAGATTTTTCAGTTCAGTTGAAGTTTAAACTAGAAAACAGCTTTGGCAGGAAAAAAGTATGAAGAAATTGTTTCTAAAAAATTCATTAATATCTATCTGTTTCATAGTGTCACTTCCAAGATGAAATAGCTCTATGGGGAAGGGAAATTCAAGTATCATTCACTAAAGAACTCAAGGACCATTCTCCAGGGGGAGGAGCACAAATACCCTCAAAGTGGTTAAATATAAATCAGTGATTAAATAATATTAGCATATTAGCTATTCATTCATGTGGGGACTCCACCTCCCCAAGTGATGTTCTCCTCCCAAAACTGTCATATCCCTGCTGCTCTGTCCCTGACTCTGTGGGGATGCTGCTATTTACACAGGAGCTGGTGAGGACACAGAGCAGCCTCCATCCCTGTGGGATGTGCTCCTGCCTAACAGCTGGACACTGTCCAGCAGGATGGAAGACTGGCTTTCAGTCTCTTTTTGCAGCAAACCCACAACTGAGCTCCACTCTGTAATGTTTTAGCTATGAAACTTAATCCACCATTTTTACCTTCTTTGGGGTGTGTTTGCACTGTTCTAGTGACAGCAGCAGATGTGTATCTTCAATTCCTTTGAACCCAGCTCCTTATACGAGGAGTGGGACTTTCTTTCTTGGCCTCCATAGCCTGAAAAACACAATCTGATTCAGAGGGAGATGTGAAATATCTATGTGATGTGAAATATGTACTCCTGTGGAGGAAACCTGTTTGGCTGATCCCCTTCCCATACAGCCAGGAGGACAGGCACAGAGAGACCATGCTCCAGGCTGGCTAGATGTAAGCCATCTCCAGCCTGGAAGCCAGAAAGCCACAGGTCAGTTCAGGGCCAGTTCCAGGCTCATGGAGCATCTGGACACTGGGCAGTGTGTGAGCCAGCTCTGAGCATCCACCCAAGTCTGAGTCTGGCTGAAATCCCTCTGAGCCCTGACACTGACCCAAAGTGCTGGTCACCAGCTGGGATCTACTGGACCTGTCACTAAATAAAATTTGAATGCTTTGGGATCTGTCGCTGAAAGGCTTATCTCATTTTTTTTAAGATAATTAATGTCAGGTTAGGGGGCCTTCTGCAGCTTATCACCTTGGGAAATCAGGTTGGTGATGTGGAGAACTTCCCCACAGTCTGAGGTTGCTGGCTTCAGGCATTACAAATTTTTTTAGCTGTTTGTTTAAAATCAGAGCTGAGAGCCACACAGTTTAGAGCTGCAGCTGAATTTCTGCTTAATCTCCACTTGCAAGAAAAGTGTGTCATTTTTTTTTCCTTAGCAGAGAGGTAATTAAAGGAAGAACAAGGCAGATTTGCCATTCTGGGAGCTGTTGCTGTATATCTGGGCTTCCACAGAGAAGGCTGGCTATCGTTATGAAGCTGTTCCAGAAGAAATGTCAGAAATATGCTTTTACTGATGAATAGGCAGAAGCCACGCTTTCAGATAGGAATATTTACCTGCCCTGCCATACACCCCAGCTGCTGCTATGTCCAATATATAATAATCCAATCCATTTTAATAACCTACTGCTCTGCAATCACCAGGATTCTCTCCATTTGGAAGAAAAGGGCCACATTAACATTCAGACTGTAATCCACACATCCTAAGAACGTTTATAGCTGCTGCCATATACCCATGGACCTGGATCAGGGCTGGATTCCACATGCCTCAGGCTGCCCCAAAATTGAGAGGTGTTTGATTCCAGGATGTTCCAGGGGTTCTATTTCTCAAGTTTGCATGCTGGTCTGAGCCAAGCCTCTGTAACATGCTTTGTGCTGCAGCCTGCCTGCTGTGCTGGGAGCATCCTGAGACCTGCTGTCACAGCCTCAGGGGTAGCTGGACAACAAGCTGAGCATGTTGTGCCTGTGGGAAATGGTCTGGGAGTAGGGGACAGGGCTGTGGCACTGCCCTTGGAGCAGGAGCCACAGTGGGGGATCACTCACAAAGCTGAGACTCACCAGGGTTTCTAGCACCAGGCACTACTGCTTGGCCTGGCATCCCCTTCCCATCCTCATGCAAGAAACCACAGGTCAGCTCCAAACAGGTTCAGAGGAGAGTGCACAGACTGCTGCTTTATGTAAGGCTGCAGTGACCTGTCTTTGCCCTTCACAGTCCCCAGTCAAGCTGAGGGGCAGCCTGTGTAACCACCTTTGCAGCTCCTCCCCGGGGATAAAGGCATCCCAGGCATTTAAATCCTGTCCCAGCAGCAAGTCAGGTCTCCTTGTTCTCTGTCCCACCTCACGATGCCATTCCAGCTTCAGCAGCACGGCAGTGCCAGCATCCAGCTGGAGAAGTGCCAGGAACATGCAGGGAGCTCTGCTCACATCTGGGAAAGCTGAAAAAAAGCAGCCAGAAATAGCCAGCGTTTCGTAAGAAGGGCTGGCGCCGTGGCCTCGCGCTGCAAACCAACGGAGTTCTGATAAGCTTTGACAAAGCATCCAAATCCTCTTTTAATTTCAGCCTTTTCTCACCTCTGGCTCAGCACCAGCCTTTCAGGAGACACAGCATAGGGGATGGAAAAAAAAAGTGAGAGTGTGCCAGGTGAAGAGAAAACCTGTACCTTTCCATGTGATTAAATTATTTTTTCCCCAGCTTCAGACCCCGTTTTGAGACAAGTGTCCATGTCTGCAGATGCTCCCTGGAAGGTAACTGGTGACAAATTCAAGTTCAGCCAGCAAAAACTTCCATACAGCCTCTCCCAAAATTAAGTAGCTTTGTTTTGCTTACATGTGTTGGTGTGCAGACTGGTCCTGACACCCTCAGTGATGGCCTGATCTTGTGACAACTCATCTTCCTCTGGCCCAATGGCACTGGTTTCTTTAATTAAAAGCCCTGGTGTGAAAAGGGAAAGAATTAATAAATAATTGCTTAACATCCCAGCAGAAGGATGGGATTGAGTCAAACATGCCATAAGAATCCAGTAGTGCACCAGCTCGGCCATCAGAAAACAAAGTGAAGGCCAGGAGCAAGCAGCCTTTGGCAGCTACTGGGGGTGAATTCATCAGGCATGTAGGACAAGCAGGAAGCCTGCATGCCTGTTCTAAACCTACCCAGATCTTCCACAATGCTGCTAAATGTGTAGCTGGCTTGCAAGAAGCACCCTAAACTCACACCATCATTTCACAAGAAATGCCACAGCTTTTGAATGGTGTTTTAATCCTTGCTAGGTATAAAAGCACTCCTTCTTGTGGTTCAAATAGAAGCAAAGCTTTGGACTGGTTACCCAATACCCTATCACTGAGATATGATCTGCTGCTAAAGACCTCAGCAGGGAAAGAAAAATGAGACTCCAGCAGCAGGTTCCTGGAGCTCTGACCAAGCCTCCATCAGTGTTGAACTGGGTGGGCACGTGTGTGTGTGTTCACAGAGCCCTGGCCAGTTCAGAAAAAAACACCTATGAGCCACATGAGCACAACGCAGAAGAGATCTCTCTCTGCAGAGAGATCTGAGACCTGGCAGCCAGTCCAGACCAGCAATTCACAGAACTCTTTGGGAAAAAAAAATAGGAAAGCGCTAAAAAAATAATCCCTCCTGTGCCCCAAAACTGGTCCCAGGTGAGTGTGCTTTTTACAGGAATCACCTTATACTGTATCACCAAAGAAGCAGCTCTCACTGCCACACAAACAGAAGGCAATCCTTCCAGATTTAATGCAACAGCCACATGCAATGACACACACAGTTCATCACAGAGGCAGGTAGCAGGGCCCTCTGCTCTCATTCATATGAATATAATGCCTACAGCAATGCAAGGCATCAACATTTTTAGAGCAAACAGTTTGACTTTCATTGCTCAGTTATTTTTAATCGTTTTAATCTGCATTCTTAGCATTCTGCTTCTTCTTTTTTTACCTCCAAACAAGACGAGAAGTATTCAGCAGCTAATACCTCTGTTTTTAATGGCTTGAAAAACAATGAAGGAACATTAAGCAGTTCCCGAGCCTTCCGGAGCATTGGTATTTTTAAAGATGAGATTGATCAAAGAGGCTGTGAACTCTAATGGAGATGGATTGGCTCAGCACTGTAATGCCAGCATGGAGGCTGCTTCAGCGTGGATCCCAACCTTTTCCTTTCATCTGCTTAGCGCTCCAGCGGCCAAAACTTCTTTGCTGAAACGAGACTCAGCCAAGTACAAAAAAAATCCCACTTTTCTTCTAAAAGTTCAGGGACAGGGAATTAATTAATTAATTTTTGTACCAGTTGATTGGTTTTGCCACTGCTTCACTGCAAGCAGGGAACAGAAAATTTCTCTCCCCGAGGCTTCTCTCATGTCTGAGCTATCCCAGCCTGAGACCACACTGTGCCTGTGTTGCAATGCAGCAGCTCAGCAGCACGAGGAGAGGAGAGGAGAGGAAGAGGGAGAGGAGATTTTAGTCCATTTATTGCAACCCAAAACACACTCCTACTTCTGCTATGAATCTGCCTGGTGTCCTGGTATGCCAAGAGGGTCCTGGTAGCCTTTGCTGTGGGAATGGCAAGCACCCCCACGTGATACAGCACAGCTCCTGAACCCATCTTGTCATCGGTGTGAGGAGAGGCCAGCAAGGAATCTGCCTTGCCACCAGCCCTGGGGAACACCTCACACCTTGCTGCTGCTGCCTCCTCCTCAGCCATGCACACAGAGGATTGTGGAGGAATGCCTTGACTCTTTCTGGCTGCTAGCAGAGAGGAGCACAAATATCCTAAAGGTTTTGGGTTTGTTTTCCTTTCTTTTTTATTTTTCATTTGGGGGAATGGGGGAAAGAGCAGGGGAGGATGGCAAAAGGACCCACCAGTTATATAGCAGCCTATCAATCCAGGGGTACAGGAGGGACCTCATCTCAGACACCCTACATTTGCCAAAATCAAAGTCATGAGTCCTGTGTGTTAAATGAGGTGAAAGCCACCCATTCCTTATTTCCAGGCAGTACCAGGACTTTGAGGGGGACAATTGCTTTGGCAAGGGACCCAGCTCTGCATCTGCTGCCTTTCTAAAACCCACTCTGCTATTATTTTCCTGTGGCAGTGTCATTCCTTTCTCCTCCTTGGATAAATCCAGATGAGCTTTGGGGTGCAGAGCAGGATAGCAAGGTGTTGAACAGCAACTGGCAGTAAGATCTTATTTTGGTGGGAGAGTAAGGAGCAGAAGCAGTTTGTGATACACACAGCACCCTGCATGCAGTGGCACATGTTTTCTGTAGCAGGAGACTGGATCTGAGAGTTTGAAAAGCCAGGTAGGAGGCCCAGAGATGAGCTGAGACATTGGGGGAAGCCATCAGCCCTCACTCAGCTCCAGGCAGCTCGGAAGAAACACCAAACCCTGATGTCCAGGGGATTCTCCACCCACCAAGGAGGGCACTCCAAGAAACCGTTCTCCAGATTTTCCCCACTGGCAGAGTATCCACACCAAAGCAGAGCTGCAAAGCCTCCACATCCCATCCCCTAAAAATATGCTTCTGCTGCTTCCCCATATCTCCCAAATCTGTAAACCTTGTCAGGGAACAGCCTTTACTCTCCAGATTTAAGGCAAGGTAGTGACTATAAATATTGTGCTTTGGATAAAAGAGTTGTGAATACGAGATGAGTCCATCTATTGTTAAACACCATATTTAAATGTTTCAACACTTGGTGCTGCACCAGCAGGTGAGACCACACAGCCCCCCAAACGATTTCATGGTCAGTGTTGCTCAGGCAGGACAAGGAGGACACAGAGTGAGGTGGTGGTCCTGCTTTAAAGTTTTGCCAGCACAGCCATGTCACACATGAATGTGAAGAAAACACCTTCCTGACTCAGCATGGTGCTAGCACAGTCCTTGGGACAGGTTCACATCCTTCTGACAGACCAAACCTCACACCAGCAGAGCCCTGGCTGGCCTGAGGTCTCATCACACTGATGCTCACTCATCACCAATGCCTGCTAATTATGTCACTGGTGATGGGGAGGTCATAGCTGCCTGCCTAATTAAGCCACAGTGGAGACTCATCAGCTACTCTGCTCCTGCTCCTTCATTTTGCATTAGTACCTTGTTATCACAACAGCAGCACTTTATTCCTGCCATCAGTTTTTCTCATTTTAGAGAGTAGTGATTTATTTATTTTATTTGTGCTCTGTTTTTACAACTCCTGTTCTTTTCCTCCCTGACTGCTTCCACACTTCTGAGCAGGGAAGGCAAGATTTAATGCACCTGGAACACCACAATTAGCCCCATCATGCTAATAACTTAAAGGAAACAAATAAATAGTAGAAATGGTGGCACTTTGGAAATTCCCCTGTGCTGCAGGAAGAAGGCCTGCTGGTCAAGGCACATTGATTTTTTTTCTGAATCCATCCATGCAGGATTCAAGGACAGGACAAAACACTATTAAGTCAGCAAGCAGAATGTAGTAAATAATGAGGGAGCTGGAGAGGGCTGAGGCTGTACACTGACTGAGCCCAGATGTAAATTGTGGTGAGCTCTGCACCTCAGCATCACTGTGACACTGCCTCTGCAGCACCAGGGAAACCCAGGTGGGGAACAGGAGCTAGAAAAGCCACTTGGGACTCCAGAAGTTTGGCATGTTGTGTTTGTTGTGGAGGCAGAAATAAACTCCTTCCCCCCCATCCACAGGATTCCTTGCTGCCCTGGAAACCTGTGTGGATAAATACCACCTCTTCTGCTGGAGAGCAGTGTGTGTGAGCCAGATGAAGGTTTTAGCACTGGGGAAGTTTTGCTGGAGAAGTGGGGATTCTGCCAGCAGGGTTTAACTGGAATAGCAGTGTCAAAGCACTCTGCCATCATCATATTGCTGCTGTTCCTCTGCTGGGGAAGTGCTTTTCCTCATGTAGAGATGCTCTCTGGCCTAAGGCTTGTTTGTGAAGGAAGGAGAGGGGAGAGTCCAACAGATAAAAGCTTTCCACTGAGCAGCAGGAGGGAGAAGGCAACCCATTAGCTTTTCCACTTCTTTGTTTGCCTTTGTCATCTCCAACCCTCAGCTACTTCAGCACGTCAGCTTCCCTCAGAGTTCAGGGGAACTAATCAAGTACGTAAAAAGCTTTGTGCAATGGAGTATTTGCCGGGCTGGGTCCTGGTTAAGTGATGTCGGGAAAACAGAAAAGAGATAAGATCCCTGCTTGAAGATTCGCCCCTGGTCTGACAACTCCCTGCTTCTCATGCTTTGGCCCACACAGAGCTGCAACACTGCCATCCCTTCAGGAGTGTGATTCAGAGCATCCCTGCAGAGAACCAAGCACTGCTTATGACTCATGGTTGTCAATTCTTGTGATTTAATCACCACTCCTATGCCTCACTGTGGTTTTCCTTCCAAAAGTAATGATGGGCAGCGAGAAATCAGCTTTGCTTTGCTGGAAGAGAATTCTGTCTTGCCATCCCTGTTACAAAGAAAGACCTAAAAAGTGTTGAATTCTTCTGGGCCAGAAACCTGTGAACTGGTGATCACAGAAAGCAGCTTTCCAAAAAAGTCTCGTGATGTGTTAACTGAGTTTATGGTTTGGGACACTCATATATGACCCTTGGGCCCTGGGATGGACTGATGACATTGAAAGAATATAGTGTCTAATACATTTGAAAGAAAGCTGTGTTTATTCACATGGAAAACATAAAAAGGAGTGAGTCTGGAAGTAAATCAGAAAAAATATTATCTCAATTTGCTTTAGCTCTGGAAAACACTGGTGGTCACTGGCCAAGATAGGCAAAGGGCTCTTTAATGATACCACTGAGGTTATACCAATGCCAGTGTGACAAGGCAGCTCGAGATGAGCTTTTCCTCTGAAGGGAGGAAACTGCCACTGCTCCTGCCTTGAAGTCATCTCTATTCACTTCTTGGTCTTTCCTTTCCTCCCCCTCTTATCCTCCTTCGTGTTCTTGGCAGCACACACAACCCCTCTGCCAATGTTATTGTCCGCCCAGTCCCTGGTGGGGAGAGAAGTTTGACTGAATGTAACCTCTGACAGCTGCTCACCCTCTAGCCTGCTCTGCCTCTGCCACCTGCACTCCTTAGGTTGGCCCAGGTACCTTCAGGGAGGGTGGCTGGTCTTTTGGCTGACAGGAACAGGGCAGACTCCCCTGGACTTGTACCCACCTTCTTCCTTGTCATGGCACACTGCTGACTCTGGTGACAGATGCCCTGACCCCCAACATTGCCTTGAGGCCTTTTAAGCCCCTTTCTTCCTATGGTGGAGACAGAGAAAGGCAGGGTCCAGCAGATGCTATTTAGCTTTGGTCCATCTCTCATCCAGGGCAAGGAACCACCCTGTCCTACAGCAATGCCTTCTTGAGTCAGTCCTTAGAGTGTTGCCAAGTCATACGCAGTAGTTTCACTTTGTTTCATTTCAGGGAATTCTGTCTAAATCTTTTTGCTTATGCTTGGCATGTTCGCAAGCTGGTCCTTAGCTCAGTACCTGTGATGACACACAACAGAGACACAACTCCAAAATTTTGAAAATTACACTGTGGAGGTCAAATCCCAACTCATCTACTACAGTGCACTGCAGCCAAGTGCAGTTTCATTCAATCTGTAATGTTTGAAGTGAAAAAGAAAGGGCAGCAGCATGCAAAAATAAATCCTGAAAGAGCAGAATAACCTACACCATAGAGTGGCCATCACAGGCGTTGAGAGGGCAATTTTAGGTGAGTTAAAGTGAAGGTGTGAGACTACTCATCTAAATCTCATTCCCCACTCTGGTCTTACACTGTCGGGAAAGACCGACACAAGTCACCACAAAGGTCTTCTCCTGTGATGCCAATGGCTAAAAGCTCTCACCTCACCAGGAAAAGGTGCAGACTTAGGTGACAGGTCATGGGACATTTTCTGGACTAGGAAATTTCCTCACCAAACAACCATGGCTGTATTTGCAGGCATCTATTGCAATGTTATCTTCTTGTGCATGTAGCCATCTCTGCTTGCACAGGCTACAATTTCATCAGTGCTGGCTTGTGGCAAATTTGCCTTGTCTCATTTAATTCTCAGAAATGCAAATGATTGCCAAAACCCTTTTGTGTTTTGATTTTTGGGGGCATAATTCTTAAACTGCATTTGGAAAAAGTAGGATGACAATTCTCATGACCCAGTGATTTCCTGCTCTAGTGAAAGGGTCATGTGGCAGCACTACCACCAAGAAAAAAATAGGATTAAGGAACTCCTTGCTTATCCAATTAGAAACCCTTCTACAAAGAGAGCAAGTAGGAAACCTGAGGGAGTCTAGAGTGGTGGCTTGACCCCAGCTGGATGCCAGGTGCCCAAAGCTGCTCTGTCACTCCCCTCCTCAAGTGGAAAATCTGAAAAGTCCCTAAGGGGTTTACCAGCTTCTTGAGGGTCTGGGTTGAATGTGAATGCCTCCAAACAATATAGTCAGGGCCATTCTCTATTGGATTTGAGCTGAACTAGGTCTGACCTGGTAAAGCAGACTTCAAGCCGTTTTCTAATCACAGCTGGGTCTCTAACTCTCCTCAAGACCTCAAAACCTTTTTCCTCTTTCCTTGCTGAGAGAGAGAAGATGGAAGGCTTGAAACATCAATATTTTCAGGCCCAAGATAATCCCATTCTGTTCCCTGGTTGTGAGATGGGAAGCACTGTACCTTCAAAACGGCCCCTGATGTTGAATGCTGGGTGGGATGTGTGCATGGAAGGTGCTGACCAGGCATCTCCTGTCCATCCTCTCCTGTCCATCCCCTCCTGTCCATCCCCTCCTGTCCATCCCCCCATCCCAGCCAGCTGCCTTAGCACCCCTCTGGGGACCAACACCTCAACAAAGACAGCTGATGCTCCCACACAGAGAGCAGTAGAAAGGGGGGAAGTAAACTGAGCTCAATCTGAACCTCTCTGTGGAGTATGGGAGCACCAGAGGGGCTCTCGTGGTACAGACCCACAGCGCCACAGACTTGCACTCTAAGCACATTGTGTCTCCAGCACAGCCCTCTTGCTCTGCTCCCTCCAGAGTCCCAGTTGGGGGAGAAGCCCTCAGCCTGGCTGCTAATGCTGCTGCACATGCATTTTGGGTTTTTTGAGCTGTTGCTCACAAACAAAAGTGTTCAGATGAAAAATAAACCTCTTAAAAATCCCAGCCTATTCACTCCTGGCAGTCTGGTATTCCTTCAAACTGTCAGACTTAGCAGATTGTTTACTGGAAACGGTTCAATTGGCAGGACCTTCTGCTGTGCAGATGAAATTTTAAAATCCTGTTTCTTGTTGCGCTCAAAGTCTCTCTTTCCACTACATGGCTTCGCAGAATTATTATTCACTTGTTTCCCATTGAATCGAAAAATACCCTCTCTCTTTCATTTCTATGGTAAAGATGTGTGGGGGATATTAGCCCTCATGCTTCAGGACACAAGCCAAGAGCTAAGTGCTTGGGCTGCAGAGAAAAGTTTCCCCAAGGGACACAGTAATGCAGAATGGTCAATTATCCCCGAAGAGCCCCAGCTGGCTGAGATGGGGAGTCCTGCTGTTCGGCTGGACAGACAAGTGGTGCACAGCATGGTCTCTGCAGACCACCCAAGGGTCTCCTCATCCAGGGAAATCTCGTTCTAATAAAGAGAAGCTCCCATAACTCCTAATCTTGCAGATTTTGATATTTCCCTTGCCGTGCACAAGTACAAGAGAAGGAGCTGTAACTTGCTTTGCCAGGATCCTGTTGCTTGCCTTTGCAGCATGTCCTGTGAACAGCTAAACCTGTGAGGCTAGGACCTCCTGCTTTGGGTCAAATGTTCTGCTACCTTTTCCTGCTGGTTAGGTGAATACCTGCCAGCAGGAAAGACTACTTCAGTCAACTCTGTAAACTTTACTGGGGCTTAAGGCAGAAGAACCTGCCATGAAACAGGATTATTGTCTGTCCCACCTCCCCACGGCCTGTGCTTGGAGTTATGTCCCAAATCCCATCACTTGCACCTTTGGCTGCCTTGTCCTCTGTGAAAAATGCTAAAAGCACCTGCATGCTCCCCTGCTGCAGTGGTGCCTCCACTGATTGCCTGTTAGGTGGTTCAGGGCTGCACATGCCTTCTGGGGAGGATATCTTCCTCTTGGGCTTCATATCCAACACTGCTTCCAGCAGGCAGTGTTGGTGCCCAGCAAGGCTGGAGGTGTGGGAGACTCATATTCTCAGCAATGCATGTTTGGATAGCAGCTCTGGTGTCTCTGCCTTGACATGCTTCTTTTAAGGATACCAGGATATTTAGGAAGGCCCCAAATCTGGCTGCTCCTGTCACAGTTTCTTCCATTCATCCCTGGTTCTCAGCCTGCTGCTGACAACTTCCCTTGCAGAGATGCTGAGCTTTGAATAAGCCCATTTCCAAATTGGATTGCCTTTGCAGCCATCCCCAAGGACACCTGCACACAGCTCTCCTTGCCAAGTAGGAGCTGGTTTAGGATCTCCATCAACACCCACATCTCACTAACCTGAAAGTTTTCTTCTCCTCCGTGCTCCAACCCACCCCTGAAAGTGAGAGTAATCCAGGTTCTTATCAATAGATCCCTTGGGGCAGATTACAGTGAAACACTGAATGATTGGTGTTTGTAAATATACATATATGTAGGGTTTATTTGTAACTATATATCGGGTTTGTTTTGGAAAAAAATTGGTTGCAATGGAAAGCAAGTATGTGGCTGCTTTGGTTAGTATTACCTATAGTAATATAGTTATATAAAAGCATAAAAATAATAATTAAACTGTATAAGGGCAAGAAAGAAAGATAAAGAAAGGATAAGAGTAGAGTGGATCCCACAACAAGACTTGATTGTTGCAATTGCAGTGTCCACTGGTTAAAGTGATGGTTGCAGCCCTGATCCATCAAGGGCAGGGAAAACCCCCAAATACAAAGTTCAGTGGGTTAATATATGCTCAGGTTGAGGTGGGAACATCCAGATACCTCGTCTGGTGGGAGGGAGCTTTCAGTCCTCTAGTGGAAAGCCTCAAAAATGAGTCTGGGGATGCTTTGGAGATCTTTGGTGGTTTATGATCCCTTCTAAGGTGTCTCTCATGTCACAACTGCCTCTCAAGTCAACGTAGGTGAGCCAGTTATGCCTCATCAGAAGGGATGAACACCCTCAGGACCTTTCCAGGGAGAGCCGGGGGAGTTTTAAAGCTGAGGGAGGACAGCTGTGATGATAAAAAGTGCCATCCCACCCCACAGGATCTGCCTCTTACCTGGCTCAAAGCCCAGTTTGCAGTCCCCAGTGGTGGATGCTCACTTCCTCTGTCTTAGGGGACCAGAGGCTTTGCCACCACACTCCCAAAAACTCACTCCCTGCCCCTCAGGGGGTGCAAGCCCAGCCTCAGCAAAGCCTCCACAATTGGGCTATTGTTTGAGTCATTAACCATTAACATTCCAGTCTCTCACAGTGGGCGTCAAAACAAGTTGCCCTGGTAAAGTTTCTCAATAAATCAATGAGCTAACCTCCAGAGATGGACCCGATGAGCCATTCCCAGCCGCGTTACGAGGTCCCATAATCGCTCTGTCAGTAGGTGGAGCAACCTCCTTTATCCTCGCCTCCTCACCATTAATCCAACCAGCGATCCTGCTTCCCCTGCTTACAGCTGCATTTCATAACCGAATAGATTGCACCCCACAGCCTTAACCTCGCTGTGGTGAGCCTTTGTGGGCACCTGTGGTCCCTTTACACTCAGTGATTCATCCTCCTGTCCTCCCAGCCTTATGGGAAACCTGTCCCAAAGCTGGCCGTTCAGTTTGATGAACACTTTCTCATGCTAATAAAACAAAAGAACAGCAGCACAAACGCGAAGAATCAAAAGGAAAAAAAACACGAAAATCTCAATTAGCACATACAGCCCTGAGTCTCCAACTTCTCCCTCCTGTCACATTCCTGCTCCCTGTTCTCCCCCCCAGGGTGCACAAGTTCAGTGAGTAAGCATTTGGTTTGCATGGAAAATACCAGGTGCCCCAGTACAGGAAGAGAGTGCTTAAAACTAAAATGGGCACCAAGAAGCACAAAACACCAGGTTTTGCAGCTTCCAGCTTCCACATTGACGGGACAGAGCTGGGGAGCTTGGATATGTCCCACTGAACCAGTGATGTGGATGGAGCTGTGGTGGTTCATTTCTCACACTGCAGAGCAGAAGGTGATCCTCTCTGTGATGGGAGACAGATCAAAACGGATTGGGAGGGCATCACTAGCAAACCTGCCTGCTGCCAGGGAAAGACAGAGCACGGGGGAAGCCCTCGGAGCCACCTCTCCGTGCTGGAGGATGGCTGGGCTTGCTCCCTGAGAGGCTGACCAGAACCATGCAGGGACACCTCTTATTCTTGCTAAAGTAGCACAGATTGAGGTTTTTTTGTTTTGGAGGGTTTTTTTAAGCTGTGCTTTCAAGTAGGAGTGCTCTGTTAGCCAACAATTTGTAAATCTTCTAAACAAGTAAATCGCCCGGAAACAGGTGGTTTTTATTTTAGCTCCTGCACAAAGAGCTCCCCGCTGACTTGTTCGGCGTTCCCCTCCTTCCCCATTCAGGCTTCCCTGAGCACGTCTGGGGCAGAAAGGAGCACTAGCACTGGGTCCTTACCCTGTCTCTCTCTGGATGCCAGCAGGAGGGTCACGCTCAGCCTGCAGCACAGCCGTGCATTTCCAACAAACTCAGCATCTCCTCTCTCCCACAAAATCGAGCCGTTTGGCAACGATACTGCCCAACCATCGCAGCGCCGGTGTCACGATCTGATAGATGTAGCTCTGTCTGGAGGTCACTGCCACGGGCTTTTCCCTAGCAGCATAGGTGGTCCTGCCCCCCTCCTGCCCCTCCGCAGCGGCGGGGTGAGCCGGGCCGGGGCGTCACGCATGATGTACATCACAACTGCCTGTAGGATAGCTGTCTTGCTCTGAAATAACAGCTGATTCCCGGCTAATAGATTCAGTAATCTGACACCCGGGCTGTAATAATTGTATCTGAACAAGGCAGGCTCCAGCCTCTGCCAGCCTTATTAGAATGAGTGATTGTTTCCATCAGGGATGTAGCTCTGGTGCATTCACCTTTCCCGGGCTCTGAAATACAAATTGAGCTTCTGACCTTGGCAGATACGACAGCTGACCTGTTTCCTCCCTTTTAAATAAGGAGAAAACAGGCTTTGGAGGGAAAGTGCCTGCTTTCTGCCGGCCTCCTTCTGCCAAGCTGCTCGCTATCATGAGATCTTAGTTAAATATTTGGCTTGCCGTTATTAGCCAGGATGACGGGCTGCCTGAACCGCCGAGCTCCCTGTGCGAGGCGCAGAGGCACAATCCTCTCTTCCTGCTGCACTTGGGTTTGTTCCTAATTTCTCTGCTCCACACCATGGTGGGTTGCCAAAGGCAGCCCCTTCTCCCTGTGACTGTGTGGACAAGCAGTCCCAGCAGCTGTGATCCAAGGGAGTTTGTAAGCAGAGGATTGCACCAGGGACAGGGCTCACTGCTGAGCTTTGGCCAGGCCACCCCTTCCCTGCTCCGGGTCCCAGGCAGCACCCAAGGGGCTCTCCCGGGTCGGGGGCAGTGAGCCCTGCTGGCACTGCTCGAGGAGCACTGAGACTGATGCTGATGAGTTTGCAGCAGCGCTCAGGCTTGCCCTGCCTGGAGAAGGAAAAGCTGTCGGCTGCACTTGCAGCAACAGCGTGGGAAATGCAGGATTAGGGAGGGGATGACTCCCAGAGGACTTTCCCTGGGATCCGCAGCGCCATCCACTGAAATAAAGCCACCTCCTGCCCTCAGCCAGGAGCCCTCCTGCTGTCTCCTTTAGTCAGCAAGTCAACAGGGCTCGGCTGCTAATCCTAAATTTCCCTGGTGATGTGCCATGCAAGACGTGTTTTCCAATGGGCTGCAAGCGCATGCTGTGGTTGTAAATATAGCTGGGAGGGAGATTTAGCCACGGTCTCCCCTCTCTCCCTCATATTGCTTTTCCTGAGGTTAAATGTCAAACGTGTCTAAAATATCACTCGGGTCTGCAACCCGCATGCACTTCAGGAGGGGCCAGCCGGGCTCCCCTGGGGGTTTTGTCCTGATTTATGGAGGTGTGTGGCGCAGAGCTGTAAATCGAGGCACGCATCAGATAACGTCATGGGAGAGCAGAATGCCTTTTATCAGAGCCGGGACGCTCACACGGGGAGGGGTAGGAGCAGAGACAGCCCCGGGGCGTGCAGCTTGCTTTTCCTCCTCCATCAAAAATGGTAAAACAAAAGCTGTCCCGACTCGGTGGCTGCGCAGAAAATTGTGCCTCAGCTCATCAGTGGAGGCACTGGTCACGTCCTGGGAGATTCCTGGTGTTTCGCTTTTCTGCTCCTCTCTGAGTCAAGAGGAGGGCTGGCTTATGGACCTCGGGCCAGTCCTGTAGGTCTGGTGGTTCGGCACAAAAGAGGGAGCCAGGCAGGCCGTTCGGGTGGCGGGAAGGAGATTTATGTCTTTTACTGTCCATCTGCAAAGCAAAACAAAAATAGCTGAAACACCGGTTTTCTGCTTTATCGGCTCTGTGAATAAGCATATAAATTTCTATGACATTTCTGGAGGCTTGCTGAAGGGGAAAAAAATTCATCCCTCAGGACCTGGCCAGCAGCAGTGGCAGCATATGGTCTGCTGAAATCAGTGGCTGAGCGCATTTTGTGTGTGTGAGCATTAAAAAGGTGACTTTGCGAGTAATTTCAGAAGCAAGGAGGGGTTTTCTCTTTTTTCCTTTTTTTTTTCTTCCTTTTTTTAATCCTGTCTAAGCTGATGCAGCTGTCACAGCCAATAACTCTTGAATAAGGGAGCTGGCTTGCCTTTTCTTGACTGGGAAGCACGAAGGGGTGCTGATTCTTGGCTGCCTGGTGGAAGAAGGTTCGACCTCTTCCTGAGAGGCACAGGGGAAAAAGGCAAAGCACCCGGCACGGGCGAAAAGAGAAGTCAGGGATGTTTAATTTTTCCCAGCAGCTGCAGCTCCCTCTGAGAAGGAGTCGGGGCCCTGTAAGTCCGTGAGAAAGCGGCTTCGGTCTCCCGGCTGCAAGAGGATGGCGGGGGAGCGTCGTTTCAAAGATGGAACTCATTGGGGAAAAAACAAATACAAATAGGCAACTGTTTATGGTAGATAAAGTGTGGCTTTTTCTCTTTCATCGTTGACTAAAACCTCATGTTCTTTCCGGTGAGGGAGGCAGGAGCCGTAATGCGCTGTCAGAAAGATGTCTTTCAGCAAGGCAGCACCTCTGGATGTTTATCTCCCTGCCATTGTGCTCCGGCGCTTTGAAATGTAAAGGAAAGACGCTGCTAATCACACTGTTGCTTAGAGATCAACAGCCAGGCGAGATGTACTTTGTCACATTTTCTCTTTGGTCTCTCCTTTTCCGTAATGAAAACGGTGACATTCATTCAGGCTTGCAAACCAGCGCATGGCGGTGGGATTTTAATGAATCGCTGCTGCCCTTTCCCTGGGCTCTGATGGAGGGGCACAGCCAGAGCTGCCTCTGGAGTATCCTAAATGCCACCGGAGATGCAGATCCAGCTGCTGGAGAGCACATCTTGGTATCACATCTGGTTTCCTCTGGTTCGGATCGAATCCATCCCGTGTAAGGTTTGACTCATCCTGTTGAAGTCAGAGAGGAGGTGAGATGTAAGCAAAGGCTGAAAGGCAAAATTCTGATGTCGGATTTCCTATTAGTGGAAGAACGGAGACCTTTAGAGGTAATAAAGAAAAATGTAATGTGGAATAAAGAAAAAAAGTGCTTATCCACACAAAGAAATAAAACTTGATACACAAGACCCCTCTTCCTCCCATCCTGGTCTAGGCTTGTAATTAACAGAGCAGAAAGGATGAAGTAAGCATGGAAAGCTGGAGCGATAGAGTATTGAAATGATGTGGCTGAAGGGAGAGGGATATTTTCATTTTATGACAGGAATTTCCCATGCTCCTATTTTCTTCACTGTGAGATTAGCACAGAGGTCTTCACTTCCACTTTCCACTGTATCTTGCATGTGGGGAAAATGCAGCAAGTCAAAGCTGTACAAAGACCATAAGAAGAGGGAGAGAAATTCAGCTCTTCTAATGCTGATTAAGAAGAGCAAACAAAGAAGAGAGTAGAAATGTGAACCACCAGTTGTTTTCCAGCAAAGGCTCCACTGAATCCTATTACAGGAATATATCACAAGCCATAAGAAAATGTTCATCTTTTGCCTGCCCAATGCCAAGGCAGGTGTCATCAGCTGGCAGTGAGCAGGCTGGGATACACAGCAGATCAAGCAGAGTAACTGAAGAAATGCATCAGCAGCGTGTGTGTGTGAGGCATGGAAACACCACCCCCACACCAGCCCTATTGGCTTTCCCTGAGCCTTGCGTGCCCCGTTCCCAGTCTCCTCTGGGAACAGCTCCCTGATGCACAGACTAAACGTGGTTAAGCACTTCCTTGGAGCACAGTGAGGGGAAAGCAATGGTTCATGCACAAGTCAAAGTCCCTGGACAGCCCAGGAGACACGATGCATCTTTGAGGGGCTTCAACCAGCTTTTCCTCTGTGGACAGCTCCTATCAGTGCCACGAGTGTGGGGTGCCCAGTGCAGGTCTGCAGATGGCTCAAGGCTGCCAGCTGTGGGTACCTCGAGGTGTGGTGCTCACAGGGAGAGCAGCCTACCAGCTGCTGAACTGATCCAGGTGTGTCCCTGGCAAAGAATACTCACCAGCCCATCCATAGCAATATAAAACTGAGGGGTGATCTCTCCTTGTGACAGTCAGGCTGCCTGTGTGAAGCTGATGTAAGGACAAGGGGCTACATGGTGCTAAGCACTGCTTGCCTTCAGGGCCTCTTCCTACATGATAAATACTTATTTAGATGGTGCCTTGCAATGTGCAGTTGCACACGACCCATAAATCCTGGTGTTAAATCAGTAAAATAAAAATCCAGTGCTGCGTCAGCTCGGCCTTTGAGGAGCCAAAGCTGATAAATAGGGTTTGATTGGCTCTTTCTACACCGATGCCCCAGAGCAACACCCTCTGCATGAGTGTGATATTGCTGCAAGCTGACAGTACAAAGGACAGACGCGTACCCGTGCCAGCCATTGAGCCGGCTGCCTGGATTAACCCTGATTTCCTTTCCTGACACTCCTTTCTTCTGCCGAGGAGGGAAGCCAGGCATAAGAGCAAGTCCCTTTGCCTGTCATGCTGAGAACGTGGTGCTGGCAGCATAATTCAGCGTGCTAAGCCCGGTTCTCCCCTCCCTGGTCCCTGCTCTGCGGTGGTCTAACTCCATAAAAGCAGAGGATTTACACCGTCTTACACAAGTGGTGTGAGAAGGATCAGGCTGAGTCCTGACTCCCAGCTTCCTGGGAAAGGCAGGGAACAGCTGTCTTTCAGCTTGAATCCCTTGGGCTCTCTGTATGGATAAGGATTTCCTGTGGTGTGGGTGAAGGGAGGGCATGTGGGACAGCATCCCACATCCACCTTTTCAGGTTTAGCCTAAATGCCTGTGGGAGGAGTGCCACCATCTCCAGCAGCAGAGCAGCCAGCTCCCACCCCCCCCCCAGCCACCCCCAGCACCTCTGTTGACATGACAAACCAACAATAAACACAAATCTTATCTGTCTAATCAGGCGAGCTCCCTGTGCGGCAGGAAGGAGCCTCTCCATCGAGATGGTATCTGTGCCAACCCAGGTGACACCCTGAATTCGGCAGCAGAGCAGTCTCATCGGGGAAGGGAAAAGCAAGAGGCAACCACACTTTTCCCACTGCCTTTTGGTGTGTCCCCAAGCAAGGCTGGCTCGTGGCAGTGCCAGGAGTGCTACCTGCCCAGAAGGAGCCTAAGCTCTCAGAGGATGGTCTGCTCCTCCCTACCGTCTGTGTGCTTGCAAGTGGCCAAACTGACGAGACGCCAGGAATGTGGTGCCAAAATGCAAAGCCAGTACACTGCTTTTCTGCTGATCCCCACTCGCCACTGGCTGGCCCAGGGCTTGCAGGAAATCAGCCCTGGGAGGGAGGCCAGCCACCCAGAGCTGAGCAGGAATGAAGGGAAAGATGCTGGCTGCTGAAGGGAGACATCTCCCAGACCCTCGTTGCCTCTGGGCATCCCCACGGGCAGGCAGCCCCTGTGTGTGCTGCATCCCTCAGCTGGCTGGCTGGGAAATGCTTTCCACCATCTCCAGCTGGCTCGAGGACACTGCTGCATCCTACTGGGGGACAACCTGTGTCATGTCTTCATCAGCACTAAATGAAAGAGATGTGACTTTTCCTAGGCATGAATTCATTGGAAATACTGTGTAGGTCAGAAACAAACACTCCCAAAACTGGCTTCTTCTTCTCCAGGTGCTGGCATCCCAAAACACACCAAGTCCAGATCAATGGTGGTTATACCCACTGCAGACAGGAGATGGGGTGGGGGATGACACACAACCATTCCCACTGATTTTGGAAGCACAGTGCAGAGCTACAGCACAGACCGTGAGCTGCATTTCAGCATATACTGCTTGGAAGCAAAGATTAAAGCCGTAGGAACATCTTGATTTTCACTGATTCACCACACAAAAGGAAAAGTTGAAGGTGAGGGAAAGGAAGGATATGTCCTTCAGGCTTAGCCCACCAAGTAGGGCTTTTACTCAGCTCCTTCAGGGGGAAGGAGATACAAGCAAGTTTGGAAGCAAGACAAGATTTAAAATAGAGGCACAATATTTGTAATCACAAAATGTTTTGATTTTTAAAACTGTCTCCTCTTGGCTGACGGTTGGTTAAAGTCAGCACAAGTGAGTAAACTTCAGTCTGCAAAAATCACAGCCAGTGCTAAGATGCTGCATAATAGATTGGAGCTGAGCAGGTGTGGGACGTAATGTCTCTGCTAAATGAGAGAGATGTGCAGGTGATGCTCTGGTTAAAGCATCTGCCAGTAAATAGGCTCTCTCTTGCTATTTGTCCATCTAAGCTCATATTATGAAAAAACCCTGTAGAGATTACCCTCAAATCAGTAATTTTCTCTATGCCTATATGCCTATTTTTTTTTAATAAAGAAAATGGCCTGCATCTCAAATCCTAACTTTTCAGACTGCTCAGTTAGAGCAGAATATTGGAGCCTTCGGATAAATTTTCTCCCTTATTGCTGAAATTTCAGCTGAGAAAAAAAGCATCTTGTGCTCCTTTCTCGCACATCTAAATTCTGAAGCATCAGCTGTTTTGAGGGGGAGGGATAATAACTCCCTGTTTTTAACATCCAACTCAATACGTTTGTGAAAGGGATTATACAGCACCTCGTCCACCCACAGCAAGGGATTGAATGTGATGACCAGGGAGGGCACCTCTGCTCTCATGTTTAATTCAGGTGATGTTTTCTGTCTCAAAGGCAGGGAAAGTGAGCAAGGCATTTACTTAGGTTGGAACAGGAGGTCAGATTTAAGTTTGAGTTAGCTCGACTCAGCCACCTGCAGTGTTACCCTGGTCATCACTGGGGGAGAGCTTGGGATCAAGGCCAGGTTGGATGGAGCTCTAAACATTCTGGTCTAGTGAAAGGTGTCCCTGCCCATGGCAGGGGGTTGGAATTAGGGGATCTTTAAGGTCTCTTCCAACCCCATCTGTTCAACGACTCTATGATTCTACAAACTATGCTCTGCCCTTGGTGTTTCTTCCTGCCCTCAAACACTGAACCCAAGCAGTCTGTAGCCCTGTCCCCATTTTACAGAAGGCAAGAACAATTACTGGGGACAAGAAACCTTGTCAAAAGCAACCAGCATGGTGATAGCAGGACAGGGGGGAAAACAGACTTTTGTTTCCTAATCATGCTCTGTTCTGGAGATGGTTGGTAGGATCATGTGTGTGGCCACACCTGGCTGCCTTTGCTTCCATGTGCCTCTAGTTCAAATCAGGCGGAAATGAAAGAAAGTTTAAAAGAATCAAGAAATGGCATAAGGAAAGAGAGGAGAGACGATTTCTTGGAGACACAGAGCACAGAGGCAAATAATAGTAGAAATGGCGGTGGTGGTGAGCACAAAGAAAACAAAAAGGAGTGAAAAGCAATGGGAGAAAATGAGAATAAAGCTGGAAAAGGAGGAGCAGAGGAGAAAGCAACCATCCTGCCAGCCTCTGTGATGGCTGTTATTTGCAGATAGGAAATGCTGCCTGCAGAAATTTGATTGAGGCTGATTGAGGGAAAGAATGAGCCACATGTGACAGATGTTAGTCACTTCGCGTAATGCCCTACTGGAAGGCACTTGGATTCTGCAGGGATGACAGCACTCCAAGGAGCTGCATGGAGCACAGCAGCCCCGGGAGCAGACGGGAAGGAAGATGAATGGCAGGAGAGCTTGAATCCCCTGATCTCATAAAGGGAAGAAAAGAAGAGAGACACGAGTGGCAGCCTCTGCCTTTTACGTATTTCCTGCCTCCCTCCATGCTCTATCACTTCCCCAGTCCCAAACCAGGCAAAAGCTTGGAGCAGATGGGAACTCACACTCCTTCCTGCAGGAAGCAGGGCTGCCCCCATGCCCCTGGGAGCAGCCATCAGCACCCATGCAAATTGTGTCTAAAACAATGTCTCAAGAATATAATTTACTCAGGTAGTTTGGAAAGCAATCTTTGGGCAACAGAAAGAGCCAAAATGATAGCTTAATTGTGCTTTTGTACCCTCATGTCTGACAGAGATTATTTTTTCTTATTTTCAATATTTAAAAAATGGCACAAGGGCCTTTTGTGTGTAAGGCCCTCATGGTTGCAACTCTCTTCTTTTACTCATTTGCCCCACCTTTAAAAATACAAGAGAAAAGCAAAACTTCTCAGGGACTACTTTACCTTCAGCGTTTGCAGTGAAGCAGCTGCCGTATTAGATCATATTCAAACAGAGCCCCAAAGAGGTCGGGAGCAGCATATTAGCTGAACTGTTTATCTGCAGCCAGGCAAGGGGGGATGGTACTGCTCAAATCAATTTTCTATGCTCCGACTGGCCCATCTTCTTGACACTTAGATGTCACTGTACCACTGGTGATAAAAAGGCCTGCCAAAAAAGGATGGATTTGGATTCACACAGGGTCCCACAGAGCCAAATGAGAATTGACAATATTAGTCTTTAGGACAATTTTACAGATAAAATTAACCAGAAGAATAAATTTTCAACAGTTCGCTTAATCTAATCTGCTTTCTATTGCATTGAATCTTGCTCTCATCCACTGTTGCCATTTTAATACTTGCAAGCAATGTTGGCTTTTTTTTTTCCTTTTTTTTTTGTTTCATGGAATAAAGATCAGGCACATAAACCAGGATACACATTGCCATGAATGCCAGTCAAAAATAACCCACATCTGGTTTCTGTAAAAAGGAGGAGGAAGTCTCTCACATAGTTTAAAAGCAAGGAGAAAAAGTATCAGCATGTTAAATTTGGGCCTGAGGTACAGTCATTGATATGATCTGAACCTTAACTTTCCCTAAGTTCATCTGGCTTTGGTCTTAATTTTATTATTTGGATAACTAAAGAGCAAAGGCTGAATCTCAGTTCCAGATCTGGTTTTGAATTAAAAATAGCCGACAGAAAGTTCAAGACTATCCATATTCCACCTTACCTCTGCTATAAACTATGTGGGCCCTTGTACATCTGTGACTATCGTTCATGCTACTAGAAACAGAAACTCTCTGAGTCAATAATAATGCATAACACATGTGTAACACTTTTCATCCTTCAGTACTGCACAAATGACCAAGTGTCCCAATGATTTGGAATGTTTTCCCTGTGGCAGAGATAGTGACATTTTATCCAGAGGTTGATTGTGTTGGTCAAGGACACCCAGACTATGCAGAGGCAGAGGCTGGGGTTATGTGGCAGAGCCAGGGCAGGTGGGGAATTGCTGCTCTTAACACTGCATTACACATCAGAGTCCTTGCATTCTTTTCTTTTTCATATTTGTACAGAAGTTTTCCCCATCTCTGGCTGAATATTTAGGGAAGCATTTCAAAAACTGATTCAGCTGGCTCTCCAAATGGAGCTGGAAGAAAATACTTGGGGTTTGGCTATGCTAAAACTATTCTGCCAGCACCTCCTTTGAGCATTTTCAGGGCTTCAATCAGGAATCTCGGCACTTGCCAGGGAAAAAGGAATCATTTTCTGCCGGCCCTGTGCAAATTTACCCCAATGTGGGTCTGCTCTAACCTTCTGAAGGACAACCTTCACTCCTGCCTCAGCACAGGGCAAGTGGCAGCCACAGTCACACAGGTCCAAGGCTGCTCTTGGCCCCAGGCAGTGGCAGCAGAGCCAGATTTTCCCTGTACTTGCTCCTCTGGGCTCTCACAGGCAGAAAAGGAGCTGGATGCTGGAGATGTAAACACCACCAGGATGACATGGGTTTTCAGTGCTCATCCTGGCATTGCCTGGATAGGAATGGGAAATGCCTGGCATCAGCCTAGAGAGGAGGTAAAGGAAGCCCCAGGCTGGGATGGATGATGAAGGGCATTAGCTCAGGGAGCAGATGAGGATGGAATCCCCACTAGTCACACCAGGGGACAGAGGTCAGTTACCACCTGCTAAGAGGCCACAGTCACCTCTTGACCCTGGCAATGTGCATATCTCTGGATGATTGGTGAGGGGTGGTTTGCTACAGCTACCAGCCACACCATTAGCTCAGCTGGTGGGGATCACTGCCAAAAGCTCAGCAGGGCCAAAGCACCGTTTATAGGTTGGCAGCTTTTCTTCTGCTTGTATCTTTGCTTGCAGAGGGGTTTCTCCCTTTTGCTTTTCAAAAGCTGCTGACAGTACAATTGGAAAAAGAAGCAACTTGGCCCATGTGAGAATGCAAAAGGAAGTGCTGTCATCAAACAACCTGTGCAGCTGTGTTTGGTGCCTCTGGGTGCAAACACTAAACAAGCAGCCAGGCACTGAGGTGAAGCATGGGGCACAGGAACACATTCACTGATGAATTTTACCTCTGCTCCTTGACTCTGACCCAGAGCAGATGACAAACACCACAGCAGCCTGGGTTCCTCCTGCTATCCCCACTATCCATCTCCAATGCTGCCCCAGCAAACCTTAAGCCTTTAAGCTGTATCTCATGCTATGCCATAAATTTTCATACCATAAAAGTCAGCTCCGGTGTGCTGCAACACAGCCCTCCTGTTACTTCAGTTGCTTTAAACTGGAAAAAAAATTGTGCAAGGGGTCACAGTCATATTTTAGGACCACAGGGCCTTTGGGCCCAGAGAAGACCCAAGGCTGTGTTATTTATGCACAGCCACTCTGCTTTACAGGAAATACCAACATACAAACTATTTAGTGTCCCTTGTCTTGGGGACATGAATCAACCCCTGCACTCTTTTATTTAGCAATACTGATATATGCTTCATTTATGGATTACAATACTGGGAAAGCAGGAAAGGCAGCCAGACCTCCTCAGCCCCTGTGGCTGGGGGCTGGACTGAATTCATGTCCTTCCTCAGCACCATGCAGAGAGGCAGCAGGCAGGGAAACTGAGGGAGGTTGGATACTGCTATCTGATTCCCCCTTACAGAGCCAGCAGTCTAACCACAGGCACTTCCAAAAAGCAAAAGCTTGACTTTCAGTCCAAAACTGGACATGTGTTCATTTATGCTCTTGAAAAAAATGCTGCTATTAAGGGGAAAAAAAAAAATTAAAAGCTACTGTCAAACTGTTGTCATCCCCTGGTGCTCAAATGGATGGTGCTAGAGGAGGCATAAGGGTTTGTGCAGAGAATTAGGCTGCTGCTAATTAATGAGGATTGCTGAATCCTTCAGTGCCCAAAATGGCCATTGGTAGTGAGGATGACAGAAGGAGGTCTCACAGTCGTGGGATTAAGGCAAAAGGCTTGACACACTGATTTGTATCCTTCACCACCACAGAGCTCAGACTGAATGTTAGCCAAGAGTTTTAACCCAAAATTTGTACAGGTTGTCAGGACCTGGATGAGGGAGTCCTGGTTTGTAGAGCACCAAGGTTGTGAGATGAGGGGTTAAATTTGCACTTTCTGCTGTGGCAGGAAGCAGGGGAGCTGTAATCTGGACATACAAAGTGTGAAATACAAAGGAAAAAACAAAAAGAGCCACCTGAATATAGAGACAAAATTTTCCAGTTTTGTCTCCTTTCTCACCCCTGTACTCAGCACTTTCCAAAGAGAGTCAGTAATCCCCGAGGGGATCAGCCTCTGGCTGCCAGTAAAATGTTTGGGAGCTAATGTGGTGAGCAGCCTGGCTTTCCTCAGGGAAAAAGAGAGATGCTGAGCAGCTGCCCAGCAAGTGACCATCCCACAGCTGTTCCCAGCTGCACCCACTGACCACAGGCACCTGTGGTCAGCTGCATGACAAGGAAACAAACCAGGAAGCTGGTTTGACAAGGAAACAAACCAGGTAGAGCTGAAAGCAAGAGACTCGCTGGACAACAGGGCAGGAAAAGGAAGAAAATGCCTTTTGCAGTGGATGGAAGGGGTTGCAGCAAGTGGACTGGACAGGCTTTTACTCACTGCCAACTCCAGTCAAATTGCCTTCCCTGCCTCTGCTCTGCCAAGGAGCAGCACAGTACTGAGCTCCTGGACTGTTCAAGTGAGAAGTATGCTTGTCATGGATTGCTTTTCCTGGTGCTGTCTCCTCCTTCTTCTGCCAGCATGTTTTTCCCCTAAACTGGAGTTCCTCACAGGTTTTAGCAGCACAGATCACCCCTGGAGGGGTTCACCTGTCCTGGTAGGAGCAGTCAGAGGCTTCCTGGCTTGGCAGCTCTCTGGGTACCAGTGGTTTTTGGGGGAGGACTCAGCTGACAGACAGCATTTCCCTTCTCCTTATTGTGCTTCCCATTTTCATTTCCCAGGGAAATTTCCACCCCTGCCTCCACAGAGCCAGAGCCAGGACAGACAAAAATCAAGTCAGGGAGCCTGGTCTTCCTCTAGCAGCTCAGTGTCTGTGCCTCCCAGCCTGGGAATAGAGGCAGGACCCTGTCATAGGCATCCCAGGTGCTGGATCACTTGCTTGTTTTGATTGCCAGCTTCCCAGCACGGCTTTCCAAAAGGCATCTGCACATCCAAGGTGCCAACAGGCAATGTCTGCACGTGGTCTGAGTTTGGAATAAACTGCAAGAAAAATGCATTCAGGCTGGAATAGGTCCCTTACACTTCGACAAGGCCAGCTGGGGACTCAGTCTCTCTTATTTTGCTCTCCTGCAGCCCATGTTAATGCTCAGGTAAAGTCACAGTCTGCCCTCAGAGAAATCTCTGCGTGGCTTGTTGATTTGAAAGACATCAGCATTTCCTCAGGGACAGGAGGAAAGAGCTGCCACCCAGCTGTACCTTTATTAGTGCAATTTTCTGTTCTCTCCCTCCTGAAAGAGATTTTCTGTCTGCCAGAATAACCCCAAAGTGCTTATATTTAGCAGTCCTGACAGGAGTTAATCAGAGCTCATGCCCCCACACTTTGCCCCACTTTCTGGTTTCCAGCCAGACTCCAGTTTCAAATCAGTGCATGACAATGCATGAGCAGTCAGTGCTGCAGTGGGAAGGGGATGGGGACAGGCTCTGTGCCCAGAACATGGACCACAGAGAGAACAAGGATATGAGGAGATGCACAAATAGAAATCAAGGTGACACATCTGGTTTCTGAGGTAAAACTCAGTGTGTTCATGAGGAAGAAGACATTTCTGGTGAAAAATGTTCAGGCAGAAAACCCAGCTGTTCAATGACATCCAGGCTGGCTGACTGATTTCTACCAATCCTAACCCAATTTGGGGTTTTTTGTGAAATTCCAGGAAATTTCTATCCTGGTTTCATGGACCTGGTAGTTCAGGCTACACTAAGCCCTTCTCAGACCTGGCTGCATGGACCTCTCCACAGGGCAAGCTCATGAAGAAACCACAACCATTGCACCCCTAGGGTTGCCTAAACCATTGTTTTAAACCAGGGAATCCTGCATTGTGATAGGTGCTCTTGGGGGGCTCAAATCATTGCCAGGATTATCAACAAGTAGGGCTTGATAAGACAAAGGAGTTCTTTGCCTCACTTCATGAAAGATGTGGTGTTAAATAAGACACACTGTGTTGCCAACATGAAATATTAAAGGCAGAAATGTGGCATAATTAAAAAAATATATATTTAAGCAGACTTGTCTTTCTTCTTTGGTCTTAATTATATGAATGCTCTTTAAAACCTAGGTAGAAGCTATTACAGAGTGGGACAATCTGTAAAGGAAAAATCTTTAGGTAAGGCACTGGAAAGACTGCTAGAAATCTTGTTACAGATAAAAAAAGAGGACAAAATAAAGGGATGACCATGGAAGGATGGAAAAAGCAGAAAAGAGGAATGGTGCAGTGAGGGAAAATGACGACCAGTCAAGGTTGCAGGGCTGGAAGTTGGTCTGGAGACACTGTAGTCCCAGCCTGATTTACGCTGGGTTTTTGAAAGGGCACCACCAGTTAATAGCTCACCTTTGAAGCCTGGCTTGACCCACTACTGTCATAGGCAATGGCAGAATTACAATCAAAACCTAGATCCCATTCCCAATTTTGGAGGTGTTCGGATGTGAGAGTTTTATTTAAAGGCTCCCTTTTAATGAAAAAGTGGGCAAACTGTGATCAAGAGGAAGGAATTGTCTCTATTTTCATGATTCACATCTCCTGGCACCCACAAGATATGCATTTCCATGCTCTGATCTGCGCCGCTGTGAAGGACACAGCTGAGAACAGAGCAGGGAGCTGCCGACTAAACGGCCAAAGAAAGAAAGAAAGGAAAACGCAGTTACATTTTATTCTTCCTAACATTCTGTTAAATTGGTTCAGCAAGCTTCCCTGAGTCTGGTGAGCTGGGAAGGGGAGGCAGAGAAAACTTCATTAAGTGAAAGATTCTCGGAAATAATTGGGGGGCCAGGGATAATAGTGGCAGCTGTCATTGTGCTGGGAAAGGAGGGCACTTGCTTCGTTTTGTTAATTGAAGAAGCCAAGAGTGTCTTTCTGCAGGGCCAGGGCTCGGGCTGGAAGGCTGACGGGGATGTATGTTTCTTCTGGTTTAAATAGACATTAGGGGGCTCCATTTTTTAAAAAATAAGCCTCTGAGTTGGTTTGGCAGCCGATCCGAAGAAGCACGAATCTGAATCCTCCCCCACCCTTCGCACTCGTGCTCTGGTCTGAGGCTTGCTAGGCAAAACACTTCAGCCAGGGCAGGTGGGGACACAGCCAGGACCAAGTGGCTTCTGGAGAGGACAGAGAGAGGGAGGGAGGGAGGGAGAAAAAGGAGCTACATAGGCGAGCAGAGGCACAAGGAATCTTAGGGAGACACGGCGTCTGTTCTGTGTGACACGCTGGTCACTGCTTGCCGGCTTTGAAAATTAAATTCTCCCTGCGGTGCAAGTTTGCAGCTCTGTCACACAGGCATCGGAGCTTTGTTAAATAAGTTTGCACTTGTGCTCACGGTGGAATAGATGGAAATCGGGCATCGTTCTAAAGATGGGCTTTTCCTGTAAATACCTCTGTGCCTGATGATACTATTTGCACATTTATCCACTTGGGCCCTAAAAGTATTCAGATAAAAAGAATCTATATCTGGCTAATTAAAAATCATTAACATCATAATGTCTTATTAGTTTTATGAATACTGCCTTGTCTTCCTTGACTTTTGCATGCAAATCAGAAACATTTTGGGTCTGATCCTCATTTGCCCTGAGGACCATTTACTCCCTGCAGGAAAAGTCAATCAGCCTCACAAGGGGAGCAAGCGAGGGCTGCACCCACTGCAAGGCTTTCCAGCTCTTGGTATGGTATACTGAAATTTCACCATAAAAAAGAACACAATTCTTGAACATGCAATGCTGTACAATGGTCTAGGTCTCACAAATTGCCCAGGAAAGTGTTCTTGCCAACATCAGTTATTTTGTCCCCCACAAACCACTCATAGCCTTAGGTCTGTTGTGACAATTAGTGATAAATCACTGCTGGGAGTTTGGGACATCCACTGGAAAAGTTCCCAGTAGTCAGTTACCAGGAGAATGCCAGGGCACACAGCAACATTGTGCTTCATATTGTCTCTATTTTTAATGGAGAAGGGAGGAGGGTCACATTTTAGTTCTGCATATACTGTGTCAGGGTAAAATAATGTTATTTTCTGGCAGCACTGAATCAGCACACATCCAAAATTTGCCTTCTTCCGCTGCAGATGCTGCCCCCATGGAAATCAGTGAAAGCCTCAACCAGGCATACAAGGGCAGGATTTAGTCCATAAATCACAACCCAGATCATAAATACATGCTTGAACCCTCCCTTAATATGATTCATTAAGAAGGAGCTTTTACGGTTGGGGTGGTTTTAATTATCATTGTGTAATTTTATTGTTATTGTTTCCATTAAACATTAACAAACATTCCTTATTTTTGGTTAACAAAGATCTTTCTTAGATTGCACAGTAGTTAATGAAAACCACATAAACACATGCAGAAAGATACCAGGACTCTCATTCAATTAAATATAAAACTTAAAGTAGAAGATCTATAAAAATCCAGATTGTAATGAAACATAAATAAATATGGAAAACTAAAAACTGCCTTGGGTAGAGCAGTGCATTTATAGCCCAAAGATTTGCATTTTTAAAGTTTGTGTTGTTGTCTGTGTTGTGTTGACAGAAGATGCACATCCTCAATGCCAGAGCCCCTGGCCACAGCTCATCCCCTTGGCTTCTCCAGACCAGCCCTGCAAATGCCATCATGCCCTGAGCTAAATCTGCCTTCGCCCAGAGTGACCTCTGAGTCTCTGAAGCTGATCTGAAGCCACTTTCTGATCAATGAGAGAGAAGTCACAAGCACACCAGGCTTCCCAGGTGTTTGGCTGCTGGTGGGATGGAGATATATCCAGCAAAGCTGTCCCCACACACACTGTGGTGGATGCAGCTGGCACCCCCCAGGCAAGACTCTCCTCATAGACATGTTGGAGGTGGAGAAATGCAGGATTCCTCATTCTTGACTTGTCCCACACCAACAGAGGGTTTTCAGTCATTTGTTAGACTGAGTTTGTTCTGCTTTTCCAAATTGGTTTGGAAACAATTGCCTGCAACTTCCAGCCAGCGATTGGCACTGGTAAGAAATGCGATGGAGAAAAGGATGCTTTGACCACTGACACACAATACCCACCGTATATCCAAATGAATTTTGTCGAGAGATATGAAGCAAAAAGGGTTTAGCTATGCTAAAACAAACCTATAGTTGGGTTTAGAGTTAACAATCCCATAAGGACTGTTACTCTTGGGATAGCTAGCAAAGCCATCACTGACACATCCATGGACTCCTGTCCATTGAACGGTGTTGAGCCACTAGTGACCAGCCTCAAAAGTCATGTTCCAGCCTCCTTCAAGATTAACCTCCCGTTTGAGCTTTGCAAACACAACAAAAAATTTGGAAGTTCTTCCAGTACCCTCCCAGCAAGAGCAAATCAAACCATTCTCCAGACCAGAGACTTCACTGGAAACACAGGAACGTCAGCATTGAAAGAGTTAATGGGTGAGAGAAGTAAAAGGATTTGATAATGGCAAAAACTCTGAGGGATCTGCTCCAGCATTATGGGTGTGTGTCAGTCTGTCTGACACAGCTGTTGCCATGGTGGCAGAGTTCTCCAAAAAAAACACAAAAAGAGCACAAGCTGGATGAGTGGCTCAGGAAAACACAGGAGAGGGGAGATGGCTGCAGAGGGAGATGACTTGGATTTGTAGGTGGGGCTTGGTGCTGATGCTGGGGGCCAACTAATAAAATAATGAGTCTCATGAGCTCCATGGTCTTTTCCAGCTGGACAGATGTTCCAGGAGCTGGAGCCAGCTGTAGAAAAAAATGGAAATCCCTGGGAGTTTCACCCAACCTAACCTCATCCCCATTGCTCCAAGGAATGCAGCATGAGGTAGAGAACTGCTGTCTGCAGTATTCACAGGGATGCCTGTCAAGAGCCTTGAGAAACAAGGCTTTCCCAGGCAGCCCAAGGTTTTGAAAAATGTGTCCGTGTGTCTGCTGCAGCTGTTTGGACAGGCAGGGCTCTAGATGTGACTCCTAAAGCAAGGAAGCTCCTCAGCTGCTGGCAGCCCTGGGAGGGAAGGGCTGGGAGCCCTAGGCACACCAGGAGCTGGGGCTGGACGGGTTTGCAAAGCCTAAGAGGGACTCAGACTGGACATGCTGGGCAAGCAGGAAGGGGTTACACACCTTTGGGCATGAAGGGGCTCAGAGGGATGGGCTGGGGAATGTTGGGGCAAGAGAAGTTGGGATGGGAGCACTGGAAGCCTAGTGGGGAGAATTTGGGGTGTTTGGACTCCAGAGCAGGAGAGAGAAGGACCAGAGGAGCTGTGTGTCATGAGCTGCTGGAGATCCTGAAGACAGGCACCACTTAGGACCTTGACATGTTGCTCCACACAAACACCCAAGGAATTCCTAAGCTGAGGCTACTGATGAAGTGAGAAGCCCCACTTGACCAGGGTCTGATGCTGACATGGGGAGGCTGGGGAGTCACATAGGGGATTTGTGACCCCAGAGTAGGAGACTTGACTTCCAACACACTGGATCACCAACACTGCGTCAAATCAGGCCAGTGGGGGAGTTTTAAGCAGAGGGCAACTTACACAATGCATTGGGGTTTGCACTTCTCATGGCGTGCCATTTTCAGTACGTTTGTTTTTCCCCTCACCACACCCCTCTGGACAGAGAAACTCACGGCCCAGTGCTCCCCAGGGAGCAGGCTGCTGCAAATTGGGAGCTGCACATGTCACCAAGGGAGTTCTCCTCCAGCTTCCAGCGGGAGCACTGACGGCCAAGCCGCCGAAGCTCTGCGGGCTGATGCTGGCCAGGCTGTAGCTCCTGGCACCAGCACACGGCTTGTGTCGTTCCAGCGCGGCCAGAGAGTATTACAGAACAAGTCAGAAGTATGCTCGACAAACCACAAGCTTAAAAATAAGGGAAAACACTTTTCCTCTCCTCACCAAGGTGGGAGAAGATAGTGTTTCCTCAGGCATCGCTCTGCTAGCACGGTGAGGTGGGTCCTGGCTGGTGTTTAAAAGTGAAGCCAAAACCAAACAGCTGCATTTGGGAGGGTGGGCTGGGGCCACCCGCACAGAGAAACCTCTGTGCTCACACACAGCGTGAGCAGCAAGCTTTCATCAGGCCAGAGATAAAGGTGAGTGTTTTCATGGGTCTGATGCACGCCTGCCACATGATAATCCACACTTCTGTACCACTCTTTTCCCTGTTCTTCAACCCTTCAACCAGGTGAAATAATTTTCTAGTCCTGTTACTTTCCTATTATGCACAGAGCTAATAAAAGTTACCTTGGATGTTTTGCTAAGCATGTTTTAACTCTATGTGTTCTGTTTTAATCTGGACCTTCAGTACCAAAAGGGAACAACATTACAAGGATAAGTGGTTTATATGCCAAGAGCCTTTTTTTTTAATTGACAGACTATTTGGTTTTGAAGCATTGTTTACAGATTATTTATCGTAGTCTCTGGTGTCCAATTCCAGTATCAAGAAGATGGACTGCAAATCCTTAATTATACTTGCATGTCCTTTATGTATTAAGAACCCCTAAAACAAAGTACATGCGTGCTTCAGGCTTGTAATAGTTTGATGAAGATTTCTAAATTTTTCAAGCTGCCAGTCCATTTCAAAAGATGCATTACTTCTCTTAGGGTTTCATCCACCTAATTATCTCTGTCCTGATTATGTAACCACCCCACATTTTTGCCCTGCTGCTGCCCCTGAGTAACACCCAGAGTTCAAGGGAAATGGTGTTACTGCCTAGCAGGTAGGTGACAGGCAGCAGTGGCCGAGCTGTATCTGCAGGAAGATGCCCTTAGGGAGGGATATGTTGCACAAAGCCCAAGGACACCACGGTAGCCCCAGTGTTTCTGCAGGTGGCAGGCAGACAGGAAGCACAAAACCATAATATGATGCCTGGCATCACCGTGCTTAGGGTGTCTACAGCGCCTAGCCGGAGAAAAGTCGCCTATTGGCTGCCCACAGAATTATCTAGGTTGGAAAATACCTTTCAGGTCATCGAGTATAACCATTAACCCAGCATTGTCAAGTCCACCCCTAAACCATGTCTCTAAGCACCGCATCTGCATGGTTTTCAAATACCTCCAGGGATGGTGATTCAGCCTGCCAAGGTCCTACTGCCCTCATTTCTCAGCCAGACTCTGCAGAAAAGATGGGCAGTATTTCAAGTGAGACTTGGGAGCAGAAAGCTGTGTACTGGTTTCAAACCAACCAGGGAAACTGTGGAAATGTCCAAGAGAGAGACCTGCTAGCACAGCTAGTGTTCAAACAAAGCAGCAGTGTGATCTGAGCAGGTCTTGCAGCTGGCAGCCTCCTGCTCAAGGCTTGAAGGCACATGAATATGTGAATTTACAAGGAGAGTTTTGTCTGGACAGGGAGGAGGACTATTGCTTTCTCCTCTGGATCATCGGAAGTCTGCATGGCTAAGGGACAGGAATGACTTCCCTCAGGCTCCAGCTGCCAGAAAATCTTCCCAGATACTGAGTTCCACACCAACACCAAAGTTTCTAAAGTAAAATATGAGAACAAGAAGGCCTTTTTATTGGTATGACACTGCAACTGAGACTTCCACTGTTGATAAACACAGGCAGGGTTCTTAGCATTTTCTGCAGAAAGAAAAATTACCTCTAACTGACACACTTTCCTCCTGCAGCAAGCTATGACATGGATTGAACAACAGAGAAAGCCAGTGTTTTAAGATTCCCTTTTTCCCCTTCCCCTCCCTGCCAGGGAGTGGCCTTTATCAGCATTACAGCTGTGTAATTCCTCTATTCCATCAGAGTCCATACCTGCCCTTCATTTTCAGTGGAAGGAGGATTTACAGCATGGGTTTGAAGCCTCCCGGCTGGGAGTGTGCTGGCTGCTGCTCTCCCCACTGCTTACACCTTTCCCCAGGACCAGCACAAGCCTCCCATGGGTGGGAAGCAGAGGTTCCCACACTCAGGAGAAGGGGAAAGGGCTGCTTCTCCTGGCTGTTGTGGTGCAGAGGGATGCAGAAGCAAGGGGAGCAACTCAGGGTACACCACTACATCCTGGTGTGGGTTTGATGTGTCAAGATCCAGCCAATCCCAACATCAGTGTAAGATGGGCAAAAAGCAAGTTCAGATGGACACACATGCCCCACCTAGTGCTCCCTGCAAGGGCAGCTTTTGGGAGCTGGTGGGTGGAGGTGCCTGGCTCGACCCTACACCAGCCCTGTCTGGGCACCCTGCACAGCAGACATGCTGCACTTTGGCTGATCCTGCAGCCTGGAGCGCAGCCAGGACCTCCTCCACGGGCCTTTGAAACCCCTGCCCTCAGCACCAGCAGAGGCCTTAAAGCAGTCAGGGTGGGGGAATGGAGAGGAGAGCACGGGAGATAGCAAGAGGGGAGCAGGGGGAGAGCAGGAGAGGAGCAGAGCAGGAGGGGAACAGAGCAGGAGCAAGGGGAGAGCAGGAGAGGAGAGGAGCAGAGCAGGAGAAGGGGGAGAGCAGGAGAGGAACAGAGCAGGAGAAGGGGGAGAGCAGGAGCAAGGGGAGAGCAGGAGAGGAACAGAGCAGAAGAAGGGGGAGAGCAGGAGCAGGGGGAGAGCAGGAGAGGAACAGAGCAGGAGAAGGGGGAGAGCAGGAGCAAGGGGAGAGCAGGAGAGGAACAGAGCAGGAGCAGGGGGAGAGCAGCAGGGGAAGAACACTCCTCACTGTCCAGGCCACAGGATCCCCTCCTCCTCTTCCACCCTGCCAGAAAGAAGCGTTTCCAGTGGATGAATTGCAGCCCCTGCACCTGTGGTTATCAGATTCAATATATTTTAAATTTAACCTGCATCATCTATTTATACATCCAGCAGAGAAATACGTTTCTCTCCAGCCTCAGGGCGGGGGCAGCAGCCCAGGAGAGGGAAGCAGGGTTGGCTGGGGAAGCTTTACAGCCAGGCTGATGATCCAATTAAGTCAACAAAGCGCCCCAGTGATGTGATCTGAGGGTTCAGGAGCTGGGAGTAAAGAGGGAACTGTGGCAGAAGGCAAAGCCAAGCAAACATATGGAATAAGTTACGGGGGAGACGGTTGAGGCAAAGTGCAGAAATGAGTTCAAGAGATGCCTGGGTTTTTCTCAAGAGAAGGAAAAAGGATTCGAGGGGGTCTGCTTAAAAAAGCAGGAAGGGGGGATTAAGATAAAGCCAAAAGATGGAAGCCTGCTGTGCTGACTCGCCTTTGCTTGTTCCCAGAGCGCATTTTTTGCCTTCTTTTTTCCTTTGCCTTTTCATTTGACTGTAGCAGGTATTAATGTAATTAAAAGATGCAGGAACTACTGGAGAGATCAGCAGTAAGTTAAGGGCACACAGAAGGGAGTAGGAGTGGGAGCTACCTAGCAACCGATGTACAGGAGCCAGTAAAATGTACAGACAGGCAACATCCAGGGGAAGGAAAATAAAGCCCAGGACCATGAAAGACAATCTCAGACACTGCATCCCCAAAGTCCTGCAGAGGCGTGAGCAGGAGAATTGATGGCCATGCAGTGAGCTGAAGGATGTCAAACCAGCCCCAGGCTCCTGACACAAATTCTCACCTGCCCCACCTCTCTGTGGAGGTGAGCTTGTGCCACAGCTTGGCTGCGTCTGAGTTCTGGCAACACTTCTGTGATGCCTGGGTGAGGGCTCAGCTCACCTGGCTCACCTGGCTGGGATGGCAGTGGCAGGGGAAGGAGGTGAGAACACAGGCAGCAGTGCTGAGGGCAGCAGCAGTGGGAGCTGGGAACCCCTGTCTATAATTAGCAGGGATATTTTGGCCTCTGTGTAATCCCCAGGGTTTACACCACTGGGAGAAGCCTGTCTGGTGGCTCCAAAGCCCCTCCTCAGTGCGGGTGAGCTGGGGAAGGAGAGAATGCTGGTCTGCAAAGAGTGTCCCTGCTATGCTTTGACCTGCTTAAGAGCTTTTTATGAAACTTATTTACGGTTAAAGCCATGCGACCTTTTATTTCAGGCAAGACCTCATGTTTGATCCTGTAATTGTGGCAAGATTTGTATTTTAAAGAATATAGTGTTACAGAAAATGACACTGGAGAAGTGCTCATCCTCTGTCTCATTGTGCTTTTGGGAAAGACAGGAGCCTTTCTCCAGCAATCCAACCCACTTTTTCTTTTTTGAACCTTAACTTCATATTTTCATTATTGGATGAAAAAATTGTTTGGCTTCAAAGCATGGTGAATTTCCTCAAAAGGTCAAGCAAAACTGGACAAGTTGTCTTTTAATTTACCAAGCTTTAAGAAAAAGTCACTTACCCCAGTTTGAAAATTTGCCCTGTGTATCCTTTCTTTGATGTGGGACTTTCTTTACAAAACTGCTGTTACAGTACCATGGAGTTTTTCACCCAGGTGAAAAGAGTTGAGAAACTATTTCTAAAAAAATATGGCATAATTAAGGAGGTGAGAGGTAAAGGGGGAGAAAGATGTTTCAGCCATACTGAGGCTGGTTGCAGCTGATGTCACTCCTAGTGTCACACATGCCACCTTGCCATGGGCTTTCTCCCAGGCCCTGGGCAGAAGCAGCTGTGGGACTGAAAATGAGGGCTAGAGCTCCAATGCACTTTTCAGGGCTTGACTCCACCCTTATTTTTATTTATTTATAGGTATTTATATATTTTTATTTCCATATCTCTTATGCTGTTCCATATTAACACTGGTAGCTTCTGCCATGACTTCCCTTGGTACTCTTGCATCATTAAAAGTAAGTGCATTCATGCTTGCAGGATCAGGGACTTGTTTTGAAGTAATGGATTTGTTGCAGAATTATAGCTAACTAGCTGTGTCTTCTGCAAAAAAAAAAAAAAAAAAAAATTGGTTATGCTGGTTTTTCAGTTTCAGGCCATTAAAAATTACCCAGAATGTACAGTCACTCAGTAGCAGCTTCGTAGATAAGGATTTAATTATAAGCCCTGCACTCACTTATACTCTTTGAATACCAAATGTATTTTGTGATTGCTTTCAGAGCACACTATTTTTTTTCCCCAGAAATTTGAAGGCAATTGAGCAATTTTACAGTCTGGAGTCCTGATTCAGCAGCCTTCCCTGTTCAGCAAAGAAATGATGTGCTTAATTCCAATGGGACTTGGGAATATGCCTAATTGGGACCAATGTTTAAGATCACATTAAAATTAATATCTTAATTTTTGTACCATTTCTGTGCCCCTGTGTGGAACACAATTTGGTTCCATGACTCAAACTTTTATGCGAAGAGGGTTTTGTTAAATCTCCACTTGGTTGCAGACGTTCTTGCAGGTACTACACAAAGCCCAGAAGGTTTAATGGAAACAGTAGCTGGTATGTAAAATACTTTGAATATGTCCTGTGTATTACAGCTTATGTATGTATGTATGATGTTTGAAAACCATGTATGTATTCAAAGGAGGAGGAAGAGAAAAGGAGACTTTGGAGATGCCCTTGGGGGGTTTAGCTGAGCAGTTCAGCATAAGGATAGCTGAGAGCAGGCTTGGAGCTGAAATTTCCCTGGCTGACGACAGCTTCCAGCTTCTTTCTGTTGTGGGGGGTTTTGTGTGTGTGTGTGTATGTTTTTGGGATTGTGTTTGGGCTGCGTTTTTAGCTTTTGCTTTTGCAGCATATCTTGCTTTCTTTTGCCTTCTCCATCTCACATCACAATTCTTGGAGAATTAGCACCCACTGACTGTGTTTGAGTCCCAGGTTCCAGTGCAAGCTCTGGTCAGATAAAAGATTTGTACTCGGTCTTTCCTTGTCCTAATTATTTGGCTACTGGCCAGGCAGGCCTGATATTATATCTTCCTCCAACTCTGGCTTTAAGCAGAAATTCCATCCTTTTCTCAGTGAAAGTTTATAGCAGCTGCTGTTCTTCTGGGGAACAAATCAGATCTGATGAGCTTGCACTGTCTCATGGAAAAGCCATTTTATTCAAAAATTCCTAAGCAAGCCAGAGTCAGCACACCAGGCTTTGTCCCAGTGCTCTGAATGATGCATGATCTGCAGGCACTGGAGACTGTGCTGGGGGTGACTGGAAAGCAGGAACCCTGTCCCTGGGATCTGCCCTTTTTCCTGCCTTCTCATCCAGTGGGATCAGGAGAGAAAAGGGTGATGGTAAACAGCCCTGGAGGATATGTGGGGAGCATCATGATCATTTAGCCAGGGTGGGTTAAACAAACAGTTGTGTGCTAAGCCCTCAGTGCTGCTGGTACATGTTTGGGGGCACTAAAAGAAATGTGTGGGGTGTGCAGAGAATGTACATGGGAAATGGTGCCAGCAGCTTTGTCCTGCTTCCATCAGCAGCTCATCTTCACTGGAGAAAGGGGTGACCAGCCAAGGGCTGAGACTCTCTGGTTACAGGTATGTTCAAGAGGGAGAGAGCATCAGGTAAGAAGACCTCCAGCTCGGACTGGAGCTGTGATCATGCTCACCTGCACCATAAAGGGCAGATAAACGTCACCTGAATTTTCCCCACCATGTTTTTTTATTATTTTTTTCAGTGGTGTGAAAGATAACTCCCCCCAGCTCTTGACTCCATTACACCAAAATGCTTGTGGCTGCAATTCAAATTGCAGCGTCCTTTGTGCCTCTGTTGTCTGTGACTGGCCACAAAGAGAAAGATGAGAACAGGACTCTGGGAGGACCATGTCCCTCTGATCCTGAAGTGCCCCAACTGCACAGCTTCACTCCACTTGTGTTCATCCTCCCTCTTCCCTTGCTGTTGGGGCACCAGCAAACTGAGCCGTGAGACTTCCCAGGAGGGAAGCACAGCTCTGAACCCACACATCACCCCAGAGCCAAAATATCTCATCCAGCAGCCTCTGTGCTGTAAGTGCCAATGCACAGCCTGGCATATCTCTTGTGCAAGTTTGCTGTGCGCTGGGTCCTGGCTTCCTTCAGAGCACCCTGCTCACTGGAGACCATGCCATGAGGCCCCGAAATCACTGAGCATCTCCCCAGCACCTGCTCAGATCAGGAGAGTGCACTGCTGCCCAGCTCATTTAATGCCCCTTCCCCTGGAGGACTTCAGGATTTGAGGATCTAGACAGGAGGCAATTCCCACGGAAGTACCCAAGGTAAAACATCTCCATTCCAGCCCCGTTGTGAAAGCATGGCTGGGGACAGCAATGGATCAAAGGGCAGCTTTTCTTTGGGGAAGTTATTGCTAGCACATTCTACTCTGCTGTACTGCAAGGTAGTAACTGGATATTAAATAAGGAGAATGGAGGTTTCCTCACCATTACAATAACACTGCAAACTGCTATGTTATTTATTGTCATATCGTCTTTTGCCAAGGGCTTTAGCTCGTCTATTGGTCGTTAGAAGCAAAAGCGTTTGCAAAACAGTTTAAAAAAAAATAAAAAATCTTGCGCTGTTATTCTTCAGCTTCCATTTCCAAGCACTCTACCTCGGGAACACGGTGAGACTGCCTGCACACAAAACACTGCCAGATGTAGAAAGCAAACGAGCTGAGAAAACGAAATGCTTTTTATCATTTCTTTCAGCTAGAGTAATCGTACGTGTTACCCAGAACAATTGCAGGAATGAAATTTTCAGAGAGAAGTGTGAATTAGCTGAATTTCAAATTCCCTTTCTCTCCTTCAAATTCCTTTTTGTCTGGCTTGTTGTTTTGGGTTAGGGGGGTTTTTCCCACACGAGCTGGAACTTGTTCCTATGGCTAGTCATCCTGGAGGGTCTCTTGGGTTTTCCATGACATGAACAACCCCAAAGCACCAGCTCTGCCCGTCACCCACTTTCCCCTTTAGCAGCAGCCTGCGCCACAGCCGCGGAGAGCAAACAACCACAGCGCGCCGGCGTTCGCCGCGTGTTTGCTTTTCTCCCCCCGCCAGCAATCGACGTGTAATTGCAGAATATTTGGAGGAAGGGCAGAAATGAGGGTCAGGACCCCGCAGCCCACGCCGGCCAGCTGGCCCTGCCGCTCCTACGTGACGTGAATGGGCAGCAAGCCCGGGCTCAGCCTGCGCTGAGGGTGGAACGCGTGGGATGAGGAGCGGGAAGCGCTGCAGCGATCTCCGCCGATGGTGTTCCAGGGCAGGGGGATGTCTCTGCTGAGCAAGGCAGCCTCAAGCCCGCCCGGCCCCTCTATCCATCAGCAGCCACTGGCTACCGGCGTTTGTCATTCACATGATGATGTCCCTGTGTCTGCTCCCTTATTGGGCTCTTAATATTTAGCAGCCTGTCGGGCAGCTTTAATTAGTTTTTCCCCACAGCGGGCTGTGGGCTGGGGGATGCTGCAAAAGGGCTTTTGCAGAGGTTCAAATGCAAGGCGGTTCAGGCTTAAATGCGCAGGATCGTGGGATTAAAAGCAGTGTGAGAAATGTGCCGTTTGTGATACGCCTGGCAGCTCCCGGGGCGGCGTGCACAGCGCTGATGAATGCACACAGCTGATCGAGGGCAGAGCACACACAGCTGAGCAGGGGATGCCCCTCAATCCCTGTGTCCCCGCCCTGGGGGAGTCCCCAAGTCCCCACACACACAGGCACCCCTCCCCAAATCACACTGCGGCCCCAGACACAGATGGAACCCCCAGGTCTCCCCCACAGAGGACGCTCAGACCCCAGACCCGAACCCCATCATTGCTCTTCCCCTTTGCTTGCTTCCTCCTGCCCACACACCAGCTTCCTACCTCCCTCCATGGGCCCTCCTCTCCCCAGTCCCACAGCCCAGTACCCCTTTTAGCGGCACCAGGAACAGCAGGACAACACCTTAAGGCCCATTTGCCTCAATTTTGTCTGTTCCCATTCCACTTAAAACTTTGCATGTCCCTAACTCCCACCCCTGATATGTCCTATATATCCTGAATGTCCTATCTATTCCAGACCAATGACATCGGGGAGGGTGACCATGTGCTTGTGTGCAACCCAGGAATAATCCTGCCACGACCTTGGGTGGATCCGAGAGCCAGAAATAATAATTCCAAATATTTTAAACAGCCAGAGGAGACTGGCTGAGATAAAATGTCACGGGGAATTCCCTGCCAGCACAAACAACACGAATTACAGAATCAGTAACACAAAGTATCATTAACTGTTCCAGCCCTGCGAAAGTAGGCTTTGTCTCAGCACTCTGAAGGCAGTGTAGGGTGGTTTGAGAAGGGCAAGACTGGTGGCACAGGGATGTGGCTGAAAAGAAGCCAATTAGTGGTTTTGTTCGTGGCTTTTGTGGTTTTTCATGACCTCCCTGGTGGTGCATATTCTTCAGGGGTCGGGCTGACCTGGATCACTGGGATTCAGATGTTAATTTTACTTTCAGTACGACAGAAGAAGCGGCCAGCCTGGCATTTGGGACATACGTGTTGCTCCTCAGCAGGTCGGGAAGGCAGCTTGGCTCTCAAGGAAGCACGTGGCCTGGCTTGGCTGTTACTAAATTGAAGGCAAGCTTATAGTGGCCAGAGTAGCTACTTACATCAGATTTTGAATATTAATGAAAACAAAATTCCTGCTATGGCGCAGCTCTGGCTTTCCTCATGTTCCTCAGCCCACATTCCCTCCTGTACCATGAGATTTGCACTGTCAGGCAGTGTATTGTAGGGATCTCTCATACAGCCTGGCTTCCCAGTGCAGCAGAGGTGAAAGCTGCAGATATTTAACAGTAATAACCCTCACATTCAAGCACTTTGCAGATGTTTACTGCAGGCAGCAATATCTCAGTTCTACAGATAGAGTTTAGGAGAGACAAGGATAACCTGAATTGCCCAAGGTCCCAGAGGAGGAGCGTGGTGTGATATCAGAGCTGCAGGTCTAGTACCCTCACCTTACAGACCCATGCAAAGCCTGTTAGACAAAACCTTTCTGCACTGGAAGAAGTCTCTCTCTGGGGGAAATCAGTGATCCAACTCCTGTCCTGTGTCCATTTGGCAAATTGCTTTTCACACCCTATGAACTGCTTTTGAAATCTGTACTGAACCCCCATGGTTCTAGATGTTTGTCAGCTCCAGGTGACCACCAGTCAGAAGTAGTTTTAAAACTCGATGGGAACAAATAGTTTATTTTTAAAATGCTGGAATATTCAACAAGATAAAACCTATTTGCTTAGAGAGACTTCTTGTGCAGCTAATCAGCTCAGTAATGCATCGTTTTGATAGAAAGCTCTCCCCTCTTCGCTTGGTAAACACGGCATACATTATTCCTTTCTGCATGATGATGTTAAATAAGGGAAACGTGCTGCAGACAGGGTGGTTTCCTGTGCTGCTGGTTTGATTCAGGCAGTTGCCAGATGACAAGATCTCAGATCCAGCAGGGATGTGGTGACTACCTGTGGGGATCCTGCCACTTCCTGCCTTGATGTCCTTGGTCTCACCATTTGGCCCAAAGTTCATTCATTTTAGCCTTCAGGAAGGGTTGTGGGGTTACAGGTTAGGCTTTATATGCGAGTCCAATTTTCTGGGAAATGGTCAACAACAGCAAAAGTTTGTGTGGACCCACCAAGCTTCTGGACCCCTACATGGAGGCAAACAGAGAGGATCCAAGCAGGCAGAATTAGGCAGCAAACACACCCAGTTTGGATGTAGGAAGAGCCAGAGGACAGGAGTTTGCAGGCGAACATGCTGGCACAGCTTAGTCAGATGTTCATTCCAAGGAGGGAAGGAGCTGGCTGCAGCCTGCAAAGGATGCTGGCAGCAAGGAAAGGCAGGGATCCACTCCCCAATCTGCTCTGCAGAGAGCCAGGATGTGATTTGGGGTGTAAAGCTGTATTAGTGTCCAAAGTGCTGCTTGGCTCACACAGGAATCCTTTGTGTCCTTAATGAAGGGAAAAAAGCAGGGCTTTATTCTGAAGCTTTGTGTATAATCAGATGCCGTGTTGTAAAGCTCTGGAAAACACACCAGAAATAATAATTGGGAGGAAATAAAAGGTTTAGTTCAAAACAGTGTGTGATTTAAATAAGAAGTGAAAAAGAAAGTGCGCAGGATTTGAGCATCGGAAGAATGAACTTTTAATTCATTTGCATTGAGATTACAGGGGGAGGGGCAGCATTTAAACTGGTATAAAAAACTAGTTTAGATGTAAATGAGAGATAATGGTCTTTGGTAAGGAAATAAGCAGGGGGATGAACTTTGGCCATCGGGAGCCCGAAGAAAGTCCTGGCGCTGTCGCTGGAGCTGGAAGCCCCAGATGCAGTAATTAGCAATGAGTTTGCAGATCTCAGCACCGGTGGAACAAAAGGGCATCGCTGTGGAGCTGGGCTGCCAGCTGGGAGAAGGGGAGGTGAGCTGGCATGCCACAAGGGTTCATTACCCAGCGGTTTGCAGAGGGGAAAAGAAAAGATTCGAGGCTGCAGCCTGGGGCAGGCATAAAAGCAATCTAGGGTTTGTGGGGTTTAACAGTTCCCAGAGCCCTGGCATTTTCAGCTGCAAAATTCCCTCAGCAACTGAGCCAAAGGGGTCGAGATTTTTAAATAGGTCTTGCGATGCCCATGGAGACAAGTGCTGCTGTTCTTTAACCCTTACAGGTCCAGTTGCTTCGTTTGGAGCTGGGAGGCACACTGATGGAAAGATGTAATTTGGTTTGTTATCATCCCATGTGCCTGTGCTCACCTCCTCAAGGAGGAGGGAGGAGTAGGGAACAGATCACAAGCCCCTGCCTGCTGCAGCCATGCTGCTTCTTTCTCCCCTCACCCTCAGCCCAGGACAGTGTCTGCTGCACAAGCAAAGTTAAAGCTGTGTCCCTCCAGCCCTCATGCATCCCACATCCTGCAGGGGGGTCATCAGCCAAAGTCTGGCCAGAGATCTGAGGTTTGTTACTGCTATTATTTGTATCTATTGGAGAAGAGCTGGTCCTAGTTTGCCTGGGAAAAGCCCAGCCCTCCCCACAGGGTCCCTCAGCTCATGGAGGGATTGATTGATCTGCTTATTACTATCATGTTGTTATTATTATTTAATTGCTCTCAAGGAATGACCTCCCTGGAATGCAGCATTTGTTTCTGCTGAGGCCATCACTGCCCAAATCCTCCGACCCAGGAGGGCAGTTCCTGGCGTAGCAACCCCCCTGCTCGAGAAAGAATGTGCCTCCTCTCCCACCCCTGTGTGTGGTGAGGAGCCTTCGCTACAGGCACGTCTGATGAATGCTGCTTGTTGCCACTTCTCCATGGCCTTCCTAATCCCAGCCAGATTTGTTATAGATTTACATGCAGAGTGACCTGCTTTCTGGGTCCTGTCAGGAAAAAAATAATTCCGCTGTCATCTGAGTGATGCATGAGGCAGACAGCCCCCAGGTCAGGCCCAGGCTTCACGTTCCCAGGACTGGTGGAAGAATGCGAATTAGCCTCCTGCTCCTGTGCCACTGCACTTAACACCCCGTATGGCACCTAAATACAGCTGGGGGTTCTACCAGCCAAAGGTTCTGAACCCTCACAACGTCACTGAGCAAGTCCTCATCCCTCGTGCCAGGCTTTCACTCACATTTTGCAGGTGCTACTCTTTTTTATTAGTTTCTTACCGACGTGTGTCAAGCAAAGCCCACCACAAGGATCACTTCCTCCCTCCCTCCCTCCCTCCCTTCTCCAGGCCAATCCCATTTCTCCACAGTGCTGCCTTGCAGCTCCTCTGCCCATTCACTGCCTGCTGTGCCTTCACCCACTGCCACACTGCTCCGAGGTCACTGCTCTGCCCCACAGAGTGTCCAGGTGTGCATGTGTAAGCAGGAGAGAAGGGAAATAGCCTGGGCTTGCTGCAGACTTCTGCAGCTGCTCAGAGCTCCAAGCAGTTCTGGCTTTGCAAAGTGGGTGCCAGGGTGCCAACTTTCACTGATGGACACTAGGAAGCATTTCTGTGTCACTGCAAAAGGCATGGAGAGCTCGGGCAGGGGTGTCCCAAGGGGAGGAGGAACAAAGGAGGAGTCTCTCCTCCCTCCTGTACACCTTCCCAAACCTGGACTGGGAGACAGTTCACTTCAAACCTGAGGCTGGAGCCTGGGCCCCAGCATGGGGCAGGTCAAGTCCAGCAGTAGGGAGCTCCATGCCCATGGCTTCAGGAGAGCACTGTCTGGAGAGCCACAGGCTGCATCAATGCATTTTCAGTGGAGTGTGCAAAGGAGGGATAAGGTCATAACCCTCTGACAGCAGAGCTCAGTCCCTTCCCTGACACCCATGGCCCAGCATGTGCCTGAGCAAGCTGTTTGGTCTCCGAGGCTGGAAGTGTGCCATATGGTACCCCTGGCCTTGGGGAGACAGATGTCTCTGGTTCAGCCCAAGGCTTCCAAGCAAGCTGATAGCTGAAAACACAGAAGTGGATGGAGAATTGATATTTGAAATGCAGAGGTGAATGGAGGAAAAGCACGAGTCCCTCCTCGAAAGAGCAACATGCTAACATGGGCAGCAACCATCTGTCCACCGTGCTGGCTGCCCTGCTCCAGGCAGCATGCAGCTGGCATTGCCAGGGGGCACAGCTCCACTCTGCCGTGCCGGGCTGGGATTTTTTTAACTTCCCTTGTATTGAGGAAACTACAGACATTCCCAGCCAGATTCACTGCTGGCATCGCCCTTAGCCACATGGCTAGAGCAATGCCAGGAGCAGATTCAGCTCCAGGACTTGACTGTGTTCCAAAATGTGAATCGGCACTAGGAAAAGCCACTGAGGATCCTCCCAGCGTGGAGCAGTGCAAGCTACTGCACCAGAGCTGCCCAGAGCTGGGGGAAATGAAAGGCCATGGATGGGGAGTGGAGGGGAGTGCAGGCAGGGGAGGGCTGTGCATGCTGCAGAGCTGTTTGTAATAACCACTCTTAAAATGCTGCACTGTATGGACTGGGATTGCAGGTGTTTCCCATACCTGTCATGTAAAGCTCTGCTTATTTGGCAGCATTATAATCGCCTTTTTCTCCCTCGCTTTGCTTTTCCCATCAAGAGAATTCTGTATCAGCAGACCCAGTTTACATGACACTTCACACCCCTCCCTGTATCCATTTGGGAAGAGCAGGCAAGGCTCACTCTGGGAGCCAAAGCATGTTTGGAACCCACTTCTAATTCCCAGAAACCCAGAGCTGAGCACCCAGCACCAAGCTCAGGGGAAGCTTGCACCAAGATGGGACTTGCTGCATTTGATCTCCATCCCCCTCCTAGTACTCTCTCTCATTGTCTGGAGGTTTTTTAGGCAATTGAGAAGTGAGTGCTTTGTCATCCAGCAGGTCAGAGGAGCCCAGTCCTTTGTAGCTGGGAAATCTCAGAGCCATTGGTACTCTCAGCCAAGTTTCCCCCTTTGCTCCAGCACAGGTCTTGTCCCTCACTGCTAAGAGGACAGTGAGTCACACAGATTTGTCCAGCTCTGGGGCAGGGGCAGCCCCTGCTTCCCCCTGACCTCTTTGTCCATCACTGATTTTCATTTCCAAGCTGTCTCTTGATTGCCAGTTTAAAAATTCCCCACAATCATTTTCTAATGCGTCTCAGGTACGATCTCTCCAGGGAGGCTGCGCCCCTCACCACATGCTCCCTGTGCTCCTGGAAAGGCCGGGCTGATTGCATTCATGCATCACTGTGCAAACCTACGTACTGCCTCTTCCCTCCTGGGAGGATTTCTCTGTCTGCAGGAGGATCCCTGAGGAGAGGAGGGCAGGGGAGGGGTGCGCAGGGGAGCAGCAGTGTCACCCCTGGCTGTTGCGGGCACATGCGAGGCTGCTGGAGCAGGGGCAAAGGATGCACTGAGGAAGGAGAAAAAACAGGTAAAAAGGAAACAGCTCAGGTCCTTTCTTCATGTCTCAGGTGGGCTGCATCACCTCTCCACACCCCAGCTGAGTGCACACCTGGCCACAATTTGCTCTTACATACATATACATATATATATACATACATATAAGAAATAGACAAATCTCTTGCACATCCCTACCCAGGGGGGTGAGAACACATCTGCCAGTGCACAGTTTCCATAGAGGTTGGATCAGAAACAAAGCCTGTGGCTATCCTCAGCTGGGGGCACAGCAGGGCAGCAAAGCTCCACATAACCTCCTGAACTCAGGGCCTCACAGCAAACCCCCCTCTTGCCCCACTGAGAGTGCTGGCTACAAAGGCAGTGTGGGCCCTGTTTTGAGGCTCTCCAGCCACCCCCAAAATAAATCCAAGATGTTCCCCCACCACATGCATGTTCATCCCCACCACCAGCACCGGTGCATGCCCTGGCTGCTCCCATCCTGCTCCTCAATTTTTATCCAGTGTCGACAGCTGCTCTGCCACGCAGGAGTGAGCTGGAGGAACCACGGCTTTAAACTGGCTCCTGGAGAGACCTCCCAGCTAGTAAATTTTCCAGTTAATCGTGTCCCAGTAGAGAGGACACTCACAAATCAGCAGCGCCCAGCACTCTGGAGCAGCACAACCTCCTATGGGTACAAGTAATCCTTCAGAAGAGCATCCAGGGGAGAAGGGGTGGTTTTCCCTGTGTTCTCAGTTTGCTAACCGGCAGCCTGTGATGGCTCTTCCAGCATCACTGTTATCACCGTTCCTTTTCCAGAGGCAATTAGCCTGCTTTCCCTGCTGTTTGCACAGGCCTCACAGGCAGCAATGGGGAGACGGAAAGATGGGAAGTTAAACCTGATTGCAGAGACACAAAATCAACAGGAGGACAGCAGGGGCTGGGTGTTGCCTGCATGGGATGTAAAGCCCGTTTTCTTTCATTCAGTGATGGACTGATTCCTAGCCCAGGGAGAGCTGCTGGCTGTAGGTCAAATGGCTCACTGTCGTCTCACCGTTGGGCTTTTGCTCTGCCAAAACCAGCTTTTATCAAGAGTGATAAAACACATCTCTTGGGTCTGGAGAGCAACAGTCCTGTGGCACAGTTCCCCTGTGGGATGCAGGTGACAGTACCCCAGAAACCTGTGGAACACAGGGCAATGGTGACCGTCCCCTGCCCAAGGGCCATTGGGTTCCATGGTGTGGGACTGTGCTGCCAGACTGCAGCACAGGCTGCCCTTAGGCAGTGTGCACATCCTCAGTCAAGATTTCCTTCCAGTCTCTCTGTCTTCCTTCTGGGGTATGGGTGGGTGTGGGGTATGGACCAGCAGGAGAGGGCCAGCACAGTGCTGAGGTGACTCTTTGCACTTCTGTTTTCCATTTTGTTTCTTAAATTTTGTTTTCCGGCTGTCATCCTGCATTGTCAGAACCCATAAAATGCATGAAGCTACCTGCATCCATGCTGACTCCATCCCAGTCCCACTCCCACTGTAAGCAGCAGCAGGGTGTAAATGCTGAGTTTTGCCTGAATTTTAACATTCCTGGTTTTGTTAGGCTTCTCCAGCCTGCTGCTGTTTCCCAGGGGAAGCTTCTCACTCCTCCCAGCACCCAAAGGCCACCTGAGAGCCAGGCTGGGATGGTTCTGCCACTTGTCCCACCCCAAACCCTCTGCAGCCCAACTCCTGCAAGGAGCACAGAGATGCCCACTGCCCTGTGAGGAGCCCTTACACTGGTCTGGAGAGGAGGACAGCCCCCTATCCCTGCTGGCACAAGAAAGAAAGGCCAGAAAGGGAAGCTACCTGGCAGCCTTGCACATCCACCATGGCTGGCTGGGAAAGTCCAGCCTGACACCTGCCTTCCATCACCCAAAGGAGTCCTGACTTCATGCGCTGTTTTGGGGTGGACACAACCCTTGGCACCTCCCCTAGACGCATTGTGATGGGGATACCTTACCACTGCCCTCTTGCTCCCTCTGTCCAGGCAGGCAGAGGAAGATGTGAGTGCACTCATGCCTGAGCCCACGTTCACCTGCTCTCAGTGGGAATTGTCCCTTGGCAGGGAGAGAGGCATGTCTCCTCCTGTTCTGCAAGGTTAGAGCTGCTGGGACATTCCCGTCTCATCCTGCCAAAAGCACTGCTGCTGAAATCGCACTGCTGCAAATAAAACCATCTCCTGGCTAATTACTGGGGAACAGTTCACCTTCTATTTTTAGACCAGCTTGCAAGCTTGCATTGAAGATTATCCTGCTCCTGTTTTTCTCTCCCTGCCTCTTTGCTGTACGTGTTTCTCTTCCTTTCTCTCTCTCACTGAGAATCGTGCTGAACCGAGCTTGGCTTCCCGTGGGGTGGAGGAGCAGGGGGCAGCCTCCTGCTTGTGAGCCAAAAACACTCATTCAAAAGCCATCGACACCAATTGCTTTAGCATTGGCTGGAGGGGGAGCAGCGTTTTGCAGAGCCAGGAGCCTCTTCTCAGCTTGCCATGCCCAGCCTCTGCCTGCTGAGTGCTCCCTCCACCTGGCCACAGCCAGGGACCTGCTTCCATCTGCTCCACACGCTGTTCAAATCGCCCTGTCCAAGTTCTCCACTCTTGCAAGACAAGGGGGACTGATAAAGAAAGGAAAAGACTAAGCCCTGTCAGAGCTGTGGCCTGAGGAGCAATCAGTGCAAAACCTGGAAGCAGGGGGCAGCTGGATGGGGAAGAAGGGTGTGAAGGGATGGCCACACAAGCTGTAAATCCCGTGTGGCAGCCACGGCACCTCTGCTTGGCACAGAGACACTCTCCCTGCTGTGCCCGAGTCTGCAGCAAAGAGCTGAGGCTGCTCCATCTGCCTGCCGAGTGGGACCGGCTGGCGTCACAGCGGTGCCGGAGCTGCCTCGGGATGACAGTCCCCCCTGCCAGGAGACCTGAGCTCACACGGCCTCAGAAGAGCAGGGCTAACACGTTCAAAGCAGCCCTGGAGCCCACGGGCTGCGGGAGGCAGAGCCCCAGCCAGGAGCAGCGCGTCCAAGCCTCCTTGGCAGGGTTAACCTTGGTCCCCAAAGCCGGTTAGGCAAATTAGCACGGCGTTTTCCCCGAGCTAATTAACTTCCCTCACAGCAGGACTAATGAGCTCCAGCTCAGCACTTGGCTGTGGCAGCCCAGGAGAGGGGATGGCCTCCGGGGCTCACTGCAGCCTGAGGCATCGGCTGGAATCAGCTCCCTCCGGGAAACTCCTGCTCCCCACCACCCAATGCACAGCTCTGCAAAGTCTTCTCCACTGGCCCCTGAAGCCACCTGCAGTTTGGGGAGTGTGTGGGATGCCCCCTCTTGCACCCGGCAGGTCCAGGGTTCTCCAAAGAGCAAGGAAATAGCAAGCACAAGCCTTGGCACCTCTGGGCAGCTCCGGAGGGACACAGGTGGGATTCCCTCTAGCTGGGGATGACTGTTTGGGAATTGCCTTTCAACATGTCTCTTGGCTTCGGGTAAACATGGGCACAGTCCTGCCCTATGTCCACTGCAGCCAGTGGCCAGTTTTCTGTTCATTTTAGTGGCCAGTGAAGCAAAATGTCTTCAGTATTCTCCTCCTCTCTTCCTGTCCCAGCAAACCACATTTATTTTACCCTCCACTCGACTCTTCCAGGGATCGATGGGTCATCAAAATGATGAGTTAGTGCCTGTAGTGACAGTGGCACTTTCCATTACTGCTGATATACCTGGGGGACACATGTCTCCCAAAGACTCATCAAAGCTGGGAAATTTAACAAAGAGGCTAAAACTGTCATTTGCAATGAAGCCACCCCAAAGCATGAGACCTGCAGTGCAGACAGGACCTTCCCAGACCTGCAAAGACCCCTCTGAACTCCTGGAGAGCTCCAGGAACACCAGCATGGGCAATGTGAACACAGAGAAGAGCACAGACTTGCGTATAGGCCATTGCCACTTTTGGGGGTATTCCCTCTCCCTTTTCACCAACTGATTTTCTCACGGAGACCTCCTTGGATAAACACTTCTAGCCGGGGAATTATCTCTTTTTTTGAATATGTCTCATAACTACCAGACACCGTGGCTTTTTTTGAGACTGCATTATTATGACATTTTAATTGGCTCAGGACTATGCAAGTCTCAAAGCCAATTTGGCCCCGACGTTTTCAGGCAGAACTGTTTTCTGTCTCCATTTTGATATTTTACATCGGCCAAAATGGCCTCGCATTAAACAAAATAAAACCTCCTCTTATTTAAGAGTTCATGGGTCATCCACTCCATTCTCTTCCCTTCCTGCTTTGATTTCAGCCTGAAACGTGAACCCTACCTGTCCTCCCATCGCCGAGCTGCCTGCCCAGGGATGGCTGCGGGGCTGGCGGCAGCTGGGCTGCCTGTTCCCACTCGCCTTTGTTTCACTGCCGTGCGGGAGCCAGAGCTGAGCCAGCGCGCTGAGTAATTGCAGGATTTCAGGCAAAGACGAGGCTGCCGAGTCGCGAACTGCTAATGAGTGGGTGTAGCTGCGAGGGGGCTGGCCAGGGACACTTGGGGACGGCGGGGCGACAGCCGGCCGCGTGTTGTGTCAAGGGCAGTGGCTGCGCTGCTCCGGCGAAGCCGCAGGACGTGTCAGAAATGTGCCACACGCGGTGACGGCAGCGGCAGCCGGCAGTGACACAAACGCCCGGCGGCAGCACAGCCAGCGCGGAGCATCCCCGAGCGCGGCAGTGCTAATCTTTAATTTGTCACACCTGCACGGCTCCCCCGGCCTCCTGCCTCCCTGCCTTCTCTTTTTTCCGAGGCGCTGGCTTTGATGACGCCTGGCAATCCGGTGCTCCCGCTGCCTCTCCAACACCCTCCTGCTCCTGCCGGGCTGCCCTTCCTTGCCACGCTCGCCGGCCAGGGCTGCCATCCGCAGACCCCGCTGGCCCCACGAACCGCTCTGCCGCCCTGTGCCTCGCACACACAATTCTCTGGGCTCCAGCAAAGCCGGAGGAGGCCGTCTGGTGCTCGCCCATCCCCCGTCCTACCCTCCGCAGCGACAGTGACAAGTGCCCGCAGCCACCAGCGCGCTACCCGGCTCGTTAAGGTCACCGCCGCAGGGTTTTTAATCAGTGATTGCTAAAATCCGCGGCTCAGAACAGCACAATGGCCCATGCACGGCTCTAAATCCAATGACACAGCACACGCAGGCACCAGCCCAGGGCCACAACCCACATCGTTTATCTGCTCCCCTGCTCGGCACCTTGCTCACCTGCGACAGCAGAGCTGCGGAGACTCGCCAAGCACCAGAGGCGAAAAGGGGAGAGCTGCCAACTAATACCGTGCTGCTGCCGACACAGAGCCTGTCTGCCCCAGCTTTCCTGGGACTGGAACTATTTTTGATCGATACAATCCCCTCCAGTTTGTGTTACGTCTCAAAACCTTTTGGGTTTTGGCACGTTCCGAGCTAAGCTGCTGAGAGGCTCCTGGGAAGGTGCAGGATGAGGTGTCAGGCAGCTGCGATGGGTGTCAGCCCTGCAGCTGGAGGGCTGGGTAAACTCTGCCCTGGGCTTGGGTGTGACATGCAAGTTGATGTCTGTAAAGTATCACCCCAGGATCTTGTGTCAACAATTTTCCCAGCTTTTCTCTCTTTTTTTAAACCAACCTGCCAGGTGTTGCTGCAGTTCATGACCCGAGATCCATTTTTTTTCTTCCTTCTGACTTTATGCTTTCAATATGATTTACAAAAATTGCTCATAATAAGGCTCATTCAGCAGCTGGATAATGGTTGTCAGGAGTTAAGAGACACTGTGGCATGTTTAGCACAGAAGCATATTGAGTATCTGGGTCCCAAAGCTCTGTGGTTTTTAGGTAATTTCTATTAAGGGTAGGATGTGCGAAGGTACCTATGGGGTACTAAAAGAGCATTCTTGTAAAGGATATGAGGGTTGCAAGACGGAGGAGGGACAATAAATGGCCTCAGCAGTAAATTCGCAACTGTAAATCCTGATTAGAAGAGTTTGAGGTCTGGGAAAGGCTGCGTTAATCCTCTCCTAACCTTGGCCTTAAATACTTGAGAGCCTGGCTCTTTCCCTGCCACATCCCCTTTGGGCAGCTGTCACCTGCTTGCTGGACACTGAGCAGGGCCAGGGAGGAATGGTGACCAAGCAGCTCCCCCATGCCTTGGAAACGTTTTTGGTGTCACCTTCACACCCAGAGCACAGGGCTCACCCCAGTGGGTCAAGAGTCCCTCCCGAGAAGCAGAGAAGGTCCATTTTTGGCCCATGGGGTTCCTTCCTCACCATCAGCCTCTTCCCCAGCAGGACCTGCCCTTCTGCTCCCCTTTTCTTCCTAGCATCACCTCCACCACACAGCTCATTTTGTTGGCTTTTTTCGGTTTTTTTTTTTTTTTTTTTTAATGGGGTTTTTTAGAGCATGAAGAAGTAATGTTTTTGTGGCTAATGGTTTTTGGGTTTGCCCTTCTTTATACCAGGCTGGCTGCATATAAGCCAGGGCAAATTCTGCGGGCTAATTGACTTTATTTATTGCCTCTTTCGAGTCTTTACATCACGCAGGGGTTATTCGCGACTGCTGCTGCTTTGCTGATTTGTTTGGGGCAGGGGCTTTGTTTTTCTTTTTGCCTTTCCCTCAAGAGCCTCTGTAATTCTCACCTCAGGCACCAATTACGGCTCAGCAGTGCTTTTGGGCACAGTCCGAGTTTGGGAATTGCGCAGCCTAGGGAAGGGGGAGGCTGGGCAGGAGGCAGGCTCTGCAGGAGGTGATGCTGCGGGGAGGAGGCCGGGGGCACCGCAGGGATGAGCTCTGGGGTTTCATAACCGGAGCTGTTGGGAGGTTTGCTGTCGTAAAGGTCTCCCCGCTGAAGCTGAGCTGCATAAACTGCTGGATAATCTGTGTTAGAGGCTTTTCCTCCCCGGCAGGGGAGCTGCTGGATGCCAGCCACATGAGTGTTTCATACTTGCAAACCTCTGCTTTGCTTCCCAATTTCAGCCGCTCTAAATTCTGCCAATTTTGCAAACAAGAAATTAGTGAGGTTTTTTTGCATTGTTTATTACTAGCAACATCCTCTTGGGGTTTTAGAGCTTTTTTAATTGCCAAGAAGTGCAAAAAAATGTTTTATTTCTCTTGAAACAAGCAAAAAACATATTTTTAGTATTATTAATTGTTTGTTTTGGTGAGGTTTTTTTTTTCTTGTTTCCCCTGAAGTGGGGGGATTTCCATTGCAGCTGTGCCCTGAGTTATTTTTCTTTCCAGAGGGCAGAGGCTGGATGGAGTTACCTTCCCAGAAGGTTGTCTGTGGTTCAGGGCACCCAATTCAGTTATACTACCACGGAAATACCACTGGAGACCTTCTCAAAGCATCACTTGGCAGAAAGAAATGCTCTCACATCAGCTGTTTTCCCTTTCATCTTCCACCGCAGCGTCTCCTCAGAAAATCAGGGTAATTAACACAGCCCTGTCTTGTCCTGCCTAACGCTTTGCACGGTGCTCAGAGCCTTCTGCCTGAATCCTCCTCCGTGTAGAAGGAGGGGGAAGAAGGAAGCAAGGACGACCAAAGGCAGAGTAATGCTGTGCAAAAGACCTGAAACCGCATCAGGGCTCCCCACCACAACCCCACAGTGAGGCACAGCCCCACATGGGCAGGACCTGGCCATGGGCATGCTCGGGACCCATCTGTCTTGGAAGTCAAGTCCTGGGAGTCAGGGGATGGGATTAAGAAGTCAGGCAGGCTGCTGTCCACCGGGTAAGATTAGTCGCTGCTAAAGCGTTTCCTAATCCTGGGCGCAATTGAGATAATCTAAGCACAGATTAACCAGGTCCTGCTGGAGTTAAGCTCCCTGCTTCCCTTTTATTTTTGGCAGGGAGAGACTGCTGCTGGTCAGGTGCCTCACCAGCCCTTTGCACACAGACACCACTCAGGAGAGTGGGACACACAAACACAGTGTAGCATATTTGCCTTGCGACAGAGAACCCAAATCCTACAGTTTTATCACAAGTTTTGTGATATGGGTGGCATTTTGCTCCTCCAGCCCCATGTCGCAGATTTTTCTGATTGCATAGTAAAGCCTCTTTTCACTTCCAGAGGAAAAAAAAATAAAAGAAAGAAAACACACCACCATCACCATAAAAAAAAATTTGACCCTTAAAATGCAAAGAAAATAATGTCAGTGTAAAACTGTCCCCAAGAAAGCCCTTCCCTCAAGCTTTTCTTTGGGGCAAATCAGTGGCTAACTCAGGAATGATCTCCATCAGCCTTCCATACAGCATTATTTGAAATGCTACAGGCTTTGGGGAGCAAAAAATAGTTCATTTCATGAGTCTCCTTTTTACTTTCTCAGCTGAAGGCTCGTGTGTGGCTGGCACTGGACACAGGAGCTGAAGGACATTCTGTTTCCAGGATCTTCCTGCTGCAGCATCTGGATTTCTCTAAGTGACACTATCAGCAAAGGCCCATTGGTTTTTTAAAGCTTTGAGAATGTTCCTATTATTCTTAGATATTACAAAAACTGGGTTTTTTCCAAATAAAACAAACTCTTTGCCAAAATTTCTTAGTTTGCCTTTAAGTAAGAAAGGAGAAGAAAAGCATAGGGAATATCAGAAGTTTAAACTGGTATTCCCAGACCCCTAACGTCTCTCTCCTTTTTTTTTTTTTTTTTTGTTTTTTTTTGGTGGGGGGGTTGGTTGGTTTTGTTTATTTTTTAAGGTGAAGCAGCTAATTTTCAGTCTATCAAACATTTCTGGATCATTTTAAGGTAGCAAGAGCACCGTGGCAATGACTCACATTACTGCCTTTCAATACACCTAATACAGGATGCTTTGCATTTTGGCCAAAATGTAACTTTCTCACAGGCACACACATGTCTGTGTCTCTGCAGAGAATCAATATACTGTGAGGAAATGTTGATCGTGGGATTCTCTTTGAGGTGGCAGCTCCAGTGTGCTCTGCCAGGGGACATGGGGATCTGCTGGCACCCATGGCTGGGTGACACTGGGTGCCTGGAGCACTGCTTGGATGCTTCAGCTCTGAGAAGGAGACATGGAGCAGCTCGGTCCTCTCTTTGGAGGAGGTCTCTGCCTGGGGAGGCCAGTGGCAGGCAAGAGAGGGGACTGATCCCCCAAAGAGGTACCCATGCATGTCACATCTAACCTGACAAGAGCCTCATCCTCTCCCACTGCCATGGTTTCCTGCTGCTGGCAGCCTTCCAGACTTGTTTCATTGCTTCTGTCTTAATTTCTCATGGTGGCACGCTGGCTGAGTCAGTGGGCACCTCACTGAGCCATGTCACAACGCTGCACCCCAGAAACTTCTGCACAGGTTTTAGAAATAGGGACAGGTTAAAGGGATTGATTTATTTTTCCCTACAAAGGCCACCATACTACTAGACTGCAAGATGATTGATCAGATGACCTTTTTTCCCATTTACTGCCCTTCCCAGAAATGTGTCGTTTCCGTGTGCTGCAGACACCTCTGATAGGATCAAACAGCTGCGTGACACAGGAGGCTCAGATGCTACACACCCCAAAGTTTGCAGGGCCTTTAAGCAGCCCCAAGTGAAGGGCTGGCCTCAGACACACACTGTCAGCAAGTCATCTGCAGTCCTGACAGCCTCCTGTGTCCCAGCAACCCTCCTCAGCATCCCAAACACTGCGCTGCCACTCCTGCAGCAGCTGCAGGCAGGGCTGCTGCTGCCTCAGCCATCCTGCTTCCTTTAGGTGCAGGCTTCTCTTCTCCAGTATCCGGTGGGATGAAGCAGAGGGCATCCAATCCTGGGGAAAATAAAAAAAAACCAAGTTTCCCAGGCAGCGGCGCCTATCCGCCCTTGGGGAGCGCAGCGCCGTGGAGCGTGCTTATTAAGCAGACAGTCCTGAAGGACACTTTAAAATAAATTAAGAGGGCTGTTCCGCTCCTGCAGCTGATTACAGGCATGCCTGTTTTGTTGTTTGGTTTGTTGGGGTTTTTTTTTCCCAGAGAGTGGAAAAGAATGCTTGGAAAAAATTCTCTAATTTTCCCTTTTTGCTAGAGCAGGCCTCTGTATAATAACAAAACCATAGCGCTCGCCACTCGCTGCTCTCTTTGGGACACCCAGGCTAAGCAAAAGAGCACAAATCTGCTGGAGGCCTGGGGCCAGCACACAGCTGTCCTGACATGCTATCCATCCCCCCTCCTCCCCACCACAGCTTTAGCATCCAAAACACAGGAGACATGCAGATCTGGAGGTAAGCCCTGGTGGGAAGGAGTCCTGCAGGTCACCAGCTAAGCATTTCAGCCCAGAGCAGATCTCTCATAAGCCACTTTTTGGAGATAAGCTTATCTAGACCCGACAGCTGAATTTAACCCTGAACTCTTGATCTTGATTTTTAGCCTCTGCAAGCCAATAGGTTTCCTTGAAATTATACACACTAGATTTCAGCTCGGCCGCTACAATGGCTCCGCTGCTCCCTTAAAAGGGACCTGCACGGCTGTGCATGACAGCATCATCCAGTAATGCCCTTGGTTTCACAGCCAGCCCTGTGAGTTAGACAGGCCCCCGGCTGGGCAAAGCCTTCGATTAATGACAGTGGGGCTCCAGCAGGAGAGGAGCCAGGATTTTACACTTCCAGTGATAACGCATTTGAAGGTAATACGGCACAGGAGTGGATTATCACCCTGGCACTTTGCTGTGTGCGTTTTTGGAAATTTGTTTTCAGTGCATAGAAACAGCTAGAAACGCTCTCTCTCGCTGCATGAAAAATTCACCTGGTAATGGTCTTTCTATTGCTGGACAAGCTGCCTGTGTTGGGGCTGTCAGTGCCGTTACAGACTGGCCAGGAAGGGGTTTGCTAATCAGTTTTCCCAGCATCAAACCAGCATCTGCTACATGCGATCAAGGAAATTGAGGAATCTCGATGTTTTTGCAATATTGCTTAGTTGGCCATGAAATATGGGTGGTTCCGAGAGGAGCGGCTTGTTTCTCACTCACGAAGATAAAGGAACTTTAGCTAACGATGAAGCACTGCTGCACAATGAAGGCAGCTAAAAGCAGCACTCTGATGAGAGCAGACACACAGCAGCACCCCGGCAGAAGGGGAGGGGAGTGAAGGGAGGCATAAACAGCTTTGCAACTAAGACATTATTAATATGGTCGAACTACAGAGGGCAGAAGGGATTTCTTTTCTCCTCTTTCACTCCAAAAGCAATATTCTGAAAATGTCTGGGTTCCCACATTAAGCCAAGAAATTAAATTCTTGGAAATTTAACTGTGTGTTTTCTAGCTTGATTTTAATTCGCTAGCACATAAGACCAGTCTTCTTAGGCAAGGTGGCTGTCTAGAATCTTTGCCACTCTCCTGGCAAAGAGGTGGATAAACAGAATTTAAACAGAACCAAAGTCCCACTTCCAAAAGTTATTTGGGGCTCTACTTGCCCACGTCACTCCTGACACTAGGGTCTGAGCTCTGCAGGTTCTCTGTCACTTCTGAAAATGTACTCCTTCATGTGCCTAAAGAGGTCTTTCAGCTCTCCCCTGTTTAAACCCATGATGTTTGCCACAGAACAAAAAGCTTGCGGGGTCAGTGGGAAGGTGGCATGACTTCGTGGGGATTCATAGAGACCAAAAGGCTCACAGCAGGTGAGGGCCAGGCCCTTCTGGGGCAGATATTCCCACTCCCACGCATGGCCCCAGCCCGCCTCCACAAGGGCAGCACCCAGTTCACACACAGCTTTGCCTTGACAAAGTGCCTTCTCAGTTTCTCCTTTGGCGAGACAGCTGTGGTAGCAAAGAGAGAGGAATTTTCTTCCTTCCTCCGCTCCCTCCCCAGCATTTTTCCTAAGGGTAAAACACAATAATCCCAGACCCTGCTGTATGCCTCCCCCTCCTCCCCATCCCCATGACTGGGGGAGTCACTGCCCTGCAATGGTGGGGCTGGATGTAGGGAGAGAGCTCCCAAGGCTGGCGTGGCAGAGTAAGCACTTGGTGGCTCAGAAGGGCAGGGACAGCCTGGGTTTTGTGGCCTTTGTGAGATTTTCAGACCAACTGCAGGCCGTTCAGTCGAGATCCACGGCAAAAAGTGCAAACCTGTTCCCGGGACCGAAGTGCATAAGCCCTTTTTATGTAACGGCCCTGTGAAATAAGCGGCAGCCGGGGATTTATGCTGTCTTTGAAGTAAATTGCATCCCGGTGCACTATAGCATGAAAGTTAAGATTTACCATTCCCGGGACACTGAAGACCCCGGTGGAAGCCAGGGAATAAATAGCGCGGCGCTCTCCTCGCTGCCTTCTGCTGCGCGACTGGGCTCCGCAGACCTTCCTCCCCTCTCCGCCCCTGCTTCCACTCGCATTGTGTCGGGAAAGCAAATTGGTCACATCTGCATCCGGCCAGGGAGGAACAAATGTGCTGCCTAGGCAGCACGGCGCTTTCTGAGCGGGGATACCTCAAAGTGAAATGAAAGGTTGGCCATCAAAGGTAGAAAACAGACCAGTGGATGAAAGGGATCCTTTGCTTAGCTTTGGTAAGGCTACTAGGTATTAATAAAATAATAAAATAAAAAGAGCACAAGAAAACTGGGGCATCCAGAGCAGCACGTTTTTTTTCCCCTCCCCTTTTCCTTTACTCATCCCTCTGTCATCAGCGGAGGGGAGGGATCGGCGTCCCCCCCATGCTGCGGCAAGGACTGTTTATCTTCACTCCTCAGGACGCTGCCATTAGCAGGGCTTCAATGTGTCGTGATGCTTCATCGTTAGCTGGAGGTGCTTGATCTGGCTGGAGAATAAATGAGCCGTTCCCCCCGAAGAAACCCTTGCGTTTCGTAGCCAGCTGAGCAAATATTTTGAAATATTCCAGCTCTGCAATTTCAGCGATCAGATAAAACAAAGGGGGATCTGATACAAAAGAGCTGAATTCTTCTGTTTGCTCTCCAGCAACCCCACCGAAGTTGGTAGTGGTAATGGGGAATTGTGGTCTGCACAGCAGGGAAGCACATGCCTAAGTCTCAAGGAAAATCCCTGTGGTCTTTACAGTTAATCATGTCCAGTTAATCATGTCCAGGAGTGGACGAGTACTCAACTGATGCGCTGAATCATGACATACAGGCCATTACCCTAAATCAGGGCAGTATCTTCCAGTCCCAAAAGGCTCCATTATGCTTCACCAACTCCCGAAGGAAAGGCAAAAACCCAAGGGGCAAGACAGCAGAGGAGGGAGGAAGAAACAGCCAGGTGTTCCTCTGCCATCTCCCCAGCACTCTTCTAACCTCATGAAAAGTTCTGGCAGCTCTTTAAATCCAGGCTGTGGAGATTTACAGCTCCAGGCCCTCCAGGCAGCTTGCTGCGTTTACTCTGGGTTCCTCCCAGCTGGCTGGCTCAAACCCCAAAGACGAGGTTTCACAGACAAGTTTCAAGGTTTCAGAGGCTGAGACTTGCAGGCCAGGCACTGTTTGGCCTCCTCCTTCTCTCTGACTATAAATTTGTGTCTTTTCCTCTTCTGAGCATCCTGGCCCCCTTCTCAGACACTCAGCTGAAGCAAAGCCTTCTTGCCACCCTTTCATCACCTGGGCCCAATATCCCACCTGGGCAGTGGGATGCTTTGCCATGCACACTGATGGACATCCAGAAGGGTTGCTGCCTGCTGGGAATAGCCCTACCCTAGTCCTGTGTCGCTGCCAGCAGCTGGGCAGCCACTGAGACTTTGGGTCCCAGGGTATCCCAGCTTCTGCTTCCCCAGCATCTGTGAGGAAAGGTCCCCTGAGGAAGGATGCTTGTTAGCTGCAGCCTCTCTCCTGCTGGTCAGGCTCCCATGGCTGTGCAGCCTAGTCCTGGGAAAGCTGGGTTTGTCTGCCCAGGGACGGCAGTGCTTCCATTGCTTCCGGGTGTTTAACTCAGCAGGATCTCTTGCTGCGCCGCTCTGTGATTGGAAGCATTTCCCAGCCCCCTGCTTGCTAGGAAAAGAAAAATACCCCAAAATGGGAGGCTTTGTGGGGAGAAGACACAATGCTGGGGTGGGTGGATCAATGTCTGGGCAAAGGGAAAGGAGACCCCTTCCCGTGCTGGTTTCTAAAATAGGTGTTCCTCTCCCAGGAATAGCTTTGGCATTCATTTACATGACTAGAATATTATCACACGTTCAGATACAATCTAAGCCCTATTTTTCATGTGTGCACAGGGGAAAAGGCAAGGCAGGAGGAGGGCCTGCATATTCTTTTTTAGGAGCCAAAGACTAATGTGCCCAACAAAGCAAAATTAACCCAAATACCATGATTATGCAAAAAAAAAAATCTGCCAGATAATGTCATTTCACCAGCAACATCCTGCAGTTTTCCGCCACTGAGAGTTCGAGAGGTGGCGTAGTAACAGAGTACAGCAGGGCAGGTATTTGACTGGAAGCATTAAATACCTCGGAAAGGTGAATGGCCAAGGTCTTCCCGATAATTAAAATGTGTGCAGTCTTCATAGACCAAGGAAGGGACAGAACTATTGTTTAAACAGGTAATTAGAGCTGTATTTTAAGCAAGTTCGAGGTGGTAACAAGCTCCCTCAGACAGGGAGAGCAGCACTCCTGCTCCTGGTTCCAGCATGAGTAACTATTGCCCCCCAACCTGCTGCCAGGGACGGCCGTGGTGTTGCCAGCCCCACTCCCTGGTGGCTGCAGCGGGTTGGGAAAAAAAATCCTATTTGATTTCACATTTTTCACTCCCTGTCTCCTTCCTTTTGCGTTCAGGTTCAAGAGAATTGGCTGAGCCACTTTTTTTTTATTAGACCGGCAGCCGAGAGAAAAAAAAAAATGGGATCCAGTCAAGCCCCGAGGGAAGGGAGGAAATAGCATGAACCAGCGCTCCGTTCTCTCACACTGACACACACACACACACAGACACTCTCGCCATCCGCACAGGAACGGAGGGCAGACATCTGGTGGAGCTGGCGCAGAGGCAAAATCAGCCACCCCCACCCCACAACCCAACTCCATGAGACTACAAAGTCTCTTCACCGGCCAGATGTGGAGGAGACCAAGAGATGTGCCATAATCTCTTTTCGAGCAGCCAAGGATGCACATTCTCCTGCTGGGGGTCCGCACTGGAACGACGCAGGGAGAGACCCAAACCCTCCTCCGTGCTAAGAATGGGGTCAGGAGGTTCTCTCCGCCCTGCCTCACCTCCCGTTCGCTGCCGGCTCCTTATCAGGTGTTCCCACAGGCTGGGGGGTGATTAACAGCTTCTAATTAACACCCTTGTACGCACAACTGGAGAAAACATTCAGACCTGGGGGAAGGCAAGGAGGCGCCTTTGCACCGTCAACACAACCTTCCATGAAAAATGCATAAGGGCTGGATGAGGAAACGAGCATTCAAAGAACGGCGCTCGGCTGCTCGGCTTTGCAGCCCACGTTATCCGGGCTGCCCTGACAGGTCAAAAAAAAAGCCTAAATCAAAACACTTCAGGCTGCAAAGGGCTTTGGGAACAGCAAGGTGAGGGCACACTGCTCTGACACAGCGCAGGGCGGGTGAGGAGAAAGCGCCTGGAAGGCAAAGAGCAGGTCAGGTCTGGGTACGCCCATGGACGTGTACGGGGCATAGCCACAGTCTCATGCCCTGGTTTGTCTGCAGCTCGGCTTCTGAATCCTGCATTCTCTTCCTGAGTTTTGTGTGAGAATCCCGTGCAGAATTTTTGCTCTGCATTTTGCTCCAGAGGAGAAGGCTGATACCAAGGAGCGTGGAAAGACCAGCCTGTTTTGAACCTGGCCTCTCTCACCCCTTCGGGAGTGGAGCTGGGAGACCAAGGCACAACAGGATGAAGAAGGACAGCCTTACCCCTTAAACAAGTCACCACACTCAGAGTCACCTGTTTCACAGTCAAGGAGGGTTTTGGCCAGTCCCCTGAAGTAGATTTGCTTGCTTACATTTTTTCATAAATGCCAGGGTAACTTACAATAATGACAGTACCTGCAACATGCAGAAATCTTTGTCTTTTCCACTTGAAAGTGTGGGAAAGAGGATGAGTGAGAGTGTCATTGCTGGTTTTGTCTGCCCACACAGTGCTGCATGAGCTATAAAGATTATGTCTTGTGAGTCTTGGGATATCAGGAGGTTTTGTTGCAGCCCCAGTTCCCAGAGTCCTGATAACGTGAAACTTGCTGCTCCTTGGGTTCTCTAGCCTTACTTTTTGATAGAAAGCTGTTAAAATGTTAATGATGGAGGGAAAGCAGGGGGGAACACTCATCTGCATGGTCTTTTAAGAGCAATTAAGGTCAGATTTACTGTTCCCCGTGTCTGGAAGGGCTCAGCACTGCTCCCCAGCCAGGGCTGTTCCTCAGGGTGCTGGCAGGACCCACGATATTAGAGCCCCCAGCATTCTGTCTGCTCTCACTACGAGGAGCAGGAGAGGATGCAAGGTTAGCCCAGGTCTGGAGGAAATTTTCCCTGCTGACTTCTTGTCTAAAACATCCCTTCAGGAGCTGTCTTGTAGCTGTCGGTGTGTCTACAGCCGAGAGTGTCTGCGGCTGTCGGGGGTCTCACCCCGAGCCCGGGGGAGCCGCGGGCTGAGCACATGGGCGGAGAGGAGATGAGTTTCATGCTGCTGGGTTGCATCACTCGAGCATCTCGCAGCTCTGCCCCAGCATGGCCGGGCAAACCCTGGGCTTCTCCCAGGAGAGGAGCCAGCCTTGGCAGCACGGAGCAAAACAGCTCCATCCCCTGACCTCCACCACGGTCTGACTTTTAAACAGCTCAGAGCAGAGCCGCCCCGGTGACTCATACCGCGAAACCGGGGCTTTTACTTTTTTTCCTCTCTCTTTTTTTTTTTTTTTCTTTTTTTTTTAAGTAGGAGCGCTGCTCCATCAGTCAATTACTTGAAGAGCCGCTCTAATTTGGCACCCAATTGTTTCTCCAGCTGCCGCTGCGTCTGATCTCCACTGTGGGCGGCGGGAGCAGGCTGCCTGCGCAAGGGAAGGAGCCCAGGCGCCCAAGGGAGGAGGAGGAGGAGGAGGAGGAGGAGGAAGAGGAGGAGGAGGAGGAGGCGGCAGCAGTAGCAGCCGCAGCAGCGGCAAGGAGAGCCACGCTGCCTGCCTGAACAGCCCAGCGCCCGCAGAACAGCAGCACTAAAAATGCAGGCTTCAAAAATATCTCAGGGTCACAGGTGATTGCTGGATAATAAAAATTACTCTGGGAGGCGGCAGTGGGAGGGACAGATCCTGGCGGCAGAGGAACAGCCTGCCAAGGCTGGCCCGGCCACAGCGACTCGCTGCGAGCCACGGTCACAGCCGCTGCTGCTCAGTAATGAATGTGATGTGACATTTATGGCTTTTTCCACTGTGGATTTTAAATCGCTTCACAAAGGCTGCTTAATAGCACTGCCCTCTTCTTCTCTTCCTATCTCTCCCCTCGTCCTATATAATATAAAAAATAAGTGACTTGCCTCCCATCACGCGAGAATTCAGCAGCTGAGCCAGCAGCAGAGCACAAGTACCTGACCTACGTCTCCTGCCCTTTAGCCCCTACAAGCGCTCCCTTTTTTCCAAGAAATCCAAGAATAGGATCTGTACCGCGACAGCTGTTCTTAAGTCAGCGAGGATATTTTCCTGAAGAAGAGGAAGCTTGCTTTCAGTGAGGAGCCTTGATTAAAACCACACAGCCTGCCAGGCACTGCAAAGAGCTGCAGGTGCTGTGGTGAGGGAAGCGGGTGCGATGCTCTCCACTCCAGGATGGAGGTACCCAGGAGCAAGAAGAGACTTTGGTGTAGCAGCAGCCAAATACGTGTCTGCGGGCTGTAGCTCCTCTTTCACTCTTTTACCACAAGCATTTCCATATTCTGTGGCACGGATGTGCACATGCATTCACACACACTCATGCAAACGCCTGCCTCAGCCTGCGCTGCTGCCATCAACCTGCTCCTCCAGCTGCACCCGCGGGCAGGCAGGCTCCCCGTGTATCCCGACAGAGAGCATTCCCTGCCTGCACAGCCTCCCAGACCCGCTCCTGCCCCTCTGTTTTAGCCCCTGAGGCTTGTTCAAATTGAGACATAGCAGCAGCAGTTCCAAGGGCAAAGAAGCAGCACACTCGTTTTGGAGAAAGCCCATCTGTGCTGTGTGCAGCACAGGAAGAAATGCTTGTGGATGAATGGGCTGCAACAGGAAGGTAGAGGATGGATATAATATTCCTGCCCTTTTCTGGTTCAGTTCTTGGACTATACAATTTTTTTAGCATGTCCTTACGGTGCATAAACTGACATGATGCTCTTTTACTTCTTGGTGGGAAAATTAGGATTATTCAAGGTACTCACATGCACATGTGCAGTCACACTAGCACATACACACACATCTGCACTGGTGCTGCCCATAGCAATGCATCAGGCTCTCAAAAGCCATTCCTGCAAGTCTGCTCCACCAGGCTGGACCTTTCCTCTTTACTCTGCCAGGAAACTGGTGAAACAGCCAGCATGCCCCAGACAGCAGACAAGCCATTGCACCCCAGCCACAGAGCTCTCCAGGAGCTCCAGGTGAACCTCCTGCAGTCCTGGATCGAGGCTACTGCTTCTGCAGCTGTGAGACCTGAGCTCCAAGACTTGCTTTGACATGCTCACAGCAGCTCCCACTTGTGCTCACCATCAGCTGGCATCTCCCGAGGGCAGGTGGCTCCCTGCCAGAGGGGAGGAGGCACAGACCCATGCCAGTGGGGCTGGGTCACTCTCCACCAGGCCAGGCGAGAGAGTCCCAGCCAGATGGAGCCAGGAGAAAGCACTACCAAGTTGTTGGCCAACTTAGGATGTGATGTTGGCTTCACAGGAAGCTACTTGGCTGCCTCTCCCTGAATCAAGATTCAGTGATGCCAGGAGACAGGCACAGCGGGGGAAACTGAAAGCAAAAAATGGCAGAGTGGATGGCAACTCGACATTAATTCATTTTTACCATATGTCTGACTATTCATTACACTCTACCATTCTGTTCTACAAGACTCCTGGGGGTCTTCCATGCCATTTTATGGCTAGCGGGGTTCCTCTCTGCTTGCAGCTCAGCATTACCACGCGTGCCCTGGCTAATGGCCCACAAGGTCCTGTGGTGGGAGCAGCCCCATCCCACGCCCAGGCAGCCCCTGGCATCAACGTGCTCCAGCACTCACAGCCCATCCCCAGCACACCACGGAGCTGCCAGCTCACCTGGCACAGGGACCTGTCCCCCAGGAGTGCACACGGGCAGGTGACACCTGCTACAAACACGCTCTGGCACCTGCCGAGAGACCCGCGCTGGGAAGCGATGGGGTTTTTTATGGATTTGCAAATTATTCTGTGTTTCTCTGCGGTCTCCCTCCGGAGTGTGTTCCTGGCAGGGGACCAAGCCCCGGCTCCAGCAGCAAGCGTGACTCATCCTGGCAGGCAGCGGCCCAGGAGGGGGAGGATCACCCAGGCTGGGAAACCAACACCATGGCTTTGCTGTGTGCTCTGCCTGCAGTGGCAGCAGCAGCTGCTTCTCCTCGTAGGTGGGAAGGTTGAATTAGTGGCTCCCTTGCCTGGAACCAGCTGTCCAGCCCCTGTAAGCCATCGTGGCCTCTCACCCTGGCTCCTGTCACACGCACAAGAAGTAGCAGTGAGCTGCCTGCACTGTGCCTGCTGTGCTTCCCAGGATGAACTCCTGTCCAAAGAATGAGCAAACCCCAGTCTTCTTCAGATTGAAAGACCCTGGACCAGCTCCTCATGAATCAGCCCCTCTGAAGGACTTCAAAGGGCATCAGAGGGCATTCTGCACAGGTAGGTGAAGGGGTCTCTCTGGATGTCAATAAGAAAGGCACTACAGCAGGTAGCATAATAAGAAAATTGCTTCATTAATAACATAAAATAAGAGGAATGTAAAGTAATTCTTATGTCCTTTCAGATGCTGGAACCCCATTTATGAGTTGCATTAGATGGCCTCCAGATGAATTGCCACAGCACAGACCATAGATATCATCACTGAGGGGCTGGGTCTCCCTCCTGTACCATAGTGCCTTTAATCTCTTGAGACAAACAAAATCATGTATCTTTTTCTGACAGGTGGGGAGGTTTTCTCCTTGAGGATGTCCCCCAGAGCATGACACCAACATGAGGCACCCCAGCATGTTCCCTCACATTGCTATGTACATGGGTTTGCAGCCTGCCCAATACAGAGCCCTGTAGTGCAGACATGGTTTTCCCAGTGTCACTACTAAGTGTTTTCCACAAAGCTCCCATCAGGGAGAAAACCCTTGCTTTTCTTTCTGTCAGACACATCCTTTTTCTCTTAAGTTTTTGTGCTTGCTAGTGACCACAGACTGAAGTCCAATCAATGGAGCTGCTGTCATTGCTTCCCCCAAGGGGATATGCAATTAAAATCATCAGTGTTGCTCTGCCTAAATACAGGGGCAAAATTTGCCTTCACAAACAGTTTTATTTCATCCCTTAAATCAGAGTATCAAAATCCTCTTACAGGAGGGCTTCAGGTCCCACATGTAGTACAGATGATCAAAATTTAACGTGATCCAAATGCTGTTTTTCTTTTAAGGGGTGCCAAGTGGATGTACTAGCAGAGGTCAAGCATGGACTCAGCACAGCAGTGAACACAGGTACACATTTCCTGCAGCACCCTGGGGATACTCAGATTGTATCTGATGTGGATGACCGTTCACTGATAACTTTATCAAGGCAACCAAGACTTCCTATGTCTGCTTCCTTTGACTTCAGGGACAAAATACAGCTCCTCTCAGTCTGACACTCCTCAAACCTGGAGAAGAGCACCCAAGCAGCTGTGTGGGAAGAAGTTTCAGAGTCTGCATTGGGAGATCTGACTCCCAGTTGTATGACTGTAAGATGTTCAAAGCCCACAACACACCTGCTCAAGTGAATAACTGATGCTTTTGGAGTTTGTCCATCCCTAAGGTCACTCAGTAACCCTATCCTGGAAAACTTCTCATCTCCTGCTTCCACTCAGCTGAAGTGTCAGCAATTCTTCATGGCCAGTTTTCCAAACAGTCCGTGTTTTGCTGCAGACTGCTTTTATTTGAGAGTCCCCCATTCTGTCCCAAACAAGGAACTGGGGCAGGATGGAAGGGAGAGAAGTATTTAAATGCAGTATTGATGTTATACTCTCACATATAGACTTCTGTGGCATTAGGAAAATCTCCAAAAAAGGGGGGAAATTCTGCAGATATTCCCCTTAGTTCACCTGCTGCACATACTCCCTTTAGTTTACCTAGGAACCCAAAGGCAGATTTCCCCTAGTGCTGTGTTTGATTTTTGCCATATTGCCTGCACATAGGAACAGCTTTTTCTGCTGCAGGAGACGAAGTATCCCTGTTGAATGTTTTTTGCATTCACGTCCCGTGCAGCTCCTTGTGGCTCTGTGCCTCCCGACAGCAGGCAACCCTTCCGGCAGCATGCCAGCGGTGCGAACCAGCAACGCTTCCTGACGGAGCCAGGAAATCACCGCTGCGGCTTGCGGGGATGGGAGGCTGCCTGCAGCCAGGCAGGGCTCTCCCACCCTTCCTGCCAGTGGGATGGGAGCTGCTGATAACACCCAGGGAGGGATTTACCGATCCAGCGCTCTCCCTCTTCCAGGTCGCGAAGTGTTCATCAGCAGCCTGCAACCACAGCACGTTTATTTAATTTAATGAGTGAGTTTCACCAAGAGGCGCTGTGAAAATTCCATGTCTAAATCAGTATTTGCGTTCGTATTGGCACATTTCCTAAGGAACCTGAAATCATTTGCGCTGCTTTATTGGCTGCCTGCTATAACTGATTAACAACATGAATTAGCATGAAACAATCCCTGATTCAGTTATGGGAAAGGCACCCCATTTTTGTCCCTGAGATTAGAAGATACCAAATCACATACACATTGTAATGTGTAAGACACATGTTATATATAGATATAAACGCATGATGCATATATACCACATACAAACCTAAACAAAGATAAGAGCCTGCCAATATTAATCCTCTTCAAATCATTGTTCCAACCACTTGAGAAACAAACATACATTCAGTGACCTTGCAGAGCATGCATTTCCTTGGCTGATGTGACACAGAAAGCTCCTAAATAAAAGGATAAGTGAATTCTTACCAGAGAGATACACAATAAAGGTGGGTTAGAGAGGTACACAGATGAACCCAAACAGCCACCAAGAATATAGGAAAGGATCACATCACTTACTTCTTGCAATGGAGTAATGGTAGTAACACTCATTAACAAATACCTGAGCAAGACTTTCATGAAAGATCTGCTCCCAAGGATGACTCCTGCTCCTGGAGGAGCAACGGGGGAGCAGCCCTGAAGTCAGCCCATGCAGCAAGAGGAAGACCTGCAGTGTCTGCAGGAGACCTTGCCAGTGGAAGACTGAGCACCTAAGGGAGGGCTGGGAGAGTGAACGCGTTGACCAGCATGACACAGTGCTGGGACAGACTCTGTGTTAAAAGCGTCTGTCAGTTCCTTGGAAACGACCGAGAACTGAAAGCATCAAAGAAATAAAGCTGTTGCCAGCTGCAGGAACAATAGGCGAGCCAGAGCTATCTTTAGCTCACGGGATTAAATTCAAATTGCAAATGAAAAGGCCTGGAAGAAAAGGCCTTCCCGCACTAGTGAGCGCCAGCGTAAGTGCACAGCACAGCCCGGCACTGACGAGCATCCGCAGCCCCTTTGTCATCCCTGTCATCACCTCACCCAAAGGAAGGGCAAAAGGAGAGCCAAAGAGGAGGACGAGCCTATCCCTGCCTGACTCTCCCAAAACACCAGATTTTTCCCTGGGAGGGATGCTCCTGGGAGGGTGCCATGCCTTTGCGGCCTCCTGGCAAACTTCAGCATCAGTAGCCAGCCACCCAGCTGCAGCCACACAGAGACCTCAGCACAAGCCAATTTTTCCTGCTTCTCATTCATGGAAGGTAGAGCCAGGCAGCAGCTGGATGTACAAGCAGTCAGCACAGCCTCCTGCAAAATCATCAAGGGACTTGTAGTGGCTCCAGGATGGCAGCACATGGGGCCCAGTTCATAGGCAATTCAGATGAGAGACAGTAAAAACTGACCTGGCATACCACTTTCCTCTGATACCTTTACCCTGTGTGGTAACTTGTGCCTCCCCATCCCACAGGCAGTGGCTCAGAATCCTTGGCCCACCAATTGCTCCTGAGAGTCCCCCACATCACAGCAGAGGAAAACAAGTCCTCAGCAGCAGTTTCCAGGCTCTGCCCCTTCACCAGAAAACCTGTACAGACTGAAAACTGAGTAACAGTCCAGCTCTGTGGCAACCAGGACATAGAGGAGGACTTTCAGGAACACATCCTTGCTGCTGCCCCCTGAAAGGGAGTGCTGATGTGCAAGCCTAAGCCAGACCTGGCTGGTTTAGATCGCATTAAGGACACGATGTCTTGCCTTTAAGACCTTAGGATGTCTTAAAGCATTGTCTTGCTTTAAGATGCTAGCTCGTGTGTGTTAGCTAAGGGGCTGACAGCTTACTTAGGTCTGACAGCACACACCAGGCTGGCTGACCACAGGGTTCATGTGCACCATGCCCTCCAGACAGCTCAGCTCATTCTCAGCCAGCTCCCACTGCTGCCAGCTGCCAGCTCGGCTGATAGCCCTGCCATGGAGCACAGGAGTCCCAGCAGAGCCCTGGCCGTGGTGGCTACACGGCTACCTGACTTGATTCATTTACAGCCTCCCTGGTGGCTGCAGAGGGCTGGCTAAGAGAGGCTGAATCTGCAGGACTGAGGGCAGCACCGCCTGCCTCTGCTTGCAGAGACACTCACACTCAACTAATCGACCTGCTGGGGCATCGTGGCCCCAGATAAAGAGATTTGGAATCTGGCTCCTGCTACACCAAATTGGAAAATATCCAAGCTGTGAGTTAGGGATTGCAGGCACGCCAAAGAGAGAGCAGGGGAGGCTGTTGCCTGATAACTTGCTTAATGAATTGCAGGCTTCTGAGCTGGTCTGTTCAGCTAGGGAAATCCAACAAGCACCTCACACACGAGTGCTAGGAAATTGGTTTAATAGTTTCAGTGCTGTAATGAAACACCACTGGGGAGCAGAGGTCCCAGCTCTCACCTGCGTGTGCTGTTTTCATGTTGTAAAAAATGAACTTCTTTCTGATTCCACCAAGTGTTTTGAGGTGTTGTTATAGAGTCACAACATCAACTTTTAATGACAGTGCAAATGACAGTCGCAGAAGATCAAGCATGTACCTGTCCAGCTACGGCTTTCTGCAAAACCTGCCAGCAGTGCAGAGATTTTTAACTCTGTGCTGCAGTCATCTTCATCTGCGTTTTTATGTTTGTTATTTTGTTTTTAAGCAGCCGCTTAGTGGTATATGGAGGGCATTTGCTACTCTAATACTGAGCGTGAAAGGAAGGGCTTGAACAAGTGGCAAAGCTCTTTTAGGAGAAATGAGGGGAAAAAGGAATTCCTGCTGGCTGCTGCGGCACTGGAGCTGGGGGAGAAAGCAGTGAAGTCTGCACCTTCTGGCTGAGGAAGGTCAGGGATGCAGGAAAAGCCTCTCTGAGCCAGGCAAACTGCAGTTGTGATGCAGCCTCCGTTCCTGGACCTCCAAGGCAGAGGTGCCGGCACACAGAGGGTTACAGTGAAGTTATAACTTGAGCTGTTAAAATTCATGAGGTGTAAAATACAAATTGCACGTGGTGGATGAGCCGCCTTTAAAGTTTATATATTACTCTCCTCAGCCCAGCTCCAGTTCAAACCTCTGTTGGCAGGAGCTAATTAGAGCTCACCAAAGTGGGAAGCGCAGCCCTGGTGGGGTGGCACAGGTTAGGCAGGGGGTCAGCCAGGGCCTATCCAGGCTGTGTTTATGGATGTTTGGCTACAGGAAGCTGGGGTAAACCCATGACTGGCACATGCATGAACAATCACAGATCAGAATTAATCATTTACTCTCATTTCTTCATCTTTTCAGACTTCTCAGTTTGAAATACGTGAAGGTTTGCATTTGAAATTTGGCTTTTTTTTTTTTGTTTGATTATTCCCACAGCTCAATTTATGTGATTTTCCTATAAAAAAAAAAAGTTTCCACAGCACTAAAGCTTTTGCATGGATTTTTTTTTTTTTTACTACAAACTCCAATCTCATTTTTTACATGCTCCATACAACTTGCCAGACATACATCTTGCAGAACCAAGCTTTTTTTGCATTTTCACTCATACTGTTCCCTTGTCCTCAGTACCACTATTTTCACCATCCCAAGCAGTGCAGGAGTAAGTGAAAAAGGGGCAGACACAAGTATTGTCATATAAACAAACCTGTCTATAAGAGTTTTCTCCACATCCTGGGTGACTGTATGTATTCTCACCCAGAATTTAGTCCCTGAGGGAATTTCACTCACATAATTCCTTCTCCACCCAAAAAAGACTTGGGGATCAGAGATTAAGTAAAAAAAAAAAAAAAAAAAAAAGTAAATATCCAGAGTACAGGGAATGAGCACCAGCTTATGCATATCTGACTGAACACAAACAATGATTGAGAATAGGATGGGTTGGAAGAGGAAATTTAAATATTTATCCTAAATGCTCTTTCCTTGCATTTCCTGAAATAAATTACTCCCAGAAATTGCAGACAGAGATTGTTGATTAATTCCAGCAAAAGCAAAGAGACAGGAAAAATTATTGTACATCATCTATTTCTGAGTTTCAGACAGTCTTTTCATATTTCTTTGTAGTCTTTGTGATTGGGCTTTTTGACTCCAGGGTGATTTGTGGGCGGTTTGCAGAGGAGTTTGCTGCTCACGTCACATATATAGATATAGATAGTGAAGCACCATCACAAACAGGAGAAGGAAGTGCTTTCCATACAGCAGGGTGGAAACACAGGCTGTAACCTGGCCAGAAGATAGCAGGGTGAGCAGCACAGCTGTCCTGAAGATGGTCTGCTGCGAAGAACCCATGCTGGGGCCACTTGCACCCCAATCCCTCTGAGCCACCGGCAAAAGCAGTGAGCACTGAGAGGAGAAGCTGAAACCAGGATGCTGTTACAGCTGGTTGAGCCCCGGCTGACAGAAATGCCCCGGGGCTACTGGCAATCGGACATAAATTAAACCAGTTGTGAAGCTGCTTTAGTTTATACTCGGGCATCAGGCCAGCCCCAGCTGCCTCAGCGGCAGAGGAAGGTCTTAAAGCTGCCTGTCCTTCCCCGCATGCCTGGCCCAAAGTCTCACACAGGCTGCCAAGCCACGGGGCCTCACTGTCCCGTGTGTGTTACTTCTCCCTCGGACAAAACAGGTCCATGTGTGTTACAGCAGCAAACACCAGACTGGTTGCACTGGTATCTCTCTGGCTTTGAGGAGGCTGCAGGAGATACCCTGGTCTAAGGAATATCCCAAGTAAGGTGCTGTGATTCACTTTGTGTGAATCCAATGGGAGAAAATGTCCACACAGTTGTGGGGAAAGGTGATTTGTACTTTTTTCTGGCTCTGGGAGTCAGAGCAGAGCTTTGCACAACCTCTGAAACTCCATGAGCAGCTGCACTGCAATGCACTTATTGAAAGACTGAAACAGCTTAAAAAATGCTGCCGTGCAGGATAATCCCGCTGAAAACCAGGGAAAGCCTGAGCTGAGGTCTCACTTGGCTGCTCCCTCCGTGTCCTGTGCCTGCTCGCTCACTGCCCTGCAAGCACATCAGTCAAGCCGTGGACACTTGGCAGAGGCCAGCAGTGCTGCCAGCACCACCTCTGACAGCCATTCCCAACTCTGTGTGCTGTCCCTGCTCCCTCTGTGACAGGATTTTCCCATGTGCCAGCTCAAGGTGGGTGCTGAACCACCTCTGTATGACCTGCAGCAGAACCTCTGTGTGCCACATGTCAGCCATGAACACTGAGTTGATGCCTCCGAAAGCAGCCAAAGGCAGGGCAGAAAATTGGTCCCTGTCCCCAAAGTCTCAGGGTTTCCCTTACAGCCCAACTGCAGCTCTCCCTGCTGCTCCAGGTGGCACTGAAGGCTTGGGGACAAGTCAGGATGGTGGCCCTTGGAGAGTGCCACCAGGTCTCACTTACACCTTCCTCCTTGACGCTTGTCCCAAGTGCCACAGGTTTGTGCATTGCCTGAAAGGGAGCCAAGCTAAAGGCTAAATTTCCCCACGTGGGATCTGAAGGGTCAGCAGAGGACATCAGAGGGGCTCTACAAATTCAGGAAGCCATCATAAACCAGAGGCACAGGCAACAGAGCAGGTGCATTTTGCTGGCAGCTCGTGGTCATCTTGTAGGTAAGCAGCAGCGCACACCATAACCAAGCCAGAGGATGGCTGCAAGGGAAACGGAGCATTGCCCCTGCCTCTGTTGTCACTGGGATTATATGAAAGCCACACTGCCATTTGCAGCCAAGCCTTTGCAGGCAGTAATACAGCCTACAGTGACACAGATAAAGATCATGTCCCAATAGCTGAGACTTTGCCATACGAAACAGAGTTCCCACACTCCCCTGAAACATTATTGCTTCTACAGTACGTGTGGGAGTCTCACTGGTTTCTCTGTTTAAAGGCATTTCAAATGTTTCCCTCTGATCTAGTTTTCTTTCCTTAATCAATGACAGTGAGACTCTGGGGTTTCCTGGAAATCCAGTCAGAGGCTTTACTGCAGCTGTGGATACCCTGTGAGGTGTGGAAGCCCATCCTGCCCTCTTCCACCAAACTGTCTGGAGGCAGTGATTCCTTGCAAAGTTGCCTACAGCACCTTGTAGAAGGAAAGCTTTTTGTTTTGGGCACAGCTTTGAACCACTGTGGTTACATTAGCAGCACAATGGGGCCAGAGCATTACTTACTTCATTTTTTAACTGTTGTCTTGGTGCTTTTAACAAACAGTCAGGTAGACCAGAGAGGTGATCAGAATGTCCCCACACTGGATGCCAGTACCATCACTTGACATCAGGCAGCACTAATATATAACAAGGCAGTCTTCCTTTCTTGTGCCTCCATTAAAATTCTCAGGCTGCTTTTCCATACCAGTCACAGTGTATATTGAGTTAGCCAACATGGACAGCCCACTGTCAGTGTGGGCTGAGCTATCCTGCCTTCCTCACAGCCAGCCCACAAACTCACAGCCATTGCCTTCTCCAGCAGAGCAAGAGATTAGACACCAAGCAATAGACAACAAATGCATAAAGCATTGGGAAGCCCCAGAAAGATTTACACACAGGGAGCTGTGGCCACAGCAGTTGCCCAGTTAACAGGTCAGAAAGAAAGTGCTACTTTCCTGTCCAGAACGACCTCCATTACCACATCAGGACAAGACTGTGGCTGTGGGGTGGCCGGCAGCGGGTGGAAGGCACATCTGGGCTCCAGTGGCCCCAGACACAGGGTTTTGAGACAGCAGCCCTTGCTGCCCTTGCTTTCAGAGCCAGCAGCCAGCGGAGAAGGTGCCTGGCACAGCTGGGGAGCCAGAAGTCATTGCTTGCCCCTCAGCGCTCTTCACACACCCAGCTTGGTAAGGCGGGGACTTAAGAGAAACAAGAGGCTATTAAACTGCTAGCAGAGCTTGTGGGGGGAAGAGTCTTGCAGGTTCAAGATACACAGAGGGATTTTAAAACCCAGGCTTAGGAATAAAAAGCAAAAAGAGGTTGCTCAGAGGCAGCGCTTTTCAAGAAACATGCAATGTAGTGACCACCTGAGGTTAATCCAGGCAGAGTGGGTGGCAGGCATAAGGAATTACTTGATGGCGGGGGGACGGACCAGCTGAATAAGGGATTTACTTGTGAGAAGGGCAGAAAAGAAGGGCTGGAGGAGTAAGCAAGTTGGTGGTGAGCCTTTTCACAGCAAGTGATTAACCGCAGTTTCTAATGAGCAGAGGGAGACTAAAGCTGACTGCTTTTTTAAAGCCATTTCGATAACATTGGCCCCGATGTAATAAGCTATTTGTTTGTGCCTACTGGCAGGGACAGCAAGTCGCTACTGAACATAATCCTCTGGAACCAGGGCCGTCAGCTCGTTTAGAAGTGTCAGCAACAGCATCCAAAAGGGCCCAGGCCCCATCACAACAACCATCCCAAGCGCTATTTAAGCGCCTCGAGCTCTTTTGTGCTCTCTCTCTTTCTGCCCTCTCTTTACCCTATTCTTCTCCCTCCCCGAGCGGCGGTGGGGCTGATTCCCAGCCCTGTGCCCCTGGGCTGGCCGGGAGGCTCGGGGTGGGCTGGCCCGTGGCTGGGGATCCCCGGATGACCTTCGAATCGTGTCCCTGCCAGTTCACTGAGCTGCCCTTTCTGATCAGCGTCACTGCTGGCGAAAGCAGGCAGATTATTGATGGGGGGCACAAGGAGGGCAGAGGGCTGGGGAGCTGCAGGGAGGGGGAGGTGGATCAGCCTACCAGCTTGGGGTATTTGAGGAGGCTTGTCTGCTCCTTTGCGACCAGGAGTACTTCTGGGAATTTGTGTTTCGCTGATAATTTTGATGAGTACACACGCTTTCTTAAAATAGCATGAAAACATCGTGCAACAGCGCAATTAAATGCAACCCGCAGAACAGGCTGGAAACAAAGCTGAACTCGCAGCCCCAGCCAAGCCCTTTCGACCCGGAACGCAATGCTCCTTTAAAGCCACAGATGCACAAATAAACACCACTCTTTTATAAACTCCTCTTTCTGCTTCAATGCCAAATCATTCCTTTTTCGAAAGTACTCCAGATCACCCACGAACTCAAAAATCCCGAAGTCCTGCCTGGTTTCCCAGCATGGCAGAGCCATTGCCATCACAGTGCATGCAGGAAGCCTGGCATCACAGAGAGCTGATGGTGGGACAGGGTGGCTTGTGCCAAATCACTGGCAAGCAGATGGACCACTTTTTATGCCTCTTTCTGGGCCAGGGATGACAAGGCTGCTTGCCTGAAACCCTGTCAGAGCCTGGGTGGCTCTAGAGTGGATGGACACTGGCAGTGGCAGTATTTTATTTTTGCTAATTATTATTTATATTACCATAATTCCTTCTCCCAGCCATTTCTACAGCCCTCACCTTTGGATATGTGCCATCTCTGACAGGCGAGTGTGGCAAAAAAACTCATAGAAGATGGTGGCGTCTGTGTGAGAAGGGGCACACTCACTTTTCTGGATGTGCAATATTCACTGTTGCAAAAGAGAAAGTCAATTGCCTGTGTGATCCCAAGTTCAAAACCTACTAAAAGCATGCATAGTACTTCATGCCACTATCTCTACAACTGAATCCACAGTGCATGATTTGCCTGTAGACTTCGCACGGACACTGACACACAGTCTCTGCCTCTGGAAAGAAATTCCCACTCTTCCTTTAGCTCCCTTGATAGTTCCTGGTATATCCCTTTCTTCTCCACGGGCTCCCCCTTTTTGGTCTGAGTCTCCAATTCATTCTCCATCCTGTTGGGATGAAGAATCACTTCATTTTGGAGTGCTGCCAGCTTCCCAGAGCTGGTGGATCCCCAGTCCACAGAATGCCTGTGAAAATGAGTGACTGCAAAACAACCTGCTGAGTGCCACCTTCTCAGGGCAAGTAGATGGAACCTGCACCTCAGACCCAAGTCAGGGCAGAAGGCAGGAGACTTTGTGCTTTTAAAGGCAGTTTTGTCTAAAAAGTTTATTCAGATTTAGTGCCATTTAATCCCATGGCCAGAGAGAACATTGCAGCTGATGCTGTGCTGGGCAAGAGACCTCACCAGGGAATTACCAACGTCACTCTGTGCTGGCAGTCTGGATATAAATAGGCCTGCCTGACAGCTGCTGGGTCTCCACCCTTTTTTCCTTGCATGAACTTGTGGTTCCTGTTAAAGTTGCAGGATTATTTGAGGTTTGGCTGGAAAGGAGCAGATGTTCTGCAAACGACACCGAAAGCCCCACACCGTACAGTGGCGTGGACCTCCCAGAGCTCCTCCTTTGCATGCACTGGGCTAGAAGGGAGGGTTTGCAACAGGAACAGCTTTCCCCTCCCCTCTCCTGAAAAACAAATTTTCCCACAACAAATTCTCATTAACAAAGCCCAGCTCCTAGGGGTATTTTTAAAACAAGGCAAAAAAACCAGGCTGAAGTTATGTGTTTATACATAGAGCTGTGGAGAATAACATTGTAAAATTATGAGCGGGCTTGTTTCTCTGGCTGTGCCTCCCTCCCTCCCAGCAAAAGATCCTCACTTCAAAGGGAAAATGCAAACCTCTCCCCCTCTTCCTGCACTAATTTTTTCCCCTGAAAATATTTTTTCCTCCACATTTCCAAAGTGTTGCCCAGTTAATTACTTCTAGACGGCATCTCGCAGCACAGCTGAGCAATAATGAACGAATCCTTGTGGCTCACATGCTGGTGGCTTTAAAAAAAAAATAAAGATTACTTTTAATCAGCAGAATGAGCACAGGGGCAAAGCCTATTGAACTCGAGCATACGTGGAGAGCCCAGAGCAGCTCCAAGAGCAGAGTGTGACTGCAGTCTGCTCAGTCTGGCCTCTGGCAGGAAATTTTTCCTGAGCAGATTCCTGGTCAAGAATGGCCAGGGCACTATCCCATGCACCTTGCAGCTGATCCTAGGCTGCTCATCAGGCAGGTGAAATGGTTCGTAAAATGTTACAGTTTTCTCTCTATCCCACTCTCTCCATTTTGAAGCCTCATTTTTTGAGCTGAGTGATTCCAATGAGACCAATTTTCATAAATTCCCCCTCCTCCACCAGTGCAAGGAAAGGTGCAGCAAAACTTCAGCTCTGCCTACAAAAAACACGAAGCAAAAGTTGCACTTTGTCTCCAATGTCATTATTCCTTTTCATTACAAACATTTTGGGACAAGCACTATCTTTACCTCTCTGCACAGTATTAAACAGCAAGATCAGCATGCTCTCTATCTACTACTGCAGTCTGAGTAACAAGGAGTAGGAGCAATTCCCATTCCATTTTCTGGTCTGGTTTCTGAGTAGGATGGATGAAGGCTTCTGTGAAGCACACAGCTCTGAGTTCCTACCTTCCCCTGAGGTGTCCAACAATAAGATCCTTTAGCACTGCTTTGCTACACATTTCAAATGCCTTTCCTCCTAAGCAGCACCTGCCATCAGGAGCCAGCTCCTGACTCTGCATAACTGTCTCACTCCTGTTATAGTGTTGGTTTTAACTGTACACTGTTAAGGCACAATTTACTAATATTTTGACAGTTAGCAACACCGAGAAAATGCCTCAAAGATCCCTGCAATTCTTTTTACAGATTACATCTTCCTTAATCTGATTAGTGAAATTTACTAGACTAGGATAGTAGGAATTCTATACATGGCATGAATACTGTGAAATCTTTACCAAAGGAATTGCCCATTCGTTGCTAAAATTTCAGCACTCTGCGAATGTTGACTGGTGCATATGTAGAAGATGAGCAACTTCTGATGACATTGTCACATTTTCCTCCTCTCTAAATTTCAGTAGACTTTTCTGTCAGCTCCAGAAAAAATTACAGCTGGCTCCTCTGATCACCAGTGAATCACCTGGCCCACACATAAAGCATTGCCTCCTCCAGGGTGGAATGCAGCATGAGACGTTATGCAAAATTAATTACTATTGCACAGGCAGATTAAAAGCAATTCCTAGGACAACAAGCTGCTTCTGCTCTTCCCTATTTTTTTTTCCACAGAAAAGAGTAGATGAGTTTCCCCCCAAAAGTGACCGATAGAAACAACACTGTGACTTTGGTGAGAGATTTGTACCAGCTGCTGTTAAAGTTGATCTCCACTTGACAAATGATAGCTCTCCTGTGAGCCATAGCCATTTTACTCCCAGAACTAGCTGTGATCTTTCCCATGTTTCTGGCACTAGCTGAGCATGATAATACCAAGCCTTGGACCTCCCGTTTGAGAAATTGCTGGCATTGTCTGCAAGTGTCACAATCACATTATCGTCCATAAATGGCGCTGTACAGAGGAACTTCTTGGGGCCCTTCTAGCTCGCCACGGTCTGTCCCTTCTGCTTTGGTCGTGCTTGATGCTGTACAGGGAGTACAAATGTGGCTTGATTGGATTAAGGCCTTTATTTCTGTGAGGTCTGCTACTATTCACTGAGGTTTAATTAAATTTGTGACCTCCAAGTGGTCAGGGAATGTGTGTCAAGTCAGGCACACAGGAAAACTGATTCATTCTGCAAAAGCTTTGTAGGTGGACAATGCCATTTGAATCTTTCATGACACCGATACCAAGAGAAGGGCCACAGCATCATCAAGTATTATGCTTTTGCTGAGCCTCTGGGACAAAGGTTTAAGCTGGGAAGGTCCAGGTGAAGGCAAGTCTCACTTTTTATCCCTCCCTAGTTCCTACTGCTTAGTTACTCCAGTTCACAGGGGCAGCAAAACCCTTCCTGAGAGACTGCATCACCTAGCAAAACCTGTGGAGCATGTGGCACTGGAGGCTTGGTACTGCCTCTCCCTCACACCCCAGCCCTCAAACACTGGCAACTCCCTTCCTCAGGGTAATCCTCTTCCTCACCCACTCTCCTCTCAGTCTCCTGCCTGCCCATGGGCTCTGCCTTGCTCCAACTTTGTGGGGGAAAAGAGGAGCAGCAGAGGCCAGTCTCTATGCAGACAGGGATTCACTATTACTGGAGGCAGAGACAAATGGAGCTTGCAGTGGAGACACACAAAGCAGAACACAAAATGAGTCTTGTGGACTTTGGGGCCTCAACACCCACCAATTTTGGTAGCATTGGGTATGGCACAATTTTCGGATTGCAGCCCTGCCATGGTCTAATTGCATTGACCATCACTACTTCAAACCCCATGGGAGCATTGGGATGAGTTTGGTAGTAATATTTTCCAGTCAACTACTTATTATCTCCTATTTTGGCAGCAGGTAGTCCTGCTGGAAGGAGATTCTCTGCCTGGTTTTCTAGACAGCTGACGTGTGACTTCTTGCTGTCCATGACAATGTGGAAGGGAGTCTTCCAGTGACAGAAATTTCACTAGCAGGAGAGACAGAAGAGGGATGTTGCTTCCAGAAACATGGCTTGAAGCCTGTCCTGTCTGAGAATCCTCTCTTTGAGTGGAAGAGAGGAAACAAAACAAATTTCAGGGAGGAAGGTAGGGGTATTGTACCTCAGTGTGTCTTTGCCAAAAAAGGGTGGAAGGGATGCAGGCAGGGCTAACACCTTTCATTAAACAAAATAGTACAGCTGAGAAAAACAGCCCAGCTTTGGGGAGTGCAAGCACTCCTTCAGGTCTGGCAGAGAAGCAACATCTCACCAAGGTAAATAGGGGTGAGAGCAACTGGTTTATGCTGATCCTCTGAATGATCTGAGGTAAATGATAGCTGGTATCTGCAGGGCAGGCTGGGGGACGTGGGGAGCATTAACTAGGCAGAGGTGACAAGCCTGAAGGAGCCAGCTCAGCTTTCATTCCTCCTCTTCTCCTCAGGGTCCAAGGCCAGGAAGGTCCTTCCTTGTTCTGAGGAGGGATGGGGCTAAATCCTTCCCCTGAGTCTGCAGCTCTTTCCCAGGGCAACTCACACAGGGAGAGGATTGGGGGATGCTGGAGTGGTTTTGCCTTTGATCCAAAGGAACAACAGATATTTAGGGCATTTCTGACAAGGGCCAAGAGAAGACAAAAATATGAGAGTAGCAAGTCAGGTAGTACTGGGACATTGTCACAATGCAGAAGGGAAAGGAGGAGGCAGAGGGACATCTGTTGTATGAGGGGTGGTGTGATGGTGAAGGAGGGAAGCAGAAGATACAGAAACAGAAGAAGAGCCAGGAAAGACAAGGAATGACTGACAAAAGCACAGTGGAGTGGGATGAGAGAAAGCATGAGATGAGAGGGAGTTGTAAATGGCTGACAGATTGGGAAATGATCTGTAGGTGGCAAAAGGAAATTATAGAAAAGAGGACACACTTTTCTAGGAGAAAGGGAAAGATACTGCAGCTAAGAGATAGCTGGTAAATACTGAAAGGGTTGAGGGGAAGACACCTAAGCAATGATCCCACCAAAACAAGTCTCTGATCTGGTCTGCCACAGCAGAAATATTTTCTCTGACAAAAATGTTTCAGGGATCCAGAAGGAGCAGTTAAATCAGCAAGAAATAGCAAACAATCCATAAATATTTTTTTAGCCTAAAATGAAAGGCAAGAGAACTCCGAAAAGAAGCCATGAGAGGCTCCAACTGAAGTATTTCCAAATGGGGTGGGATAGGCCCATCAAGAGGACTTTATTCCAAATGTAAATTAAATACACCAAAAATGCATCATCCAGAGCACCCTGCAAAACAGCAAAGGACACTGTACAGTTTCAAAACACTCTCTTATATCTGCAGGTAGCCCCTGGGCAGATTCCTTGTTCCAGCTTCTTTGAACAGCTATGGAATTACAAGAAGAGAATCTGGGCAAATGTCATCTCATTAGAAGACATTCAGGATGTGCATCTGTCATTTAGTACGAATTAAAACCTTGGAGATTAAATTGCCTGCTATCCCCAGACACACACGGAGGAACTGGGAGTTTTCACTCTGCTGATGTATGCTGGAACAACTTTTTTGTTTAGAGAGTGAAAAAAACATCTTAATCATGCAAAACTTGTGAAATTGCCATATTTTGAGTATTTGTTGTAATATGTGTGCTTCTTCTCCATCTTTGGCTTTGTGTCATTATTGAGTTGGAGTTTTTTAAACCCTGACCCCAAATCTTACTGTCCTTACCCATTAAATACTATAATCATACTTAATGTGGAGAAGGAGGCTCAGCAAATGGGCCTAAAGCTTTAAGATTTCTCTTCAAGGGCATTATCAATAGTCTCTTGGCAAAGGAGCTCACAGCTTTCCTTCCGATGATGGGGCCCAAGTGACTCTGTAGTTTAAGCAAATAGCTCAGCAAATGTATTTCTAGGTGGCCATCCTCTACACCATTCCCTGAGCACGAATGTCAGAGAGGCAAAGCAAGTGCCTCCTGGTCGAAGGATCTGATATATCCTCCTTCTTCCTCCAGAGCCTGCAGTTTTTAGTAAATGCCCAGGGCTACCAATTCAGCACCTGCCATTTCCCCCTCTCCCCAGTGCTGAGGCCCTCACAAGGAGCCACAAGGGATAGTGTTCAAGGCTTTGTGAATAAGTGAAGTTGTACATACCAGAGAGCCCAGCACTGCCTGCTCCTGGCTAAGCAGGGAAAGCGATTCCATGCCTTTTGGTTATAAGGAAAAGGGCCAAGATGGTGCTTAGTCCTCTGACCTGACATTCTACCTGATCTGCGAAACACCTCACCTGGCTCACCTGTGGGCTTGGCCTCCATCACATCCTGGAGGCACAGACAAAACTTGTCTGAGCAATTCCTTGGTCTCCTGGGACCATCTGTGCTGAACCTGCTGACCTTCCTCACTGTCTCAGGGGCCAGCCGGCCACCAGCCTGTTTGCCAGCTGGGCCTCCCCTCAGCTCCCCGGTGTCTGCGGCAGATGGCCGGATCCACAGCCCGCGTGGTGGCTGCCAGCCCCTTCCCGTGATCAGGAGATCAGATGGACTCTCACACATTGCCCTCCCTGGCTCTGATTCACACTGGATGCCTCAAGGTCGGGGATGGCTGGATAGAAATCATGGAGGCACCTGTCTTTTGATCTGGTTGCTGTGGTCTCTCTTTTCCCTGCATCCCTGCTGCAGGGGATCTCCCCAGACAAAATGCAGGAATGGAGATGGGCTGTGCCTTTTGGCAGTGCATCTGGGGAAGGAACATTAGAAGGCATTGGAGGGTTTTGTGATGAAATCCATCTCCTTTTCCTCCTGGTGCTTCGCACGTGCTGATCTTGTCAATGCATTTTACCAAGACGTGCCCTTTTGCTCGGCTGAGAACTCATTCTTTATTTAATAAACTTTAACATTAAAAGCCACTTAGTCGCAGATGTAAGAGGGTCATCATGGCAGAGTCACGTATGCTGACTTTACAAGGGTACATCCTGCCATGTGATCCATGGAGCTCTGTGAGAGGGGCAGACACAGGCTGGAAGATCATTTGGCAGGTGGCTTGTAGATACTTGGGGTTTTTACCATTGTTGCTGGACAACATTAAGGAGGATGTTATTACTTTACTTACCGAAGGTTTTTGAAGGCCTGTTTGGCCTTCAGCAACAAAAGTGCTCAGTGTGCCTGCCCAAAGTGCATGGCAGACAAGTAACCTCTCCCTTAATGCCCATCTCGTACTTCATAGACAGAGGAGAAAGATTATCCTCTCCACTGAATACTTTAATACCTTCTATTTTTATTTCTGAGAAAGTTTGGAGGCTACAGTTTCCTGAACATCCCACTAAGTCTGAGGCCTTTACTCCATATTTAATAAATCTTGCTGAACTTAAAAATACCTCCCCCGAGTAAAACCAGAATAAAAACTGAGCAGAGTCTTTGGGATTTACTTCCCCTTTTTCCAATTTTCCTATGACTGTTTGTGCCATTTCGCCTTTGACGTATTGTTCTATCTGCTGGGTTTGGCATAGCAGAAAGGCCTTGCAAAGTGAGGGCCTTGTTGCCCTTGTAAAATCCTTCCTCATTGGTGTTACTTTGGCTAACTAGAAAAGCATTCTGGGAATGACTCAGCTAAACTAGAGGTGAAAAACAAGCTACATAATTGTAAAGCAATTATTAGAACCAGTAACTGCTCACACTGCGGGGCTGGTGATGGGTTACACCTGATGTCTGTTCCTGTTGTGGTCCATGGTGGTTGGTTAAGCACATTTGTTGTGCCTCATAAGTATGTAAACTCATAACAAACTAACAGTTTAAGAGCCCTGGATTTTTGCAAGAAAGTGTCTTCACCACACCATTGTGGAGATGGTGTGTTTAAGACCGCAGCTGGGTGTTGTAGGAACTTCTGCATTCTTCCTATAACAGGTCCTTGTGAAGAAGATCAAGGAGTACAAGCTAAGTTCCAACAAGCCTTGTGCTGTTGCCATGGTTGTAAGCCCAACTGAAAATTAAGCACTCTTCAGTGCTATCAAGACTTCTCGTAGCTATGATGCTCGGGGCCAATATCTTGAGCCCAGACAAGCTGAGGGTGGCTGCAGAGATGTGGTGACCCAGCTTCTCCAAGTTCATCCTGTGAGCTTGAACTGAGGCCGGCACTGGAAGCATGTCTCCTCCTTCACTGGTGATCCTCCCTTGGGACTGGCTGGTGCTGTGCAAGCTGGTCCTGGCAGGATCAGCTCCTGTAGAGGATACAAAAAAGAAAACAGGAATGTTGTTCTTTTAGCTGTCCCTTCTCCTGATGAAATCTGCCAGATGCACAGTTGCCAGCGTTATGGTGGATGTTCCTGTGCTGGGAGGGGAGGTGTTGAACGCCAGCGTGACTGACAGCAGTCGCCAGGCTCTGGCTGCTGATGAGCACCGTCAGTGCCCCTCAGATAATGATGACTTACCTCTCCCCGGATTGGAGAAGAGCAGGCCTGTGAAAAGCTCCATCGCTTGTAAGTAACTGCTCCTTTCAGCTTCAATGACATGTCACATCCATCCTTGAGCTCTTCCAAAAATTCCCTCCTGGGACTTTGCTTTCCCCATAACTCGGAGTGACATGCATTGGCAAGGGGGGAGACGAGGGTCTCGCTCAGCTCAGTCCTGCCGTGTGTAAATGAAAAGGCTGGGTGGCGGGGGTGGGGCAAGGACAGGCCTGTGGCAGAGTAAATAAATTGCACCCTGCCTGTGTTATGCCAGCGGGGCTCCAGAAAGGTTCCACGGGCTTTTGTAAATGGGAATTTGCCTCCTCGATCGCTCAGGGCAGTGCTGTCAAACAGTGTTGCCAGGCTTGTGCCTCATCAGGAGGTCTCAAGCATTTCCCAAGTTGCCCCACTTCAATTTACTTTCACAAAATGGTGTTTCCCTTTTTTTTTTTTTTGGGGGGGGGGGGCAGGGGGAAGCGGAAAAGTGAGCACAGAAAGCCTATGGAGAGGCTGTGGGAGAAGGGGAGGAGAGGCAGCAGGTGAGTGGGAAGGGATGGGAGGCTGAGCAAGACAAGGGCTTTCACAACACAGGAATTCAGGCTCTTCCCCCCTCGGCTCCCCCTCACACCCTTGTTTGAATTTAGCATGTGTCCTCCTATGGCGTCGTAATTACTAAGATTACCAAATGAATCTTTTGCTTCTGTACACACCGGGCATTCAGCGGAGCTCTAATAGTTGTCATTAAGTTTTCAGGGAGGTGGGAGAAGATAGATTGAATGCACGCACTCCAGCACTGCGCAGAGCCCATTGATGGCTGCTGAGTAATGATTTTTTTCTAATTGGTGGAGAGCAGCGGCCCTAATGGATGGAGCCTCTCTGTGCATTTGCACTGTCTCCTCAATCAATAACCCTCGCTGTGCCTGGCACGGAGGAGTTCCTGAAAGCCCCTTTGTAATAATGGATTGCTGGAGGTTACACAAACCGCTGTCTCCCGCTGAGTCAGCCCTCTGTCAGGCACCTCGCGTTTCCCTGGGCCCCAGCTTTCCAGACGGGACACCCGCAGGGGGGCCTCGCCTCGGGTCCCTGCCCTGTCCCACGGCCACCGGCACCCCGCGGCTCCCCGGCTGCAGGGAGGGTTTTGTTGCCTGCAGAGCCCGAGCTGGCTCGGAGGAGCAGGAACAGCTGGGAAGCTTTTTATTGGCTTTGGCATGGGAAGTTTGGCTTTTTATAGGAGGCTTTGGCGGGGTTTCTTTCCCCCCCTCTCTCATCTTCTCAAAGAAAAATCCACAGGTCAGATGCCGAGTATTTAGGCTGAAATCGCGGAGAGGTCAGGCCATGCCAGGCAGGGCTCTTGACTTAGCCAGGGCACGAGCCCAGCTCAGGCAGAGCAAGCTTTGACCACACATGAACCACGAGGTATGCACAGGTTGTTTGCTTTCAACATCACCCCAGTTTCTACTTTCTTTTTGAGGGATGACATGCAAGTGAGAGCCACGAGGCAGCTCTTAAAATTCAACCTTGCCAGTGTAATTCCAGGAGGCAGGCAGGTCTGGGGTTGGGGGCAGAGATGAGAAATAGGATGTTATAGGCAATCTTAAAAGGGAGGCCTCAACACTGAGCTCAACAGCTCAGCCTTCCTCTTCCCCACACAAGAGAGCCTTTTACTGGAGAAAAAGAGGGGATTTCCATGGTTTGATGAGATTTACATATGGCTGAGACTTGGTTTCTTCACTGTTACTCTGCTTTGGCTCTGTGTCCTCAGAGCCCACTGCTGAGCATTTCTGAGTTGTCACTATTGTCCCTGTAAACTCTAAGCTCCCCAGGAGAGGTGCCCATTGCTGGGACCTTTTATAAGTAAACCTGCCCCAGCTGTGTGATCCAGACCCCAGTAACACAGGGGTCCCAAGTGCCCTGCACTGTGTCTGCTCTTGTTGGCTTTCTAGCGCGGTTTTTACATCTCGTTGTGTACCTGGGCTTTACCCAGCTGCACAGCCCAGGCATCATCCACCCCAGTCTCTGGAAGGGACATTACTGTGGGGAAGGAGGGCTTGGGATTGCCCAGATTGTGTGGCTGTCAGTCCCACTCTGAATGCAGACAGCCTGCATCTCCTCCAGCATTGAGGTAATTGGCATTTTCTGTTATCTTCCCCAATGTTTTGGGGGTATTCGTAGCTTGTCATGCTCTCCAATCCTTCTCCCTGAGATCAAATGTGAATCTAAGGTCTGCCCCCAGCTTGCTTTAGTTAAAAGCTGAAAACACAAAAGGGTAAAGTAGGAGAGTTGATTTTGCTAGTAGGTAGGATCTGGCCTCAAAACTTCATACTGAGCCCCAGGCTGAGTCCCTAGAAAGTGGCTCTTTGGCTCTGGGTGGCAGAGGGCATCTCAGTATGCAAGCAGCACGATCTGCTGATCCCTCTAGGGCTTAGGGCATAGCAAAGAGCAGGTCCTGAAGGACCTGCAACACCCCAGGAGCCTGGGAACATGAGTGAGGGCTGGAGAATGATCTGAAAATCTGCAGTGAAACCTCAAATCCTTGCTTGGCAAATTATCACTGGAAAACGTCCCCCTGGATGAGCTTCAGCACAGGCTGTTTCTGTGTTGCCAGGTACACCTTAGCTGCAGCTGAAGAAGTGGCAAGTAAAGGATTGTGGAAGAAATATGTTTTCTTGATGGTTGATGTCCTGGAGAGGGAAAGACTCTGGAATTGTTTTAGAAGGTGGAAGTCTGATTCATCCTCATTGTCACTCCTGACTCTCCATCGGAGTGCAGTGAGTCATTTTCTCTTCCTTTCACAGGGGCAGTCAGTCATACATAAGCTACTTTCTCACTGAGCAAGGAATGTCACAAGGAGAAGGAGGCAGGTGGCTTTGATTCTCTGTCAGCAGTGCTTCTTTCCAGAATGTGCAGAGATCCAGGCAAGAGCAAGGTGAAATCTTCCAGGATCTGTGTCCACCTCGATGCGCCATGGCCACAACTCTCACGCCATTGGTAAGACCATCCCTCAGATCTTCCTGATCCCTAATCCGTGAGATCAACCCTGAGATCATTATGTCAGAGAATAGACCGGCTTTGCTGAAGGGCCAGTGGCTGCTCTTTGCCTGTGCCTGTGTGCCCAAGGTGGCAGAATGTGCACCAGGAGGACAAAGTGGTGAAACCCCAGCCTGTGGAGGGAGGCACAGGCAGCAGGTTAGCAGGCAGAGAGGGGATGAAAAAAAAGAAGGGGCCAGCCAGATCCTTTTGTAGAGCATCTGGAATAAAGGGTCTTGGAAAGGAAACTAGAGTGATTGTGAGGCAGAGATACAAGGGCTGAAGTGTCCCAGACAGAATCCCACAGCAGAGCACAGCAGGTTTCCTCCCTGCTGCTGCCTTGTGAATGAGGGAAGTTCCCAGCCATCATCAGAGACTGGAGACAAGAAGATGGATCAAGGCAGGCTTACAGAAAATCTGGGTGAAAAGTTTAGAGGAAATAAGGAGTTATTTTTTTCTATCTTTAATGAAGGTGTTTTCGAACAATTTTGTAAGGGTTATTATCATTCAAGCAAAGGGGCAGGCCACTTCGGTAGTGTAATTTGAGCTGGAGAAGGAAGTTGTGTCAGGGAAAGGAGAACCCAGCAGAATCCTGCCCTTGCAGCATGGGGCAATGTAGCGAGAACTCAGGATTGCTGCTGAACAGGGCTCCCTAAAGGGAAACCAGGAAAATCTCCTTTGCCGGCAGAGAGGAGAAGCCAAAGCAATGGCAAAGGATCGACATTCAGGAGCAGGATTTGGCCCAGCTGTCAGTCCTGGCTTGCCAATGCAGATGGTGGCAAAGGAAAAGGATTTGTGTCATCCACTCTCTATCACAGCTGTGTTAACTTATCAGCATTGCAGGAGTTAAATATAAGGTTTTCAGAGCTGGGCCATGCTTCACCTGTGCTACAACCAATGAGTAGCTTAGGGCAGCCACTGCCCCATATCCTATCACAGCCACAGAGTTTCTGGCTGACTGGACTGGACTCTGCCAGGAACTCTGGACTCTGGTGGTCTCGCAGCACAACTGTGGCATATCAGAACACAAGATCATGGGGCCACAGTGCAGCCTGAAATCATCCAGCTGTTCATTTACGCTGCTGCTTCTTCACAATCCACTTACTAGTGGGTGTCTCATATAAATCAAACTGGAAATATTTCCATAAACTCTACTTTCTGCGTAGTTTTTGCAACCAGAGAAGACCTGTGGACTCATCCAGAAGTTCTGGTGAGGGGGATTACAATGGCTCAGGTGGAAGTGTTCATGGCTCTCTTTTCCTGCAGTGTTACCCTTTCCCTGAAAGGAACTTGCCTGCCAGTCTGAGAGGCAAGTCAGCGCACAAAGTAGTGCCAGATGCCCTCTTTTGCTCATGGCCATAAACTTTTATTCTTTGTTTATTTGCAATCCTGCTTAATCTAGAGGAAATCATCTTCACTTGGGAAGTATAGCTTTATCTTAATTTAAAAAAGCACAACCTTCTCACCTGCACTTGTGATTTCTCACCTGCCCTGACAGCTCCTCAGGGACTTCAGACCAGTCCTCTGCAGCTTCTTTTCCTGACTTTTCTATGTGCTTTAGCAAAACAATGCCAAGCAAATCAGACAAACCAGGGTCTGTCCAATGTCCCTATGAATAAGCCCTATTGCCATAATTTCCACAAACAAGCTTACAAGGAGTGACATGAGAATACCCATTTCTATTATGAAAAAAACCCCAAAAAAACTAACCATGTAACAAAAAAAAAAAACAAAAAAAAAAAAAACCAGGAGGTGACTGAAAGAAAATTGTCACAAAGGAGAGAAGTGAGGGCTCAGTTTCTCTGAGAATCAGAGTGATACAGCTTGCATGAGAATTTATTTCAGTATGCTTCTTCAGCACACACCAGACTCCCAGGAGGGTGTTTCAGATCTCATTTCCTAACTTTCCTGATTGGAACTGAGGCTTGCATTTACTTGGCTTTTTCATTTTACACTATCATTCGGAGACCTGCTTGATTTCTTACAACCTCCCTGCCTGTTGTGCCTCACCCTCTTCCCCAGTCCCCTCACCACAGCCCTGAGAGATAAAGTACAGAGGACATGCCAGTGACCACAGCTCCAGCAGCCTTCAGTTAATTCCTGCCCCTTTCCCAGCAGGACACAGTCCCTTCTCAGAGGCGTGACCCAGCCCATGGCTATTTACAGCAGTCAAGAGTTCAGTTTGTTTTCCCAAAGCAAATTCTCATTATAGCTCAGGGTAAAAGCTCCCTAAGAAAAGCAGAAACATCTCTTCCATACTTTCCAGCTCCGGAAAAAACAGCTGAACTGGCCCCTCTGATGGTCTCCAGAGCCTCCTAGAACATGGAATTACACAGTCATGAGAGGAGCCAAGGGATAAGGATCCCGGATGAGTTTTGAAGGCACTTTCACACACACAGCAGCTTTTCACTCTGCACAGAACCACTGGCCAGAGAACTGCAGCATCCAGGGCCCACAGCTGGCCTGAGGGTCTAGGCCCTGGCACCACATCCTGCGTTCTCCCCATGTTACTTTAATTTGACACAAGAAAATTTCTTCTTCCAAGAGCTGTTTCAGTTCAGTCTTGCTTCTTTTGGGGTTTTTTTCAGATGATGTAGGAATACCACTGGTTTGGAGCAAGAGATCCCTGCGTTTGATTACACATCTTGGAGCAGAAGACCAAAGTGGTATTTAATAAACCACCACCTTTGCCAAAAGCAGCATAATCAAATCCTGTGAAATGGGCAATTGCTGCAACAGAGATAGCTTGAGCTGGTGTGCTGGCAGAGCGACAGCTGCTTTTCTCTTGGCAACTGCTGAGCCAGGTTCAAGAGCCTGAACACAGCTTTGAGCTCTGGCAGCGAGTCTCAGAGGCGCTGCATGCTCAAGCATCCCAAGGGCAGCAAACCCCCCTTGCGTCAGTGCCTGCCACCCAGTCTGTGAAGTGGTTTTGCATCAGCTCCAAGAGCAAGAGGCAAAAGAGTGAGCGAGAGAGAGAGATGTTCACTCAAACTGGCAGCTGCCTTTTGTTTCACGATGGCAGCTGCCAGCAAAAGACAGGCAGGGCAAGGGAAAAACACACAAGAGCAACACGCTAGATGCAAAGCATATTACACGCTAGATTTAAAATAAAATAGCATGCATGAGGGGTAAATATTCAGCATAATGCATGACGACTCAGCCCCATCATTCTCCTTCCATTTCCTAGGAGCTGTAGGACTGGATCTCCCAGGGCGGTGCTGGCCATCCTGGAAGAAAAGACAGGGGCAATATGCAATTTTTATAAGCAAAGAAAGCAAGTGCCTAGGCATTGACTTTTTTCATCCACTTGAGACAGGTGAAAGGAGAAATATCACTTCAGTGGAGAAGGGTGGTCTGTGGATGATCCTGTACAGTGGGCTTGTTGTTTCTCTCACTTCTGACAGCTCACTTGCTTCCTCTCCTTGCGGGACTTTACTCCGTCAGTTTGATGTTTTTGGCAGGGTGATGGCTTTGGAGCCTGATCCCCCCTCCCCTGCAGAGGCAGTGCTGGCAGCAGAGCTGCACATCTTTCTCCTCCTTCATCTCAGCCTCCCAGCACCACCACCTGCACCGGGGAAGCCCTTTGTGACACCAGGATCCACTGTCAAACAGCCGCTGGGACCTGGGCAATGCTGAACAAGGTCATCCTGCAGGGATGCTGTTCCTGCATCCTTCAGGGCTGAAGGATCATCCATGGTCCTTTGCCTCCTCATCCACCCCAGCATTGCTCCTCAGACAGGCATGCCAGCAAGGGTGGGCACACATTTCCCACCCCTTTCCCAAATGCAGAGTTTGACAGCACAGTGAATCTGTCTCTGGACCCCCTGACACTGCAGCAAAAACACTTTGACCATGTGGCACTCACTCCACTGGTTTGAATTTATTTTAATGGTTCTGACAGGCCAACTTTGTACCAGCAGCTTCTTCTGCCAGATCAGATATTGTTTACCCATCCTACTTTAACTTTATGCCATGTTCAATATCTTCTCTCCACACCAAGCTCACTTGATGCCAGATCAGGTATCGTCTGTCCTCCCGCGGCCAGCGCAGAGCATAAAGCTGGCATGTGTTCCCTGTCGTGCACTCTGGCTCATTCAGCAGAAATGTGAGCACACGCCTGCACCTGATCCGGGACTGTTCTTCCTGCTGAGTGCACTGGTGGAGCATGATTCTGGCATTCACTGCCGGGGGGAACAGCCTCGGCACGCTTCGGCAGCTGCCAGGAGCACCAGGCACACCACGGAAGCCCAGCCAGGGCAGCCGGAGCACCTGGTGGCTGCAAAGGTGATGCTGGAACATTGGCAAGCCATGCCTGAGCTTGTAAATATGCTGGTTCGTAAAGGGAGGCGGGAAGGGGAAAGGCGAGAAGCGGGGGGGAAGGAAGAGGAGGGGGAAAATTGTGCTTTTAGTACTTCAGGTTAAAAGGACAGTGAGGTGAGATTTACCAGAGTTTGAATTCAAGCTACTAGCCCCCTTTAAAAACAAACAAACAAACGAATAAATAAATAAAACCAGGTTACTGTGGGGTTTTTTCTGCCAGAGCTAACTCAAGTTAGTCAAGCCACATTTTAAAAAAAGCACCTTTCCTTTATTTACGTGTTCTGATCAGGGAGTGTAAACATACCCAAAACAGGTCTGGGCTCCTTTTTATGCAAGGAAATGTTTCAGAGGGATCCAGGGAACTGGGACTTTTTTGCATGCGTGGTAGAGAAAGAAACATATTGTCTGAGAGCAAAGCGACTCTGAATGTGGCCATGGAGATAAAATGGGGGGTTCAGCTCCTGCATGCAAGAGTAGCATTTCTCAAAGACAGCTTTTTCCCGTTTCATTTTCTTTATGTTTATTTTAAGTGAAGCTCTTTTCTATCTCCTTTTTTTAGGTTTTAATCTTTGTATAGAACACACTCTGTGACCCTGACAGAGGGAAAGCAGCGGAGTCCTACCTCCTCTATGAATGTGTTTAGAAACAGCAACTGATCAAAGTCAGAGCCGTGCGAGCCGCGACTGAGTTACTCCTCTTGCCACGCGCTCCCGGTTTTGACAGACTGCATCGTTTGGTGTGTTGATGTATCAGGATTTCATACACTATGAATATTCACCGCGCATATTAAATTAACCAGGTGAGAAAATACAGGTTTGTTTTGCATGTTAACTCTGTGTTAACGCTGCCCCTAAGTGGTTAAGTTGGTTTATTGCAAGTTAATTAGCCCTTATTTCGGGCAGTTATTTATTTATTTATTTATTTATTTGCGGAAGGCTGTCGTGGTTTTTTCTCTTCCAGCTTCATGCCTAGACCTTGCCTCTCTGCTTAGTCTGTGTTTGCTTCCTACTCTGTGTGGGTTTCACAAAACTGCAACATTTACAGTCAACTCAGCTTGGAAGGCACATGTAGAGGAAAACACGGATGCCTACTACACATTTATTACTCAATCCAAGCAAGGCTGTGATCCTGTTAGCAGACTCCTCTCCCTCTGCTCGTTTTAATTAACATTTCAGGAGATGCTTGGTAGTGCAAGCTGGTGAACTCTGAAGTTATGACGGGCTGCCTTTTGCATCTTTCCTCCTTCATCGATGTGCCACTTCAAGAACATTTCATCACGCAGGCAAGCCTTTACTCAACCTTGATACCTTCTCAAGCCTTGATATTTATCCTCGTGTTCCCATCCTTCTGCATGGATCCTTGCAATGTGCCAAGATCACACCACCTCCTCTCGGGGCAGCTGGTTGCTGTTGGAGAGGTGTGTGGGTGTTGGCACACTGAGCAGAACAGCTCGAGCTTACGGTGAGGCCTTGAGCCTCCCTTCTTCAAGGTGTGCTCCCCTCCACCTGCCCCATGGGGAGAAGCAGGAGAGGAAGGACAGCAGCTGCTTGCAGCTTGGTGGCTCTGAAGCGCCTCACACCAACAGAGACTTGACAAAACCTCCAACCGAACAACTGACGTGCTGGGCTCTGAAGAGGCTTTTAAAACCTTCCTCCTTGCTTTAGCTGCTTCCAGGCTGTGGTTGGGGAGCTTGGCTCTGCTCCCCAGTTCAGTTTTCAGTTACCAAACTGCCTCCCAGAGAAATGCAGTGACCATTGTGACACCTTCAAAGCAGATTTTCATTTCTGAATTTCTTCAGCTCCTTTTGGGATGACGTGGAGGAAAAGTGCACCCTGATGCTGACCCTGCCTCATCCTCCTCAGGAGCTGGGGTCCAAACAGGCAGGGTTAAGCCAGCAGCAGGCAGAGTGCTTTGCACACTGGCCTTTCAGCTCCAGAGACCTGGAGGTAATTCACAGTGCAGTCTGTAGCTGAGGAAAGCAAACCTGGTCACTATTGCAGTAGCAGATGCCTGCACGCCTGCACTGCACCAGGCAGCAGAGCTATCCATCCCTGCTCAGGCTGTGCTGGCAGCACAGGGGGAGGAAAGTGAGGAAGAGCAGGGGCAGCGCTGCTCAGGATACCTGGATATATTGGCAGAATCTTTCTTGATTATCAGCGTCTTCTTTCCATAAGCTCTAAAATAAGAGCATAAAAAACCCTGAAGAGCAGTGAATCTTCGGGAAGGTCTCCAATCTTTGGCAGAGAGCACAGGCTGCTTTTCCATCATGCCAGCACTGCCCTTCACCTTGAATGAGCGACATTTGTCTCCTTTCCCCTTCGCTCTGGAGAGAGCAGCCCGGAGTCCGGGGAGGCACCTCAGGCTGCCTGGAGCTCGGAGCGCCAAACGCCGCCTCCCTGCAGCACATCCCAGCGCCGGGGCTCCGAGGGAGATGCCTGGCCTTGCGAAGCAGGGGCTGGGGAGGGCGATGGGGGCGAGCAGGCATCCATCCCTTTGCCGCTGCCCTGCTCCTGCCGCGGAGCGCTGCCTGCATCCCGGCCTTGCGCAGCGCCGCTGGACACGGAGTTAAGGAGTCCGGGCACGGGGATACGAACGGAGCAGTGATGCTGAGAGAGGAACTCGCTCTTCTGAAAGGGGATTTGGGAGGGCAGTGACACTGGCGCGTTTATAGGGTCCCTCTGCTTCTTTAAAACCCGGCGCCGCGTCTCCGTGGTGCTGTGTTTTCTGTCGGAGCTGAGAAAGTCTGCATGAAAACTCAGGGACTACCTTAAATACCCCTAACTAAGCCTTCTTAAAACTCCTATTAAAATACGAACGCCGCAGTCAAGACGGCAGACTGGAGGTCTGCCCAGTGGCCAAATAAATCAAAATATTCCAGATATCCTGTTTGCAAGCGCCCATTAAAGCCTGACAACTGGCTAATACCAAAGGCAGCATGGATCTGAAAGACAGAAAAAACGTGACCCTTCTCGCAAAGCAGCCCCGGTTTATTTCTTGCTTTTTCAAAGCAGGAAAAACATTGCTTTAATGCCATCCTCTTCCCAGGAGCTGCAGAAAAGGGTTGCTGGTGGCCCAGTGAGATGCTCAGGGCAGCTGGGCTGTAAGGGCTGGAGGCTGTGCAGCCACAGCTCCTCACACTCCCAGCCCCACGGCCAGCACCAGCCACAAACCATCTTCTGACAGGGACCCCCTGCCCAGGACCGTGGCTCAAAGCCTGGTGCCAGGGCTCAGGCCAGCGTCAAAAACAGCCCTTTATCTGCATTTGCTGCCTTGATGACGTCCGCAGGCACATTCTGTGCTCTTTATCTGTTTTCTCAAATAAATTAATAAATAAAAGACAGAGAGGCTGGAAATAAGGACAGAGAAAATGAACAGATTTTGATCTAGTAAGCAATTTAAATCGGGGCTGGCAAGCCGCGTTCGTTCATTCATTAATTCTGCCGTGTGCTCAGAAAACCCCAGCAGGACTCTCTTCCAGTGCAAGAACTTCTGACTGTGAAATAAACCCCACGTAACCAGATTAGCTATGAGGTATGCATCAGCCAGGTCTTAGGCATTAATTCAAGCATACTTTCCCTGCACTGTACATTGCCAGAGCCTGATTTCTGGGTCAGGTGTTGCTCACTGGAGGGCATAAACTCTCTGAAGTTTCCTGTCTTCCACCTCGCCCTGTATTGCTGTTCCTTGCTCAAGAAATAAAAATATATTATTATATGTGCTGTCTGGAAGTCTTGATTTGGCTGTTAATAGCAATGTTATCAATCCCTTGTCTTTCAGTGTCACATTACTCAAAAGTGGCTGAATGGTTTTGTTCTGGCACTGCAAAAATGAATCACTTTGGGTTTAGCCCAAGCAGAGAAAATCTCACCTTAAAACTTCAGCATTCCTAAATTCAGAATATATTTAATGTGCAGAAACTGATGGGCAAGATAGAAATCTCTGCACAAGCTTAGTGAAGTCTTCCACCTCGCAGGTCTGTGCTGCACTGAATCACGAGGTGATTACTGTGTGTATGAGTGACTTCAATTATAGCATTATCATGTTATTTATCTTTTGATAAATGAAGTGGGACGGCGGCCTGTTTGCGTCAGGTGCTGTACAAACATTCAGATGAGCTCAGACAAGATCCTGAGGACAATCCATAAAGTCAATGGGACATGAGTGGGAACCTTCAGGCAAGAACACCCTTCCATGAGCACCATAGGAAAAGCTGTGGTCTAGCTTGCCAGAGAACTTCTGGTTTTCTCTACATGCTCCTGTGGCCTGAACATAGATCAGTCAATGCTAAAGTCAATGCTAAGTCTGTTTGTACAAACTTTCTTAGAAGTGGAGAGTGAAAGGGCTTGGGTTGCTTGGGATTTTTTTAAAAAGTCAAAATCTTCAGCTCATCTGGCTCTCAAACATTTTTATTTTTATAGCCATCTAAAGCATGGTTTATTGCATAGTTAAAATTCATGTATTGTCTCCACTGCAATTTCAATACTTCATTCCAATTTCAATATTTTATTTGCTATGGGGAAATCTAATACATAATAATGGTAAAGCTTCAGTCATGAAGAGAGCTGGGATCCTGTGAGTACCAAGTCATCCCTTCTCACAGAGACAAATGCTAAACTTGGCCAATGAGTTCTCCACTCTCTGGAGAAGCTTGGACTGCCAGGACCTTTGGCATACCTGCTCTGAAGATGAAAGTCTTTGACTTTCCATTTTTATCAGTCTGGCACCTTTCCAATATGTCAGCTCAATTTCATTTTTTTCAGGGAGTGCCTTTGTACACAGCATGTATATGTGTTCCTGCTGTCGCTCTGAAGTGTGGAAAAGTCACTGGCCAAACTAATTCCCAAACTTTCACTGAACTGATATTACTGAACATGAAGAATGCCTTCAGTGTGGCCTGCATATCTCACTTTTTGAATTGGATCTTTCCATACAAAGTTCTCACCAAGACAGTTTTTGTCTGTTGCTAGTCATCCATTCAGGAGCCACATCATAGAGAGCAGGAATGGAAACATGCACAAGCTACTTTTTTCTTTTCTCTCATCTGTCCCAGTCAGAGAAGAAGGTTCACAGGTTGGATAATTTAGCTTCATCAGAGTCCTCCAATGCTATTTATCAAGTTTTAGTCCAAATAATAGCTGTGAAAATGTTTAATTTGTTAGCAACAAAAATGCTTAGCTGCCATTGATTTTGGAGCTCCATGTTGCTGAATATAAGCTGGTGTTTTTACTCCTGAGCCATCAGATGAAATGCAAGAGCATGCTCAGATGCTGGCTGAGATGAGAGTCTCCAAGGTGCATGTGTTAACACTGCAGTGAAAAAAGCAGCCTCATCCCACACTTTAAAGAATACACATGGCTTTTTAGTTCTTAGACAACTGTGAGCATCATCTTTTCCCATACTAATATATTCTGTTTTCTGTTTTCACAAGACTTCAAGGGACAGCGAAATTGCTTCAAACCAATTTCATCATGTGAAAAAACAATTAACAACGTTTCCAGGAGAGGAACATTCTAGGTATTCATCATAGATTCTGCAGTCACAAACAGACCACAGGCACTTTTCCCCTCTGACAACGGCATTTAGAATTATACATTGTATACTATTCTGTAATTCTAACTTTAATTTATAAATCTTTATAAATTCCATGGGCAAGGGACACACAAGTGGCTTTTTGTTCAGGAATATATATGCATTTGGTAGATAAAAGACAAAGATGCCTGCCTGTGCTGAAGTAAAGCCATACTTCAAGATTTCTCTTTCTAAAGTTTGATAAGACGAACTTCTTCATATTTTCCTTCTAGACCAGGTTGGACATGTTGCAAATCATTCTTCTAGACATTTTAACCCCTTTCTGCTTTCACAACAGCCTTTGCAAAGCAGACAAAGAGGGAAGAAGGAACTAAACCCCTTAGTTTCCTACTTCATCTCCACTCAATGAGCTCTGCCCAGCGCAGTGCAGGAGCTGCTCTTTGCATGATTCTCAACACTCAGCTCCCTGCACCAATGGTACTCCTTGTAAAAGTCCATTTTTTTTTTTAAAGTCGTAGCATGTGTCCCTCTCAGAGCTTCTGCTTTCAAATATACAGTGTCCTTGCTCTCAAAATGTGACCAAATGCTTCCTTTCTCCCCTCACTCTTTCAGATCTGTCCAGGCTCTGTAAGTTCACTTCATCAAGGGATCCAGGTGCTCTGTAGAGGTGGCTGATATCTCCCTCTGTTCATTGTGCCAGCTGCAAACTCCTGCACAGTGACTTTTTTCCCTGACACACAAGTTCACTGACTTCAGTAGTCAGAATGGTGTATAGAAGAGCAGAATATGACTTTGTTCTTCTAGACAGATGTAAACAAGCTTCCTGCTTCTGCTGCTACAAGGCTCCAAGGCTTCTGCTGCTGCAAGAGTGAAGTGTCTCATGCAGTTCAGATCCACCAGTTCAGCTCTGCAGCCCCCTGGACTTCAGTCCTCAGATACAAACACAGCAATGAAGGTCCAGGTTACAGCTTTCTTTACTACTTCTGTTCACAATATGGCTTAAAGCGTGGGGAACCTTAAAGTGTCATTTTCTGTTCTCAGGCTGATTTCTTGAGCTCCCCACCAACAGCAGAGACCTTGAGTGCAATGGCTCAGAGCTCTGGCAGAACATGACACAAACCCAAACTCTCGTTTCAGCTCATACCTGAGGACCAGATTAACTCAAATCTGTGTCTCAACACTGCTACCTCATCCCACAGACAGCAGCCCTCATCCACATCCCCAGGCTCGAGAAGGGCTCTGTGTGTCATTTCTGTGAAGGGTAGATGGGGACAAAGTGTTTACAGTGCAACCCCACAGTACAAATTTTACTGTGGTTGTGCAACAGCAGGAAACACCACAGAGCCAGTAGAGTATTTCAAAACACATTATAAGTGACAGAATAAACACTTTTTTTTTTTTTAACTGGATCAGAATGAAGTAAGATGGGTGTTTCAGTTGCTTACACAGACTGAAACCACAAAGATACGCACCAAAACTGTTAGCTTTATCCTTAAGGCTTTACAACATTTCAAGTTCTGAAGAACTCCAGAGAATCCACATAGATCTCATCTCCTGATATATGGGTTCGCTTGTGAAAACTTCACTTTGGAGCCAAAAGAGATAGCCAGACATGTCCTGCATCCTAGGCTAATTGTACGAGACTATTATTTATTCCATTCAGTAAATGTGCATCTGGTAGTGATGATTGCAAAGCCTATAAGAAGGCTGATACTTCCTAGCAAGTGACATTTTTATGGTTAATAGAAACTGTCATAGAAACCACTTGGAGGGGGATATGTACAGGCTTGATTTTCAACTTAACAGTAAATCACTTCAGATTAGAATTAGATATCATGACAAAATCCTTCATCCTGTAAATTTCCACAACGTAAGTAGCAGTGGCTCTGGGAAAAAAACTGTGATAAAACTAGAAGAAAAGTTTCTCATTTGGTTTTGACATCCAGTGGGCCTGAGATCATGTCTCCTCTGTAAGTGATACTGCATTACAAATGTGCCTGCTCTTTCATTTCTTGCTATTGTATTAAAAATAGGAAGTGGTTCTTCTTGTAGGCCATGACTCCTCAGGCAAGAGGCAGTTCGAAGAGGGAAGAGAAAAATGGGCATCATGCCGGAGAAACCACAGGCAGCATCAGACTGACAATGCTGCAAGAGTCTGAGTCATCCCAAGACCCTGAAAATACAAACAATTGACCAGCACCTAGTGGTACTCATACCATCAGTCTGCTGAGATAGGGCTGATGCCATAGGTGAGGATGTCTCTACCTAAAAGTTCTTATCCCTGGTTTGGAGCAGCTGCAGACATCTGTAGTGTTTGTTCCACTGTTCTGCTGCTGAATGCCCTAGCAGTCTCAAAGTAGTTCTGTGGTGACTGCAATGGTCAAAGAACATAGGTAAGACAAAGTCGGTGTGTTGAGACAATATCTTTTTTAAGACCAACTTATTATATGTGGGAAAACTAGACCAGCTTCTTCTGGGCACAGAAGTCCTTCTTCAGGACTCCAAAAGCCACTTCTTGAAGTCCCTCCAAATAAAAAACAATCAGCACGAATTACCAACGTGCTCCTGAATATTAGAGCTCAGATTTTCCCTTCCAGCAAGGGATTGAGTCAGGGTAAGTTTTGTGCCATCCACTCTTCAGAAGAGCCTGTTGTTCCCCAGGAAGTGCTGAGGTACTTCCAGAGACCCAGAGTGGTCCTGTCTCTGAGCCATGGGTCTCAATTTTTCCCCTGTTATGTAGGTGCTCCTGGCCTGCCTGACACTGCCCTCCTGCCTGGCTGGCTGTAAGATCTTGTTCCTTTTGGGATTCCACCTTCCAGGACATGGAGATAAGGCCTTCTTTCTGCCCAGCATTGTCTTTCTCACTGAGCTGGAAAAGACACAGCACCATGGGACAGTTTGTTTGGGATGGAGCATACCCATGAAGCAAGGTTATACCCCACCTTGCAAGGGTCCCACGACCACCCTCCCATGGAGGAGGGGAATTCCCTGGTTGCTGTCTTTCAATTGGGCTCTGCTTCCAGCAGCAAGAACAAATAACTATTTCAAGAGCAGTGACACTGTACTGTACATCTCTCTGCAGCCTTTGCCAAAGCACCAGTCACATGCTATTTACCACAAGCCAGAGAATTCACTAAATCTGGCCTATTTTGAGTCAAACAGGGCAGTTCCAGCCCTTAGGATGACAGCCCTGCCAGCTGCCCTCCCTCTTGCACAATAGGGAGAGGAAGGGGACATCCATCTCCGGAGCCCAGGCTGAGAGCAGCCGCGGCAGCATGTGCAGGGAGACAGGTGGCTGGTGGGGAACCACAAAGGGAAGGCAATTGCACAGCACCTCTTACATAGTACAGGCACGTGGAAAAGGCTGCGAGCAGCCTGAGCCAATTAATTTCCATATTCCCTTTCAGTCAGATCTCAAAACGAAGCACGGCGCATTCAGCGCCGGGACGCTCCAGAGGGAAAGTGGGGGAAAGAAAATAAAGGGAAAAAAATGATTCAGCTATCAGCAAATTCGGAGGAAGGGCAGGAGGAACGGGTCTGAAGAGATGAATCAGCATTGGCTTCAGGTGATGGAGGGAAGGAGGCATTTCTGCTCTGCTGATTTGTGCAGCCTGATTGAAGCCAGCCCGGCACTGGCACTGCATCGGAACGGAAGCTGCCTGATAGGCTGTGAACGCTGCGAGGGGAGAAACCCAGCAGTCATGCACACAACATCTTTATTAAGTACATTTTGTGACCTCCCAGATGATTGGACATTTTTTACTGACTTATAGTAGATGTTATAGATGCAGAGGGAGGTGGTGGCAGGACTGTTGTGTGGGGTATTTTATGCGTATGGTGACAGGGTGTGGGGTAGTGAATTTTAAGCAGGGCTGCATGAAATTCAATTGCTTAATCTTAAATTACAAGCCACTGGCTGCCAAAGCAATTTTTTGAGATGGAAATTCTTCTGATTCACAGATTCCTTTGCCTCTTTTAAGGAACAAATGAGTAAACAAACTATGAAAACGTTGCTTGCTTTTTCAGAATTTGCTAGCAGAGAAATATTGAAATTTTTTCTGTGGCATTTGGCAGGGCCTCCTTTCCTTTCTGTAGCTAGGAGAATACGATTCATGATGAACAGATATGGTTTGCAACATTTCTCTATTGTATAGCTAAGAGCTGAGCCTATTGGTTAAAATGTCCTATGGATGTTAATTAAGGTATACCAGAGATTACAAAACCTATTCCAGCCCCCCTGAAAGCCCTAGAGGAAGCAATGGGCCAAAAATATTTGTAGAGGATATATCCAATAGTTTGATAATATTCTAAGAGTCCTTAGTCAGCCAGGTAAAACCTCCCGGGATTACCCAAGGATTACTCACAAAGTAATTGTTGCAGACTCAAACTCTTCTGTGCCCACTCTCTGGCAGTCAAGTTGTTGTAGGAAGAACTCTCTTCAAAGAAGATAAATAGCCAAGCATGAGTGCTGGAGTGGGTGCTAAGAGGTTCTGAAAACCCCCACCTGGGTCTCAGGCCAGCACCAGGCAACCAAAATGAGTAGATGGTTTTGGGGAGAGTCACCTGCTCCTCTCTGGGATTTGTGCCTCTGGGAGCAGCACACTTTCCTGCTTCACTTCATGGGGCTGTGATGAGGCCACCCAATGCACCAAAGACTGCAGGGCTCTCAGATGCCCTGATAGTGAGGCTGCATAAGTGCCACTGGACCAGGCAAAGTTTCACTTCAGTAAGTGCAGAGAAAAGAGAAGGTGTTAACTATCAGCACACTCATTCCCTCATATTAAGTCACCAAGAGTGTTCTGAAGAACAAGCGTCATGAACTGAGTCATTAGAGGAGATTTTTGTTCATTTGTTTATTTTCTAGATACATCAGACCTGCCTGAAATAGTCATGCACGGTCATTGTAATTAAAATTGTTCTCCCAAAGAAATAATTACCAAGCAGGCAATCTTCTCTTAATAAATGATACGTACATGACCACACACTTCCCTAATTTTTTTTTCAACCCAGAAAAAAGTCTGTAAAACAGAAGTGGCTTTCCTGTTCCCTCCTCCCCCTTATTTTGTGAGTCAGGACATCCATGCATTATTGAGGCCTGCTCAAAATGGAGCTGCCTTTAAAGCAGAGTCTCTGTATTGAGGATTATGTGCGGATTATTGCTGAGAGATCATTCAGAACTGGAGCTAAGCGTTTACCCAGAAATCATTTGTAATACCAGTTGCCCCTTATTTTGGCTAATAGAGGCTGTAAGGACAATTGGATCAGCGCTGTGTACCTGTCAGCTGCGCCCAAATTCCCCGCGCAGCCCCGAATTGTGTGCGGCACGATTACCGAGGGAAGCTCAGCGCTGCGCCTTATCTCCTTTGTAAATCCTCTTAATGCGGTGGCTGCCGGATCCCCCGCGCACCGCGGCATCAGCACCTCCCGGCAGTCACCGGGGGGGCTCTGCCTCCCCATGAACCCATCCCAGGGCTGGGGACCACCGCGCAGCCAGCCTCCTCGGGAAGGGGGATCCACTCGTGGGTGAAGCGGGATGTGGATGCAGGAAAAACAATGTGGGTGAGCAAAGGAGGGAATGGGATGGAAAGTGAAGGAAAGGCTGCCTGATGTCCATGGGTTCCTACCCGTGCTGCTTCCTGGAGGGTCTTGCAGAGCCCCCAGGGCACATCTCCTCCCCACGAGCTTTCCCCATCTTCTCCTCACTCAGGGTAAAGGGGACAGGTTTCCCAAATGGGCAGGAGGACCCGCTTGCCCACCCACACCGGGGATGCCCTCACCATGAGCAGCCACACGCCGAGCCTGTTCTTCGGAAAAAGCCAACCTTTCCCACACCACAAAGGAAAGATCACTACAGACCTCAACCCACTGCATCTCCCTGCCGCAGCAGCGGGTGTTTTTAAACAAATTCCTGCCTGACTGAGAGAAGGGAGGAGGGGGGATAAAAAAAGGTTCCTCGGGTTTTATCCATTTTGCATGCACATAAAAGATGAACTTCCCTTTGGAAACAAAACGCACAGAGTTGCGGTTTGAAAGGGGCCTCAATTTGGCTTCGACCGGGTGCAACTAATTGCAGTTGCGAGCACCGGCAGGTGCTAGCAGGCAGCTGAGGAGCCTCCTCCCCCCAGCCCTGCCTGCCCTTCCTGCCCTGCCTGCCCACGGCACGGGGCACATCCAGCCCGGGTGGGAGCCAGGAGATGTGAGGAATGGGACAGCAGGGGGAACGGGGTGTTTGCTGCAACCACTCTGCTCCTGCATTTCTGCCGCAACTTTGGTCAATGTCAGCATGGCTGGAGAAGGTCCTAGAAGGCCCTGGAAAGTTCTGAAAGGTGCCAGAAGGTTCTAGAAGGCCCTGGAAGGTTATAAAAGACTGTCAGGGCCACCCTGGGACAGGATGACACTTGCAAGTTAAGAACCTCTCCTAGTCTCTCTGTTCCCCAGCTGTAGTTGTGCTCTGCCGCCGTGTTGGGAAGGAAAATTGAGGTTGCAGCAAAACTGCAAACACCTCCAATCTTTCCTTGATTTCACCCACTTAATGGCCAGGGAGAAGCTATCTATATCCTGTGTAGCATGTTGGCCTCCCCTCCATCTGCCCTGAACTGGAACACACAGGGGTTTCACCATGGGCCATGCAGGTCCAGGGCAGGGGTTCATCTCCATCCATCACAGGCTCCCAAGCCAGCCAGTGTGCTTCCCTTTGGGCTGCTGCACCACAATCCTTGCTGATGCCAGGCTGGTTGTTTCCTTAGATGGAATGTCCACATGGACCTGGCAGCAGATGGAGGCAGTTTCATGGTCTGTCACTGGCGGGGCAGGAGCCATGCCTTGGCTCACTGCTGCTCCCCAGGATGGCTTCCCTCCAGGCAGAGGTTGTTTCTTCCTCTTCAGATTTTGGCATGCTCCTTGCCTTGGCCAAATTCGCACGGCACAGGCGGAGGAACACAAAGCGCACTTTATCATTATCTTTCCTGCAAGCTGCTTTTGCCTGCAATGCTTTTAGCAGGGCAGACAATTACATTTGCCATCTTAATTCTTTCATTCTTTTTATGTCTTTAAAGAAGTAACTGAATCACCGAGATAATGCACAGGCTTACGTGGAGGGGATCTGCAATCCCGCCGCCTACAGCCTTCTCCTCCCACTCTTACCAATTTGTCCCCTTACTACTTAACAGCCCAGGGTATGAAATGAGGTGTCATGAGTCAGTTTGGGCAGGTGCTGTGAGTTTTCTGCATGGTGTTTATGTACTTCAAGGGCCTGTGAATCACAGGGGTATTCCAAAGGCAGAGCAAGCTGGCTTGATAATCTAAAACCTGAGCCCCTAAGTAATACACACACTGAAAGACACCTCTCAATTCATTCTTGAATGAACTAGAGCACATCTCTGGCAGGGGGAGGGGGAGGAAATCTAATCCTGATTTAAAGTTGTTGGTGATAGTCCCCACAGTCCTTGGTAATTAGTTCCACTGGCTAATTACCCTCACTGTTAAACATCTGCACCTTATTTGTAGTCAAAATTTGTCTGGCTTCCAACTTCCAGTTGGATCATATTATAGTTGCGTCAGCTAGATTGAAAAGCCTTCTATTATCACATTTCTGTTCCCCATGTCAGTACTTAGAGGCTGTGATCAAGTCATCCTCTCAACTTTGTCTTCGTTAGGCTAAACAGATGGAGTGTCTTCTCCAGTCTGCCACTTCAAGCCACATTTTTCAGTTCTTAGTCATTTAGTTCTGTGGCCTTTCTTGGATTCATCCTCACCTTATCCACAACCTTCTTGAACTGTTAGACACATTCATCTCTTTCATCAGTTCTCTCTAGATGTGGTGTTCCCTGCAGTCATAGGACTGTGGTCTGTATTCTGCTTCTGGATGTAAGCCCTAGTGTTTGTCTACATGGAAAGACACATTTTTGGCTTTGTGCCCATCTCACTAAGTGATCCTGACCATACTGCCTCGGTGATCCATGCGTTTCTCTCTTCAGCTGGTGTTCCCACTGGTAAGGAGTTTTCCTCCTACTTGGTGGGGCTGGACATGCTGCCTTCCCTTCCTTCTGCTGAACTTTCCCATTGCAGCCCTTTGAAAGAACTGAGGTGGGAGATAGGAATTGGTGTGAGGATGGGAAATTCTAGCACTCAGCTTTTGCCTCTGCAGAAAACAGATGTGTCATTTTTTCCATTGCAGTCCATAATGCCAGCTGGTTTAATTTATCGATGAAAGGATTTATCCTTATGGGTGCAGTGGGCTCTGATTTCCCTTCACCATGGCAGAGATGCCCTGCCTGGCTTTAAACAAACTGGGTATCAAAAGCACCACTGCATCACAAAGCCCAGCCAGAGCACATGAGCATGTTTCTCAGCAGCTCAGCCCACACAGAGGTGGATCCTATTTCTTCTTAAACAGCGCTCAGCTGAGAAATCAACATCTTCCATGGATTCCCAGGGAGCAATAAGCATGCTATTTATGGTATGCAAACTGCTGCAAGGAGGGCCACCAAAAAAACATCCAGGCCTTTTTTTTTCCCCTAAGGGAGACATGGAATAGCTTTCCTTGTGCCTGCACACAGGATAGAGCTGTGACTGTGGCTCAGCAGCCCAGGTCACTTCTGTTTGCGTAATCACGCACAGGACACAGAGGAACACACACAGCCCAAAAGCACAGAAAATGCAGTAGTACAAATGGTTCATGGACATCTGTACCCTTTTCCTGGCTCAGGGAACATGACTGCAGTGTTATTTCCCTGTGATTCTCAGAGGCTGTGCACTGAACCCCCTGGCTCATGTCACGGCTGAAATGCCACGCAGGAGGGTCAAGGTTTCCAGTCCCCAGTCATCTGGTAGGCAGCCAGTGGGAAGCTGAAAGTTAATGCAGTACTAGCTTTTCTTCTTTCCTTTTCAATACTAAATTGTCTCAAAACCAGCTAAAGCTTTACTTGCCAACTACAGCGACTTCTGTAGGTGTTACACAGATGTTGCAGGATGACAGAAGAGAAGTAGTGGGCAGAAGTGCTTCAGTGGCAATTGCCCCCACTGGATTTGCCCATCATGAGCACTTGCCTGAGGACAGCAGTTACAGGAGCACATCCTGGCACCATGCACACTGCCACTTTCTGACCGTCTCGTTCCTGGGTTGGGGAAACTGCCACGTTGTAATTGAGGATGACCTGTGTTTTTGGTATCACACATGGAGCCTAAATTGTGCTGAGCAAAGCCTTGGGACCATCTCAATGAATGGGATTTTTGCCAGGGACTTCAATGGATCTGTGATTTCACCACGACATCTGTCATGCATTAGCTACATCAGTATTGATGTCACAGGCTGAAAACCAAGCCTGGCCTGTGCTGCTTTAGTCAGGGAAGGAGGGCTGATACCAGTATTTTGGGGGCAGTCAGACACAGACATGATACTTTCATTTTTCATTTAACTGCAACCAGGTTTGGGGGCTGTGGGGCTTTTATTACCATGGTAAAAATTATCCCCCCCCCTCATCAAAATAGTGATACTGGTGCAATGACATATGGGAAGCAGACACATTGTTCATGTCACTGTAAGTGGGGTGTGCTGCCTAATTCACAAGTGTACCCTAATATTCATTTCACTAGTGTTTACAAAGCCCTCTGAACAAAACAAAAGTACTATATTGTATCATGACCACATGGACTGAAACATTATTTTAATACCATGAAATATTCTTTTCCTACTATAAAATAATGTTTAAAAAAGCAATGTAAATAATTGATCACAGAGATCTCAGTAAAATTAGCCACACGCAAAAATCTAGACTAGTCTCTGTACAATCCTGATATATACCCCAAAAATCTGGACTTAATGACAGAAGCCTGGTAAACATTTCAGCTGAGAAACAGAAAAAAACACATGGTTTGAAAATAGCTTCTCCTTTCTGCGATTTTTTTTTCTCACAGTCCAAATAACAGTGAAAAAGAACCCAATCCAATTCCCATAGGTCTCATTAATGAACCTGCAAAGGGAATGTGCTGGAATAGCTGAGGGCTCTCACTCCATTTAAAACACGTAACAAACCCAAAAATCACTTATCTTCACTGTTTGCAGGATATACAAAGTTTGTGTTGAGGACTGTGCAGCTGGAGATTTCTGCCACAGACAAAATGCTAAATCTTCCGGGCTTGCCACTGCACCCCTTGCCAAATCCTTGGTGCAAAGCCAGAGCCAGGTCCTGCCTGCCCACAAAAGGGGGTGACCTGCTCTGTGTTCAGCCCCATTTCTCCCAGTGACACCACTCATAGCCAGCCATGTCCAGAGGCTGGTGACAGCTGCCCCAGGGGCTGAATTGCCCAGGTACTCTGTGCTTCTTTATCAGTCATCCTCCATCCTGCACGTGCTTTTCTGAAGCACATTGACAAATGTTTCCATATGTCAGCTTCGTTTAGACCTGGGATCAAGAACTGAGGGGTGTGATGCACTGACTGCTCTGCCCCAGTGAGTGGCAGGAGATGCTGGGCCTGAGGTACACTTTGGTTTTCCCCTTGCTGTGGAGGGAATGGGAAACAGTTGCTGGACATGGCAGGGTTGCTCAGTGCTTTGGGAACTGCAGACATTTATCCCTGGCAATGGGAATTCAAGATGCAGTTAATCCACCTGCACATGAGCCTCACCTTTCCTTGCAGTGCTGTGAAGAGGTGCAGCCTAAGCTACACCTAAGCCTAACTCTCCAAGCTATTGCATTCTTCTGTCTGTATCAATTTGGCCCTTAGATCCTAAGTAACACCAAATGGCTGATCCAAAAGGAGTTATCTGTGTTGGGGATCCTGGCTCAGAACAGCACAAACAGAGGACCAGATGCAAACCTTTACTTTGGGTTCCTGCCATTTCAAATATACAGGAGTGGAGCTAATCCTGTTCCAAAGAAAATGAAAATTGTCTGGTGTTTTTTTCCTCCCATGTCCTTTGCATAGTCTGTTTTTGTTTATTAAGACCAGGGTTACTCAGGCTTTTACCTATGTTTTATTTAGGATGACTGAGTTACTACATCCCTCCTGCTTCACCAAATCCAGTCCCCTTTTTTTTTAGGCTATCACATCTTATATTGCCACTCATAAACTGAACAAGTGCTGTCTAAAGACTAGTTGCATATTTATTTTTTTGTTGTTGTTCCCTCTGCTCATACCGAAAAGATGCTCCAGAAACTCCTGTTTCAATCATGCCTTTTTCTCAGCATGATGGCAACTCCAAATAAGGGAAAGCAGTCCGAAAGGAATAAATAATATTGTATGGGGAAGAAAAGCAACTAACCTACACATTATCATTAAGCAACAGGACGTGACAGGCAGTGTAATGTTTCTGGTTTTGTTGTGAGTCAGGAAGATGAAGGTCATGTGATATCAGCTCTCTCTGTAGCACAATAAACCTTATTAACATTATAAGATAAAAATAAATATTCAACAATTAAGGGGGAAAAGGGTCACACGTTTGCATCTGCTGGGGATTATTGACAGCAATCTGACATTACCGTCAGCTAAACCCACTGCTCTATTTTGTCCAGAGTTTCTAAAGCCATTATATAGTGATCAGTCTAATAAAGTCTAGATTAGAGGCATTTCTCTTGTGTACAAAGAGATTGGCTTTTGGGTTGCCTTGTGGAAAAGCAGCATTATTCTTAGGGAGAGAAAGGGTTAGTTGTCTCTAACAGCAATCCTGATGAAAAATGTAAACTGTCTGAGGCCATTTCAGACCTCCGGCAATATTTTATGCTAACAGGTTTATGTCTGAATTAACAAAGTTCTCTAACCACTTAGTCTGTTAAAATGCAGTTATTTTTAGTCCCCTTGCTAGGAAAGCATGTGCCAACCTGAATTTGGATTCTATTTATTACCGTTTGCAATCACCTGGTGTCAGAGGCCACGTGAATCCTGTGAGTTTATCTGATTTGAGTCTGGAGCATTCAAATGTACCTTTCAACTTGTTTCTTCATGCTGTGCATGTCTAGAGTGTTTTGCAGTAATACCATAAGCCCCTACAAGTGCACAGAGTGATAGGAAGGAGCAGAGTAAGATACTGTCCCCTGGGTACCACATAGCTCGGAGGAAGGTGCTGAATTTGAATTATCCCGTATCCACTGACCCAGCATCAGAATGCAAGCTTCCTATCTTTTTTTTTTTCCCTGAAAAAGGATGGGGGAAGAGTGGTGGGGGGTGGACTGGGGGAGTAATGTCACTTAGCTCAAAGATGTTATCAAGCCAGGTATCACTGAGGTATGACTCCCCTCGTTTTAAAGTGCTTGTGAAGATTAGCAACACAGGCTTGGCATCCAGGAGCTACTGCCCCAGACCTTCTGCTGCTCCAAGTCCTGGGACCACAGACTGAGGGTGAAGGACTTTGTGCCAGCTTCAGCTGTGCTGGCTCAGGCCTGTGGCGGGAGGTTGTCCCAGTTCCTGGGCTCCAGGTATTGCTGTGGTGTCCTCAGAGACAGGAGTGGCTGTAGACACAGGGCACTGCACTGACACAGCTGCATCACCTCCTCAAAGTGAGCCAGCCCAGAATGACCCTTTGCATGTCTCATCTCAGTTAAAATCTTCTGAAAACTTTAGTCAGCTGTGACATCCATTCTATTTCTGCTATTTTTTAAAAACATGGGGATGATTTCAGCCCTGGAGAACAGTCTCCACTGGCCTGAAAAATCACACTAATACTTCTCAAAATCATTGCTATAAACACTTTTCTTTCCTGAGAGATAATAGCAGTTTCACTTGGCTACCAGAGGTGGGATTCAACTACTCTTTAAAACTGTTTTGCATAGGACAGTTTCACAAACTATGTTAAATGAAGCTAAACCCTGCTTGCATTATCACCTTTGTCACAGAGATTGTGATTAGCTCCAGAGCAGTAGAGAGATGGTGAGACATTTTTGCACCTCTACTCACAGGTATCTCACTGTCACTGCTTTTGAGAGATGTGGCATTGGTTCTCAGAAGTAGCTCTCCAAAATGGGGGCACAACAAGAATATGGTCCAGGTAGGGCCACAGACCGTGCCCAAATTTAAATTCATAATGTATGTCTGTAGGCTTCTGTATCATATGGAGTCAAGAGAGAGACACATGGAAGCATATGGACCCTGGTGATTAGCCAGTGCTGGATATGCCTTTTAAACCCTAGCACAGTATGATGTGGTATAAAATACCTAATTACATACCCCGTTTAATTTTACTCCCTGTCTCCTGCACAAATGCACACATGTAATATAAGGTTCAGAGTTGCTGCCGTGCAAAATTCATGAGGACTCTGTGCTGATAATCTCATACTCTGTGGCTGAGGGCCTGGAGTCACCAGGCTCAGCACTGCATGGCAGCCTGGAGAGCTAAAAGACTGAGCTGAGATCCAACTGTGCTGCTGTCATGTGCTGTAAGGGTGACTTTTTGATTGCTTTTGATTCCATCCCTTATGGAAGGAGATAACATTTGTTTTATTTTCCTCGGAGGAAAGGTACATATTTGCCTTGAAATTTCAAAAGAATTAAGTCCCTCCTTCGTGTCCCAATTAGCTCTTAGTGCATTTGGACTGTGTCCGTGTAGCATTTCTGTACAGTGCTTTTAAATCCAGGAACAGATAGAGGTTGTGCTTGTGCCTGGAGACTGGACGTGCCCAGGAATTCTTCCACACAATCCTGAGAGGTTTCTTTCTCCTTTGCCTGAGACAGTGCAGCCCCAACATGAGGTACTAGCCACCAGCAATTAGTACTGGAGGGACTTCATAGCAGGGAGGGAAGGGGTGTATTTTCAGGGCAAAAGTTGGCTTTTGTTCTTCCTTTATGCAAAATTCATTCAGGACTTAAGCATTCATGCATGCCTTTTCTTCCTTTGCAGTATGCAAGAGAGGTCCCCTAGCCAGTGCTAGTCAGTGGAAAAAACATCATTCTCTCCCAGCCTTCTGATATTTGCTCTCAGCCTGAGCTTCCCTGCTTCAGAAAGACATGTTCTTTTCATTTTAGATCAGTGATGTTGTGCTGTTAGCCAGTTACCATTAAATCACTCTTACGTCAGGCAAAAGTGGAATGTAAGTATTTATTTACAACCCCCAAAACAGACCACACAGTTTAAAAAGATGCACTCATAGAAATGCTGAAGTCTTTCTGTAACCATTCTGGTAGGCCCAGGGAGATTCAAAGCTTCCCATCAGAATATATTCACTTCTTTTCCTCCAAAAGCTTAACTTCCTTTAAATGTTTCAAAAGGCAGTCTCACTGCCCTTTCAGTGAAAACAAGCACTCTCACTCAGAGATGCAAATGTCAATGCACTAGACCAATGTGTCTCATCCTGTTCTTGACTTGACTAAACCAGCAACTCCTTCACTCAGTGAGGGCTAAATCCTGCCTACCCACCCAAAAAAAAAAAGTTGCAATGTGACTCTTCTTCACTGCAAGTGTGTCTGTCTGTTAGATGCTGTATTTTATTTCACTCCAAATCTTAGCCACTTACCACAAGCCTCTGCTGGGGACAAACATGGGTAGTTGATTACTCACTCTTGACTGAGACCAGCCACTGCAGTCATTGACTATTGTATGGTGAAGGAGTGATGTAGGAGGTCCACCTTGACATCTTCTGTTTTCAGAACTGCAGGAATAATCATTGCCTACTCAGACCCTTGGGTTTCTGGCCACCTCTCGCTCTCTGCCAGCAAAAATAGAGTAAGCAAGTGATTAGTGCATGGGAAAGGCTCACTGAGGGATTGTTGTCCCTTTGCAGAGTAGGTGCTTGGCTACCATGAAGGTAGTCAAGGCATACAGGAAGGGAAAAAGAAGAAAATAGTAAATGCTGAAGCAAATGGGGCTTATTCTTCGGATTGCCTTTGTGGAGCCTCTTCTAGGTAAGACTGCATCCCTTTCATTTGTGAGCTCTGAAGACATTGCAACTCAGTTTCTCCTCTGTTCGAAAAATAACTTGTGGGAGTTTTTGTTCTTCTTGGGAAAAGCAGATAATCCCAAGCCCTCTCGCTGAGGGCTGATTTGCTTACTTTCATGCAAAGAAGGGCAAACACCTGATATTGAACAGAGTGCTCTCAAATGTGATGTTTAGGAAGGAGCCAGGCTTATGAAGGCTGACTAAGTCATGTTGACATGCTTGCAACTGGCTGACCTTTGTTTTTTAGAGTCTCACTCTACTCCCTAGACTCACTCTACTCTCTAGGCTTGTGTTGGACACGAAAATAATCCAGCTGCTAATTCACTACCAGCACGCTGAAGCCCTCTCTCCAATTTTCTTCCACATTTCCTCACAGTAAAGACTCATATCCTAACCTGACCATCCTCCAATCCCTCTCCTTCCTTTCCATCTGCAACTTCCAGTTACAAGCATAACAGGCATGCCTTGCCAGACCCTTTCACCATTTATTCTGTTTTTCAAGAAGCACAGCCTTTTTAAAAGCCTCTCTCAAGTCCGATGGAAAAGTCTGCAGCTATCTGCATCCCTGGCACAGGGAAGAGTGCTTGCCAGGGCAAGGCTGTCTAGCCAACATGCATAAAATTGCAAGAGACTCTCCAAAACCTCTCATCAGAGACGAATTAATTTCCTGTATTCTTCTCCAAGGCCATTTTTTAAATTGGCTGCTGGAGGGAGACCTTGCTGGCAAGTTACTCATCTCCTGCCAGAACTAGAGCTCCATGTTTTCCATAGCAGTCAGTCCCTCACTGATTGCCCTCTCTGAAATTACCTTTTTCTGTGTGGATATTTCTCGATGAGGCTACCATGCTCAGCTTTCTCAAGTCCAAGTCAGCCAAGTTGATGGGGCCTGAGTAGACCCACTGTGGAATCAGGAGGGTGACATGCAGTGCAGGAGTTCCTCTGTGTGCAACACAGCTCAGGCTCAGCATTTCCACCTCTGCTCTGCTCAGATGGGTGAAACAAGGACCATTTATGAGGTTCCTGTTACAACTCTGCAATGAGGAGAAGGTCAGAGTTACTTTAATGTCTTGGATAAAATTCACATCTCCTCTGGCCTTTTGTCTGCATGAAAGATATTTTGAAGGACAACTTCTTGATTTGGAATGATAAGGTGGCATCAAGCAGAACATTCGTGTACTGCAGAATGACTTCTCAGTGGAAGATACACCTTCATCAGGACTACCAGCCCCATGGCACAATGCAATTTACTCAGTCTGCTGTCCTGAATATCTTCACTCTTATGCTGGTTTCCAGCAATGTCCCCCGAGTGCCTGTAAAGTTCATCCTCTCCTTCCAGAAGAAAGACACACAGGATTACCCTTTCAAAAATGAAGGAATAGCATTTCTAGAAAAATGTAACACAACATGGCCTTGATTCAAAGGGACAACTTTAATTGAGCCCTCCTTATGTGTTTGTGGCACTCCTCACACCATAGCTTCCTCCTTCACCTAGGGCTGTGGGGAAATGATGTTGAAGCTAAATATGCCATTTCCATCTCTGCCTATATGGCTTCTCTACAGAGGAAGATGATGATCCCTCAGTAAGAGGAGGAGAGCTGCTTTAACAAGCCACAACCGATTTTTCCAACTTTTGGTGTAGTGCAGTGTGTCAGTGTTTGATCCAGTCAATTCCATGCCGATTACTTCTTTGCTTTTTCTGCTTCTGTCTTCGCCAGGTATCAACAGATAGGCCAGAAATGAGCAATTCCCCTATGTGGGTGCTTCAAGAACAGTCTAATCCCTCCTCTAGCCAGTAAAAGCTTTTCAGAAAAATCATCTGACAGCAGAGAAAAAGCACCAAATCTTAGCATTAGAAGAAAGCAAAGACAAAATTCCCCCTAAAAGGCCACATACTGCACATACCCACTGCTCCTTAGACAGGAAACCTCTTAAAAGAGCTGTGCCAGCTCTTTGAGGCTCTGTAGATGTACATGCACATGTGTGAAGCAGAGAGAAGAGGAATGGCAAAGTGTGGCTTTCCCTCTGCTGATGGTTGCAGACAGACCCAACACTTAGGGCATGAGATAGCATCAGGCTTGATTTGCATCAAAGCTGCTGTTTCAGAGAGAAAAAAAAAAAAGATACATTTCAGTTATTTAGTTCTCAGCTGCACATCCAGCAAAAAGCAGCATTCAAATCAAGGGTATTTGTGTCCTGACAACACTCTGTTGGTACTTGCTGTTCAAAATGACCCTGTTGTGATCTCCTGTTGCCCATAAGATCCTCAGCCCTATTGCTGGTAGCAGTGCCTTTACAGATTTCCACACCTTCCTTCAGCATTTTGATCATGTTACTGCACAACTTCCAAACCTCTCTGAGATTCTTAAGCACTAGCAAAACCTAGTCCCACTCAGGGGCAGAAGACAGTGAACATCCCACACCTGCTTATGTTACAGCAGTGATGCCACTTCACCAGCACAAAACCTGGGGTAGAGGAAGGATGGACCACTGCACTGTTTCCCCACACCTGTGACACCTCCTGAGTTCATATTAAGGCAATCTGTATTTCCCTGTGCCTTCGATGTTGTTGTAACATTGATGCTAATTTTTCTAGGCCATAAAGAGAGAGTACAACTTTCTCCATAAAACCAAAAAAAAAAAAAAAAAAAAAAAAAAAAAAAAAGCAGGTTTTCTTGGTTCATTTCCATAAAGCCCAATGCATTATGCATTATCTCATTCAAAGGTAAATAGTGGATACACACATGGATGAAAGATTAAATCCTGGAAATTCTAAACAATTGGCAGGAGGCATAACCATGGCAAATTGATTCTGTTCCCTCTCTGCAAAAAAAGGAATGAAAGAATATTTGTGCATTTTTTAAATTACATGTGAAATTTAAAAACATTTGGGGGTTGATTTCTTCAATTTTTTAATTTTTTTTTTTAGCAGTAGTACATAGCAATTATTGGAAAGTTCCTTGAATTCCAAGGATTATTTTCAAACAAAATGCCTGGTAACCTTGCTATTGCTCATGTACAGTATTAAGGGCCGAAGTACCTGAATGACAATGCCTGCATCTATCACAGCAATGATGTCCAGGGGCAAACAGTACCAAACAGAGTGCCATGCAGAAAATAAACAAATCCTTATAGAAAATCATATTGCCCAAAAAAAAACAGGTCAACTTATATATGTAGATGGTTTTATGTCAACCCTGACCCTACAATAACTCCAGCCTTGCTGATCAAAGGGATTGTTAAAGCTGTAGGGCTGAGTTTGTAGTCTGTAAGACTTTGCCATTGCTTTGTGTATTGCCTCTTGCAGAGCTCAGGTTTGGTATCTGAGGGCATCAGTGAGCAGCCTTGCTGTCCTTATTGACCTTCATTTGGACTCAGAGTGGTTTAGGGTGCTGATGTACAGATGATCACAGAAGGCTTTGTTTCCTGTCCTGTGCCCCAGCCTGGCAGTGAGGACAGCAGTGACAGCAAATCCCCAGAGCTGTAACAACCAGTAACAGCCAGGAGTTGTTACTGCTCTACCTGCACAGATTTGACTCCAAGCACAGTTTCAGCAAAGCTCTGCTCCTTCTCTACCCAGAACATTCAGTGCAGCCAGTGCACAGCACTAAGAGCAGGCACAATAAGGAAAGCTTTGCTGTCGCTGTTGAGCTTCTAGCAGAGAAAGGACTCGGGTTCTCAGTGTGGCAAGAAAAGAGAGATTTATTATTTTGAATCCAACCTATATAGACTTTTCAGAGGTCACCCAGATTGGTCAGTCAGAAGCCTCCCCCTAGGCCCGATTAGCCAGGCCTGAACTGTCCAAATCTCGAGACACTGTTTCAATAACATCCAAACTTTATCTTTGTTTATAAAACACAGGAGAAAGTTCTCATGGGAAAGACCTGTGCTAGCCACACTTTGCTGCCACTGTCCGTGCTGGCCAGCATGGTAGCAATTCTATTCCATGGCCACTGGGGCCAGACAAGCCTCTTTTTTCTGTCCCTGTTCATTCCCCATCACACCTGGTTGTACCACAGCAGATGTGTGTGTGTACAGGTGTAGAAATGAGTTCATGTTGGCTGGGGGTGAGGAAGGTGCCTGTTAGAACAAACCTGCAGCCTCCATGCCAGCCTTTATATCCACTGCCCTTTGCTAAGGACCACCTGGCTTTCCCACAGGCAATGTGTGCTCTTGCACAGTGGCCTGGCCATCTGCAATCCAATTTACTCTGCATTTGACCTGATGAAGTCTCTCCCTTCCCTAAAATGAAGGAGCTATGAAGCAGTGTGGCATTTAAAACTATTCTGGGGAAAGGAGCAGAGGAGATTATGTTTGCATGGTCATACTAGACAGGCTTGTGATGCAGGCTAAGCCCAGCAGAAACTCTTCCATCCTCCCCTCCACTCCCAGCCACACTTTTTTTTTGCTCCTTCATACTGCCAGTAACATGTGGGTGGCCTAGCAGGAAGCTAGAACCAGAAATGCATCTGGCTGAAAAAACAAACATTTTTTACTGAGATATAACCTATTTTTCCAGACAACCATCAATGCTTACTCTCCCCCAAGGTCTTCCATGCTGTTGAGCATGGCCACCAGTAGACACAGTTCTGACTTCACTAAAGAAGGTTGGAGAAGTAAAAAACCCTTTTTCCTCTGCTTCCTTTCTCAGTCTTAGAGGCGCTGACAAGACCTCATACAGCCATCTCTTTGAAATCCAACACAGAGTCTGAACCTTCTCAGGCCTTCAGCACCTAATTAGAACGGGGGACTTCGGTCGCACCTCAGCAAATTGAGTAGGTGTGATCCTCACCCTTTTCCTGTACACCACTGCAGTTGTGTCAGGACTCAAAGCAGTCCCACCAGTGCTCAGGTTTCATCTGCCATTCCTAGAGCATTTCATTACTCCCTCAAACCATTTTTTTCCTACCAAGATTTCACATTGCCAGATAAGTTCCTTCATTGCCTGCAAGCCAGAGAGATTCCATGTCCCACAGCTATTGGATATGAAGCAGCAGGGCAGTAGGGTCTGTCCAGTTGTTTTATTGTCACTATGTTCATGAGGATTTTTTTTTCAGTCAATATTCTTCTCATTGAAAAATGCTTTCTCCACTGTCCTGAAACGATTGTCGAATTCAGTGTGGACTTACCAAATTGCTTTCCTGGAAAAAAATGTCAGAATTATATTCACAAAGCTGAGAGGAAGACAGCCACTTTTTATTCACTCATAAAGGATGTGGGAGTCCTGGGTTTAATTTCCTCGTCTGCCTGGGGGAACTTGAACCAGCATCACTTATCTCTCAGGAGAATACCGTAAGGCTGTGCTGTGCTGCATACTAAGGTGGGTTGTTCTCACTCTCTGCAATTGGTGTGTCTTGGTCTGCAAGGAGGTCTTTCTAGACCCTCAGCTGAGGCTCTCACATGGAAATGGTTCACCTGGCTTCCCCAAGCTGTGCTAATGACTACTGAACTGTTAAGGGTCATGAAAGATTGAAATCTGTCAATCTGCTGTTGACAGATTACCCCACCAGGATCCCCCCTGTGCTCAAGGCTGTGACACCCAGAATTCAGAAGGGCAGAAACAGCAGCAGCAGAAGCCATTGCATGTCCTGCACAAGCACTATGTCAGCCAGAGCCATATACTAAAGCTCATAAGGTAAAAAAAACACAGCTCTCTCTGCTGAAGAAAATTACTTGTCCAGTCAGCACAAGTTAAAGATAGGAAGACCAAATTAGTTCATATAGAAAGTCCTCCTGACATGACAGAAATGCTGTTTTGAGGTCAGGGCTGATACACAAGATGAATGCCAAAATCAGTACCCAAACAGGTGTGTCAGGAGCTAAACCTAACTGGTGGCTATTGGCATAGTCATCATCTTCTGGAAACATCTATTTTGGTACTGCTGATAGGATAGATTGAGAGAAAACAGAAATCTGACAGTTGTCATTGCCAGCTTTGAGACCTAACTTAACACCGTGACACTGTTGGCACTTAGTTACCTGATCTGATCAGACCTTCTGGCCACATTTTGGGCAGGAGACACACAGATGTCATTGTTAGCTCCACCAGTCCTGGACTCAACTCAGTCCTGTAAACCCACTCAGAAGATGAGGTCCTGATGTGACCTCTTCCGTAGTTGTTTTGTCGTTTCCTCACTTCTTTCCTTGTTGTCTCTCCTTCACCTTCTGTTTAAACAAACTAGCCTAGACAGGAAGGGTAGGGGTTGTGCAACCCAGCTGTGAATGACAGTCAGGAAGACTCCTAAAAACAGTGCCCAAAAGAGGCACACATCGGGACAAATCTCTTCAATCTCAGAGGGGCTAAGACCAGTTTTGTGTTTGTCCTTTTCTAGCAGTGAGGCTGCTGGTAAAAGTCAACATCAGAAAAGGAAGGGGTTTTTTTTTCTCTGCTATCCTTTTCTCTCTCCTTGTGCATATGTGTGTCTTCAAGTGAGCAGAGTCCAAAATGAGTAGCAACAACAGATCCAGTCTATCTTGATGAGTGTCTCTCTTTCCCCAAGAAGAGTTTCTGCTGCTATGAACTTAAATAAAGGGAAGGAAGATTGCTATAAGAACTGTCGACAGCTAAGGGAAGAGGAATAATGGACGCTTTTAAAAAGGAAAGTCTTACTTAATACTTTATTTTTCAAGTGCTTAAACTGTTATTCCTCCTTTTTGTGTATCTTTAATTAAAGGTTAAAAGACTTCTACTGGTGATTGTTTGCCATGGTAACCAAGTAGGCTGAGGTCCCTGAATTCAAAACCCAAAACCTTTCTAAGTGTTTAATGTTGCACGGTGTCAGGGTCATCTTAGCATCTTTGACTCACTGAGGCTACTCCTTGTCCTGAAGTGAACACGACTTGCCTTGACAGCCAGGTCTCCAGACAGGAGAGGGACAGCCATCTCACCTCCACATTCCCCCTTTGAATCTAACCCCTTCCTCTCACTTCTCCTGTGGGTGTTTGAATGTTTCACTTTGAATTAAAGGCAATTTTCATTTTGAAACAAAGCTATTTTTTTAGCAGTTTGTCAGCAAGAGAAACAAAACCTAACCAAATTCCTCTGTTCCTACTGAGGTGATGTTTTCTTCTTTCCTGTTGAACCAACCTGCACTTATCCATACCTTGCTGCCATTTTTCATAGAGGGGCCCAGCTTTTTGTTATTCAGAGTCAGCCCTTAGACTTCAGCAGCAGGATACACATCATAGTATTTTTCAGTTGGTTAAGAGAAATGACTGGCAAAGTCATTTTTGCAATGTGTGCTGTCTGTGCCAATGCACGTGTGTGTCTGTATTACATTAGTCACCTCAGCTACTAGAATGACTTGCAATTAAGATTGCAGCAGTACCTGAAATGTCACATTGCTTGTCTCTGTTCTGAAAGGGCCACTGTCTAGCAGGTAAGGCAAAGAAAGACATATGAGGACATGACCAGACTTATCCCTATAACCATGTTATAAAGGGCTAAAAATGCTACCACACCTAGCAGAGAAATGCCTTGTGGCTGATGCAGAGTCACTGGCCATGTGCGAGTTCTCTGTTTACTGCAAAGTAAGGTGAGTTTCAGACATAGAAAAAACTAACCTGTTTCAGTTTGCCTTTGCAATACACCAGCAATGCACACAATTGTCACAACTTTCCTGTGAGAGAGATATCTCCAGCCACAGTGGCACACATTTCTAAAGCTACTGTGTTGACAGAGCAGCATCAGAACATAGGCTGAGTTTGAATGAGGTGCAAGACAATTAGCACAGGAGTACCCACATGTTGCATCAGTTTTGCCTGTGGACAGAGGTAGGTGTGAGTTTACACTCACCTCACCATCAAGCACAGAGCTGGGACCTGCCCCTTCAGCAGGATGTGGGTGTAGCCACTGCTTGGATGCCCCAGGAATTCCAAGCTGCCTTTGGAGCAGATCTTTATGGATCACAGACCAAGGCACCAATGCTTCCCCTCACTTTGCCTCTGCTGTGCATTTTCCATTGCTTTCTCATCTGTAGTACAGCTCTGTCTTTTGTTTTCAGGGGCCATTTCCTTCATACTGCATAGATGAACAGTTCAATCTATTCCTGTAAGCAGATAAATCAATGAAATTAGGAAAGAACGAGAGCACCTGTAACTGAATGTTGGGATGGATATACAGTATATGCAGCTATCCAACTCTCTCCTCATGCTCTTCTAAACTAACTAACATAGGTGGTCAAACTGTGGCACAGAAACCCAACCACATGTGTTTCTTCATAAGACTCACTCACTTCAATCAGCGGCTTAAAACAAAATTAAAAACAAGTTTCTCCAGGAGAAGAAAAGGCAACGAGTTTATGTTTGCTTTTATCCTTTCCTCTTCAAAGTTTTTCTCTTTCATAAATTACTCTCACCACAAATGTTCTCATATTAAGTGTAGAGAAAAGAACAAGATTATCTGCTTTGAATATCAGCAGACATACTAATTTGGACACATTCTCATCTGCCAGATGCTGGAAGAGCTTCTTTCTGTGAAACTATGTTGAAATACCCAAGCCAAAGGTTTAGACTTTTATTTTTTTAAGAAGTATTTGTGGTGACTTATATGCTAGTCCAGGAGGCTGTGTTAGTTTTGGATGAGACCCAAGCCTCTTTTAAACATTTTTTTTTCTGAAAAAAGAAAAATTGTCTTGTCAGATCCCTGTAGTCCTCCTCTGCAGGGCTCTGTGGACAGCTTTTTTTTTTTTTTTTTAAACAGTTCTCTAATTGCTATCTTTCCTAAGCCTTTTAATTTGTCATAATGTAAAGTTTTCTGTGGTTGCAGAAGTCCTTAGTGAATGTCAGTGGTACTCCACGAAAACACCTGACTAAGTAGGAACCATCTAACCCTTGGGAGTTATTGACTGCTGCCTCCAAGGATGTAATTAACAAGTGGCAGAACTTGCCACGTGGGTCATGTTTTACAAGATCCCACAGTATCGGTATTGATTATGATTTGATTAGATTAGGTTGATGGTAAACGCTTATTTAAGTTATGAGGTTTTCAGGCAAATAGTGAATATCCTGTCATGAGCAACACCAATCACATTTTGAACACAAAAAAACCCTTTAAAATTATAGTTATAATCATTATATATGCAATACCTTGAGGCATGTATATTTGCAAGAGACTGAGGCTGCCAGAGAAAAGCTGTATTCCTGCATTTAACACCTTACAAGCTAAAGGCAAAAATGAGTTTAACACACTAAGAGGTAATTTTACATTAAAAAGAACAGCTTATGGAAACCTCTGTTCTCTGCATGCCTGCCAGCTAATGGCACATTTATAGAAGATGGCAGCAAATACAGCTGGGCTGGCATACCACACGTTATTGCCTTGACACTGATTCTAAGGAGACTTTAATAGACTTGTACAAGGGAGAATGTTATTTTTCAGTCCCTCGAAATATAAAGGTGTTTCTTTGACTCCTAAAATTCCCATGCATCTGTCAGAAAATTTCTTATCTATTCAACAAGGATGGAAGAAGCCGAGGTGGTTTTGCTGCCCAGGCCAGGGTGTGTGTTGCCCTTGGGATGTGGGAGAGCATTGGAGACATCTGAGCACTGCTGCAGACATGGCAGAGGAGCTAGCAGAGACCACACCTTTACAAAGCTGCAGCTGAAGGGAGTCCTGAAGTATCTCATACATCTCCTGTTGCCTAAGGTTGGGCAGCTGAATCTCACTCATTTTTTATTTTCATGTGCCACTTGAATTTTCTAATCTCTTCTGACCCTTTTTTCCTCCTTCCCTGTCTTATTCTTACTTCCTTAATAACAAAGCTAAATAAATTAATTAATTATTTACTTATACAATTCTTAACTCCTTACTAACAGCCTTCCATTACCTGAAGGGGGCTTAAAAGAAGGGTGGAGAGGGACTTTTGACAAGGACATGCAGTGATAGGACAACAGGGAATGGCTTAAACTGAAGAAGGGTAGGTTAAATTATGTATTGTGAAGAAATTCTTAACTGTGAGGGTGATGAGGCACAGGAACAGATTGCCAAGAGACAATTTGGACTCCCCACAAGTATTCAAGATCAGTCTGGATGGGGCTCTGAGTAACCTGGTCTCGTGAGAGATGTCCCTGCCCATGGCAGGGAGGTTGGAATTAGAGGATCTTTAAGGTCCCTTCCAACACAAGCCATTATTCTATGATGCTATGATTCCATAAAGCGAGAAAAGTCTACTAGGAAGAGAGAGAAAGAAGAACAAAAGAAATATAGAAAAAAAGTTGGAACATTTTTTAATTTTAGAAAGTCCAAACGAAAAGAATCAGAACTGTAGAAACATTTACAACAAAACATTTTCCTTGGTTTTACGTGACTTGCAGTTTTGTCTGATCCATTCTACCTGCTAATGCCTGGAAAACCCTCCACTTCATCTATGAATGCTCTTTTCCCTGGTATAAGCAACTGGCAGATTGATTCAAAAGCTTTGCTGTGCCACAAGAGATCAGATGATGGAAACAGTTCAGTAAAGCTTCTCACAACGTCAATCCAGGCTAGAGCCTCCTACATAGTCTGGAAGGCAAATCAGAGAGCCATGGATGGTGATGCTGTTGCTGACCTTCAGAATGGCCTCAGTTGTCCCACTGCATCTTCACTGGGAGAGAAGGAAAAAGAAATGAACCCCAGTGCAGTGTCATGAAGATTCACGTCAAGTATTGTAACTGCAAGTCCTCTTAGCTGCCTGCAAGAATTATTTCAAAACTTTATCTGAGAGAAGAGCTGGTTTTACTGGCAAATGAGCATAGAAAATGAGTGTAGAAATTGCCCTTCTAGCAGGAAAGACAGCAGATCTTCAGACTGTGAAGTCTGTGGGTGTTTGTGTGTGTATGTGTGCAGCAGGGGAAGATGCAATAATTTGCTGCCTTCCAAAAAGCAGCAGATGGATCTAACTCCCTTGATATTGGAAGCGCTTGGCCCTAGAGTTGTTGATTTGACTCAGCTGTCTCCTTTCAGGACTCAATGAGATGCTGTGGCCACAGCCAGAACTCCCCCTGGATGGAGCTCTGGAGAAGTAGTGGGGCACAGTGACTGAGGATCTGGGGCTCTCCACTAGCCAAGACTTCTGTGCCTCTTCCTAGGAAGGCTCAAAGAGAAGTTATCAAATTGCCTTGAGAAGTCAGACCATGAAAAAAAAGACCATGGATTTCCACAAGCTTTTTAAAACCAGACACATCCTGAAACATGACAGGCTCCAGAAAGCAGACATATGCAGTTCACTCAGGTACAGAAATCTGCATTACGAAACTCCTGTTGTTGCCTTCATGTTACAACATCTCTAATTTCTCTTTTCCTCTGTGGTTTTATCTTCTCCTGGGCACAAGGTGCTGCCAAGTCTCAGGTGCTCTGCCATTAGGGTTGCATCACTTTGATGGCAACACCAGTGCTCTGATAAACCAGACACTGAGGGCCCTCCTGTGCCCTTCAGGCAAAAATGGAGTAGCCCTGTTTGCTGCATAATTGGGAAATGAAATGGGACAGTCTGACAAAGAAAGGACCTGTGGCCCTGGTTCAGATAACAGACCAACTGTCAAGGGCAATCTGGTGACATCATCAGCTTTGAAGATCAGGACAGGTGGGAAATAGCAGGGAGCTTTGCAGTCATCTCTGTGACCATCACCTTCCTCACTCAGCCCTCCTGTTGTCTTGCCCAGCTCTCAGCAGACACATGGATCTAGGCAAAGTAGAGTAGGCAGATGTATTTCTTCTGGCTGAAATTTTCAGCCAGAGTGGCCTGTTGGATCAGCAGTAATTCCACCTCCACCAGAGCCCTCTCCTGCTCTGGGATGAAGCTGGGGAAACCCAGCCCCAGCTGTGCCATGATCTGGGCAGCTGCAGCCAGCCATGGACTGCTGCTGCTGCTCGGGTGAAAGGAAAAATGGCACAGCCACTCTTAAACAGCATCATTGTGGTGTACCCTGTGATCCTCCACAAATGTTCCACCAGGCAAATTATCAAAGCTGAGCCGTGAGTGTCAGCAAAGGCTCTCTAGTATCCTTGGGTGATAATGTTCCGTTGTTTTCGCAGTCTCTACTCCAGCCAAGTTCACAAAAGCAGGCAGAAAGCAGTCCAAAAGTAAACACAAGAGAAACACATAAATCAGAGGGTGCAGACAGATTCTCTATTGCCCAACTCTGCTGCAACCAACAGACTGTAGTGAAGGCAGTGCCTCTTCACTGCTGCCATTCCTCAAGAAGTCTCTCCACTTCAAATCCCCACAATACCACTTTCTTCCCCTGCAGCAGCAGAATCCTCTTTCTCCTCTGTCACAGTCTCTTGACGCCAAATATGACCTGCAACCAAAAGGCTGGGACCTAACCCCACCACTGAGATCTGCTTCAGCCAGGGTGAGGCATCCTCATGCCAGCCCTGCAAGTTCATGCTGGGACAGTTTGAGGGGCTGTATCAAAGCAGGCAGCTGCACATTGTCCACTGGACCACTCCTCTGATGGTCACTGACTGCCATGCTGATGGCAGAAGTGGCAGATGTGCATTCTCTTTGCTGCAGCATCTCACAGCTAAGGTGCTAAACTGTGCTGCAGAGAAAGAACCAGCCACAGCTTCCTCACAGGAGCTCATCTGCAGAGGTGATACCCTGCAACAACACATCAAGGTGTGAACTCTTTGAAATTATCCCAGCATGACCTGGCAGGGCTTTAGGAGCTAGAGCCCTTGCAGTGAGGCTGAAGAGCCCTACACAGGCTGGCTGGTTGTGAGAGGGGCACCAGCAGAGCTGCCACAGCCTTCCTGCCATGGAGGTGTTCTGGAAAGAGAGGTTGTCACCATGTGATTGTAGACTCCTCGTGGCACAGCACATCTTCCATCCCTCTGACAAACCTGAGCATGACAGGGGAAAGCACAGAGACAGTGCCTAGCTGGCCCCTTCTGGCACTCCCCAAACATAAATGTTTATTAATAACACAATAAAGAGAGCCAAAAAGGAGCAGACCCCGAGAAACAGTGCAAGTTACCTGCCAACTGAACCCTAGCAGCAGCAACAATAAACATGGTACAAGTAGAAATTATCAAAGACAACTTGGGAGGAAACCACAAGAAATGGCAGTTGAGCCTTATTAGTGCCATAAATCATAGAACTGGTTTCAGTTCCTGCAGCTCCTCACACGCCGTGTGACGCTGTCTCTTGCACAGCAAGCAATAGGGGTCTGCACAGCCTGGAGGCACAAAACAAAGCAGGCGGGGAAAAGCACCGCTTTTTACCAAAGTAATTCTTAATTTAATTGTAAATCAAAGGCAGGGGGGTTCTGTTGCTGTCTGTGAGGGGATGAAGAGCAGGGAGAGACGTGTGAGGTGGGAGAAACGTGGACTTTACAGGATTTGGAATCTTCTCTAAGTGCATGTTTCAGGCAAACATCCTCACAAGGCTATCTGCTTGTTTATTTATTTATCTGAAGTTTTGCCACCTCTATGCTCTTTGTTTGTCTGGTTGTCTTTAAGCCCATTCTACATCCTGAGCTTCTTTTCTCCTGGGTGATTTTGACAGCAGGAGCTATAATGTTTGATTCCTCCTCTGACTCTCCTCTGAAGTGGAGAGAGCAGAGGGAAGGGTTAGCCCACCTCACCTCTAATTTTAACAATGTTTGAAGCTTCTTGAGACACACAATCATTTTTTACTTGGGACCCTCCTACCCCCAGCCATTGACGTGCATCATTGATTATCCTTCTTTTCCTGCCTAGAAAATTCATTCTATACTGATTTCTCTGAGCAGAATTTTAGACTCACCAATAAGCACTGCTATCTACCTTGTTCAGGGAAGCAATGAACCTAGCAATTAATAATAACCCTTACTTATTTTTCATATAATTTAAGAGCCTGCAGTGGCTCAGCATGGTAAGGGACCATGGAGACAGACATGGTCTCTAGACAAATGCTTTTGCCCTAGAAATACCCACCACTAGGGAAAATTCAGCCTCCCAGGAGTACCTCCAGAGCCTTTAAAGGAAGTTCCCTACCCAGAGTAAAATCCCAAGTATTAAATTTTGTTTTTAAAGCACACCTAAACCACAGCACCCTGATCATTATGGGATTCCTTGTGCACTACTGCATCAGAAGCAATACCTAGTAAAGCCATTAGCATGGCAGGTAGCACAGTGTGGAGCAGCAAAACAAATGGCAAAGACTCAGAACAGAGTTCTCTAAGAAGTTCAATGGAGGAACAAGAGAAGTTCTGTGTCTTACTGGGTGTGCTTTAAGTTTGAAGTATTGATTATCTTCTCCTGGTCAGTAAATAGATAACAGTCACACAAGTCCAATTGCTTTTGTTCTCAGAAACCACTTCTTAACCATCCCACATGAAATTCAGTAAAAGCTTTCAGATCCTTCAGACTACATGAAGGGATTGTGTCCAGGTCCACACATTAGGAGAGGAAGCCCCAGCAGGAAGGTGAAGTCTGATTATAAGACACCCATGCAGGCATTGCAATACACTCTAGCTTGCTTGTCTCCTCTGCATGTCTGAAATGCCTAATAAATAAGGAACTACTGGTAGAAAAGTGATAACTGTGAGACAGTACTTTTGTCTTGTCTTGTGTTACTTCCTTGCAGCAGCACTGAGCTTTTGGAGCAGATTTCCTCAACCAACCAAGCTGTGCTTTGCAATAGCACAACCTCAGAGGAAAATGCTGTTAACTCACCCTGTTTGGCCCTTGATGTAACCACTTCAGCTAGAGACATCTTAAAAAGGTGAAAGCAACCCACTCTTCCAGTCAGACGGGGAAAACATAGGTTCTGTACTGCAAGCAGCTACCCAGAGGGACAGGCACAGCCCAGATGGATGCTTTCCAGACCACAGGTACCTCACAGCCGGGGCAGAAGCAGGGGAGGGTGGTTCACACTCCCGAGTGTGAAGGGACCAGCAGCAAATGGTTCATCTAGAAACACCTCTCTGCATTCACTCAGCTGCAGGAGATGGTTGGGGTTCTAGTCTTGTTTGAGGCCAGGGAGGGACAGATTTGCAGCCTGGCCCTGGTAAAGGACAGCAGCTGACACTACAGCTTGGTGATCACAGACTATGCCAACCCCTGCCAGAGGAAGCTGTCCTGGCCTCCCCTACCTCCTGCCACTAGTTCTCACCCTGAGGTCATCTTCTTCTTTGGCTTCAGGAAAACTGATGCCTCACAGCTGCTTTTTTCCTTGGTGAATTTTTATACAGGCTAATACCTTCATTCATGTCACTGTGTGATCTCACATGCTTTTGCATCCAGTGAGTGAGTGCTGGGAAGCAAGACCAGCAGAAAAGTCTTCTTCTGCTTCCTACAGCAACTGCTTATTGCCACTGAGACTTTGTGGGGTTGTTTGGGTTTTTAAAAGGGACCTGTCAATTAAAGGACACGATATTCAAGCTCTGTCTCTCTGCTTATGGCCCAACACATACAAAGGGATCTTGTCTTCCTAAGAAAAACTCAAGTGAAGCTTTGTCACAGACATGGACCAACCACATGTTTCTGTGTAATGGACAACCTCTTAAAACTTTTAGAGCATACAGTGTGAACTCCACAGTCTTGTTGGGAACACTCCTTATGTTGACTCTGGTGGCTTGCCAAATTTCTAGGTGTAAAGCTAACATCTTCCATTGTCTGAGGTCTGAGAAAGCCTAAACCTCTTGCACTTCTACTGTAGGACAGCCTAGAACAAAACATCAGGTACCAAAGCATTTTGTGTGCAGCTGCTTTGCTGGTGACTGGCAAAGCAAAGAGCAATAGGACACTTGGCATTTTTCTGACTCAGTCTGGTTGATTTTTTGTGTGTGTGACCACTGCTTTCAGTAGCAGTAGCTATATATGTCTGCTTGAAATGAGTGTGAAGCTCAGGCTTAATCAACCACTATCTTGCTCAGGATACAGGGGTTTGTGCAGTTTCTGAAAATAAGCACATCACACCAAGGAGTTACCCGAAAGCACATCACTTTCTTCTCATTAACAAGATCATGAGGCCCCAAAAATTATCTGTTTCTTTCAACATCATCTTCTGATCCCTCCAGTACAGAGCCAGCAGCCTGGAGTAAGCACTGTGCCAAGCCAGCTGCCAACTAGCAAGGACATTCCAGCAGAGCCAGCATCCAGGAGTTGTATGTGGCTTTGCAGGGATCAGGGAATCAGTGCAGAGATTGGTGCCAGAAGCCACTGCTTCTGACCTGTTCTGCTGCACTGCATGGGAAGTCTCCCTTCAGGATGGAGGAAGCTGCTCCTTTCCCTCCCACACAACACTGCCACTTGCCATGTCTCTGACAGGGGTTGGGGGGTTGGTATGTCACCTCATCACACAACTATTTTAATCTGCCAAGACTTGCATCTCATCTACGAGGATGAGTCAGACCACAGGAAGTGAGGAGAGGCATCTGCATGTGCAGGAGGAGGGGTTTGACCCTTTTAGATGGGATGGTTGCTCTAAAGGAAGGATTCAGGTGTATTATCCAGTAGCCCTAGACCAAGCAGACATTTGAGCCATAATCCCAGCAGCTCTTCCAATCTTCTGGCACTACAACAAAATATCAACTGCACTACGGATTTTTTAAACAATTCAACCGTAGGAGTCTTCAGGAACTTCAAACTTGCAGGCCTTCCTCCTCAATCTCATCAGTACAAAGAGAGAAGAACAGAATGTTTTATTTAAAAGAGCATGAACTAAGCTAAGGGTCTGGGATCCTGGGTTTGTGGCAGTGATGCTGGCTAGGGGTTTGGCATATCACTGATCAGGACTCCATATCACATATCAGGAGTCCATTTCCCAACTAACTCATAATGTGTAGTGTTTTACTAAGGATGTGAAATGCCTGTTGATGTATGATGCCAGTCATCTTGCCAGATCCAAACAAAACTGATTCCAGCATCAGGCTGAGGTGCTGGAAATGGAAATGGCCTTGACACATGATGGTGAGCATGGTCTGCCTGGTCTTGATAATGCTCCTGTCTCTGCTAGCTGCCTTCACTGTCCACAGCCTTTGCCTTCTGCTGGAAGTTTCCTCCACCCAAGCTGTCCCTGGCTCCTCTATGCCATTTTGGTCCAAATTTCCACTTAAACCCAACTGCCAGACCTCATTTTCACTGTCCTGGGCCCCTTCATCACTGCATTCCTTTCTGAAGTGTAACCAGGCTCCGTATTTTGATACAGCTCTGTTACAAGCAGCCAGCATCTGATTAGACCCTCCAAATAGCATTAGCTTCCCACCCTTCTCGTTACTTGGAGCTATTCTGAAGACAATAGATGATCAGATGTGCCCAGGGAAACAGCTGGGGTAAGCACAGGGATAGAAAAGCTAACTTAGGAGAAAAGGCACCAAGACAGGAAAACAGTGAACCGCACTTTCAAGTTTTGCCAGCATAGCAAAGAGTGTGGGAACAAATTACAACATCAGTGAGATACCTCTGGCAATGAAAGCCCCAGTTTCTTTAGGAAACTGGTATAAGTTATACCGGCAAAAGCTGTATCTCCAGTAGGAGTTTGTCAGAAAATCCTTCCCAGGGTAGACAGAGCCAGCAATATTAAAAGGCAATAATATAGCCCAGCTGTAGGAAGCCTGTTTTCATGGGGAGAAATATTTTCCTGTGACAAGTCTCAAGCAGTTAAGCTCCAGAGAGCTTCACAGTACAGGCAGAAGCTTTGTACATTTCTATATGAATATGTATTTAATTATGACTGAAGTGCAGAACGCATTAACATAAATAAAGAGGAGAAATAGAAAGCAGGGAAGGAGGGAGAAGAAAGATCTGTTTTTCACCTGGCAGCAGCCCTGACTCCTCATCATTCTAGGGAGGACACGGAGCTGTGCTTGGACATTACAGCCTGCCCATCTACTCCCAGCAGGTAGGATTAGCCTCCTCAGCCCTGTGGGTCTTGCTTAGGGGTTAGTAGACATGGAACCATGGTCAGATAACCACAAACCACTATGACAAAGAGATATAATATGTTGAAGAGCAAAAGAAGAGACTGGTTGTCGGGGGATTTTATGAAGCCATCTGCAGAACCACGGGTCTTAAGAAGAAAAGTTAGCCACAGGAAACCCTCCATCCCCACATTTTTCAGAGCATTTACACTGGGGGAAGCAGCCTTCAGGCCATCAGAGCTTTCTCCTGACTGTAAGTATTTGCCACTGGCTCAGTGTCTGAGGGGAAGCAGGGCTCTCTCCCTGATCCCAGCCCTCCAACACTGGCACCAGAGCAGTCTCAGCTCAAAAGCTACACCTGCTGCCTTTCATTGACCTGACCTCTCAGGGGCTTCCCTCTGCGATATTAACCCTCCACCTCTTTTCCTACCCATGGGCAAGGGAGACAGCAAACATCTCTGTCTCAGCTCTCTTTCTCCCCTCCCTCCTTCCCCCTGACTGGGACACAGTCCTTCAGAGAGTGAGAGTGCTTTATGTTGCCAGATGATGATGGGCAAAAGAACAGATGAACAACAATGTTGGTGCAAGAGAAGGAAAGCTTTGCCTGAAGACAGACAGAAAGCTCTCCCTTCCTCTGCCCCTCAGCCCTGCAGGACTGACTCTCCACATGAGCAGAAGCATCCTGCTCCTCTGCCCTGTACACACTGATGGTCTGTAGCCCATCAGCTTTCTGAAATAAATAAATTGTGTCCTTTGCAGAGGAGAGCACAGGGTTCCTTCTGCTGAAACTCTGTCCTGACTGCTCTGGACCAAAATAAAATCCTCAATTTTTTATTATTATTCCTTAAAGCAAGGTCCTTAACCAGAGGTCAGATATTCTCTTGTTCCTGTACCAACACTCTCTCTCACATGCCCATCTTCAACTGAGTTTACAGTGACATCCTCAAGGATGTGATGAACTTGCAAAAAGTGCGATACTGTTTGATCTTTCATTACTGTGCTTAAAAAATGCACTCTGGGGGAAATATAAATCTGACTCGCTGACAGAAATCCCTCCCCTTTGTTTGCACTGAAAGTGCTTTGCTATGCAGCCCCAGCACCACTAGCAGCAGCTGAATTCTACCTCAACACCGAAAGGCTGAGCAGAAACCAGCTGTGACCAGTTTGTTTCTAGGAAGAACCTCCTCATGAAACTCAGCTGAGACCAGGTCAAACCCAGACATCTCTTTCAATACACATGGCTCTTTGGTAGCCCATCTGCTGTGAAGGTGTGATGATGCCAGTGAAGTTGTCAGGGTTAATATTGAAAGGACTTTTTTTTTTAATCCATACTGTAGACAGGGTAGAAAGTTTTAGCCTCTTGTGGTCAAGGCTGGCTGATCCTGGTACCTACATTCAGGGCTGCTTCAACAAGTGCAGAGTTGTTTAATTATTGACACAGAAAAAGTCTTCTAAGCGAGCTTTTCCTCATTTTGGGAAGAAAAAACAACTCTATCCAGACTGGCTGTGCTCGAAAGTTTTGCTTCTTTTTATTTTTAACATCAGTGCACATAAAGAAAATATAAGGCCCAGCCTGAATGGTAGCAATGAGTGCTTAATATTCTTTTTGCATAACCCTAACAAATCAGTGCATAATTTAAAAATGTCAGTGCACATCTGTGTTTGGCATGTGGTGCTGCAAAGTGGGGCAGGAGAAGGGGGAAATGAAGAGTAGAGATCCTGTAAGCTATTTACCTCTCTGCTGAATAATTTCCCTGGCACTTGCTGCAAAGCAGGGATGAACTCCTGCATGGAGTTCAGGACAGTGCCACTGCAGGAAGGCTCCATGCCCTGCTGCAGCACTTGGCCTCTGAGAAAGCACTGCCGCCAGGAGCTGGTGAGGCTGCCCATAACCTCTGCTGCTTCTCCTGCAGATCAAATCTGTGAGATCTCGCCTTTCTGCAGGTTTACAACAGCAACAGCTAAGCTTTGCAGTGAAGTGTTCTCAGAATTAATCTTCTAATCCTTCTTTTGGTGGCAAAAGAGAAGCTCCAGGGTTTTTTCCCAGCAAATCTACTGCATTTATTGCTTTAATGAGGAAGCATGGGGTCTGCTCCCTCCATACATCCCCAGATGACAATTCATAGCCCCTCAAGCAGCACTTCCAGAGATCATAATTGACTTTGGATGAGACCTGGCTTGCCTGAAAAGACAGGAGCAGACTCAGCTTCACACCCACCAAATCACTCACAGCCTCTGGGAGGGCAGTTGTTTCTGTGGTGAGTCCCTCTGGGGCTTCCCCAGCTGCTCCCATGAGCAACCTGAGTGTTGCTGCTCCAGGCACTGAACAAACACTCAGTGGGTTGAACAGAAAGTACCATCCTCTCGTGGTGACAGGCCACCATGTTCCTTTCAAAATGTGAGCACAGAGACATTCTGGAGGAATGTGTGCTGCTTGTGCCGTCCAGCTCCAGAGATAAATTGAGGACAAGTCTCCATGGCTGCCAGTCTGGCACCTTTTGTGAGTAATAAAATACACTCAATGCTTTTCAAGCTTTTCTGCAAATAATCAGGACTGTTTGTCACTATGTTGAAGGAATTAGGGGTTTTAGACACTGCTGGAATGATTAAATAGAGGCCTTTCTTTCAGAAGGGCATGAAATTTAGCTGAAAAGCAGGGTTTGTGAGTGTTCTGCTGGGCAGACAAAGTAGCCAGGACAAACTAGCAGGAACAAAGGCAGGCTCTCCAAGGGGGTGGATTTCCCTAGGGTGTGTAGGACCACAAAACCCAGTGACCTTGAGCATGGTGGCTGCTCCTTATCCTGCCCATGTCTCTGTGTGGGATGAAGGGGATCGAGAACACACATTCCTGTGAGCCAGTCACACTCTGGGACATTCTGGAGGGTTATTGCAGCTCCTATGGCGACATGCAAGAAGGGAGAGGACTGAGGGCCAACCTGGAAAAAGATAATTCTTGGGGGAAGGGGGAAAAGAGACATAAAGGAGAAGGTGCTGCAGGAGCTGTTGTAGAATGGACTGAGTAATGCTGAGGAAATAGATCTGTGAGTTGTCAGCACAAAAACAATCCCTGAAGTGGGCAGCAGGATAAAGCTATCCTGGGGACAAAGTGAGGAGTGAGCAGAGGGACTGAGGAAATGTCCTAAGGAAGTCTGATAGTAGGGAGGAGGAAAGCATGGAAAGAAGACAATGCAAGGACACCCAGAAATGGATGAAAACCAGGAGGACAAAAGGCTCTGGATCACCTCAGGAGGAGAGCTTTTCAATAAAGGAGGAATGATTCACATCAAAGGCAGGCAACAGACTGGGAAGGAGGCTTCAGAGTGTGCCAGGAATAACAACTGTGCCTCAGCTCATGTTGTGTTCCCTCTCTGCCTGCAGCACCATACTCTTCCTATTTCATCTGCAAACTCTTCTGGGCAGGGACCTGGTCCTCCTCCCCATCTAGCAGCTCAAGAAATCATTTCCATTTGTTCCAAGAATATTAACTGGACAAATGGGCATGTATGCTTTTACATACAATAGGTACTATAGCCCTGATACATCTGCTCTTGATTTACTCACTGTACTGCCACCCCATGAGCTCAAAACCCTGCATCAGGCCCCTGTCCTCTGTCACTTTTATCAGAACTGGGAGGCTGTATCAGAGGAGAAAAGAATACATAATGGGAGAACAGAGACCATTGTTTTGGCTTCTATTTTTTTATTTGCCAGGATCACCCCCATATAAACATTCAACCTTAAACACACATAAAATGCACTTGTAATTCTGCAGACACTACCTCCCTCTCTTGGGTCACGTTTGCTCCCCTGCTGCCCCAGAAACCCCATTTCCATGATGACTGCTTGCCTCCAGCACCTGCCATGCACCCCAACTTGCAATGGCTACTTGCAACTCCCAATTCTTCCAGCCCCATCTAAGTAGTAAGAGATGTGTTCAACCCAGAGAGTCTTTAAATTTATCCTTAAATATTTATACTATAGAGAGCAGAGATCCAAGAAGGAATTCAAGTGTCTCTTTGTGTGTCTCTATCTCCAGTGGCACTCACAGCATGTACATAAGGGTTTTGCTACATGGGAGTGGGCCTTAATGCACACTTAATCACCTTGCAGTCTGGCCCCAAATGTTTGCCTATATTGCAGTGATCAAGCTCTGTCTCTTGATTTCCTGTCTGCAGTACAGGGATAAAGAGAACAGCTGATGATGGGTGATGGAGACTCCACTGCTCCGACCTCGGGTTTGCTGAATAACTCATGACTGGCAAAACTGTGGGTTGATTTCAGTTGGATTTTATGAGCCATGGAGCTGGAAAGACTTGATTTTTTTCTCCCTCCTCATTACATGGCAGTGACTAGCCTAGCCATGGCTCCTCATCTTGCATTCAGTATTTCCCATGTCTGATGGATGCCAAGCACTTTCTTTTGTTCCTAGTGTCCTGGGTTTTAACTTCTTTAATTTGTAGACCCTGTGTACCTTCTAAAGTAGAAGTAACCCCCTCTGGGAAATCAATAGCCATGGGGCTACCTTACAAGTCCATGGACTACCAAGCACTGCCCCTGGCTCCTCCAAAGGCTTTGTCTGCTCCCAGTTTCAAGTGACACTGATGGCCACCAGTATGTGAAAAGCATTGTTTGGATTTAAATTGGGGCAAAGTCCCTGTAGACCAAAACTCTTTATCATTGTTTCTTCTTTCAAGTGGACCTATTCTCTGCTCTTAATAAATTAAAATTTTAGTGGTACAGATTTTCTGCAATGGAGCACTGCCTTGATAACCATTTAGTATGTAGTAGGCAGCCATTAATAGCAAGCAACAAAGAGGAAAGAAGATTACTACCTTTTAATCTTTCATTTATTCTTTAGGTAGCTAATAATTACTTAGACATTGTGGCCAGTTACTATTACTTGCTGAGTTTCACAAAGCCCTATTTCTATAGTCTTTAAAAACAGTAAAGGAAATTACGTATCTAATAGGAAGAAGCAGTTTCTGAAGGTACAGACAGAAATCCTAGACCAGATAGTAAAGGTTTTTAGGTACCTGCTGCTCACTAAAACCAATGAAAACTAGACATTATTCATGCCCTTCCAAATCTATATCCTCATGACTACAACACTTGCTGTTAACTGGTATGATGGTAGAAACCTAAGATGAAATTAAAGCCTCCATCTACTCACAACGGGCATGGAATGTTTCTCTCCAGTTGTTTTTATTTTAAAACCAGAACTGCAGGACAAGCCTTTTCTTCCCATTGCTGCAGTGTTAATTAAAGCCATATTTTCATCTCTGATAACAGTAGGAAGGGGAAAAAGAAAAAAAAAGTATGGCAAACCAGTTGTGACTTACTTGCTTGGTATCCAAAGCCATGGAATAAACCATGGCACACCTGTATCTTCAGCTGCCATTTCTGGGAGCAATCCTCTCATTCTGCCAGCCAGCAAGAGGGGTCAGGACAGCAAACTGGTGTGTACACTCAGAGCTGGGTGCTGAGCCCCACCAGCCCAGGCTGTTTCTGGCTCTGCTACCAACTGGGTGAGCACAGCTCACAGCAGCAGTGGGGCCAAAAGTCTTTGCTGGCACAAATCACCTGCTTTACATCCTGCGAGGGGTGTGCTGTGGGATTTCGCTGCAGATGGTGCCTGGTCCTCCTCTGAGCTCTGCAGGTTTAGCTTGAACAGGCTGGGCATGCAGGTCAGTCCAGAAGAGCTCAGACCTGCTGGTCTTCCAGGTAAGCTGCACAATCAGCCCTTTATCCTTGGCTTTCAGCAAGGGAGGGAAAATACAAGAGTAGTGATTGGCAGGAGGAAAACCGCTGCTGGGTGAGAGCTTTATGTCATTGTCTCTTTTAATTTCACCATCACTAGCTATGTCAGAGAGTTTAAATATGAGCAATGGTGTTGCTCAGTGTTGTCAAGGGCATGCAGAGCCCCAGCCCAGTATCTAAATGAAATCCTCTGAAAAATGACTAAACAGGATTAGCACGGCCTGAGTGCAGATACAACACACCTGCATGCTCATGAATCATCCTACATCCATGTGCAGGGGTGCAGCAGCCCCACCAGAGACAGCAGAACAAGCTGGTGCTGGCAGAGCAGGATGAAGCCTTTTCTCCAGACAGGGCATCGACTGTAGCCTCCTGTGAGGGCAAACACAGCCCTGGAAGGGTCCTCCCATCCCAAGCAGCCTCTTCCAGACACCAGAGCAGGCTGGAGTGTGTGGCAGGGCTGGCATGGAGCAGGGGGTAACCCTCCATCCACTCCCCCCTTGTCTGGGCTTGGCTGCTGAGCCTCTGGGGTTTCATGCATCTCAAAGCAACCCCGCAGTGTGGATGAAATTCCTCTCTGTGACAACACCTGGAAGCCAAGGAGAAAGGAAGGGAACTCTCCCAAGCTCGTGGTCCTGCTGCAGGCAGAGATCTGGTGTCACAGGGAGCTGGTGACACAGGCAGAGCTGCTCATGCAGGAGTGAGACCTCCTCGAGGGAAGGCCCTGAATTTCTGTTTCCCTTTTCAATCTGACAGGGCAGAGACGGATTTTATTGAGCTGCTGAGCAACTCTTGAGGCCTGTCTACTCACTGAGGCTTTTCTGAGAACGTGGGTTGAGAGGTTTGTTGGATCAGGGGATAATTTAGTATCCATTTTTCACAGCATGTCCATTCCTATTAACCTGCTCTTGCAGTCCTTTCCCTCCCTGCCACCCCTGGGCAGCAGAGGGACAGGAGGGGAGGGAGTGTCCTGTCTCTGGTTGGTCACCTGTGGTGGGACACCAGAGTCCTTGGGATCACAGTGCTCGTGGCACATGGGCAGGAGTGTGGGGCTGGGACACCTTATGGCACCACAGCTGCCTTTTGTCAGGGTGAAAGAGACCCCAAGGAGATCTGTCAGCCCACACCCCAAATTCCCCTCTGCTGCTTAGCACCAGACCCTCCCAGCAGACATGAGGGGGTATTTCTAGAAGTAATATTAACTCTAAGAAAACCCATACCTCCCAGACAGAACCTGTCCAGCCCACCAGCCAGGAGGCACAGGAACATGCCTCTCCTGCTGCCTGGCTTCTGAGGACAGCCCACAAGCAGGAGACAGGCAAGTCCCTGGCAGAACTGCTTCAAGCTCTGAGTACACCAGGTTTTCCTGCAGGAAAGTTTTCATGGCTGTACACCTGCTGCTTTAGACAATGGTACAAATTCTACCCAGGGGCCACTTGAAGCAGCACCCTATTGCATCTGCCCACCTCAGGCTGGGACTAGTAGCCCAGCCCTTGGAATGTGGTGAGGCTTCTCCATGGCTCCTTGTGATCCAAAGCTCCTCTAGAGTTGTCACTTGGAGGGAACATCAATGATGACAAGAAGAGCTTCTGCCACTGCATTAGTAATAAAGACCAAACAGAGGAATGTAGGCCCATTGCTGAACAGGGAAAGTGATTTAATGGCATGGGCACAGAGAAGGCTGAGGTACTCAATGCCTTCTCTGTCTCAGTCTTCATCAACTAGGTCTTTCAGGGCTCTGAGCACAGAGGAAAACTATCAGCAGGAAGAGTGGTGTTGACTCAGGGATTGCCTGAGAGATCTTGGTCTCTTCAAGTCCATGAGCCTCAACAGTTGCTTCCAAGGGTGCCACGAGCGTTGGCCCATTCCTTGCACCATCAGTCTAACACTTTCCAAGGGCTGTGGAGGTCCAGGGATTTCCCTGACCTCTAAAGGCAAACATGAGGCCCTACTTTACCTACAAAAAGTCTTCAAGAAAAGGGAGCTGGGAACTTCACTGCTATGTGTGGCAGGAAAGCTAGAGCCAATGGGCATAAACTGAAACATGAGAGATCAGATTAGATGCAAGGGGAAAAATTTTGCCATGAGGACAGTCCAGCAGTGGAGCAGGCAGCCCAGGAAGCTGTGCAGACTCCATCCTGGGAGGTTTCAAGCCCCAACCAAACACAGCCCTGAGCAGCCTGGTCCGGTCTAGGGTGACCCTGCTCTGAGCCTCTCAGTGTCCTGCCCAGCCTGAATTATGCTGTGTTCCCATGCTGAGTTGAACTGGATAGCAACAGTAGGAAATTAAAAATACAAAAATATAATCCTACTGTTGACACAAATAACCCCAATTCTCCAGACTGCTTTCGTCCTCTGTCTGCTCCAACTTATGCAGGAATCCAGACTAGCTCTGATCTGCCCTGAATACTCTTTTGCCAGTCTGAGGGCTTGGAGCTGCTGCTACTGAGAAAAGTCAGTTGTGAACAAAGCAAGCACAAAGGCTGACTGTTTCTGCAAGGAACCAGTCACCATCACCTCCACTCTTTTTCCCAACTCTCTTTCTCTCCCTTCCCTCTCTCATTGATCCTACAGTAAATACCCAAACAAGAAAACAAGCCCCAAGGATTCATCTTACAGGCTCTGCGCCCCACATCTCCCTGTCCTCTGCACTCCTGAAACCTAGAGGAACTGCCACAGTCCCTCTCCTGGGGGGTAACACCAGTGCCCTCCAGCAGCTGCAAGTTGAGCAGCATAATGATATTAAAGCTCCTTTCACCCTCCTTCCTAGCTGAGTCTAAGCACAGCTCAGCAAGCTATCAGGAACAGGAACCTCATCATGAGCAGAGATGACCAGAGAGATGATTTTGAGGGAAGGCTACAGTAACCTCAAGCTTAGAAAAGATGCTTGAACTCCCCTTTTAAGTGGTCATGGAAGCTATTTTCATCTTCAGCTGCTGCAGATTTGTTCCTGGGATGGTGGCTGCGCAGAGTGGCTGACATAGACCTGAGAATCAATCAAAAGTAATTGAAACAGAAGAGGCTCAGCAATCAACCTATTAGGTTGCTGGAGCCAGAAAAATGCCACTATGAGGAGCCAGAGAAAGGGGAACAGACTTCCCTTCTGAAAACTTAATGTGAGGAAGAAGCTTTGGCTGCGCCGTCTTTTCTTACAAGAATAAAAATCTGTGGAATTCTCTTTCTGTGTATTTTTACTCCATTTAATGGGAAGGGGGGAAAGGAAAGAAACCATCAAACCCTTAGCTGTAAAAAAAATGCCATCTCACTCTCTTTCCTTTTCCTCATTCCCCTGCTCCGTATGCAATAAAATGATTCTTTGCTCTCAATTGTTGTCTGCTGTGGCAGCGGTTGGAATGAGCTTTGTTTTTCTTCACTTCACTGCTCCTCACCGGAGGACATCACTGGCTGCAGCAACCTATTAAACTGGTTGCTGGCTGTCATGGTCTCTTCTGTCAGAGTGGGAGCTGCTGCCAGAGTCCGGTTATTTCCAAATGCCTGCATGAATTGGCTCCTGGAAAGCCAGACCTCGGAGCCGTCGACAGGAGAGTGAGCTGGTGTTAGGGGTTTGCCAACCTCCTGTAATTAACAGCATACACCCCTCCACCATCCCTCACCCAGATTTCACAACCTTCTGGCAGGTGCCCCAGGGGGATTTGCAGCAGTGAGCTTAAATATTTCATCTAAATCATTAGAGCAAAAAAGAAAAATTAAACGTGATCTTTAAAAAGGAGGAGGAAATCTTAACCGCTTGCATTCTTGATCAGACATATGCAAAGAGAAAATGTAGCACCAAGAGCTCGAATTTGGAAAGGACTGCTGTGGATGCTGGTGAGCAATACCTTACCAGGCTTCTCAGAGATTAAATCTGAGGGACCACCCAGTCCTCTCTCCCACACAGGTATTGTTCTGAGGTGCATTTCTTTGGTTACAGAGGATGTACTGACTTGACCCTGATACCAGAGACTCTTGTTGACTCTGAATTCTGCACAACACATCCTTGGTTAGATGCAGATATGAAACACAATAACCCCTGCTACTCTCTGGATTATCCCTTCCCCCCACATCAATCTCTAATTACTCTCAAGGGAATGAAAACAAAGTTTCTCCTTTCCTCCTCACCTAGACTGTAAAGCAGGGCAAGGAGCAGGGACTTGGTTTAATATTCTGGTTGAGGCTGGAATGGGAGCAAACCAGTTGACCAAGGGCTTTTGGTTCTGGGGTGGTTGGAGCACTTGTTCTCACCAAGAAGAGGCTGAGTGCACCATGTTGTACGTGTTCCTGGCAGTCCCCTTCTCCAGGGGCTTTTCCACAGCTGGGCAAACTGTGGAGGGAGCACTTACAACAGTGAGGTTCCCTCAGGACAGTTCTACCTGACAGGGATTTTATAGAGTCAGAGAGAAATGTGTCCTGGGCTCCACAGAGTAGTGCTCCAAGTTTTATCCAAACTTACTGTTTTCTGAGGGTGCCACTAAAAATGTCTGGGCAAAGTGCAGGTTTGGAGACCTTAGCAATTCACACCTGCATCCAGACAGCGCCTGTGCAACTGTATAAACACTGTCCAGGTTCACCATCAAGCACAATTTATGTGAGAGATGTGCTCTCCCTGCGGGCTCGAGCAATAACACTCCAAACACACCTTCAGAAAGACTATTGCTTTCATGAGAGGTTTTCATGAAATAGAGGGGTGAGGGAAGGGGGTATGAGAAATTAGAGGCTGAAATTGTGTCCTGACACTGCTAAGAGGAAAAAAAATCAATTTTTTTCCCACTAACCCCCTGTAGCAGTACTTGATCCAGAATTACCCTCCTCCCAGGGATCAAAGACGATGATGCCATGCAGGAGTAATGCTGGAGAAATACAGGAGCTTATAACTGCAGAAGAGTTGTGACCTAAAGCAAAGCCTCCCCTGCAGATGCTGAGTCATCAGGAATGCGATGCCCTTCCGCCACCATCTGAGAACAGCATCTGAAAGGGAGAGGGGTGATTGCACCAGGGTTTGGAGCTGGGACCATCCAAATTCTGATGCTGGTTCTGGTATGTCCCTCACATGAATCTGGGGAGTAGTTAATAGGACTCAGATGTTCAGAGGTTCTTAACATCTGTCACTCAAAACCCCTCAAATGCACCATGAGTACTTAAATCCCCTGAAAAACTGATATTTAACCTCCTGAAAACAGGCAGAAGAGGAATTAAGGTTAGTCTTTGTAATGTGCTTTTCAGAAGAAAACGGACTGTTACTTTTAGTTCTTCATTACTTTATGCAGTAGAAAGAGGGAAGATATAAAAAATGAACAGCAGCATAGGACTGATCATTAGTATTAGTATTATTAGTATTGGGAGTGTTGTTGGGTCATTGCTGGGTTTTTATGGGTACTTCTATCAAATAAATGGTTGGATTATATGCACCATGAAGAAATAATTCTGGACAGGTGATGTTTGTTCTATAAAAGGGACACTCTCAAAGGACATTCGAAGTCCCCTAAACTTTCCAGGATTAGCACTGAGTGACCTAATATCTCCTCCCACCACTGGTGCCTAACACTTTAGAGAAATTTATGCACAGAATGTGACAACTTGTCATGAAATGCTCAACTTCATCTATCCCATTTTCCTGTAGAGTTCTCTGCATAATATATAAACAGAGGGGGGTGGGGGAAATCTCTCTGAAAGCTCCTGCCAACTCACATCTATTTCATTCTTTTCTTTTGAAAAGAAACCTATTCCAGATGGTTTATCATTAGAACTTTTTTTTTAATCTCTGACGTTATGAAAAAACAAGGGGGGAAAAAAATCTGTGTGGTCATTTCTAGCACAGCCTGGAAGCCCTTCTGAAAATCTTCCACTCTGAACCTGGATGTGTGTCCACTGCAGGGACCAGTGGACTGCCCCAGGTCAGTAGAGCCAGCCACTGGATATTGCTGACAGGGCAGGATTTGAGCCATCCTGTGACTGGGCAATCTGTTTTCCTGTCCTCAAAGATCTCCCTCTTCCCAGAGCTTGTGCACCCACTGTACCACATAAGCAAATATGCTCAGAGCGATGCCAGTAAGGTCATTGCTGCTGTGACCTGGGCAGGCTGTTCCGTGTTTATCTCACAGCTCCCATGGCACCCTACAAACAATACAGGGAACAGGAGCTGCAGTCTCTCCCCCTGAGCTGCACGCCCTCCTGGGTGTCAGGACTGCAGCCGGGCAGACAGCCAGCACGCTGAGGGATGTTTTAAGCAAGGCCTCTGAGACAAACCTCTGCTTTCAATAAAGTGCCACAGGATTTTTAAAGCCCATGCAGAGCAGGCAGCTGTTACCCAAAGGACATTCTCCACCCTAAAATTACATGGAAATTATTTGCCTCTGAAGCTATGTTTAGCCTACAGAGATTCAAACATATAATTCTAGGATATCTAGTTATTTGATTAAAATGCTAATATAGCCACCTCACTGCTAATGCTGCCAACCAACCGGACTCCCTAGGGCAGCACTGTGTGTTTGCTTTTCGTGTCTCTCTCTAAGCCAGAGTCTCACCCTAAATTGAGGATCATGATCACTGCTCTAAGCCCAGAGGTTCAGCCTCCCCAGCACGGTGATTCAGAGAGAGGATGCACTGAGATTTGCCCACTGCTCCATTCCAGGCAGTTTTCCTCTCCTGCTGGGAGCTGCCAGGCAGCAGCAGTGGTGGAAGGTTCCTAAGGAAGGTGTGCAAGCTGAGGAGACACCCCTTCTACTGAGAATCTGATTTTTTTTTTGGTTTTTTGGGTTTTTTAGGGTTTTTTTGGTTTTTTTAGAGGAGCAGCTAAATAAGTGAATGGGTGCCATGAGCTTTCCCCCAGAACTTTACTTAATTGCCTTTTGCTCACTGTCACTACAAGGACTAGGAATTGTGCCGTCAACATTTTCCCTGTGAAGAACAGCTCCCATTTTATCCAAAATTACCTCTGTCCAACTTGATTTAAAATTGCTAGTTTGTCAAAGTTAATTATTTCCACTGAAAATCCGGGTGCCAAGATGCTCAAAACCAATATTATGTATGAAGGAAACTCAGTGCACATCATTTTGAGCTCCTACTACAAGCAAACATCCCTTCATCCTACATTCTTTTCCCACCTCAGGGTCTCAGTAAAGCACTATGCCACAGCAACACCACATGATTTTATGATAAATAGACCTAGGTCCTTCTCCTAACAATTCCTGGGGTTTTTCAAAGCTGCTATTCATTTTGCTGAGAGGGCACAGAAAGGATGACCATTCTGACAGTGCTGGTCCTAATGATCCAGCCTGACTGCAGGGACTGAGCATGAGGCCAGGGATGGTCTGCACTTCAGTGTCCATGGCTTATAGCTGCCTCATTGCTGGCTCTGCAGGAATCAGGGGAGAGTCTGAGGGGGCACTTTTTCAGAAGAACAAGGAGGGGAAGGATGAGTGTACATGCCTGATTAGTTACAGGCAATTAAACACGTCTAGCTTCCCCTTGCCTCTCATCCCTAACCTCCAGCCACTGGAACAGAAATCCAGAACAGCCATCTCCTGCTGCATGATCCTTGTATCCCTTTGCCTTTATAACATGGTGCCTGCACTCTTTCAGCCCCTGGGCATCCAAATGTTTGCACCCACTGCACACGGGCAAATGAAATGCCTCAGGCTGTAAGAAAGGAGACCATCCCCTCCCTGCAGACCAATCCTGCCTCTGATCATAGGGCAGCACCCTCTAACCCATCCCTGGAGCTGCCATTGCTCATCTTGAGCCAGGGCAGAGGCAGCTTTCAGAGATACAGGGTTGCAGGGAACTTCTGTCAGCCTCTGGTTTGCAGGCCCTTAGGTTTTCCTTGCTTCAAACTGATTTGACCCAAGGTGCTTCCCTTACAGAAACATTCCGTCTCCATTTAATTTTAAAACTGTTTTTGCTCCAGCACCTGTCCTCCCTGCCAATCTTCTTGACCAAGAGCAGCACAGTCTCAGGGGTTTTCCCATAAAATCGCTGCTGTCCTAGGTAGGGAAGGATCAGGCTACTTGTCCCCTTCCTCCTGTCCTCCCCCAGGGACTGCCATGTAGCCCCCTAGGGCACTATCAGCCCCTCCCTCACGGGGTTTCTACTACTGTGGCCAAGTTCTCCTACAAAAATCTCACCATGGCTGGGTATCATCCTCACCCACACTCCCCATCCTGCTTCTTCTGCCACTTCTGCCTCCAGGGAACAGGCTCTAGACTGCTCCTGCCAGCAAGGAACACAGCCTCTTGCTGTTTAAGGAAAGAGGTGGGTGGGGAGAGAATCCCTCGAGCTAAGTGGAGAGGCACAATCTGCAGTCAGAGCTCCAAAAGCTTTTCCTCCCCAGTATACTCATCCCTGTCAGGCCACAGCCAAGGCCTTCTTTATAGAGAGTGCTGATGAGGCCAGTTCTTATTTCATCACAGCCTGTACCTCTTCCAAACAGGGTACAGGCACAGGGATGGAAAACACACAAGAAAGAAAGTCCATAGGATGAATCTTACTACAGCATGTAACTGTGTTTATATGTGATCACCACCAAAAATCACTAAGACTGAACAAATCTTGGCTTTAGGTGCAGGCAAGAGCAAAGGATCAGTTTTAACCCATGTGTTGCAAAGTCTCATAATTTTACCAAAGGCCTTGTGATACCCAATACTCTTTAAAGCTTGTGTTCCAAGATTTGGATGCATGATAATCTCACCTTGGTCTCTTTTACAGATACATTTCTTTGTGTCTTCTTGTCTCCTTCATAGAGATTCCTGATTTTTGTGAACCTTAATGTTTCAAAAAATAGAAAGACACCCTCTTTCTTCTCCACTGGGATTTTTTATCTCATGACCCAGGGAGCAACTGGATTTCTGATTTTACCCTAGTTGGATTCGGCAATATTCAAATACAGACAAGTAAACTTCCAAAATGCCTTTTGCTTTATGACTGACCCAAAAGCCATGTCTAATGTTCTGTCAAAAAACACAGCGAACACAGTTGTGTTCAGACATCAGAAAATACCAAACTGAAGGCAAACCTTAGCATACAGAAGGGTCAAGATGTTGAAAGTATCTTTACATTTTTCTAAGGTCTCTCTTCATTTCCAACACTTCACACCATGGCCCAAGTGTACCTCATGCAGCCCAAACCTTCTGCCCTGCTCTCCCTGCATGTATTTTTGGCAATATTCTGTAAGTTACTTTTACTCAGAATAAGAATGAGTTTTAGTCCAAGTTGTGCCCTATCAATCCAAAGAATCAGCTTGCCCTGTTTAACTATAGGCATGGGGAACATTAGGAATTAATTCCATAAAAGGGTACTAAGCTGGTATTTGATACAAGGGTCAGAGTAGAGGACATGGTCTAGATTTGACCAAGACAGAGTTTAGAAGTGGTCTGGATAAATGGAGTTTCACCATAGAGTAGACAGGGTTAGAGGTCAGCCTTTGCAGAGAAAGAACAAAAGAGTACTGATCCAACTAGGTAATTTCTGCAAAAAGCAGACTTATTTATCAAAAACTGAATTGATCTAGCTTGCACAACATTAAAGCCAAAGAATAAATAATAAACAGCACCTCCATTTGTCACATAGTAAAAAGAACAAAAGTGCACAACTGGGAAAATGTAATTTGGAGAAAAGTCCAATACGGAAAAAAATAAGGCAGTGTTGCACTAGCAAAATAAAACCACCCTGTGATTTATTAGCAGCCATTGTGTGCTCTGTGCAATATTTCTTTATTCAAATAAAGCCCTGTTCAAATTCCTCTGAGGTGACTTTTCAGCAGCATTTAGCACATTGCAGGGCAGGGCCTGAGGGTCATGAGTTCAAGAAAGGACTTGTGTTCCTCTATCCTCCAGCCACCTGATCTGAGCTATAGACATGACTTTCTTCAGCTCTGGTGATGCTGCTGGTGGGGGGAATTGTCTGCCCTGTGCATTAATGTCTCCTGTAAATTATCTTAGGAATGGGACTGATATAGCTGCAGACTGCAGACTGAAGCAGCATTTCAGCTGTCCTAGGCTGGGGAGAAGCTGCAGCTGACAACAAGAAATGGAAAGGAGAAAGGAAGAGAGAAAAATGTAATTTTGGAGGGCTTGGTATGAAAATTTTGACTGCATTATTTTCACAGGCCAGACAGCAATAAAGCACAAACTTGTTGGAATAACTTATTCTCCTCTGGCTCCAAGCAATGCAGGAAGATCTGCTGTTAGGTCTCCCAACGCCACTTTTTCCCCCCCTGTTTTATTATTAACCTCCTACATTTTCTCTGCCTTTAATGGCAAATTGCTTTCCAGTCAGCATGGCGTGACAAGGCTAACCAGAGGCAGCCAGAGCCCGTGCAGTGCCAGGCCCAGTCAGGCAGTGGTGACTCCTATTCACAGCACTGACACCTCCATGTTATTTTTCTTACCTCCCCTGACCCTTTGAGATCAGGGGGCCCTGACCATAATGCTCAAGCAGTGAAAAAACACAAATCCTGCTGGACTTGCAGCTGGGGGAGAAACAACCTCAGGAACTGGGAAAGGAGCTGTCAGCCTTCATTATTAATATCCAGCTGTTAATATTTAATGTCATAAAACCGCGTCTCCCTCCGCAGCCTAGTCATCAGACATGCAGGGGTCACAGCAGCCAAAATCCTTTAGACAGACAATTCAATGTCCCTGTGCTTTAGCTGCATGCCAGGACTGCTAAAGGTGTTCTAGATGTATTTGAGATGAAATGCTAGAAGCTTTAATAAAGCCTGAGATTAAAAAAAAAAAAAAAAAGAAAAGGAAATGGGAAAAATAGTGGTCATGTTCCTGCCTTCCCAGCCAGCTCTGCTCGCAGCATTGACCCCATCCACTAAGCCAAACCTGCAGCTGGAAAAAAATAAACAGAGCTGGCCAAAGCAAGAGCAAGTGTTAGCACAGCACGGACATCACCCACCACTGCAGCTGCAGGGCCAAATTGCTGCTCTAGGCTTGGTGACCAGACAGAGAAGGAAGGTTTGAACATGAGGTAGAGCTACCAGATTTAAATCCCTCAGACTACTATAGCCAGATGATACTGCATTAGGAAAAAGACTGTGTAGTCCACCCCAGCCTGTGTTCCCAGACACTGTGGCACGCAGAGGAGCACCAGGCAAAGCACGCCAGGAAATGCTGTTGAGTGTTTGATCTCACAGCAGATGAAGGGAGACAGAGAGAGAGCCTCTATCACAGGGGGCAGGCAAGGGACACTGTAGTGGTTATTTTCAGAGCCTTCACCCTCACAGCTTCACAGAAGGGTCAAACACCAACGTTGCTTGCAGGCAGTTTTCCTCTCAGTGGGTGCGAGAGTGTGTCACCTCTGCTGGCACAGAGCCACGGGTTCTGATCCCCGCTGCACACCCCGGGCTCTCCCTGCTAGCAATTCCATTTGCGCTGCCAACGTTGCCACTAAAGCTGCCTCGCAGTATTAATTTTTAAAGACTCCTTCCTCCTCCCGGGCATAGATTCCGAGACAGCTCCAGAAGCCCACACATATATACCAGCGCGGCGCAGCAGCCAAATGCGTCAAACGAGATTTTAAGGGAGAATGGGGGAATAAAAAAGCACGGCCAGAATGTTTTGGCATGCAGAGCAAGGAAAAGCGTGGCACCACATGCAACATCTGCTACCCTTTGGCCTTCCCTGCCTCTCCTGTTTCCACCTGTAAGCTCAAGATTGATTTCTTTCTTTTTTTTGCGGAGCGGTGTAGTCAGAGGGGCTGGAGCACCCCAGGCAATGAAGAAACATAAGTAATGAGAATCCTCCGAATATGTTAGTCTGCATGACATGAAGACAGCTGAGACGGTCCTCAAAGAATTGGTCAGATCCAGCAGAGCTCATTAGCTCTGGCTTGGGGCTACTTCTGCCAGACCTGGGTTAGCAGGAGCTCCCAGGTGTCTGCTAGCTGTGCTCTGGGCTCCAGGCGGCCACATCAGCCCAGTGCTGGCCTTTGCTGGCACTGTGGCTCGATGCAGCACAGCCCCTCAGCGAGCTGAAGTGCTGCAGAGCTCTGCTGAGCACCGTGCAGAGCTACCCGAGTGACTCTCCAGGAAACAGCCTGGAGCTGTGCCTGCTCTGAGATGAAGCTATTTAACCTATCTGGGTGCTTAATGCAGTGCCTCTGTCCTCCATCCCCAATTTGTGGGTTTGGGGACACAGTGCAGAGCCAACCCCAATAGCTCTGCCTGCAAAACCATCTCGGGTTTGCAGGGATTACAAGTACAGACTCAGCACTCTGGGGACACACAGAGTCTAGGTCCCTTTTGGGTCTGGAAGCACAGACCTGTGTCCTCCCAGCACAGGGACAGAGTCCAGCACAGGCTGTTAGGCACAAGGGCAGTTCCTACTCCCTCCTTCTTATGGATAATCCACAAACCAATTAGAGTGCCTACAGTGAGGTACTGAAGTGGGTACTAAAACAGGGTGGTTATGGCTGTGGTCAAGTGTGACAAGCAGGACAAGGCAAACCTCCCCTTCTGCCACACTCTGACACAGTAAGTTAAAAGTGAGTATTTACAGATACCATCTCCCCACCTATGGATAACGGGAACTTCAGACAGCTCCTGCAAACTAGGAACTAGTGAACTCCAGCACTTAATTATAGTAAATATTTACATAACGGCTGGGCCCTTCAAATTTAGAAGGAATAGTCAATGCAAGGACATGCCCTTTAACCATCCCATTTTATTACACAAATCACCAGGGAGCCCAGCACACTAAGATTTGCAAATGAAGTGTTTGATATTGGCTGAGACATTAAACTACTTACCTCGTGCTATAAAATGCATAGGTACAGTACATCATTCTTTTTGCAGAAATTTCAACCCCATTTACTTTAGTTAACTCTTCCTCAGCACTTAATATTTTGTGTGCTGCAAAGAAACACAGTACATAACCCTGAATAGACCTGGTGCCACCACTCCAGCAGAGTCTGACTTAAAATAAAAATGTTTTCCCCTTTGCTGTTACTAAATTTGGCATCACTTATGTAGATTCTATTGATGTGTCTAATCTACTTAACATCCTCAATGTTCTCCTATTAGCTGGTTGCTTGGGAATTTGCCTTACATGAAAGATTCTGCTTCTGTGTCCCATCCCCTGCTTTCTCCACACATGCACTGGGTAATTAAACCAGGTTCTGTAAGTGGGGTAATATGTTTTCATCCAAAATGACTTGGTACTCAGGAGCATTGTAGCTGTGATAAGAAAAAGCTGTGGATGCTGGGAAAAGGTGCTGCATGTTTTCCAGCCAGACCACAATTTTAAAAGGATCGTGGTCTGAGTTTGGGAATCCAAGTCAGTCCCAAGCACACTCGACTGGCAGGACTCAGTTGTGCCTTGGGTAGGGTGTAATCTATACCAGGATGAAACACTGACAACTGTCAGGAGCCCCCAGCTGTGGCCAGTGGCTGGAGTAACTCCAAAAATCCTTGGAGACAAAGCATGATGAGCTGATGGTCTTCAGGAGCTCAGTGTAGAGGAGAGAGGAAAGGAATGAAGCACAAAAATCCCAGAAGGCATTTCTTTTTCACCACTACAAAAAATTGCATTCCCAGATGCACAAATCAAACATAGGAAGGGGTTGACCATGGTTGCATTAGGCATAGTTTTAGGTGGTCCATAAAAGAGTTCCTCTTACTGAAATGTTATTCCAGATAGTATTTACTGCTCTATGACTTCCTTTCTAGAGGATTTTTGTGTTACCTTAGGGAGGAAAATGCTGAAAGGTATCATAAGTCAAGGTGCGAAAGTGTGCGGTGTAAAATTAGCTGAGAAGTGAGGATGAAGCAGCCCAAGAAATGGTCAGGTTTAGTCAAGGGACAGCTGCTGCAAAATCAGGAACCCAAAGGACTTAATGGATGGGGGTTTTGCATGCATCAGAAACCTTCTGCCAGGCTGGCTGATTTATGTGCCTGAGAAGGCTCTGATGAACCCTCCCTCCTGAGCTTGCTCATAACATTATAGGGTAGGCTAAGAGGGTTACTCAACGTTATTACTGCTGTTGCTGTTGTTTATTTATTAATGCATCTGTATCAGAGACCGTGGCTGATCCTGGGAGTCTCGCTGTGCTACGTGCACAGGATGCAGAGCAAGAAGGAGAAGCCCCTGCCCAAGAGCACTCCAAGTGTTCCCTTTCCCCAGAAGCAGAGCAAGATCCCAAAGCTATCCCAGGGACACAGATCCCCCTTTTCACTGCCGTGTTAGCCACTTATTATTTCCCAGCATAAATGTGTTTTATGGAGAAATAAAGTCTGCAATTCTGAAAAGGGAGTGCTTTCACACACCCGCTCCTCATCAATAAAGGCCTGTGATTTGGCATCTCAGGTTAAAGTATGAAATTATTGCACCAGAATTGACTTTAGAGTTTCTGATGCTTCCTTGGATGATTGCTTCTATAACTTATAGAGACAGGAGCGTTTGTATTCTACTGAACAGATAAATTAATATCCATACATGAAAACGATGTGTAGACACCAGGACAGGCAAGGATGAGTTTGCTGTAGTGTATAACACCAAAAGGAGGTCTTGTATTTGAAATGTTGTGGTGGGAGTCTGCAAGAGTAACAAAGTAAAATGAGTCTGTACTTGACTTGTTAAAGCAGCTAAGAAATTTGTGGTATTTTCCATCATCATACCATTTGTAGGGGAGTCCTACTGAAAATAAATATACATTTTTATTTTTGCTGGTGTATATAAACCAGATTTTCATATTTTCATGTGCTCTGTATATTTTACACCATGTGCAGGGCAGGTTATCTTGTGGCCTAAAGAACAGATGTAAAGGTATTGGAATCTGGTCTTAGAATGCATAAGAGATAAGGTTCTCTTGCTCATACTTGCTAAAAACTTTATTTTAGTCTGTCGTGGAAGAGACAACATTATTTGATTTTGCTTCTTCCCTATGTTTCTAACAGTAGCAATATTATATCTGTTGAAAATAAATTGGACCAAAATAAGAAACAGAACACTCCAACCCCTGCACAACCCAAGGATTTCAAAGCCTGTTAAATTCATTTTAGCAAAGTTTTAAAAGCAGAGGGGATGAAAATCATAGCCCCACTGAAGTCAATGGGAAGCTCTCAGTGAGGGACAAGAAACAGAAGCTGGATTTCACCACGTCCCCTGACACTGTCTTACACCAGAAACAGCAACCAGGATCTTTCTGTTTCTCTCACCTCTGACCCAAACCTTTTTAAAAATTAAAATAAAATGTTAGAGATGCAGCATCAAAGGGTTGGAGGCACAAAGGGAACGTGAGCCTCCTCCTAGCCCTACAGACTGGCAAAGCTGCGATGCTGATGAGCCGAGGCAGCAGGTAAGGCATTGCCATCAGCACAGCACACTGCCTGCCAGGTGCCACTGCCATCAGGAGCAGGAGAGGGGCTGCATGACACACACCAGTGGCTGGACCAGATGGAGGCTTTGGACTGCACTGCAATGTTCTAGCTGTCCCCAGATCCGATGGCAAAGTCATGTGCCAGTTTGTTAGTCTGGAGAGCTCGGAGCGATCCTGGGAGAAACCCTTATCCCACATAAATCGTCTGGAGTTGATGGATGGCAGGAGGCTCAACTATAAAAATCTCAGCCAGAAACATGATAAATAGTTGCATCCTGTTAAAAATAGGCAGCAGAGCAGCAGGCACATGCATTGGCTGAGGAGGATTGCCAGTCAATGAATGAAGTGCCAAAGCATTTTGGCGTTCAGCTTCAGAACAGGCTTTCAGGCTATTCCTGCAAGCGAACAACCTCTGTAGTAACCTGGTTTTCAGTACACATTGAATTTCCTCTGGATACCTCAGGAGCTGGCAGAAGAAAGCCTGGAAGAATGTTTTGGTTGACTCTGGTTTTTGTATTTAGCAGGTACTGAAGCCAGCTTCTCTTGGCCAAAATCAAGCTTTTCCCTGTGGGCATCATTTAAATGTGTTTGCTTTACCAGCAAATCCTTATTTTGTATAAAGTACTCAAGGGAAAATGTTGCCTCCCTGCCTCCTCCAGCAGTGTTCCTGCATTTACTGTAACAGTAGCGTATTTGCATGGCGCCTGCTGCATTGGAGGCTCAGACTCCCATAGTGCAGGTAATAAACAAATATTACTGCGAGCTTTCTGGAGCAAGTCTCTCTCCCTCATAAGAACTTCTATAAAACAGTTGCTAGATTACAGATGGAAAAGCAAACTTTTCAAAAAAATTCTCTCAACACTTAAAACTACAAACTAAGTACGTCAGTCACATGTGGTTTGTGACTGTAAGCAGAACTCATAAAACCTTGCAAATTTCAGTTGTAGGCCTTAAAACGTCTGTCTGTGACACTTGAAACTTTCTCTCACTATGAAATTTCCACAGTAACATCCCAAATCCTTTTCCAGTCTGTGGTCTTCAGGCTGTTCTAGCTTCAGATCTCTTCCATGCTCTTTAAACACCCAAACCCAGTCTTCTTTTCATCTCTGCAGTGTCCTCCTCCTGCTCTGTGTGGTTTCTACCATGCCTCCATATGCCCTTGCACCATTTTTCCAGCTTTTCAGCTTGGCAAGAGACAGCACATGCTGTGACTCCACCAAAAATATGCAGATTTTGATGGGGGAACTGTCAGATGCCAGACAACACGGGTAGCATCTTCTCTCCAGCTTTTCTTTGGTGGAAGTACTAATGGATATCTTTCTTCCCCAAGTACTACCATTGCCACAGCCCTCTGCCAAACTTGATTCCATGCTGATCAGTGGAGCCCAAAAGCTTATAGTTGGGGACTAACAGACGAACAGTGTGTTTGTGTAATTTTTGTGTCCTTAGGAAACAAGGCTGAGAACAGAAATATGAACTCTGTCCTGCTAGCATGTTTACAGATATCTTTCTTGCTAATATTTCTGTTGAACTTGCCCCCAGGACTCTGAGCAACTCAATGATAAACATGCATAAACAGAGAGTAAGGCATGGTCTCTACTCCAATTAAAGAAGACAAAGTATGAAAATCTATACCATTCAGCTATTAAAAATAAAGGCTCTTGTAAATAAGCGCTGAGAATAAATTGCACACAAACATGGCACACAAACACAAGGATAGTTTCAGGCTAGGATCATCCATATCTGGTCAGCTGAAAGCAAAGGTAGATACAAACTTGTCGTATCTGAACCCAATTTTAAAAACACAGTATTGTGCATTCACAGTAGCTCAAATGTTAAATGTAAAGCCTCATGTATCTCAAGAGGAAATGCTGATGAAAGGGGTAAGACTTAAACCACATCACTTGCAGGGCAACAACTTCCCAACTTCAGACTTGTGGCAGAATCTTATCCTCTCTAGAGACTCGCTACTCCGCTGCCTTGCCATTAACTATCTGTCATATTTTCCTCAATATCCATGGGTTCAGGACATTGGTGGGGGGACACTCGTCTTAAAAATCCACTTGGCTCAGGCTTGAATGTCCATTGGTGCAGCCTCTCCTCATGCTGCTGTTTCACTTCACTTTTCCCTGGAGCAGTGACTGACAGCTTGCTCAGCCACAGCTCAGGGTGATGCCACAGAATTAGCAATCATCTTAGCTCTTAGCATCAGTCTATACAGTCTTGAGTTCGATGGTCAGGCCACTTTATCAGGAGAAACACCTAGATCTGCCCAAATTAGGCAGGGTGAGGCTTTGAAAACAGGTTTTCCATCTGTTGAAAGATTGCTGTAACCAATGGATGGTGGGCGGAACTTGCCCACAAGCTCAGGAAGTAGCTAAGTGGGGAGCATGGGCCTCTCAGCTTACCTCACTGGGAGCCTGAATGCCTCAGCTGATTTGGACCTTATCTTAAAAATGTGGTGCATACATGAGCCAAATCAGACCAAACTTATTCTCCATCAAAGCTCTGCAGAACACTCAAACACCTTTCTTTTTCTTTGCTGCATCAGAAAGGAGTTATGCAATTTAAAACTGCAGAACAAAGTGTACAAAACAGACTGAGCTCTTCCCACCAAGGGTCATTTTGCCATCCCAGGAAGCTCTAACATACATGATTGGTTCAGTGTAGAGCTCCTAAAAGAGCCCCTTGTTGGTTACCAACATCAGCAGGGAATGACTTGAGAACTAGGAATCCTGGGTTGCAAAATACTGCCATGCAGGTAGCTAGAAGTTAACTACACACATTGCAATGAAAATGGACATACAGAAGTCCTATTCATTGTTTAGTATGGTTTGAGTTTGGAGTTTGGGTTTTGTTTTTTTTAAAGGAAAGAGGTTTTGAGTGGGTGTAGAAGACTTGGCAGTGACGCATCAGGAGAGCCAATCAAATAGACAAGCAGGACTTCCATTTGTACCTCTCTTGTCTTTAATCCCAGCTTTCCTGCAGCTAAATATATGGATAGGGATGCAGGGAGGGAAATCTACACTTATTTATTTCTGGAAATTAGGATGAGGTCATTGTGGCCTGCACAGTATGTTTGCTATTATGAAGTTGCAAACGGAGCTACAGAAAGGGCATTTAGTGGGAAATATTGTCAGCTGGCAGTCTTGGGCACTTGAGTACCCTCCATAACATGCATAACGGAATCAATTTAAACCTAGTGAAAGGGACATTGTCTGATAAAGTAATTCCTCTTTGAACACAAGATGGCAGCCTTAAATAAATGCAACCCCGCACAGCTTTTAATCTTACACATCATTAAATTCCTAATTTACACATTATGTTTTCATGGGCCAACCCATAACTCATTAGTGTTGAACTCTTGAGTTGTAAAGACCAACACACTAGACGAATGTGGGCTTCTTTATCTGCTTTTCTTTGGGTGGCAGTTCTCTTTTAATTTACCACAGAGGCAGACTTCAAATTCAACATTAAGAAGGCTTTCTGATCCTGTGTGCTTTGTGCGTCCTCTACCCCAAAGAAAAACCTCTCTGATTACTGTTCTGTACCCACAGATTTTACTGATACAGCATGGAATATGGAATGGGGAATACCATCTCTTTTCAGCTTGTTCAAGATACTGGAGTTCCTTGAAAGATGCATCTTTCTGCAGGAGGATTTCAAACAGGCCTTGAAGTCAAAACCAAAACAGACTGCAAATAACATACGGTTTGGAGCTCGCCTTCCCAGTTTTCCGCAAAACACACCAAATCATGTTTTGATCTCTTCTCTTTCCATTCTTTTGTCTGGATGTTGTCTGAAAGAAGTCACAAATGCCATCTTGAGCAGGAAGGTCTCCATAGGGCTCCAGTACCATGACACTAGAAATAATTCTACCAGAATGTATGGAAATGGCACAAGAAGGGCTATAATCACTTTCTCTGCCTTGGGAACTACAGGTCAAAGAATCAACCGTAGAAGGAGTTTTTACAAACTTGGTACCACTGCTTTAGCATTGCATGTAAGAACATAAATGGCTCTTGGAGCAGGTCAGGCCAAGAGCCCTTTCAAGCCAGCCCCTGGTCTCAGATTGCCTGTGCAGGCAGGGGCAGTGGGAAGCATGGCTCACCGTGTGGGGTCAAGGAAACAAGAGAAGCAAGGCAAAGCTTCAGGCTCAGTTTGTTCTTCCTGGCTGGGCTGCAATTTATCATGGCCACAAGGCCACCAGTCTGCAAGAGCTGCTGCTTTGAGAAAGCCAAGCTCCAGCAGCCCAGGGCCCTGAGTGTCCTGCTGGGAACGGGACTGAGGTTCACAGATGGCTGGAAAGGCTGCTCATGACAAGGAGAAGTTCAGGATCATCCTTTTCCACCAGAGTTGAACAAGCTGCTAGGGCAAACCAGTGCTCCTCAGGGGAATGTTCTGCTGAGCTGCTGTCCAAAAAAAGCCACACACCTAAGGAGAGAGGAGGAATATTCACACCTCAAGTGTAAGCATTTGCAGGATCTCCTCCCTATCCTCCACTAAGCCAAATGGAGGCCATCCACAACACCAGCAGAAGAAATCTTGATGAGAGTCCCCATCTATTCTCTTGCTACTCATGTCTCCAGCAGTTCACGATTGCTCCACTGGGCACCTTACAGACCCTCTGACTATTTTAGAGGATAGCAGTGCTGACCCAAGTCTTCTGCTTGGCACCCCATGTAGCTAACTTCTTATTCTTATAGGATGGACTCCTTCACCTCCCCTAGTGCCTTTTTCTGTTTATTATATAGGCATTCATTTTTCTCTAGTTTTCTTCATCCCTCCTTTCCCTTCCTTTTCATGGACAAGAACATACAATTTTTTAATGGCAAGTTAATATCCACCTAAAGAGGGAAAGTCAGTAGAGAAAGACATAACAACCAGTCAAAGTATTTTTTTACTGACACTGCTTTCCAAGTGGAACCTTCCAGAGAGCTTGTGGATAGTGAAGGACAGTGTGTAGCAGTGAAAGATGTTCTTGTGTGTCAAATAAAGGGACTTGATCTCTTTCCTGAGACTAAACTACGTGGGGAAGGAGGTGGGCTTGTGATGCCAACTGAACATCAGCATCAGTAGGTTTTTCTTCAATTTCTGGCAGATTTACCATGTGATTTAAGGCCAAACTGGGCTTCTCTATGCCTTAGTCTATTCCTAGAGGAAATGAATCTAGCATTTGGAGCATTTATATGATTCCACTCCATGCTCCTGCAAACACACTGAGACCCAAGTTGCATTATGTCCTTCCTCCACATCTTCTCTATCAGGGATTGCTCTAGAGGTCTAATGCAACCCCCAGCAACATCTGTACAAGGACAAAATTTTAAAACAATGCATTGCACAAGCATACCAGGAAAGGATGGATTCCTTTTGTGGTTAAAGCACAGCAGGAGGCCCTCGAAGATTTAGGTTCCATTCTCAGCTCTGCCCAGTAGTTTGAACAGATCATTCAATCTTTTCAAGCTCCCAGTTCCCCTTTATGAGAGGGGAGCAGCTCTTGATGGGAATGCCTATGAGGATTAATGCACACAACATGAAAGAGGTGAGGGCTGTATTGCTAAGCTGCCTGACAGCAAGTACACTCCTTGGCTTGCCAAGTCTCCTACACTCCTGCCAGAGATGGGACACAGCCTGCAGAGGTGGCAATTAGAGCGCTGCCAAGTATTACAGTGATGCGTGGCACACGGCACGGCCACCCCTCCTTGGCAGGGAGCCTCTCCAAACAGGGCTGAGCCACACAACAGCTCCCGGGCAGGGCAGTGTCCCTGCAGGCAGCCCGACCCTGCCCACGCAGCTCTGGGTGGCTGCAGAGCCAGGGCGGGCTGCAGGCTCGGTGCCCAGTGTCCTGCTGCCACCTCTGCTGCCTGAGCACGGCCTTGGGACCTGTCTGCACCCTGCCTCTGCTGCCCACACCCTGCCTGGCCTGCCTGTGCCATGCTGCTGCCCAGGCTGCCCCACTGCCCACCCTGCCCAGGCTCCCCACACCCTGCCCACACTGCCCTGCTCTCTGTGCTCACCCTGGCAGTGCCACTCGTCTGATGCTCACAGAGTCTCACACAACCTTCTGTTCCCCACAGCCCCTAATTCTGCACAGCCCCTCTCTAGCCAGCCCCCACCAACTCCTCCAGAGTCAGCACTTCCCAAGTGCCTGCCCAGCTGCCAACACCCACAGGCACAGTCAGGCACAGCCCTCTTGGCCATATGGCCCAGCAGCCAAACACAATTTCCCCCTCATCCACAGCCCCTCTGCAGCCTCCCATCTGCCCTCCTTCCTTGCACACAGGGCTCAGGCAACTCTTTACACGAGGGCCAGCCTCTGCAAGCCTCGCCAGAATACAGACGAGACATCCCCTTCAGCTATACACTGCCAGAGACAGCCCATCTCACCCTGCAGAGGGTTCCCTCTGCTCCCTCTCTTTTGGCCTCCTGTGCATACCAGACTTGCTCCACAACCTGCACAGACAGACCCCTTCACTCCCAAATGCAGCCACAGACACACACCTGGAGCTTGCACACACCTGCAGACCCAGAACTGCACAGGTACAAATCACTGGTCTTGTACAGGCAGGAGACTGAGTGGAAAGGCAGCAAGGAGGTGTGATCAGACCATTAGTGGAGGGAGACCTTAAAGCCCAGTCACGAGCCAGTGTGCTGCCTTTTAGGAAGTGTTGTTAGCGCATTTGCAACTGCATCCACCTCAGTCAGACACCAGCTCTGTTACCCACAGCATCACAAGGTCTTCACCCCCTGACATTTATCATCCAGGCAGTTCTCCAGCACTGCTATAATGGACAAACCCTATGGCAGAAGCAAATGTTCTGAATCACAAGTATCTCCACCAGTCTGGCTCTGCATGTGCAAACACACAAGCCCTGGCTTCAGGGCTGAGCTGCATCTTTCCCAAGCACTCCCCACTTCACTCTGTATCTTTGCACTTTACAGATAGAGTGTTCTCTACAAGCATCCCAAATATAACTCCTGTACTTCCAAAGAAGTGGTTTCCCAAACTTTCTGTGCAACTCAGGCAACAATAGTACATCCATGCATTGCATATGGATTTTCATGCTATCCAAGTCAACGGTGCTCTACTGGCAGGGCCAGTTACATTGTGGTTGCCAAACCAAGAAACAGATCCAGTAGATCTCCATTAGAGGTAGATGCAGCCTGCTGGGAATGGAGACTGGGACTGCTTAGGGCTTTATTCAGCTTATTCATTAGTCCACTTGTATTTAACGATTTTTTTAAATTACAATATTTATTTCTATTTTTGCAGCGTTGTGTCTGATATATGAAAATAGATCACAGGCTGACCCTTGCACCAAGCAGAATAAATCCTAAGTGAGAAGACACAACAACCTGTAAGTAGTAGAGATTATGGCATTAGGCAGACTTGTTCTGTTGTCTCCTCCTGTTATATATACACCATGATTTTATTTTCAAAATTTCTTCTCATTTTTAACACTGCAGTGGGCTACTTTATGCCTTCCTCCACTTTGGACACAAGAAAAAATTTTAAAATTAGTTTTTCCCCCTATTATACTGGTGGCATAATCAGCTCTGCTCTGCCTTAGTTTTCCCTGGCTTCCATCACCAGTTTCTGGCCATAGGTAGTGCCTTGGGTGAGGTTTCATGCCATTTTATGCCCTTTCTGTTGTCACAAGGTCAGGTCACTTCCCTAAAAGTAACCTGCTGTGGTCAAGGTTGTTTTCCTAGACCTGGTTTATTGCCTTTTAAATGTTTTAGTGTTTTGACTGTTTCTCAGGTTGAGCACAGGATGTTTGTTGCACTGGTAAGAGGTTAGTACTGCGAAGCCTAGGGAGTGATATATGGATGGTTCATGCTTTCTTTTGGATTTAATTTTTCATCCTCTAGTGCTCTGTGGTGAAAAGAATGTTTGCTGCTTGCCTAGGGAGACACCTGACATTTAGACTTTATCTTCTGTAAAGGCTTGGGCCAAAATTCTCTACTCTGACTTTGGGAATGGCAGTAAAGGGCACACAGTTGAAGTGAAGGAGGGGACAAAGAGGGATACGTGTCCTTCTGATATCAGGCCACAGAAAGGAGCTGCTCAGCCCTCTGATAAAAGTCAGTTCCTCCAATATAAATGGGGTTTTCATCCCCAGGCACCTTGCAGAAACTCCTCAGTCCCAGAGTACTCATGGGCCTGGGGGTGGAGGAGAGGAAAAAAACAGTCACTTGGCCTACAGTGTTCTGCTACAATGTCCTGACCAGGGGAGTACTCAGGTTCTGGGTTTGGAGCTTTCACACAGCCTCTGCACACTCAAGTAAAATACAAAGGCTGAAGAAAAGGGAAAGAATCTTCCCCTGGAATACTTTGTGCTCAAGCTCAAAGCATTGAAATGCACAGGGTTTCCTTTCTTTTTCTTCCTCTTCCTATTTTTTTCTGGGTGAGTCCTAATTTTGCATTGTCCTAACCTGATTTGGCTGCCCCTGCCTCTGGCTTTATCTCATGTCCTGAGTCAGTAATGTTGATTTAACAGAGACAGATCTGACCGGAGCAGAAAGAATAAGGAAAGGACACCTTTCTGGAGATAACCATCCAGTGTAAAATGGAAAGGTGTGTGAATCTTCCCATCTCCAGGACATCAGGAGCAATGATCTCTCCCTCCAGAGCATTGATTTTCCAAGAGCTAAGCACACTGGCTTTCAGAATCTCTCCCCTTAGGTGCTTACATCTGGTTTGCTACCTGGGGTAGATAACATCAGAGATGCTCTGCTGGTCTTCCCATAGCTCTTCATTCCTGGTTTTCCCTACCCCAACTGGTCACAGCAGCAGGGAACCATTCTGAAGGGGAGGGCAGTTCTGTGAGAATATCAATGGTTGATCATGGGTCAAAGATGCCAGGAGAGGTTTCCTCTGTGAATGAAAGGTTGAAGGTTCATGTTCCACACCTGCCTGTGCCCCAGTCATTCAGATATCTGAGCTGCAGTGACTGATGGTCCATTAATAACTAAAAAGCCCCCTTTGCACAATTACTAGAAGAGGTATGAACTTTCTGTAAATGGCACTGGTTTATAGTTGTTGCAATAAATGCTACTTAGCTGGTTTCTCAGTTTTAGACAGGGATTTTGTGTCTTCTTTGATGTGCTCAGTGTGAAGAAGGATGAGTGTGGTTGCAGGTTGCATTTTTGCTGGCCTTCCTGTGGATAAGTAGCTCCTGCCTTGCAGAGCTGTAGGTGAAAGTCTTCTGCATGATTCTTTTATTTCTTCAAGTGTGGATGGGCTGTAAAAGATAGACCTGCAGCAAGAAGGACTCAGTTATGCTCAGTCCACTTCTTTCTTTATCAGAAATTTCACTTGCAGGTTGAGTATATCAGGTGGATTCTTCATAGCCTGGAAAGGCTGGGGAGCTTTCCCTGCCATACTTTGAAAGGAGGCCTGAATGTCCTTGGTCTGGTAGAATTTAGAGTGTGTTTAATTTCCATGTCACTGAAATAAAATAGTATTTGTTTTAGAGATTTTGTGAAATACTGTTGTTGTTTTCCCGGCTGACCTTTCGAGGCTGTGTATTGCCGTGGCAGCAGGTTGCTATGGGGATCACCTCACATGGGTGAGAGCATGAACCAGTGCAGAAAGGTACTCTGGGTGCTCCATGCTGCACCTGTGCAATGGTGCTGTGCCACTGGGAATTGCTCACAGAAATATCCCTTTTTTCCTGTACTTTCCTGCATTGCTTGGTGAGGGTAACTTTTTTCTAAGTTAGCTACTTATTTTCAATGGTGCCATATGTTTTGTTTCCTATTAGCAAGTATAACTTGCAGCAAATTGAGGATCAATCCTGGAGAGCTCAGGTTAAGACAAGGGTTTAAGCTATACATATTTATGATGTAATTACTCTCTTCTTTTTTTTCTCCCTTGTTTTTTGTGGTTTTGTATCACCTGTAAGGTAAAAGTATGTCAGTGGTTAATTCCTCCTGGAGAAATCCAATACAAATTCAGCAATACTTTGCTGTTGGACAGATGGCTGAAAGGAAATGATTAATCTACTAACCTTGGATTTAGGAGATATGGATTTGAGTCTCTGCTCGCTGCAGATTTTCCATGTGACACTGATGCGTAAATATCCTCGAATATGGCCACTAGCCTCTGTGCTTGAGTTCACAGACTGCAAAATAGCATCACCCTGTCTCTCAGGGCAAGGTGAGAGGAATGAAGGCACATGGCCTCAGACGAGTAATCCCATCTTCTTTACAAGGGAATCTGCTGGCCCACAGCAGAAGGTGACTGGGAATGAGTGTGGAAGAGAAAGTGATGGCAAAATATTTTGTTACAGTTTTGGGGTGGTGCAGACATTATGCTACAAACTGAGGCCCTCACATGCTGTGGGGATGGATTCACACAAGTGCCTGGCAAAGGCAAGGCTATTTTCAGGAAACTAGACCATAATTTGTAACTGCTTATGCTGACACAGATATTTCTATAGTTTCATGTCTCAAGCACACTTCTGTTTTGTATGGGCATAATTAGTGCCAGTGACTGTCTCCCAAGGGAGTGTCTGAACTGGAACTCAGCCATCCTGAAGATCCAATACCAGGAGAAGGTTATCTAAGAAAACAAGTACATCTTCCTAATCCACATCCTCCTTCCTCGTATCCCATATGAAACCTTTTTTATATGGTCCCAAATATTTATTTGTTCCTCATCTATTCTGAAGCACTCATTCAATATTTGCCACCCTACATGAAATGTGAGATACACCATAGGTTGACTATAAGCACCACATCCAATCTTCCAGCACTTGTGTACAGGCACAGTCTCCCCTCCCCCTTCCAAAACAGATCTTCTCTCTCCCTTTTTGATGAAAAATCCATCATCAAAAGTATTTATTTGTTTTAAGCGAATCCAGAAACCAAGTCTTCGAACTGCTGTCTTTTGCAATTTCCTGAGCCTACCCCACTTCTCTGCACAATTCATCATTGCTTTCTTTGTGCTCTGCCTGCTCTACCCCCAACAAACATCCAAAGACATTGAGTACAGGCCTTAGAAGCACACATGCCTGTGCATGGCTGTCTCTGCACATCCTGAGGCTGTATGGGCTGAATTCTCCAGGATTTGGAGCTTGGAGGAGGAATGCATCCAGCAGACACCTCACAGGCAGGGGCCAGGAGAAGTATTGCCTGTGTGTAACAGAGCTGAGTGTAAAAGTTGATATGTTGAAGAAAAAAATCACAAACATTCCCCAGCAACTGTCATCATGGTCCATCTCCAAGAAGGGCTTCATATCTGGGAAGAAACTGCCTGCGGGTAATTGGGTTTGCTGGAGTTGCCTCTCTAATTAATAAGTGATTTGACTTGGAGATTGGAAATAATAGTTGAAATGATGGCATAAGCACAGGGGCATTGGGGCTGCTGTTGCTGTACTATTCAGAAAGGACTTTCCTGCACAATCTAATGACACTGTATGGCAGTTTGAGGAATGTGAAGTTGTTTGCCCAGGAGACCAACAATGTGATAATATTGGCATATAACCTTCTAGTATTTGAGTAATTAGTTGCTTAGCTACTTTGGATAGGTCATTATTTTGCAAACTGGAAGCATTTGCAAGTGGTGATATTTTCCTCGGTATGGTGAAAGAGCTAAACCTATTCTGGCAGTGTACAACTCCTAGAAATATATATGCATAAATTGTTTCTAATGAGACCATCTGCCTTTTATAGCCCCTTTGGAACTAAATAGTACCCAAAGACCACTCTGTCTTTTAGATATCTGTGGTCAGGAAGGCTGCTCCTGGCAATAACAGAATGTAGTTTTTTGCAGCTAGAGAAGCTTTTTGATTCCTACATTTCAAGACGTGTTTGTGTGTGCTTGCCTGCGTGATACTGCTTATATTTGTTAAAGTTATTAGAAATCACTGTCCCAAATCTCTTAAGAGATAACATCTGGTAACTCATCTGTTAAATTAGTATTTTCAAAGATAACAGAAAGCTCGATCCTTCACTTACAGGGCTGGGGGCAGCTTGGCAAGGATTCTTCGCCATGTCAGGATCTTCCTGTATTTGCAAAGGAACAGCACTATTTTAAAGGAATACCCTCGATTTTAAATCACAGCTGAGCTGCTCAGACTCAACATCTCACTTTGAGGCGCTCACATTTTGACCCTGGTGTAAAAACAGAGTGACTTCCAGGGTTCTGCACGCACACAGCTCCCGCTGAGCTCAGCATGTTGAGCACTCAGAGGGGCTCAGCACCCCTCAGTCTCCAAACAGCTGCTGTCCTGGTGCCCAGATCAGGCCTAGGCAACAAGTTTCTTCCTTTACTCATGTTTATAACCTCACACCAATTACAACAAAAATAACATGATAACCTGTAATTCAGCACTTGGCTCCTCCTTGCCTTCACAGGGCTGGAGCCGACTGACTGAGAATAGTGGGGTCAGGTGCTTTTCTTCATGTCAAGTTTTCAGTCAAATCCCCTCTCAAGTCCTTCTATAGCAACACAGACCTTTAAAAAGCCTCCACTGACTGTTTGTTTGTTTGTTGCTTTACTCTGCAGCCACGTGGATGTATGGCATTAGTCTGAGGATTTGTAAAGTCGTGCTCCACGCCGTTTCTCTTTAAATACTCCCTGCAGTTTCTGTCGGAAGACACCTCAGGCATGTGCTGGGGGACAGCCTGTCTGGGAGGGACGATCTGCATGGGCAGGGCAGTGCTGGGGTCATGTTCCCTGGCAGCTGGTGGGGCCAGCTGGAGTGCTGACCTCTGGCTCCAGGCTGGCTGTGGCTGGGCACCCTGAATGTGCTGGGCACTCTGAGTGTGTTGGGCTGAGTGTGTTGGGCACTCTGGGTGTGCTGGGCACTCTGGGGAGTGAACAGGGTTAGTGAAGCACCTAGTGAAGAAGAAGGAGAGCTGTGCTTGCAAGGAGGGAGAGGAGGCCAAGCACACAGGTCATGGAGCAGGGACACAGCGTTCCCATTGCAGAGATGCCTGGCTGTTGAATGGAAAGGTCACCCAGGGATTGATTGTCTTGAGGCAGCTTCACAAACCTCTCCTTCCTGAGGAACCCCTTCCTCTCAGCGTGTGGCTCCAGCTCCCCCAGAGCCCTCAGAAAACCAGTGTGGGCACAGCCTTTCACCTTTTTCCAGATTAGCTCAACTAAAAGCCATGGGTGCCCATGGGACAGTGCACAGGAGGATTTTCCAGGGCATACCTGGTAGGTGACCAGCCCTGAGGCAGTCAGATGTTTCCATGATACTCTGTCTTGAATTAAATATTCTATGCCAGGTCACATTAATTAACATTCCATCTGTCATAACGCAGCAGGGTAGTGAGCTGAGGTGGGGGGGGAGGATAAACACTTTCCTATTCACTACCTGCTGTTAATTAGAAGAGAAATTAAATAATAAAAATTTTTTTTAAGGCTGCACACTTTTTAAGGGTTGGTGAATCAGTGCTTTGTGATAACTCAGCTGCTTTGGGTGAATCTAAGGTCTCAACTATAGCCAAGATTAATCCAGAACTTTAGTCAATGAGCTCAGTGCATATTCTCGTCTTAATTACAGCCTGACAGTAGCCATGCTACATACAGCTCAGGACAAATGCACATTCAGGAGGCTCAGGGTTGGAGGTTTTTCCAGTCATCATCTCAGATGTCTCCCTTTGAAATCTCACTTGCCCTATTTCCTCTCAGAGGAAAGTTTTGCTGGGAAGTTTGATAAAACTCCTTTGGTGTTTTTAGAGCTGTAGAGCTTTGAAATGTATCTGAACTTTCCTTTAGAGAACTTTTTCTTTTTTTTCCCCTTTTCTTTCTCAGCTCAATCACACTCCACAATTGCTTGGCCTTGTGTACCTGTTTGAGGTAGGTTAACTAGCATAATGAGAATATCGATGAGCTAGCATCTTGTCCTATTTTTTTTTTTAATGCAGCAAAATCCCGTTTTCTCTTCTCACCTCTCGTGTGCAGGAGTCACCACAGAGTTTGTTATTTTATCTTATTTCATGGGTGAATGTTTGTACACACCATGGAAAGGATTAACACATGAGAGCTCTGGTAATGCAGGTGGCTGTGCACCACATGTGTCTGCTGCCACAGCCATGCCAGCTGTGAGCATCACTGTGGTCCTGCCTCACATCGAGCCAGCCAGGCACAGTTAGGTTGGAGACTGCTGGAGCTACTTGTTTTGCTCTTTGGCAGGGCTGTTTTTGTAGTTTTATCTAGCCAGCTTTGCTGCTACATCTGCATTCCCAGCAGAAGCATTTGCAGTAGGGAGCAGTGGTATTCCCCCACCTACAGAACACCCAGATGCAGACACCATGTGACTTAGCTCTAAGAGGACAGCTCTGACAAAGAGCTTGGTCCCTGATAGTCTTTGCTGCTGAGATAATGGGATTTCCAAGATACAGGGCTTGAGGAGAGAATTTGCTTGTCTTTTGAATATAATGGCTGGACTTGGGTTTGGTATTGTTTCCAGTGAAACACACTTTAAAGCAGAACTTTGTTTTTATCTTGACAGGTTTGTTTGTTTGCAAATACAGAGCCTCTATCATCAGGCCAGGTCTTCTGCAAATAAGTGTCTTAGTGAGATTAAAGGCCATCCATATATAAAAGTTACCATCTGGTTTGTAAACCGCAGCTCAGGGATCAGAGGGGGACTTCCCTTGCACTTTTGTCAGAGCTCCAAGACGCCTTCCTCTGGACTGGGTCACAGCTCTGAGCTCTAATAGTCTTTGCATGCTTCAGTAGAAATGAGCAAGAGTTGACATCTTAGTCAACAAATGTAAGGAGCTCTAAAAAGTAAATCAACATGAGCAAATTGCTTCTGTTGCATAGAGAACATTGGTGTGGCCAGCGTCACTGTTACATACACAAATTAAATGTTACACGCATGAAAGGATGTTCAACCACAGACAGGAAAAATAAAAGTTCAAAAGAAAATCCATGAGGTAGGCAGAGCAGGGCCCACAGAAGGTGATGGCCAGAGGTGGACTACAGGTGAAGAGCAGGGATGGACCTGTGGGAAGTCCAAGAGTGTTCTGGGTTTAGTCCCTTTCACTGTAATTGTAATTTTCTTGTGTGACAGAGCCCCTGGAGAAGAAGGGAAGTGACAAGATAAACGGCTACATTCATTTTCATAGGTATGGGCACTGAAGGATGAAATCCAAATTGGCAGAGTAGCTGCTATCTTTTAGTATTCCAATGGGATGGAGCACCACTAGGACTTTACTACTTACCAACTCCAACATGAGGCAGACTGACCAGAAAATACTTAACAGAGTAAAGTATTTAGTGTGACTAAAATCAGAAGTGGACAAAATGGTTACATGTCTTCCTTGTGCTGCCCTGTGACTTGCCTGTTCTCAGTCTGAGAGTTTGGGAGGGCGAGCTGGACACTCCTGCCCTGGACTGTGGGTTGGCTGTGGACATGCCCTGCTGGCCCAACACTCCCTGCAAGCCAGGTCTGTGTGTCCTTGCCTGGTGAGCCTCATGCCAGGCAACTGAGCACCAACAGGTGAATTTTGGTTATTGCACAGGGCAAAATCCTGAAGCACTGAGATGCCTTCAATTCCTCTCTTAGCAAGATCCCCATTTCAGGCAGCAAAGGAAACTATGTTCTTACACAGAGTGCAGCTACAGGGCTCAGCTCTGCTTGCTGGCCGATTGTGGCTGTCCTAAACAATGCAATCACAATCCACTAACAGCCTTAATGGGAAAACATTCCTGCAATCAGGGTCCTGAAGGTACACTGGTAATCTTCCCTCTTCCACCCAGTCCTAGGTAGGTAGCAAGGGAGGATGTCTGTGTGTGCTCTCTGTGTCTGTACACTGGAAAACAGTCCTCATTCAGCTGTTCTGCCTCCAGTACCACCCTCTGGACATAAGGAACACAATAGGAAGCTGAAGTAATGAGGGAAAGTGTCTTCACCCCACTGCCAGTGAAGACCACACTGGTAGATGGCTAGAAATAGCAAGCTTTCCAATAAGACCCGGTGTTAAAATCTTAGGTTTTGTGTTACAAAAAAAGTTACAAAATGTTACAATGCTGTTAAAATGTGACCACAAGGGTTGACAGGAGCCTCTCTGTGTTCCCCTCCTGCCTGTTCTTCCTGGTCTTTAGTTTCAACTCTATCTCTGCGGTGCTGCTCCAGCCCTTTCTGATTCTATTTTATCCTCTTTGCACAAAAGACTCTTTCCTTTTAGGACTTGTCCCTGTTCCCTGAACTATTTTTACCAGTTCCACCTCAGTCTCTTTCCCCTCTGACTCACTGCTGGGAATCCTCCCCTGGATCATTCCTCCTTTTCTCGTCCCCACAGCATCACTCCTCCTCTGCTAGAGGTCGGAGCAGGAAACACTTCTCGATTCCTGGCCATAAAAAAAAAGTGATGATTTGGAAATCCTGTGCCTGAGGGCAGATCGGTGACTGCTCCTTCCAAAAGCAGAGCAAACAGGTTTCTGTGGCTCTTGCAGGGTTTAGCCAAGGTGCTTGTCACTCCTGAGATTTGTACACTGGAAGGGGAAGTGTCCTTACTGTTTCTGCGTGGTCCCCCTGCATTGTCCTCTGGATGTTCAACCTCTGCCAAAGAGGCACTGGGTGGGAGCTGGGGTGCTTTTGATCCCTTTCTGACCCCTTTCTGACCCCCCTGGTCAGAGACAAGCCACCAGCTCCTCCCTGGAGATGGTCACCTTCAAAGGCAAAACTCCATTTCTTGCTGCTGCCTCCCAACATCGCTCCTGCAGAAAGTTGTTCTCTTTGTCCTGCTAATAAATTTTTAAAGGCAATAAATCTTCACTTCTTTTAATAATTCAATTTCATCTGACCAGATTCCAGGTGGATGCTTAGGCTCTCACTTTCTCCTGGGACTTTTTGGGTGGCCAGGAGCCTGTAAACCCCAGGCCCAGCCTGTAAACCCCCCAAATCATTTGTTAACACGGGCACTCCCAGTCCTGTCCTCAGCCTCCCCGGCTGTCTGGGAGCTGCCCCTGTGGCTGGCTCACTCTGTCCCTGTCAGCAGAGGCATTCAGGGAAGCTGTGTCTTTAAGAACCACATCCCTTCCCCATGCCATGCCTTTGGGGTTGTGCTCTCCCTCCCCCAGACCTTAGATTCCCTCTCTGCAGGATGTCGGCTGTCCTCCTTGTCTCCTCCCTTCAGTAGGATGGCTTCCTCTGCTCTTGCTGTGATAAGAGTTTGTTTTCTTCTCCAACATACCCTGGGCTAATACCACTCTCTGCATTTTTCTGCTTTGATACCTGCATTTATGTTCTGATTTCTTTCTCTCTCCTGGGGCCATACTGCTTTTCTTTTCTCACCCAAAGCAGCTCTGCAGTAAAGACAGGTATAACTAATAGCACTGGGCTTCGTCAATGAAGCAGAGTTCAATTTACCCTTTGCAGAGATCGTACAGGCAAGAAACATCAGGCTAAGATTTATGTGGAACTGTTTGTCTAAATGGGCTTCCTACTTCCTTATTTCCACGGAGCGAGGAAGCTGCCAACATCTGCTCTGTGCCTGATACCACTTCCGATTCCACAAGTAGAAACTTTTCCCAAGAGCAAGTTGCTTCCCAAGCTGGTGAGGTTTTTGAATCAGGGGCTCTCTTTCCATCAGGGAAATGGATAGGTGCAGGGTGTGGGTTTGCTCTGCAGCTCCTGGCTGCACACAGCCTACATGAGCAGTGGGAATCCTTTGCTTCAAGCAGCTCAAACACCACTTGTTCTCCGAAGGGAAGGGGAGACACACAGCTTGAAATCAGTCTTCTTAGAGGGCACAAGGGCAGAGGAGCTCTTGTTCCACATTTCCCATACTCTCCAGAGAGAAACTCCTCTGTTGTTTTCATTGCTGCTGCTGTGCAGAGCTGATATGAGAGGTGATGCTTCTCTCGCCCAAACTGTGGCAGTCTTGTCTCCTGAGGGACAAAGTGCAGCTGCTGGAGAACAAGCAGCAGGTCCAGGGCAGGCTCTCTGCTGCTGGGCACTCCAGGGGTTTGGTGCTGAAGGAAGACTTCAGTGAGCCTCAGACCTACAGAGACTCTTTTACACCCAGGTTTCAACTAGAGAGAAATCCAGTTTTCTGCCTAAAGGTTATGTGGTTTATGGCTTTTGGAACGTGTTCTAAAGCTCTTATGTGTCACCCTGCATGGCTATGCAAGCATCTCAGCATTTTATTGTGCTGATACTCCTGCCTTCAGATGGAAGGGATTGTTGAAATGAATGAAAAATAGTCTGATTTTATACTAGACCTGTAACAAAATAATTTGAGGGGAATGCGTTAACTTTTGTTTTATTTAACTTTGCCAACTTTCAAGTCAGCTCTCAAGCACCCAGAAGGTTTCAGAAAATGTTTAATCTAACTCAGACAATTTCCTGAACTCCCTAACTGGACCACCCCATTTTCTGAAACGCTGCCAAAAGGCCTCAGTTACTCACAGGCTCCAGCGTGCTGCTCTTTCACAACTCCTTGCTGTCCTCTCACCCCACTCTTCAGCCGTTGTGTGTGCCTTAATATAGCCCAGAAAGAGGAACCTCCCAGACCTCCTTCTCTGTGCCTGATGGAGCAAACGCTGCCAACAGGGCTGGGGTGCCTGGTGAACACTCAGTCACTTCCAGCTGTGCATGGTGTAAGCATGGACACCCAGCCTGCTTGCCTCAGGCTGCTGCTCCAGGCATGCTTTACCCATCCTTCCAGCCTCCTGCCTGTGGCATGAGCATCTGAGCTCAGTGTCTGTCCCTAGAGAGCCAAGGGACACTCCCTATCGTGGCCCCAAGGGACAGTGCTGTGGCCTTTCTTCACCCTGCCTCACAGGGGGGCTTTGCTGCCCTGATGTCTCTGATCCTCCCTGCCTGTGCTTGGCAAAAAGCAACAGGGGCTGTTTCTCATGGTCACAGGACAGAGCTGATGGAGCATCACCTCTCTTCTCTCACCTCCCTCACCACTGCACACTGAGCCTGTGCAGCTGTGTCCACAGGGGCACATGCAGCACACAAGGATGCCAGAGCCCTCAAAGATGCATCTTTCAGACCATAAAAATTATTTATTTTTCCAGCAGAGGCAGAGCATAGAACACTTTTAACAAAGCTACAGCAAACTGGGGTTTTAGTCACTCCCTCGCTGAGAGATGCTGGCAGGCTAGGGACTTATCACCATGTGATAAAAGTTTCCTCCTGAAACTTAGTTTCCTGCTCTTCTCTTGTGCTTCCCTCTGTAGTCCACCCACACTGCTGGCTCCAAATAAGGGCAGTGAGCTCCCTAGAGCTCTCCACCACCTACTCATCACCATGCTGTCCTTCCTCCCCTGCCTACTTGCCCTGTCCCCTCCTGGTCACAGAGGAAGTGGGATGACAAGAAAAACTGGCTCAGCTTTTCCAGGGATTTCTGGAGGAATTTGTTCTCTGGACCTGGACCTGGACCTGGACCTGGACCTGGACCTGGACCTGGACCTGGACCTGGACCTGGACCTGGACCTGACTGACTCATCTTTAGGATTTTTACTGGAAAAGGTGTTATGCATCTACAAATCCAAACGAAATAAAAATCTGGGAGGAAGATGATAAACACAGCAGTAAGAAAAGTGATAAATTAAGCTGCTAGGGTCTGCAGCTTCTTGCTGGTTAAACTGCCACAGAACTCACCAGAAGCCATCCGAAGCACTGGGGTCAGAGCTTGCCTTGCAGCACAGCCTTGCTGTGGGATGCTCAGTCCCAGCATGTGCAGGAAGCTGGTGGTGTTCCCAGCTCCCCAGGCAGGGCTGGAAGAAGTGATGAAATTTTCAGAGCTCAGGGCTTTCCTCCCTTCTCCCACGGGAAGCAACTTTGCTGCAGGGGGGACACTGCCGGTAGGGAACAGTAATTTTGTGAAGGCAAAATATTGCCAAGGGCAGGGGCTTTCCTGGAGGCAGAGCCATCTGGGAATGGCAGGACTGGGTTCCACATACTCAGGATGGATGGCTTGCCTTGGGTCTTGTAGGTGACATGCAGCTCTTAGAAGGTTAAACCTCTGCTCTGATCATGATGGCACACAGGGTCTTCCACAGCTTCAGTGTCAAGGAGTTATTGCTCAGATATAATTTCCCTATCCTTCACAGAATTATTGCAGCAGGGAGAGGATTAACAGGTATGCAAATCACAGTGGAGGTGGGGGGAGAGCTATGCTAAAAAATTAATAAATGCCATGGTGGTATTGCTGTTCAAGCTCTCCAGTGCCTTTTTAGGAAAACTAATGTGTTTGCAGGGTGACTGCAAGCCTGATGGGAAGAGGGAGCCCAGAGCCAACCTTCCCCCTCCTGGCTCCTGCTCTGGGTCAGGTAACAGGATCTCCTGCACAGCTGGGGCTGGGAACAAGCAGCCAGCACCCCCTGCACACACACACAGACTGTGCAGAACTGCAGAGTGCCCCTCCTCCGATGCTCAGCACTGCTGCATGCGAGGAGAGGAGGTGGCAAATGATGGCAGGAGCACAGCTAAAGCTGCATGTTAAGCCAAGTGAGTGAGGAAGGCACTCGCCAGAGTATCTGTCTCTGCTAGGACTGACTGTGGTCCCTGACATGCTGGGCTGCGTTGAGACCTCATGTCATCCTGCAGCCACACGGCACAGCCTGCTCCCGCCGTCTGGCTGTCATCTGCCGGTGACCAGCAGGGCCAGGCAGCAGCCCCGGGTGAGCAGGCAGCTGAGTCCCTCCTTCACCCTTGGTACTTCCCCTGTTGCCCTGTCCCAGCTCCCTGCCCAGGTCTGATTCAAACGGGAAGCAGCACATCTGCATCCCCACCTCACCCACCCCAGAGAGTACATGGGGATGGCTAATGGCAAGCCAGAGTGATTCAAATAAGTCCCCTAGTGCCCAATCTCAATTCCTAAATAAGCCTGCTTTAAATTACATTGATTTATGATTCACATATTTTTATTTGATCACTCAGTGGTGCTGCAAACCTTCAGGCGCTTTAGGTGTTTCTAATCTCTCCATCCTGTTGGATGGAGGCACCGCTTGCAAAAGGCTCATTTTTAACCCCTGAATCCACCAGCCACTCAGCCAGAACTGCCCAGAAGCCTCTCTGCTGTCCTCTTCTTACTGGGGCTGTCTCTTTTCCTGGCTCTTGCACATCATGGTGTAGTGGTGTGATCACAGCATAGATTATCCAGCATCTCTGGGGTCTCCTGCTGTCACGCCAAGACACTCAACAAGAAACCAGGGTGAGGATATTTTGGACATTGGTTGTGACAGTCCACATCTCTGGGAGCTTACATTTTAACATTTGTACCAGGAAATCAGCTCTCTCAGTGTCACAGGGTTAGACAAATACCTGATAAAGAAATAAACCTGTCAAATAAATTTACTTTACAAAGGACCAAGCCCCGCAGAAGTCTCTGTTGTGTATTTTAAAAACTGCCTCACGCCTTCACAAACAGACTGCCTGGGACACTGCATTCCTGTGCACTTGGAGCCACTGGCAGCAGAAAAGGGACCATCCTTGGGGCTGTTTCACTGTGATTCAGCACCAGCTGCTGAGCAGACCTGCTCTGCTACTCCTCCTCCTCCTTCTCCATATCCTCATCCTGCTCTTCCAGCACTGACTGGGTGAGAGATGGGGCTGACTCACCTTGTTCTGCCTCCAAAGCAAAGCTGAGGGCCCCACGGAGCACCCAGAGTTACCGCAGGTGAAGTGAAAGCAAACACTGAGCAGGAAAGGCTTCAAGGTTGTTAGAAACTCAGTGGGGTGTTTGAAGCCCTGGCAAGTCAAATACGAGCTGAGCGTGAGGCTGTGTTTTTGAGGCGAGCTGTAGCTGTAGAAATAAGGCTGGGAAAGGATTTTCTGGATTCCCCCAGCCTGAGCTGCCTGTGCCACATCTGCTGTGCTCACAAGATAGGCTGAGTGCTTGGGCAGCAGTGGGTTCCTTCCCTCCGGAGAGCTCTTGTTTACTATCAAATAACCTTGAAGACAGAGACGCTGCTTTGTGTCCACAGAGCCATGCGCTGCTCTGAGCCGCTGGTTTCTCCAGAACAACACACCCTCCCTTCCCGGTGTTTCCCAGCACACAGAGCTGCTGCTTCCTGCTACCCAGGGCCCTGACTCCCAGACTTACTAAGCACCTTTTTGCTGCAGCGTATTTGCATCTCTTTGTTGATTTTGCTAATCAAGCTCACTCCTGAGCCTTTGAAAAGAGCAGTACTCAAAGGCACTCTGTCTCTTTGGGCATGGCAGCCATTTCAGGAGAGGTAACCCCTTGGGGACCAGGCACGTTTGGTCACTAGGCTGTTACGGGCTGTGCTGGGGGCACCAGCTGCTGGGTGGGCAGAGCATCCCGGTTTCGGAGGCACAGGCTCACCCAACTTTCTGAGCCAAGGTAATGCCACACTGCCACCAAAAGGGCAACACTTCCCTGCCTGTCCATGACCCCTTGCCCTGCTCCCCGACCCAGGCAGCACTGCCTCCCCCCTTTGCAGGTTGATCTCCTGCCCTGAACCTTCCCACCCTGTTCCCACCCACCCTGAGGGGCTTCTGGGTCTGGCTTCTGCTGGTTTGGTGAGTGCAGCCAGCCCGTGTGGGGACATTCCCAACCACTGCCCTGTGCTGAGCTCGCCCTGTAGGGAGGTTTCTCACATTCCCAGGTGCTCCCAGCAGCCAGTGGCTAGCACAGGTAGGGTCCCCAGGCTGGGGAAGCTGAGCTGTCCAGGGCAGCCAGGCAGCTACATAGTCACCCTCGTGACACGGAGCAAGGGGCAGAAGGATGAACTACTCTGCAAACCCAGCTCCATCCCTTGCTTAACTCTGCCCATGGGTTGGCCCAATTCAGAAAGAATTACATTTGTGTGGACTGGCAAGTCACATAGATACTTAAAAGTGATATTTGCCCTAAGATGCCATGGAGTGGGGAGATAAGATACCCAGCTTCAAACTATTTGTTTCAGTTCCCTCGGTGCTTTATGCCATCAGTTTCAGCATCTCAGCAAGAGAGCCCAAGCCTGGCCTCACTGAGTGGTCAGGCACCAAATGCCCTTTGGATTCCTGTGGTGGTGGAGGAAGTTCTCCTCAACAAGCACCCACAGACCACTGACACAACACGTGGCAGTGGCAGCCCAGGTCTCCCCAGCCCCAGTGCTGGGCTCTGTGGTTACCAGCAGCAGTGTGAGAGCAGCCAGGCCAGGCTGTCACAGAAGAGTCCCTTTGGCACATGTTGGCTCCAGCACTGAATCCGCATACCGTATTTGCCAAGGGTTATTAGTGTTGATCAGCTGTTAAATAATCTGCCCTTTTCATTTCAGGAGGCCTGTCAGGACTTGCCTTCACATAGGGTTTAGTTAAACAGAAGTTTTACGGCATATTGGAAAAGGCTTTTTGTTAGGTAGCTTTTTCCTTGAAATTTCGACAGCTACAAATACTAAACACTGTCTCTGACATCATGAGCATCTGCCACATGTGTTGCCTAACCCTCTGCATCCTCAGTGTGTGGAAAAGCCTGCAGCCACAGAGCACTGGAAATCGGGCTGCAGTCCCACTGGCACTCCTCACTGTGCCAGGGAAAGGCCCGAGCCAGGAGATGAAGATAAAGGCAGATCCCACATCAGAAAATGAAATTATCCCCTGTTGGAGAAGGGCCCTGTGAGCTTGCTGTACACAGGTTTTAAAAGCAGCCTCACCCTGCTCTGCACCTGCAGGGATACAGTCTTTGGGATGACTTATAGTTGTGTTTCAGCATCCTTCGTTTTATCTGTGTCTCTTCAGGGCCGTAACACCCTTTGCCAGAATTAATTAATTAGCCAGAAACAGAAGCTCCAGAGCCTGGGGAGGCTGGGAGCACGGGCCAGTGGTTCAGAGGGGGTGGCTTGTGACTCACAAGGAAACAGCAGGATGGGGTAAGAACCACATTTCGTGGTTAGGCAACACCGTGAAAGGACTCTGGAAAGTCAGGTCAGGAAAAAACCTCACTTCAGGACTGAGGGGAGCTGCAATAACCAGCTGGTTTCACACATGTAATTATGCCCACCACCCTACAAATTTTTAAAAGAGCTGGAAAGGAATGAAAAATATGGATGTGGTAGTGGAGATCTGAAGAGGGGATTGCCATGCATACTGGATAGTCTTGAACAGCCCAGCAGAAAAAAAGTTGTGCTACTCTGCAGGCAAAGGACCTTCACTGTTAGTGCAAGTGAACTGAAACTCCTGCCTGCCCAATGGCCCCACACTCCCCACCTCCCATTCCTCCCACCTGCAGGTCCTGAGTGTCTGTTGAACTCCAAGGGCTTTTCACCATGGTTCCTTCATCATGGGGGAAGAAACCCACAGTGCCAGGGGAGCTTGCTGCCCACCTGCCCTGCTGGGGGCAGAGCTCTGCCCTCCTCCCCGCAGGGCTGAGCCAAAGCTGGTGTCTAGGTGGTACCTCCAGGTGGGACCTGCCTGCTGGCAGAGAGCAGGGGAGCAGGAGGTCCCTGCAGAGCTGAGATGTCCATGTTTTCCTCAGCCATGCCCAGTAAGATGAGAGCATGTCAGCAGATACCTCAGCAAGATCAGTCTTCACTTTCTCTCCCACCACTCCTCTGGGGAGAAGAAACAAAAGCAACTGTGAAAACCAACCAATTTGACTGTAATGAACCATAAAACATGGGATCAGTTCTCCAGCCCTGGCTCACCTCACCAGCACAGTGACTTGGTTGTGCCTTGCTGGCACTGCCTGCATTACACATCAGGCAACAAAGCCAGCATTTAGAATTGATTAATTGATTTGTACATTAAATAAGTATTTGTGCTCGATTATTGGCAGGTTTGTTAATGGATTACTATTTAAACTATTGTGATATTTTAAATTACACGTTATTTTATAGATGCACATTTACTTAAAAAAAGAGCTCCCCTTGCATCTATTAACATATTAAAAAGAAAATAAAACATTCAGGCTGTTATAATGCACAATGTGGCATTACTCTGGGTGCTTCCTAAGCTAGGGAAATCTTATTTGTTTAATAATAAGTTATCCATGAATATGCAAATCTGCATCAGTGCAGTACCTCACTGCTGTCACTATTAATGAGTTGCAAATTAATGTGACAACAAAAGGAAAATCTATTTAGTGACAGATTTGTGGTTCATACCTGGCTCAAGAGAGCAACCGTCTACAGTCAACGTCAGCCTGCTGGAGGAAAATGTGCACATGGCATGGACGAGGTTTTCTTCAGGACTGGCAAACCAGAAACAAGCAATGGCTCTCTTCACCCCAAGGGCAGAAGGCAGTGCTGCTCCTAATGATCCATCACACTTAACTTGCAGGAAAATATGAATATCCCCTTCACTGTGCAGTCAGGGGGAACACATGCAAAACACATGAATGGGTGAAATGCAGAGCTATCAAGACTGGTGGACATCATGGTGGGGTACTTAGAACTTCATCTTCTTCAGATCTCTTTGGAGATTTTTGCCCCTGACATCTTTCCAAGTCAAACTTGTTGGTTTCCTACCACCTTCTCCTGATCCTCCTTCTAGCAGTAATGCAATGGTGAATGAGCACATTGAGAAAATATCTAATTTGTGTCTTCACAATTACAGCATTCAACTCTTCTGTCTTGTGTGGTGGTGCCAAGCCCTCTCCTACCAACACTGGACTCATACCGAAATGACAATATATTCTGCAAACAACTATTTTTACAATTACCTTGCACCTGTGCAAATTTAAAGTGATAATGTGTGCCTTTTCCCTGTGCAAGCTGATGATGCTGAATGTTTACCACCAGTCTTACAGAGCCTGAGAATGGCAGCTGCCTGCATTTACCACTCCCTGACGCCTTGTTCATATTAGTCCACAAGTTATGGGTGCCATCTATAGTTTCATTATTTAGCACAGAAATTAAGGGAGGGGTCATCTTCAAACTTTTTTGATTCGTGGAGCGACCTGGGCCCCTGGGAGCCAGCTTTTTAAATTATTTAAAATTTTAAAATTTAAATTATTTAAAATTTATTAAAATTTTTAAAAACTGGGAGCAGTTTTTAAAGTTATTTCCATTCTGTTCCTGCAAACTAGAATCATAGAATCGTTAAGGTTGGAAAAGACCTCTCCAAGATCATCAGGTCCAAAGGTTAACCCAACACTGACAAGTCCACCACTAAGCCCTGTGCCTCAGCACCACATCTACACTTCCTCTGACCCTTGCTTGCCACTGATTTCATCAGTGTCTTTGGCACAAGACTGCAGCTCAGCCACCACAGCAAAGCAGAAGAAATGGAAGAGTGGCTGGAGGGAGAAATTACCCAAACAGGAAACTGCCAGGGCTGACCCCACTCTGCAGAACTGTTGGGTAAGGTGGGAAGGCACAGGAGGGGTTCAATATTTTGGTCCTCAGCAGCATTGCTTATCTCAGGAGAAATCTCCCAGCACTGCCTGTGGCTTCCCTTTAGCCTCCTTGCCAGGCAGCCAGCCTGGAATTGGGTATTCCCTGGGATTTCCCAGCCAGCAACAAGTAAAATGTTGACAGAGGGACCTCTTTTAAGTGAGGCTCATCTTTCTGCACCAACTGGAAATAGGGTTTTTCCCCTATTGCACCAGTGGTTGTCCAACATCTCCACAGGGCAGCACAGACTCCCAGCCAGGCAAATCCAAGTGTTAAGCAGGAAAAAATCAAGGAAACACCTTGGCTTTGTCCCCAGCACAGCATCAACTCCACACTTTCACCTTGCAGAAGGCAAGAAACAGGATCAGCAGGGTTTTACCATCCCCAAAGGCTGCGTTTCCATTTCCTTATTTTTTTATTAACCTGGAGCAAAGCCAGCGGTGTGAAGCAAGCATCTTTGGCCCAAGGAGGATGCACAGGAAAGCGCTTTAAAGGAGAGCAGTGTGAGATCAGAAACTGAACTGCTAAACACAGCTCCCGTGCTGGCTGGAGCTCGTCCAGCCCCAGCTCTGCAGGATTCAGACATTCCCAGGGCTGGCCAGTGTTTCCCTCCCCTACCTACACTCGATGCCACCAAGTTCACTCCCTGCTGGCTCGCTGCCATCTCTCCTCTCCCAAGGTAGCTCTCCCCTGGGCTTGCCCCCTGCAAAACTACACCTGCATGCAGCCTCTCCTGGCACAGTCTCTCCCAAACCACCCAGCACAGGGGCAGCCAAGCCAGCCTCACACCCCCTCCTGCTTCACTGAACCCTCCGTGCTCCCTCAAGCACCATCACACAGCAAAGTCCCTTTAAAAAAGCACATCCCCGAGTACAAAACGGCTCCATTATATCCAGGGACAGCGCTGGGATCAGGTGTTCCCTGCCATGACCCTATTTTTAGAGCGCAGACGCCCGGGGCAAGCACACACGTTCGCATTACAGCAGCATGAGGCTGTTACTGTATTGAGCACCAGGCAGGAGCCAGAACGGAGCAGACCCAACTCTAGCCGGTGCAGGCAGGGGAAAGCTGACTAAGCAGGGATGCTGGGGGAGCGAGTGCTCGGGATTCTTTGAGGAGGAGCTGGCCAAAAGAAGAAGCCACGTCAGTCTTTGTTTGCCCGAGGGGCTCAGCGAGGTGTCTGCCACACACCCCGGGAAGTGGCACGGAGCTGATTTATACCATCCAAGCATTGCACAGCTGATCAGATAAAGGTGTCTGTAACAATTGCTGTTAACGTTCTCCCTTGTCTTAAATTTTCTGGCCCACCTCTTGTTTCTGGGAAAATCAGGGGCTGAAAGTAGCTGGCACTAGAGAGTAGGGATGTTTGTGTTTCAGTTCCTTGCAAAGCTGGAGATGGTTTTAAAAGGAAATCCAGCATGCACATGCATAAGCTGTGCAGGAGAGACCATCACCCTCCTTACCCAAAGTCTGGAAAAAAGATATAGGTAGATGTGTTAGGACTAAAAACTCCCTGTCTTGTGCAGAAAGGGACTTCAGCTTCCAGCAGCAGAGAGCTTTTGGACCCTTCTCTCACCTCTTGGCTCAGCTACAAAACCACCTTACCCACAGAACAGCCCCACTGTAAGCCACAGAGTACAAACGTCTGGCAAAAGACTCACCGGCAACACACCACGGGAGGCAGCAGCTCCGAGTCCTTCCCTCGGTGCACCTTCAGAAATGAGGCATCATTCTCCCTTACCTTCAGCCTTCAGGACAGCAGAGAAAGCTTTTCCCAGATGCTTTTCCCAGACTGACCAGGTGCTTTGTTCAAAAGCCTTTTGGTGGGGTCCTGGCCCTCATGGGAAGAGCAGCACGGTTTGAACACCTCAGTGGCAATTGGCTGTCACAGGATATGCCACTGTCACTAACAGTCCCAAAGCAAAACTCAGGAGTTTGGGTTCACAGCAAGAACTTCCTTCCTCAAGGGGAAGAGCAGACCCAGGCTCTGCAGAGAGGGTCTGCCCAAGCCCAGGGAGCCCTGCCTCTCAGATGCAAGTTCCCAAGCAGTGCAGAAGTGACATTCTGGTCACTGTCCCTTTAGATCCCCCCAAAGTGTGCTCACAGCTTAATGCTCCACATTAAAACTGAAGTATTTCCCCTAGTACTATTTTACTTCCCTCTGCAGACTCCACTGGAAAGAGAATTCAGCCAATGAAAATTAAAAGGATGACAAAGGAAGGAAAATGAACCTATTCACAATTCTTTAGCTAAAAGGTGGTGCAGAAAGTATCGTCTCCAGCAAAAAAACCACCATTTTAAAAACTCTGTCCCACAAAAAGTGCCCACCTGATGTTTTCTTGGAACTTTGAATTTAGAAAGCCAATACAGATTGTACCCCAGATTTCATCAGCTGCTTGCCAGCAGCTGTGCCAGCCCTGCTCCACTTTGGAAACTACTTAATAAGCATAAATGAGGTGAAGTTCATGTGACAACCAGGCAAGGAGTTAATGGGAGTCACTTTAGCCTCTTCATTTCTCAACAGTTTTATTGCCTTTAAGAAAATTTTTGTAAAATATAAATACAAAGGCAGAAGATTTACTTACAAAGTTAAAACACAGATCTCAAACATAAACACACAATTCAGAAAATTTAGTTTATGTACAGTTTCAAGCAACTTCAACATATGTTAGTTTTTCAATATTTTACAAGGTACAGAAAAAATAGTTCAAAGTCTTCTTTAAATAAAGAGCATAAAATGTTTAAACATATATAAACAATCCGGTTTGATGTGTGAAAACTAAATTTCACAGCTTTTAAATTAGGATATAAAAGTTCTTACAATTAGTTGATGCGTATGGATATGGTTTAATTTATATTACAAACTATTGAATTATATTCAATAGTGCTTACCTGGCCAAAGCAGGTAATTCTGTAAACAAAAAAAACGAAAATAATATCACCAAGTGCCTTACCGAATTCTATCTCCCAAACAAGCCACACGACTTTGATCACATCACCTAGAAAAAGTATGTTCTGTGTAATCAGTGCTTTGTATGAAACAAAGTCAATGTGTGTGGGTGTATTCTTTAAAAAAAAACGTGTTCCGAGTAATAACAAACTTATCCCAAAGCCTGTGTGCATTTAAAGAAACATTATATAACAATTTTGTAAAAACTGATTGAAGTTAAAAAAAAATTCTTCCAAAATCCATCCAACTGGAATTCAGATCTCTTATATAAAGGAAAGATATTTTCATATTTAATAGTGTCCTTTCTTTACAGAAACAATTTCATTTGAACACATATACATAAAGAAGTAACTGTATAGAGCACTGTACATTAAATGGCCTGATGGTTCACCAGAGGATGTCGAAGGGAGGATCCTCGTGTGGATGCAACCAGTGAAGCTCGGAGCCCAGCAGAGACTTGAGCTCGCTTGTAAACTCTACCAAGTCCAACAGCTCTTTGCTCTCTGGGTTAAAAGCTTCAAGGTCCGTAGCACAAGAGAACAACTGGCTGAGGGAAGTCTGTTTGTAAAACTCTGCCTCCGTGATGGTGACGACTTCCAGGTTGGGGAAGTTGCAGCGGAAGATGCGAGACGACATTTTTAGCCTCTTCACCACGTCCGAGAGCAGAAGCCAATTCCGTGGTCTGTGGAAGCAAAGGAGAAGGAGGCTCCAATAACTGATAATAAATCACAGGATTCTTGACTTTCCCCAAAATCACTGTGTGACAAACCCTCCCTGATCCCACGCCCACAAACAACCCCATCCCAACTTGCACAGATAAAGGTTTGCCCAGCTGAGCCCAACTTTCATTTCACAAATTAGGAGATAGCTCATAGTTACAACCACAAAATTCAGCACCTCTGACTTCCAGAGATGCCAATATTAAATAGAAGTCAACTGTGAGTTGGTTTTTTGTTAGGTAAACAACACAGTTTAATTCAATCTTTGTGCTTGGCCACTTCAGGGAATTTAAGTTACTCAAGTAACTCAAGTTTTGTTACTCAAGTTACAAAAACATGCTAAAACCCACACTCCTGTATGATCAATATTTAAAATTGTCATCAAAATTAGTGCAAATGGTTAAGAACAGCCATTTACAAAGCTAATTTATATCTTCAATATAATAGATAATACAACTTTCCAGGTCTTTGCTTATTATTAAGTATCATAGAATCTTCCCTAAGATTCTTGCTTGTTCCAATTCAGAGATTAAACCAGTTTTGCTCCAAAGTCTAGAAAAGCAGTAATGGTGCCATTTTGTCATCCACGAAAGTGTGTCCACTCAGCAGCAGAGCAGAAAAGCCCGTGAAATACAATTAGCACCTCACAAACATGATACCCAAATTTAAGCGCTAGAAGCACTTCTATTTTGGGAAGTTATAAACAAGATGCCTGTCTGGGATGAGGAAAGGAATTTGTGTTCAAACGTCACTTGTCCTGTTTGGGAATATGGCACTCAAAACTCAGCCCGGACAAACCAGCCTTTTTTCTCTCACCTCCCATTAGTTTATTTCCAAAAAAAAAAAAACCAAAAAACCCAGACAGTATTGACCTGTCATTTATGTTACATAAATGCAAACGCTTTTCCCCACTGACACAAACTGCCACCAACCCAAGCAGATCATCCCAGCTATTTTAACCCCAAAACCTGTATTTGTTCTTACCCCTGAGAGAGACACACTTGAATGTTGTAACACGGTAAGGGAGGCTCATCCAAAAATTCAAATTCAAACACATCGCTGAAGCCATCTTCATCTTCATCACCTGGGCCAGGAGGATTTGCCAACACATCAAATCCAGATTCATCTTTTGGATCTAAATAAAATTGAATAAAGGTGCTAAGTCAGCAATGAGAAGGCTGTTGCAGGTCTTGCTTTTTTCCCCAATAACGTGATCTGTAAACAAAATCAGTTTGCTTCCTTCCTAGCTTTCTCCACCACAACAACAAAACAGCCCCCACCCCCATGTGCCCCATGTTTTTAAAGTCTCTGCATACAAAGAAATAAAGGGCAACATTTGCTCACCGCACACAGAGCTGCCATAGAAATCCCAGTACAAACCAGGGTCATCAACACTTCGACCTTGCAGGTCAGTTAAATACTCTGGAGAGGAAAAAACAACAACAAAAAAATACTGATGAGAACAAAAAGCTGGCAAACTTAGCAGACTGCACGTCGCACAGCCTAAGCATGCGTCCTCCATACCTTCCATCAAAAAATCCCACACCACATTCCTGGCACTTGTGCTACAAACAGCATATATACACCATTCTCCCACATCAAATAATGACCCACCACATCAGATAACCACCCAAGACCCAGCCCTAAGCTTCAGAAACCAAGAGCAGTATTTTATTTTTGTGAAGATAAGGTGTACCATATTTTGGGCCTTCAGAGTTACTCTGGACACCAACTTGAGGGTGACACCAACTTGAGGGTGAAACCAGGGCCCCAAATAAACTGATGAAAAAGGTTTTTCCACACAGGTATGTTCAGAAGATGTAGTTCTTTTCCACAGATATAATCTGGGAGATTTACCAGCTGAATTGGTGAGAAGATACTGAAAAGGATGCTAGGAAGGCAAAGATACTGGACTTTACTGGAGTTCTGACACACCTATGTGCCTTCTACACTGCACCATTTAAACAGGTAAACAGATGAGTACTTAAACTCATGGACTGTGAACACTGCACACATGCTCAGAGCTAAGTTATTAGGGAATGCAAGTGTCTTCATCCAAAACTAGGAGGAAAAAAACCCTAAAACCATGTTAAAACATGGACATGTTTAAAGACAAGAGCCTTTAATGTAGTTTTACAGTATTTCAGATATAAAACAAGGCAGAACTGGCAAAGCCAAAAATAGTCTAAAATAAAAAGCAAGACCATGGGAAAACATGGGTATGTTTAACAAACAGCTATTTGAATTGGCAAGTTTCTTGTTTTCATTTCAAGCAGAAAACTGAAGGCACCGAAACAGCCCGCTGACCTCCTACCTACCTATCAAATCTGACAGTGGAATAATCCTTATGACTTATTAAGAGTTTCAATTAGAAGGAGCCCCCAAGCATGGCTGCTCTTCCCACCTGCAGCCTGTGGGGTTTTGCTGGCAAAAAGGCAGCTACTGCAGCCCAGCCCACCCCACGGATCCTTGGCACGAAGTCACCCCTGCCAGGCAGGAGGGACTTGGGGGGACAGAGAACAGCCCCCCATCTGCCAGGAGCAGAAAGCCCCATGCAATGTGGGCACAGACCTGTGAGGAAGGTCTCCATGAGCTCACTGTGGGTCATTTTCACGATGGTCCTCCCAGAGTAGGTTGCAAGTGTTGGATCAGCACCATAGGACAGTAACAGGCGGACAATTTCCAAGTGGTCATTTTCGACTGCGTCGTGGATTGGTCTGGTGTGAAAGAAAAGAAAAATCACGGTGTTACATTTTGACTCAACAGTATTATGCCAATGTTTTTGACAAGAAACTTCTGACTGTAGATCAAAGTTATTTATAGAAAGTAACACTATTAATACAGCTGCCAATCATCTTCTTGTCGGTTTTACTTGCATATCATATCCTCCCCTCTTGTCTTCAGTCAGACTGCTCAGGGCAGATATTTCTGTTATGTCTCTCCCTTGCTGTACACATTTTGAGGGACAGTAAAATAATTACACCGCTGTAACAGAAAGCAGGAGTTTGTGTGAAGCCTCACAAACATAATTTTGCTGCAAGTCACTCTACCGTTCCAAATCTCTGCCAATTTAACAGCGTGTTGTGGAGTAAGGCTCATTCAGCCTGCCTCTGGGCAAGCACGGAAATCAGTTACCCAAAGCTCCTAAATTATGTACACAGAAATAAGTTATGAAAATTTGCTAGGAATTAAACTTCCACACAGAACATCCTCTTTAAACAGTACTTGTGAATATATTTGCAGCACAATTCAACCCTCCTAATCAGAGAATAGAAAAACATGTTATTTTAAGTGTAGTCCACCCAGAAATTAATGCATTTTATGCGGCGTGAGCAATCTATACAAGCTCAGACATAGATTTTGTGAGCCTTCAGAAGGATTATTCATTAATACACAGGCCTGCAATTCCAGGTTTAGAATTCTTTATCGCTAATTATAAATCGCATTAACTTTTGCCTTTAAAATTGATTATACGTAACGGGGAGTTGTCTGGAAGTAGAACATATTACCCTTCAGACTAATGAAGATGTGTTAAAATCCCATCTTTTCCTTAGACAGCAAGAGCAGAGAACTAAAAGCAGAGTCAAATGCGTGGACAGTGATCATGGCAGTCCAACTCAGCTCAACACTCCTCCTTCGGGCTGTCAACACCACTGCCCCCCAACAAGGCTTCCAAGCTCTCAGGGAGCTGGTATGAAAAGGCAAGGACTTTATCCAGGATCACACACTGCCTTCCTGGAAAGCTTTCAGAATGATGTTACAAGGGGAAGTCATCTGGAAGCACAGCCAAGCAAACCTCTCTGCTCCATCTCCCGATCCACCAAGCAACTCTCAGCTGGCAACCAGGGCTTCAGCTCCCTCCTGCCAAGAGGTCACATCCCACCACTCCTGCCACACATGGCAATGTCCCCTCTATGTCACCACAACTTTGGCATGACCTGGAACCCACGTGAGCTCAGGACAGAGGAGGGCAAGATCAAATCAGTCAGAAGAGGATGGCACACCACCGTTTTCCCATCTATCCCACAGCACTGCTGGTAGGAGGGGGAGGAGAGGCACTCTGATACATCTCAGAGAGATGTTCCAGATGTCTTTACTCCAAGTGCTTTCCAGCAGGCTGTGCTTAGGGTGACTAACACTGGCTACATGTGAAAGGTTCTTGTTTGCCCCCATCTTGCTGGAAAGCTGCATGTCTATATTGGTTTTGACATATGCATGATATACTGACATGAGGAGGTGCACTTGGGGACTTCGTGGCTCATTCCCTACGGAAAGAAGGCTTATCCCATGCTGCTTGCCTCCTAGACACCCCAAGCCACGAAGACAGTGAAGAAGCAGGTGATCCTCGAGCTGCTGAGCAGAGTCCTCAGTCCAGCTTGTGCCAGCCCTCAGACCCTTGGCAGCAGAGAGCACAGCATGTGGACGCCTTCAAAGCCCAACATACCACTCCTTGAAAGCCACCTCCAGATTTAAAGACCAGAGAGGTCCATGAAGATCACTTGCAAAGGCTCAGGATATCCCTTCTCAGTTTCTGAGGGAATGTCTCTAACACAACATTGAAACTGACGCCTTTGAGACAGACAGTGCTGGAGGAGGCAGCATTCCCGGGATCCCCTGCGAGTCTCACCCTCCCACCTCCACCTACCGACTCAGTGCTTCCCCACAGGGGAAGCATCACATCCAGGATCTGGTCAGTGCTACATCCCAGTGTCACATCCCAGGTGACACTAAGCAGGAGGCAACAAATAACAGAGGTGCCAACGCAGAGGCTGAAGAGATATCGGGTGTTTCTTGCTGTCAGCAAGCATCTGAGGCCTGAGCTGCTGGGTCACGGCACTCTGAGCATCTACAGCAGGAAAGGTCAGCCTTGCTGCAAACCCTCCTGTTCCCCACTGGGCATGAAGCATCCCTGGCTGGAAGTCTGGCAACAGGCACAGGGAGCAGATGAGAGTTACGGCTGCTGCCAAGTGCTGGGAATGCTTTCTCCCCCACTCCCTTGCTTTACTGGAGTCTTTAATTTTGAACTCCTTTTAAATTTTATTTCAGAATTACAATTTTCTGGGTTTGGGGGTGAGGAAGTTTGAGGAGTGTTGTGGGATTATTGGTTTGTGGGTTTTCTTGTTTGCGTTTGGGTTTTTTTTAAACTGACTTACCTAAGTGGCTTTTGAAGCAGTAATGAATTCAAGATGATCCCTTAACTTATTAAAAACAGCATCTAAATCACCGCCCAGTGTTTCAATTGATTTAACGACACTCAGACGAGTTTATTAAAGGGTGCCTGGGCATTCCCCAGGAATGAAAAATTGCAGCACATGGGCTGTAACCCTGGGATGGAACCTCCTCCTGCCTTTCTTCAGGTTACCAAGCCCAATGTGGTGCTGCAGACAGAGGCAGCAGGGCAGGCAGGGGGGCAAACCCAGATTTGTCATCTAAGAGTACACAGGGAGGCTGCCTGGGCATGAGAAGGGATTTTACAGAGGCATGGGGAAGGAAAGGCGTAGTAAACCAGTGCGGAAGAAGGAAGAACAATAAATAGAAGGAAGGAAAGAAAACACTGGCAGGGAGTGGGGGGAAACGGAGATTCCCCATAGGTAACTTAAGGGAGAAAGGGCCAAAACAGAGCACTGACAGACTCTTTTACTGGCTAGAACAGCTTCTTGGCAAGCTCACGAGCGGGACCATGCAAAGGCACAGCTATTCGTTTGCTGCTCCCAGCAGGGCCAGCAGAGGAGGGAGTATTCTTTAGTCTTGGCAGAGTTTAACCACCCTCTTTGTAGGATGCAAAAGCAAGTACTGGAATAGGCAACATTTTCAGATGTGGAGAAAAAAAGATCCCTGGGAGTCCTCTCCTGGGCTGCTTTGCCCATACAATCTCTTCCACCCTGAGCATCGTGGAAATAAACACTCTCTATCCCTAATGGTGCAGTTAACATAGCACAGCTCGTTTCTAAAACAAACCCTTCAAAAGGCCCCAGAAGGATCTGGGGACATTCGAGAGCTGCAATATCCTACAAAAGACACACATCTCAACCCTCTCTTGTGTACTGTCGAATTCTTCCTACTATTTTTACCGCCACTACAGTTAGGAAAACATTTCACTGGGGGTTTATCATTCCACCACCAAAATTATAAACTATTTAGACCAGTCAGGGTTTGCTCTCAGCCTTTCAGGCACCACCAGAATTTTCCTCCGTGCAGTAAGAGGTCTTGCAACTCGCCGAGCAATGCCATACTCCGGCGTTCTGTTTTTATTTCCATCCTCTCCGTTACGCAAGGCTGCCCCACGGAAGAGGCAAGGCACAAGTTGCAGGAGGGCAGCTACGCAGGCTGGCTCTTCTTTAACGCAATTAGCTGCTGGAAGGGATGGCTCTGCCAAGACCAGCTGAAAGGACACAGGAAGAGAGCCATCTTGGCATGGTCCTCGCAGGGAAAAAAAAAAATAAAAAAGGGCTGAGCTCGTCAGCTGCCAGCGGGAAGGATACAGCAAAACTGGCTGCAGAGAGAGAATCTAGCGAGCGAACTCTGAAGCAACGTGGAGCTCTCCCTAGCAGGCAGGGGATGCCTGTATTTCTGGCATTGTTTCTACAGTGGCACCGTTTCAGCAAGGGCGTGCTGCAGAGGTAAGAGGAGAAGAACAGCGAGATAAGGGCAAACAGACGCGGCAAACAGCCTTGCTAATGTCAGTTCAACACGCCTTGTCGAGCTGCTGCACTTACTGGGGTCCTGTCAGGGAAGGGAAGCTCTCACCTCTTAAGCACGGTCTATTATTATTTATAGGTAAGACGATTAAGAGCCCTTAGTGACTGCAGCACCTCGGAGACAGGTCTTAAAGATCTCCGGGTTCTACAATAATCTTTGATTAGGCACTAATTGAGCAGCAGAGTGCTTGTGTATTCAGGGTCTGCAGGCACTGCATGTGGCCTATCAGCATAGAGTTTAAGGGGGAAAAACATCCAAGACCTACCACGTTTAGCCTGGCCAGATGTGCTGTGAATAGGGCAGAGAGGGACATCCTGTGCAGAGCTGGGGTGAAGGGAAGGGCTGCACCATTCCTACACCCCCAAGCGCTGTCACCTCCTCGTCCCCACGCCACAGTCTGGCGCTTTGTTTGCTTCTGGCTTCACCGAGATTTCTGATACTATCAGGAAGCAGAGGCTGAACTCCTGCCTCATCCCAAAACACACACAGGCAAAGCCAGCATGCTGATCAGAGCACCCGCAGCACTTCAGACAACACCGAGAGATGCAGGGACTTCACACAACTTTGCCTGCATCCTTCACATTCACATGGACGTCTTGTACAGAATAAAGCCATATCCTCACCAGCTGCAACTTTCCAGAGTGCCCCCCAAAAAGCTGACGGCAGAGGCAGCAAGGAACAGAGCCCAGGGGTTCAGATGACCCCCAGGCTGCCTCACTAACACAGCTGCACTAACACAGCACACGCAGTTGCATCACAGTTACATCACTCTTCTGTGCTGCTCTACAGAACTACACACATCCACTGTCACTGTCTGCAGGCTTGAGAGCTTCCACAGCACGACCAAAAGTACCTTTGGATGGGTGAGGTGGCAGAAGGGAAAATAAAAAGCATATTCAGTGTCATTAAAAAAGCAGAGGAGGAGAACAAGTCTTTGATGGTGGATTTGTGTGGTGTTTCTTTGGGGGTTGTTTTGGGGGGTTTTTTGTTTTTCTTTTTAAGATTTTACTGTCTTTGTAAGGGTTGAACATGTTCAGGAATTTGAATTGTAAAACCAACACAGTTGAGGAATACTGACACATCTTTCCTCCTAAAAGTTAAAGGAGAAAAACTTCAAGAGAGAAATGGGATTTGTTTTATGAATGTCCTTACTGTACAGAGAAGTCTGGTCCTGCCAAAAGGCAGTGGATTACACAAATGCAAAGTTCCTTACAGAAGCTTCTGCTCTCTGTCTTGCCCAACTCAGACCATCTTTCCTGTGTATTAGTTGTGTTTTGGATTCTTGCTGTCTGTCGGGCAGCTTTCCAAATGAAGAGTAAGTCTGCCCTCAGAAAAGAGAGGAAACAGCAAGCTGAGTTCTGACATTACCATCTATGAGCAGATCATCATTATGTTCATTTCTAAAATCCATTTTCCTCAAAACAACTTTTCAGGGTACACTGGCCAAGTTTCTTTCTTGAAAATCAGCTCCGTCTGTGACTAGAAATCAAAGGTGGACTCTGAACTGGTGGGTGATTAAGACTGATCAGACACTTTCGGGGGATAATTTTCTATATAGGTTATTCCAGAGATTGAAACAAAAATAATTTAGGACTCTTTTTACAGCAACTCGCCACTGTTGCACAGGTCACGTATTAAAGCTGAAGGCAGCAGAAAATGCGAGGCTGTTTGGCAGCCTGGAGAGCTCAGAATTCTTACAAAGACGTGGGCGACAGAGGAGGAATCTGACAATCCAGTCGGGGTTTTAATGTTTCTCCAAAAAGCTTTCCTTTGGGCTGTGATGGGCCGGTGATGGGCCAGTAACAATGGACCATCAAGAACTTTTAATGGACCATCCTAACCAGCCCTCTTTTTGTTTTTCTGACTCCTCCCTTCCCAAGTTAATAAATAAAGAGCTTAAAAACAAAAGAAGCAGGCTCTTAGTTACGCTAATTTTACCTCTCTGGCTATTTGGATGGTGATAGGGAAGGCGATAAACCATTTAAGATAACGAGCTGCAGGAGATTTGCAGAATACAAAGCGACCTGTCCCCAAAATGCATAGACTGAATAACGCTCTGCATATGCTCAGGACAAGTTACCCCAAGGTCAGCCTCGCAGAGGTGGTCAAAGAGGTGCTTTAGGAGATACACAAGCAGCTTAAAAAAGGGTCCGGAGCAGCATTTTTTTCCTCCACAAAGCAAAAAGGAAAAGCTCGCTATCTATTCTGACAGCACAGGAACTAAGCACCCCTACTATTCTGTGAAGGAAACTATAAAAAGACTAATTCGGGATTAAAAAAAAGAAAAAAAGAAAAAGTAAATCCAAAATATCAAATGAGCAGATAGTTTAAATAGTTCAGCAAACAACATTTTTATACAGCACACACAGGACTCGCACACCCGATCGCCACAAAAGCCTGAAGTGCTCTTAAAAGTAACCCTGCTGACAAGGCAAACCTCACTCTTTTGGCACAACTCAAAGGACCTGGAGGGCACATGAGCAGGGCTGCAGCTCAAGTATCACTCCTTCCTGCCCTGCAGCTGGCAATTCCACTAACTAACAAAAACCGACCAAAGCACAACTTATTAAAATTCCCAGAAGAAAAAAGAAATTACCCTGAACTCGAGTCACAACAGAAGTGTGTCTCCACTGCTTTATTAACCAGAGAGCAGAGGAGGTCACCCAATCCTGCCCAAGGACCAGCAATAAGGCAGCGTTACCTGCCTGGAGCATCTGAGGATGGGGATGTGGGACAACGGGAGGACGAAGGAGAGGCACAGAGGTGGTGACCACCCGGAGACAAGCCAGGGGAGATGCTAACCTGGTTCCATCCTGAGCGCTGCAGTTGACATCCGCGCCGTACTCGAGGAGATGCCGCACGATGCTCAGCCAGCCCCGGGCACAAGCCTCGTGCAGGGCGCAGTAACCCGCGTTGTCACGGTGATTCACATCACACGCCTTGTTTTCCAAACAATACAGAACCACTTCCTGGAAACAGGAGGGAAAACAGACGAACATCGAGTTATTTCTTGCTGTGTAAATGCGTGGATTTCTCTGCTTGAAGGAAAAGGGGGGGAAAGGGGCAAAAGATAAAACCCCTGTGGTATGCTAAGTTACCCTCTATGAGATGGATCAGTCAAAAGGAAAATAAAAGGGGGAGCTGTTGACAGTCCTGTCTGTTCAGGAGACATAGCAGAGACCACCACTTCCCTGAGCAGACTAGTTTAGGCAAAATGACACTGAGAACTCTGTGCCCGGCAGGACCCCGTAATCTCCAACATCAGGAATTGTCACAGAGGGAGAACCTGCAAATTTCACAGACGAAACTCACGATGTTCCACTTCTGAAAACTTCCACATGTAAAGCTAGTGGGAAGGTTGTTACTCTAACATCTGCATTTTTAGCAGAAAATTCTGCAAGTGCAACAGCAGCACAGCCGACGTCAGTTTGATTTTAAAAAGAAAAAGTGCATGACCCGAAACAAAACACATTTAAGATACACAAAGGATGGTTTGCTATCGGCAAACAAAAACCAGCCTGGCTCTATCGAGATCGGGGAAATCCCATTTTCACCCACCCCGGTTTTCTGCATGCAGAACTAAAGCCAGGCGCCAGGTTCCAATAACGAGCCCGGCGCCGCAGGAAGCCATGTGAATTTAACACAATTCATCTTGCAGTCAAATACACCACGCTCCAGAGCCTGGGCCAGACTCAGCTCTGCGCTGCCGTGCAGCCTTGGAACAATGACTGCTCCATCACTCAACCAAAAATTTAGGGTGGTGCGAGTCTTCCTCGACTTGTGTCGGATGCAAAAGAAAGCAAAACAAAACAAAACAAAACAAAACACATTTCTAAGAGACGTTTAACGCATAAAATAGCCCCCACGTTCCCAGATTAGTGGTAAACCATTAATTTTGCATTTGAGTGACATCCTTGCAAAGCCAGATAGAGCTCGGAGGGGGGTGAGTGCTTGTTTTGCCAAAACAAGAGAATAAACCGACGTCGGGCGCAATGCATTTATTCTTCCCGTTTCAAAATAAACCGGAAAGCCCGCAATAATCTGTGCTCTGGGTACACCTGACTCGAGAGCCGGTATCCAGGATACAGCATGAAGCTGCTCTTTTAGCAGGCCCTCACTAACCAGGCTGGAGCTGAGAGCTAATGAGCTGCCTGTCCCAGGCTCCGGGGCATCCCCTCCACCTGTCCCCGGGGAGGCACCCACCTACCCCCCATGCACCCACCGGGTTGACTTGGGACCCCCACAGCCCCACCCCTCACCCTACAGGGGCTCTTCATGCTCCTGCTTATCAGCCCAAAGCCAAAAACCAGTCCAGAACGGATGCTCTTTACCCCGCACATGCTCAAGAAAGGGCTGTGCAAAATTATACTCCGGAGGTATGAATTCTCCTTCAAAACCAGACCACCCTGCCAGGCAAATTAGCAGATGGATATAGGTAGCAGAAGCAGCTGCCGTATTCAGCTCCACTTTTAGCACGCAGTTACCGTTTTAAATAGATTTTGCAACTCAAAATAAAAGATGTTTCATCTATTTTTGTAAAAAGGGAAGGCTTGTCCTAGGGTGGAATACCTACTACTGGACAAAAAAGCTAATTTTGTAGGGCAATTCTGTGTTAAGAGGCTATAAGAAGAATGTCATTAACCACAAAATGTAACCATAAAGACCATAAAACTCTACATTGTTAATTAATTAAATGCCTCATTAACTTTTTTTAACATGATTTATTCAATTTACAAAAAAATTAGCCATCATTGCCGAATACAGGAACATGTGGTGCCACAAACACACTTTTGGTTTCACAAGCATTTCTCGCTAAGGTTTGGGGAAGGCTGTGAGAGTGCCACCGGGCAATTTAGTGTCTGTTCAGGTGCTCTATTTAAACCAGCAATCTGAAAATCACCCACAAAGAGTCAAACTAGAACATAACCAGACACCTGCACCTCTGCTGCTTGCAGTTTCTTAGCCAAACCCGAAGTCAAAATATGCAAATATGCATGGTCCATCCCCAGACACAAAGAGCTGCCCTTCTTATGTGCTCCTTTTCCAAGGAGAGAGGTCAGCATCCCCCACGCCATAAAAAGGCATTTCCCCACACCCAACCTTGACACACAGCCCTGGGGTGAAGCATTATATACTGAGTCTTAACACTTCCCCCCAACATCATACCAAATCCCAGAAGTGATGCCTATTCCTGGGCAGGATGCAGGAGCCCCAGGGGAGCTGTGCAAGGCAGGATGATGCCCTGGAGCTCCTGCTCCTGTGGCAGTGACACTGGGAACTCCCAGTGTCTGGATAAGCCCTGCCTTCACATGTGTTTAAACCCCCTGTCACACACCACACACTCCGCTAATTTCACTGCCTTCCCAGGAAGGATCTAATGCCAAACTGATGAGAGAACTTTCCAAGTCCACTGTCATGGTTTCACCCCAGCCAGCAGCCAAGCCCCAGGCAGCCACTCACTCACTCCCCCACCAGCAGACCAGGGAGAGAATCAGAGTCACAAGGGTCAAAGGTGGAAAACTTGTGGGCTGAGATAAAGACAATTTTACAGGGAAAGCAAAAGCCATGCACACAAGCAGAGCAAAACAAGGAATCAATTCACTGCTTCCCATGGTTGGGCAGGTGTTCAGCCATCTCCAGGAGAGCAGAGCTCCATCCCATGTATCAGTGACTTGGGAACACAAACACCATCACTCCAAACGTCCCCCTGCTTCCTCCTTCCTCCCCAACTTTATACACTGAGCCATGATGTCACACGGTCTGGAATGTCCCTTTGGTCACTTTGGGTCACCTGTCCCAGCTGTGTCTCCTCCCAGCCTCCCATGCACACCAGTCTCCTCACCAGCGTGGCACAGGAAAAGCAGGAAAGGCCTTGGATCTATGTAAGCCCTGCTCAGCAATAACAACAACATCCTTACATTATCATCACTGTGTTCAGCACAAATCCAAAACACTGCCCCATACCAGCCACTGGGGAAAATTAACTCTATCCCAGCCAAAACCAGCACATCCAGACACACACCAAAAAAACAACATGGGGCACAAAGACAGCCATTGTTTCACATCAAATTCATTACACAAGCCTTTTGTACTTTTTCCCCCAAAAAGACTCTACGCTCCCTGTAATTCCCTCTTCACAAAACGTAAATTACAGTTTTAAGACTACCATTATCTCTCAAGTCATTTGTTTCAAATGGAGAAAACAGAATGGATTTGGGAGTGCCCATACACTGGGATGGGTTGCTAACAGAAGCCTAGGAAGGAAAAGGCAAAACTTCCCACCAGCTTCATCAGGAATTTCCAGGGCCAAAGACCATTTGCTGCACTGTCTTTAAGTAGCCTTGCTGGCTGCAGCCCTGCAATTTATCTGACCAGACACAAGCCGCACTTGTCCTTCGACATTTCACACTCACATCAGCTTTCACATGCAAAATTGTATCCACTTGTGTCCTGCTTCCTGCGATGATCTGAGGCACATCTGCACCGTGGGACCAAGAGCAGGACAGAGGCACATGGCCTTGCAGCATTTGGGCTCCCCATGGGTCCAGCAGTGACACTCACAGCTTGCCAGCACCTCTGCGTGCTGAAGGGTTTGGAGAGGATCTCTGCACAGCCTCAGGGCATCCCTGCTGCACAGGCAGGCAGGCAGGCAGGCTGCCAAGGGCAGGCACGAGCTCATCCGGTCCCAGGGCAATACAGCATTCCTGCCAGGGCTCGGTGGTGCCCTGCGGTGCCAGCCACTTCCAGCTCCGAGTCCTGAATCAGCACTCGGCTCCCTGTGGCCCTGATGATGCAAACTCGTCTGTCTTCCCTGCCACCAAGCTGGCAAAGGGCCACCGGGCTGCCATCACAGTGGTCACAGGAAGCCCCACGTGCCCAGCACAGGTTGCTGCCCTGCTAACAGGGGTGGCAGAAAACTGACTTGTGCACTTCCTGTGCGTTACAGACCAGCATGTTACCTTGACTCATCCAGATTTTTCTTTTTTTTTTTTTGTTTTCCTTAAATTCCTTAAATAAAGGAATATTATATTCCTTAAATAAAGGAATTTCTTACTTCTTGACCATTCTCATTCTTTCTGCCTGGAGAAGAAATTCAGCTTTCTACTAACTGCAGCAGCCTCATCACTAGCAACAAAAACCCCTCAGCTATGGAGCTTCCACAGATGATCAAACCATCACAGCACACCATGGGCCAAACGTAGCCCAACAGAGTGGCACTGCCACCCATCACTCTGAGCCGTGAAACACACACACAATGTCAGATTCTGGCTGGAGTTTTGGTGCATGGATTGGGCTCTTTCCCTGCCCTGCGCTCCACCAGCCACAGAACTGACTGCTGCCCAGTCAACACCACCCGAACAATCAAATCAGATGAGCTGAATATTTAATCCTATTAAAAACATGATGTTTGCTTGAACTTTTGGGTGAATCCAAATCCAAAAATCAAAATCCCCAACCAGCTGGTAAGGGGAAGGCATGGTGGCAGACCAAGGTTACCCACACCCTGGCGAGGCTGGGAATCCCCAGCTTTCTGCAGTCAGCTAATGCAGCAGAGAGCTCCTGCTATCAAGGCAAAGGGAGAGCCCTGGGCTCCTGCTTGAGGAGTACATCAGGCCATCACTAAGTTTGGGAGCTGCTCCCATCGAGCTGTGCTCAGCAGAGGTGCCAGGCACAGAGAGCCAAGTGCCCAAGCACACTCACCCTGACAGACCCCATGCAGGAAGAAAATACACACCCATAGCTTGGAGCACATGCTACAACACATATTCATTTTGGACTCACAGAAAATGAAACCATTTAAATTACAGAGAATCCCACAGCAATGTTCTAATGACCACTTCTCCCAGCTAGAGCTGAAGCACCCTGGGTTAGAAGAAGCCTTTGCCTAGGATAAACAAAACCTTTCCAACAAATCCCTCCTTCCAGAGCTGGACAACTCCTTGGACCACACAAAGCTCTCCAGCTATACAAAGGACATTTCAAGGTTTCAGCAAACCCACAAGGCTGGGCAGGCCCCACCTGGACCTGGGGTTGATGCCACCTTCCCATGTGTGGCTCAAGCCCAGCTCAAAGGTGTGAGCAGCCCTCTCACCACCACAGCAAACTCTGCAGCCATGCCAAGGGCAGCAGTTGCTCCCTGCAATGAAACACCTCTGCACCAGATCTGAAATGGAGCAACAGTGACGCTCATACCTACATGCCCGTATTTCTCCAATAAAAGAGTGCTTCAAAACAGCACAGCTAAGGGATTCATCGGTTTCTGATTTTTGTAGCAACAGGGGGCCCCTTTCATTAGACAATATTGTTCCAGCTACACCAAGCAGCTCCAGACGCTGAGTATAAAGCATGCAGAGTGCTCCTACGATGCGTCTGATCACGCAAGAGGACACTCCAAGTGCTACATCCTGTGTCACATACCAGATACTCCTTGGAGAGAAGAACAAAAAATAAAACCCTTCTCCTAAACTACACGCTCTTCACAAACAACAAAAGCAGAAAGCATACAGCTCGTTAAAGATCACCATAAAGATTACTTGGGGGAAAAAAAATAAATAAATAAAAGACATTTGTTCCATTTGCAGATGGTTTATATTTAAAGAGAAGTGAGGGTTACCAATAAAACTCTACCCTTTGCTCATTCCTGAGAGATGCTGCTCACCCTGCATCCCTACCAACTGACCCAGCAGCGGTGGGGAGTCATTCCCACCACAACCTGCCCCCAAACCCCACACGCCAGGGAAGGGAAAGCAGCAGGGGAACGGAGGCTGCAAATTTCAACGACCCAACCGAAAGCTGCTACTTCGCAGAATTTCCATCTATAAAACTGGGGAGAGGATTTTAACTTCTGAAATAACAAAACCCCATCATCCCTCAGGGCGCCGAGGGAGCCTTACCTCATAGCCCAGGCGTGCTGCCCGCTGCAGCAGCGTCTCCCCCGCGTTCTTGTTGACGATTAGGCGCCGCGCCTCGGGTGGCATCGGCCGGCTCGGGGTGGTCTCCTGAGGGGGGCTGGCGATGGGCAGTGGCGTGGCCTGGGGGACAGGGAGCAGTGAGGGTGTCTGTGGCAGGCGCTCGTATGGCTTCTGTTCATAGGGCTTGGCTGGCGAGGAGTCGCAGTCTGAAGTAGGCTCCGGTCGCTTCCTGACTTTCCTCGTTACCGTTACCTGTCAAAACCATTACGGTGAGGGGTTTTTTATCTTTGTTTCCACAGTACAGCGATGGGATTGTATTTTGTCAGCAAGCAATTACACTTTCCTACTTGTACTTAATCTTTTAAGTAAGAAGACCCGCTACAGCTTTTAAACACAAAATGCTTCACCCCTGCAACAGTGCCTTCAACTAAGGTTAAGAAAAGCAAACACAAAATGTGCAAAGCATCCACAGACAAATCTGAACGCAATCCCCGCTACCCTGCATGCACGACAGCACGTTAGTTTTAAGCAAGCTGGCTCTGCCTTCTCAGAGGCCGGTGGACAATTAAGTCTAAATAAAGATACCTTATCTTCAGCATTTTCGATATCTGTGGTGTCATCCCCTGTCAGAGATGACCTCCTTCTCCTCTCCTGCAGTGCCAAGTGTTTTGTTTTACACTGACGTTTCCCTGATGGCTTCTCACACTCGCTGTATTTCGGCAGCAGAGATGCATGTTGGAAATCCTCCTCTTCGTCTGTGTACAACCCATCTGTCTTCCGGCTTTCTTTAATTTTCTGCTGTTTGGCAGCCAACCTCGAGGCTGGAGTACAGCTTGGCTGAGCCTGCCTTTTGCTGTTTGCATTGGTGGATGAAAGGCTCTTCATGTGCGGAGACACCGGGAATACGGGCAAGCCTAAATGGGAAGGAAAGGCATTACACATCGCATGGTGCGTTAAAAGGAAAATGCATTGCTAGCACTTAACACAAGCTCCTCGACTGCTTAAGAGATCTACAATTACATTTTCAAATCATTAATATTTTAAGCGTTCCACATCCAAACTGTAAATAGCACCTCACCCGTCGATGCTACGCTAACGCTAATCGGGCTCTAATAAAAACCCCTGAATGAAATGCCCCGTGCAGGTGCTGGGCAGTGCTGGGGCTGTAGGGATGTGTGCCAGGCCAGCTTGGCAGTGCCACAGATCAGCCACCACGGGCAGAGCAGAACTGCTGCAGCACCGCCCCGCCGGGGGAAAAACTCGCCTCCTTACCTGGGACTACCTGATCTGAAAGGGAACCAACTCCTCCAGCAGCCTGAGCCCAGCCCAGCTCCTCTCACAGGGGTGTAAGGGCAGACACAGGGATGGGGAGAAGAGGGGACAGGAAAAAAGGTGGGAGCATGGGTCAAGTATTAATGGGACAGCACAGGTGGGAACACTGAGCTTGGCCCCAGGATGCCCGTAAGAGAGGGAACATCTCCTCGGCAGCATTTTGACTTCAAAAACAAGCCAGAAGAAGAAAGACTACTCAAGGAGCTGTCCCTACAGAAGCTGTGTGCAAGCTCTCTATCAGAAAGCACAGGGATTTTGCAGGAAAACCAATCAGATGATTTCTTTCCCCAATAACTCCATCCAGAAGTGAGTTTTTCTGGGATGTTAGGGCAGTAAGGCCAGCGTTTGGCTGCCTGTGACAGGATACTGGCAGGGCTGGCTTTTCTCTAGGGGTTAGCTCCAACAAGCTGGATCCCACAATGTGGGCCACATGCAAAAAGCATGGTTAGCTTTGGGGTTTCTTTCAGAGTGCAAGCAGGTTTACAACAAAACAAGGACAGGAAAGTTGACTTTTTACAGTCTGAATTTCCCTTGGGAAGAGAATTGAGGTGACCTCAGAACCAACTCCTCTGCAGAAAAATTAAAGGTTGCTGGAAAGGAAGGGACACTTCAGCCAAACAATACCACACCACTGAGAGAAGGTGTGGAAACAGCCCTGAGAACTTGAAACAGGCTCCTTTGCTCCGAGAAAGTCTCAGAAGTGATGCTACTTTCAGAACAGAAGAAGTGACAGGAGCAAATAAACAGGTACTCAGAGGAGAGAGACCCTTTCTTAAAGAGATTCAGGTCTGGATCCAGTCAGTGAAAAAGAAGATAAAATCTAGAATCCTCTTGGTGGGCAGTTTCACACTCCAGTCTTCCTTTAAATAGATCTGTGAAAGCAACTCACAGAAGGCTTTCTAGATTAAGGATGAAAACAGAAATCCCTCAGTTCTTTTGAGCCACTTTCTAGAAAAAGACGCATACCACGGCTTGCCAAGCAGATGTCAGGGAATTTATGGGACACATGATGTGCAGATTGTTCAGCAAAAATCATCTAAGTTTTTCAGGCTTTGCAACACTGAAGGAAGGCACCTAGTCGTAGGCTGAGCCTATGGATAAAAGGCTGACTTTCCAACTCTGTAGATAGCACAAAGTAAGGAGTGTTTAATTCTCTTGTTCCCAACTAACCTAATTGACTGGCACGTGAAAAGCCCAATTCCAATACAGAAGTACCATCATTACCTACTTAATCACTTACTAAAATAAAAAAGATGGAAAAGATGGAAAGCAGCAGTGAGGAGCTCTGGTGAGCGCAAACGGAACAAACTGCTGCATGCAGAAAAACTGCAATAGAATGAAAAACTCACAGGTCTGGAGAAGGACAGAAACACTGAAAGGATGGAGAAGGGAAAAAAAAAACCCCACAGGAAGCTTATCTCAAAGAACTGCAGGCTTTCCCATGCAGAGATGCCAAGGCATTGAAAGCAGAAGTTTAATCACCACAAAAAACGTGTACTCCTGCAAACTCCACGTCAACTCTGTGCTTCACTTTGACCCTCCACAGTGGTGATAGCAAGCACCAGGCTAAATGTGCTCCAGAGCTAAGAGATGGAGAGTAGCTATGCTATGCCCAGGAGCTTCAGGATCAATAACATTGCAAGAGGCCAGCACTACACAGGAAAAGCCAACCATCAGCCTAAGAAATGCAAGACAACACGGGCAGAGAAGCAGCAAGTGATTAATCCTGCAATCCCACCCCATCTTCCTGACCACGCGAAGGGAGAAGAAAAACAAGAGTGAGCAGGAATATACCTAAATATCCACGGGGAAAAAAAAAGAAAACCCAAACCAAAAACCCCAAAAAACTCAGGCCTCTGACTGATGTGGGTTGTGGCAAGTCTGACTCAGAGCAGGACCTGTCTCCCTTTCCCGCAGGAGCGAGCTGCCGAGAGGTCCGTGCGGAAAAGCAGCTGCTGCCGCGTCACCTGAATGCTCTCTTGTTCAGCTCCCACCCCGGCAGCTGCCTCCTCCTGCCTGCCAAGCCCGCGGCTGCCACGCTGCTAGAGCCCCAGGCAGCTCCGAGGGGCTGGCACGGGCTTCCCGGTGGGCGAGATCCTCCTGGCTGCTCTCCCCAGGGCTTTTGTTTCTGCGCTGCTCGGGCTTTCTCCTCGGCTGCGGCTCCCCAGGGGAGCGTCAGAAGAGCTGGCACTGCACTGCCAGCAGCTCGGGGTTGTTGCTCAGCTGGGACCCCAGCAGAGACCGTGCCTTCTGCCTTGGTCACAGGGCTGGGCAAGCAGCCTGATACCCCAAGGCTGCAGTATTCCCCTGCTCATGGACCTGCTGCACTCCAGAGACCCAGCACAGCGTCACTTTGCAAGCAGGATCACAGAATCATGACATGGTTTGGGTTGGAAGGGAGATCCATTGGAAGATCATCCAGTTCTAACCCCTCTGCCATGGGCAGGGACATCTTCCACTAGACCAGGTTACTCAGAGTCCCATCCAACCTGGCCTTGAACACTTCCAGAGATGAGGCAGCCACAATTTTTCTGTGCAGCCTGTTCCAGTGCCTCACCACTCTCACAGTCAAGAATTCCTTCCTAAAAACCTAATCTAAACCTACCCTCTGTCAACTTAAATCCATTACCACTTGTCCTATCACTATATGCCCTTGTCAAAAGTCCCTCTCCAGCTCTCTTACAGCCCTCTTTAGGTACTGAAAGGCACTATAAGGTCTCCCTAGAGCCTTCTCTTTTCCAGGCTGTACAACCCCAACCCCCTCATCCTGTCTTCACAGCAGAGGTGATCCAGCTCCAGCAGGTCCACATCTCTCCCATGCTGAGGGACCAACAACTGGACACAGCACTGCAGGTGGGGTCTCACAGGAGCAGAGCAGAGAGACAGAATCACTTCCCTCAACCTGCTGCCCACACTGCTTTGGATGAACACAACTGGGGTAACAAGCCCAGAAGTCAGAATGCTCCATGTTCCCAGAGATTTGCAGGAAGGAGTGGCAAATCATCCTGCTGTTAGACTAAAGTTTCAGAGGCACAGAGGCAGCCCTCAAAGTCCTGCTACAGCCTGCTCCTTGGGATACAACCAACTTCCCAGCAGCAGAGACTACCACATCTGCAGGCACTGCTTGAGCACAGGGAACAGCTGTTCCCAGCCCCAAATTAAAAAAAAAAAAAAAACGCTGCAAGTGGCAGTGTATATTCTCATATTGACAGTATCTGCTTGCTTAAGAAAAGTTTGAGGACTAGTCCTGAGCAAGACAGACAAGCTGGAAGTCTCCATCCCCATGAGACTGCCACACAGAGGATGCTCTGTCACAGAATGGGGAAAAATGTCCTCATCCCAGTCAACTTAGAACAAGATTCAAAAGTTTACACTTCAACAGGGCTGGAGGAGCATCACAAAATTCTCTGAATGATATATCCAGTGTCTCTGCACAATGAATGGTGAGGTGCAATTTAGTTGAGTTCATGGTTTTACAGCAGCTTCCAAACCCAAGAGGTTTTTCATAGGCACAGGGCAACTGAACCTGAATGCCTTTGGGAATGGTGCATAAATTGGGAGCCACCACTTCTTCTTTCCCGAGGTCATGAGCCTGTCACTGCCACAGGAGGCATTGCAGGGGAAAGTGAGAGCATCCTTACACAATACAGCTCCTTGTTAGTGACCCTTGTTTAATCTCTACAAGGTATCTCTCTCTGAAAGTACAAAGGGGGCAGGTGATGGGCAGGGGTGTTTGAGCCAATACCATGCTCGCCAAGGCAGCACATCAAGCAAGGAAATAAGAGTCAAAGCTCCTTTTAAACCAAGTTTTGATCTCCTGCTCCACAAGTCCTTTTGGAGAACCTTCCCCATCAATAAGCATCAAAGTTTGGGGGTTTCTGCCCTCAGGTAATCCTACCAAGGAGAAGGACAGATGAGGAACTTTAGGACCGAAGGGAAGTTGACACTTTTGCCTGTGACTGTTTCAGAGGCACTACCCAGGAAAATCCTCACTGGTGCAGGATGATCAGGACTCAGCCCATTCCATGGCGTGGGACAAGAGGATCCACTCTCCTCACACTTGTCTTTCAAGGGAATCTCAGCTAAACTACAGGTTAGGCTAGCTGGAATGTGAATGTCCTCCAGTTAATGAAGTTCCCAGGTTTGTGAAGGAGGAAGGATCCAAATGCCGTACAGAGAGCTCCTGCTCCCAGAAACTGTCTTTCCTCAAAAGCAAGCTGAGGGCTTGGAGAGGTAAGAGCAGGAGAAGACAAAGAAAAGGGGATTGGCCCTGTGGACTGCGTGATTCCATTGCCCATCAGTTCTCCAGCCAAGCTACAGCAGCAAAATGTTGCAGGGAAGGAGAAAAGCATCAGAGCAGAAAATGTGCCCAGGGGCTGAGGACAGAGAGGACAGGAGAGCAACCTGTCCATCCCAGCGAAAATTCGGCAAATTGTATCCACAGGCTCTCCTCCAGGACAGGAAATGGATAGAAATGGAAGGGAAGATGGGGAAAAGGAGGAAGTGGAGTGAGGGTGAGCCAGAAACAAGTCAAGGGAAGTTGATATGCTTTAAGGAAGTGATCCCCTAGGAGAGAGCTCCTAGAAGACCTCTGCCAAGGGGCCAGGAAATGGGGTGACACAGCTTACAAGAGATGCTCAGGACAAACCATCCTTGTCAGCAGAAGGATGAGCTTTGCTCTTGAGCATTTGGCCTGGGAAATGCAGGGGAAGCCAGCAGTGCCGAGGGTGCTGGAGGTGTTGGGTTCCCAAGATCAAGAGCTGCTACAGCTGTGCTGATGGTGTTTCAGAAGCTCACAGCCCCTCAAATCCTACATGTGGTTAAACACCCTCACACCAGCTAGCAGCCTGTCTGCTCCCTCCCTCACCCAGAAGCATGCCTGCACGTTATGCCCCCCCAGCTCTCCTCCAGAGACATAAACTTCATCTTCACATCATCTACGAAAATATTTAAAGCCAAAACACACACGCACACACACACACAAACACATAGTTACACACACATACACAAACATTTTCTTGTCTGACAAGTATCAGCTACAGTGCAATTCTTAAAGAGGAGGTGTCAGTCCTTATACAAATGGACATCTACAGAAATATATATATAATTAAAAAAAAAGAAAAAAGAAAGAAAGAAAAGAAAGCTCTCGACAATTCCTTAACATCGGTGGCAGCATGCGTCACTGTAAATGCTAAAGCCAGCTGGTTTCCCTAGTAGTCTCTGCATACCTTGTTCATTGTCACTTGTTTTGAGGGACTCTTCAGACCAACTTCTATTGCTTTTGGCCTCTGACCTTTTCTTGGTGTGCCTTTCTTCTGTGAAGTCTTTGACCTTTGCAGTGGCCTCTGGCTGAACAGCCTCAGCTAAATCTTTCCTGCTTTGCCGGCCCAACTTGCCGGACGGGGATCTCTCTGGTGACACCTGCTGCTCCCATAGTTCCCTAAGATGCTGCAGGTGACGCTGCTTTTTGGGATGGAGCCCTGTTAATTCAATGCACACCTTCAGGTTGGTCACCTCATTACAATTGGGCTCTTCTAAGTGGTTAGAGGAATTGTTTGTCATTTCCCTCTCAGGCCAGTCATCTAATGGAAAAATAACTAAAAATTAATCAAAAAGCCCCCTCAACTTAAAACAAAAGCTACATTTCACTTTCGGGGCATATAGTCTCAGCTTTACCAGCACACTACGCATTTTAAAGGTTCGCTCATTAAGGGTTACATGCACTACAGTAACTTGCACTGCTGTGGCTACAGTGTCCAATGACTAGTGCTTTATCCTTACATACCAAGTTTTTTTATATATACATATATATATACACATATATATACATACATATATATACATATATATAATTTAAAGTGAAATGACAGTGCTCACATTAGTAACTAGCAAGTTCAAAAATGGAAACACATTAAGCCAAAGGGACGTTCCTTTCACAAGACATTCCTTGAGAGAGACCAAAGCAAAATGCTGTCTTACCTTTGGAGTTCTTCTTCTTTTTTGCTTTTGATACAACTTCGTCCTGCAGTTCATCCACAAAGCTCTCATTTTGGCTGCCATCATTTTGCACTCTCTCACCAGAGTGTTTACGCTTCCTGTCCAGACGTGGACATGAATGTTGGCCAATATCTTCTGTTGGCTGGTCTTCTGCCTTTTCATATACAGAATGTCTCTCTAAATAACATTTCTCATTTGAGAGATCTTTTTCCTCTGGAGTTTCAAGAAAGTGACCTCGGTTGTTTTCTGTACTACTAAAGTTACCTAAAAATAAAAAACAAACAAACACCACAAGACCTAATAAATACAACACAATTCATTGTGAGAAGGCTTTGCTCTCTGATCTCTTCAATGTCATCTCCATCATGACTTATGGCTCATGAGGCATGCAAATAAACACAAAACTGTACTTGGGAACAAGTCTCCTCTGGCCAGCCTAAGGCAGCAGTTTTCTCAACAGCTAAGCACAAAGCCCCCAAAAGCACACAATTCTGTGTTGTTTTTACATTAATTTAAGAAGCACAATATTCACAATACTTGTATCCATAGAAACATCACAATATGCTTTTTTAAATAAAGAAACATCTTTAGATACTGGAAGCACAAACACTTTTCAGAAAGCAACCTCAGTCCCCTAAACCATGGCAAGTAACAATCGAATTCAAAAATACCTTCTGGTGACAACCTAATATTACTCGTCCCTTAATTCCAAATCTTTCACTAACTTCTCCCATCGAATTGCAGAGTCTGACTTAAGAGCATTCATCCCTTCTTCTGGAGATATAAATGGGATACAGAACATGCACACACGGACACAGAAATATCACTAAGAATAGCTGTGATATTTTGCAAAAAGCACTACTTGAATCCAAGGTTAAAAAAAGGTTTCCTCACTTCAAGTAACCAGCCAGTCACTGTACCTCACATGATCTCTGTCACCTCCTTTTAAAACAGACCTCACTTTTTTCAAGGAGTATTTCCAGCAACAGCAAGAGGGTGAGTTCTGAAAAAGCTTACGAGAAACTAGTCTGACAAATTAGCCACAAAAACACCCATGCTGCCTCGCCACCACTAACTTCAGCTTCCCTCCAATACTGTTTGCCCAAATCCAGAGACAGCCTAAGCAATTTTAAATGGATGCTTGATTTAAAATTACACTTAATCACCATCTTGAATAATGTTATTTTCTTGGGTTTAACTGAACTAGCAAAGGCAAGGTTAGGCAGAGATGCAGTACAGACTGCAGCACAGATAATCAGCTTCCCATTTACAATTTTCACAAACAAGTTGGACTTCCCACGTGTTTTAGCCCTCCTGACCGACCAATACTCCACACCTCTGCTGTTTGGCAGACTATATGTTCCATCCTACTTCCCTATGGCTCACTGTCCCTTTTCCTCCTTGCCCTTCCTCATTCTTGCCCTTCCTCCTTCTCCCACTTCCCTTCCTGCAAACACATCTGCTGGTTTCCTACCTGGACTCCTGACAGCTCTGCTGCCCTTTCCTCCCACAGATCCTCCCTCCCCTTACTCAGTCTCTTGCCCTGTCCAGCCTGGCCTTCAGCTTCTGCTCTTCCCCCTTATCAGGGCTGACACTGCTCCCCTGCAGCCTCTTCTCCCCTCCTGTCCCCTCCAAGACCCATCACTGGCAGCCTCTGGATGCAGCCCAGCTCTATCCCACCTTATCTTGACAGCACCTTCCTACAACTCTGCCAATCCCTTCTGGGTTCATGACGGTCCTTGAAATACCTGTTGTCAGCAATGGAAGGCTGGGGGGTGGTGAGAGGCAATCTCCCTGATGAGATTTCTCTTCACCACAACTTGGAAATGGCTCCAAGTAACACCAAGGGCTCTGGAGATGTTTGCGGGCACCAGAACACACCCCAGCATAATTTTTACGCTGCTTGGGAAGCTGCCTGCAGGGCTGCTTATAAAACAGCACAAGATACTGGCCAAGAAAAATCAAAACAAAAGCTGACTTTCTGCAGGCGAGCGGGACGCTCAGGCTGTTCCGCTGCTTGGCGATGCTCCTCTCCACAAGGCCGTCTGGCCAACACATGCTCCCTCCAAGACTTTAAAATGCACTTTGTCACACTTCTTCCAGCCAACAACGCTGAAATGTTCCAGAGAACAGGTATCTCAGCTTACTGTGACCTCTAAATCGCAGTGTTCCCCCAAGATCAGAATGAATCTGGCAGCACCCTGTGCTCACACATCTGGCGTGAAGACACCGCCCCACAGCTGTACCCTATAACCACACCAAAAGCACCAGCAGTCCTGCTGCACACAGCACAAAAGCAGCTGGCCCAGCCACGTTTTAAGTATCACTATAGAAATAAATCCTTCTATCAGATTTCATTTTACATTTTTAATACAATCTGCCGTTTTCCTCCTTTCATAAGGAAACGTTATACTTCTGTGGTCAGTTTTCCTGAAGGGATCAGGTAAGGGCACTCTCAGCCACACTCCTGCTGTTTTAGAGCCTTCTCGTCTCCAGCAGCACCAACAGCTACACGCCATGGTTCATGCTGAGAGTCACTACATCGGGATAGCTTTCCTGCTCCTAACACTGTCTGGCCTGAGAAAAGGCAGGCACATCCTGACCAATTCCCAGAGAAGCTCTTGCAGGGTCAGAGGAAGTAGCAGGGTGTAGAGCAGGGGGGGGTGATGGTCTTAATCTTTACAGCTTGCAGGAAACAGCAAGCTAATTCCAGCCTGCCACCACCGAAAGCGACCTGCTGCAGATTAATTCCTACTCTATCTGCAAGAGGACTTGGCACGGGGACGCTGAGCGAGTGCCGTTCGCTCAGACCGTGCTGAAAAATAAAGAGAGGAGAGACCTCGCTAACAGCTTGTCACTGTCAGCATTCCTCCGGGGCTCCACATGCTGGGAAGAACAGCACACACCTACTGAGGTTCATCCAAAAAGCCCTCGCTGCCAGCAGCTCCGCGACACCTTGGCCTCTGCTCCGCGGTCACATCCGAGAGGGACCCTCAGGGGACCAGAGCCACATCTATCTCCGCGGCTGCCGAGCCAGAAATCCCTCTCAAGGACCACCCGCTGCACACGCGGCTCTGCAATCCATCCCGCTCGATGCCGCTAAAACCATTAGGGAAGCGGCATCTCCGCACGCTAATCCCGGTTGTGTAATCAGCCAGCACCAGCGCGGGAGCAGCCCCGGCACGGCCGGGGAGCCGCGGGACGCGTCCTTGCTGTGTGCTCCGGCGCTCCCGCCTCTCCCCCAGCCGGATTTGCAGCGCCAAAGAACAAAGGTCAGGCACTGCTCGGGACACGGCACAGCCCACGGGCTGTCAGGCTCTCCTCGCTGCCTGCACGGACACGCCGCAAGCCCGGAGGTTTTTCCCCTCGGCAGAGCTGCGGCTGCCTCACGGAGCGCAGGCTCTATTAATATTTTACCACTGGATTCCACTCTGTCCTCAAACTGTTTTGCAAGCAACCGGGATCAGACGCGATGTCTCCCCAAATTAAGATATAAATGTCAACATGAGGCACGGCAACATAAGCATAACGTGTGTGCCCAACAAGGATGAGGAGAATTTATCTGCTTTTGTTCCCACCACCCCCCTCCCGTGCCATGTATCTACAACATCCTTTTCTCTGCCTGAGGAAGAAAACAACAACAAAATACTTGGGAGTTTTCGTATCATCATTATTCAAACAGTGACGAGGTAGCCAGAAACACAGGATAAATGCTGAGTTCTCATAGCAACACACCTCTATGAGTAAGGAGATTAAACTCTTAAACATGTTCCTTCCTCAAGCCTCCGGTATTTGCCAGTCTCACACCAGCTGTGACAACCAGCACCAGCAACTCAAACCATTTCTCACTGTCCTACGAGACTAGAAACTAGGAAGAATTAAGAAGATGCTTCTTCACATCTGCTTTCTGACTGAAGCAATATCTTTTTAGTGCACGGGTTACAATCTCATGAGAAACAGTTACACACACGCCCAAACACGCTACCCAAAAAAAACTTTCATTTTTCCATCTTCCTGTTGCTGTCAACTGCTTGAGACCAGGCCCTCCCATGCGATGCAAACAAGGAAACACATCTTAGTGTTTAAGCTGCAGATTCTTATGTTCAAATAACATGGCAGCTAAAAACAGCCTTTCCCCTTCCCTGGAGCAACCTCTCATTGCACTCACTTATGCAAGGCACCCTTTATTCATCCAAGAACGGTAATGACTATCCAAATGCTAAAACTCAGTATTCAGCATAGAGATCTCAACAACACTAAGAAATTCCCTAAGACATCCTCAGAATTCAATTCTGAGTATCCCATGGGGCAGAAGGAACCCAGTTGATTTCACTTTTCCCTCCAAGTACCTCTGCCTGGGAGCTTCCTGCATTTGTTTCATTCTGTCCAAGCCTACCACACTGCACAAACAAGCGACCACCACCTTCAGTGCACAGATTTTTTATTTTTTCCCCTTTTCTTTTGCACTATGTCCTGCGGCAGGCAGGTAATAACTGACCAGGGCAAAGGACATGTTTACTGCCTCCATCTTTCATTTGTTCCAGTGTACACACAGCCCAGCAAGAAAAAAGAAAAGCAAGGGATCACCATGCAGAGGGACACTGGCACCTCACTACGATGCTAAGATCAATTGAGCAATGTGTTTTGGCACCTTACGCCATTTACCTTCACACATACCAATTGCCTCAACTTTTTCCTCATGACCTCATGCCTTAATATCAGACTTTTAACATATTGGGGTAATTTTGCCCAGCTAAGGCTTAAACAGGCAGTGTCTTCCATCCTAGAACACAAAATAAACAGGTAAAGTCACGCTCCCCAATCAAAAAATTCTACAGCTAGTAGAATTTATTCAATCTTTCACACTTGGGTATGATTTTCAAAACCTCTGGAAGAGCTTTGTTGCGAACCGACATGCGATCATCACATGCCCGTATTGATGCGTGTGGCCGTGCCAATAGCTTAAATCACTTGATCTCTGAACAATCCTATGACTCATGACATATGCATCCCATAATTTATCATGTTTGTGCTATGAAAATGCACTGGAGCAGCATTGCCTCAGCAACATTTACAAGTCACCTTGGCAACAAAGCAGCTTTGCGGCTGCTCTCAGATGCCCGGTCTCAGATGCCCAGCAAAACCTAAACGAGATGGGAAAGGACTAAAGCACTTCTACTTTACTGCTTGGCTTTAATTGCTCATTAATTAACTAACGTGGCTACCTGCCTTAAATCGGGCCTTTAAAAAAAAGAAAAAGGCAAAAAGAAAAAGCTAGACGAAACAAAAGCGCACCTCTTTTACCCTTCTCCAGAAGGCACGATGAAGCTTAAGAAGGCTCCCAGTACAGCAAAGCCATGCACTGCCAAGTCAGAGGAAAAGTTTAAGGCACCGGATATTGCTTCCAAAAAAGTCTACACACGTGCAATACAGCCAGGAACATCAGCCAGTCCCAGGACAAACTAAAAAAAAAAGCAGTTTCCATCCCATCAGATGCCCATGTAAGCATCACCTGCCTGTGTTATTTAGGCTTTTGTTGCACGGGTAGGTTTAGAGGAGCCAAGGGGGCAGGCAGCTGCCAGGACCCGATCGGCTGTGGTGCTCCATGCCAAGCACGGCTGCCGAGGCGGCAGCGGGGGAGCCCTGGGAGCTGGCTGCCTGCCACAATCACAGCTTTGGATGCAGTTTCCTCCTTCCCCGCTGACACCAGGCAGGTGAAGCGCCGGCTGTGGGGGCAGAACAGCTCACTGGTTTCACTCCTAAGCTCCCTCCTCGCACAGGTAAAAGGCACAGCCGTTTCCCTTTCAGCTAGCACCAGACAAACACGAAACAAGGGGAAACAACTTCTCAAGCGGCGAGATCGCTTGCAGGAGGCAGAAAGGAAACTGAAAGAGACTGCAAGCCATCAGCTCATTCCAGTTCAGGAGCTTTAAAGCCAAACGCACCGACAGTGTGGTCAGAAATTGAAGGCAAAGGGAAGACAAGAGATAAGCAGCCCTGGCTCTCACCGAAGGGGGAAGGGAAGGCAGAGCTCATCACCCCTGTGCCAGTCGCTCGGTGAGAGATGCATTAAGGCTGCTGGTGGCTCAAGCCCCAACAGAGAGCCCAAGCCACCACAGTAGAGGCATTCAAGAGGTGAGAAATTCAGCTTCCTGATTTATCAGCTGCTATCCCGAGGGGCAGGAGGTGAACCACCACGATAAAAAACTTTTACTGAGACCTGAATCTGTACCGGTAAGTATTTGCTGCTGCCCAGGCGGGCGCACAAAAAAAGGAGTTCCCTCAGCAGAACAGATCCGTGCTTTTAGGAGTTTAGACATTTGGCCAAACTCTGAAATAGCCTGTTAAGTCAGAGCTAATTAGCAGGGGAGAGGAATGAACTAACATAAGACTGAACATACTTTCCCCGCTTCCAACAGTTATTTAACAGTCTCAAACACATTTTAGCCAGCAGATTCAAGTGCCAGAGATCTCACTAAATGGTGAATTTACAGACAAACCGTATCATCAGCCTTTTGCAAGGATGGGGGGGAGGGGTTTCAGCATACAATCATGCTCTAACACTCATCCTCTCCACAGCCTCCTGCTGCCTCTCCCCAAGCAGCCCCATGTCCCTGAGCAAGCCTGCCTTCCCTTCCTCTGTTAATACCCCTGAGCCCTTCCCTCAACTCCACAGCCCCTCATCCCCCTCTTTGCTGAACCCTCTCTGCAGCCAGAACAAGCCAGCAGGACTGCTGCTGCCACTGTTCTTCCAGCTTTCCAGCACACCCAAGCTGGAATTCAACAGAGGACATCACCAGGGCATCCCAAGTCCTCTGCGGAGCAAGGAAGGCTGTGATGGGGAGAGCTGGGGCAGCAGCCTGCCCAGCATTCAGCTTTAGCACAGGAACAGCAAAGGCAGCTGTGCCTTCCTCCCCACAGCTGCCTCAATATAGCTTGGGGAAGGAAAAGGCTGCTCAGCCTCCAGAGGCTCTGCCTGACCCTCCCCACGCTGGTACCCTCTGCACTTCCACAATTAGAACTTTCCCTTGCTATTTTGCCAGGCCAGTTTTTGTTGAGGCTGTTATTTCAGCGATAGCATTACCACAGTAACTTGATTTAGATGAGTAACCGAGCAAGTACGATTGACCAGCATGCTCTCTGCCAAAAGCATTAACCAAAGACCAGAACAATAATTCAAAGTTATTAAATTGCCTGAACAAAATTTTCTACTAGCCCTACTCATGAATCTCCACCTACAGAAGAGCACACTTAACCACCGAGTTACAGTGCACACACTCACACAGACACAGACACACACACACAGTCTGCAGTGCACTTCCTCTTGTTTTGCAATGTTTTCTGCATGGATTTTTTTTTCTGAGTTGTTCAAAACAAAGTAGCAGCAGAAGGAACTGATCCTTTCCTTAAATACATAGGTAAAAAAAAAAAAAAAAACTGTGGAAACTGACAGAAGCCATATGCTTACCAAGAGTGTGAACAAAGAAGTAGTGATCTTTCTTGCATACAGTAAAAAATCCCCTAATATAATTTATTTAAGTTTAACTTATTTTTAGGACATTGCATTTTCCATAGTCCTCTGACACCCTGCCACAGCCTAGAAGGAACTGCCAGCCCCACAGGGAATTTTCACAGACTCTTCCTGCAAGAACCTGTGCCTCATGCACCTCCCCAGCCACTGCAGCAGAAGTCACCCAGGCAAAGTAGCTTCTTACCATTTGGAGTTGTTACTGCCAGCTTTTATGGATAAGCCAGCCTGGCAGATCACATCCTTTCCCACTTCCCATCAACTCTTCTGTCCTCCATCCTTGCTTTGCCTGAAAGCTGCAAAACTGGCATATCCCAGTGCTACTGCAGCTCCAGGAAGCTGAACTCCTTCTCGCTTTCCTCTATTTCCCCATCTCCCTTCTGTATTTAAAATATAACTTGGACTTTTGCTTTCACTAGCTGATGTAGTACCCCAGCAGTTAAAAGGAGGATCTCTCTAAGGCAGTAACTCAATGACAGACAGTTAACTATCTCCTGAAAAGCAGTACAATGGCAACCAGAAACTTGCAAACCCCAAAACAAGCACAGAGGGTACCAGCCGTGGCAACCCAGCACCTGCAGAGGATGAGGCCAATGACTTTCACCAGCCACACGGTGAGAACACGAAGATTTGCTTGCTTTGCTGCAAGCTGCCATGGCACACAGACACATACACGCTTCAGAAAGCCATCTAAATTCGCTTACATCTGTCATTGTCATTTTGGTCAGCAATGGCATCTTCCAGAGCAACAGACTTTGGCTTCTTTTCACTGTTTCCTTTCAAGTTTTCCCAGTCTGCCTGGCTGAATCTGCAGACCTCTGAGTCTTTGGTAGCTGTTTGGCCTTCTCTCTCTTTCATCTCCAACTCTGAGAAGCGCATCATTGCACGCTAGAAAGAGAATTGATATGAAAAAAAAGTCTTGCAATAAAAACTACTTCATTTACCTTACCTTATATGAAAGCATTTCCAAAGAAAAAAAACTGACTCAAAACCAAGGTTTCAGATAGATAGCTAAAGGTAGGAGTTTAACACACCTGACTTGTAAAACAGTGTTCTAACATCTTATAAGCAAATAGCCACACAATTCTTTCATATATAAGTATATATATAAATATATATATATATAAAAGATTATATATAAATGTATATTGTATATAAAACAAAAACATTCCATTTTGGAGGTAAAAAGAGACAAAAACAAAAATAAATTAAATAAAATAAAAAAGAAAAAATAAAAAAAGAACAACAACAACACAAAACTGTACAATGAATAAAGACGACCATGGCCCACAAACTTCCCTTTGTGTATTTGGAAATGAAATTTAACTCAAAGGTTTATGTAAGAGTCTAGTAATAAAAATTTGAAGAACTGACCTCACAGTAAGCAGCAGGTAGACATAAAATACTGTCCTCTTGTAATCCTTCCATCTATGTAATTAAAATGGGCACTCAATGGATCATTTAGATAATTTCATCCATTTTTATAAGCATAAACCAATTCTTTTCTTAACAACGCAAAACAATTTGGCTTAACTCATCCCTTCATTAAAAGTAAAACACCCTAGGAATATTCCTACACAATATCTGTCTATCATCCCTTAGCATCAACCTCAACACCGCTCCTGCTCTTCGCTACGCGCTCGCTTGGCACCAACATTGCCTGAGACCCGCTAATGCATGGCTGCGACTCCTCACCATCCAACGGCACATTTGGCATGCTGATCACAACTTCTGGGTACGCCGTGCTAGCTGGCACTACAGGCCAGCTGAGAAATTACAGCCAGCGCCAGCGCCAAGGTTACATGCATGCCTGTCCGACTCCCCTCGAAACTGCACAAACATTTCATTAACGTGCATTAACATTTGTATCAGATCTTAGTAAAAGCCCTTTAAAGCTCGCTAGCCCGTACATCCCTATAAGCCATACATACTATTCTTTACATCGCCTCACTCTCATTAACAAACTTACTTGGCTATTTAAAACCATTACTGGCGAGTACGCCCCAATGAAAAAATTTTCCGGTTTCCCCACTCGTGTCGCTTCTCTCAACTTTAAAAACTCAACTGTGACTCGCAACAGAGAAATAATGACAAAAAGCGCGGCGGTCGTTGGACCGCGCAGACTCACCTGCAACGCCCGCTGCTCCCGGCTGAGCTGGCTGGAGTCGGCGTAGAGCTCGGTCGTCACACACTTGAATCGGTCACCTACATAACCGGCAGAGTTTGCGATCCTCTTGGCCAACTTAGACGGCTTGGGTTTCAGTATTTTGCCATCGGCAGACTCCGCGTCATCAGCTCCGTCTTTGGTATAGGTCTGGTTGGCATCGATGCTTGGCGGCGCGGTCCCCATGCAGAATGGCTTCGCGTCCTCCTGCACCTTGCCAAAAGCCAGAGCTGGAGCATCGCTCTCGTGTGCGCTTTCCAAGAAAACAGGCGAAGGTTGGACTGCCACTCTCTCTTTAGGCTGGCTCACAGATAAATCTTCTTTCCTTAAGCCGAACACTGATGAACTCTGGGCTTGCTTGAAATTATAGGTTTCGTGAACATCATTATTTCTTCCAAACTCCTCTCTCATTACAATAAAATCTCTGTGCTGCGACGCCTGCTCTACCTTGTGCTTTGTAGGGTCATTAGTCTGATTACTGCTTTCTGTAGCAAAGCTGGCTTTTGTTACGTTTCCTTCGCTCTTAGCTTCCTGATCATCTCGCAGGAGATCTGGGAAGAGTTTGTCACTTTTTGCAGAGTTTTTACTATGGCCAGAGCTCTGGTGCAATTTCACGCTCTTGTCACCAGGCATTTCGAAATGCATCTTCCCACCACCCTCCATGAGCTCTGGCAACCGGCCCCGCAGAGCCGGGTCCTCATAGCGGACCCTCTCATGAGACCGTGACCTCCGTTCTGTCTTCTCCTCCTTATTGATCTCCAAAGCTGAATGCTGCAACAGCATGGGGTGCACCATCCCCACTCCCAGAGCATCCTGGTAGGTCATGAACTCCCCCCTCCCAGCTGGCAGGCTGTAAGGGAGGCCCGGTTTGGGAGCCAGGTGGGTGGGGTAGAGGCTGCCGTTGGGCAGCAAGACAGGGTGTGGGTACACATGTCCTTTGCCGTGGAGGGTGAGAGGGCTGATGGCGATCCCCTCCGGCACCGGGTACGGGAGGTAACTCCTGGGGTAGGGCAGAGGCGGGGAGCGAAACGCCTCGTTGGGCGGCAGGAAGATGGGGCTGGAGGCCAGGGCAGTCTCGGTTGCCTTGAAGTTGGCTTCCTGAGCACAGGATTTGGCCACCTTATTGCTGTGTTTCACAGGGGTGGCGACAGGCTGCCCAACGTGCTGGATAACCGAGGCGGTGCCCTCTGCAGAGCTCCGCGCCGTCTTGGCGCAATCCACGTTGGCATTGGGAGCTGGTGATGCCGATGCCGGCCGCCCCCCCGCTGACACCGTCCCTGACACACTGCCGACCACAGCCTCCGTGCCACCCATCCTGGGGCAGGAGGAACTCCGTGGCTGTGGCATAACCCAGTCCAGTGCCTTGTTTTTCAGCTGGACATTCTTCCCAGCCTCCTCGCTGGGGCTGGGACCAGGAACGATCCAGGAGGATGGCGCCGTGCTGATAATTTCAGGCCTGTAGATGGGGCAGCTGTTTCCAGGAGAAATGGTTTCTTTCTGAACAATGTCACTGCCTGGCAAGTGTGTCCCCCCTCCTGCCCTTCCATGCACGAGCACCGTTGGCATAATTTTCTTACCATGCTCTGACTTGCCAGCAGTTTCCGCATCAACCACTTTTGCCGACAAGTCCAGCGGTTTGTCAGTGACGTCTTTGGTCGGGGTCTGCTTCTCCAGGAGTGGGGGAGACCTGCTGTCTTTCCGGTCATGGCCAGCTTTCCGTGCATGGGGGGCAGATGGCAAAGGTGCCTCCCCAGCATCACTGCCTTTGGGAAGCTTTCCGTTGGAGAGGCGAGCGGGTGGAAATTCACTGCCAATGTTCACGTAGGGCTTTGGGAGGGTAACAGCAGAGGAGGGAGAGGTGGTGATCCTGGGGAAGTGTTTGTGGAAATCGGCGTAGGCGTCCCCGACCTGGGCGGGCAGGGGGAGGCGGGGGGATGGCCGGGGCGAGTGCGGCAGCAGGAGTGCAGGATCTGCTGGCAAGTTGGCAGGGGCTGGCTTGGCGGTGGGGACCCGGGGCTGCTTGCTGCTCTGGATATGGGGGTAGGCGTGCGTGTCGACAGGGTTGCCTGGGCTCACACCCATCTTCCACGACAAGCTCTTGTCCGGACAGTGCACCAAAGGTGGGATTGCCGGGGAAGCTGAAGCAGTCGAGAGCCTCATGGGCGACGCCAGCGATGAAGGGATGTGAGGGGCAACGTAGTGGGACGGAGGCAGGTATAAAAAACGTTCACCGTTCGTACATACAGGAGAGTAAGCCAGGTGCTGTGGTAAGCTGTAGGTGGACTGCTGAGGTAGCAATGCCTTGTACATGTTCAATGAATACTTATTTGGTGAGTCAAGGAAAGGGTATATAGTGGGCGTTGCGCCCTCCATGTAGGGGTGTACCCAGGGGAGCCTTAGGTAATTAGCACCACTGACACCAAGGGGACTCTGCCTGTCACCCGCAGCTCGGTCCAAACCCAGTGTCTCCCCTGTCGGGACAGAGTTTTTTTGTATTCCAGGTGGCGTTTTGTATATAGAGCTGAAGCCATTCGGGGCTTTTCCAGAGACAGCTGCGCTTTCCACCGCTTCGGGGGGATTAGACTTAAACTGTATCTCTGGATTTCTTTCAGGAGTAAATCCCAGGCTGGCTATCGAACCCGTAGCATCCCGTGACTTTTCGGAGCCAAGTCCGCACAAGCTGGAATAGACAATACTGCTGGGGACTCTGAGTCCTTCTCGCATGAGTCCAGACCTGTCCATACTCAGAGCTGCAAGACTGTCAATGCGATGTGCTGTAGTCGCATCCACCTTTACAGAATAAGAAGCATGTTACTTTCAAATGTCACTAACACGACCACCATCCCAGCTACAGATAGATCAGCATTTTGGAAGGGAAACGGTAACACTGCAAACATGCTGTTTGTTGTGAAAACATACAGAGGCTGATTACACTGGAAAATGGGACAACAGGAATCCACAGAGCAATACGTTTAACACCGCAAACATCAACACCAATTTCTCCAAATCCAAAATTCAGCATCCAGAAACGAAGGTGTGAGGACCCCAGCAGCCAGAAGTGGCCCAGAGACGATGGTCAGTGGCACCACTCCTGTGCAACCACTGGCTCCTCAGCCCCAGCCCTGCCAGAGCAAGAGGATGTGGGCTGTGGCATGGAGACCAGAAAGGGAAGGATGGAGTGCTTCTCCTCCTCCTCCTCCTCCAGGACCTCTCCCTCAACCGTAGCTCTGCTCCAGGGCTTGCCACTGCCACATGGGGCAAGGCATCTGAGGATGCAGCACAAAGAAAGGTCCACCGTTGAATTTCCTTCCCACCTGATGCTCCCCCACATACACTCAAAGAAAGGAAAACCCCACCAACTTTGCTGGAACATTGATGTGCTAAATGCTTACATGAACTATTTTTGTTACACTTGCTGGTATTCTGCACGGCATTATTCGTAACAGCAAAATTAAGAATCTGACATCACACAACAGCACACATCACAAAGCGTCAAGAGATTAACGAGATAAATAACCAAAGCCCCAGTTTCACTGTTTCACAGAAACAACTTGCATGTGCCCAAGCCCACTAAGGCTGCAACAGGAAGGTGTTTTAATTATTTCTCCAAATGGATCACGTAATAACAGGCAGGGGCAGGAATCATGGTGGGGAGAACAGGCATGGATTCATCTGCAGTATCAAGCTTTTAACTTCTTACCACACTGTGATTCAGGTGATTTTCTTCCCTCAACTCCAGTCTGCTTTTCGGTGCATCACCGTCATTAACGGGAATTTTCCTATTGAAAAACAGAAGCTTACAATCTGAAAATATCCTGCACATCTCAGATTAGTACAAGATTGTATCACCTCCACATTTTGCTTCCCCGACGGAAGACCCATGAGATAACATATTTATCCTTCTCTATACCCATGCACGGTGGCTACTTTGAAAAGCAAGGATCATTTGAAAATAAGCATAAAGGGTTTTGACAACGAGAACACAACAAGCAGATCTTAGAGCAGCCTCTTCCAAAGCAAGCCATTTTTGTCAAGGTCTTCTCTTTCGCTCCCTGCCCTTTTCTTTTTCCAAGGGGAGAATATCCCATTTTAAACATACTCTGCTCATATACCACCCATAAACACTGCTGAGGATAAAATTAAAACACACATGCTAATAACATACGAATGTCAGCTTTTCCATGCTAAAGAGGGAGCTGCACATCTGTGCCATACCAGTGTTGCAGCACTGGGACTTGTTATCACAGAAATCACCAATAAAGAATATACCTTAGTGCCAAATTCCAAATCCCTGGGATAAAAATTGCTGACATGCAGCAGAAGGAAAGTTTCAGCATTACCCAAAAGAAATCCTTTCAATCAAAGTGCTTAAAGGCACATCATCACCATAAAGCAGAAATGTCATTTTAATGCATTTGTTTTTTAAAATTTCACCTTCCCTGCAAGCAGCACATACAGCTATTATCCCCCAAACAACTGGGAGGAAAGTGGGGAGGGAGGGTGAGAAAGCAAAGTGAGACATTTGGCTGTTTTCCTTCAGCTTATGTTTGCAAATAGTATTCCGTGCAAAGACCAAAAACTTCCACCAGCTTTTTGGAGGCTTTTCACACAACAGTGAGAAGAGGGGCTGAGAAGACAGAAAAATACCAAAACCACGCAAAACTGGCAGAGAGAACCAGAGGCACATCTGCAGCTTCTGTTCAGCCTCATTTTGCTTTTTAAACAGCTGGGACTTAAGGGAAGGGGACACACTCCAGTGCTTGTGTCACCCCAATAAAGACTGAGATTTTGATCATCGACTGAATTACATTCAGCAAGAAAAAAGGTGGGGAGGAGGAGAAATACACTTGTGGGAGACAGACACTACTGATCCTATTTCACATGACAAGCTGTTGGTCCAAAGGAAGGGAACACCAAGTCACAGGCACGAGCCCCTCTACCGCAGAGAGTCACCACAAGAACACGTGTGCTATTTGGTTTAATTTCCCTTCACAAATGCAAAATAATAAATTAATTGTAAAAGCACATTCAAAGGCTGCTTTGGGGGCGTGCCCACTTCACTGACCCAGGTTGCCTGCTCACTAGTAAATCAGCATCTGCTCTACTGCTCTCAGGCACATCTTGACTCTCTCCCTTTGCCCTCCCTCCAAGCTGGGCTGATCTCGATGCAAGGTGGCAGCTTTCTGCTCCTGTATTAGGGAAGCGAGCAAACTCCGAGACCTCGCTCTGCAGAATTACAGTGTGGTTTAACTTGCCAGAAGCTTAAATATTTACCTGTCTTCATTAATTCCACACATGCGGACCCTTTCATTGCTCATCCAGCTATGAACGTTGCCATACAGGGGGGTTGCAGAAAGCATGACGTCTTCTTAAAAATCAACGCTTTTCTTCACGCTTTTATATTCTATTTAAAAAAAAAAAAAAAAAAAAAAAGTTGAACAGATTTGTCTAGGAGGAAGTGCAAACATCACAGTGGAGCAGCCAGCCTCCCTCCGGGTAATTAATAATGAATGCAGGATTGGTGTGGGGAGTGAGCTGCCTACGTTAACCGCTAAGGGAGATACCCGGCAATAAAGGAGCAAATTGAGGGCATTTATAGGTCAGAGGAGATGGATCTTTTCCCCAGCGCACATCCAGAAAATTAAGAATCATTCCAGACTATCGACAAACAAAAGTTTCTCCGCAGCATTTCATTTCCACAAGAAATGACTCAGCCATCCCGGTACGCACCAGACCCCAAATCTTCATCTCACACAGAACCAAGGAGGGACACCCCGGGAGCTTGGGGGTTCCCCCAAACAACCTACAGGTACTCACAAAAGCCCTGCATTAGGAACACATAGGAGTAGGAGAGCATGGCAAGAACAACCACATACCGCGTGTATTAGCTACGCTGATTGCTGATAAGGCTTTTACACCAGGACTTAAAACTGAAGAGACGCTGCTACAGAAGGCATCTAAATAAAAACCTCCCCTTTAGCGTCTGCACATGACTAACTTGGAGAAAGGGGTTAAAAATAGTAAGTGGGTTGGCGAGCTCCCCACCCCTTGATTTGATTAAGCACGGAGCCCTGGTGGCTTCTGCATCGGAGCTGCTGCTGCTGCTGCTGCTGCTGCTGCTGCTGCTGCTGCTGCTGCTGCTGCTGCTTGCTGCTGCTTGCTGCTGCTGGGAGTGCTTTCAGTAATTCAATGATGCCTGCTCACTCCAGGGAAAGAAATCATTAGCAGGCTCACTGGAGAAGTATTAGCAGTCCAAGAGGATCGGCGCCGGGTGCAGCCAGAGAGGCAGGTGAAAGGTAACCACATTTTCGCGTCCAGTGGCAGAGAGGGAAAGGCTTTTCCTCCCCTCTACCTTGCCTAATGCCACCTCCGCTCGCATTAAATTCTAGTTTGCTGCATGAGCGAAGTGTCAGGACAAGCTGCATTTTATTAACAGGATTATCGCGGCGCATGATTTATTCCAGTGCAAGATTTTAATTGCTCTTCGGAGGTTGACTCGTTTCTTTTGACTGAGCTTCAGCCTGCATCCTGCTGCTAAATGCTGGGTTAATAAGTAGGGGGAGCCTTTAATGCACAGGATATCCCTCAGCTCTTCCTCTCTCACAAAAATAGAAGTCTTTAAGCAGGAGGCATGATACTCCTTTTACACACACACAAGCCAGTAACGGGCGATTGACCACTGGGATTTTAATGCCTAACGTCTCCCAAAGCATCCATGCTTCCCCAGCAAACTCATTTCCTTTGTCAGGCTACAAAATATGCAAATGATCACTTTGGCATTTAATGGGGAAGAAGCCCAGATTGGGCCTTTAACACAATACTTCACACACGTTCAGAGAGGTTTAAGAATTGAAACGGCAGGAAAGCCTTGTTCCCCAACACTTTTTTCTCCCCTCAGAGAGGCCTTTTGTGCAAAACTCCACGTCTGGAACAAATGTATATTAATGAAACGGCGTGTTGACCCTCCTTTCTCCACAACGGTTAGCTTTTCCTAATGAAGTCCGCACAAATCGCCGCGAGGAAACAAAAATCCGCGGAGGTTAGTTATCGCGCTATCATTCAAAAGGAGTTATTTCACTGGAAAGACGTTTTCTGGACAGATTTACTGGTTTCCAGATGCGCCGCTCGTAATGTTTTCAATAGAGGCAGCAGCAGAATGGAGAGAGTGATTTAGGGTTTCACGTAAGGTTAGTAGCCACCCCGTGCACTGCCTCATCTGTAAGGGACAGACACTGGCTCGGAGAAGGGCCTCAACAGCACACAACCCCAATCCCCGAGCCCCACTTTCCTTTGGGGCTCCTCGGAGGGGCTGGCTGCCTGTGCCCGCCTGGTTTCCTCGGTGGAAATGTATCATTAAGATAAGGCGAGGTGCGTGAACTAGAGCCCATCAATCCCCTGACACGTGCAGATAGCGAAATGCTGAAGTTGCATGGGGGGAGCGAGAGCTTCCCCGGCCAAAGCGGGTAATCTAGAGGCCCCATGTCCCACAGCCACCCCACCCGAGCGAAGGCAAAACCCGCCGGGTGGCAGGGAGGCAGTGGGACGTCCCAGGGCCATGGGGCAGGTCAGAGCCCGCGCCCCCGACGGCTGCCAGCCCCGTCCCCAAAGCCACCCCTTGTTGCCGTGCGCCGCGGGTGCGCGCGTGTGCGCGCTTATAATCATCGCCGCCCTGATGAACTTCTTGTGAACTGTTTAAAAGTGGAGGTCTGCTGAACGAGCAGCGGCGCCACTGCCAGCCATAATTTCATTGCAACAAGCAGCAGACTTTTAACTCTTCGCACACCCTGTCCCTCCCCCTCCTCTGAGTCCCCACAAGCAGCTGCCTGTCGGGGATGTCGGCTCGCAGGGGACTCCAGCGGCTCGGCCAAACGCCGGCAGCGCCACAAGCGCTCTGCGCTGCGGGGACGGGGGGGACAGCGGCGGGGGCGTGGGGGGCACCGCACCTATTTATACCCAGCTTCCGCGGGGGTGGGCGCAGCCGGTCCCGTTATGCAACCTCGACGGCGGGCTGAGCGCCCCAGCGCACGGAGGAAACCGAGGACACGTCTCTCCCTCCCTCCTCCTGTCACCCACCGGGCCACCGTCAGCACGCCCCAGGGCGCCGCAGCCCCCCCGGCCGCCCCCGCTGCGCTGCGCGGCGGGGCGCGGAGCGGGGCTCGGCAGCCGGAGCGCGCACGGCATTTCCTCCGGGAGGTGTCTGGCCGATAAAGCCATTTGCGGCTAAATATAGACGGTGATGCACGGAGGAGGGAGGGCGGGAGGAAGGGAGGGAGGGAGGCGCGGAGGGGGGGTGGTGGGGGGGGGAGTGAGACGCGCAACGCACACGCGGTTCCGCAGCGATGCCGCCGTGTGAAACCAGTTGTGAAAAGCGCCTGCAAGCACTAACCTGCCTCCCGGCGTGCTGCCGAGCGGGGCCCCGGCGTGCCGAGCCGAGCCGTGCTGAGCCGAGCCGAGCCGAGCCGAGCCGGGAACACCCACCCACCTCCCGCGCTGCCCGCGCCCCGCCGGCCCCGCGCCGCAGAGGCAGGCACAGGCACACACCGCACCGCTCGGGCAGCTGATTAAAAAGGGAAACGTTTGGGTCTCCCTCGCAACGTCAACAGACTTTTGGCAGCCATTGACGCCAGCAGCAGCAAAGTTTTGTTAACACGCTCCTGGCGTGGAAACGAGAAAAACCCGATGCCCGCGGGGAGGGGGAGGAGGAGGAGGAAGACTCCACTTCTCCGTGCCCCCGGGGGAAAGAGGAGGGGATGGCATCGCCACCCGGGCCGGGGCAGCCCGCTCTTCCCCCCTCCCCCTCCACCCCCATGACCCCGGGGTGCCCGGCGGCGAGTTTGCGAGGTGAAAGTCTCAGCGGGGGAGGGGTGCGGGGGGTTGGAGGAAGGCCGGCGGCTGCAGCGAGCCAGGAAGCGGGTCGGGAGGAGAATTGCAGCGGCGCACGAGTTCCCTTTTGGCGCCTTTACTCTTTTCCACCTCCGAGCTCCGCCTGGCAGCCCGCCAGTTTCCACTGCACAAGCCACGGAGCCGGCAGCAGCAGCGGCAGCGCAGCGGCAGCCGGCGGGGAGGGCTACGCGGGGTATAAAAAAAGCCTCTGCGAGAGCCGATCGTACCGACGAAGCGCCGGGCGCTTCGGCAAACAACCCGGCCTTTCGGATATTAAAAACCATGCAATAAATTACCCGGCTCTGATCCCTCCCCCACATCACACACGCCACCCCCACCCCGTCGCAGCCCTGTTCCAGGCCACTGGAAGGATCATTTCTAGATTTGTGAAAATCCCAGAGAGAAAAGTGAAAAGCAATCGGGGACTCGTAGCGATCTACTTCGATTAGCCCTCAGCCCCGTTCATCTGGAGCTTGATTTAAAGGGCAGCGCTCGCACGGTATTTATAAGCTTAAGTACGGGCTGATGCTTATGAATGTGTTTAGGTGCCTCGTTTATCTTGTACCTCCGACTTACATATTTACGGCTTATAGAAACAACGACCTGGGCCACGGCTAGAAAGGAGACTTCAGAGACACCGTATTGCTGCACCGTTTACAATGCGCCGTATAAAGCTCAGGCAGCAGCCAGCGATCTAATATTAGACAAGTGTTTAAAGAACAGGGTTGGCTGCGCTTTATATATATATGTGTGTATATATATCTATAACATAAAATATACTGTGAGTTATTTTTTGCAATCTCCACACGACATCACCACTAGTGACACGTTTTGTAAACCAGAGGAGGAAGCTGCAGACTAAGTAGCCGCCGCACGGATCCGCGGATTAGAGAAGAAGTTTGACCTTTACCCGGGACGTGTGGCATTTCATTTAACCATAAAGCTAAGCACAATGCGCCAGCGAGATCGCTAAACCGATTTAAAATACATATTGAGTCATGCACGACAGTAGTGCATCTCGGTTTAGGCAGCGTGCAGGCAGCACAAGAGGGTCGGCGACTATTTTAAGGCTCCTGCCGCAGCCACCCCCATCGTCCCCGTGTTCCCCGTGTTCCCCCTCCCGCGGCTCCCACACCGTCACGTGTCGAACAGCGACCGGGACTTTCTGCCGTGTAAACACGGAGCGGCGGAGCCGACCGGGGGCACCCGGGGCCGCCGAGCCAGCGCCAACACCCGCACCAGCGCCAGCGGGGCATCCTCCCCGGCCCGGGCACCGCCACCCCGGGCCGCCCGGAGCTCTGCGCCCGGCTACGGCCGCACGGACACACCCCCGGGGCAGCGGGGCTCCGGCCAGAGCGGCCCCCCCGGCACGGGCAGCCCGAGGGAGCGGCGGCCCCCGTGCCCCCCCGCGCCGCCTGTCACGCCTTGGACCCTGCACAGACAGGCGCTGCGCCGGAGCGGCAGCGGCGCGTTCCCCTTTCCCATATGCTGCGAGGCGAATCATTGCATCGCTCTCAGCTGCCGGCGGCAGCCAAAAAGGGGGAGGAAAAAAAAGTTTTCAATTAATGATAAGCCTAGGAACTGGGGAAGGGGGCGGGGGAGGAGGCCAATGAGGGAAAGTTAAAATGGCTGGCGATCCTTCAAATAACCCTGGCTGCCTTTCCCTGGAGCCCGTACGGCACCGCCTGCCTTGGAGCCCCGGGGGAAGACCGGGACCCCCAGTCACACTCTTCTCGGGGCCAAGGGTGCCTCGGGGGGCTAAGGCTGCCTCCGCACACCGCGATGTCCATACCTGAAGGTTACGGGACATTGGCATGGCGGGGGCACTCGCTCACGTTCCTCCCCACCCCCCGGTTAAAACACACCGTGGGGGTGCGACAGAGAGGCTGCAAAAGCTCCCACACACACAGCGGGGGGAGGTGAGGCGGCTGGTACCCAACTTTGAGGCATCACCGCATGAAGGATTTCCCAGAGATTCGCGGGAAAACACCGACCTCCTCCGCCGCACTGGCAGCCCCGCACCGCCGCTACGGCGCCCGCCCCGCGGCCCCCTCTCCCTCCCCCGGCGCGGGCGATGCCTCTGTGCCCCGGGCGCACGCCGCGGGGATGGGCGGGCGGGATGCGCGCTCCGGGAGGGCCGGGGGATTCCTGCCGCCGCTCCGGCCGTGCCGGGAACAAGGCTACTGGAGGAGGCGGTGGCGGAGGAGGGAGCCACAAACCGGCTCAGCCGCAGGAACCCCCGGGCCCCCGCGCAGACGGGGCCCCCCGGAGAGAGCCCGGGCTCCCTCCTCTCGCCCACCCGCCGCGACATCTCCCTACCCAGGCCGTCCGCGCCATTTTAGACACTCTCACACACACTCACACACACACGCGCGCACGGGAGCGAGGTTTCCGCTGCCGCTGCCAGAGACAACAGGCAGCAGCCGAGCCCGGGCTGCGCAGGCGGAGCAGCGGCAGCAGTGGGAGAGGGACACACACACGCAAGCACACACACCCACGCACCGCGGGCCAGGCAGAAATGTGCATTTCAGGTAATTTAAGGCCGCATTCCCGGCGCGGGGAAGGAAAAGCGCAGGCCTGCGCCCCCGCCCCCCCCCAGCCCATTAACCCGGCGCGCACTTGGCATCCCGGGAGCCCTTCATTGTTGCCTTTATTCCGTATAGCTTTTGCTTTCCAGGAGGGGCATAGAAAGAAAGAGAGAAGGGAAGGGGGGGAAAAAGAAAAAAAAAAAAAAAAAAAGAAAAATACTACCAAGCCAGCCCCTTTTCCCCGCTCGTCCCCCATTGTTCGGCCGCGGGAGGCTGGGAGAGCGCAGCGCCACGGGCTCGCCATTAGCCTGGCTCCAGCGAGCCCCCCCCGCCCCCAACAGCTCGGGAAACTTATGAGACAGGGTGGGGAGGGTCACCCCCCCACACACTGAATACGAAATTCCCAGCGCTCCTCCGAGAGTTGGGCGAAGGCCTGCGCTCACTTCCGCAACGTTATCCTTGCAGAAATACCGGAGCACGGGCCCCGTTTCCTTCCCCCAGCCCCCGCCGCACCCCCGGAGGGGGTGGAGTGATTAATGGGACGTACGCCCTTGGTTTCCCTCCGGCCACCCCGGCACAGCACTCCCCGGCGCGGAGCCGCCGCGGCACGCTGGGCGGGGGCGCTCCCCCCATCCCCCTCCCAACACATCCGTCGGGGACGTTGGGAGATATTGATCACGGACGATTTCATTTTGCATAACTGCGGCTGACAGGGCCTGTGGTTCCCTCATTTACGGAGCAACAGCTTCGCGGGGCTGATGGATGGGGAGCGGAGGGAGTCGCTCACCCAGCGCCCCCCTCCCTCCCCCAGCGCCAGCCCCGCAGCCCCGCCGGGGGACGGCGGCTCCGCGCCTCATGCAGCAAATGGCCGCGCACTACAGGGAAATATTAAACTTAGGTGCCTCCGTCTCTCGTTTTACCTAGCACGGCCGGCCTGCAAGCCTCTCGCTCCCCGCAGGGCTTTGTGTGCACAGCCACGGCAGGGCCAGGGCCGGGGCACGGGGACCTTTGGCGACCGCATGCAAGAAAAAGTGTTTGTGAAGTTGGGGGGGTTTTCCCTTTTTTTTTTTTTTTTAATTCCCTCCTCTTCCTCCCAACAACAGACAAATAAACAGCTCGGTTTCTGCTGAACAATGCATAAAAATTAGCCTCAACCCAAAGTTTATGTCGGGTTTATGGCGCTAACGTTTCTCCTTAATGGGAAAAGCTTTCCCGAGCACTTCTGGAAAGCGCTGGCGAGCCCTCAGTTACGAAAGCTGCATTACGAGCACCTCGACTAAATGTCTCCGCAACGTGTCCCGACCTCACGTCCACCACCTTCTCCAGACCTTCAGAGGAAAAGCTTGTCCAGGGTGGGCACAGCCAGCGCCAAGTACCGCCCGACTCGGCGTGCGGAAAACACCGGGGCCAAAAAAACCACCACAAACCCAACAACACGTGAAAAAATATGAAAAAGGAAAAAAAAAAAGAAGAAAAAGGAAACAAAAAGGACAGAAAGTTGCCGATGGCGACGGTGCCCCGGAGGAGAGGAAGCAGCTCGGAGGCCTCCACCGGCCCTGCCTTCCCATCCCGGCGCTCCGCACCGAAACAAAGCAGCGAATCAACTGCGATGCAGATGGGCGGCTATGAATTTTTTGCTGCTGCTTAGAGCTTTAATTACTCGTTCTTGATCCGTGGGACTACGACACGACACCGCCAAGGTTAAAATGCCCTGAACAGCTCTGAGCAGATGTGAACGAGTTGGCAGACGCGCAAATGAGGTCTGCCTCTAAGCATGATAACAAGTGACTAATACATTGCATATCGCTGAAAGAAAATTATTTTTCTCTAATTTGCATTAGCTTCTTTTTTTTTTTTTAACGCCGCCGACATTCCCTCCTCAGAGGCAGCAGCATAATCCTGAAAATATTGCTCCGTGACTTTAAAAGATTTGGAAGGAGGCAGCGATTGCCTGTGTTTTGGCTATGCAAGTGTTTTGGCTATGCAGGCTTGTTTATCTTTCCGCCTTTGCTCCAAGGCGAAACTAGTTTCGCAAGCAGTATTCTTGCAGAAAAATGGCACATGTCATATAAAACACCAGTTTATAGGAATTGATGCTAAAATTGTTGAATGACTACTGGTGTACTTTTGCCACTAATAGCGCAGTGTAATCCATAAAGGACCATGGGGACAGTCAAGGCCAAAAGAGAAAAAAACATAACAGATTGACTGGAGAGAAATAGATAAAGACAACCCATCGACCAAAACGACTAAAAGGGGGGTCAGGGAGGAAATAAGCATCTCTCCTTCTTACCTGCTTTCCACCCCAGAGCCACCTCGTCAAAAAGACAATAGTACGTGGAGGTCACTTACTATATAAAACACAGCAGTTCTCGTAGGTAGCAAAATTATGTCAGGTACAAATATAGGCCGGAACCCAGTTCTGCAAGTTTCCTCGACTTTCCAGAGGCTCTTCTGAAAGGGCCAGGAGATCACTCTGGGTACTGCAGCAAACTTCAAGAACAGACAGCATTTTATATCCTACGCTCAGAAGGCAAACCGAGGGGCTTAGATGCAGAGGCTTTGAGCAGAAAATAGCCTCTCGGGCAAATGATGCACGAGGAGTTTTCGCCGAAGACCTTACTCCAGGGGTCCCTGCACGTCCAGGTTATCAGGGGTCGTACGCTGCCATCTCAAGCGATAACAACTCCTCCTCTGCCAACACGTGTTTGGGAGGGAAGCGCGCTGCCAGCCACCGCACCGTGTCCCAGGACGGCAGAGGCTCGGATCCGGGCTGCCCTCTCCTGCCGCGGGGCTGCCGGGACGCCTCGCCCGCCGCTCCCGCAAAGTCACCGGAGCCGGCGCAAACCTGCCGCCGGGAGGGATTTCCCAGCGCCGGGGCCGGGCACGGAGCCGGCCGCTCCTCCAGCTGCCTCCCTGCGCTTGTAAATCAAGCGGAGGCGGAAAGAGGGGCCGGGGGGAGGGGGCGGAACGCTTCTCCCCGGCCAGCGGCGTTTGCTTAAGCGTCGCGGCGGGCGGCAGGGGAGCGCGGCTGGGCGCCCCGCCGCCGCCGCCCGGGATGCCCCCGAGCCCCGGGGCGCCCCGCCGGGCCCCGCAGCGCCGGGCGGTGCCTCCGGGAGCGGCGGGGCGGCCCCGGGGCCACTCCGGCCGCAGCGAGAGCTTTTGTGTGCGAGTGCCGGCGAGGCGCGGGCTTTTCGCGCTCCAACAGCTGTCACATTATTTGCACTGGCTGTAAACAGCCTTCGCCTTTCCCCCCTCAACCCCCGCCCCCCTTGCCACAGAGTTAAATCCAGACTAACAATCCCCAGTTAGAGATCAAACCAACAACAGCAGCATTGTGTCTGCCTTCATTGCTTTACCATCAACTACTGCAGCTGGTTTACTCGAAACAAGGAACACCCTCTACCCACCTCCCCCGCCCCGGGGCCAGAAACGTGCTTGTTCCCGGAGGCTGGCCAGGCGGAGTCGCGCTGCCCCGGGGGGTTTTGCGGGCCGGGCCGGGGCTGGGGGTGCAGCTCCGCCAGCCCGATGCCGAGCGCCGCGGGGCTCTCCCCCCGCAGCACACAGGGGTTTCCAGTCGGCGCTCATGCCCGACGAAACGCCTGCACAATCAGAAGTTGAGCTCCGCTCTCGGTCTGGCTTTTGGGAAAGGCGAGGGGGAACCCCGCTGTAGCGGGGAAAGCCGCGCCTGCAGCTGCGCAGCGCCCCGCGGCACACGGCGAGCTCGCCCCCGCGGCGCGGCGCGCCCCCGAGCAGCCCTTCCCCGGGAAAGCCGGGCTTCCCCCGATCCCTGCCTGGCCGCCTCGCACCGGGCCGCCGCCGGCAGCGTCCGACCTGCTGTCGCAGCGAGCCTCCCGCCGAGGGGCCCCTCCGCCACCCCTGCCCGGGGCGGTGACCCCGCAACCCGCGGCCCCTCCGCTCAGGCGGGCGACAGAGACACGCTTCCACCTTCCCCTTTCCACCGTAAGGAGAAAAAAAAATAAAAACAAGTAAAGAAAAATGCCAATAATCTAAAGGACGACTCCAGCTTCGTTCATAATACAACCACCTGGCAGCAAAGGAGAGCACTGCACGCTCTCAGAGGGCCTTTTGTTGGGCACAGCTGGAATTTCAGTGTAAATCCTCGTACCTCCTTCCCTGCCCTGACTTATTTTTACATCAGCAGCAAAGTTGGAGGAGACGTGGAATTTACTTTACAGAAGCATGGGGAAAATATATCTGTTCGAAGAAACCTTTCCTTGCCCGTTCTGACTCCTGGCATTACCCAAATTGTGCATCACTTAAGAGAAAACCAAGACACAGCAACTTTCTCTGAAATTTGTGTCCCACATAAACTCTTTCAAGAGGCCACAGGAGCTGGAATAACACTTCCTATGTACCTTTATGCCGCTGGGGAGCCAGCACCAGTAAGGAAAAATAGCTGATTTTATTGAAAGCATGTCTCCATCTTGGCCTGACTCCTGCCAAAGGGCAGCACTACCCAGGCAGGTAAGGTGCTTCACACTAATGTGATAAGTCTCCAATCGACTACCGAATCAGATTCACCGCCCAAAGATGCCAGTACATATTCGCAGGTCAGTATCATCGACTATTCATTGCCTATACGTAGCTAGAAATCTGCTGGCCTGGTAAAAACCACTGCTAACAGAACAATGTCAGCAAAGGCTGCAACACAGTCTTGTGAGAGACAGGCGATTCGTGCCTACTGAGGCTCTTTCAGCACAAAGGCTTTTAGAGGAAGAAGAGAGGGAAGGGGGGAAAAAAGGAGGGAGGGCTCTCGTGTTTCAGGGCTGCTGTCCCCTGGGAACCAAGAACCAAGTGTAGCTTCAATCAAATGCTGACTTCTCCTCTGGGAGCTCAGTAGGAAACCTGATCTCACTAGCTCATGCCTGCCTCCATGCATATAGGCTGGGTTTTCTTTCATACCAGCAATTTGTATAAAGAGGGGAACCAATATAGTTTATTGCGAACGAGATCTCGCAGTAATGGATCTAGAGAGATATTTCTGTAGCTAAAATAAGACAACCTTCAGCCACCTGCTCGGGGCAGGCCGCGCCACAGCCGCCTCCAGCTCCGCACACACGGCTCGCTGTGGGCGCCCCTGGCACCGCACGGCACAGCCTCCCACGCATCTCCCCGAGCCCTGCATCCTCCCCAGCTGGCAGCAGCCGCCCAGGCTTGGGGTTTTGTGCAATGCCAGGTTACACTTCCATTAGAACGTTTACCCTGGGAGATCACTTCCTGCTTGCAAGTCCCGTTCCGGCTTCCCCTGCTGCTCCCAACTTTGGCCAGAGGTATTTATCTCCTCGCCCAGTGAGGCGTGGAGACCCCGGGAAGCATCCAGCCCTGCCCACTGGCCCTGGGCTGCCCTGGCACGGCAAAGCACTGCACAAGCACAGGAGGTCTGCAGGGGAAGGCAGGCCAGTCCTTCAGTCAGAGCTCTACATAACTTCACACCGGGCTGCTTAATTCTGCACGGGGCTTTGCTAATCCACTTTGTGCTTGACTACTGAAACGGGAGGGAAGGAAAACACTGCGCGGGGAGCACGACCAGGCCAGAGCAAGGTGAGCCTGGGGGACTGCAGTCCGTAAGAAGGGCTTCCCTCAACAGCCAGCTCAGCCTCCTACCGCTCTGGGCAAGTCGGAGAAGCTTAAAGCATAACCCAGCACACCGGGGCGTGGGAGCAAAGGGATTGCCCGAGGATCAGAGATCCCTGTAGGATCTCTCCATAGCCCGGAGCTTTCACATGGAGAAAGTTTGGCTAAGGGAGGGAATTTACACTTAGAAAGAAGAACTCAGCCCATCCCTTCTTGTGCCATTAACAAGTTCTCTGTGAATTTCAAGGAGAGCTGAGAATACGCCCCTCCAGCTTTGATTCCACTTCTCTGTCCCTACCTGTCACCAGACACAAATGCCACACTCAAACCATGACTAAACGAGCCCCGCAAAGCTCTCTCAACCCTCCAGGAGACTCCCAGGTGCAATGCCACCCCATCCCTGGGGAACACTGAGGAAACACAGCAGTGGGTGAAGAAGGACGGGCAGCCCCATGGCACCTGGCCACACACAACCAAGGACACCCCACAGTCTGCTCTCTGTGCAAGTACAGGCATACTTCTCTCTCTGCTATCAACTGTGCCAAGTGCCAGCTACTCCAATACTCCCGTGAAGGTGGAATCCTCACTTCTATAACTGAGGACACAGGCCCAAATGTTTAGTAATATGCAAATACTGAAAGACATACAAGGCCCCTAGGTGAGGTATTCATGAGCATTAAATGAGCACTTGGGGTAAGACCAAGAGCTACACCAGCTGAAAATGAAAAGCAAACCACACTCGGAGAATAAATGGGCTGGCTGGCAGACTGCAACCCACCGTGGGCTGTCTAGAGGTCCATGGGGAAGGACCCCACCACAACACTGAGATAGTGCAGCTCCTGGATGTGGGAGATTGCTCCCAAGGGCAGCAGGAGCCACGGAAAGGAGAGCACGTTTGGCTGGGAGCACTCGCCCCTCCTGGCCACGGACCAGGCAGAAGAAGCACAATGACAGGCTTTCCCGATGCAGGCTCAGCCGTGGAGCACAGCCCCGAGCCTCCCCTTTCCCCTGTGCTCTACTGAACACACTCAGCTCTTTATACGAGCTGTTCCCAGTGTGGCTGGTGGATTCTGCGCTTTCCACTTTAATTGTCTTATCCAAATAAAGCTTTGTTTTCCTTAGCACGACAATCCCAACATTCAGACCGAGATTTTCATTGGACAGAGGAGATATTTTATTCTCCGATTGTTTAGGGAGTCAGGGCTTACACGGAACAGCCCCGGCTTGTGTGCCTCCACTCACAATAGGCGCTTTGCAGCCCCTTGTCCCGTAGTGTAGATTCATTTTCTGGAGTGATCGGGATGAGAATCATGTTTCTCTGAATTTCATAGCTTTCCAAGTCTACCCTAGACTTTAACAAGTCTTTTAGTTTGCACCTAGACAATAAATTTAGTTTAATTTAGCTTCCGGTCTTTAATTTTAGCAGGTCTTCTTTTTGCATGCAAATCAATATGGCAATTACCATCTAAAAGCTCGCCCAGCCCTAGGTCAATGTAAATTGATCATTGTCCGCCTTCTACAAAATAACACCGGGAGTCTGTGGTGCATAATGAGATTATACTGGAAACTGTCTTTCAGATCACAAATTATATTTCATGCTGTCAGGATCTTCTCCAAGCGGACTTCCTTGCATGTCTAATCACACGGCACCAAATCTTTTAGCTCATGAGGTAGGTCTGGGGTGCAAAGAGTGAAGGAAGAGTCCCAAAGAATTCAGACAATAGTTTTGGAAAACAGGCGAGCAGGTAGGGAGGTGTGCTCTCACTCGCTAACTTTTCCAGCAGTGGAAGAGAGGGAGGGGAAAAAAATCTCCACTCAGCCAAGAACTGCTGTCCAGCAAACAAGGAAAAATTAATTCCCTGCTGGAAAGCAGCAGAACTTTCCTAAAGCCACATTTGCAAGGAGTTCTTGGCCTCCTCCTTTCCATCCCCACCTCATCTGCTCAGCCATTCAAAGGAGCGCTGGCTGCCTGCTCCGGAGAAACCCAGCAAAGGATGCACTCTCCTGGCAGAGACCTCCCTGCCCGCCGCAGCCCGGGGACCTGAGCAGGTCAGGTCGGAGGGAAAGGTCGCTCCGGAGCAGCGGCTGCTGTAAGCCGGTTCCCTGAAAGGCCAGAGGATTAACGGGATCTGCTCACGGCCAGGGGAACTCCCCCTGCCTGCAGCCCGGGCCTCCGCGTTCCCTCCGGCACGCACACGCGATGCAGCCAGCGAGCGCTGCTTGGCGTAGCTAGAACGGGTAAGCCCGGCTCTCCGTGCCACTGCTCAGCCTATTGCAAAACCAAGGAAGAGGGGAGCAGGCCCATTCCGGCCATCAATTATTTCTAAAGCAACACCAGGCTAAGGAGGAAGTATTAAACTCGGCTTCATGCTGCTCTAAGCCCACACTAAAATGTGATCTATTGCGGTGTTCGGCGGAAAGACAGCACATCGCACATCACCTGTGCAACCCAGCTGTGCTGCAGGGTCCCAGCAAGAGCTCAGACCTCTGTCAAGACATGCAGAAATCAGAGATTGCTTGTCCTCCATAATAAGCACCCATTTACTCCAAGTCGTATTTAGTCCGAGGACAATGTGGCTGCTTAGCTACGACCTGAACTGCAGCAGGCCTTTTGCCTGTCTTTGCAGGGGCACACTCTTTGGTTAAAGTTGAGACCCTGTAAACGACTGCCACAGATTGCCAAAACTACTTTGGTATGTGCACCACCTAATATTTTGGGCTATGGTGACCTGGGTCCATTTTCTCCACAAACGGAGACATGAAAACATATCAACAACTTTGTGCGGTCTCGCAGCTGCACAGATCCAGAAAGTTTGCTTGCATGGACTGTACAGGAGCCCCTGTCACTGTTAGGAGCCCAGTCACTGTTAGGGGAGCTTGGCTTCTCCATCAGTCTTCAAAAAAGTGAATTATCACGGGGTGGAGGAAGAGGAGGGAAGAGAGATGACAATTGTGAACTGCCTGAGAAGCTGCAGCTCTTGGCACATCCTGGTAAAGGCAGATACAGTGTGTGACACGGAGCCTGGATTGTCCACCAGCATAGGAATAAAGCCAAGGCACCAGTATTGTTTCAAGACCCAGTCCATATTTGGGCATTCAGCTCACACATCCCAAATATTGCTTTAAATATTAGAGACATTCGCCAATGTGGTTCATAATGCACTCAAATGGGAGAAGTCATTTCTGTTTGCTCTCAGATTACTGGCTTGGTCTTGATGGTGGGGGTTTTTTTTGTGGGGGGGGAGAAGAGAGGGAAACCCCGCTGAGTCTGTTTGCACTGGTCTCTATTAGATATGCAACAAATCTGCCATTTCCGGCGTTGCTTCTATCTAATTAGAGATGTATTTAGATGTGACGTGTAAATAAGCGCTGAGCTGCCTGCTGCCCTGGCTGCGTGGACTGCTCGGGAGCATTTCCAATAAGGCTGTAGCGCCCGGAACCAGGGCTCAGACAAAGAGGGATGGGAATGGTCTGCGCTGCAGGCGAATCCAACAAAACCAGCTTTTATCTATCGCTCTAAAGCCTTAACTGCTTTTAATCTGTACCGCCCAGGCTTGCACGCCAGGATCGCATCTCATCCACCGAGGACGTCTCAAGCACAAAAGGAAGCACACATGCACGGAGGAGCTGCAAACAGCCCCCGACCCACCCGAGCTGCAACGCAGACCCCATTCTCCACCTGCCCTCGCGTTCCACGAGGTGTGTTTGCTCCCGTGGGCTTCCCAACACCCCGAGGCAGGTACGCCCGGCTCCTGCCTGCACACACACGAGCCGAGGGCTGCCCCACGCTGAGAGCACACATGCGGCCCCGTGGGGCCAAGGGCGCCGAGTTGCCGGGGGAGAAGTTGACGGAACCTAAAGGCAGCCACGGGAAACTCGCTCCCCCCGCGGGGCAGGGAACCTCCATCTCGGGATTTCCACTGCAGCCCGCGGGAAGAGGGAGGGCACGGCAGGGCCAGGAGGGGTGGAGAGCCCCGGGGATGCCCTGACGCCCCCGAGCCCGAGGGGCTGCGGAAGCTGCCCCGGCCCTGTGGCTGCCCGAGCCCAGTTCCAAGCGCTCCTCGGAGTTTCCAGAGAGGAAACTCTTGGGAACGAAATCATCTGGCACTCGCCTCGTGAACTCTTTTCCTGTTGTGGGAAACATCTCTTATAAAGCCATTAGATGGACGGGGCAGCACCGGGGCCCGGAGGCTCGCTTCCACATCCCTCCCCCCGCTCCCACATTATCCCTGTGATCACTGCTGTGCTACCGCATCGTTCCAGGCCGGGATAGCCAGCCTCGATCCCCTCTGCCGTGAAGGGTTAACAACCATCACCACCACGAAAAAAAAAAAAAAAAAAAAAAAAAGAAGAAAGAAAGGAAGAAAAGAGGGAAAAAAAAAAAAGAAAAAATATCGCAGTGACCTTTTCCTCTCCGTCTCCCCCACTCTCCCTTTCAGGCTCCGGTTCCTGAGCTCGCAGGGAGCCTGAGCGGCTGTCCAGACCGATCTATCACAGACGGACAAACAATACCAGGAGAAGCCCCTGCCCGGTCCCTCAGCCTCCGCCACTCACCTTAGAAATGGCGAAGAACAGAAAAGTGACCGCGATACAATCCTCCCCGGTATATTTATAGCCTTCCACACAGCCCACCTTCATGCCTGACAAATGAGATTTTGTCTGCTCTCTCAACGTACGCTCCAATAAACACACACACTTTTTTTTTTTTTTTTCCGGTATCTGTTTGTTTTTGGTAACATTCCGGGCTTGTCCCTCCGATCTCGGGCCGGGTGAGGACCCACCACGCCCGTGAGTGTCGGCAGGTTTGATAGAGGGGGCGGGAGGGACTGGGGGGAGCCATAGGGGTCCCGGTCACTCGTCCATACGCAACCTCCCAACCTGGAAACTTCAATGTCCGTATTCATCACGCCCCTTCGCACCCAGCCCCCCTCACCCGAAGCGCTCCCCGGTCCCTGCCAGCCCTCCAGGTTGCGTATTAAAGAGGTATACGGGGCGAGGAGCCGGAGGTCCAACGCTGCAAAAGGCTGGGGAATAACTAATGAGCTGTGCAGCCCATTGATCCGGTGCATACTTCCTAATTAACTCTGAGTCACCTATTTGTGACAGCAATTCAAAGAACTGCACCAGGGATAAACTGCAACCCCGGCGCGCGAAGGCAACCCGGCGGGGGGGGCGGGGAGGGAAGAGGCGGCGGGGGGGTGGGGGGGCGCTGGGGGAGGAATTTGCTCCTAATCCTCCTAAAAGCAATTAGGGTGAGCGCTGCGCTGGCTACCTCTCGGGAAGAAAATAAAAAAAAAAGAAAGGGGAAAAAAAAAACCCACCCAGCGGCTCCAGCAGCAGAACCGAAAGGAAATGAATCGGCGTGTCGCAAGGGCGACACAGCACCGGGCTCCAGACAGACAGGCAAGCACCAGCAGCATCTCGGGGACGAAAGTCGGCGAGAGCGGCGGCCGGAGGACACGGAACGCCGGTCTCGGCGGGCAGCGGCGCGCACGGGCGGAGGCGACCCGGGAGCGGCGGAGCCAGCGGCGAGGGTGGGGGCGCTGCCCGGGGGACCCAGACCCCGCACCGCCCGCCCGCTCTCGCCCCCAGCTTTGTTCCCAAGCGGCTCTGGCGGGGCATTGCTCTTCCCGGCCGCCCCCCGCGGTAGGGCCACGGGGAGGGGGCGGGGATAAAAAAAAAGTTAATAGAAACCTTTGGAAAATCCGGGCTTGGCTACGTGGTGCGGGTTGGGCTCCCCCCGCCCCCCCCCCTTTTTAATGCAAACACGAATACAAAAGCTGCGGGCTCTAAAGAGCAGATGAAAGCAATGAACGGAGTTTCTGGAAAAGATTCATTAGTGGGAATTAATGCTGCGAGGAGCTCCGAGGCGATACCATTAAAGTCAGTCCCCACACTTTGTCAGTTTTACACCGCTCACTATGGTCGGTGCTTTTTTTTTTTTCCTTGTCGGGGTAGATGGGGGAGGTGCTCTTCGCGTTGCCCTCGCCCCCTCTGCGACCACCAAACCCGGGATCCGACAGACATCGCGGAAACGAGAGAGAGGGAGGGAGGAAGGAGGAAGGAAAGAATAAAAAAAAAAAAAAAACACCCTACATACACACATCGAGAAAGAAAGAGGAACGTGAACGCTCCGCAGCCCTCGCCCCCGGACTCGCTCCGCGAACATCAAATGCATGCCTCATATGCTGCGCAGAGCCGCCCCACTTGGCCCTGGCTTCACAAAGCAGCCTCCGCTGCCTCCCCGCCTGGCCGTCCCCCCCTCCGGCCGGCCCTTTGATGGCAAGCCCCGAGCCTCCCTCCGGCTCGATCTCCCAACTCCAAACTACATTTTCGGGCTGACTAAACTTCCGTGTCACGGCGGACCTCACGCCAGCACAGCTCCGCGCACGGGAAAGCCCCGGGCCGCCCTGTCCCACGTGCGCCGCGGCGCCCGCCCCACCGGGGCGGAGGGACCGGGGGGAGCAGCGCCTCAGGCTCTCCCGGCGAGAAGAAGGCAGCCGGCAGCGGGTTCTCCCCGCCGCTCACCTGCCCGCCGCCGCCGGACCGCGCGCTGCTCTGGGCGGGGAGCGCGGAGCCCGGCCCGCCCGGCGCGGGAGCTCTCCCCGCTCCGCGAGCCGGCAGCGCCGCTCCTTGCTCGCCCCGTCCCACGGGAGCCCCCGTAACGCCGCAGCTCCGGCGCCTTCCCAATCACAAAGTGCGAGACGACGGGAACACCGCCACCACTCCCCACACGGGCGCACCGGAGCCGACAGCGCGACCGGGTGCTTCCCGCCGTCTCCGCCGCCCCAAACAGGCATCTTCAGAAGCAACTGCCTCCAAACTTCCCCTCCGACACCGCGGCCCCGGAGGCGCACCTCTAGACCCTCCTGCCCCGCCGCCGCCTGCCCGCCACTCCCGCCCGAGTCCCGTTGCCCCGCGCCGCAACTTTCTGCCGCGTCGCCGCTCTTGCCTTCCCCGCGGCCGGCCGAGGGGAGCCCCGGGACCGCCCCGTCACCGCGGGACTCGGAGGCGGCGGCGGCGGCGCTTCCGCACGGGAGCTGTTCGCGGAGCGGAACACTGACCTTCCTGCCGCGCCGCGGGGCTGTGTCGTGCGCGGTCCGAGCCGCGGGTCCCCACACCGTCGCCTGGCCCTGCTGCTCTCCCTGGAAGGGCAGCCCCGTCGGGGGTGGGAGGAAGAGGCGAGAAAAGTTTCACGATCCCGCTCCCCCTCTCCGTGGGTGCGTGTGTCGCGGTTTGCCCCAGCGCGGGCGGGTCGGGGAAGGGGCGCGGAAAGACCAGGGAACCGCGGAGCGCGGGGGGAAGGAGCGTGGCCGCCCTCTGCGCCGACGGGGCAGGTGCCCGCGGGAAGGGCTTTGCTCCTCGGCTCGGTTGGGCTCAGCGGCGGGAGTGGGAGCGGCAGCCCGCGATGCTCATTCCGGCTGCCGGCTCTGGTTTGGCAGCGCCATGTTGCTGGCTTGCTCCGGGCGAAGTTCCTGCGCTGGCGAGCGCGGCGCTCCCCACATCTCGCCCGCGCCGCCGTCTCCCGTGCCCTGGCCGCCGCGGCTTTGTGTGTGTGTGGCTGGGGATTTAATTCTCCTCCTCCTCCTCTTCTCCTCCTCTCTCTCTCTCTCTTTTTCTTCCTCTCCCCCCCCTCCCCTCTTTAGTCCGCCGGGAAAGCCGCTCTTCCTCACCTTGCCGCTGGGAGACCGGGCTCCGTCTGCTGCACGCTGCGCTCCCCTCGCATCCCCCCTCCCTCTCTCCCTCCTCCTCCTCCTCCTCCTCCAGCCGTCGCCTCCCCTCCCTTCCCCTCCCCCCGGGCAGGCGCTGCACCGAGGGAGCCGCCGCCAGCAGCAGCAGCGGCAGCAGCGCCGCCACCGCTTTTTCCCTCAGCAAGTTTCCCCCTCCCCTGGCTGCGTTTCCCTGCTCAGGCAGGGCTCGCCCGGCCGCTCGCCCGCTCCCCCCCTTGCCCTGACTAATTGATTTGCCCCCCTTCGCCGCGCCGCCAGCCCCTCGCCTCGCCCACTCCCCCCGGCTGGCACAGGTCGCTGCCAAGCTGCGGCGCCCCGGGGGGGGGACTCCGCGCTCCCGCGCTCCCCGGCCGGCAGGAGGGGAAAGCCGCCCCCCCCTCCCCCGCCCCGCCGATACTCCCCTCTCTCGCTACCCAGAAGGCCAGTGGAGAACCGCAATTACCATAAAGCTCCGTTCACTCCGCTCCGCCAAGCTGTCAAAATCCCGGCGGCGGCGGCGCTGCCAGACATCGCTGCGAGCCTCCGCGCCGGGTCGCGCCGCGCTGCCACCCCCCCACCACCCCGCTCGCCCCCGGCCCCTCCGCCGGGCGCCCCCGGCCCCCCCGCCCAGCTCCCCCCGTGCTCCCTGCGGCGCCCGGGATATCCCCCGGCGATGCAGCCAGCGCCCCCAATCACACCCGGCGGCTCCGGGTTCCCCCCGTCGCGCAAAGGCATCCCCGCTCCCCCAGGACCTGCCGAGGGCACGCAGCCGTCGTAAACCCTCGCAGGGGTCACACTACGCCCGGACCCTTTCGGCCGCAGCCTCCCACACTCGTGGAGGGGGGTTGTCGCCCCTCGACCCCTCTGGTCCCACCCGCCGCCCCCAAGTTCGCGTAGTCCACGGCTCGGCCGCGCTGATTTCCGCGCTTCGCCCCCGGTCCGCTTCTCCGAGCTCTGAATCGGGATGGGAAAAAAAGCCACTCGTTTGTCAACGTCTGCATTGCGGGGGGCGGGGGGGCCGAGGGGGACCTTATTAAAGCGCGTTTTCGCCTGATCCGGCTTTGGCAGCCCTTAACTCGCTTTTTACCCGGTGTGAGCAGTGTGGCAACCCGGGGTGGAGTGACGACTGAAGCGCCGTTTCCCTCGCTGGCATTTCTACGGCTGCTTTAAGATTTCTGCCCGGATCGTGGAGCCCTTTAATCTCCGGGTTGGTAGTTATCGGCTGCATCTATTTACTTTGGCAAGGCAACTTTTGGCTCGGCGAGCTCGACTCGTAAATTTCACGTTCATAGAGCCCATCCCTTCTGATACTCCCAGGTTTGGTCCCGCAGAGCCCGCGGCTTTGGAAGCTCCCGGGGCGGCCCCGGCCTCAGGGCCAGGCGGGCTCTCGGCCCCACTGCTCCCCCGCACCTCCCGGCGCCTTCCCGGGGAAGCGGGAGTTCTGCCACCTCAGCGCCGCCGGCGCCGCATCGAGCGCTTCTCGCCGCCGCTCCGTGTGGGAGCGACTGCCAGCCAAACGCCAGGCGATTAACGCGGACAGTTTGCCCCGGGGGAGATTTTTTAATCGCCTCGTTCAGGACCCTGGGCGAAAAGGCTGCGGAGACGCTACAAACTGCAGAAGTTTCCCTCACCGAGGACGCCGGAGCAGCGAGCAGGGCGGTGGGAATTCAACGCCAGAGCAGGACGGCCGGGACTGCCTGTCTGCTCTCGGCCGCCGCTGCTTCTCTCTGAAGACGGAAAAATAAGAGTTCCCCAAAGTTGTCCCTACTAAAACTCCCTCCCTGCCAAATCCAGAAGCTTTTAATCGAGAAGCTACACTACGTCTGGGGGGAAAAAAAAAAAAAAAGTGGGGGTCGCCCAATGCTCGGGAAAAGGACACAGAGTCCAAAGAAAAGCACACACACCACACATACACACACGCACCCGGGTCACGGCCAGAGGGTTGGCATTTCATGATACTGCCATCACGGGCTTTGGAGTTTCACTACGTCTCTTAAAAAACTCGCCCGTCTCAAAGCAGAAGTGAAATATCCACCATCTGAAACCCGAAACGGCAGCCGCACGGCTCAGCTTCCTCGCAGGGGAGTCCTGGGAGCCGCAGAGTAGGGGGAACGGCTGCGGTCCCACCGTGCTGGCCGACAGGGAGCACGGCCCCGGGTAGCGGCCGGGTTTGATCCTGGTGCGGCGGGCCACGCATCTGAAAAGGCTCCCACACGTTTTTTTAATCTCCAATAACTAGCAGAAGGACACCTGGCCTATTACGCTGTAAAGCTATTTTTTATAAAGATGTTTTAGGGCTAGACATTAAAAGTTATTAGACTGAACACACGTGAGTTACAGGCACACAGCTGGAGGGGAGGCCTCTCTTGGATTTTTTTTTTTCCCCTTCCCTAGGAAAACCTCATTAAAATTGGTTCTTTAGATATGAAAGCAGAACTAGCGCGTTTCCTGGCGAGGTGGCCGCAGCCGCGGCTTCCCGGCTTCATTGATCTGGGCTTTGTCTCTCCCCGCAGGTCTGGATCCGCGGTGCCAGCGGCCCGCACTTGCATCACAAAAGTCGCCAGCTTCCCTTCCCCGGGGCTGCGAAGTCCGGATCACAAGTGTGTGCCTACAGCGTGGCGGTGGGTGCTTGGGGCAGGGGTGGTTTTTGTTGGTTTTTTTTTGTTTTTCACTAATGACTTAAAGTTATCTAGGGGTAAACTTGCTCTGCTTTTATTTTTAACCGTAAACTTTCTTTCTTTGTGAACGCAGCTTCCTTCGTGGCGGGGAGGAACAGACCCGCGCTTGTTCGCCTCTGTGCCTTTTTTGTTCCCTGGGTCCCCTAGCTTTGCAGCGGGAGGCTGGCGGCTCCCGGCGAAGACATTGGGGCTTCAGTTCGCTCCTCCCGCGGCCTGCCCCGGCACGGCTGCACGCCCCGCCGCCTTCCCCAGCGCGGGTCCGGCGGGCACCGCCGAGCTAACCCCGGAAAATTCAAAGCATGCTCTTGCCTTGCGGATTACCGGGCGGCCTCCCCCCCTCCCACACGCCCCGGAGGGAGCTGACCCCCGGGTCAGGCTGCTGCACACTGCTCTCTCCCCGGGAGGGGATGGGGGGGCTCCCCGCTGTCGCTGCTGTTGCAGCCGCCGAGGAGCTGGGCAAGGATGCGCTCGCGAAAACGGCTGCTCCGATAATGCTAAGTACTTAACCTCCTCGTAAAGACAAATCCATTGTTAATGGCAGAATAGGCTTCTCGCAGGAGGCTTCCAAGTGGGATGGCTTTATGCCGGCTCTCATTTACCTCCAGCGCCGCCTCTAATTGGAAGCTTCCCCGCGCACCTCAGAAAGTTGGGGGTTAAAGCGCAGGAGTGGCGAGGCCGGGCCCACCACGGGCAGCCCCTCCACGGCCCGCTCCCCTGCTCACCAAGCGGCAGCCGGAGCACGCGGGTCCTTCGGGCACGAAATGAGACAGAGGGGAGATGGGCGCTGCGAAGGTAAAATGAATTAATGCAAGCGAGGTGCTCAGACAGCCTGGTGATGAGTGCTAGGAAAAGCCTATAAATAACAGATCACTGTCCTAAGCTCTGAATTGCCCTGCTTGAGTGTGTCTTAAATCAGACCTTTATCATTGGTTATTGTAAGGCTGTTTTTAATGGAAGTGTAGAAATCTGAATAACAAAACAAGACAAGCCTCAATTGGCGTTATACAGGGTCTGCAGCGCTTTCAGACCTGACACGGCGTCAGCATATTGTTACACCGCCACGCAAACTCCCCGGGCAATCAAAGGGGTTTTGCATAGCAGAAGTACTATAATTTTACTTCGTAGTTCAGGGCTACTCCGTTGACAGGAGATCCATAATTTTCCCTCCGTCTCCCCAGAAGAGCCCGAAACCCGCTCGGTTCACGGACTAAGCGCAGCTATCTTTCTTACAAAGGCGAATGACAAATCTCTCCAGTTGCGTTTGTTTTGCTCCGCACCCCTTCCCCGCTCCACGAAACAGGAGATGCCCGCGGTCCTGCGGTCCCCGCTCGCCGCCCGGAGCGGACAGCCCGGGAGGGACAGGCAGCCAAACACTCGCACTATCGGCCTGCCCCCAGCCGGGGAGCTCGGCCTGCCGCGCCGCTGCCGGGGAAGCTCTCGCCGGCCCGGGCAGAGCTCGGAGCGGAGGGCGCAGTGCCGAGCCCACCGGGGTTCGAGGCACGGCCTGGGCCCCGGTCTGGGGGAGGGGGGCGGCAGCCCAGCTGCAAGAGGAGGGCAGGCTGGCTGCGAGCTGCCCCCTCCACGTCTCCCACTTGCATACCACGGCCATTTTGTCTGCTTGCGGCGCGCCCGTGTGTGTGTCCCCCGCCCCCGCCCTGTCCCCTCGGGCCGCTCCGGGCGCTGCCCCGGGCGCAGGGGCCACGCCGTGCCGGCGGTGGGGCCGGCGGGGCAGACGGAGGTGAAAGGCGGGCGGCCTCGGTGGCTCCTGCGAGCGGAGAGATGCAGCCGCTAGGCAAGGCCCTGCAGGGGAGGGGGCGTGCGCCGCACAAGTCTGGAGAGGAGTAAAAATAGCGCCGGCGAGGTTGTCGCTCTCCTCGCCTCCCCCCAGCCCAGCGGGGGGCAGAGGTGGGGCTCGGCGGGAGGGCGGCGTGGAGGGCTCAGGGGGCGAACAGGAGCGGGAGCCAGACAAAACCCCGGCCCGGCGGAAAGCGACGCGGGCGAGGTTGAGCCTTCGCCTTTGAAGGCGATGCGCGGGAGCTGGAGGCTATAACCCCTTTTCCCAGCGGGGTCCCTGAGCCCCGTGGGGCGCGGACTGCGGCCCATCCCCGTCCCTTGGGGGCCTGGGGAGGAGTGGCAGCGAGCGGTGGCTTGGCGGAGGCACAGAAGCCACCGTGCTCCCGAGTTTAAACATAATACGGCGGCCGGGGGAACCGCCATGGTTTGAAGGTGTGTTTGTGCAGACTACAGCTTGTATGTTAATAATTGGATACAGTCGATGAATCACCTCCGTCCTCCTTCTGGTTTTGTTTTTGTGTTGTGTTTTGTTTCGAAGGGGGTGGGGAGAGAAAGCGAGGAGACGGTGGCTCGGCGCTGAATACCAATTCCGAGCCCGCGTTCATAAACACTGGGGTTATTCACTCCGCCCCAAAGGTGACAGCGGAGGCCTCCGCCGCCCTCCGCACCCGCGCCCCGCGGCGCGGCCCCCGGGCTCGCCGGCGTGCCGAGCGGGATTCGCGCCCCGGCTGGAAGCCCGGCAGCGGCGGGTGGCTCTTCGGGGTGCATACATATGAAATGAAAGCTGCAACATCAAAGCAGCGGCAGAGCGAGGGCAGGGACGAGCTCTGGGCGCGTACACGTGTGTGCCTTTCCGGAGAAAAGACCCCAATTTTTCAGATCGGACCCCCCCCCGCCCCTTCACTCGCATGGCAGACACGCGGAGAGATTCTTTAGTCCTGTACTTAACACTTCACAGTGTTTTTAGCAATTAAGGCGAGAGGGGGGTGGGTATAAAGATAAGCCACTTTTTCGCCCTGCAAGTGTGAAAGATAAGATAACAGTAAGCTGGGGCAAAACGTCTGCTTACAACCTCCCCCCAGCGATTCTGATCGGTCACCTCTTATCGCAGAAAATGTTCATTTCGAAAGGAGCTTCAAAAATCCAAGGGAAAATAAAAGTATTTTCCGTTCAGAAGTGCTATTTAAAACCCCGTCCTCACTTCTCTCTACATCGTCGTCCCCCCGCGCCCCCCCGCCATCACGGTACCCAAACAAGGGCAGCAGCCGCTTCATAGCGAGCCTCTCGGAAGCCAAATCACGCAGGTAATCAGAGGACCGAAACCTGTCAGGCGCCGAGATTAGCGGCTCCCCGCCGCTCCCCGGCCGTGCCCGCTCGCCATCCCCGTCGCAGGCGGGGGAGCCGGCCCCTCGCTGCCCGTAGAGCGGGCAGAGACCTGCGCTAGGGAAAGCCCCGCACAGGCCCCACAAGCTGCGGCGGATGAGGCAAAGCGAGAGCCAAGCAGCCTTTCCCAGTTCGTTTCGCTGCAGCACCCCCGACGGCGACACTCCCCCACCCCGGCCTGTCCCCAGCCAAGCTGCAGGATCCGCTGTGGGCGGCCGTGCTCGGCGTCGAATCGGTTCTGATTCGGAGCCTCTCGGCCGCCCCCGCGCCCCGCTGCCCGGCAGGCACAGGCGGAGGCCGTGTGCGGGCACGGCGCCCGGTGCGCACGGCGGTGGCCCTGCCCTCTGCAGCACCGGGCAGGGCCCCGCCGCGCCCGCCCCGAGGCCCGCGGGCAGGATGCGGGCGCTGCTCCTCCCCGGCCCGGCGCGCCTGCCACGGCCACGACCGGGGTTACGCGCTGTTTCCCAGTCCCCGGGGGCCTCCCCCTGGGCCCGGAGTTTCCCCCTCCCGTCCTTGAGCCGTCGCCACTTGCGATAAACCGAGATGTCGAGTAGAAAAGGCTTCCCGACACCTTCCCGAAGGCAAGGCGCGGCAGCGCCGTGTCCTCGCTGCCCTGGGAAACCTCCACGCGAGGCAGCGCAGTGTGTGTGAGGCGTGGGTGTGTGCGCGTCCCCTTGTCCCCCGGCAAAGACACATCGAGGGCACCGCAGGGGAAACGTGATAGCAGTGACCCCGCGCTGCCCCAACGTGCTCAGGGCCGGAGCGGAGCCGGGGTGGCTCGGCGGGGAGCCAAGACGGTGGGGGGGCTTTCCCTGGCTCGCCTCACCCCCGATCTGCTCCTGCCGCCCTTCTCAGAAACCCGTCGGTACCGTGCTCTCGAAGTGAGTGGGTCAGCAGCTGATGACAAGGGGAAAAAAGAAGAGAGCGAGCGAGCGAGCGAAAAAAAAAACTCCCTCCCAAACCCTAGCTTGGCGCGATTACTCATCCCCAGAGTTCCCCTAAGTCAGAGAAACTTGGCGAAGTCCCAAGGCCGAGCCGTTAACACGGTCTGAGGCTCCCCGGGCACCTTCCGCCGCTGGGCCGGGGCCGAGGGGGCCAGGGCTGAGGGGGCGGGGGGCCAAGGCCGTCGGGGAATGCACGTCCCCATCCTCGGCGCTGTTCGCGCTCGAGTTATTGTGGAGCGTTTTATCTTCACAGTCACATCGGCAGCTAACGAAGCTCGGCGGCTGCAGCCCACACGACTTTGGTTCTCTGCATTTATCCTTCAATAAAAGCCGATTCCTTTATTAGAAACAGGAGACGTGTCTCCTACCGCCCCTATCAAATCCCAACTGGCAAGGCGCAGCCGACACCTCCCCCTCAGCCGCCCTGCCCGAGAGGGGCAGGCGGCACCACCCCATGGCCTACGTCCCCCTCCCGCCGGACCCCCCACCGCGAGCATCTCGCACTCCCTCGCTCCAGCCCCCCCACGAAGAGGGGCAGCCCCTCGTCCCCTTCCACCGGGACGGCCAAAGCCCCCTCCCCGTGATCCCTCCCGGGCAGGAGCAACCGAGGCCAGCCTGCCCCTCCCGCCCCAAACAGCCCGCGCCGGCACGGGCAGCCGCCACCCCTCCCCTGCCAAATCAATCGCCCCCACCAGGCGCACCCACACGACTTTCGTTCCCCTGCATTTATCGTTCAATAAAAGTCGTTTCCTTTATTAGAAACAGAGGAGACGCTTCTCCCACCGCCCTCACCTCATGCCCCCTCCGCGGGCGCAGCCGGAGGCCCCCCTACCGCATCGCCCCCCGCAGAGCGCGGACCGCCCCACGCCCCCCCGCTCCCACCACCGCCGCCCCCTAAAATAACAATAACAGTAATAACAATAATAACAGCCGCCGTCCCCAGCAGTCGCGGCAGTGAGCACCCCCCTCCACCGAGCTCAGCCCCCCTCCCCTTCCCTCTCAAATCCCCCATCGCTAGGCGCAGCCAACCCCCCCCCCCCGCCCGCCTTTCCCCAGGCGCAGCCAACGACCCATCAAATCCCCTGGCCAGGCATGGCTCGGCCCCCGCCCGCCTCGCAGCCCCCCCGGGCACCGAGCAGGTCTGCGCGGCGGATGCTTGTGTGGACTCCGATCGGAGCTGCCGTTCCACCGCTACCGGGTGGGGGATGTTTCCCCGGGCGCCGCCGGGAGAGCCGGTGCTCGGAGGATGCCAGCCCGCCTTGCCGTGCCGTGCCCCGCCGTGCTGTGCCGTGCCCCTCCTCCGCGGCGCGGAGCGCCCGGCGGAGATCTCCCCGCTGACGAGGGGCCGGGAGGGAGCGCACTCTGTATCGCATTAAATTAATCGCCCGGCTCCGGAGGAGGCAGGTGATTCTGCCAAACACAATGAGGGGTTTGAGCGCTGCGGAATAAAGCGCTGTTCATGGGGCCGTGGGCGGCGGTGCCCGGCTCCACCGCGGGCTCCCGGGCGATCTCGGCGCTGCTCCCCGCCGCCGGCCCCAGTGCGGGGAGCTCCGGCTCGGAGCACCCCACCCTCGCCCTCGGGATGGATAAAGGGAGGGCGCGGGGGGAAAAGGAGCAGCCGCCCCGGCAGCGGGGAAGCAACAGCCCCTGGGGATGGGAGACAGTGGGTATGGGGGGCTGTAGCCAGCTTCCCCTCTCCCTCCCCAGCCCCCGCTGTGCGTCCCCTCAGGGGCGGCCCTTTGAGATGGGGGGGTGAGAATCAGCCTCCCGAGAGGAAGCAGGGGCCGAGTGACGGGGACCGCGCAGCTCGCCGTGCAGGGCGCCGGGAAGCGCGGGGCCCCTGGGCGGCCTCCGAGCGGACGGTGCGGGGCGGGCGGCGCTGCCAGGGTTCAGGCGGTGGCAGGCGTTGTTTTCCTCGGAGAGCGGAGGAGGAGGAGGAAATCTCCGGGTTTTTAATGAGGGGGTGCAGAGGGCTGAGCGCTGGGATTACACGGCGCAGAGACAGAGCTGCGGGCTGTGTGTGCGCGCAGGGCTGGTAGTCTCCGCCCGTCTGCCTGCTAATCGCACGTTTTCCGCTGTTAAAAAGAAACCGAGACACTGTGGCCGAGCCCAGCGCTGTCTCTGTGACTGTGACATGAAAAGATGGCGCTCTCTCCCCTCCCCCAGCCTCCCTCTCGGTTTACACTTCCTCCCCAACAGCTTTTGCCTTCCAGTTTTTTAAAGCCCTCTTTGCTCCTTCCTTCCCCCCCTCTCCCCCGGCCGGATACCACCAGCTTCCCAGCCGGTCGGTGGGTCCCTCTGTTGAGACGATTTTTTTTTTTTTTCCTTTTTTCTTTACCTCGCTATTTTCGCCTCTCCCTTTTCTCGGAAACCTCGATCTCTTTATGTCTCGCTCTTTTGTGAACTTCAGCGGCAGTTTGCAGGAGGCGGGGGGGAGGGGGGGAAGAAAAAGCGGGGAGGGGGTTACCCCGTCGCTTCTGTCCCCCATCCATGTCCTCCCTCTCCCCAGGGGCAGCGGGGGCAGGAAAGTGAGCCGGATCTAGATGTGTGCGTGTCGGGGCGGGCAGCAGTGAGGCTCAGGGAGGTGCCTGCCCGCGCCGGCGACCTGGTCGCGCTGCGGTTGCCCTGGTCGCCACGGGAGCACTCGCCGGGGCGGGAGGGGGGGCGAGCAGCGCTGGAGCGATACGGCGGGAGGTTTCTGCGTTGGAGGAGTTTACCTGTCTAGAAACCTGCGCGCACCAAGGTGGTCCCGACTCCCGGAGAGGGTCCACGGAACTGGCCGCGGCCCCTCTCCGAGGCAGGAGGGCTACTCCGCCGCCTTCCACATCACTTCTTGCGTTCATCACCAGACCGCTCTAAGTGCTAAGTTTTTTTTCTTCTTCTTTTTTTTTTTTTTTCCTAAGCCTGCAAATTAAATTCAGCGCCGCTCTCCTATTTTAGTGTCTGTTATGTTAATTGCACTTAGCGCTGGGGCGCTGCACGCCAGGGATGTATGAAGGCCTCGGAGATTAACCGCAGGCTCTTTCTCGGACTTTCTGAGGCAGCAGCAACTTCCGAGGGGCTAACAGGGAGTCTTCAAGATCCCATGTGCTTTCGGGGTGTGCTGCTGCTGGCCGGCACCTCTAAACTCGGGGCCAGTGACTCTGGGCTGGCAGGTCAGGCTGCCAGCAGCTCCCTGTGCGCCCGCGGATCCATTTGCGTAAGGATTTGCATTGCGGGACGACAGGTATTTTTCCTCCCCGTGGATGGTAAAAATGCAAAATTAGCGTGACTGTTTCTAGGCAGAGAAGCCACGACTACGTGATCTCGCCGAACCTGTCGGTTGTGCTCTCTGGAGCAGCAGGGAAACCGGACACCTTTATCAGTGACCCCCGGAGCCGTTCTCCCCGGCGTTCGCCGTATTTATCGCCATCTAACCCTAGGCAGCCCGGGAATGCCGTGTCACGGCCCCTGCCCTGCTCGGGGATGTCCGTGCGGCCGGCTGTGCCCCGCGGTGTTACCCGGCCACTCCGAGAAGGAGCAGGCATGTGTGGCCTTCCCAGGCATGTCCCTTCTCCGGCGTCTACTTCATCTATTCGTTATCAGGGGACGGCGTGTGGAGTGACTGAGCCTAATAAGTTGTCCACTTGTTCATTTCAGGAGCATTGATTTCTGGTTCCAAGGCACTCTGTTCTAGCTCTGGCTACAGCTGCGGGGCATTTCGCAGCTGGTCTTTGGCCTAGACAAATATCAGCGAGAATGTGAGCGTTATTAGCCACATAAATAAATCATTAACGTGCACACAAATGTTATTTTAGCATAACTTCCAGGGAGAAAATATCCCGGCGGGGCAAGGCGTGCTATGTTGGACAGGCCCTGTCGCGGGCTGCCCGGCAGCGGCTGGCGGGGGTCGGCGCCCCCCGGTACGGGGCCGGGAGGAGAAGCAAGGCTCTCCGGCTCCCGATTGAACATTAACACGGCCGGCCGGCGTGGCACGGCCGCAGGGCCTTGCTTCGCAGACCTTTGTCTGCTCTCCCGAGGCCGGGCGGGGACGCTGGGCGCTTTACTCCCCAAACGCGACGGCACTAATGAGATTACCGGCCGGCTGGCCGCGGCTGGGGCTGGGGAGCGCCGAGCCGGCGGGCAGAGCCCAGCCCGGCCCAGCCGCTGCGCCTCGTTAGCGCGGAGCCCACGGCAGGAACGACGTTTGCTTTTGGCCTCCCGCGAAGGGCCGCCGGCTCCCCCCGTGCCCCGGCGGCGGCAAGCGGGGAGCGGCAGCCGCCGCCGCCCGGGCCGCGCTCGCCCTGCCCCGCGGAATCCCGCGGGTGCCAGTAAAGCCCTGCCTGGGAGCCCTGCCAAGGCGGTCTCGCTTTGATATTCCGCGCCACGGCCGCTCCTCCGCTTGCTCCTAATCACGCAAATGCGAGCTTGCCCCGGCACTCTCCATAATAAACACTGAGCGCGTTTCGTTGGGCTCCCAAAGTAAATACTGTATCGGAGAAGCGGGGTTGCGCTGGGAAGCTGAAATCTTCCACTTTTTCGCACTTAGCAACAGACTGAGGCGTCGTGCGCGCCATCCCCGAGCCAGGCTCGGTGTGATTTACTTTCTGGTTGCAATGCAGATATTCACTTGTCAGTTCAAGGGCAGGACAGAAACTGTGCAAGCGGAGTCTTGCGAACGGAAATCTCCCATTTACGAGGTTCTGCTCCAGCACCAAAAGCCACCCTCCAGCACCTTTGTTCTGCGTGCAGCTGCTTTTACACACACACACCCCCTCCGCCCTCCACCCAGCCACATCACCATCCAACCCTTCTTCCCGCGTCTCACTCCTCAGATGGATTCTCAGTCTTTTCCCGACTGACCCTGGGGGAGGCGGCGGGGGGGAGCAAGGGGGAGGGAGCCCGGGAGAGGTTGATGATGAATGACAAGGCAAATGATAAGAGCCGAAGCGACAGCAAAAGCAAACAGAAGTGGTCTCTCGCAGGGCCCAGAACCGTCCGCGGCCACGGGAGTTGTGGCTGTGCTATGAAGGCAGGGTTGGCCTCCGCAGGCAGCCCGGCTTCTCCGGGGCGAGATAAACACATTTCGGTCACGTGGCGAGTCTATACGGTGCCATGCTCCTATTTGCCTTCCCCGCTCGCTTTTCACAATAACATGCCATCCGCCAGCCAGCTCCGAGGCTAACCTCACCTCCCTGGCGCCCGGCCAGCCCGCCCGGGCCCGGCCGCGCAGGGAGAAGCCGCGACTCCCGCGGGGAGGTTGCTCCCCGGCCTGGGGCTGGCAGCAGCCCAAGCTAGGGCTGGGGCAGGGTCCGGCCGCATCCCGGTTAGGGGCTGGAACGGGAGCTGGCTGCACGGGGGCGGGAGCAGGGGTCAGGACTGGCCACATCCCCAGGACAGGGCTCAGGAAGAGCGCGGTGTCCCCGCAGGGTGGAGTTTCGCCCGGGGACCGCAGGTGTGGGGCGTGTGCGGGCGGTGCCGGCTTCAGGGCGGGGGGAACCCCCGCATCGCCGTCAGGATCGTCCAGGCGCAGAATGGGCTCCGAAGAGAGGAGGGGGGAACGGAGCGCCCGCGGCAAGACGCCAGCTTTGCTGTTTTAAAATGGCTGAAAAGGGTGTCCCCGGGCATCCCCTTCCCGGTAGTAGCAGCCGCGAACCCCGTCGCCCCGAGCACCGCGGGCGCCGGCGGCAGCCCCGGTCGGTTACGGGAACAATGAGCCACCGCGGGCGCGCCCGGTGCCTCCCCGCTGCCGGGGCCGGCCGGGGGCAGCGCCGCGGGGTCGGGGGTGCAGAGGGCGGGGGAGGCGTTCGGGGGGGAGCGGGAGGATGGAGCCGGCCGAGTGCACACACCCCCCCCGCCCGGCGGAACGAGCGTGCCGTTTAATCCCTTTATCCCCGCTCGCTGGTGGCAGTGCGAGCCGCCGGGCCGGGAGCCACCCGCCAGCCGCCGGGGAGGCAGCGTGCTGGCTCGGCGCCGCAGATGTCGCCGGGTGGGAGCGGGGAGCCGATCCCCAGCGGCACCGCCTCCACAACGGCAGCAGCCCCCGGGGACACGGGCACCGCTTGCCCGAGCACCGGGAGGTTCGCACCCTTCGGAGCCCCCGAGGGTTTCCTGCCGTCGGACACCGCAGCCGTGCCCCAGCACCCTGCTCGGGGCCCGGCCACCTCTGCATCTCGTTCCCGGGGCAGGCCTCTCTGCTCTCCCCGCGGGAGCACGGGCTGCAACCTCCCCTCTGTCCGGACCTCCCCGGAGCCCTGGGCGAGCGAGGAGCAGCCCTCGGTGAGGTGCCCAGGTTGCAGCCCGTGCTCCGAAATCCGGCAATTATGCAAATACCCGGGATGCTCTCGCCTTTGATCTGAACTTCCTCGGAATGATCCCTTCTCATTACGGGGCATGAAAATGCTTCTCGGACGTGTAAAGTGAGCTACAGAGCTCCTTTCATGCCCTTTTGTTACCCGCACCGGGCTCGCCTCTCCAGCCCCGCATTCCCCAAGCGCCGGGAAAGAGGACGGAAAGGGGCTCCCGGGGGAGGCGGCGGGACGTGGGAGCAGCCCGGGCCGCCGGTTGTCATGGCGAGGCCAAGCGTCTTCCCAAGTTATGTGCGACTAATGGGTTTGTGCCCCGCTCGGCTCCGGGTTCACCTTTCCCCCCGCTGCTCGGCTCCCCGCCGACCTCCCCGCCCGCGCCCCGGGAGGCAGCGGCGGCAGCCCCCGCCCCGACCGCCCCGCCGAGCCGCGGAGCCTCGTCCCTCTGACTCACTGCCTGCATATCAAACGCCGCGGGGGATAGGAGCGCGGGCGGAGGGAGGCGGCTGAGGACTCCCGTCGACGGGAGTGCAGTCCTCGAGCGACTTTAAACTCCATCTTTTGCTGCGCTCCTTACCCACCTCTTGTTTCAGTTTTGATGAGGCTAACGGGGCACTGAACGTATCAGAGGTTTAGAATGTCTATGCGACCGTGGCTATTATTTTCAAAACTCCCAGGAGCCATGGCTGGGATTTTCTGTTATCTTATTTTCTCTCTTCTTTGTTTTTTTTTTTTTTCCCCTTTGAAAGGATATTAAGAAAGTTTATGCCGTCTTGAAAACTACTCTGTAGGAAAAACATTCTGACCATTTGCTGGAGGCCATTTTATGAAACCTCAAGGAGGTTAATAGCTTGCATAATTTCAGGAATACCAGGTCTCTCCTTAATGTCTTTTTCTCATACTCTGCCATTTACTCAGACAAACCAGGAGCTCTGTAGGCCAAGCACTCCCGTGACAGACAATGGATTCCTACCTATCTGAGGGGCCAGAAAACTGATGGACTTCTTCCCTGCTCTGCTCATGCACAGTGCTGAGCGAAAGCCTGAAATGTATCTGTGAGACTCAGGGATGCACATGAAAGAGGACACAGTGTAAGGAGCCTACCCTATGTATGGAGGTTGCGTTTTTCATTTTGCTGGAATTTGCTATTTCGTCTAGAGAAGCATTGGTAGATGTGGCATGAATGAAATTGTGCTGCTGCAAAACAAAGCTGAGCAAACAGGAGAAGGAGAATTAGTTAAACTGTTTCTAAAATGTTGTCATGTTTGTTAGCAGCTGCTTAACTGTGGTGTCTAACAAGCTCTTGGAAAATAAGTTTATTAATAAAAAAAGAAAAAGGCAATGCCCCTGCTTGCTTGCAATTAAATGATGACAGCTTACAATGCATTCCTTTGAGACCTCCAGTAATGTCGGGGCTCAGGGGACTTGAAATACCTAATTCATAGATTTTTTAAACCAAGAACGGACTGTTATGATCAGCTGGTCTGAGCTGCCACATATCATGGGCCAGTGAATTTCAGCCAGACGTTCTTGTATCAGACCCATAAATTCTGCCTGAGCTTTTAACCTGGCATCCAATCTTGCTCTGAAGACTTTTAAGTAACAGGAAAAACCACTGCTTGCCTCAGTTGTTCCAGTGGTTATGTCCCCTCACTTTTTTTTTTTTTTTAAAAGCACCTATTTCTGCTCAGAATTCATAAAGCTTCATTTTCCAGCATAGGATCTCATTATGCCTTTGTCTGCCACATTAAAGAGATCTTGACTATCAGAAATCTCCCCATAGAGACACTTAGGGCACTTAAAGACTATGATCAAACCAAGTCATAGCCTCCTCTTGGATAAATTAATAGATGGGATTTCTTTAGTCTTTTGCAATAAGATGTGATTCCCAGACCTTGAATCACTCTTCTAGCTCTGTTCTGATCCCATATTAATTTGCCAATGCACTTCTAACATGCAAACACCACAACAGAGCTGGACACAGTATTGCAGCAACAGCCTCATTCATGTCGGAAGCACTAATGGCATCATTAAGTTTACTTGTTTAAAACCCTATGCAGATTACTTTTATAGATAGCCTTAGCAATACTGACTTTATTAAAACCCCATTTAAAAAGTCACCTGTCTTCATGCAGACTAGTGTTGTTCATCAAATTCACGATGCTGAGGATCTCTTGACCAAAATGCAGAGCTAGATTAGTTTTCCTAGCAGGGCTTTTTCAGTGCTCCACCAGCCTTACCCTTCAGTAGGGCTTCATTTTTTTTTTCTTTTGTCTATTAGAAGCAACTGCTGCATATTCTCCCCATGGCAGTAGCCCTGACTGTACAGCAACAGAGCTTCACTACACCATCCCCTTTTCCCTCTTCCTCTCTTGCAGTACCAAAGCCCTCATTAAGTTGCTCCAAGACTCAGGGTAGTTCAGTCCTTTCAGTGACAGTGGTGGGGCTCACTTTTGGGACATTCCTTCTCAGACAGATCATAGAGAGATTCCATGAGGCCTTTTTCAACCAGGTCAAAGGGTTTGCTTTCACACCTCAGCCCATTGCCCATCCACCTTCTCATGAACATCTGCTCCAAAAGACAGACATTAAGCATGGTAGGGCTGTGAGTGACATAGTATCATGTGCTGCAAGCCTGGACTCTGTCCTGCATGCCTGGGTTGAAGCCAAAATGTGCTGGATTATTTGGGTGAGACAGGCTCCCAAAACCCTCAGCTGTGGCTAGGACTGCATTGTGCTGGGCTTTGTATAGCAAGGATGAAATAGTCTGACCAAACAACCTCCTTCCGTATCATTTGTATCATCAAAAGCAGAAAATCACACAGGACAGACACATCCTAGGAAATGCCTGAGCCTCAGCTTCATACACAATCTCTGTGCTTCCTAGCAGGAGTCACACCTGAACAACAGTGCTTTATTTATTTTCCTCCTAAATGATAGGTCCTCTTTCATGGTCCTGGTTGGAGATTCACATTGGTCATGGTCACGCATCAGACCAAAAGTGCTTTTCCTGCCAAAGGCAATCAGACTGGCACACAGCATCTTCTAGCTCGCTCTGTTTCCCAGGCTGTCCCAGCTGTGATCTGTGTCCTAAAAGAGGTTGTGGCACATACTGGAGACTGGGTGAGCTCAGTGGGCCTGCATTATGGTCACCTTCCAGTGGGAAAGTAGCTATGACCTGCCTGGGAAAGCTGGTCCCCATACAGGAATGATTCTCCATTTGCACAGAGATGCTTGAGGGACTTGCATGCTACTTTTTCTGCCACTACCTCTGGGGGCAGGCTGGCAGAACATAAAACCTGTGTAACTACACCTTTTATGCTAAGGTGAATTGTGATGGAGTTCACATTACATTAGAGCACCTTGAAGCTGCTACTGCAACACCTGTCAAGACCAAGCCTGCATAAACCAACACCAAGAGAGGCACAGCACAGGATCAAGGGTTAAGTTTCTTTATACTTATGCCCCACCTCACATTCTGCACCATGCAGTTGCACCACAACTGCCCCTTTAAGCTTAAATTATCCATGAGCTTAAATTATTTTTCCCATGACACATAGCACAGCCTTCATGTCCTACTAGTAGCAGCCCTCTCTTCGTTTATGCTTTCCACGTGCCCTCGTTTTACTATGAGTCACACACACTTGCCCTCTCTTCCTATGACTTAGACTTTCCTACCTCAGAGGACACATATATCAGAAGACATATCTGATGGCCCAGTTTATGGATATCCTCTCATGCAGTGGGCATTACTCCTTTCCAAAACCACTGCTAGACAGCCATCGGGTTCAAATCAAATACTCTGTTAGACCCAGCCATGAAAAAGAGAGCACAGAGAAGACACCTTTGTTATAACAAAACACCCTTGAGTTGCACTTAATTCTAGTAAGCAGCACATTATCCTCACTCGCTGTACGAAAATGCAATTTATAATTTTAAAAAGCAATAATCATTCAAACCATCGGACCTGCAGCTTTGAGGCACTGCATACTGCAAGATGGGATTGCTTCACTTGTGTCTAATTTACCTGCAAGCACACATCACCCAGCCACTCAGGACAACCTGCACTTGCTTCTTTCCAGGCTGCTGCAGCCAACAGTATTTGGGGCTGAGTGACTCTTTTGGGGTGTACTCCCCTGCAACCCTCTAAGGGGTTTGTCAGTAGTTTTCATGGAGAGCAGAACGAGGCTGTATGTGGAAAACCAATATTGACATTTCCTTGTTTAAATATCATACATCAGTGGGGGTCACAGGAGCCAAGGCCACCAGGAGGGGTTCCCCCACAAGCTATTATTTCCTTTTAAAAGCACCAGGGACTCAGCAGTCTCGGCTGGGCCTCACATCCCCATGTCTGCCCTTCTCTGTGAGCTGGCTGACCGCTGCCAGTGCCACTTAGCAAATACAGATGTTCAGGTCTTTTTCTTTCACCACGGGTCTCACTCATCCCTGTGCAGAGGTCTGGTACTAAATGAATGCATCGTTTAAGCCCCGTTTTCAAGGCCATGCGAAATACACACCCCGTCCACGCCCACCTCACTCCTTTCTTGCAAAAATCTGCAGCACTTTCCTATAAAATTTGAAACAAATGACATTCAAACTTATTTTGAAAATTAATTGAACCAATACATCAACAACTTTCATGTTTTCAGAGCCTGCACGGGCTTCGCCTGGGAAATTAGAACTGCAGGAGGGTAATTTTGCATTTAAATCAATGGAGCTCTCTTTCCCGACAAGGTTGTCTTCACACCAAGCCAAGCAGCTCTACCAGGGTTCCGAAGAAGGGAGCCCATTAGGTATCCTGCACCTATCCACACCCCATCTCCCTGCCAGGAGAGCTTCCTGGGAAGCTGTGGAAGTGCAACCCTCCCATTAGCACCATATGGGGCAATGCTGCTGGGGGGTTCTACACCCTACATGCTAGTTCCTTTCCCTTCTCATTCATCCGAGCAACACCTCATCTGCTGTGCCTTATTCCATGCATTTTCCCCCTGTTCCCCATGTGGGAGTGTGTCATGCTGAGAGCAGGCAGGCTCTCAAGGTGATATAAGATGCTGAGCTAGGAAAAAGCATGTTTGGGGACCACTCAGAAGAAGGAGCAGAGAAAGTGACAGAAGACATGCCCTTTCCCAGGGAGGGAACGGCTGCAGGATTTATCTTTTTATCTAAACCCCTGAACAGATTTGCTGCCAAAAGAAAGATAATCCACATTATGTAGAAACACAATTACATTCACATGAACACACACATACAAACACACACTGTTCCCTTCTAACCGCAGGACACAGACTTTGGGAGTGGTGGCCTTGGTGAGACATAGCAAAGGAGCTATGACTTAGCCATGACTAAGACAAGGAGCTCACCTGCCTCCCTCTACCACCAGCATAGCACTCGTGCTCATCTGCTGCTGTAGACTTTACAGTTTTGCTTCCATTTTTGGGGCAGGCAGGAGCAATCTGTCTTCTGTGCCTGCAGAGTGCCCAGCACACTAAAGCTGCTGGCACGTAACACAGTATTTGTGAACCTGGGAAGATAAAATATCACTGAAATTTAGCATATGTCGATACCCCTATTTATCTCTGTGTGTCCTGAGCCTCATGCTTGTCCAAAATCTCTCCCTACTGTTTTATGTTTTGATGATAGGACCACTACATTAGACAATGCAAGGCAGAGTCTACCCCAGAGAGCCCAGACAGGCAGCATAAACAGAGTTTCTAAGAATATGAAGGCATCCTAAGTAGGTGGTCATGCAGTAGTCTTTAAGAACTTTCGGTGACAGGACTTTTGATATTGTTTTTTCCCTTCTCAGAAGTGTACTGAGGGTGGTGAGGTTGGGAAATAGTGAAAAAGAAGGACTTGACAAACTAACTGGAAGAATATCAAAGATGTAAGTCTGGCTGCAAGAAGGCCTGCAGGCTGGTGGGGACTGGGTGCCTGCAGCCTGCTACTTCTGGCAGCAAAGTGCTGGGGTTAGGAGAGGGACCTGCAGTGCACCTGTGTTCCAAACTGAAGCAGCTTTCACGCCTTTTGGTGTCCCAGTGAACTGCTCCAAGCCACTGGGGTTTGCCCATTCTGCTTTAGTAATGTTCTCCACTGCTTTGTTTCTGTGGCTTAGCCATCACCACATAACAGCACTTCCAAGGAAATTTTAAAATGCCTTTGGGACAGCAAGGGGACAGCAGCAGGAAGACTATCTGAACTGCCTTGGTCTGAGACACTGGGACTTAGATCCATCTAGGCATTAATTCAATGAAAGCCAGACAGGATCAGGCTGAAACTGGCATAATGCACTGTTGGAAGCAAATCCACATAGTTTCAAGTACACACAAACCATTTTCTATGGGACCTTGGAGTGCTTTACAAGAGCGCTCGAGGGACCAGGTGACTTTTAGCATGGTGAATTTCAGCTGCAAGGAGGGACCACGGCCCTCCCTCAGGTAGGGATGACTGCAAAGGCCAAGCTAACAAGTTGGAAAGGATTGTTTTCCTTTCTCATTGCTACTGTCTGGTTTTCCAGCTTCTTGTTCTGCATACTGCTTGGGAAGGGATGTATGCTACCATCATGACACAAGCCTGAGTTTTTCTCTCCCTTCTAAAATGCTGGATGTACCTAGTCAGAGAACAGCTCCGTGCAGAACCTACGGGGAGGTGTGGAGACCCTGGGGCCATTCTTGCCTATTGCTCTTCAGGTTGCTCAAAAGTTTCGGTCCTGCCTTCAGACAGTGAACAACAAGGCTCAGGGCTAGAAACAGTGGTGGTATGTAACACCTATGCAATATCTCTCCCATCACAAGGCAGGGACCAATCAACTACACCCAAACCTCATCAGGCCCCTGGAAATGAGTTCTAGTATTGGTTTATCATAAAACTTTCCCCAAATACGGAAGAAGGACCTTGTCTCAAACCAGCCTGAAAGAACTGTATTGACACACACATATCTGCTGTTGACTCATTCCTGCACTATTCTTTCATGTGCTTCCTTGCCATGGGAGGGGGTATCCCCAGTCCCTCGTTCTCATGTACCTACAGGACTGCTTCCCAACAAGAGATTATATTCACTTTTCCCCAGACAGGAGCTACTCTGACATCTTCACACATGCACACACAGAGGGATCTTCCTGAATGCCATGTGCATCATCATTTGCTCTCCCTCTCCCAGGCAGACAAGGGCTCAGCCTGCCCAGGCATGTGCCACACCACACCTTGTCCCCATGGTCTGCCCAGAGTCCATCCACATTTCCTGCACCTTCCACTGTGCCCACACCAGCCACGTCTGGAGGACCAGAGCAACTGCTCTGGTGCAACAAGGGCACATGAATCATTTACCTCCTAGGCAGCTCTCTGCTGTGCTCCAGCAGGAGTGGCACAGTGCTCTTGCTCCTGCTTCTTAAGCGGTGCTCAGAGGTACAGGGCAGGTTATAGATTGTTGCCTCCCTCTGACTTGGGCTCAGCAGCAGTACCTCGCACTTGTCAGGCCCCACCGTCTGTCTCACAGCTGGCTTGCTGCTGTGCCCCTTCACTTCCTCTGCCGTCCCTGATGCGTTAAAACTTCCTCCAAGGGCCAAGGGGGTGGAAGCGAGCAGAGGGAGTCGGTAGGCTCTGTGGGACACCGGGGCTGGGAATTGCTCCAGGGTGCTGGCGACAAGCATGAGGGCAGCTGGTCTGCTCTGCAATCGCAAGGCAGTGGGGAGCAGGGGGCGCGGGCTGGGAGGTGTCAGTTGCATGACCTGGGGCCGGGGCCATCCCCGGGTCGGGGGGCAAACTGCCCTGGCTGGCTCCCGTCGGGCTCCCCGGGGGCAGGGGCACAGCTCAGACACCTCTCCCAGCCCCACGCCGTGCTGCACATCGTTCTCGGGGACCCGGGCACGTCTCACCGGGACGTCTCTCAGCCCTGCAGTCCTCCCGGCTAGCTAGCCCTGTGGGACACCCGGAGAAGCCCTGTCCTGCTGCTGCCACCCCGGCCCCAGCCCCGACGGCACGGCCCGCTCCGGTCCTGCCTGCCTCGCCCAGGGCTACGAGGTGGTGCTAGCCCCGGGCAGAGAGTATCTTCTGGACTGAGGAACGTGGCCTACATCAGCCCGAGACACAACCCCGGCCGCGCACGTCACCCCCGTCCTGGGAAGAGCCTGCGATGTCCTGGCTGCCTGGGGGTAGCAGGGAACTCCAGAAAATACCAAGTGCGTGCTTGGACTGCATCAAAGGTATTTATTTTGATTGTCCCTTGGCTATAACTTTCATCGTTCGCCTTTGTTTTATAGCTGCTCAAGTTTACTTGCAGAATTAAGACAGATTTTGGGGGGGAGGGGGAGGAAGGGGGTAGGAAGCCTTTGTTCTCCGGAGTGTGCTTGTCTTACTTTTGCATCATGTGGTCTGAGCGGCACACACACACATCCCCCCCGCCCCGACCGTATTTACTCTATCTCGAGTGAGTCCTTTGAAGGAGAGGGCAGAGTCGTCGTTAACCCCCTGCGTGCCTGCTGGGCCCTCCGCCGGCAGAGCCCGCCTGTGGCAGTGACGCAGCCGGTCCTGAATCCCAGAGCCACGGGTGTCGTTTTGACGGACGGCATCAGTCGTGTGTTTGTGCCCCCCAAAAAAGCCCACAGCGGCCATCCCGTGGCCAATCTCCGCGGCAGCCGCTCGCACGGGGAGCCAGCGGCGGTGGGCCTCTCGGAGAGAGCCCGGGGATACCCCCTTGATCACTAGCAGACTGGGCTGCTTACACGAGGTTGGAGATGCCTACAAACTCGAAACAGCTGCTGGGCTTCGCTCTGGCCTGCCTGCTAAAATACGCCGATCTCCTTTTAATCTGTTTCATATTCACAAATTAAGCACTTAGCCTAGGTAATAAATCATGAGGCAGTTTACGAGGCTAGCAGGAGACAAACAAGTGGAAAGGGAAAACAATCGCCTAAAAGTAGATTCCGTAGAACTGAAAATATAACTCGGAAATGTAACAAATGTAACTCGGAAAACATAGCCCGCGCTCCCCGGGGCGGCGGCAGCACCCCGCGGCCCCGGCAGAGCCCCGCCGCTGGCGGGGGGCCCGCAGCAGGACCAGCCGAGCCCGCACTTGTCGGCGCAGCTGGGCTCCGGTAGCACCCCGGGCTCCCGCCTTTGTCTCCCCGGGGTACCGGCCGCCCGCACCGGCTCCACCTGGGAGAGACTCCCGCGGCAGCCGGCCTGGAAATAATGACTCGAGCTGGCGATAACCTCGTCTTGCACACACGCACACCGGCTCGGCTCCGGCTGGGGCGGAGTGGGGGGGGAGGAAAGTGAAGATGGGGAAAAAATGAAGTGCGGGCTCGCCTCACGCCGTGCCGCTCGCAGGCACCCGCGAAGGATGTGGCACTCCCCGGTGTCCCCGGGGAAGGCAGCCCCGAGAGGTGCCGGGGGGCTCCGCAGCGCACGCGCCTGGCCGCCGGGCGCAGGGGAGGGGAGCGGCTGGAAAGTAGCGCCTTGGCTACCGGAGTTGTCCCCTGGTCCTCTTTCCGGGATGGCCGGTGGAGGAGGGCACGGCGGCTGGCGAGGGACACACGACCCCCCCCAGCCCCCGCGTGGGGCCACCGTCACTCTCACCGCCCACGGGCGTCGCGGGCAGGACAGGGTTCCGGAGGGCAGGTCCCAGCCCGAGCCCCTCGGCTCCTGCGGCGGGAAAGGAGAACCGGGAGGCTGGCGAGCCTGCAGAAGTGCCGGCCGGGCGCTGGCAGCGGGGGGCCGGGGCGCTGCTGCCCGCGGCGGCAACCCGGGACTCCCCGGCGCTTTGCCCAGAGAGAGGCTCTTCCCGGGAGAGCCGCCAGCCACTCCAGGGCGCGAAGCCGAAGGGCCCAAGACAAAAGATCCGACACTAAGACCCCTCCTGGCAAAGTCGCAGCCTGGCGAAAGTATTTCACCAGAGAGTTTTCCCCTCCCCCGGCGGAGCTCCGCGCCGGGCCGGTGGCGCCGAGCCGTGCCGAGCCGTGGCAGCGGGGCCGCAGCCGATTGCGGGAGGGGGAGCGAGCAGGAGAGGGCGGCAGGGCTGCTGTGTGGGGGACGGTCGGAAACATCCCCCGGGAGAGGTGAAGGGGGGAGTGGAGCGGTGATTTAAAGGAACTCCCGCGAAAGGGAGCGACACAGACCTGCGGCCGTCCACCGAATCCAATCTGCCGAGCTGTGAGTGCGAAGAGGCGCTGTCAGGGGCTATTTATCTCTCGCCGGAGCGGCGGCTCCGGTCCCCGCATCGCCTGCCGGTAACAATAGCAGCGGCCGGCGGCTTTCCACGCGCCTGGGCGGCGGAATGGATGGCGGAAGATGCCGCCGCGCTCCGCTCACACGGGCTCGTTCATGCATCCCTCTTGGCCAGAGCCTCTCGCTACTGCCGCTCCGCCGAGAGCTCTGGCCCGCTCCCCCCCACCCCCCCGCTCCTCCACCCACCCCCCACAGCCCGCCCTTCCCCAATTTTCCATTTTCAGGACTTTGGCACGGAGCCAGACATGTCAGGAGGGGATGAAACTTGACACAGAGATCTCAACCCAGAGCGATTTCCTCCTTCTCCCCCCCCCTTCCCACCTCCCCCGCCCCCGTCCCCAACCCCTAAGTTAACTTGAAGATAGTTTGGCCATATTTCAGTTTGAAAAGAAGGGGAAATTGCAGGTCACTGGTGCATGGTCGGGCCGGGTGCATTTTTTTAATTTAAAACGGTAGACACCGAGGCCTGAAAAGCATCTGCAGCCCGTGCACTTTAACTGCTCCTCCCGGCCGCGGCTCGGTTAACCCCTGTGTGCCTCGGCCGCCTGCCCAGCTCCGCCGGCGTCCCCTGCCCGGAGGGACTTCGGACCCGTCCGGGCATCGAGCCCTGCGTGAAGCTGCGGAGGGCGGCCGGGGCGGCGGAGCCGAGCTCTGCACCAGCCTTGTCCCCCGCCCTCTTCGCCACCAAACGTCGGGGCTGGGTCGTACCCGCCGGCAGGATGAGGCCCCCGGCGCGGAAGGGCGGCCAAGCGACAAGGAACTCGCTGAGAGGTCCCCCCGCCGCTCCCCGCTCCCTCCGCCTACGTCTCCGCCCTCGGGCGGACGAGGCAGCGCTCCCCGCGGTGCCCCCGCGGGGCAGAGACGGGGACCCGGGCAACGGGAGAGATGCTCGGCTGCTCCTTTCGCCCTCAGCCGGTCCCCCTCGGTCCGGGACACACCGGAGGGCTTGCCTCGCCCCTGGCCAGCTGGGCATGCTGATAAGGGCGAGCGATAAGGGGGGGTGGAGGGAGGGGAGGGAGACGGAGCAGGAATGAGGGAGGGAAAACTCCCGAAACGAGGAGAGCAGGGAGCTGAGCCCGAGCTAACTCCGGGGAGGATGCCTCAGCACTTTCTCTATTATGCATTTCCAGCACAAGGAAAGCTAATTCCTCCGCTGAGGGCCTCAATCAGGCATTTATTTGACACTCATGATGCATGAACGGCTAAACACTAGTCTAAGCGGAGGATCAGCCGCTAGTTTATAGCTTGCGAGGTATTTTTTGATGCAGGTGAATTATGTTGATCTCTGAATGCCTCGTATTCCTGGTGGCGGCCGGGAGGGAGCGGGGGGGGGCAGGAGGTGTCGAGAAAAAAGGAGAAAAGAGAAAAAGAAAACAAGAAGAGGGGGAGTGTGGGGGAGTTAAACTTCTTCAAGCTCTTCTACCGCACACCCGGGAAACTCTCTGGCAGGGAGTTTTGGCTGGCACCCCTCCTCACGGCCCTCTCCTGACCCCCAGTCTTTCCCCTGCTGTTCCCGCTCGCCCCTCCACGCTGCGTGCTAGCCCGGCTGAGCCGCTCTGACATTCCGACTGGGCCGGGCCGAGCCGGGCCGCTCTGCGGGTCCTCTGCACGCCACGGCGGGGAAACGCACCCCGAGGAACGGAGAAGTAGCGTGGAGTGGGGAGAGTCACGGAGACAACATGGAGGGGGAGAAGAGGAGAAGGAGGAGGAGGGGAGAAACCATATGGAGCAGGAGGGAGGGAGGCGACACGGAGCGAGCGAGCCGGGAGAGCAGGGGTAGCAGTGCGAAGCCGGGTGGCCACCGCGGCCCAGGGCGCTGGGGCGGGCGGGGGAGGCCCCCGAGGGGCCTGCGGAGGCTGGGGGGCTCGGCGGAGCGTCGGCCAAGCCCTGCTGCCCTCGCTCCCTCCCTCAGGGCAGCACTTTCTCTCCATCTCCCCTGCACTCTCCCGGGCACTGCCCTTTATTCCCCGCGGCCCCCCCCCCCCGGAGAATTTATTTTTATTTTTTTCCCCTCCTGCTGGCCTCTTTCCAACTGCTGTTCCAGGACCGAAAAAAAATAACAATTAAGTAGGAGTCATGTCTTGTGACTTGCACAATCTCTTCTAACGCCTGAGTTCAATTTTACACAACATTTAATACAAATATTAAAAATCAATAAATCAAGGGGGTTGTTAATGAAATGTTACAGTGAGTGTGTGTCACCAGATAGGATTTCGGTGGGAAACATGTCTGATTTAGCAAAAGCTGAATGCAGTTGTATTATTTATCCTTCTGCTAAAAACAAAAGATAAAGGTGTTCATTAAATCATATCAAATCGAATTAAACTCTATTGGCGGGTCCCTCCAGCAGAACAGAAGTATGAAAAGCAGGGGATGGAAAATGAATCTCAATGCATCTCTTGACAACGGAACAGGAATCGGAACGCATTAAAAATAAATCAGAGCGCTGCTGTAGGTCACAACAGAAGGATTCGACTGTAGTGGAATAATGGGACGAGAGAGAGAAAGGCAGAGACTACCCTGCAGGTACACCCTGGCACTAGAAGGGGAAGCCAGATTTTTTAAACGATAGGTCACACCAGGTCTGTAAGAAACCGTCTTTTCCCCATTCAGGCTGCTTCTTCATGGGCCCTTCCCTGGCTGTCGGGACTGCAGTGCTCCCTAGCTTCTCGGCATCATGCCAACTCAGCATTTTGGAGGCTGGTGGCTTTGCCTGTCGTGTCCCCCCCCCCCCCACTTCCCCCGGGGTCTTTGCACCTCTCCCTTTTCTCTACCCTGGCAGGTCCCCTCTCTCCCTGGATCTACTCTGCCGTCCTTTAGCCCGGCCTATCGCACTATCCAGCTATTCCCCGTGACCCGTCTCAGCCCTTGCAGGAGTCCTTGGGAACCGTCTGCAGAGCGATCTGCCAAAAAAACTGGCAGCTGCCCGGGCGGTGAGGAGCGGGAGCGCCGCTGACAGCGGCCGCAGCTCTGCCCGGCGCCCGTGCTCGCAGCCCCAGTTGTCTCCAGCTGCGAGGAGTGGCGTGGGGTGAAGGGACCGGGAGGCATTTCCCCTCTGCCGCGATGTGGCCGAGAGATGATGGTGGCGATGTAGCAGCGCTGGGAGCCCAGGCCGCGGCTCCGTGGAAACTCGAGGGGCGCGGCTCGCTCCCCTGCCTCCTCCCGGCGTACCCGGGCCCCAGCTCGGGCCGTGCTCCGGTGGGAACCATGGCAGCGGGGGGAGGTCCTGTCCTGCCACCGCCGCGCCGGGAAAGAAAGGTCTGTGACCGCCGGGGCGAGTGTTGCCGGCCTCTTCTCGAGCTCTCGTCCAGCTTTTCCAGGCTCGGACTTCGCTCTCGGCTCTTCTGACGCAGCTCCTTTCGCCCTCCTGTGCTGAGGGTGTGCAGGGCCAGTCCCTTCCTCACCCCGGGGCATCGGGGCTTCTCTGTCCCTGTTGGCGACTGGGTGCTAGAGTGATGTCCCCTTCGAGCACCCCGCGAGCAGAGGGGCTGCACAACCCCTGCTCAGGCGGGGGCCGCCTCTCCCCCCGTGTGGGCCTGCGGCGGCTGACACTGCAGAGAGGCTTGGGAAGGGCGATCGAAGGAGAGCACCCCCGCCCCCTCACCCCCACCCCCCCACCCCCTTGCCGGGCTCGTCCCTCGAGCAAGACGTAAAGGCCATTCGGGGGCAAGTGCCACTGGGGAGGCTGCGGGATCAGCTCTGCCCTGCCGCCTGCAGAGCCGGGAGTGAGCGAGGCGGCGGCGGGAGGCAGCGGGGAGGCTGATGCGCGGCAGCCGAGAGTGCTCGGCACCGAGCCCGGAACGCGCCGCGAGAGCGGGAGCGCGGCGCCCCCGCGGTGCGGCCAGCGGGGCCGACACGGCCGAGCCCCGGCGGCGGAGCGGGAACCTCCGGGCACGGCTGCGAGCCCTCCGGCAGACGCCGTCTTGCCTCTTCGCCATTGGGAGGCTCCGCTCCCTCTCCCTCCACCTCTCCCTTCCTGCCTCCCCGGGGCCGGCCGTGCCCACAGCAGCGGTTGGGCGTGCAGCGCCGCCGGAACGCGATAAACAAGGGTGGCCATCTGCCCTCCGCCCGCTGCCAGCCCGCCGGCACCGCGCCCGGCAGCGCAGGGCGGCTGCTTTCCCCGGCCCCGCTCCTGTCCCGGGGCCGCGGGAAGCCGGAGCACCGCCGGCGAGAGGTGAGGGGTCAGGGGGCCGGAGATGCTCTCCGCGGCCGCTCCGTAGGCGACTGCACGCTCGCCCCGCGGACTGTGCCGCGGGCTCATCTCGCCGGGAGCACAACTTCTGCTCCGACCTGAAGTTGCAGCTCCTCTGTTTGTTTATTTCCCCGGCCGCGGTGGCCGGCTGCCAAGCACGCCGACCTTGCCTATTAAAAACCCATTTTTCTTGCCCTGCGCGGAGCAGCAGTTTGCTCGCCGCGCTCTGTTGTTCCGTTAAAATAAAGCGCTGCAAAGTCTGCTCGGGGGTGCCGGGGGAGGGTGGTACTGGGGGTGGCGGTGGAGCTCTGCCCGCTTCACGCGTCCCGCCCGGGGCTGCCGCGGTCTCCGGGGCGCCTCCCGGCGCAGCCCGCGCTGGCCGCCGCCGTACGCCGGGATCGCGGCGGGGCGGGGTGACCGCCCCGGCTCCCCGGCCAAGCCATTTCCTGCCCTCCGGAGCCGCGGGCCCTCGGCGGCGGCCAAGCGGTAGCTGGGTCTGGCTGGGGGATGGCGGGCATCGGGGCCGGCCGGAGAAGTTGGAAAAATCAACGCCCGGCAGCGGTGGCGGAGGGCAGCGGCTGATCCCATTAGCCTCGTCAAGCCTTAGCGGCTGAGCCGGAACAGCGGGGTCAGCGCTGCCAGGGGCGCCCCGGGGCGCCGGCCGGAGTGGCGGGAGGGCGACGCTCTGCTCCCCCTCTCGCTCCCCCGGTGTCCGCGTCGGGGTCCCCTGGCCCTTTTCGGCCGAGTCAGCCGAGGAGGGCGGCGGAGGGGTCGCAGCTGAGCACCCACCTCGGGGGCAGGAGCCCGACGGCTTTGTGCCGCTGGGCGCAAGGGGCCTTTTCTCATCGCCGCTTTGTTCGGCGGCGGCGCTGCCCGCCGGAACGCTCTCTGGCCAGCCTGACCCGGCCGGGCCGCGGCTCGCAGCTCCCTCGCCCTTGGCACTACCCCTCTGCTCCGAGCCTCCTCCAATACCCGAGGGTGGCCTCTCTCCCCTTCTCCTCTAGGACGATCTAGAAGTCGTCCGAAGCAAGTTGCTTTTAGAGCAGATACAACAATAAAGTATATTGAAATAAGTCTGCGGTTGGTGAGTTTCCAGCGATACTTAATGGCACTCGCGGTAAACAGTCCCTCTCTGTGCGAGCGGGGAAAATCATCCAGACACAAGCACATTCCACCCTCTTTAGGGCTCCCTGGCTGTTATTATAGTTATTGCATTACTCTGGTGTAAGCCTTTTGTAACTAAGCTTCTATAAAGCCCCGCTTACAAGCACCCTGATTAGAATTTTCCTTGCCAGTAACCAAAGGCCACCCGCTTTCCAGTGCTATACAGAGGGAGCCGTCAACAGCCACCCCTCTGAATGTACGCTTTGTTCCTGGCAACAAGGAAACGAGTGGGCTTCTACTGGGGAGAATGCAACCCTTCTTTTAAATATCACACAGCAAGAGCTGATGGGGCACTGGGCTTCGGAGAGGCTGCGATGGAGGGAGAGAGACACGGCGGGGTCACGGGAGCGCGGAGTGGCCGAGCCCTAATGCTACCCACGAAGCGGCTGCCACTCAGCCGACGGCCGGAGGATCATCTGGCTGATCCCGGCTCAGGGGCGGGCGGGGACGGAGCCGGGGCCTGGAGGGAGAAGAAAAGGAGGACGCCAGATAATGGTTTCCCAGCAGCACACACCACCCCGGCACCCTGTCTTCCAGCTCCCCAAGCACGGGGAGAACAGCGGTTCGCAGGCCCGGGGTGGACCCCAGCGCAGGGAACGGTGGCGACCCTGCTAGGGGCCCTCCCAGCACACCAAGCATCCCCTCTCCACCCACCCTGCCGCCCCTCCAGGGATGCTCGGTGCCCCGGGAAAGTAAACGCCGGGCGGGTGTAGGACATCGCCATTTCTACACACACGGCTTAGCTGCCGGGCACCCCTTCTCCAGGGAATAGGAATCTCCCGGTGGCGAGGAAGGAGCTCGGCTCCCCGGGGCGCTCCCTACGTGCAGCTGCGGCCCGGCAGCCGCACCGGCAGCCGGCCTGCTCCGGAGGGTTCCGCAGCCAGCCCGGCTATTGTGAGCGCCCGAGAGCCCGTCTGGCCGGGTGTAAGTAATTACTGTGGTATGTCCAACATGTATGTTAGTGACATTACTAAGGAGGTGAGAGCTTGGCGCTCAGAGGGGCGAAATGCTGGGCTTTCGCTTTCATTCAGGATGTGTGTAACACAGAGTCTTTTCTCAGCTCGTCTGATTTTTAACTTCCTCTAAACCTCTCTCTCTCTCTTTTATTTCCTTTGCTCGGAGAGCAGCAATGAGAGACCGAGAGGAAACACGCTGCTGCTGTGCAAAATGTGGACCATGTGTGGGAACTATTTACTCAGAGTGCAACTGCAGGCACCAGGCGAGGGGCTGGCAGAACCGGGGGGTGGTGGAGAGAGAGGCTACGTATCTCTCGTGCTTTTCCCCTCCCTTGTCTTCCCTAAAGCCAAACCACGTCGCTGTGTGTGTAACGGTGCGTTTTACTGACTTCTCGCTGGGCTTGTGTTGGGGTTGTTTTTGGTTTTTTTTCCGGTCAAACTGTTTCACGATCTGCTTTTGTGTTCACCCACCTCAAGCCTCAAGCAAAGGGTTAAATCTTTGCAGCCCTGCAAGGAACCAGAGTTTAAAAAAAAAAAAAAAAGAAAGAAAGAAAGAAAAAAGGCGGGGGGGGTGAGAAGGAGTGAGAGCGTGAAGAAGCGGGCACAGAGGGCTGCACGGTCCCCTGATCGTCCTTTTGACAGCTGTAGAATAATAAAAATAATTAATAATAATCCCAAGCCTTTCTTTTCTATTTGGCTGTACCAGGAAGTGCCTCTGGCCTTGAAACTCCCTATTACCTCTCTTCCCCCAACCCCCGTCCTTTCCTTGGGAAGTGAGAAGAAAAAGGTCTGCAGCTGACAAATATTATCCATCCTTTTCATCGATCGGAGCATATACAGATGTGATAGCTTGATGTACACTGCAAACCGGCTGATCCATCGCTTTCTCCCTCTCTCGCTGGCTCTGGTTCGGCCCCCTCCTCCTCCTCCTCCCCCTTTGTTCTTCCCCCCCCCCCCCGCCTTTCCCTCTCTTTAAATAGATTTCAAGGCGCTGCCTGTTGGAGAGCAGCTCTCCAGAGAGAGCGAGCTATTGCTTTCCTGCCGATAGCCTCCCCCCTTCTCCGGTTTCCAAACAGAAAACAATCCCCGGCCCGAGGAACCTGTGCTGGGGCTGGCGGAAGGAGTTAAACTAGCAGGGAAGAGCGAGATAAGGAGGCAGCTCGCTGCACCATCGCTTTCGAGTCCTGTGTTAAAAAAAAAAAAAAAGAAAAAAAAAAATAAAGAAGAATGAAATTAAAATAAAAATTTAATAAATAAATAAAAATTCAATTCGTGGTTCCCCGTCCTGCACCATCACGAGGAGAAGAGGCAGTTTATGCCGGGGCAGTGCCCGACCTTGCCGGGGCGGGAGGTGCCCCGAGCCCCGGGCTGGCCGGCACGGCGCGGCTCGGAGCGGGCGGGCGGCTGGGCGGCGGCTGGCTGCTCGGAGCGAAAGGGTTAAGCCTCCCCTCCACCGCCCTCCTCTCTCGCCAGAGAATAAGCGTTCGCACGAAGCGTTTCTGGGGAGGCAGGCTGCGAGCAGGCCTTTCGCAGTGGATCCATGGCTACCTCGGTGCTTGTCACCGAAACGCTGACCCTCCCTGGGTGCCGTGTGCGGGCAGTGCGGGCCGCTGCCAGGCACTTGCCATCAGTTTTTCGAAAGGTTAGCCAAGGTCCCCGGTCCTCGCAGACGGGAGTCATTATGAAACCGCCTTTGTATCTGCAGGAACTTACATAAAAAATAGGCGAGAAGGAGCCGAGGGGGAGAGAGCAGCTCTCTCTTGGAGAGAAGAGAGCCCGGGCGGTGGGTTGGGGGTTCTCCCCGGCCTGATGTTGGGACCCCCACGTATATCTCTCTCCGCCAGGGCACTGCGCTGCCCGGCAGGCAGCTCGCCCGCGGAAGAGCCGGGGTAGCCCTCGTCGCCAGCCCCACCAAATCTGCCCGGTGCTGGGGAGAACCAGCCGGCGGTGGGGCTGCCGCGGCGAAAATGGAGTGGGAGGACGGAAAAGTGCTATCCGGAGAGCTGTTGTGACAGATGCTAAGCTTTGCCCTACGCGTGCTGGTGAGAGAAGGAGTTAAAAGCAAGCTGCTTTTTCGATCGAGCTGCTTCCCCGAGCGTCGGAAGGAGCGGCTTGCTAGAAAGCCGTCCATCAGCAACCAGTCCAACCTGCCCGTGATAATATGCGATCAACACCAAATCACCCCCGCTAGGCACGATCCATCATCGCTACGATGCAATGGGCCCTTGTATGGATGTGTCTACACGGGGGGCGGGCGGGGAGAGAAGGGGAGGGAGCGGAAAAGAGAGAGGGAGAGCGTGTGTGGATGTGTGTGCGAGGGGGGGACCGCATCATTCACCGGAATGGGAATCGCCGCCTCCCCCGGTTCTCGGCGATCGGAGCTGCCCGAACCAGCGGAGCCGAAAGTTGCTGGGCCGGGGCTGAGCGGGGAGCCTGGCACACGGCCCCGCCGCCGCCTCCGACTGACATCAGCCTCCCCTCCCCCTCCTCGCTCCTCCTGGGCAAGCTTGACTGGCGTAAAATTAATAATTAATAGGGTGAAATTGATTAAAGGGCTGGGAGCGCGATGGGGGCGCTCGGAGAGCCCTTCCCCTACCCGGTCGCTCCTCATCCGCCTCCCCGCCGGCAGCGGCCCGGGAGCGGGGACTGGCCGCCGCCGGCGAGCCAGGGGAGCTCCGGGGCAGCTCAACCCGAGCAGGAAGGAAAAGGGCGGCGGGGACCGGGGAGGAGGAGGAAGGTGGCGGCTGCAGCAGCCAAGCCCGCTGGGTGGCTGGCTGTAACCGAGATCGGCCGCACGGGCAGCGGCGGCGGCAGGCGGGGGCTGGCCCCGGGGCTGGCTCGGCTCAGCGCAGCTGGGTGTGTGTGAGTGTGTGTGTGTGTCCCGCGAGCTGCCCGAGGGCGGTGCTCGGCAGCACAAGGCCAACCCCCCGACCCCCCCCCCGCTTCTCCCCTACCGTGATCAGTCTCTGCCACGGAGGGAGTGGGGAACCGCAGGGGACGCGGCCAGGCCAACGCACGCCTCAGCCTCCAGCCCCGCGGAGGTGGGAAAGGGTTAAACGTTGGAGGGAGACGGGGAGGAGGACGGGGGATGGGGAGCGAGGGAAGGGGGGCCGCCGAGCACAGCGCTGAGCGCAGGGAAACCACAGCGCACCTGGGCTCGGCTCGGGAGCCGGAACGAGCCGCCGCCTCCTCCTCCCTCTTTCCCTCCCTCCCGCCCTTCCTCCAGCTCGGTGCCTGCCTGGCCCATATCGCGGCTCTATCTCTGCAGCAGCGGGAGCTCAGCTCCTCTGTTTCTATCAGCTGCTCCTTCTAACCCCAGTGACCCAGATAAGAGCGGCGGCCTCCCCTCACGCCCCCGCCCGTAAGCGCGCCGGGGGCCCCGGTCCTGCTTCTCAGCGGCCCTCCCTGCCCGCCGTGCCGCCTCCCGCTGCCTCCCTGCGGGGCCTCGGGGCCGCCCCCGGCCAGCCGCCTCAGCCCCAGCGGGTTCCGCCCGGCCCCGTGGCTCCGGCCTCGACCTCCGCGGGAGGCAGCAAACCTGGCCCCACGCCCGCCCCCTCGCTGGGCTCTTTCCCCCCCGGCTGGGGCGGTGCTGCTCCCCGGTACCCCTCTCGGACAGCTTGGGGTTATTGTCTGCCTGCGCTGCGTCAGCCCGCCGTCAAAATAATAATTAAAAGCAAAACAAACACCCCGATCCGGTCTTTCCTGGACACGCGGGTCGGAGCCACCGCAGCCCAAGTGTTGTTATTCCCGGGCTGGAAATAGCCCTGGCTCCGCCCTGGACAATCGCCTGTCAGAGGCCTCTTCTCTCCCCTCCCTGGAGGCCCTTCCCTGCCCTGCTTTATTTACTTTTGAAGTGTCTGGATTGATGGAGAACTGCGGACGGCACTTTCTTCCCCCGGCTCCCTCCTGCACCAGGGCTCCGTCGGAGCCTCTTACCGCACCCGGCGCTCCGCGCCAGCATGACCCAAGATAACCCGGCCCCGGGGAGGCCGGGACGATCGGGGGAGGGCGCTTAACCAAACCAAACAGATCGATCCGTACCCAGCCGGAGCTGCGGGAGACCGGTGCGGGAGTGGGGGTATCGGAGCGCCCCTCGCAGCGGTTCCCGGACGGGCAGGGGGGAGCGGCCGTCCCAGAGTAGCCTGTCCACCCAGCACGGCCCCCGGGAGGGGGGGCGGAAGGGAGATCGCGGCAGGGCCCGTAACGACACAAGGGATAAAGACCAAAGTTATCACCAGCCGTGACCAAAATAAATGCCTGTGATAAAAAAGCACTGACAGGATGATCCATTACGCGGGTGTCACTGCCTACAACAAGGTTCAATCAGATACGCCGGTTGCCGTGGACAACGGGGGAAGCGGCGGTACCGGGCTGACGACTTCTCTGGAGAGGCGGGTGGTGGTTGCCATCAGGGAGGTGACACGGCGCGATCTGCATGAGGGTGGCCCGGCATCGCGGGAAGGGACAGACCGCATCTCCCACGGCCGCTGCTCCCCTCGCCGCCCCTCCGCTCGTACGGGAGGCAGCCCCGAGGCACATCCTTGGGGAGAGGAACATCTTCCCTTACAGGCGGCCCCGGGATATGCTAACATCCTCCCATCCGAAATGAGGTCGGGTGTCTCCCCGGTTCGTGCCCCCCTCGCCCCCGCTGTTGCGGAGCTCGGCACGGCTCGGCTGCCCGCTCCCCAGGCGCCCCAAGTCCCTCCGCAGCCCGGCGGTGGAAATCAATGAACGTTTGTTCCGTGCGGCGCGACCGTCTTGTGAGCGGTGCCCTGTTATTAGTGGGGAAAGGGGGAGAGAAGAAAGGCTCTCTGCGGACTCCTCCGCCCGTCCTCGCCTCCGGCGGAGCTGCTCGCAGGTGCCGGAGCGGGGGCAACGGGGGCCGGGTTGGCTGTCAGCGCCGCCGGGAAGAGCCGTACCCCGGGGCGTCGGGCTAATCGCATGGCAGGCCAGCTCGGCGGTACGCCGCGGCCCCGGGCGGTGCGATTAATGAAGGCTCAGAGGCAGTGGGGATGGGCTAAGGGCTGGTCCCCCTTGTGCCACATTCCTCTGGATCGGGCCGGGCCGGAACTTGCCCCATACTGGGTGGGGGGGGGTAGCGAGAACAAGGTCCTCCGAGCCTGGGGGCAACCAGTCCTTCTCCCCCGGCCCTCCGCAGAAGCAAGCAGCCTTTGGGAACGGCCGTGCCCGAGGTGGGGCATGGCAGGGAACGAAGGACGGTGCCTCTCCACGCCCGCGGGAGGAGCGATGCCAGGGCCGTCCCCGCCGGTGCCACGGTGCGTGACACGCCAGCCCCGTGTCTCTTCGGGGTGAGAAACTTCCTGGCTGCTAGTGACGGGTGGCTGCGCCGCCGCAACGCATCTTTCGGTCCCGAGATTCCCCCCCCCCTTCCCGAGCGTAAACGCATCCCCCCCTGCCGCCGCCGCCCCCTTCCCGTCACGATTTAATGCTTTTCATGTTCTTCGGCAACTGCGTTTCCGCAGAGAAACCCCGGCGCGCTCCCAGCTCGGCTGCTCAGCTGTATTGTGGCGAGCTCAGGCACAGCCGGAGTGAATCCATTACGCCTCGATCCTACAATACAGGTTTATGCGGATACCCTCTGATTTACATTTAAAACAGTGCACGGGCATTGTCTGCTAGCCTGAAAAGAAAACACAGCCCCGTAACTTCAAATGACCTTCAAAGCAATGCAATTAACTCTCGTAATTATCAGAACACGCCTTTTAGAAAAAGACACAGGTGCTCGCCTCGGTGCTGTTCCACCTGGTTAAGCAGCCTCGTCCTACCAGGGAATGCCCCCTTCTCCCCCTCCCCCGCTTTTGGAGTCCCCAAATCTGGGACTCACTCCGCCGTTCGTACATGTCGAAACCTCCCTTCACCCTCCCCTTCCCCCGCCCGCCGCCTGGGCTGAGGGACAGCTTGCTCAGCGCGGCGAGGCTTTGTCACACCGCCACACACACACCACCACCACGTCGCTGGCTGGTGCCGGCGGCGGGCGGCATGTTCGCTTTCCCGGCTCCCACAAAGCGCTCCCCTCCCGCCGGCCCCCGGACCGCAGGCCACGCAGAGCCGAAATTTAGGTTAATAGGATGGGCTTTGATCCGTGGTCCCCTTCGCCCGCCCCTCACCCCGAACGACATCGATCCTCTGCATTTACTCCCGCTCCGATCGGCCCCCGGCGCTCCCGCAGTCACTCTCTGCGCGACCGGAGAGAATAAATAAATATTCCCGAAACACCCAGCCGGTGGCGGCCCCCGGTCCTGCCTGCCACGGCCCCGCGCACGAGTGGCCGATCCCCGGCGGCTGAATGTGCAGTGTCATGATGGCTCCTATGGCCCGCGGGCAGTACCGGGGGCGACACCGGGAGCGGCGGGGACAGGGGCAGCTCCGGGGGGGCTGCCGACCCTGCAGGAACCGCCACCCCCCCCCTCCTTCGCCCCTCTTTTGCACACACGCACACACAAAATAAATAAATAACGAGGCGGCTGGAGCCATCTGGGGTTGGATGGCTTCTCATCTCATTACAGAGCATTAGGAGAAACAGGCAAATATACAGCTATTAAAATTAATCGCCTCGCGCTGTCAGCTGAACATAATGGAAATTATTTATAGGCTGCCTACGATGCCTTTCTCGTCACGGAGGCTTGGTGCGGAGAGACGCACTCGCGGCTCCCAGCACAGAGAGGCGTACGGGGCCGTGCGGGGGTCGCCGGGCTCGACTCGGCCCCGACCAGCGAAGTTTGGGAGGTCAGGGAGGGGACGAAGAAGGAAAGGGAAAGGGAAAGGAAAAACAAGCGGCAGAGGCGCTGCGCTGAGCGAGTTAGGGTGGCTTCTTTTCAGGTGACTGCAGGGGAAGCAGTGGAGACGCAAATAGGGCAAACCGCGATACTGGGGGCCTCCCCGGGCTGCTCTAGCGGAGTGTCCCCGGGGCGGTGCGAGGCAGGGTCCGGGGCAGCGGGAGGGCTCTACCAGAAAGAAATCTCTGCAAACGGCGCATAGTGCTTAGCAGACACCGTGCGATGCGGCGAGGGCACGCCGCGGGAGGGGGCGATGCGCTTCCTGAGCGATCTGCCTGCAGATCTGTGCTACCAGAGGAAATGTTAATTGTCAGCCCTTCCGCTCCAGCCTCTGGAGCGGGCTCTCGGAACTGTTTGCTTATGTTCCCGGGGAGATGGGGGGTCTCTTCCGCTCCGGGAAAAACTCCTAAACCCAATCGTCTATGCCAAGGAGAGCTGGCCTGTTTTTCGGACCGAGAAAGAGAGTGTATTTGGGAAGCGAGGGGAAACGCTGCCCGTGCATTTCCCTATTCCGTCCGGGGTAGTTTTGGCCAAGACAGCCACCTTCGGCTCCGCCGGGGCGAGCCGCCTCCTCTCCCCGCAGCTGTGGGGCTCATCGCAGTGCTGTGCCGGTGTGAGGACTAAGAGCCTCTGCAGGGGTCGGAGGAGGCAAAGCACGGCTGCCAAGGGCAGGGGAAGCCTCCGGGGCAGCCCGGGTGGCACCTGCTGGGACGGAGGGAAGGTGCGAGAAAGGCCGAGCGAGAGGCTGGAAGCTCATCTTCGCCAGGCTTGAGAGGTTAATAAATACACCCGTCCCCTCTCCCCAGCCCGCCTGAGGCTAAGACTCGCAGCTCAGCGGGTAATTGACAGTCTCAATCCAAAATTGAAACATGTGTTAACAACAACGCCACGCATCCTAGGAGCTACCCGGGAGATCGCCACCTCACGGTCTTTATATATTATTTGAATCCACCGGAGGAAAGTGTCACGAGATTTTCAGAGCACGTTTCACCCCTACCTGTAAATCAGCTCTTATCACTGCTGGCTGCTCAGACAGAGCCAGCCTCTGCTCTATAGCGCAGGAGGAGGAGAGCCATTGCTCCCTCGCAGCGCTGTTTTCGTGCCGCCTCCATGCGGAGCCCGCCGACACCCCCCGCCCCTCCGGGGGTGAGCCCAGCAGCGGGGCAGCCCCCGCTAGCCCGTGTCCGGGAACGGGCTAGGACAAGAGGACCCGAGACCCGGGCACGGTGCGGCTCCTCGGTGCTCCCTCTCCCCTCCCCGCAAGAGCAAGCAGGATCCGAGTGCGTGTCCCACCCTTCGCCATCCCTTTCGGGCGAGTCACACAGCCGCAAGTGGGAACAGGCGCCCGTACCGGGACAGCATCTTTCCTAGGCAGCTGCTCGTGTTTCTGGGATCCAGCGGAGCAGGAGCAGATTCCCGCGCCGTATTGAGGGCCTTGCTCCCCGTAGCGCTTCAACAGCCGCAGCGGGGTTCCCTACTCCCTGTGGTGTAACTAAGTTGGGGATTCCCTTTCCCCGAAACCACTCTAAGGGCCTATGTTGTCCCTGGCAGGAGGGATCGGGCCGGGCCGGGAAAACGCAAACTTGTGCCGAAGTGGTTGGACGTGCAGGGGCAGGACAGGACTGGCAGGGTTCCCCAGGAAGGGCAGGTCTCCAGGGCCTCCCACCGCCAGTTCTATCCCTTTGCTCCGCCGTTGCCACCATCCTCTTTTCACACCGGGAGCCCGTGAGAGGATCAGTGTGCTCCTCCGGGGAGGCGGCAGCAGCTCCCGCTGCCCCTGCAGCCCGGCCCCGCTCCCGAGAGCGGTGCCTGTGAGCTCTGCGCGGAGGTCACGACCAGCGGAGCAGGCAGATGGAAAATCCCAGTTCCTGCCGCACATAAACAAGGTGGGGACGGGCAGAACGGCCCTCGGCGCTGAGCGGGAGGGGAAGGGCGTGGGGTCCCTCCTCCATGGCCCGCTGCCCGCCCAGCCATGGCTCTTGCCCCGGGAGCTCCCTCCTCCGGCGGGCGCCGGCCGCGCTGCGCTGCGCTGCGTGGAGGCGGATGGGCCCGGGGGCTCCGTCCGGTGAAGGGACGCGACGGCCGGTGGCAAGCAGCCTCCGTGGGCATTCCCAGGAGTGGGGGCCTCCCGGGCAGGGCGCGGGCACGGCAGCGGGGCACAGTTTCTGCCCGGCTTCCTCGGCCCCGCAGCGCGTCCGCCCCCCGCGCGGCTCGGCAGCTCTCGCCCACGCGTGCACTCACACGGTCGCACGCTGAGTCACACGGGCACGCTGCCTCTCGCACACCGTGTCACGCATACTCTCCGTGTGGCACACGCACTGCAGCTTCTCGATCGAGCCGTGTCACGCACACGTTCTGTGTCACACCCACGTTCCATGTCACACGCGCATTTATTCCCACGCACACTCGATAGCCCTCTCGCACGGGCACTGCATCCTCCGAGGAAGCACTGCAGCTCTCACACATTCGCTGTTTCTCTCAGCTGGGACACACGCCTAGGACCTCTCAGGTTCCCTTTCTCGCACCCGGGCTCTGTCACACAGCCACACACACTCACGCTGACCCGCACACGCGATCGCACAAGCGCAGGGTTTCCCACGCAGGCACACGCTCGCCGCCTCCCTCTGGCAGCACGCTCCCGCTCCCCACGCACATCGTCTCGCAGGCACTCTCCGCCTCAGACTTCCACACACACGGAGCCGCCCGCCGTCCCCGGCTGCTCTCCGGGCACGTCACCACCCGCACACACACACACACACCCTCACACACACACGGAGTCCCCGCCGCTCACAGCCCCTGGGAGCGGTCCCAGCGCCGCGCCTCGGCGGCCGCGTGTGTGCGCTTGCGGGAAACCCGAGGACCTTCCCTGCGGCCTCTTTGGCAGCGCTCCGCCGCCACCGCCGGGCCAGCTGCGCGGCCCCGGTCCGGAACAGCTTGTGTTTTTTCCCACCAGACGGCCGGGCGGGCGGGGGGAGGAAGGGTCAGCAGGTCCCGCGCCGCGCAGCCCGGGGCTCCGCTTCCCGCAGTGCCCCCCGCCCCGGGCTGCGCGGGGCAGCGGAGCAGCCTCCACCTGCCGCGGGGCATCCCCAGCCTGGGGAAACCCCCACTTCTCTCCAAACTTTGCTGCCACGCTTTATATCCCCGTCCCCCATTCTCCGTCCCAGGCTGACGCCGAGGCTGCGGCCGGGTCCCCGGCCCGGCAGAGGCAACGCCGTGAGCTCGGCGGCTGCGATGTGCGTGCTGCCAGAGCCAGCCGGGGAAAGGCCAACGGCGCCCGAGGCGCGGGCAGAGGTAGCGGCTGATCTCTTGGCAGATCCAAGAGCGATTTGGCCGCCACAGCCGGGAGGCCGGCCCGGATTATTCATCATGGGCGGACGAACACAATCCCTCCCCCCTCCCCCCATCCCCGTCAGCCCTGGATATTTTGTCCCGGCCGCACAAACAATATTCAACTTGTATCCTCTTCCTTGGAGGCACCGGGAAGCCGGCGGCTGCCAGGAACAGGCTCCCGTGCAGCGCACGGCAGCGGGATCCTGTTTCCCTCGCAGCCGGCGGAGAGCGGCGGTCCCGCGGGAAGCGGGCGCTTTCCGCCCCCGCCCGGCGCACGGCGGCGGCCCCCGGGCCCTGCCAGGCGTCCCCGGCGGGGCTTGGCCGTCGCCCTGCACCCGCCCGCGGGCGGGGGCCCCCGGCGTGCAGCCGCTGCTTTGCAAACCGCACGATCGCAGCCCGCGGAGGGCGGCGCAGCGCTGGCAGCCGGCGCTGCCTGCCCGTGCCAAGCCGCGGGCACAGCGGGGCTCGGCGGCCCCGAGCGCTCCGCTCGCCAGCCAAAGCCGAAATAAAAGCCAGCTCCGCAAACGCCCCCGGGGTTTGCCTGGCGCCGGTTTCCCCTTTTCTTCCCCGTAGCCGCCGGGGAAGGGCGGCTCTGTCTCCAGTGGGAGCCGCCAGCGATGTGGGGGGATCCAGGGGAGCCGAGGTGTCCGTGGGCCCCCGTGCCGATCCCGGTCCCCGCGCGGACTCGGAGCCCAGCCGGGCTTCCCTCGCCCTCTGTTGGAAGCCTTCATGCGGTGCGAGGCCGTGGCGGCGGCGAGGTCCCCCACACCCCCCAACTCCGACCGAGAGGACGCAGGAAACGTCGCCTCCGCGCTCAGCGGCGAGCAGCGGGGGCGGCACAGCCCGAGCGGGGCCCGGGGGCCTCCTTTCCCTTCTATTCCTCATTCTTCCCCTTCTCCCTCTAGAGTTCCCTTTCCCCTTCCTTTCCCCGGCCTCCCCTCGGGGGGCCACCCCGAGAGCGCGCTCAGCCGAGTGCATCTTGCTCTTAAATCAAGCCTGGATATTTAAAGCTTAACTCCCAGTTTATTTTCGTCCAAGACCAAAGGCGCACGCTACTTATTCGGGAAGCTATTTAAATACCTCCCCCGACCTCCCCTCGGGGTTATGAACGTTTGCTGCTGGAGAATTTCACAAAGGTATTTGGTACCGTCGCCCCGGCTCACCAGGACGCACCGCGGGAGCCGGGGAGCATTGCCGAGGGCGAGGGGGCATGTGTTTTGAGCCTCTGAAAGGAGAAGACCTCTTTTCAGCCAGGGAATCGCGGTACTTCACACTCACTTCGTGGTTTATTACTACGGGAGGAATCTGTTTATAGTCAAACCGTATTACATTGGGCCGTATCGATTTTCCAGCAGTACTCCCCACCGATTTAATTGTTTTTAGGAATGTCAATTGCAGCTCTCATGTTCCCTGAATTCATCAGTGTTCAAATGATAAACCTCATCATCGCTCTAAATCATACGGCAATCTGCTCGTTACCGGCTGCCTGTCCACCCCCCGCGCCCCCAGCCCCGCACACCGACCGCCCTGTACGTGTGTCAGGGTGTGTTAAACTTCACGCAGAGCCACAGCGGTGCGTTCCCTCCTCCCTCTCCCTTTCACAGCCCCTCCACTCCATCTTTTAAGTTTTGCTGTCTTAAAATGAATGCACCGAAGAAATACACCCCTAAATTAGTCACGGTTCCTGGTTTCGGGTTCTACAGCTCAAAATCCCCATTGCAGCGCAGAGCAGACAAAACCAGAGGGGGAAAAAAACCCCAGCAACCAATCAACCAAAAAAAAAAAAAAAAAGGCACAACCCACACAGAGAAGTCATCGAGTCTTTAGAAAATAATTAGGAAGAAAAACAAGCTGAAACTGCGGACAAGAGGCTGGAAACTCCACGCTGCTGCTGCTCTTGGCTGCGCAAATCCCAGAAGACGAGAGCAGATGGAACCCTTGCCCATTGCCCTGCCCTCTGCGTCCGCTCCCGGCCGCCCGCACACGCGTGGGCAGCTGCGGGGGATCCCGCCAGCCCCCGCCCGAGATCGCTGGGCTCCGAGCGGCTCTGCCGTTGCCCAGGGGACACCGGAGGGTGTGTAGGGGACAGGCGCAGTGACTCTCCTGCGGCAGGGACGGGGAGGTGAGGGTCACTGTGGGGATGGCTGTTCCCAGGAGGGCGAGGGCAGCCCGCAGTGCTCGGGGGAGGCGAGGGTCGCGGGCAGCTCCCGCGGGAGGACACGGCTGTGGCCGAGCGCCGCTTAGCGCAGCTACTTCGGCAGCTTTTCCTTCTGCTGCTGCGGCTGCTCGGGAACCACTTTTCCCCGTCACGAACATGCCCCGCGGGCAAGCTCAGCCCCCACGGCGGCTTCCCTCCGTGACAACCTTTACGCGGGCTCTCCGCGCGTTAGTTCGCGGAATTACAGTGAAGTGCCTGAACGGACAGAGGATTAATTTGTGCTGCGAAACAGCCACTGTCTGACGGCTGCGGGGGGCTTTTTGCATGGGTGGGAAATGAGGTGGGAGATTCCAGACCGGCGGCGAACCCCTACCGTGCCCGTGGTTAGAGGGATCGTGGCTTAACGGGGCGACCCGCGGGCAGGAGGCAGCTTCTCCCCGCAGCGGGTTTGGGACATCTTAGAGGGTGGCAGCGTGAGCCCTGAAGGCAAGTCACCCTACAAACTCAGGTCGGATATCCACCCCCAGGCTAATCAGACGTGCGGGCCGTTTGCCCCCTCCCGAAGGTTCGGCGCAGCGAGGGGATCCAAGCACAATAAAACATCACCCGCACTGGCGCCGGGAGAAAGCCCAGGCGCTGACCCTTCGCTCCGCTCAGAAGCCCCTAGGGCATGACTTGATCCCGCGTCTGCCATCCCTTTTGCACGGCATCCCCCGCTCCTCCTTCGGGGAACGGCAGGGGAAGCCTTGCTCCCGGCTGCGCGCAGCCATAGCCCGCCGGGAGGGCTGCGGAGCCGCGCGGGGCCAGGAGCAAGCTGAGCCCCTGCGGAGCGCCAGGCGAGGGACACCGGGATGCGCAGGGACAACTCGCGTCTCGCTCCCCGCCGGGCCCGGAGAGCGGCGGCCGGGGAAAGTCGTGCGGCGGGCATCCATCACCTTCCTCTGCCGTCTGCCGCGGGCAGCCCTCGGCTGCTGTTTATTTTGTTATCAAATCAATTAAGCTGCCGCTCTCGTATAAAACGGGGGCGGGAGGGGAAGGGGGAGGAGGGGGTTTGGAGTAAAACTGTGGCCACTCCTTTGACTTCTTCTCACCAAAGCAAAGAGCTCCTCCTGTTGGAGAAATTATTTCCTGCCGTATGGGAAACCCTCAAAACGCACGAGCGATTTCAATATTTTATTTTGTGTTACGTGACTTTATGATATCCTATGTCATGATTTTATTATTTTATATTTTATTTTATTTTATTTTATTTTATTTTATTTTATTTTATTTTATTTTATTTTATTTTATTTTATTTTATTTTATTTTAATTTTTTCCGTGGTCTCTGCACCAAAACCCATACCAGTCCTTGGTTCAAATGCTCTTCTGTGGTCTGCTTCTCTACTGCCATCACGCCTGGCCACTGGTGCCTGGTCAAACACTGATTTCAAGTCAGTGGACCCTTTCTGTGCTGTGCATAATGATCCAGCCCTCCGAATACCAACACAGTGTTTGGCACCTTGTGAGTAAATTTTAGCAGATGCAGAATTTTTTGGCTTGATCCAAAGTCTCCCAGAAATCTGTCCTGGTCGCTGGATCACTGGAAAGACTTACTGGTTCTCAGAGGGCATCCAATTAGCTCTCATGCAGGGTAATTTCTAATCTGTGCACTACTTGGTTCTTGTCCATTATTATGTTAAAAGTATTTTAACTTATAGTTTCTGTTAAATGAGGTAAGTTGAACTGGGGATCCAGTATAATTACAGCTGGTATCTGTTGGGGAAACCCTGGCAGAAAAAGCCAAGCATTAGATGAGCAAAGAGCTTCTCCTGGAGCGTTGTCATTTGCTGGGAAGCATCCCCTGAAGGCAGGATCTGGCTGGAAGCATCGATCTGCCTGCCAGAGCAGAGAGCCTGGCCAGCCTGCCCTGCAAAGGGCAGGACTGCTGGGTTTCAACAGGGGCTTTGGCTCTTTCTGTCTGAACAAACTCTTAAAAAAAGTTAATTATTTATGGTTTTAAAGAACCATTTAAAACTGCACCTTACAAAACAGTGATATATCATATTTGCCTCTTTTACGGCAGTGCAAATAGGATCCAGATCTCCTCCTCAGCTGCAGAATGTTACATTCTAAACTTACCCTTGTTTAGTTTAAAACCAACTGTAATGATCATTACAGATACTAACATCAGAAGAAAAATGCTGCTTTTACTCCATCCCTGTGTTGTAAGAGCTCTGAATATGAAGTCCAGTGCACTGGATGGGTACCACATGGGAGACACTTCCAGAAAAAGCCACTGATTTAAAGGCCTTCATTTCTGGGCACTCAGCTACAGCCTGTGTGGAAAAGTGGGTGCACTTGTAATCCGCAGCTATTTAGAAGAATTCCAGCTTAATTCTGTCTGGTCAAAAATGGATAAAAATGCTAAAACACACAGGGGCAGTAATGTTGGCAGATGGTGAAAACTGTGAGCAGAGGATGCACTTCAAGATATTTTCTACTGTTTCTGCATCATGAGGTTATCCATTTTAGAATAATTTACTTTATTGCCTTTGCTAAATACAGTTGAGTACTGTTTTTTAACCAATGACTGGACTTTCTCAGGACATCTGCTCCTCCTACCCAACACTGCAGCAGCCCAGCACTTCATGAGGTGCTAGGGCCATGTCCTGGCTAATGCAGAAGAGCATTCTCACTCACAGAGGGAGAGTCAAGCCAACAGCTGTGACCTTAATGTGTCAACAAAACAACAATTTTGAAAGAATGATGACTTTTTTTTTTTTTAGTGGTTACCCCATACCACCATTCTCATCCTCTCTCAAAATTTACTGAAAGAAGAAAAAAGCGTGTCTTACCTATACCAGGCACTTCCAAAGCCATAGAAATAATCAATGAAGTTGCTAGTGTAGCCTTCAGCTCTCTGTGAGCATGATTTCACCTTCTCCACGTTACGTCAGCCACATCCACCACCCACAACCCACACACCTCCTCCTTCCCCGCACAAGCTGCATAACTGTGAACTCAAACTGTGCAGTGTGGTTTGCAAGAGGAGCAATTGTGTGGATCGGTGGTGCCCTGGGAAGCAGCAGGAATTCAGGGTGTATGGTCTCAGCAGCTGGTGGGAGGCAGCTATGTCAGATGATGTAAATGTTTTCTGTTTGTTTGTAAGTGGGAATCTATTGTAGGAGAGTTCATGGCTTGGAGTTCTCCCCTACTCCCTGTGCTGGTATGAGTTAGGCGGTGCACCAAAGAGGAACAATGCTGCATTTTGTTTTCTTGGCAGGAGAGGTTTGTGTGCAGGCTTCAGGTTAAAGGTTTCAAGTGGGGAGGGAAGGAGGAAGCCTGTGGGTTCTAGAAGTCGGTGGGGTGACGTGCCGAACGTGAAACTGCGGTTAAGGGCTTCAAAACCCGAGTGAAGGTTTGGCTTGGGACTTCATGGCTTTCTAATGTTTTTGTTGGTGGGATGTGCCACGAGCAACTTCAATGGATTTTCAACAATATTTTTGGTTTGGTGGGATTTCTGTGCAAACAGTGACAGATGGCATGGGTAGCTCATGTATTTTCATCTCTGTTCCTCCCATAGTATCTTGCAAAGCCCTAAATCATCACATACCACCTTGCTTTCTGTATGACCTCTTTACTTGACTTCCCTCCTCTGTCTCCTTTTCCAGACCATGTTCTGGATTAATTCTATATTCTGCTGTTCCTAGAGCCCAGACTAACTCTTTTCTCCTGTTTTCTGACTCTTTGGCCAGCTCTTTCACCTCCTCATTTATATAGAATCATTGGAGAGTTGACATATTATGGGCACAGAGAAAAAAACAAAGGTGGTGAGGGAGCAGGGTAGGAGAAAGGGGATATGTGTGGGACAGTAAGGAGGGCAGCATGAGAAAAGGTGGTAAAGATACTGAAGTGTAGGTGGGGGCTTGTCTGGAATGTGCTCTGTGGGTTTGCAGGACTGACAAGCACCAAGGGGGAGGGAGATGTGAGAAAACTGGCTCTGCAGCCAATCTGGACCCAAGCAGGGAAAAACAGAGGAACTGTGAGCTGACAAAGCCTGGGGAGCCCCTCTACCCTGAACAGCTCTCATGTAAGATCTCTCTCCCCTTCCATGCTGCCCCACACAATCCCACTGCCACAGCTGCCTGCACCCTTTCTGCCCTGCCAGCCGAGCTGCCCATGGCACAGATAAACAATATACCAGGGAGAGACTGAGGGAACAGGAACAGGGCTGGTTTTCTGGAGGGGTGAAAGCCCAGCAGCCTGTAACCCCATGGGGGCAGCCCTCAGAGGGAGCCCCTTGGTCTTGCCTCAGCCTTGTGGGGCAGTCAGGGCTGGTGCTCACCAGCACAAAGGTGCAGCTCTTTGGCATGGCTGAGCTCAGGAGAGCAGAAGGTGACATGGGTGAGACCTCTGCAAGGACAGCTGCAAGCACTGCTGATCTGGTGCAGAACTCAGGGCCCAGAGCCAGGCTTAGTCCATTCCTTCTCTGCTGCAGAGACAGTGGAGCACTTGGGACTTGGTGAAGCTTAACCATTTACATCCAGTGCTGTCACTAGCTCGTCACATCATGTGCACAGCACACATATCCCACACATCTCACACCCCTGTTACCTTGAAAATCCACCTCCATAATTTCTATTATCAGGTGAGCAACACAAGAGGTGGAAGGCTTTCAAACTCACATTACTGGCAAACCCAGCCATTACCTTTGGCTAAATTCAGCATAATTCCAACCTGCCACCCAAAGCAGGAGGAACGATTTGTGGTGCCTGAAATTCCCCAGGTACCAAATAATAGAAACATTGAGATGCCATCAGATCTTCCATCTGTAAAGTCTGGTATTTACAATTATTTAGAAATAAATGAGAAAGAATATTAACATCATTTAGAAATGAGTAGATACGCCAGAAAATAATGTTAACCCCTCTGTGCCTTATGAAAGAGCTAGTCTCTAAAATCTGGAGATTAAATTTAGCCAGGGAGGTTTGATACTGAGGGATTTGATTCCTTTTTGGCTGCAAATTCCAGACTGGCTTTAACTGTGACCTCAGCAGTGCCATCCCCCTTTTTACTTGACTGAGCACAGTTTATTTTAGCAGTATGCACACCAACTTCTCCTAATATGAGCCCCTGTCATAAGAAATCACTGCCATCCCTTTAAAATGCCATTGAAAGTTTTGGTCACTGCTTGAGAGAAATGGAGAACATGACTGAAAATGGGGTATGGAAAAGGAAGGATTTAATATTTAAACGAGGATCTTGCGTTCCTCCCATTACAGAGACACCAGGAGCAAGACTCAGCCCTTGCTTTGCACTGTCATGCACAGTCTGTGATAGTCACTGTGCCTTTTTGTGCTGCGAGCCAGAAGAGGAACTGATCCAAGCTTTCGAGCAACAGGCTGTGTGTTGTCAGCATCACAGGGCTGCTGCTTTGTTTATGCAGCTCCTAATGGAGATAATGGATTGGCCACTCCTTTTGCACCCTACTGACGTAGAAAACCTCACCTTAAAGGAAGAAACTGTGCATTGCCTCCATCTTCAGTGTTTTGAACCACATGGCCACAGCCAGACAAAACACAGGTGTAAGCCTGTTTATAAAATGCAAACATTTATTACAAATCATCCCAGTAACCTCTTTTCCTATCTCTTCATCTTCATGTTGCTAGGTAAGGCAGGTAAGGCAGCTGGTAGGCCTTAGTTAAGCATAATTTTAAAATGCCAGATTAAAAAAAAAGGTGAAATTTCACCAGGTTGTGGAAGATTGATCTCTCCTTTGTCAGTGATTCCTACTGAAGACAAGCTTTAATAGTATTCATGCCTAAAAATACTTAAAAACCTGGTTATTGGGGAAGAATTCAGACTCCAGGCACCTGACCACAACAGTAAATTGCTGTCAGTGACACAGCCTATGCATATTTAGGGGACCCAGCTCTGCCCTCTTCTTGACAGGATAGCGGGTTGCCTTGGGGTTCATCTGCTCATATCACTGTCATCTGTCATGACATATTCATATGGGACCCAGCTGCTGAAGCTTACACTAAGAAAGAGTAGATGTAAAAATAATTGGTTGATGTTTATGTTGCTCCTTAGGCTACACCTACACAGCCCTTTTCAGGGTTCACTATTTGAAGAATCATTATCCTTACATATATATATATAGTCCTATATCTTAAGTGGTATACCCTTCTGCTTTTAACCTTTAAATAATGCAATTGCAGAAAAAGCCTTGTCACCACTGAGTACCTCCCAGTAAAATTTGGCTGCGGTTTAATGTCAATAATAAAAGCATCATAACATTTTAAGTAAACTAGTTGCTGAGGTGGGATTGATTTTCTTAGATTTCCTGGGAGATCAGACAACTTTTCAACTCGAGAGTTTTAGGAATGCTCATCACTGGAGCCAGCAGTCTGAAGACAATGAAAGCTTTTGCACCAGGGCTGAGCTAGTTCTGGGCCTGTTGCAAACTACTCAAGACAAAATCGTGTCCCACCACAGGCATCTGCCTCGGAGTCACTCCCTGTGACAGAGGCACTTGGGATCTCCTGGAAATGCAGCCCCTGTCATGGTGGGTCCTGACTGCTCCAGGCAGGGAGGAGATGACATGCTGGTGCTGCCCTAACTCCCTGTGGAGTGGCAGTGTAAGGGCACAGACCTCAGCAAGGAGCAGGATGTTGGCACTGTACTGTGGAAAGGAGTCATCCTGGACAAGGGGCAGGAGTACAGACTGCATAAAGCATATGGCAGTGGCTACTTCCCTCTGAAGTAGTGTCCCAAAAGGACTTGGGCTGAAGGATTTGGGTCCATTAGGAAGAGCAGTGCCAGCAGGTCAGGGAGGTGATCCTGTCCATCTGCTCAGCCCTGGTGAGGATCACCTGGAGTGCTGTGTCCAGTCTGGGGCTCCTCAGCACAGGAGGGATGTGGAGCTCCTGGAGCCAGTCCAACAGAGTGACAAAGATGCTGAAGGGACTGGAGCATCTCTCTGAGGAAGGGCTGAGGGAGCTGGGCCTGTTCACCCTGAGATACCTGAAACAGAACCTCATCCCAGTGTGTCAGTGTCTGCAGGGAGGGGTCAGGGATGGACCAGGCTCTGCTCCCTGCTGCCCAGCAACGGGACAAGAGGAACAGACAGAAACTGATGCCCAGGAAGTTCCACCTGAACATGAGGAAGAATTTCTTTACTGTGACCAAGCACTGAACAGATTGCCCAGAGAGGGTGTGGAGTCTCCCTCACTGGAGATATTCAAGAACCATCTGGACACAATCCTGTGCCATGTGCTCTGGGTTGACCCTGTGTGAGCAGAGAGGTTGGACCAGATGACCAGATGACTTCCAGCCTGACCCATTCTGGGATTCTGTGATTTTATGATTCTGTGATTCTGGACCATTGCAGTAACAGCAATAACAAACACCAATTGATCATTAAATTGAATATCCCCAACAAAGTGCTGTGTTCTAAATATCATCATTAACCTGGCTAATACAATTATATGGGAAATGAAGTGTGTAACCACCATCTTTCACTTAAGAGATTGATTAAACTGAAATGGGAAATAAGTAAAAGAGGACACTTGTATGTATGATAAGTAAGAGAAACCACATGGGCAGCTTCAGGAAAGTCAGCAAGCAAGCAAGCAGTAATCATAGCACCATTTGTAGCAGGACTGAGAAAATGCTCAGAGAAAGTGCTGTGGGGTTAAAGTGCTTACAGAAGTAAAGTTGAAACTGGAGGAAAAGAAATTGTTTCCTCTTGTTTGATCCCTCCTGCAGTCTATGTACCAATTGTTTGCAAATAAACAGTGCTGCACCAAAGAAATAGCTCTCTGTTTCCAATTTCTAATAGACATGAATGCTACATTTTAGTCATGCTGTCCACCAAAAAGAGCAATTATGCACTGAAGATGACACAAAAACATAAGCACATTTTCAAGGAGCAAAAATTGTCCATGTAACTTTTTTATAATTCCTGAATTGTGTTTTCTTCCCTACCTCACCTCTGGCTCTGCGAGGGAAGAGCAGCAGAAAAATCTTGCTGATTAGTGATACAGCAAAATGCCCTGATTTAGGGTCTTTGAGGCTTGTGAAGGTTGAGCCCCTGTCTGTTGTAAAAGAAGTGGCCTCAAGGAAGTGCTGCCCCGGGTCACTCTGGAGGCAGCACAAGCTCCTGTGCACAGGGGACTCTGGCTGCTCCCCCTGCTCAGCTTCGGCTCCCTTTGCTCCAGCAGTTTGCACCATTGGCAGCACTGGCAGAGCCTCAGCTTGGGTTATGTGCTGAGGTGGTACCTTCTGCATATCACAGTATGCTGCATGGGTGTGGTATTTGCTCAGGCAGTTTGTCACTTGCACTGGGAAAGGTTTAAGGGGGACAGAGAAAGCGCATGGCCACTCGACATGGGGAAACACACAGCAGCAGCTCTGCGAAGGAAAGCCCTGTATCCCCAAAACACCATTTCAGAGCTATTGTTAGAGCCTGAGAAAGGCAGTAATTACAATTGCAGACCAGTTGAGCTCTATTGCCAGGGAAGATTATTCTCACCTCAGTTACACAGTTAGCTCTATTTTTATTCTATCATTTCTTTTTTCAGCATGCTGGAAAACTGAGAGAAGAACAAGTGACAAACAGAATTCAGAGATGTCCAAGTAAAGTTACTTTGGAATGAAGAATAATCCATCAGGATACCATTTGCAGTGTCTATTTTAGTAAAAGTCCCCAGACTATGGTTCTTTAGAATTAAAATAAATATTGATATAATGCATAATATAGGCAGCTGGTTTCTGGATTGTACCATGCTGTCATCTATCACTGTAAGTAGTTTTTAATGTAAAAATGAAATATATATTCTGCTGCTGCTACTTATGTTTTCTACTGTGTGGTTTGTTTGTTTTTAACCATGTTGTGTTAGGTGGGGAACACGATTTGACTGTCAAAGAGCCAGGCTGAATATAAGTCTTTTGCAGCTACTAGCCTGAGTGACTTCTTGTGTGAAATGGCATTAGGGGAGACCATATTGTGCTTGGTGCATGTCATCAGCACTCACAAAACTAGAGCAGGCCATAGCTGGGCACTGGGACTTGCTGAACTGTGGTGTCAGAGCCCACAGGGGTGACATGGCCATTTGTGAGTCCTGATCTGTTTGTTGCTGCTCCAGTCCATGCCTACTGCCATGAGTTCAGTGTCATGCTCAAGTTTTGCAGAGCTTGTTACCCCAGCTTATTAATTAGCAGGTTGCTTGGACTTGCTGTGGCACAGGCAGATGTGCTCTCCTTGAAACAAAATGCAGAATAGGGTTACCCTAAACCCATCCAAACATTATTTTTTGCTTAAATGAGAATGCTTATTGCACAAAAAAAGAAGCAATCACAATGCAGAAATAATGAGGGAAAGTGATGAACTAGAATTATACTTGTTAGGTGAGCTGAACCCTGTGTTTGTGTCATCTGAGCTTTCATTTGTTCTAGACTACAATAACCCATGATCCCAGACCAGAAATAAAGAACATCAAAGTCTGCATGCCCCACAAGTGTGTATTTCTGTATATCCCACTTTCTACCTGTAGCTTCCTATTGTGGAGCAGAGAAGACAAAAGATTTATTCAGAGGGAGATTTGGGTTCCTCCAGTAACAGCATCTGGAGGATACAGCCAGAGCAAGCCACACCAGGACCAGCACTGGTGAGGCTTAATGCCATCCTCAAAGAGATGGGGGAGCAGCTTCAGAGAAACTCTCCAAACTTCTTGAAAACTTCCCAAAACTGCAGGTGAGAGACACTGGAGGGAGGTTTGAGTAGATGGAGATACCCAAGAACTGAGAAGCATCTTGCTGGAGTCATCTGTGCCACCCTACATGTTTGGAAAACAAGCTTTTTTCAGTGTTTAACACAATAACTGCAAGGGCACCTTCACAAACCTTCACAGACTCCTGGAGACTGCTTTGCTTCTCTGAGTTAGAGAAATAGCACCACTCATTTCCCTGATTTTTTTTTTTTTGGAGAGAAGTGGAACATGTTTCTTCCTTTCCTGACTGGTACAGAAAGAACATTTTCTCTTCTAATCACCATTTGACAGAAAAATGGAAGAGCAAACGACCTATGTTTTTCCACTGTGATTGTTCTTTGCTTCCTTTTATACATTTTCTCTGAAAAGTGTCCATATCCCCCTGCCCCCTATTTCCCAAGGTTTTTCTGGTGATCGTGTGTTATTGTGGGGATTAATGCACGGGAAACTTGAAAGCAGCAAAAGAAGCCTGCAGGCTCTGTTGGATATGAGGGATGGGCTGTTATCCCTCACACCTCCTTGTTGCAAATCCCATTTGGTGGTGTGCTGCTAGTGAAAAGAAAACCTGTCTTTTGCAAGTGTTTGGATCAGTCAGGGGAGAAAAGAGCCTGTGTCAGGGCTGGTTTTAGCAATAGAAGGGGCTGACTTTGCTCCCACACCAGCCAGTCCCCTCCTCCAGCTGGTGAGAGCTTTCCTGAGAGCCTTCACTGTGGCTTTGTCTCACTCTGGGCTTGGCTTTCTGTCCACAGCACCTTCTGTGCCAGGGCCTGAGCTTTGCATCCTGCTCCCACCCCTTGGTCCTGCTGCCTGCTGAGCTGAGAGCTTGGGAGCACAGGGTCTGGCAGGGGCAGCTGCTCCTGTTCTGAAAACCTAGATGCTGTGGAAAGGGAAACAAGATGCTGTCCTCTACTGTGAAAAATCTGCCCACTGGGTCCCATCCTGCCTCTGCCAACATCAGCAGGAGCTTGGCCTTTGATTTGGATGAGCCTAGTATTTTCTGAACTCTTTCTATTAAGCTCATATTAGTTGGGAATAGTTGAATCCATTGTAACAGTCTGTCTCTGCTCACAGACTATGCAGGAGCAGGTTTCTCTTTGTACAGCCTTGTGATTTACAACTCTTCAAGGCGACTTAGTGCTGATGCTCTTTAGCAAATTAATTTTTTCTCCCACCAGCCAGTTGCTAAGGGCGTTCACTACTTGCTATTCTCACTGTATGGCTGGGTGCTGTATCCCAAGGAATTGTCCCTGCTCCAGGACTGGCCCCACCTCAACTCTGTAAACCAGAACCCCTTCTGTGCCCACAGATTGCTCACAAACATATTGAATTGTTTATTGGATCCATTTTATTCGCCAGGAGAAGAAAAAAACAAATAAAAATGGAGGTTTCCATTCCATTCAGATCTGCTTTCAACACAAAGGCTCTCATGGACAGAAGGTCATGTCAGCACATTCTATTTCCTCCAAGCAGTCTGGGGGATAAAAAACTGATGTACCTGGGCACTGGTGAATAATCTAGATAAATCACTAACAAATACAATAACAGTATAAAATAAATTGATATAAAATAAAAGAGATGGCAAGTAGCAACAAAACCAACGAGGAGACTGCTTCCTGGGACTAGAGTGAAAGCCCCTCTGTAGCGTTCACCTTGCTGACAGAGCTAGGACTGGAGTGGAATGCTGGAAACCAAATCTCCTTCGCAGCCAGCACAAATGGTTTAATAGTATGTTACGCAGACTTCCTGAAATAGCTGCCCCCTGTTTCCTCAGCCGCGCTGGAGGAGGAGGTGGGAGGGAGCACTCAGGGATGGTAAATGCCACCGCAGGCTCCCCTGCACAGGCACCCCCATCGATGCCAATTTTTGATCCAGCAGCACAGGGCGGATTAGCAGCGGAAGATTAATTCCTTCCTGTCATCTCCCCAGGGAGGTTAAATGATCTCAGGAGCAATTTCTCTTGCTACGAACACTGTAATCCCGAAGCAGACTGCTAACTGCTACAGTTTGTGTGGGGCTCTAATGATGGCAAGGAGGTTCCAACTTTGGAGAAGGGTCATCGTTCAAAGAGATGTTTATTTAATTAAATGGTGATTTCTTGCAACCCTTCTCTCGTGTGAAACCTGCAGCTCGAAGGAACCGTCGGGGTAATTTTTAAAATGTCTGAAGGAGAAAAATCTTTATTAATTAAAAAGGGAGTCCTAGTGAGTATGAGCAGTTGAACACAGTCCATGGACTTGGCCTTAGCCACGCACATTACCCATCTGTGTCCTGACCCTATTTACCCAGTACAGCCACTGGAAAATGAAACTCTGGTTGAAAACCTTTTACTCTGTCGTGCAGTCTTGTCTGCACCCACAGCTTCCCGTCACTGTGCTGCTCTGCAGCCTGACACGCCAAGCTGCTCTGAGCCTGGTCCAAACCCTGCTAGAAGATGGCTCAGAGGAGGGCAGATCAGCTGAGACTTGAGACAGCTGTGCCACACTTCCACTCCTCTCCTCCCTTTCTCTTGATCCAGAAGGCTGCCTTACCATCAGCAAGAAGGCATGGGAGTATTCCCAACCATGGAATCAGGGATAATAGTTCAAAACTCATCACAACAGTGTCCTTTCTGCCTTCAGCTGACGAGGTGCCTTTTTTTCCAGGTCGCTTCTGGACAGTGAGGATCACGCTGTCACATCATTCCTGCAGTGCAGTGAGTACACGTGGGGCTTCCCTGCCCCAGAGCACGCGCCTGCAGACCAAAATAAAATGCAGACGAAGAAGCAAAGAGCAAGAAAGAGCCAAAGAGAGATGCGATGAAATGAGATGAGAGGAAGGCTCCTGGTAATCATGGGTTTGAAATGGAGTCTCAAATAGAGACGGTTCTTGGCAGCAGGAAGCAGAAGACAGCGCTAAGTGGGGAGAGACGCGTGAGTGACATACAAATGGGAGCGTGGGAGCAGCCAGCCCCTGCGGCTGGAGCAGCAGCAGCAAGGGGAGGGGGACACAGGCAGGGTGAGAAGAGCCATCAGTGGGCCTTGGACAGCCCTGGAACTGGAGGAAAGAAAGAAGAAGGTGAACTGGGGGTCTGTGGGCACTCTTATTGTGAGATGCACCAGCCTGTGTATCTATGGCACATCAGCCAGTGCAATACAGGGCTTGTGTGCCTGTTCTCAGGCAGGAGGTGTGAGAAGCAGGACAGGCACAGACATGGATTGTGTCACATTCACTCTAGGTACCACTGGCTTAGGGCATTTGCAACCAGCCTGTTGACCTGAGGTATCTGACACAGTAGCTCGTTGTCCCCCAGAAACCTGTTCCTCTGTTGGATTTCTTATTTGAGGGCGCAGTTTTTATTTAAACCTGGTTTGTAGGGGTTTAATGTACATGCACAAATTACTGGCTTTTTAAGACTTGTCCATGTACAGAATTTGTATCACTCTAGTTTAAATCAGATAATAAAACAGTGGATACCTCTCCGTAGGTACAGTGTTCAAAGAGATTCCAGGGGTTTATTTTGCCCTCTTTATTTTCAGGTGTAGAATAAACTCATTTACATATGTCCACCTCGATGTGCCTATTTGTGGAAATGGACTGTTGCAGATGAAATGCCTCACCATCCTCCCTTTGGAGAAATATTGGCAGGGAACACCAGAACAGTAAGATTGGAGGAGGGGGAGGCAGACAAAGTAATTTTGAAGTGAAAAGCAGAATGAGAGATGGGATGGGGATTACAGAGATGAAAAGCAGGCCATGAAACGCAGAGAACTGATCCTGTCCCCTGCTAGGAATTAATAGCAGTCATTATATGTATTTTATGTGAGGGTATGGAATTGCATTGCAAAGGATGAATTTGGGGAGGATAACCAGCAGCAAAAACAGTACCTCAGTGGGCTTCTTTGCTGACCATGCCTTCGGTTCCAGTCACTTCAGGCACTAATCCAGCCAAATATGTGCTTATCTGTAAGCACGTGAGCAGTTTCACTGATTGCAAAGGCGCTGCTCAGCTGTCATAAATGCAAGCATGAGCTTGGGTGCTTTGCTTGCTTCATCAGGCTTTCCAAGAGCTGGTTACACAGCCTCTAAACCAGCACCCTAAACCATTCCCTGGCACTGAAATACAGCCACTGGGACTTAGAACAGAGGGAAATCAGAGGCTGCAAGGTGGATGCTTTTAAAATAAATCAAATAGGTTGAAGGTGAACTTCCTGTGTATTAACAATGTCTTGTGAGCATTTATGTGTGGGTTGATGCCCTAAAGTTTCAGGATAGCTGCTATTCCCTCAACCCAACAAGTCACTAGTGGCACCCAGTGGCTAGAAGGGTTAGTAAAAAATGTACCTTTCTCCCTCACGAGTTCCCTGGCTCTGAAGTTAGTGTTTAAATGCAAATACCACTGATTTGGTATTACAGGTATTAAATCCAGGCATAGTTATTTTTGAGGGAGGTTTCATCTGAAGGGTATCTCCTGAGTAATGATCACAATTTCTGTTCACAGAGGCATTTAGTCTGCAAGGTAAAATGCTCAGGTTTCTAGTGCAGCACACAGCAGGCTACAAACTGACTACATTTTGGCACAGTTGTGGGATAGTTAATGCTTATTTATTCTGTGAGAGCACTAAACCTGCACAAATGAAAATTATGCCTGTTGTAAGAGTTCCAGGACTTTCCTCCAGAGAGCACTTTCCAAAATTTGCTGACTTTCAGTACTTACGGAATTTCAAGAGCCAAGTGATCCATAGGAAAGTTAAAACCCAGCTAGTAAATGAAATGAGCAATTAACCAAACTGATGAGAGGGAACGCCAAAACTCCATAGCCATAGTTTCTGGATCTTTAGCCTCTACTTGGAGCATTTGTAATGAAAACACATGTCTTTTAAAAGACAAGTAAAAGCGACCTGGTTCTTTCCTGAATGATACATTAAACAGGCTCAAAGTTTGTGCCTGATCCTGTGGGCTGTGGGATTCAGTAGGATTCATGTGACCTGAGTCTGTAGGGGTTTGTGAATTACATGGTTACAGTGCCGGCAGAGGCAGAGGTTTGTTATCCCCATTCACTCCGTGATCTGTGCTAAGGTGAAGCCCCTTCACCCCAGGCTGAGCTCCTCTGCCACCCTTTCTTCCCGCCTGATATGGCAAGTCAGAGCCACCGTGTCCCCACATGACCTTACTGCTATCAGGGTAATGACAATTCCTATCAAAACACACAGCTCTATCTTTACCCCATTTTCTACTCCCCCATCCCTCTGTCTGTCAAAAGCTGGCACAGCAAGAGAGGGAGAAGATGCTAATCTCATCCCTGCTCTGTTTTAGAGACAGGAATCCTATGTGTGGTAGGAGGATAATGACAGGAGCCTCTGTTTTTGGTTTTGCTGTAGCTGCCTGCAGTGGTGCAGGAACAGAGGGGCAGCAAAGCCATTTCACCAGGGTCGTGAGGAATGGAGTGGCTGTGCAGGAATCACAGCTGCCAGACTCACCCACAGCATCCAAACAAGAGCCACGGCAGGGACTGACAGGCTACTGCTGCAGTCTTCTTGTTCCCAGCTCACAGAGCAGCCTGTCGGGACTGAGGGACAGCCACACCCAAGCCTGGGCAGTCCTGCAGCAGCCTCTTGTCAGAAGCCAACTACTAAACACGAGGTAGAGAGCAGTGCTCCCGTTCCTCTGACACCAGATAGCTAGTTTTTGTTGGGGTCTCCTGGGCAAGTAACAACTGGTTTTGCCTGTGGTGTGATGTTTTGTAGGCTGCTATGGCTTCAGGGAAGCACAGATTTAATTTCCCATGCACTTCATGCAGGACATCTTTGGTGTCTGAGAGCTCACTGGGGCAATAGGCAGTGTTCACGTCTGTTTCAGTAATTTTGTGCATTCCTTGCTATCACAAGGACCCAAACCACCAGTCATGTCCTTTTCAGCTGCTTTTTACTAAATATAACACTTATGGCTGCAGGTCATTGACTACAGTTTGTGATTGGTTGCAGAAAAGTGTTGGTGATCCTGGTGAGTGGAGTGGATGTTTTGCAGATCCTTTTTATGTCTCTATTAATGGCTTTTCCAACGCTGCAATAATAAACAGAAATGTAAATTTTTTTGGGAAGAACCTCCTGACCATTATGGTTATACCTCTTCAATCACAGGTGTTATTTATCTTTCCCTAATAGAAGCTGATTTCTCTTTGCAAAAACCTCTCTGTGCCTCAGTGTCCCTTTCTGTAAAATGGGTGTCATCAGATGAGATTTTGCTAGCGAGAGGGCAGTGCTGTTGCTTGCCAAGCACTTCGTGATCCACTGGGATGCACCAGGAAAGGGCAAGCTAGCTTTTAAAACTTACATGCTCTTCCAAATGGTCTCCCTGAAAAGTTTTCACGTTACCATCATCACTCCCATCTCTCAGCACATTCCTGAACTGAACTGTGTGGTGTTTCCTTCATTCACCCCCTCACCCCCCCCAGCCTTCCCTGCCTTCTCCCAAGGCGGGTGCAAAGTGTGTGCACAGCAGAGTGCTTTGCCATGCTTCATTGATCTCTCTTGTTTGTTGCTTTCTTTTCTTTGGCTGCTTTCTTTTCTCGCTCCCCAAAGAAAGAAGTGAGTGGAAATGCAATAGGTGATGTAAAATTTGCAAGCCAAATAGAGCACACATTCATTCCCGTGTGCGCTGCTTAACGGGAGGATGGAAACTCTTCACTGGCTCTTCTCATCCTTGCAAGAAGAGCTCCTCGCCTGGCTGGTGAGTATGGAGTTAAATCCATGTGGGCATACTGGTATTGCAGGGTTCAAATGTCCTTTCTGGCAAGTCAGCACATCCCACCTCGACCTCAATTATACACTTTCCAGCTTTTCATTAAGAAGTCATAGTTCTGTGTGATGTCTCGTGTTTGGAGGTGGTTACAAAAACCTGTCAGGCACTGGCTGCTTTCTTAATACAGTAATCAAATGCAGAAGAGCCAAACCATTAATTCTAGAGATTTTTTTTTTTTAAACCCCCAAGAGTATAAAATCCAAAGAAGACTTAATACAATTATTCCTAGGGGATGTTGTTCATAAGTGTTGTGACCATCTGGGCATACAGCTGGCTAAACATAGTCTCTACTCCATCTCCTCCAGAAGAAGTCCTTAAAAGGGGCAGGAAAGGGCTAAAACATTACAAAAGACGACCTCTCTTCAGTAATAGCATCCTCCCTGTTTTGGAAGTGTTGATTATTTGGCCCCCCTCAGCCACCGAGGCTGCTTTATTGTGTATTTATTACTCAGATGAAGGCTGGAGCCAGAGTTCTTTGGCCCATTTATAAAGCAATTTAAATGAGCCGGCTGCTCCGGGCGGCAGTGCCGGACCAGGCTGAGCCGCCGCAGCAGGCGTGCCAGCGGGAACTGCCCTCCGCTTTAGGAGCAAGGATTTACGGTTCACATGCAGTTCAAGCGCGGCTCCTGCCCTGGGATTATGGACATGGCCAGCTCAGGAGCATGCCAGACAAGCTGCTGGGCAGTCCCAAATCCCACAGCCAGGGAGGGGGGCTGATGGTATCAGGCTCCTGCATGCTCAGGGATCTGCCCATGGAGCAGAGAACCCCGAGACCCAGCAGGTATCATTTTGCTGCCTCAGCCCTCGGCTCTCCCTGCTCCATCCTCAGTGGATGGATCCCTCAGGAGCTGCCAGTGTGTGCTGCCTAGACTGGCAGGGCTGATTGATCACTCACAGCTCAGGTGGGAAGGGAGCATCATTTCAGAAGAGGGCCACAGTTTGGTTGCCAAGTGGCATGAGGGGACTTGCACCCTCCCTTAGGATGTTGCTCTTATTCCAGCGACACACAGGCAATGCCAGCTTTTTGGGCAGACACTTCTAACCCCAGGGTTTCACAGCTACAGTGTCACAGGAGGGGCAGAAGCCCTGTTGGGACCAGTGCTGACCTCCAGATGCTGCTGTTCCATCCCATCCACCCACACCAATCACTGCACTTTGGCTGCACTGCTTCAGCACAGGGCCTTCGGTGGGTCTAAATCACCAGCTAAGACTAATTTACACCACAGGAAGATTGACAAATATGCTCAAGCCAGGAAAGCCCAATTATTTAAAAAAAAAAAAAAATCCAATCTGTTCCTGCTTACAGAAACACCTTTCTTATCAGGGCAATCCTTCAACATCTTGCAATCACCAGCAAAGCCCGAATTCACTATCGATCCACCCTCAGCTCTCACACACCTTCCACACTGATATCATGCTGCCTTCAAAGCCCCCAGACCTCTTCTTCCCCAGGCCTTGCTTCCAGCATCTGCAGCCTGGTGTGGAGACCAGCCTCCTAATGCCAACCACCAGCTTGGCCATGGAGGCACCACTGGACACACGGGGCAGCAGCAGCACCACCTTCTTGTTTTTCCCAGAGGAGTTTAGGAAATTTCACAACTTTCCTATGCAGTTTAAAAAACACTGGACAGGCACCTTGTATACTGTAATATACCTGAACAGAGAGGGACTAGATTTGAGAGATAACATATCAGAAAATAAGACTCGCTGTGTCAGGTCATATCAGAGATCCATCTGAATTGGCCAGGCAGCTGGGCCAGATGATCACTGCAGATCCCTTCCAATGAATGTAGTATTGAATTGTGGTATTGAATTCTGTTCTATTCTAACCCATTGTCTTGTGTCCATCAGCAGCTGGCCACAGATGTACAGGGAGGATTGCAAACACAGGACACACACAGAGTGATCCCAAAGTTAGGAATATTCTCAGCCTCAGCAAACTTTGGCTCAACATCTCCTGCCCTACATGTAATGTCTCAGCATATCTGGCTTTTGGCTGCAGGAGAGGGAAATGTGAGAGTTAAGGCTCTAGAATAATGTTATCTTGGCCACAGGCACACGTGTAGTTCTTTCCCATGCACACCTTTTGGACCTAAAGCTCTCCAGACCAGACAGCCTGCCTGAGCATCCCTCTGATCCCCTGCACAAGGCAGGACAGAGAGCAGCCCACCTCACACACTGACAGAGATGTACTCTCTGCACTCCTACTTCCACACATTTCTGCTGATACTGGTAACAGAAAAAAACCACATCACCCAAATTGATGTTTATTTCCTTTTATATACAGCTGAACCTTTTGAAACTGTGCCATCTCTAACTTCCAGTTTGGTGTCACCCTGCCCTTGCACCCCTCACAGCTCTCCTGTTTGTCTGCAGTGATGCATTGCAGCAGGGTGTTAGCAGGGAATGGCATCCCCACCTGCAATGAAACAGCCCAGTTCTTCTCGTAGAATGAGACAAAATCCATCCCCACATTTTTCCCTATTGAAAAGAAGGAAAGAAAAGGCTTCAAGCTTGGAGAATATTTACATATAGTGTTAATAAACCCACAAATAAAAGTTTTTTTCTTTTGCATACATCTTTTCCCTTCTCTTGGAAGGAAATAATCTTGTTTGCATTTTTTCCCCTTTCCTTTCCCCTGAGGCAGCAAGGACCAGGGTGAGTAACAGAAGTTTCTTGCTTTGTTTTGCTGAGAGAATCACAATGCCTCCCAGGTAAATTGTCTCATCATCAGTCAGACAGAGCACAGGAGTTTGTTATTAACACAAAAATGTGGGAAAAGTAATTTTTCATTTTTACCGAATGTAAGAGTGGTCGAATGAGGTCTCTTCCTATTTTTCCTTTCAGACTGTGCTGAAACACGATGTTTAAATGCCAGCATAAAAGTGCCACATTGAAGAAAGTTAGGCAAGCTGGGAAAGAATAGCTATAATGGAAACAGCAGCCTGAACAGCTGTGACAAGTAGGATAAATCTTCCAATCCATGGATGATTTGTCAAGCATTTTGCAAATATATATATACATATTGCAGATATATGTTATGTGTGTGTGTAATCAATAAAGTGTGTGTACAACAGATGGATGGATTAGACAGATAATTATGTAATTGCAGGTCTCCCATTATATTTATGGTCACCCATTAAAGCCACTTGTGAGTTATCCCTCCACTCCTTGCTCCTGGAGATAAAGGTCATTAATTCCATCAGCCACCAGGTATGCTTCACACCCAGCCCAGCCCCAGCAGCAGCAGCAGCAAGTCAGACATCCTCTCTCTGGCTCCTGCACCCTGGGATAGCTCTGTCTCCTTCAGGTTTGAGGAAACTGTAAGATGCAAAAAAGCTGTTTTCATTGCCCACCGCAGTGGGCTGAGGTGTGAGAGTTGTTTGTAGTGTTATTTGAGGTGGTGGAAAGATGTCAGCACCAGCCAGAGGGTGACCTTGTGAAGGATGGATGCCTGCCCTGGGCTGGCTGAGGCACAACAGTGCTGATGGGTCCAGAGCCATGCATCCCAGGGCTGGGGCAAACCCAGGAGCTGCAGGTGGCCCCAGCCCAGCAGATTTCAGGGGAGTCTTGCTGGATTTGGCTGGAAAGCCCGACCACGGCACTCTGTGGGATGACAGGAGGAGAGCCGGGAGGGGACAGGAACAAGACCCCCTGAGATGTGTCAGCAGACCTGTCAGGGGGCTGTCCCACTCGTGGCCGGGGACTGGTGCCTCACCCCACCCCAGCCACATGCCAGCCCCTTGGAGCCCGGCTGGTTCACCAGGAAGAGGATTTCAGTCCACACCCATTTAGTCACCAGCGTCTGACTTGGAAGTATCTGGCTAATTAGGGGTTGAAGGTGCTGTAACGCAGACAGGCTGCATTCCTGCCACCCCAGCCTTCCCTGCACAAATCCCTGCAGTCCACACAGCTGGCTGAGGATCCAACAGCAACAGAGGATGATCCACTGCTGGGTCCAGGCCAGGACTGCAAACAATATCCTGGTCACTACCCACACCATCCGGACACATGGCTTTGGCTGACCTCCCCTACACAGCTCAACTGGGACAGAGAGGATGCAGGGGAACCCCTCCCTGTACCCACAGCCAATGTCACAAGCTCCCTGCCACTAGGCTCCTGCCCCTGGCAGCACAGACCTTTCTGGGCAGGCACAGGACACTTAGCAAGAGTGGAGGGGGACCAGCAAGTCTCAGCAGTTCACTGATTCATGGGGTCACTCTTATCAGCCTCACCTAACACTTCATTTTGACCTTTAAAGACAGTTCTGGATGTGGCTCAGCCCCTGCCTGACCTCAGATTAAGGGAAGCAGAAATAGGGCAGAGAGAAATCTTTTTTCAATTCTAGAAAAGACCTGCTGAAATAAATGGTTATGGACCATCATGTTTCCTACTTTGCCAACAAAGAGAGTGAGAAGGATCACTCTAGTACTCCCAGTGGTAAATAAACCAGGTGAGGTGGGTCCTGGCCCCTCACCTCCTGCCCAAAACCTCCAGCAGATTTGCTTTGCTGGAATGGAATTCTACATTTTTGATATGGACAAGACTTTAGATTTCTAATCAATGGGGTTTGAGTTCAAATACTGGAAATGAAATATGTGACCTCGGGCTTGTATCCTGCTACACCACTGGCAGGAAGAGATGGATCTGGGAACCAGCAGTTGTTTTGCTGGCTGTAGTGTTATAAATCCATGTGCAACAGATGAAATGACATCTGCCAAAGTTATTTTACCTCTTGCCTCTCTGCAAGCTGCAGCTCAGCTGGGCCCATGGCCATACCCCACTGCATCCTGACTCCCGAGGAAAATACGAAGATTGGTGATCTCTCTGCCCCTGATCTATTGATGGACACAAATGACCAGTTTAGCACTTTCATTTCCACACTGGGAATAGGGGGATTAAAATGCCACTATCTCCTGATTGTAGTGCTTTTTATGTGGGCCCTAGGTAAACACTGCACAAGTCAACAAACCACTGTTAATAAAAATTGCTAATTAAATGAGGACCACTGGCTTGTTTTATTGACATAAGTATTTATAGGCTTTTTCTGCTTTCTTGAACTTTCCAAGGCTCTGTATGTTTTGCATTTGCTTTTGCTCTTTGCTCCTGCTTGTCCTTCTAGTTCTTGCTTTATGGGGGTTTTGTTGCTGTTTTAACCACCCCGAGTCAGACACAAGAATCTGCCTTATATCAAGCCCATTATTTTCTTGAAAGGAGTTCTCTAACACAACACAATTATCTTGGAGTTTGTAAAGAATAGCGTATTTTTCTCAAATCCATCTCTTGCAGTGTGTTACTAGCTAAGATAGCTCATATTTTTTAATAAGAATTGGCTTTTTAGTACATTTGTCAAGCTTCTCAAGAAGTGGATCCTTAGACCCTGAGTGTAAGGAATTTTTGTTCAGCTGATACCTGTGCTAGTTTACTAGCTGACTGCCAGGTAAAGGAAGGCAAACTGCACCTCAGCAAGGGATTTCAGTGTGTTCAGTCACCCTTCTGCAGAGCACAAACCATGCACTATTAGCATGTGCTATTATTAGCATGTTCTATTATTTCTGTGGAAACCCACACTGAACATGGTTCACAGGACTGAAATGCACCCAAAAGCAGAAGGGTGATGGTGGCAACTGCAGTGCCACACCAGTTCAGCCCTCAGAAAACTCCTGTGTGACAGTAAGATCTGAGCACCATCATCATCAGAAGGTTCCTTGGCAGAACAAACCCCAAGACATTGACACTGCTGCTGGTTGCCGTGGAAGCTACACTTGCTCCAAATCCACTTCTCCAGGTCTCCCATATGCTGTGTGCTATCCAACCTGCCTTTCTGCTCTGGCACATCCCTCGGCTTCTGCCTGTGGAAGGTTTTATTCTAGAAGGCACCAAAGCTTATTACCACTTTCATATCATGGACCCTTGTGGACTACAAATGGAAAACCCAAGTTATCATCAGAAGATGTGCTTTGCAGACTGATCTTGAGTGAGCACTGGACAGGAATACCAGGGTACTATTAAGCCAACACTGTTGAGAAAATAAACAAAATTGAATGGAAGTGAAAATGATGTAGAACTTGTGTCCTTGAAAGCTAATTTAAGCTCTCTTGGTTCTGGTGGGATGAGGGAGACAAGCAGCCGCAATACAAAAGATAAGTGCTGGAGCCTGATTAATATTGGTGTTTTGAAGGAGCAGTTTTCACAGCCCATCTGAAAGTAATTTATTGCCTCTCAGAGGTACCACCAAACACAGCCATTCCAGAAACAAGCAGCCCCCAAAAAGATAGTCCTTAAGCTGCAGTGAGGAGAGGGGCAAGCACTAAGGGTATTCTGAAATAATCGCTCCACTCAGCAGGTGAATAACAAGAAATTCCAGTTAATAAAAAAATAGCAGGAACTGCAATTTTGAGGGTATTCTTAGAAATAAGTAGCAGTAAAGGGGCATCAAAGAGAGGTAAACAGTATTTGAGTGCTAGACAGAAAGCCTGGCACACTCCAAAACACTGCAGAGCACCTTTCAGTCCCAGGGGAGATCACGAGTTTGAATGCATGAAGAACTCACTGCTGGGTAACAAGTTATCAGGTGTCCCCTGATCCATGGCAACTGTCCCTGATGATTTGCAAGGTGGCAAATGTGGGATAATTTGAGATCTCTGCATCCTCGTGGAAGATGAGAGAGGTCTATGCTGGTGTGAATGACCTCACATTTTCTGTAGCTTAAGAGTTGTCATCTAGACAGTTGTCTTCTACCACTTGACTGGTGGCACCTGGTTCTCATGTGTTCTCTAGTTTCTCTGTCTGAGTCTGGATGAAGGTGTCATTGCCTGGTTTTGGGCCTTATAGGCATTTCTCACTTCAATGCACTTCTTTTCTCCCTCCTCAGGTAACCCTGAGTCCAGTGAGCCCAGTGCTGCTCCCCGATAACAGGACTGTTCCTGTACAGAGGGTAAAGGGATGAGCAGACTGAGGTGAAAAGTGGTTTGTGGACCTTCTGGTAAATAACCACCTTGTTTCTGACATTGCTGTGGCATCCTTCTTAACACAGGTCCCATATGGCCAAGGCCCCACTTGGTCTGTAGGGCCTGAGCACATCTCTTCTTTGGAAACAAGGCAGTAAAGAACATTTGTTATAGAAATGGGAACTGCACAAAACTAACATGAATTTAGATTTCATTACAAACATGGAACCTGGCAAAGGTTAATTGAAACATTTGCCAAGGGCCAATCTAAAGTTCGATGGAATCAAAGGGGGACTTTAAACTGACTTTTATGGTCTTGGGGTCAGGTTGTAAGACAAATCTGACAAGTCTCAAGGTCCCTAGGTCAACACATTTTTTAAAAAAATCAAAACCATGCCACACTATTAGTCTAAAAGACATTTCAGCCATCAGCCAGAGAAATAACTTTATACCAGTTCAACAGGAACAGTATCAGAACAGTGCAGCCTGCAATACCTGGCTCCTGAGGCATTATATTGCCCTGGTGGAAAACATCTGTCTCTCTGGTGAGGGGCTAAGGGAGGAGCCATTCATCACATACTGCTGGATCTGAGAGTCCCAGACCCCACCTGGGATGACCCATGGCAGGGCACTCTCAAGAGATGGCCCTCACTGATAGAGCTCTCCACTGCAGAAGGCAGCAGCTTGGAAACCTCCAGGGCACAACACAAAGCTGGTCATCTCTTCCCTTCTGTGTTTGCTTGAGAGAATGGCTGGGTGGGTTGTTTATCTTGTCAGGAGGAGCCTTTTCCTTTTAGATCTTGGGAAAAGCGGAACTTCATTGTGTATGTTTACTGAAAAGTCTGATGTGTTCTCTGAGACATGAAGACAGGACACATCCTTATAATTTAGGGTGGAGAGAAAGTAAAACCAGAAAGAAATGGTTGGGGATTTCTGCAGGGACAGAGTGTATGCACTCAGCCAGCAAGGGGGAATGACACTGACATTGTTTCAAAGGAAGGTCATCATGTAGACCATAAATCTCAAACATTTAGTATTTACTTCATTTCTCTTCGCTGACTTTTTTACAAGAAGTTCAGCAACTATCAGAAAATTCTGAAGTTCTTCCTTATTTATGTGGCCTTTTGGCTGCTCATGGCTGCTGATTTAACGTTTGATGCAGACAAAAACAGCAGGGCTGGCCTGACCCTGCCTGTGAGGGAGCTGCCCTTGGCAGGGTTGCTGGTGCCTGTGGCTGTGCTGGGCTGGGCTGGGGCGCCCAGGAGAATGGTACAGACACATTGCAGAATGAATGCCCAGGTGTGAGCATTCCCTTTGCCTGGGCACAGCCAGAGCAGGAGGGGAACCTTCTGGGAAGGAGCAGACCTTTGCCATGGGCTTGTTTCCACTCCCAGGCCTCTAATTTTGGGCATTTTTGGGGAAACAGATTTGTGGTTTGAGGTGGTGGAACCCTTCCAAAGCCTGCTGCTGGTCCAGTTTTGCTGCTTTGACTCTTCCAGTTAGCTTTGGGCACTCAAAGTTTTGCTGAGCACCTGACACAGTTCATGAGGCAAGTTCTCCTTCTGCTCAGAGAAGAGAGTTTTCTCTAACTGATCACAATTGATGTAATCAGTGCTTTGCATTTTTTCCTATCTGTGTCTCCCAGGTAGAGATCTTAGTTCATCTTAACACATATTGCCATTCTTAATTACTTTCAGTGAGCCCACAGCAAAGAACAGATGTGTCATTCTCTTCTGTTATCAGATGCATGGAAATACCAGAAGGAGACAAACTGACCAGACTGAGCACTTAGTCAAATTCCAGCTCTGCTATTTACTTGCACAGTGTCCATTGCAAGTCATTTCACTTTGCTCTGGGCTGTTTTACTCATACAGAAAATGGAAATGGCAAACTGATCCATATTGAAATCCTATTCCAGCCCCAGCTAAGACAAAGCTTGGTTTTGCTTAGCTTTGCTTGGCGTGGTAAGTATTTTTGAAAGTGTAAGCTTTATTATTTTAAAAAATCCCTGTTAATCACATGAGGAAAATCTATCGTGTTGTTTAAATAAGAAAACTAAATGGAGGAAAATAACTGCAGCCTTCTCAACCATTGAGAAGCAAATTCTGTAGGCTCATGTTTATAACTTTCAGAGCATCCTGACCCCAGCATTGCTGCACCACTGTCTGTTTCCACCAGGCCACTGGACAGCTCCATTCAGAAAGTCCAGGTCCATCAGAGGTCAGAGAGAACCTTGATTTAGAAGTTTTATTTGTAGTTCAAGGGCTCCTTCCCAAGCAAATGGACACTTCACATCATCTCTTCCTTGCTAACTAGGAGGGATGAATGCCCAGCTCTCCAATTCCACCTTCTGCTACCACCGACTGTCATGCTTGACTCCGTTTCCAAGACCAGGGGGCTGGAGACATCTAACGGCAAATGTCTGCATAGCAGATCATCCTCCCCCACTGCAGCTGTCCTGTCCGGAAATTCCCACATTTAACTCTTGCAGCACCTCAGAAATGTGCATGCACAAGACCAGTGAAATGACAGTGGCTGCGTGGGCGTAAGGCATCTTGGCATCCTTCTGGAAGGGAAAACAAGTGATGCAGAGAAGTCAGACCCACTCCTGTGTTTGGAAAGATCATGGAGAAGATTCTCCTGGAAATTATACTGAGAGATGTGGAAGGTAAGGATGATATTGGTGACAGCCAACGTGGCTTCACTAGGAACAGATCATGCCTGACTAATCTGGTGGCTTTCTGTGCAGGGCTAACAGTGTTGGTGGCTGAGAGAAGAGAAACTGATGTAATCTGCCTGGACCTGGGTGAGGGGCAGATGCCTCCACGGCAAGTTCTCTGATGACACAAGGCTGGGAGGAGGGGCAACACCCCAAAGAGCTGTGCAGCCCTTTGGAAGGACCTCGACAGGCTGGAGAGAATGGCAGAGGACCTCCTGAAATTCAACAAAGGCAAATGCAGGGTCCTGCACTGGGGAAGGACACCCCCAGGCACCAGCACAGACTGGGGCTGACCTGCCAAGAAGCAGCTCTGGGAGAAGGACCTGGGGGTCCTGGTGGACACTGAGCTGTCCCTGAGCCAGCAGTGTGTCCCTGTGGCCAAGAAGGCCAATGGCACCCTGGGGTGCATTAGGAAGAGCAGTGCCAGCAGGCTAGGGAGGTGATCCTGTCCCTCTGCTCAGCCCTGGTGAGGATCACCTGGAGTGCTGTGTCCAGTTTGGGAATCATCAGTACAGGAGAGACATGGAGTGGGTCCTGGAGTGCTGGACAAAGATGCTGAAGGGACTGGAGCATCTCTCTGAGGAAAGGCTGAGGGAGCTGGGCCTGTTCAGCCTGAGATACCTGAAACAGAACCTCATCCCAGTGTGTCAGTGTCTGCAGGGAGGGGTCAGGGATGGACCAGGCTCTGCTCCCTGCTGCCCAGCAACGGGACAAGAGGAACAGACAGAAACTGATGCACAGGAAGTTCCACCTGAACATGAGGAAGAATTTCTTTACTGTGACCAAGCACTAAACAGATTGCCCAGAGGAGTGGAGTCTCCCACACTGGAGATATTCAAGAACCATCTGGACACAATTCTGTGCCATGTGCTCTGGGATGACCCTGTTTGAGCAGGGAGGTTGGACCAGATGACCCAGAGTGATCCCTTCCAGCCTGATCCATTCTGTGGTTCTGTGATTTGCAGGGATGTTGCAAGTGCTGAGCTCTTCTCTGGAGATGGTTCCTTGCTAGCAGAGGTAGGACAGGAGATAGGACAGGCCACTGCTCTCTCTGGGTCTAAGTGAGACAATGGCCCCTTTGCTACAACATTCGTGTTCCTAAAAGTAGAATAGTGATACCCCATGTGTTCCCCAGGGGTGCTGAGAGACTCACCACAGACATTGACGGGTGAGTTGTGAAGAATCTTGCTCAGCAAGATGAGAAACTATTCCCATCTGTCTCTTCCCCTCTCAGGTAAATAACCACTGCCCAGTACAACTGGATTACCTGTGGAGTTACAGCCCTGAGCTTTCTGACACCTAACAAAGAGCCTGTTCCTCAAAGGCTGATCAGAAGCTAGATGGCAAAACAGTAATGGGATTTTATCTTTTGCAATGATTTACCATTGGTTAAATATTATTTCTGATATCCAGTTATATGCTATCTCCAGAGAGCTTCATGGCTTGTCTAAGGCCCATTTAATTCAGTGGCTTTGTGTCAGCTTCACTGAGCACTGGATCCTACTTGGGCTGTGAATGTGTCCTTTAATAGCTACAGCTGTAAAAACATATTAGTTGCTTCTCTGTAGGCCTGTTTCTTTTCTGTTAAAAAAAAAAAGTAATAAGAAAAAAGTGTATTTCAAGAGGAATGAAATTTCAGATCAAAGGAAATAATTTTCCATTTCAAGTTGAATTTGAGAAATAGTTATGACCTAATTAAAAAAAAAAAGAAGACAGAATGTTGAAATTTTTTGAAATATCCAAGGCATCTTGTTATTTTTTGTGGCATAACCTTTGGTCCACGATGGCTCAAGGAACAAAGTACAATCCCAGACTGTGGGAGACTTCAGGATATTACAAGCCTTATCTGCTTGTTTAGGAGTAAAAATTATAACCAAGGTCTGGCTGGTCCCTGCCAGATGCAGCTTCTGGTCACCAAGAAGTCCAGAGGGTTGTGCTCTCATGTCCTGGCACAGGACATGGCACTCAGCAGAAAGAAACACCTGAATATCCATTTTAACAGGAGAAAAAAAAAAAAAAAGGACTTTATAAGTCAGAAATGAAGATACTTGTTGAACCAAGTGCTGGAGAGCTCAAACACTGACTGAATGCCCTGTAGGCTATTTTGGGTAGTATCCATGGGGTTTGAATCAGGACAAAAGTCAGACAAATGGCTTTCTGCAGTGTGGATGATCAGACCAAGGTGGAGACACAAGAACACCTTTTCCTCAATAGTTTTATGAGCAGCATCTAAGCTCATGTGTAAGACTTGTGATCCAGTGTCTTGTTTCTAAGCTCCTCCATTCTTATTTAAAACACCCTCAAATAACCTTTTGTTCCCTAAAAAAAACCTCTGGGCTTTTTTCTTCAATTTTTGAGCTCTACCAAAAAAAATGTGTATTTCAAGCCGAATCCCACATTTTCTTGCTAAGAGATGTGTGCTGTGCTTCAATACCAAGCTGTCAAATTCCATGGGACCCAGCCACCCTCTGCTTACCTCCTATTGATTTTGAAACTGGGAACTGCTGCATGGAACTGATAGTCTGACTGGGTGTTATCTTGTGTCTTGAGGCAATTCAAGGGTAAAACAATCTAATGTGACAATATGAGAGAGCTCAGCATTCAGGGTATTACCATTCCTGACGAACAGACAGCATCACGAAACTGGCCTTGTGTCCAGCCAAGGAGAAGGCTGACACTGTATCTCAATACACACATAACTACCTAATCTGTAGCTTGCAGTAGACCTAATGCTCATAAAGAGTTCAGAAAGAAAAAACAAGGCAGTGTTTGTGAAAGAGGATAGATAATAGCTGATTGAACCAGGCTTCAGTGTGGGGCAAAGATGGCTAGCTGGGGGAGGAAAAGAGGCTCCAAGATTTTCTTGAGCTGAAGTCCTTTTGATCTTGACCATGTCTTGAGATTTGGGGTTGCTTTCTTAATCTTAAAATGATTTAAAAATACCTCACCAAACCTTTTTAGAAACAGGCTGCCCCAGTCTTTACCCTACTTCCCACACCTGGACCCTGGACAAAGATGTTACAGCTTTCAGGAAACAGCACATTTGTCAGTGTGCAGCCCCCAGCTGAACAAAGGGCTGGATTCATGGATGCAATATCAGCCATGGAAATGTTCCACCCCCACCCCTCCCCGGCTTCTTACTCAATCTGTTGAAACAAAAAATGAATTGTCATTGGATTTTGCAGCCTCTGAGGTTCCTCAGCAGATCAATACTTCTTAGACGTATTCTAAGAATCACAGAAGCCTAAGAATCATAGAATATTTTGAGGTGGAAGAGACTCACAAGGATTATGAGTCCAACTCTTAAGTTAATGGTCCATACTGGGATTGAACCCACAATAGCCCCTAATTTGAATGAAACGGCACAAGAATTGCAAGAATATGAGCTTAAATTGTGACTTTTTTTTGGTTTTGTTTCTAATAAAAAGAAGCTGCTGCCAAAGAGGAGATGAGAGGCATTCTCTGCAGCAAGGAAAGGTAAGTGTGCAGTGAATTACAGTCAGATCTGACTTTGCTCCCACACAGCAGCACCACTTCAAAATTTCCCTCACCCTGGAGGAGCTGGGTACCCTTGTGACAGGGACTTGGTGTTCGTTAATGGTGTTTGCTCTGCCTGACATGACGTTTAAAAGCTCCAGAGCTGTGCCACATTTGCTCAACTTTGTCATATTCAGCAAAACATTTAAGCAGTTATTCAGCTTGAAGCACCTAAGTAGTCCCACTGTCAACAGCAGGACTTCTCAAATGCTTAAATTTATGCATGTGTTGAAGTGCCTTGTTAAATCAGGGCTTCAAACCCGAATAGCCTGCTGAACCAGAGTGATCATTCCAGTCTTCACCCCTAGAGCCTTACAAACACCCCTGGCACGCAATGTACAGAACTAATTTTAGTTAATTGGATAAAATTGTGTATGTACACTCTGTGACCGCTGAGAGTTTTGAAAACTAATTGTGCCAGTGTCACCCTGCATGCCTATTTTTGTGATTAGTCACATCCACCTATAGGAAACATGGCACTGTCATCAGATACGCTCTGTGATCTGTCCTGAAGGCTGGCATGTCTCCAGCTCCGGGTGGGTTTCCTCCACAGTTGTCACACAGTGTGGTGTAGCTACCTGTGATAACTGTGGAGCAGACAGACTTTTTTGTGCTGCCTTTTTCGATGTGTTTCACTACATACCCCTTTCAAAGACTAATAATTTCCGCCGGGCAGGAATACTGTCAGCCTGGCATCAGATAAGTTCTCAGGCAGAGAGCCGAACCCTGCACTGCCTGTTTTATCTAATAAAGATTTTCCCATCTCTTGTGTACTGCTTATAATTTAGCCTTCATAAATTGACTTGCCAACACGTTTGGATGGACAGAGAAAAGTGAGAGGCTGACATATCTGCAGACTCCTTTCATCTGACATAAACACCCATTGTCAACACAGGGTGAGCAGAGGGGAAAACACTATGGCAATTACAAACTGAATTTCAATCCACCATCCTCCTGCCCTTCTGGCACTGTGACAAGAAGTAATGCCCTGGTCATTCACATACTGACAGAAGACAACATTTTGAGTCTGGAGATGAAATAAAGTTTGAGATTAACCATTTTCTTCAATTGCAGGAGGGAGAATCTGCTCCTCCCACCCAACTGAAAACTTTAAATGAAAACAGAGCTGTGAACAGCACAGGTGGCATCATATATCATCATGTTTCTTCACATGTGAGAACAGCTTTACAAAGGTGTTTATTCTCATTTTCCTTTGCTCCTTTCTTTAGATTGTTTTGGTGCCACATGGCTTGGTCCCTACTCTTGATGGAGCCTCCAGTGCCTTTTTCTGCAGGCTGCAGCAGCCTCTGAGGATGCTAAATCCATGGATATGCACAGCTGGCAGGGCAAAACTGTCCCCAGGAACAAAGGTGTTTGTGGGGATGTCTTGAAACCAAGACTCCTTTTAATCCAGGAGAAATAAACACCAGCTCCTGCTTGCCCAATAAAAGTTCTTAAACCCTCACCCTGCTATATGTGTTAGTCATGCTTTGATAATTGCCTCTAAAATTGAATTTAATAACGGCTAAAATTGTTCAAAACTTTCCTTGGCTGCAGAGTTTATGGAAAGTGCTACCAAAACATGATGGAAAAATATAAAAATTATACCATCTAACCTCTGGGAGAAATAATACTTGGATTTGTTAATTTTGGACAACATCTAAATTCTTCTGCTGGCATGGTTTTAAACTACATCCCTATAATGCATCTCCTTATACTTTTACAGCAGCAATAAGAAAATTGGCTAAAAACTGGTAATGCCCCTTTTGGAACACAGCATATCTTTTGAGACTAATTTGTTTGGTTTAATGAAAAAATAAAGTTAGCATGGCCGTGTTCCAGTCCTAGTCCCAATATCCTGTGTTGGGATAAGAAACTAATCATGGCAGGAGCAGGCAGAGTGTCCACAGCAGGGCAGAACCAGCAACTGCAACAGTCCTCAGCAACCTGTGACTTCCCAGTTTCTCCATATTTAGTGTAAAACAAACATGCAAACAAGGCAGAGCCCAGCTCTGAGGAGCTCCCCATGTGGCCTGAGGGTGCTGGATCACCATGGCAGCTGTGCAGGTTGGTGCCTGAGAGACCAGCACGTCCACAGAATCAGAGAATCATAGAATCACAGAATCATATAGTCACAGAATAGCCTAGGCTAAAATGGACCTGAAAGACCATCCAGTTCCAGCAGTCCTGTCATAGGCAAGGATGCAATTCACTGTGTCAGGTCTTCAGAGCCACATCCAATCTGACTGATCCCACCTCCTAAACTCTTACTGTACTGGAAAGCCAAAAGCTGAATAAATAACATTTAACAGAAGTTGTAGCAACCAGAAAACAGCTGTAACCTGAGGATTTGAGGGGCTAAATTAACAGTTGAGTTGGAATTTCTTCAAAACCAGACACAGGCAACAGAGGAAGTAGAGGTGTTCAGATGAACCTGAACAAACACTTTCTGTTTCTTAATCATTGCATATTTACCACACTTTTGACAACTGGATTGACCCTTTAAAGTCATCACATTTTGTCTGAAGTTGTGGTTTGATTACAGCCTATGTATAATAGCAATTTTCCAGGGGCCAATTAGATTCAGTATGTCATGTAGGTGCTTCATGAAGAGCTATATACCAGTGTGTATTGTATACTGATAATTTTGGTTTTCAGAAGGTATTTCTAGTCTGTTGACAGCAGCTTTCAGAGGCAAGAATGGTCTCTGCAGAGACTGCCCCTCAACTTGGGATATGGCTAAAATCCTGAACACTGTACTGATTTAATTACAGCTATTCAAAGAGAGTGAAAGATTTTATTCAGACTTTCCTGAGACAGAAAAGAAGGGTGTAATGGAAATTCTCTTATTATCTCAACTGCAGGGGTTGTGACCGAGAGCACACTCTCATTTGCTGTCTATACAGCTGTAATTAAATCATTTCAGCTTTCAGAGTCTGAGTCTTATCTCAAGTTGGGATAAAAATTCGCAGTGAAAAAGATGAGCAAGAGAATTTACTTTCTTTCAGAGAATTCCAGAGCAAAGTAGAACATAAGGCGCTGCCAGCAAGGATCCAGCCACATCTCACACCAACAGCACCACTACCTAGAGGGTCGTGGTGTCCCACCTTTTGGAGATTAGGTTGAGAAACACTGGGGAAGAAAATAAAGGGTAGCACTCAGCACCTCCTAGAGCACTAAATCCTCTCAGCTCTCCAGCCTGGCAGAGCTTAATATCTCATTTGTCAAAGTGACAGTCAATTCCCCATGATAGATCATATGATTATTAATTCTGTCTTCAGGAGATACGCACAATTTGGAAGTTTTCTGAATCAAGGTAGCAAGATAATGCTTAAGGGAAAAAAACCCAAGTGTGTGTCCCCCCATCCCCCAAAATTCCATTTCATTAAAATTTCAGAGGTAAACAACAAAAGTTGCAGTGAAAAGAATCCTGTCACTGCAAAACCCCAAAGATTCCTCACTGTGGGTGAAATGATGGTCTGTTTGTACAGAAACCAAACACAAACTGATACAGACAGAGACTAATTAAAAAGTGATGCATCTGTATCCTCCGTAACTAGTTTGGCTTGGAAGTGTTGGAATTTTTACTGCAAATAGGTTAATTTTTCTCTTTGTACAAAAAGCTCCTGGCTCCTCAGAGGTTCAGCTTTCTGGCTGAGATTACGCATGCTTAGAAGATAATTGATTTTAGGGAGCTCTCCAGAGAAATACCACTCAGAAGACTCTCTCTTGGTTAACTATTCTCAGCTAAGCCAAAAAGCACGACACTTCCCACTGTTATGAAAGTGGTCTAATGACCTGTTTCCAGCCTGGTTTCTGAAGGCTGCATGAACTTTGGTAGAAGCTTGGCATGAAGGCACAGAACGAGTCATCTGCTGCAGTTTGGGAGGGGGTGGTGAGAATTCAGATATGTGATAGGAAGAAATCCCCTACTGTGCATGTTCTCTGAGGATGAATTTCTACCCTTTCTATGGCAAAACCAGTAAAAAGAGATTGGGGATGGGAAAAACCTCCTCTGTGAACTTGCATGCAGACTCTTTCACATGAACCCTGGCAAGGCTTGCGTTCTCCACCAACGCTCTGGCAAACCCAGTGGTATCACTGGTGCAAATGCTGATGAAAAACAACTATAGGGAAATCTTAAGGGTTTCTCTGAATGAGTGCTCACAAACAATGCTTTGCAGAGCTCTTGGCTGGAACAAAATCTATCTAGTCAGAATTTCCAGCACAGCTAAGGACATTAGACCAAAACAGCTGATGAGCTGGAAAAAACACCCTACGTATAGGGACCTTCCATGACCCTCCCAGTGATAACATCACAGAAATAACCAAACACATAAACTTGGAAACTTCCATACTGGAAATTGTCTTCCCTTGAGCTCTTCCTTAAAAGCATGGGCATAGGCTATTGCTGTGAGCTGGGCAGCACTAATGCGTTCATCGATCAGACAGGAGGTACCCACTCAATACTGCACTGCAGGGTTTCTGCTTGTGCACCCTTTCCTAGGTTTCAGTGGCATCTTCATTTTAGGCAAATTTCAGTATAATTGCTACATTTGCTTGAACCTGTATGTGTGCAACAAAGCTGTTCCCAGCCCATCTGCTCTGGCAGCCCCTGCCATGTAAAATGGACACTCATCCAAGGTGTTGGAAGCAGAAGGAGGGATCCTCTGGTTGCACCTGCAATTGAGGACAGAGGGGTAGAGGCACTGGGGAATTAGTATCACCAGACACTAAGAGGCACACGATTCAGAGCCAAGGTTTTACACTCCTCACACATGCATATGTATTTTACCTCATTATTGGCTTCAGCTGCACTTATTGTTATCAATTTGTGTCCCCATGCTACTTTTCCAGGCAGCCTCAGTAGGAGACACTTGTGTGCAGAGCAATATTTGCATTTCTGCAGGTCTTTATGGACATGCATATTGCTAATACGCACATAAACAGGATGCCATTCATATTTAAACAGTGCTTTTGGAGTCGAATGGCATCACAGCTGAGGGAATGGAAATGCTCTGATTTGTATCACTTATCTCAGTGGAGGCTGCTTCCTTCGCATATTCTGATTTCTGCAGAATCTCTGCAATAAGGCAGCTATATTCACATAGGATGAGACACGAGGTATTTAATAACCCCCACTTCCTCCCCCAAAAGCCTAATAAGCTTGCTTTGCCCATTGATCTTTACAGTCACTTGCCCCTCCGTTTTTTTCAGACTACTGTGCTTCCTTTCTACTTCAGCTCCTTTCTTCATTTCCATTTGCATATATTCAAGGCCCTAAAGAAAAACAGCTCTGCATTAAAAGGCTATTACAGAAATATATGCTATTTAAGTAACAATAGACCATGTTTTTTGTTGGGAGGGAAAAAACCCCAACAGAATATTTTAGCTCCAAACAAGATTTAAAAGGATACCACATGATATTCAGTGTACCTTGGCTCACAGAAGTTGCCCTGCAGTTTGTTGTAGCTTCTGCTTTAGTCAGTTCATAATTTTTGCAGAAATAGGACTGTAACAAGACTGTGTGTGTGAGTGTGTTCAGATGTGTCACCTCCCTCTTCACCTGAGGCTTTCCAGGCAGTCATCATTACTCAGGAGAGCTCAGTGAGTGGGCTTATTGTCCTTTCCAAAGCTTTCTCAAGACACAGCCCTGCAATTGGATTAAACTGACCTAAACCCACATTTCCTCCCAAAGGAATGGATCTGTCTTCCTCCAGTCCATCTGTGATTTCCCAGGGCCTCCCCACCTTTGCTGCTGATTCTGCAGCCCCCATAGGGAGTGAGAGCTGGATGCTGATGGAAGAGGAGAAAAAGATCTTTTTCCACCAGGTCGGCAAGGCTCCCTGTCCTGTTGCAGAGCAGGAAGGCCTTGTAAAGTGAGGGCCTTGCTGCCCTTGTAAAATCCTTGCTCACTTCTGTTACTTTGGCTAGAAAAGCATTCAGGGAATGACTCAGCTAAACTAGAGGTGAAAAACCAGCTACACAGTTGTAAAGCAATTACTAAACCAAAGAAGTGCTCACACTGTGGGGATGGTGATGGGTTACACCTGAGGCCTGTTCCTATCCCGGTCTCTGGTGGTTGCTGAAGCACATTTGTTGTGCCTCACAAGTATGGAAACTCATAACAAGCTAACATATTAAGAACTCTAGATTTTTGCAATAAAGTGTCTTTGCCATACCATGGCAGAGTCCATGTGTGCCCTTAAAGAGCACAGCACTGTCCCACCCTGTGGGTGGCAGGAGCTCATGGCTGGGAGAAGTGGGCATCCTCATTAGTTCATTAATCATTAGTCCAGCTGAACTGACAGCAAAGTCTTCTTTGAGTTTACAGCTCGAGTACTAATTTAAAGTGCTGTTAATTTTTGGTTTGCCATAGCAAATTGCTAGTGCCTCTGCTAAGGGAACAAGTTTCTCCACTAGAGAGAGAGAGAGAAGGGCTGAGGATGGCAGCAGTTCCTGCACCTGCTGCAAATCCATCTTCTTGCTTCTTTCTTGGGCCAAGGGCTATTTTTAATGGGATTGTCTCAGTGACCCGAGATGTCAAAGTGCAGATTCACAAAGAGTTGCATCAGTGCAAACAGTGTGGAAGCAAACTGTGAGCACACAGGGACAGGAGAGTCCCTTGGCCTCAGCAAGGAGCCACAGCACCACGAGGGCCACCAGTGACAACAGAGGGGCTCTGAAGGGGCTCAGGAGGGCAGAGGATTCTCTCTCTCATCTGGGTGTGCAAAAGTGGTGTTACCCATTCCCTTCAGGACTCAAACTGGCTTTCAGGCAGGAGCCTTTCCTGTGCCTAGGCTCTGTGAAGGACTGAGCAGGATACGTGAAAAATCCTCATACATTCCCCAGCATATATTTTTTTTCCAGCGAGTTAAGAGGTGTCTGCTTTATGGGTGTAAAAATGAGAGGCAAAAGGATAATAAACTATTGCTTCCATCCCTGTGTTTCAGAAGGCAGTAAAATCAAACAGTTTTTGAATGCAGGACAAAAGCTCCTCCAAAAAGAAGTGTGCAGGGTCATGACTCTTCAGTGTTATTCTCATGAGGGAGCAGAAATGACCAAAAGAAGAAACTCTAAAACCCCAGTGACAATTAAATTTGTATGTGAAATAGTAGAAACAACTAATTTCTCCACCTTTACCAAAAGATTTCAATAGCCTATTTTTAACAGGTATCCAGGGCAGACTCATGGATAACCATACTTCCTTATTCCACCAGGAAGGTCATTCAGACTGAAACTTGGACTATTGGTTTTTAATTTTAATGCAGTTTTTCATTTTGATTGCTCTTCCACCTGACATGGAATTGCCACGCCGCAAATTGAATACAATAAAATTGCTAATCAGCCCATTAGAATATGTTGATGGTATAACATCTATTAGTTGTTGAATAATGTCTTCCTCTAATGTATTTTGAATTAAGTCTGCATAATAACAAAATTAATTCAGATAAGTGTACCTACCCATAAACACAGCATGCACATGCACACACAGCCTCCTTTTGGAAATCTGCACAACTTTTTAACACAGTGACAATCCCATACAAATACCAAGGAAAGAAAGTGTGTCTTCAAGGAGTGAAGCAAGCAATTAAATACAAAGAAATTATCCTTGAAGTAAGACAGGCTACATCAGTTTGCTCTGATCAGGTATCTTTCATGGGAACACAAAAGCTATTACGGGCTCCAAACTCACATCATAGTGAATTTCTCTGACTTCAATTGCTTCTTATCCCAGAAATACCTCCCATATTTTATTTCCTCAACAGTTAAACCAAACTATTCTCCTGTGTTGTCATTTTCTTATCCTATTTTCTCCTGCTTTTTCCAAGCTCTTGCCTGATGATTTCTCAGGTTCTTAATTCTGATGTGGAGAGGATACAATTCTTTTCAGCACCCAAAGAAGAGCCCTTAGCCAGTTTCTTGTAAGGACTCATTTAATTTCTTTACCCTAGTGCAAGTCTTCTCTTGCTCTACTATTGCAAAGACCCAAAATGTAAACTTTTCCCCTTGGCTTCCCCTCCCTGGGGACAGATAATTTCCTACATTGGCAATTTCCCTCGTCAGCATCCTCTAGTGCTACATCCTGAGAGGTTGAAAGCTGCCAAGCCTTTGTCTGAAGCTTAAAATAGAAAGTAGCAGTGAATCCAAAATGTCTCTCATTTGTTTAATAAAAGCTCCTAGTCATTATAAAATAAGAATTGTTAAAGTTGTTATGGGGACATTTCTCCCTACCCTACCCACAAACACATGTTCTTTATATTCAGCAGAATAAATCTTTATGGTAATCTTCTAAAAGAAACATAGTGGTCATATTGTAAAGCCCTGTAATTCAGATGAGTTGATTTTCTGATAGGAATCTTAGGATTTTAAATAGGTCAAAGTCCAGACTTACCCCGTAATGTGCAATAAGAATATTATATGGAAACTTCCTTATAAGATGGTACAGCCTGCTATGAGAGGAACTGTGGTCAGAATCTTACTGGCAGTTCGATTTTCTTATATGTGAAAGGATAGTCCAGGAGGATTTTTAACCCTGAGCATTTAAGAAAAATGTCTCTGGGCATCTCTACATCCTTATCCATCTAAATATCTCCAGGGATCAGGTTCTCAGTGCACCTACATCTCCTACAAACCAGCATGTGTCACTTAGGGGCTGGGTTTGAGGGGAAGATACTTGCAAGAAACGTTAGGACTCCACAATACACAGATAAGAAAAGGAACAATACAGCTGAAATGGGCAAAGATGATTCAGTTCAATCTGAGGAGAGTTGCTTTGTATTCCCAGTCAGTTTAACAGTCCTTTCATCTTTCAAGGAAATTATAACTATGATACATTGGGACAAAGTTAGCAACTTCTCTTTTTATCTAAGTCCTATTATTGGTGCTTGTCACAGCCATTCAAGGGCCTCCTGGGAACGAAAATGGACAATTGCATCCTCCTCTCTCTGCCAGCAAGAGGCTGGGTATCATTAACAATGCTTAAATTAATAGCAAATTTTGGAGGGAGTAAATGTTCCCCTGCAGGAAACCACGGATGAAGAGACAGGACATACATTTCAGTTCAAAGCCCTGCCTATGAGTGCAGGTCTGTGACATTTTCCTGTTCAAAATTAGACATTCATAAGTTCACTGCAGCAAGGTGCACATTATTGTTTTGGTCTATGGAATCAATAGCTACGAGGGAGGGGGTGGAAGGTGGCTTTTTGAAAAAGGGAGTGTTTTTCACAATGGAAAGAAATCGATAATGTGTAATAAGTGGCTGTAGGTGGTTCCCTGCCCTTGCTCCTTTTTGTGCAATATAGGTCTCAGGGCTCTGAAAGGAACTGGAACACAGGGTGAGGTCTTTATCAAACTTTGTATTACTGTGGATAACAGCATCCAAATTTTGCCATATTATGTGAGCAGAGGAGACATAGCAGCAAAATAGCTTGAGCTTAGTCTAGGTGAGGTCAAAGTGGGGCTGTAAGCAGAGGGGAAGCCTGGCTCGTGGCCAGATGCAGCCCACCAAAGCTTTGTGTGCAGGCAGACAGAGGGATTTCATATTTGTGAATGTGAGACAGCAGATCCTGGAGGCTGCAGGGATTCTGCTGGCAGCAGCAGACAAGAGGCTGCCCTGAGTGTCCTAGTGCCCCAGGGACAGAGCAATGGTCTGATCCAAGCTGAATGCAGCCTGGACCCCTGGGGTTGCCAGAACACAGAGCATCCTGCAGCAGTGCTGCTCAGTGCTCCTCCACCATCCTGGGTGCATTTTACCTAGCAGTGAGAAACCATGGCAGAGCTTGCCTCATGGGTGCCTCCACTGAGGCTTGAAGGACTCAGAGCCATCACAGGGGATGGAAAGAATGGGAGACAAATAGCCTGACACTCCCTTCTCAGGGAGATAGGGGCTTGAATTATGCAGGGGCAGGGTGTCTTGTGTGAGAGCTTACCCTACAAGATGCAGCACATGTCAGACCAAGGTAGTACTCACCCCCAGGCTGAACTCTGAAAAACAAGAAAATTTCTGAATTTATGCTGTTGTCATTGAGCCAGATAGACATAGAAGTAATTATTGCACTGCAAATGATTTTTGTTACATTATCTCCCATTGCCCGACTCTATCTACTAAAGAAACAAAATTCTGGAACCACTGGAGTTGGAGCAAACACCGGGGTTATCCCTGCTTCTCTCAGAGAGGTTGTACATCCAGTCTGGGGCAGGAACGTGACCTCAAAAAAGAACCCACCAGTTCTCCAAGACTGAAGGAAGCAACAGCAGCATTTCATGGCTTACCTCACTTAAGGCTGGTTAAAACTGCAGTATTCTTCCATTTTAAAGTGGACCACACTGGTTTAATGCACAACTCTGTGATTTGGAGACCATGAAACTGCAATTCAGCCTGCCTGGTCTCCAGATCGTGAAACAGGATAAAGAGGCTAACCTACCCCATTGTCTGTCCATTGCAGCTTCCTTCCTTCTTAAGTCACAGAATCACTGAATGGTTTGGCCTGGAATGGAGCTCAAAGATCATCCAGTTCCAAACCCTTGCCATGGGCAAGCACATCTTCTAACAGGTTGCTCAAAGCTCCACCCAACCCAGTTCTGAACACTTCCAGGGATGGGACATCCAAACCTTCTCCTGGTAACCTGTTCCAGGGTCTCACCAGCCTTACAGTAAAGGATTTCTTCCTAATGCCTAATAAACCTACCCTCCTTCAGTATTACCAATACTGGTGAAATGCTGGCAAATTATGTCAGGTTTTCGTTTAAGTAAACTCCTGATGAACACTTTGAGCACATACCTGGATAAAAATGCTTGCCAGGCTTCAGAACCTGGAAATTGCAATGATCCACCCAGTCTGTGAGCATGTGAGCAGCAACAAAACCCTTCCTACCCAACCCCACTCATCTGCCACCTCAGTGGCATCAGCAGGAAGCAGCTACCAGTAAACCAGTGCTTTTCTAGCTCCTCGTTGTTATCCTTCACTGACATCTTGCCCCACTCAACATTCACGTCTTTCCAGTGGTATTTACATACTTTAGAATCATGCTGTAGGTTATTTTGCCAGCCTCCTAGCTGTTGCTTGGTTGAAATTTACATTTTTCTCTCATATCCTAAGTCAGTTCCTCCAGTTCCAGCTGAACTGAGCTCAATTTGAGCGACCTTCAACAGATACCATTGCAATTATAGCCTCCTCCTCCTCCTGACCCTCTTTGCACACATTTTATCACAGATCAACAACTTCTACCCTCTCTTTAGCAGCTGAACAAGCTGATGAGCTCAGAGTGTAAGAACAGTGTACCTCAGTGTACCTCACTGAAAGGGGGTCTTGGAAGTAACAAGAAGGATGTAGTGTATGGCTTTGCCCCCTCTCTGAAGGAAAAGCAGTTTTCTAATTGAAAACCAGTGGTTTTCACGCTGTCAAAGAAACTCAATCAGTAACAGGCAAGAAATAATCCTCTTATATAACAGGTCACATACTAATATGTCATCAAGGTGCTTTTAACTTCATTAAAATTTGTCCCCTGATAAGTGACATTTTAATTATGTGATCAGGTAATAAAATAATACATGCCTGAAAACTTATGGCCAACCCACACATAATTAATGGTCCTAAACTAACCCTGGATGATAGGGCAGAACTTAATCTTAGATAGAAAATACTCTACTGGACATTTTTCACATGCCTGTTTTGGAGCTCTGAACTGATGGTTCAATTTGGCAAAATAACAGACAGGGTGGCATTAATCTAACCCATAAGATAAACAATAAAGGGAACAAATGCTGGAGTGTTTTTCTGAAGCATTGCTATGAAATGGAGATGTAGATTATGGAGGTCTGAGGCATGAAGAGGCTGATGTAAAGACAATGCTTGAGTACTTTAACTTGAACTTAATTCAAATTAAATATTTGAATATGCATGTCTGAAATGAAAGCGACCCTGGATGGTCTGAATTTTTACTTGGTGACTTATAGAAATAAACAAAAGGATTCGAGAAATGAAACAAATTTGCGCAACAAAAACTTAATCTGTTAACCTCTTAAGACTACTTGCTTTTAGAGCAATTCGTTGGAGCAAAATTCCTGAGGGACAAAAAGCCCCCAACAAAACAAAACAAAGCACCTTCAAAAAAAAAAACAACAAGCAAAAACAAACAAACCAACCCAAATCTGAAAAACCACAACAACAACAACAACCAAAAAAACCGGAATGAACTGCGCTGGTCAGAAAACTCGGTGAAAATAATAAACTCTGAAGGCACAGAGCTCCAGAATTCAACCACTCTGCCCTAAACAACACAAGTCTCATCTAACTTATAAACATCTCTGAAGCATTTATCACTGTGGTATCTGGACCATGCACATAGATTCTGGGATACAGTGGAATATGTCCAGAGGAGATGATCAATTTCTCATTCATCTGCTGTGCTGCCCTTTGGCTTCACTGGTGCTTCTAAAATAATGGAAGTTACTCTGTGATCACAGGCATGTAATTCACAAATGTGGTGTCCTATTGTGACTTTAATGCCAGCATTCAGGTAAGAGTTACTGGGGTTTAGATTTGCCTTTTTGCAGCTCCTCAAACATTTATTGAGAGTGGAACCTCTGCCTACACTCATCCTTTCACATCCTGCTGCTCCTAAACATCAAATTTGAATATCAGCAACCCCAGGAGTGAAAATGAACTGCAAAGACAAAGGTGTGCTGTTTCAATGATGTGAATCTGTCACTGTTTTTATCCTGGAAAATGGGAAGCTATTGGGGAGCCTTGATATTCAGTGGGGATACATAGACCAGGCAGGGGTGGGACTGGTTTAGTCTGGCCTTTTTTTTTCTATTTTATGCCTAAAGGAAGTATAAAAATCCAGGAACCAGCAGATTCTGCACATTTTAACTGCCCCAACCCCTTTTATATCCTCTTGCAGCCTGTCTCTGGGTGTAAGCAAATGCAATGTCCAAATGCTGAAAGATATGGAAGTTACCTCCAAAATGAACTGCAGTTACAAGCAGAAAAGGGGTAAGATTGTGCATTAGAAAGATAGATGCCCAAGTGGCACTCCAGTGGTGGTGTTTCTTCAAAAATGAAGCAAGCCAGCAGTGAGAATCAGAATGGTTCTGAAATGCAAAGTATATAATAAAAATTGTCATTTATTAATAGTGCTACTGGGAACTCCCTGGGAACCATATCTGCCAGCAGTGATATCTGCATGTCAATCTAACTCCCTCTTCTCATTCTGTAGCAAAAAAGCTGCATTATTGCTCTTGCTGCTGTGATCCCCTCCCAGGCTGCTCTGGTATGTCCCTCCTTTTGGGATAAATCCCTTCCCAGGCCATCTGTCTTTACACTCCAGCTCCTCCCTTGCCCACTGCTTCCCACACACAGCCTGAGCCACAGGCTCCTCAGCACCCTTCCCAAGCCTGCTGTGACAAACCCTGTGTGGAGGGGGATTTTGGAGGTCACTGACATTATGGTGGCCCAGAGTACCCAAGTGATGTGGCTGAGGTTGAAAGAGACACTGATGGAGCATGTCAGCCTCATCTTGCTGGTGGCAATCTAACTTGGTGTCCAGCATTCCCTGTGCTTGAGGGACAGGGACTAGTAGTAGTCTAGACTAGACTAGAAGTACTAGACAGCTTCTTCCAGATGCTGGTTTTGGAGGCATTTTTCTAAATCAAGTTTCACATTTGACTCTCCCCAGATATTAACTGGCAATCTGGTGTGATCCCACAGCCCACAGGCAGGGCAGGGGGAAAGGAACTTCCATCAGAGCTGGATGGTGTGGAAAAGGCGTGGGCCTCATGGAAAGCAGGCTCAGGCCACCTGCAATGCTGGTGGCTCCCAGAGCAATGGATGCAAAGAAGGAATGGAAAGAAGCAGGAGTCCTGAGTCTGGGCCAGTGTGACATGACACTAGAGAGCAGTGGTAACTGCAAATGCTGCCCAGGTTGGGGTAGAAGGATCCTGTGGGTAAGGGACACAAGGAAAATGAAAGTGTTTGATGTAGCTTTCTTTCAGAGTGCAGACCTGTAAAAACCTGTGTGTTAATTTGAAAACAAACCAGCGGGAGATCGCAAGTCAGGATTAAAATTTAATAGGAAAATTAAATTAAATAGGTGCAATAATAGAAGGAAAAGCACTGACAAAGTCAGATACAACCTGACACCCTGTTAGGGTGGTGGTAGCAGTCCAAGTGAAGTAGCTCAGTTGAAGTGGTGATCCTGTAGAGGGTCTAGTCTCCAGCTGACGGTCCACTGGTAGCTCTTGTCCTCTGGGAACCCAGTGGACAGGGCTCCCTGGAGCACTTCCAAGGCCAGGTTATATCCAGGTGGGAATGCTTGGCTCCTCCCTCCTGGGTGGAGCATCTCACAATAGGATGAGGTAATTCCATGAGTCATGCAGTGGTTTCTTGATGGCCCATTGACTGTTATCAGGGTGAGTCACAGCAGGAGATAACAGCTAATGGCCCACAGCTGGTGTAGTAGAATACTAAATACATCTATATTGTAACCTAGGACAACCTGCCTCCTCTCGGGCTGTGTGTGGCAGGGTGTCCTGTGGAGAGCCAGCCCTGTGTCACACACTCTGCACTGGCAGGAGGTGGCCAGGCTGATAGGACAGCTACCAATTAATAGCAGACAGCAATGCTTAAAGTAATCATTATGTGGATCAGCACAAAACAAAACTCCTGTTAAAATGAACAACATTGTCACTAAAACTGATGCTGTTTCAAGTTATTCATTACAGCTAACGACTGAATCCAGCCAGCAGCACTTGATCAGGGCTGGTGTGGGTTTGTGTCCTCTGGAGATCAGGCTTACCTGATTTCAAATGCTCTGTGAACATGTTGACATAACCAACTGGAATTATGCTAAACAGGAAGGACTCTGGTTCATTTTGCTCCCATTACAGTTCTAAAACCTACATGTTTACATCACACCTCTCCTAGCCATCAGCAGCCTGTGGAGCAACCCCTCTCACAAATTCAGAGCACTAACAGCTCACAGCTCTGTCTGCTCTGCAAGTGCAGCACCCTGGGTGGCACCTCATGACTCCAGCCTTGGTTCCAACAGGTGGGAAATGGCCCTGAGCTGGTCACTGCTCTGATCAGAAGGTGCCCCAGTGCAACTGCAAGATTCAAAATAAGGACACAAGAAGAATTTATACCAAGAAGCCTTCCAGCACACTAAATTGCCAAGATAGACACCTGTTCCTAATAGCTTTTTGAACACTTTGATTGAGTATAGAAGGCATTAAGACTAATCAGTCTCCAAAATGTGTTTGCAAAGGGGCAGACAGACAGAGCTGTACCAATGCCCCCACTGAAGGAAAGGCTGCAGTATGAATTCCCACGTCCTCCAAGAGGAGTGAACCCACACATGAGAGCACCCTCAAAACAAAGCTGCCCTGAGGGGTCAAATCAGCACAGCATAGGAAATATTTGGCTCCTGGAAGAGAGGGTTTCTGCCTCTCAACTGATGTGATATGAACCTGTGGTGCATTCTCTCCTGGTCCACTGCAAATCAAAGTTGCTTGAAATGATTTTATATTTTATCTTGCATTTGCAATGGTCTAGAAGTACATGCACCATCATTTACCATGTATCTTAAGGGAAAAACTTCCAGGAGACCAAGTTGGTACAACAGCAGATGTGAAACTGGCAAAGAAAACTGCCATTGGATTTTTTTAACCTTTGTATCTGTCTGTCTGTATCCTTCATTTGACCTCCCACTCTCCCTTCTGTACCCCTTTGAGCTCTCCACTTTTTAATCCTAACAAGGTCACACTTTTGCTTGGTGGCTTCAGATCCTGCACTCTCCCTGCCAACCTCCAGCCAGCTAATTGTTCGACTCCTTAATGTTCCCAAGGTCTCAGGATGTGTCACCTCCCCTCGACCTCCAGTGCACTTTCAATCTCTTATGAGTTGAAGCCTGCAGCCATCTCTGTCTAAAACCTCCTCCTCAGCTGTGCTGCAGTAGCATCAGAAAGACCCAGAGAGGATCAAGGCCCCGTTGTGCTCAGATCTGCATAAACACCCAGTGAGAGACAGCTCCTGCCCTCCTGAGGTTATGGGCTGAAAGGGAAAGCAGGCAGAGGGAAAGTGAGTGGGAGACATGGAGGCAGAGCATTCATGGTGATGCAAGTCACATCGCTTGTTAGTCTCTCTTTGTTGTTTTTTAATTTTTATCCCCCCCCCACCAATGAAAATAAAATAAGTAGTTGGCTTGGTTTTGGGAGTGTTGGAAATTACTATTTGCCAAAGTGATCATCTGTTCCCATCCACCTTGGTCCTGTGCCAGCTCTGCTCCAGGCTGCACTTCCTGAGGAACTCCTGAGGCTCTGCAGGAATAACACAGCACAGAAGCACCAGGAGATGAAGTAAAACCCCCTGGCTGCCCCCTTGGCCCACCAGAGCTGGCTGCAGCCTGGCAGTCAGGCCACCCAAGGCAAGCTGGATGCAATGGAGCACAGAGAGTCCTGTCAGGCATCAGCCCAGGGCTGCAGAGGAGGGCAGGACTGCAGCCCCTCTCTCACCCTCATTACACCCCCAAAAGGGAGGGAACATCTCTGGCAGATCATGGAACACACACCTGCCAGGGGAGAAAGAAAGTTTTGAGGACTGGAAAAATTGTCCTGAAGTAGGGTGTGATAATCCTTCAGTCTAACGGTAAGGAGAATAATTTATTCTGCTTTTTCTCAGGCACTAGAAGTGTACCAGCATTACAGAACTGCAAGGACCAAGGACAGCCTGTCCTGTCCTGATGCAAAAAAGTCCTACCTTTAAAGTGAGGCTTCAGAACAGTGTGTGAGAGTTTGATTTGCATCCAGAATGGAAACATGCTTGCCAGCCATCAGGTTGATGTGATTTGAAGCAGCTGAGATATTAAATGCACTAAACCAGAATGTATAATAGCCATGCTGGCAGACCTTTAATTATTGTCATGCTTGTGGGCACTGATATCATTCAAATTAAAAGCTTTCCCTACTACTTGAATTTTTTTAATATGTTGATGTACTCTGCACTGATGGATTGTCCTCTCTTGTCCTTCTCTCACAAAATACTTGGAACAATTTGCTTCAGTGCAGAAATAAAAATTATTGGCACTCACTTGCCATATTTTTGGAGCTGTTTTTGTTTTGTTTTAAAGCATAGACCCACTAGCTATGAAAACATTTTGGTGAGTTTGGAGGGGTGGTGCTGATTCCTCAGTCACCAATTCTCTGTCTCAGAAAGCAGGAATGCTCATTATTAATAGCAAGACTGAAGCACTGGTACAAACTTCCCTAGAGCAGTGCATTTGACAGCACTGGCTGACGACACAGCAAAGTTTCCTTGCTGCACAGATGTTCTAATTTTCCTCTCTCAGTTGGTCCAGAGACAGATATTTTTGGCCAGCCCTGTGCTCAGATACAGCAGCAGAAAGCTTGAGCGGTTCTGATGTTGAACCAACTTCTCTGCTCACACCATTGTCACTGATACCAGAACGTGTCTAGTGCTGTGATAAGCTTCTCCCTCACCAGTGTAATTCAGGAACAAGTGGAACTGTTTTAAGCAGAATGAGCACAGAACCAGCACAAAATACTTAATCAGGAAAGTTGCTCACAGCCTTTCCTGAGATGGAATTCCCATAAAAGATAGGCAGATGAATATTCTTGTTTATTCCCCCTGATGACAGGCATAGCAAATCATATCTCCATCACATGGAGGCTCATTTGCAGGAGATGCAGCCCTCATGTTTTCCACACTGCATCCAAATTACACTGATTTGCCACAGTTGACCCAAAGTTACACTGATTTGCCACAGCTGACCCAGAACTCCTTTGAATTTTTGCAGAATTCTGCAGCTCCATTTGCTGTACATGTTATGCAGCTTGTTTTATCTTTGGGACAGTGGTGGGGCACAGTTAGAAAGGGACGGGGCTCAAACCAGGACAGCACTTGCCTCTACCTCCCCTCTCCCTAGTTCTGAGCCTCAGCCTCTCCATAAACCCCAGAGCAACACCATTGCTCCAAGGGAAAGGTCATGCCTTGTAGCTTATTTTATCCATTGGAGCGTTGGTCTAATTGCCTGCATGCAGGACCAGGAGCTAGAAAACCCCTGTGTTTATAAAACTGACTGCAGCACTGTCTTTCACTAGCCCTGAGCTATTCACTTCACCTTTCTGCCTTAGTTTCCCTGTGTGTAAAAGTGAGATAATGTTTACTTACCTCCCAGGGGTATTGCAAGGATTAATTAGTTAACTGTGTTTGTTAGAAAGGTGAAAAAACGTTTTACACATGTGAAACCTTGTTTCTTTGGGACAAAAAAACAGGGGAAGTCTGTGAAAGCTGTTTTCCAGACAAACCTGTCAAGAAGGGATTTAAATTCTGCCAGCAAGGTGCTAAGGAGTACTTGGTCACTCACACGACTGGATCCAAAAGATGGTGTCTGGTTATAGCTGAGTGATGTGAGAGCAAGCAAAGGTGAGGCTGAATCATTGACAGCTGGGAAAAGAGGAGATGCTGGTGTTGCAGTGCTCCTGCTGTTCCCCAAGTGGCACAGCCCGGTGCACAGCTGCCACTCAGTTTGCTCACATCTGCCCCACTCCTCTCCTCTCCTCTCCTGTATTTGTACCCCTTAACCTGAGATGTATCTGTACCTAGACCTGTACACACATTTTGGCTCTAAATGCCAGGACCACTTAGTGGTCCTGTATCTTCTCATTCTTATATCAGTGTAAGTCAGGAGTAATCCTAAAGGAGATTCACAAGGGCAAAACCAGTGAAAAATGAGTGGAATCAAAAGGACGTCCAGTTTATAGAGGCTGAAAGCTGATTTTCTTTCGAATGAAGGCTAATCCAATCAAAAGTAAGAAGCTTTCAGATTTCAGGACTTCTAAGAAAGAATAATTTTAGATATAAAAAACTGATCATTCCTGGCTGTCACAGCAAGTGTAGATGATGAAAGCAATGGGTGTATTGGCTGACTCCAGATGAGGATCTGGCCAAGTGGAATTAACATTGTTCTAAAGAACCCTGCATTGAGTTTACAGGCAGAGAAAAGCCCACATGACAGGTCTTGGTGTAACCTTCCAGGGGAAGTGTGGGCCAGAGATAAGCTCCACATCCACAGCTAGGAAGGGCAGACTGGAACTGACTGTGAGGCATCTGCAAGATGTTCTCCTCATTCCAGAGTTGCATAACAATCATAAGCCTTTGTGGTCTCCTGTCTCACTCATATTAGTAAACAGTTCTTACTATTGCTTGGCATGACAGAAAGAATAGAAGTTATGAAAAAAAAAAGAATAAATATAGTATTAAGACACTGCTGGAACCTGAAGTCAATATTGCTGTTCACAGAGTTACTGCTTTTTTTTTGAAGGACCCTCTTTCCTTATCACATTTGCAATTAGTTTTCCACACATATCTGCTCCTGACCTTAAAATAATTTCCTCTCCACCCCCAAACGAAAATTATTTTGAAAAGAAATTGCTTCCAGAATCACAGTTCTTTTCTCATCCTTCAGTGTCTTTCCCAGCAGTCTCATACATTCCAGCTTACCCCAGAAGGAATCCATGCCTTGCAAAGCATCACATTTTGTGGCCAGGATTTTGGAGAAAGCAAATGTGATCAAAACTTTGAGCACCAAGCCCTTATTTAGGTACTTGTTTAAGTGCCCTTTTCTCAGCAGTGCATAGTATGTTGTAGCTCCAGCTGACTTCTTTCCATCCTGCTTCTCTTTTCACACCAAGCCCCAAGGTAACCACATTATATAAGTTTATATGAGGATTCTACACTGCCTGTGCTAGTAGACTGAGATCTGTATTCCTGTGTCCTGTGGTGGTGCTTCTCTAGAAAGGCTGCAGGGCAGAAAAGTGATTATCCCTGGATCTCATGGCCATTTAGCACAAACAGAAAGCCAGAGCTGATTCCGAATATTTCCATGGCATTGAATAATTTGCTTTGCTCCCTCCAGAGACATTTTTTCCAGCCTGTGTGCTAATTACATTCCACTGAAATTTTCAAAAATGGGCTGTAAAGGGGAAAGGGAACTCATATCATGCAAAGGGCTCTTGCTAGTGGAGAGAACCCTTTTGCCAAGGAACAGCTGGGTCCTGGTTAGTCCCAGCGTGGGCAGTTGAGCTTTCAGTTGTGTTCAGTGGATTTTTTTCACCCTGGTTTGTTCAGCACCTGTCTTGGTGTCTGGGTGCCCTCAGAGAAACCATTCCTGCCCCCCCAGTGCCCCACTGAGGAATCCAGAGGAGATGGAGATGGTGAGGAGGATGCAGCCAGGAGAGAGCCCAGTATGGGCATGGAGGGAGTGGATTCAGAAAAAAAGGCTGGCAAGATGCAAATCAGGGATTTCAGTGACCTAAAGGAAAGAGAAACTACAAAACACTGACAGCAAAAGACAGACTGGGCTACAGAAATTCATCCCTGACATAACTTTTATTTCAGTCAGTCATCCAAGAGCTGTGTTTGGCCCTCCTGGCAGAAATTGTGTGGTTTAGCCAATAACATTGATTGGAAAAAGTGAGCAGTATTGTTTTAATTGCACAAAAGAGAGGGAGGACAGATCCCATTTCAAATTCCAGAGTAAGGCATTTTTTTTTTAAGGAAGGGGGGGATAAATATTAATACCAAGGCTGTGTTGATGAGCTTTAGGGGAGTTGCTAAGCAACACAGCCCTTTGTCTATAGCCCAGACGATGCTCGGGAGGGGACTGTGTAGGAATAAAATTCATACGGCTTCTATAGAACCATCTTTTTGCAGCTTTTAAAAAATAAACACAAACCAAAATCTGCCTCCTTGACTTTTTTTTTCCCTTTCACATGAAAGACTTTCTGCTGAAAATCTGAGAGCACGTGTTCAGAGGGTGTTGTGAGCCTGACAGCAAAGTTGGGGCAATGAGCACACATTTTTAACCCAGCAGCAATATCCCCTCAATGTGTCCCTAAATAGCGTGGGGGTTTTAAAACTCTCAGATTCTGTGTACTAATTTGCTGTTTATGGCACACAACCATTATATTTTAGTCCATTGCATCTTCTTTTTCTCAGTTCACCTTAAGGAATTTCATAAATGTATCCCAGTCTAGCACAGAAATAAAACAGCTAATAGTACACCATTACATAATTGATAAAATAAAACCACACATTTCCAGATATTAAAATCATGTACGCGTTAGTCTAAGCCTTGTAGTAAAATTCAGCTCCACAATTCTTCAAATTCAATATGTTCATTTTTATTTTAAACTTAGAGCTCAGGAATACAGGGGGAAGGAACAGCTTTTGATTTGAGACTTGCAGAGGAAAAATTATCTTTTATTAAGGTATTGAAAATGCTGACTGCAGAGAAATTTTAAATAATTTATTTTTTAAAAATGAAAGCACTCTTATTTTCTGATATGAAAGAAAATCTAAAAGCTTTGCTGTTTATACAAGGGAGCAGAGGTGAAAAGTGGTAAACTCCGAGAACTGCTAGCAGTCAGGGCCTTTCTTCTGTGATTTGTCCTGGAATTGCCTCCTCAAAACACACACATCACACCTTTTTAACTACTGAAGCCATATTATTGCAGAAAAATACAGGGTGGGCTGGAAGAGCCTGCTGTGCCTGCAGAAATGCTGTGGATTTGATAGTTATTCCATAGAGCAAATGCCAGCACAAGACCCTCATGGACAGAGGGTCTGGAGCAGGAAAACAGTGCTGCTCTACTTTCACCAGGGCAGTCAGGGCAGACCTGGCCAAATGCCCAGCAGGAGCCAGCCACAGATCCTAGCTTCATCCTTTACCTCCTGGATCCCCAAAAGCACAGACATCTGTGCTGCCTTGCAAGAGACAGGGACAAAAACCCAACTTTGTCTGCTGGCCATTGAGTGCTCCAGCTCCTTCCCTATTTACAGGTCAAGCTCTGGCCTGTCTCACAGCCCTAAATTGCCCCCAAGGATTCTCCTCTGGCAAATGCAGAGCAAGCAGCTCATGTAGCTTTATTAGGGCAGAGTGCACAGAATGCTCTTCCTTTCCAACACTACAGAGGTTTGTAAGATGCTGGTGCATTTACAAGTGAGAGATGACAGCAAGAGAGGTGCAAACCTCTAAAGAAAAAGGTAAAGAGAAGTTATTTCTTAGACAGTCACTAAAAAGCATAGTGAAATACAGAACAAGAAACCACTTCTCTCTTAATGTGGGTTTTGCCATTTAATCTACATGAGATCCAAAGGGAAACAGAAAGTTCTTCAGGTGATCATTGCTCATTTTACCAGCACAACAGCAAGTTTCACAAAACACGAGGTGAATCTAACTTTGAGCATGTGGAAACTGCTGAGGATATTGGCACTGGCTTTGTTTTTAAAATGAAAAGTTGTCCTTTACAACAACATAATTTCCTCTGTGTATGGGCTGACTAAGAAAGTGTGATATCAAAAAATGAAACAAGGTACTACTGGACTCTCAACAGGGTGATGAATAACACAGTCCTGTGCTTCCAGAAAATTTTGACCACAGACCAGTGCTAAATTTCCAGTTTTCTGACTCCACCAGACATTGCTTTGTATGAACACTCTATGTAAAAATGTGGTAAAGGGGATGTGGTCATGCATGGCCTCATAAACAATAGTCTGTCTACCTCAGTTCAGGGGATCATGGACTTCTATCAAAGCTATTGGTATCTGAGACAAATTCACTGAAGATGTATGTCCAATATCTCTTTCATGAGAATTCAACTTCCTTCCCATATGTGCAACTTCTCTGCCTTCACTTTCCTCCTTTCCCAGCTCCCTGATCTGCTGTAGGCTGTGGAAGTATCAGAGAAGCCATATGAGGCTTTTGAAACCCTCAGGAGTGCTTAGGGCTGCTGGAGGAGGGAGCCTGAATCATGATGTAGGTAATAATGTGCAGGCAGCTCCTGCAGAACAGCATTCCCACACTCCCCATGGCCTGCAGCCTCTCTGCAGAAGCAGCACATGGCACTGGACAGGGAACACTTTGGTTTAGGATCTGTCTGCAACTCACAGCACCCAACAGGGAGCCAGACCCAGGTTGTCAGAGCCTGGCTTGGAACCTCTGCCAAAAAAGACAGAGAGCCATACTGTTCTCCTATATCAGCCTACAAACTGAGTTAAAAAAAAAAAAAAATCTGAGGATTGTCTGTTCAGACAGGAGAGCAACTGGCCAAGAGAGAACAACACCAGGCAACCATTCCCAGTGTGCTGGAAACAAGAAAGAACAAATATTTCAAATCCTTTTCAAAAGGAGATAGACATGGTGTCTGCCTTTTGCTTTTACTTAGCAGGTCTTTGCATCACTCCATTTTCTACTCCAGCATGGGCCTTTGGAGGTGGTTCAGAGCACGTCTGTGAACACTTTTTCCAGCACCCATCTGTGCATATCCAGCCTTCCCCGAACTCTTTGACATGCATTCAGACCAAACCAGTCAGTCTCTGGTCTGGGAGTGAGTCAACTCTGCTGTTCTGTTCTTTGGAGGTGTGCTGGTATTTGGCTCAAGGACCAGGGGGATGCCTGCAGAAAACCATGCCTAAGACAAAACACCCAATCCCTGAGCAAAGTCACAGAACTTATCAGGACTCAGCCATACAAGGATGGGTACAGTTTCAGCTAGAATCTATCTTCTCATAAATAAAAACAATGGGGTGGAAAAATTAATTTTTGTAATGTGCATGGCTAGTATAAATCTGAGCTCTTCCATAGCAACATTATGGAATTTCATACCATGGTAAGTTATATGCAGAATCTGTGCATGCCAAAATTAGAACACTCACAAAGTTTTGAATTCAACTTACCTCAGGCGAGAGGTACTACATTTTACAGTGGAGTCCAGGGTGTGTGGTATCTAATACCTGCAATGCACAGCTTAAAACTGTGCTAAATAAATGACAGGCGAAGAACCAAAATACAGAGCATTACCCCCGACCAAGATGTACTGTGTCCTTCTACCTACATATGACTTGCTCTACAAACAACTCAGAGGCTTGGTTATATCCATTCAGATTATATACAGATATTTCTGCAGCAAATACACTTGTTCAGAAGGGCATATCACTCCTCATCTTCCTTTTGGCTTGTGCCAGAGGAGTTTTCTGCTCTCACTTTAAAACTCCTGTGCCCATCCAACAGCAAAGCAGACGATGTGAGTGGGACTCTTGCTCAGCAACCTCTGCCTAGAACACTCAGCTACCTGCTAAATGACTTCCTACTAGTTAAGGTGAAGAACTGACCATGTTCTAAATTCACTCAGGTATAAAACAACCTGCAAATGGGCTGCTGGGGGTGGAAAAATTAAAGAGAAAAGGCCTTGGAGTGAAAGGGTGAGACATTTTGTCTGTGTCCTCTGGCATCGCTTCACAGATGAGGAATTCTTTTTCAGCACATTTTATCAATGTTAAGAGGGAGAGCAAATGTTTTCTGGTTGAAAATACATCAGGTTTTTATAAGAAAGGGAAATTTACTACCTTCCATTCTTGTCTTCACTACACTGAGCAGATGCAGAATATTGTTGGTTCACACTACCTGCAATAACAACTGAGTCACAGGGCATTTCCTGGGGATTAATGAGGAGCTGGGAGAGCTGGTGGCCCAAAGCAAACTGGGAGACCAATAACCCAAGGCTGCCATTAATTGCCTGGGAAATGCCCTATGCTTCAACTGTTATTTGCTGCTGTGACCTCTACTCCCTTCCTTCTATGTTATACAGAGAAAAAAAGAGATCTTGGGCAGGGATGATGCCAGATGCTGCTCCTGCCAGAGATGGATATTTCATCCCAGGGAACTCCTGGCCAGGCCAGGAGCTCAAAATCCCCTCCTCCATCTGTAGAATGAGGTTTCCATGTAATTTTCATGCAGTTTTCTGGTTTTTAGAGCACAAAATTTGTGCCAATTCACAATCTGCTAACTTAGATTAGCGGGGCTATGCAGAATACAAGACACTGCCTTTGCTACCCTCCCAGGTAGTTGACAAAGTGGACAAAAAAAAACCCCAGTCACTTAAAATGTAAACAACTTTACATGAAAAAAACTTTAAAAAAAACCCTTACTTAAATGAAATGTGAATTTAAAACAATTCATATCAAGGCCTAAAATTATATAATTTCTTAAAATAACATATTGTTACTGCTGAAGTTGTAATCAGGTGTACTAAGTGAGTTTTAGTCAGGTGAACTTGGTGGGTTCCCTTGGACAAGAATTTGCTGAAGTAGCAAATTTGGAAGCAGATTTGGAAGCTGTAGCCTCCTTGCACATACAAAATATTTACTAATTTAATTTTATGCTGTTAGTTCTATTTAACAAGTTCATTTCAAGTTGTGAATCCACAGAGCATTTTTTTAAAAAAAGGACTTTTTTCCCTTCTCCAATCTATGAATAAAAATGAGTACAATAAGTTCTGCAATTTCTTTGCTCTGACTTACTTCAGTGACTGATAACTTAATTATTCATAGTAACAGACCAGTTAGTTGCTTTTAAGCTAAGCAAAGAATGTGGGGTTTTATTTGCTTATAAGATATCACTTAATATATTTTATTTAGGTAACAAAGAGAATATTAAGCTATTTAGGGAATTTTTATTGAATTCTAGCATTCATTCAATTATAGCTTCATAAAAACAAGGAAAAAATCTGGAAATAAATGAACCATGCTTCATTTTCCAATTAAAAATGTGACAAAATTAAGAATATGATAAAGTGATCATTAATTTATCAACATAATAAATATTCATAGAGAAATACTTTTGGTTAACAAGAAAAAAGACCTCACTGTGTACTATCTTTTGTTATAAATCATAGAATCTCAGAATGGTTTGGGTTGGAAAGGACAGATCATCCAGTTCCAACATCCCCACCATGGACAGGGACACCTTGCACCACACCAGGTCACTCCTTTGATCCCACCTGGCCTTGAACACTTCCAGGGATGGGGCATCCTCAGCTTCAACCTGTTCCAGGGCCTCTCCACCCTTACAGGGAAGAATTTCTTCCTATTATCTGATCTAAATTTACCCTCTTTAAGCTTAAAGCCATTTTCCCTTGTCCTATCCCTACATGACCTTGTAAAAAGCCACTCTCCAGCATTCTTTCAGTCTTCTAATGGTTACCAACCCATGAAAGCTAACTTTTAGTTTAAAAAATATCTAGCATAACTTACTACTGCAAAAAGAGATCAAATGTATTATTTAAACCAAGATTTCCTACTTGGTGATTTAAATCTTGATTTAAATTAGTTCTCTGTGGGTGTTAGAGTTGGCTTACAGCCTTCAAATAATTGTAGGGAAGAAAGGAAACTCTGCTGAGACACTTGCTATAAATATGTGCTGGTATTTGAGACTGCAGTGACGTCTTTACATTCAGAACCTCTGGGTTATCAGTATTAGAAGACTGGGTGTACCTCTGAATTGCACTAAAATAAGTGACTGAGGCTAAGGAAAACCACAGCAACTGGTACTTGACTATTTTAACATTGACATAAAATGGTGTGTATAGCTTTTGAAGGCTGTTTAACAATCAATCTGTTGGCCACTTACCTTCCAAATCCATCTTTCCATATAGGACAGATCCTGTGATCCCAAAATTTCACAGGCAGGAGATGTAACCTCCAAATCATGGGACAGCACACATTAGAATTGCTGCAGGACAGCAAGAAAAAAAGAAGGGAAGCAGAACAATACACCATAAAAGTAAAGTATGGCCACAGGCACAGGCAGCCAGAGAAATCTGCAAAATGACAGTTCATAAAGCATATCTCTAAAGACTGAAAACTGTCACTGGTGAAGTAAGGCAGTGTAATCTGTGCCTTTCCATTTTCTTCAGTTCCTAGCGAGCTGACACCAAAGAACAGTATTTTGTTCTCTCCTGGCTTTGTTAGCAGCCTCCAAATGCAGCAGGCAGACAGCAACACACCTACAGCTGGTGTAATGCTCAGAAATAACTTCTCATTTACCCAGGTGCTTTGAGTGCTCAGCCTGAATGCTCTGTGTGGTTGGGGGCTGCAGCCCACACCTGTATCTGCCTGGTTTTTAAAAGCACCGTGTCTTGTGGTGGTTCCCAAACAATTCTTCATCAGTGGCCTAGGAAAGCCAAACATTGGCTTTTCTATCCAGTACAGGCACTTTCAAACCCCATTTGAGAATGGTTGGTATCCATTTAGCTTAAGCCAGCAATCACTTAGATTGAAAAATGTATTACTACAATTTTTAAAAAACATTTTAAGGGTTCATCTGCACCTATGTTCAACTGGTGTAAGACCAGCTGTGATTTCCCAGTGGCATGGATTTAAAAGAGCTACAACACCAATACAACCCAGTGCAGTGCTTTGTCTCAGCCTGGTGATGGTGAAAGTCTTCACCACTGCACAATTCTTCTTGCTTTCTACTTCCTCTAGTTAATGTAAGAGACCTGCCTTTACATGAGGCTTTGAGAACTGGGGTAAAGAAGTGGTAGGGCTTTTTTCTTTTTTTTTTTCTTTCTTTTTTCTTTTTTCTTTTTTTTGTGTGTGTGTGTGTAAAGAACTGGAAGAACTGACAAACAGCTTAATGAAAAAAAGAGCAATCTTTCTTTTTAAAGATTTTGCAGATGTTTTATCAGTCCTGCAAAACCATTCCTGTGGTAATTAAACATCACCCATTTCACAAATGGGCATGCTGTAATAGAGGAAGAGACTCAACCCCACAGTTGGAAGAGATAGATGACCTATAAAACACTTCAGTTTTGACACACAGGTATTGCTATAACCCTTAGACAAGGCTACTGTATTAGGAATGCAGAGGTACATTCACAAAGGGTTTTGAAATAACAGCACTCATTTGACATCACAACTGAAGTCAAAGGGATTTCTTTAAGGTCAACAAACCCCAGAGCAACTCACAGGCTGCAGCCCACATTTATTGCTCTGGAGCTCCTCAGAAAAGCAGATGGGCTGTGCATGAGAAATGGATCTTCTCACTTTTCAGGTTTGCAGGAGGACTCAGTGGAAAGGCCAAACACATTCCTATTTGATGGGATCCATTTGGCTGGAAAAGATTTCTTTTCCCCAGAGGTTTCTCTCAATCTCCCTTGGCTGTGAGGGTCTGCAGGAGGCTCCCCAGGGAGCTTATCTGTGCTGCCTCTTGACTGCTGCACAGTGATTTAGACTTTCCAAACCTCAGAGAAACCTGCTGGGTGAAAGTCCTTTTGCAGACACTCCGAGCCCAGCTGGCTGTGCTAACCCTCTGGGCCAGCTCTACCGCTTATCCCTTATTAAATTCCAATCCTTCATCACTTGTGATAAAATAGAAGCCAGAGGGTGGATGCACAATGAGTGTTTTTGAGAGCCCTGCTTGTGTGATAGTTTACTTTGTGGTGGCTTAAATACAAACCAGAATGAATGTTTAAATCAAAGCACAAACTTCTTTGGCCTCAGGGTAAGAAAAACATTTTCACATTTTAAACAACGCTGGCCTTAAGGTACAAAAGCAAATATTTACTAAACTTCCAGACTTCAGAGTTGGCTTTTTTAAGGCAATTCCTTCTTGCTGCTTCTCTGGGCAGCTTTTCTCTTTCTCTGCTTCCCACCCTTTGGGAAGAACACAGGCAAGGACTAGGAGCACAGCCTCTTTCTCCAGATCCCTCTGCTCCAACGATCAACTTGTCTCCACAGCTGTTGGCCAGCACTGAGAAGCCAAAGGAAAGCAAGATGAGGGAAATACCACTCTGCAGATGGTCTGTGCTGTTCTCATGCTCTCAGTTCACTAAGCTGAGTTCAAGGAAACACTGATTTCATCACACCTGCCATGGGATTGAGAAGCCACTGGTACTGTGTGTATGCACATCCTCTTACTCAGTGACAGGGAATGTGTCCTGCAAGGTGTCAAGAATGTAAAAATGTGATCCAACAGCACCACCACATCCTCTCTTAGCTCCGAGGTCCAGTCAAGATGTAGGAGGGGATTAGGCATGACAGAGAATTTTTCATTTATTTCTTTATTGTCAACTTTTAGCACTCCAGCCTTTGCTCAAATTGAAGTTAACCTCCCTTTATCCCCTTACCTATTATACAAACAAGCTGCCAGGAGAAAAGGAAACTATTGCCATCATTTCCTCCAGCCTCAGAGCCAGTGCAGGCAGCTCCCTCACCGTGCTGCTCTCTCCCACACCAGGCTGTGCCCTGACTGTGCCACAACAGCTGCTCATGGGGTTATGTTGTGAACCAGACTGAAGAACTGGTTTGGGTTAAAAATAACCAATGCAACAAAACAAAAATTAATTTCAGTTCAGTTTTCATCCTGAGCCCAAGTGGAAATTGATTTTAAACATCTGAATAAAACTGAGCAAAAATTCTTATTTTCAGTGGAGTAAGGATTATATTTATACCAAACATAAATGACATCAGGGACAAGACTCAAGGATCAGATAAGTATTATCACCTTTACACAAATGTTCTGTATGTGCAATAAAAGAACATAGCAAAATATAATACATTTAATTACTGCTATACAATACATCATTTTGCTATATTAATAAAGTACTGCATTACTGTGTACACATAACAATTTTAAAATTGCATATATGTATATAAAATAGTCACTGCTTGCTTCTTTGATAGTTCAGTACAATTATAGTATTATTTTAATCATAAATACTCTGAAGTAGCTTTAGGTGAAGACTTCAGGATACAAGAAATGTTGAAGCAACAAATTTCCAGGAAAATGTATGTAAAGGGTTCTGTCAGTAGAAGGTAAAAAAGGATCTTGCTAATTTGGTCTTTTTAAAATGCTTTTTTTAACAGACAAGTAGATTAGAATTTTATTGCCAGTGATGGAAAGTCTCAAATATTTTATAAAAAACCCACCAGAAATATCTCCACTAAACGACAGATTTTCTTCTCTCTGTAACATATCTTGCTATTTTCTTGATCAATCAAAGATCTGCTACTCACAGATGTAAAAGCTTTGTATTGCAAGTATTAGTCTCATACAAGGATTTATAATAATAAATTCATATGACTATACAGATATAGTCAATACCACAAAATATACACTGAACAGGTCACAAGGTATTGGGGGGAAGTGCAAAAAAAAAAGAATTTATAGCAGGTGAGGAGAAGTTGAAAGGGATTTCTGGATGAATTATGGATTTACAGAAAACAAGGCTGAAGAGAAGACCACAAGAGATCTATACTTGGACCAGGACTCAAAATTACCAATACTTCTGTCTTTGTTTTTTTTATTATGATTCCCTCTTTTATTACCTACCTCCCTAAGTAATCTACTGTAATTCTTGCTGTCCTGACCTCTTAGTATGAGGCTGGGAGGAAGTTTCTGCTGCTACAATTTTAAACCCTGACATCCTGCCCACCACATCTCAGATTTGGTGAACAAAGTATTCCTTTTCCTCCCTGCAATAGACTTTTCCACAGGATTCAGGGTGCAATTTAAAGCAAAAAAGAGGGAAGTTATAATGGAGAAAGAAAAGGTTAGATGGAACAGAGCTTTGTGAGCAGAATAGCTGGATGTTATTTATCCAAAATAGACAACATGGACTGGATGAAAAGCACTGGGAGTTAGGCAGGGAATGAGTGAGGGTAATAGCAAAGAATCAGAAAGAAATAAGATCCAGGATTTCATGAAACAAGTTGGAAATGGGTTATGTGATGGCAGGTGAAGCAAGTACTTCTGGGCAAGAGCAGAGACACCATGGCATGCTGAAGCCTTTGCTGGAAGTGAGCTGTCCTTTCCAACAGTTATAATTTTTTCTCTTTGGTGTACCTGGGATAAAAAGGCCTCAGATAAATGCACAGCATCTGCTTCCCTCCATTGTGCTCATCCAGCAAAGGAGAGTAAACATTAACCAAACCCCACTCAAACAAGAAGCAAATACCTACTTAAAAAAAACCTCTATTTGCAAGCCTGGGTCTGGAAATCACTGCACTTAGTGGGTATGTGGGAGTGACTCATTTCTATCAGAACTACTCAGTGATGTGCACTGGACAATTTCTTACCTAAAACATGAGTGCTCAGAAAAATGGTTTTTAATCATAAAACCTCCTTTAGCAGACCCTGCAATAGGTAGGACTGCAGTAGACTAATAGTGTACAATTCCCCCTAACAGTTAATGGCTTATGAAGAAAATGCTCCACATTTTATCTCTCAAGCTCTCTGAATTATGGATTTCTTCATAATGTTCAGTGGAGTCCTGGAAACCTATCCTTGCAGGGGAAGGACAATGTGAGGAACCCACATGGCACAGCTTTTTCATGGGGAGGTTTTTGCACTGGGAGGACAATCCTTGAAAACTGTCAAGCACAGAGCCTGTAATCAATGGCTTGCCACTGTTATTAGGACCTTTTGTGATCTGCTCTGAGAAAACAGTGGTTCCTGCAGCCCAACTCCAGTGGTGCCCAAGTTCACCTCCAATGCAAAGCCCAAACCCTGCCCAGGAACAGAACTGATATTTCGAGTTGTCCTATTCACAGCAGTGTTTAATTCTCACAGAAGCTACATAAGCTGAACTTGAGGAAACTACACCTCCACATTTCCCTGGATTTCCTCCTCTCTTCCTCCCTGTGGGTGTCTCAAAAAGCTTAGAATAGTCTATGATCTGTAGCACTTTCCCTGTGCTATTGCAGATAATTGAAAAGGTTAGGGGGAGGAAGATTAGTATCTGAGGTAGTATTTATAAATCTAAAGAAATCATTATAATGGTGCTGACCTAGCTCAGGACCAGCTGGACCTCTTGGACCCAGAGGTCAGAGTTTTAGTTCCACAGTCTCTCCTGATTTTACTGTTTCAGAAATGCATATAATGCTAAGAAATTAGGAAGCTGTGTCTCCTTTTGTCTCAAGTGATTTGGCTTTGCTCACCATTCTGCCAGTCCTGTGTCCTTTGAAGAAAAAAAACCCCAACCCTCTCCTACCTGCCACTATTTAATTGTGTATTTTTGAAGGAAGAACTCTGTCTACCTTGAACAGATCCCTGAAGACAATCTCCAGTGCAGACACATAATGACATATGAAAATGAATGGAATGCTCTGAACATTGTGCCTCTGCTTCATAGGCCAATTCTGCCAATCTACCACAATTTGTGATTCTTGAAAGAAGTCCTTGTTGTTAGACAGAGAACTTTAATTCCCCTTTTTCCTGTGTCAACCTAACAAAGCACTAATTCTTAAGGAGCGTAATATTGTGTGTTTGCTGATGTAAAAGGCTCCTGGTATGAAAAAAGCAGCTTTTCCCCTACCACCCTGTGGTGAGAGGCAGACTTTGCACAGCAAGGTGATGTATTATTAGAACTAACAAAATCCACAGAATTCCTTCATGAGATTGAAACAAATTCTGTTTCGTTTGTAACTGTGTTTGTTATTTTTGTTAAACTGCCCCCTCTCAGGTCCTATCCCAAGAAGAAATCCTGTCAAGAAGGATTATTTTTGGCCAATTCTCCTTCAAAGAGTCACAATCAATAATCTTTCTTATAGAAGTAAACATTTGGGAACAGAGTAAAGAATGCTAATCGTAGTTCCTATGGACATCTCACTTTCTCTAAAGGCAACAAATGAAATATTAAAAACTAAGTAGCATTTAAACAAGTCACTCACCGTGAAGTCTGTCTCAAAGCTCACACACTAATCAAAACCAGAGCAACACAAGGGACCCTGGCTTTATAAAAATAATCTTTTCTCCTATATCATCAATTTCATAAAAAGCCTTCAAAATCCACAAGAGTAAAACTGTTTCTCACTTAGAGAGCAAAGAAAAAAAGTGTGTGAGCATTTCAGGTTTTATAAAGGAAGTAATGTAGCAAATTGTAGGCTTCTGTAATTCCATTTAAGTAAGCCAAGTTAAATACATATGGCCTACAAGGTTGTGGGGTGGGAATTTGGTAGGCTCTAGGAATTCAGAAACATTATAATCTCCTTACTATCACTTGTAAGTGGGATATCACTCCATATTTTTTCAGCACTAAGTGGCTTATCAATACAGACTCTCTGAAGAAGAGCTTCAGATTTTCTTGCCTACCCTGAAAACCTTCACTCGGAAACAACACGAGCTGTTTATCAGTCTGCACCAGAACTACATATACAAATATATGTATATGTCATGATAGCACAAATTGAAACATCCCATAACAACTTTCCTGCCAATATCTCTCTACAAAATCATTATGAACCCTGTGCGTATCTGGGCAGGTCTGTGATCTGTCAGGTATTAGAAGTAATCGTTGGGGTTGTTTGTTTGTGCAGCTGTGAGCAGTTACATCAGGAGATGCTGGTGATGCTGGCTCTCAGTAGTCAGGCCATCCATGAGACACTGCAACTGCTTTTTGCTCTCCTCATCCCCTCCTCATCCCAGAGAGAAAATACTGAACTTCATGGAATCAGGAGCAGGTTTCTTCATTGCCAGAGTGGAGGAAAGATCCTTCCCGTTACAGTTGGTGCAGCATTGGCAGCCACACAACCATCAGCCAGAGCCAAATCTCATCTCTTACTAGGCAGCGAGGTACCACAGATCCTCCTCTCTTTTACCCTAAACAGATGGTGTTCCTTCTCTCTGCTCCCCTTTGCTCCTGGCTGCCCTGTGTGGCTTTCTCTGCACATGACCTCTGCATTGTCCACAGTGTGTTGAACTCACTAAAACTGCAAGCAGAGAAGCAAAGAACTGCCCAAACAACCAAAAGGGATGGCAGCCTCCAGAAAGATTCCCTCCTGTACAGGAGATGCACATCAAGTGCCTCGAGGGCTAGAGAGCCAGGGTTGCACTGCATTTTCCAGCCAGAACAGGACTTTAAATACTCCAGACAGCTGAACTGATACAATTTCTGATACAAAGCCAGCTACAATTTCACTAGAATGAGTGTTATATATATACATTCTGCAGTCCCATAGCTGTGAAAATCGTTCCTATGCAACTGTGCTCTGGCATCTCCATTTAGCTTTTAATTGTGCTTCTATCCTTTTCCCTGCGAGGACAACCTAAAACCTATAACACTGCCTGCAAACTGCAACAGCAGCGCTGCCAGGACCTGCAGGAAACCACCAGCCTGCAAGGCCTGATTTGTTTCACTCTCCTCCCTGGGGATTGTAGAACCTCATCCTTGGAGGTGTCTTCAAGCTCAGACAGGAGCATGACACACTTTCCCAGCTTTGTATAAAACTTAATTCAGTTCTCAATTTTTAATTTAAGTGAATTTGGACTAATTAAATTGAATACCCTATGTCAATGAGCCTGAGACCCAAATTCAGTACTGTGTCCAAGCAGAGGTAAAGAACTATTCCTATTCAGAATATCATATCCTTGAATGTGCTTTGCCACAAAGATCAGGAGCAGCCAAAAGCAGGGGATGGCAAACTCTCTTGCCTTGAGGTTAGTGCAGCAGCTCTGCCACCTGAAGAGCAGGGAAAGTGATTTCCTAAGGATGACTGTGAGCTTCCCACTTTCCCAGCATATGTGAGGAACATGGGGAGAACACTGGTGAGCCCAAACCTGAAAGTCAAGGAGATGCACTTCCAAGAACAGGTGCACATTCTTCCCTTTCAAGCCAGGGGATCTTCAGATGGGTGCAGATAATGAGTCCTCATGCTCCCTACTGTTCCTGAAGGAGGGAAAGGGAAGAGAAGCTTCCCCCCAGTCTAGAAAAACATCAGTTTACTGTACTCCTATGTCACCTGCTGGAAATTGGAAAGGATTTTTTGCCTAGGACACCTGATGGTAGAATTTATACCCTTTTTAAGCCTAAGCATGAAAATGTCATGTTAATGTTCAAAGCAAAACTAACCAGCACCAAATTCTTTGACATCAGCTCCTTACTGATGAACTGTGGACCAAAAAATATTCATTGGAATTCTTCTGTTTGGGTATTTTTAATAGAAACGCTTTGTATTTGACTTGAATGAAAGCAGACAGCATCCTTTCCATCCAACACAGCAAACAGGCCAAGGATACATCAATCATATCAAGAACATGGTCAAAAGGTTGGCTGTTTTTCTCTAAAGTTACTTAAAATAAACTCATCACTAGTAAGGATGTGAAATGAAATGTTCTGTTATCACAAACATCAGAACTTCAGAAGGCAATACAAAATTAACACACAGCAAATATTCTAGTAGAGCTTTCCAGATCCATTTACAATGAGATTGGAGATGATACCAAATGGGCTGCAAGCCCCACTATTTGTACATGTGTTCAAATAGTTAAGAAACAAGTAACCTGACTATATATTCTTTGTTGATTCCAGACAAGCCCTTCAGGCTTGTGTTGACCTCACTGCATACCCAGCATTATGCACATTCTTAACTTCCACTGTTGCAATAATTCCTATAATATGAGGTATTTCTGTGAGTATTTGCAGGACTGGATCCTAACTCTGAGCTGGTATTCACACAGCTATTCAGGAAAATTAATCCAAATTAACTAAGGGCTTAATTTAAAGCAGATTAGTTAAAATGCATTTAACCCTGTAAAGACTTTTCAAAATTAAAGTAGCCTTAATTCAGCTTTGTATAAAGCTTAATCCATTTTTCAATTTTTAATTTAAGTGAATTTGGACTAATTAAGATGAATGTCCTATGTAAATGAGCCTGAGGCCCTAATTCATTACTGTGTCCATGCACAGGTATAAAACTATTCCTTGAAATCATAGCCTTGAAATCAGCAGTTTTCAGTAAGGTGCATACAGGCACTTAAATATATTCCTGAATCACATGCTTAACTGCTTTATATTCTTAAATCTTTTGAGAATTATAGTTTGATGGTAAGGAAAAATCATAGCCCAAAGGGCTGAGGCAGATAAATATTTTTCATTTACTGTCCTTCAGATGATACCAGTTTCTCCAGTGTATGTACAGCAATCTTCAATCATTGTGTTCTGTAGGAAATCTCTGATTGACACAGAATTAAAAACTGGTTCTTCAGGCTGGAATTATTTTTTTTTTCCTTAAAAGGGGAAAAGAAGATTAATCCTTCATTTTCTGGAAAGATTTCATAATAGGGTGTTGTTTTCTCAACCCAAACTGGTAAAATACCATATCCATTCCCAATGGAAAAGATTAATTTCAGCAGTTGTATTTATCTAGGATTTTACATCTCAGATTTTGCACCCTTTTTTCAAAGCTCTCTTTACATGGAAGTGTTTGAATCTAGATTATTTTCTTGCTGGATATATAGCAGGAAAGTAAAAAAAACAAACCCCAACACAAAAATCTTAATATCAAGGTCTGAATGGGTGCCAAAGTTAAGTTTAAATATTCAATGTCAGTTACATTTGTGCTTAACTACTTCATAGAAGAGAGGCAAAATTGTGCAGTAGTATTATTTCTAGCAATGTAGCAGCAAAGATACGCTAAGAGGCAAGTTGTCTCTAAAATAAAATTTGCCAGCTAAATTAGGCCTGCAGCCAGGAAGGCTATTCAGAGAGTCATGGAGCCTAGGGAGATGTCCCATGTCTGCTTACTCAGGGTGGGTTGGGGAAGTCAGCTCACACATGACACAGCTCAGCTCTTGAGCCTCCCAACTTACCATCCAAACATGAGTTCCTTCAGCTTCCCCTGGCACTTGAGGAGTCCTAGTGAACATTGCAACAGAACATTGGGCATGAAACTCCAGGATGCTAAAGACCTGAGATGTTATGATGTATAGATAACACGTTCTATCATAATAGAGAGAACCAACACGGTTGTACTTTCATGAAGAGCCCAAGCAAATACTCTTCACCTCTCAGCAAGACAGTACAATTTCTGGACACAAGCTGGCAGAGATACAGCTTACTCACACACCTTCATGTGACTTTCCCTTACCAGAATGGATATGGGTGGTAGCAGATTGAATATGTCTGCACCACCACATACCCACAGCTCAGTCAATGCCATGATGCCATTATGAGTGATGCCCACAACAAAACTGAGACTTGACAGCTCTGTACACCCATTTCACCAAGTGTCTGCATTTTGGTTAGTCTTCCCCAAAGAGGAGTCTTTCTTTATCTTTTTCTAATTCATCCTGTGCGGGTCCTTCAAAGATGTTTATCAACATCTCAGGCAGGCACTGTAAAGAAAGAGGAAGAGCAGGTGTTGGAAAGAGAATCAAAGGCAATGACCACCATCCTGCTCAATGGCTACCTAATTCCTGCTGTCGGGAACAGCAACTTGTTTGTCCCTCCTTTCTATTACTGCCCTTCCCTACATTATTTTTCTACTGACTGGTGAAGTAACAACTATCACCTCTCCCACTTTAATAAAAAAGTGACGAGAAAAGATATTCACGACAATACAGACATGGTTGCCTTCCGTCATGCTTTGCAAAATGGCCATGTTGTGAACATGGCAGTCAGCAGCATAATGTGCAGGGGACACTATGTGTAAATGGGGCTTCTTTGTAATTCCACTGTCATCGTTGCCAGAATTTCCATGGCTCACTTTTAGTTGAAGGGCTGTTTCTTCCACACTGTGACAAAAGAGCTTTTTAGATGTGTTTGAAGGCTGTTAGCCACCACCACATGCCAGCCGTTCTCTCCTTGTGTTCTGTAGCTGCTTCACATCAAGCACCCAGTGGTCTCTGCACTTCCTGCTGCCTCCTCTTGAACCGAGAGCTTTCACTGTTCTTCAGTTTGCAGATGTGGTGCAGATGAGGAGCAGTGCCTACCTGAGGTGTGTTCTGTAACAGAATCTCTCCAGACACAGAAAAGCAGCTTCTCCTGTGCACACATTAAGCTGGCAGCATTTAACTGGCATCTAGATAACAAGGACATCCACTTCCCTGCAAAACATGCTCAGGACTTGCAGCCATGAAATGGACTTGATAGCCTTTAAATTCTGTTTTACTGTGCTGGCTTCCAGAGATGGCTTGGAGCCGACGTGGCAGCTCATTAACACTCAGTTAACACTTCTCTACATAGCACAGCACTGGCTTTTACATTCTCTGGTTTGCGTGGGCAATTAAAGGAGGGGTAATAGCTTAAGAGATACAAAATATTATGAACAAATCAGTTTTTAAAACATTGAAAACAAAAAGCTACAATGCACTGAAAACACCATTTGTGATTATGGATTCCAGAAGCATTACTTTTACCTCTCCAAGTTTCCAATGCAAGTGATTTCTGAGAGTCCCAGCTTCATGTACCAGAGACAGACATCTACAGAGGAGCAGTTCATTATCTGAGGAAGCACGCCCCTAAATCGGCTTCTGTTTTCAACCTTACAGCAGCATCTGTTTTATTTAAAAAGCCTATAGCTCACTTTTAACTTTCAGGCTGCAAAAACAGGGAGAGTGCAACTCAAACTTTCTTTGATGCTGTATCCTTCAGCTCTGAAAGCTGGAATGATCTCTTCTTGCAAATAAATCTGCAAAAGAGGAAGTGAAAATGTCAGACTGCATTTGATTGCCAGAAAACCAACTCTCTCCCACAATAAAAGAGAGTAAACCCCTTGTGAAATGGGGATCTTGTCTACTAGTTGCCTCAGACCTCAGACAGCACAGTGAGAGCGTGCAGGAGATTAATAGGCAGATTATCTTCCAGCCCACCCCACTGCAGTGTCTATCTGAACTAACAACTGGCCTTGTGCTGAAATCCCACCTAGGCTGCTCTCCATCTGTGTGAACCTCAGTCCAGCAGCCACCCAGACTCTAACAAGGGACTGGCAAACACCCACCTGCCAGCCAAGGAGGAGGAGGGCACTCCAAAGGTGGCCAGCAGATGCCCTGAAAGCCTACACAGCTCTCCATGGATACCTAGCTCTCCCTGCCTCAATGACTTCTATCAGATGGACTCTCCTGGAATGCTCAGCAGGAACAAAAAGTGCCTCTCTCTGCACAGGGCTTTGGCAGGCAGCACTTCCATTCTTCCCCCACGACTCAAGCCTGCCAGGAGAGAACCACACTTTTTTGACGGTTAGAGGTACCCCTTGCACTCCCCAGCTCTGCAGGACATCCTGAGTCTTTTAAATGCCCCTTTCTTGCTTATCCAGACACTGGTGGCCTGAGGGAAAAGGGGCAGCAGAGCTCCACTACTGCAAAGCTCCACCTGGCCCAACCAGCCCTGCTGGAAACCACTGAGGGTGTCTCTCTGTGGCCTTGTGTTGTGCCAAGTAAACAAACCCATGCAGCACATTTGCAAAGATGGATTTTCAGCTGTGCCAGAAATGCCCAGGCCCAGACTGAGTCATTAGGCAGATTTCAGCTGGATGCCCGTGCATGAACTCTGGCGTGTTGCACATGGAAGATGTTGGGCAGCAGCTGAAGAAGTAGCTCCTGGCCTCTGGCAGGAGCTTCTCTCATGGTGAAGAAACAGTGCTACCTTTGGCAAGCTAAAGGCACTGAGCTTTATTTTGGAAATGTGATTGCTAACAGAGATGGAAAGCAGTAGGAGAAGCAGTGAAACAGCATATATTCAGAAAGAAATCTCTGTTTGGCTACAATGCCCAAGAGGAGTGCCACAAAATCCTCTTTAGTGTAGGGACAGATGGGACAAAGTCAAGCCTCATGCAGCCTGGGGTTTTGCTCATATTTGAAGAGGAAGCAATGAAAGTGTAAAGATTTTTACTGACTTCTGCTCTCCCCTTTTCCTTTCTTCCCAGTTAGCCCTTAAAACACTCAGCTGCAGCCATCTTTCTAGTTGATCAGTCTGGGTCTCCTGAATGTTTTCTTCCCAGTTGGTTGATAAACTGTAATTCATCATAATACCATCTTTGGGTTTATTTTTTCAGATCTACCACTAATTCAGTGGGGTATATATTCAAACACTGATTTCAAGTGTTAATCTTGATATAAGTTAAAAAATTGACATCTCCATATTCTGAATTCTCCTGTCATTCTTGCCTATTTTATCTTCTGGACATTGGAAGCCCGAGTTTCCAGGAGGCAGCAAAAGCATTTTGCTTACCCCAGCCATAGAAAAAGCTAAGCAATCTCACTAATTTTTCATTTTACATTAAAAATACAGCTTTTCATGTTCTTTACTTGCCAGAATACCCCAGATCAGAAATACAAAATATTTAGATGCTCATAAATTGGCCAAATGTGACTCTTTGTTACAGCAAAATAGAAAAGTGCAACTTTCCACAGGCAAGGAAGGATCTTCCCAATATAATACTATATTCCTGCTGAAGTTCTTATTTGAGATAGAAAAACAAAGTTTTACAGCCAGTCTGATTTTGAGAAATGGCTATCTTAGATGAAACCTCATCATTCCTGTCTCCCTCTCACAAAAAAAAAAAAAAAATCAACTTAGGTTATGTAGAACAGAAAATTACAACTCCAACAATTAAAGTTTGGTAAAAGGTCTAAAAAAAAAAGTTCTAATAGGAAGTGTCAGGTGAGTTTAAGTGAAAAAATTACTACCTGCTTCATCTGTAATGTCTTCATTATTGGGACCTCAGATATTATGGTGATAGTTGCTCAGACTAATATTCCTACATTAATCTCTTTTGGTGATATTGGAAAAATGCCTGTGAGCTAATAAGTGCTCAGCACCTGGGAGGATCAGATTTGATATAAATGAAGTATTTTTTCTAGGTCTTTGGCACGTAGCTACATGCATAAGAAGCAGAAAATAGGACAAAACCATCAAAGTAATATGAAAACACGTGATGGTGATTTATTAAAAGATTTACAGCTGAAGAATATGAATGCCCCCTTTTTTGCCTCTATATGTGATGTACCAGCCCATCTCCCATAGCTCTTTGAAGGCAGAGAATCCAGAAGTAACAGCTGAATTCTCAAACCAAAAAGCCAATGAGCTGGAATATTCCCCTCAAAAGAGATGATGTGGTTTTATTGAAACGACTCTCCAAGTGGCTGGCTCTCAGAGTGTGGTGAGGGAGCCAGCCGTCTCTTGGAACAGATTTGGCATAAATGAGGAATAATCCAGGGCAGTGTCCATGCCAAGCCTCTTGTCATTACTCGATGGCACTGCTGGGATGTTTGGTCTCCAGACCCTTGACTCCGAGAAGCTCCAAGGCTTCCCCTTGGCCAGCAGCTTCACTCCAGCTCATTGCAAATAAGGAACCAAGAGCAGCAGAACCAGGATTTTCAAGAAGGGCATAATGAAAAGGAGCCTGAGCTACAGGGAGGAGATTACAAGGCAGCACTGCCAACTAATGCTGCTGGAAACAACGCTTGTGATAGCATCTCCTCTGCTGGGAACGAGCACAAATTCCAGCCAAGCTTGAATTCCAGTAGACTGCAGGGCTATTTCAGAAAAAAAGCCATCAGATACCCTGAATGGAAGATCTTCTTGCTCTTGCCCGTCTGCCTGATGTGAGTGAGTTGTTATATTCACAGATGCCTTGGTTTACAGAAATATGAAATAACTACAAGTAACTGCAAAAGCACCACCACATTTACCCAGCATAAATAAACACATTGTGCTCACAAACTACTGGGTTTCTTTAGCATGCAGTACTGTGGCTCAAGACCTTACAGAACAAATGAAAACAGAGTGCATAAAGATCCGTGATGTTTGTTTCACTACACAGCATATGTAACATAAACTTTGCATCCAAATTTACGGGTATTCTTTACTGCTTTCCATGTGCAAATTGCCAAGCTGAACATCAACAATTGGTTTAGTTTCAGAGAAAGTTGCACACAAGAGGTGGAATTATTTGCAAAATAAAATGAAGTGTTGATGATCCTGTCCTCACCATATGATAAAAGGATATTTCACTGAGCTTCAGGATGCAGAGTAACAGCATGGTCCCTCCTGTGATCTCGCTCAGGGAAAGGTCAGATAGCTAGAGAAATTATATTTACTTTTGGAGCATTCAGCTACATAAGCTGCCAGCTGGGAAAAAAGTGTCAAGTGACTCAGAGGGAGATGCTTCTCCACCCCCAACATGAATCGAAGCTATGAAGGGTTAACAATGAGAAATGGTGGATGATGGTTCAATCAACAGATCTGTGCCCACTGTTCCAAAAAGAAAGCCCTAACGTTCCCAAAGTAGGGAGGATTCTCCAAAGCATTTAAAGCCATTCTCTATTTCACAGATGAAAAGGTGCGTACACATCCATGTTACCATGGAGAAAACGACATCTTTCCTCTCTCCTACTTGCGGATTTCAGGCTTTGAACTTTAGATTAATACAGGTCATTTTTTGCCTTTAGCTACCCTTCACCACAACACAGATGGTCCTGAAACTGTAAAGTTAAACCATTTACTAATGGACCCATAGGGTTAGATTCAAACCCCAAACATTACACAAAAACTTTCAAGCCTTTGGTACATTTAAACCTGGCATTGCATTTTGCACGGAACCTATTTTTCTGACACGTTGGATCAAATTCTGAAGCCTGACCACTTGGGTCAGACTCTGATAGCTTTCACAATAAGCAGCATTTTTTTCCCTTTAAGAGCCACAAATTAATAGATTTTTTAAAAATGAAGACAGGAACGTGACACTTTCTAGCATTTAAAATCTGGATTCAAATCCGTATTTTATAGGTTGGGTCTAACCCACAATCAAACTCATTTGGCAACACTTTCTCTTCTAATTGAGGTATCTAGTTCAACACGAATGAAATACTTCCACAGTTAAAGATGACACTAAAAAGCTTTTTCCCAACAGTTAATTGAAATTAATTTTAAAGCAGTAAAAGTCTGATTATAGAATGATGTCACTTGCATGGATCAACTTCATTCTAACATTAGGCTAAGTCAAATGAACAAAGCTAATGAAGGTGAGAAGAGTAGCAGTGTTTTTAGCTGAAATTAATACTTTCAGCACTGATGTTAAAACAAGTAGTAATCTCCTAATCTTTACTTTGATATGTGGTTTATTTCAATATACACATTAGTGGAAGGACATCAATTAATTAGCAAAATGAAAAGAGAGATCTCTAAGGCAAGAATTATTTTTAAAAATTTAAACATCATTGGCCCTTACGCTGTTCTCTTTAACCTTAAGTTTTGCTGTTGGACACTGAACCTAACTTCCCCAACGCATATATTGCTCGTGCTCCCAGTGTTAATCTGACTGGTGTTCTCTGTGGGTTTCAAAGAGTGAGAACTCAGCAAATACAGAAGCAGTACAGAACAGAGACTGTGCAAAAAGGGTATTTTCTCATTCCTCATGCACCAAACCAGCACGCTGTGATTCCCCAGCTGCTCCCAAGGGATCTCTTGGGGAGCAACATCAATCTCTGCCCCACTGCCCATGGAAGGCAGAGCTCATGCAGGGCTTGGGGAGGGAGGGGATCTTCCATACCTGCCCCCCACACATAGCCAAGGCAGCACCAGGACACTCAGAGCCAGAATTCAGGACTTGTCCTTGTTTTCCCCGGTTTAGATGTATCTATCCCGTTTACAGAGGAGAGCAGCTGCTCACCACCACATCCCAACACACCTGAGAAAACTCTGACCTGAGAAAATGAGTGAACTTCTATCCCAAGTCCTGCTTTATCAGCAACATTTTCTATTAACAACATTGAAGTAGAAAAGATCTCATGGTTAATTGAATTTGAGGTTGTTTATCATAGAAACAACATCACAAATTCTCTTCCACAAAATTACCAAGCACAGTCTAATAAGAGAAATTATTTGCCACCACCGCCACTCTTCCTGGGACACTTTTCCAGAACCTCCCAGCTGGGATAACTGGAAACTTACTTCTATTTTCTAGCTTCAATTAATATGCCCCTGGGGATTTTTACTATAAGCAATGATAAGCAAGCCAAAAAGAGCTTAGTGTAATTCTTGAAACATGAGCAAGCAAAGTCATTAGGAGAAAGCACCTCTTGGGAAGTAAGCAAGTTAGAATTGAAGGTGTAAGAGGAAATGAGCATCCATTGTTCTTATAGTCACCATTGACAGATGTTAATTGAATTTTCTGGACCTACATAAACTTTTATCTGGTTTGTTTTTAATATGAGGAACATGGTGCTATTATTTAGAACCAAGGAAAATTGTACCTTAACTCTCCTCTCACCACCTAGACAACAACATGCACTTCAGATTTATGGATACCAAAGAACTAAATTATGTTTATGGAGATTATAATAGAAAATTTTAGGTACATTCCAATCCATAAAATGCTCAGACTTAATTTATTTGTAATAGAAAGTGTGTATGTTTTCATACTGCCATTTTCTAGCCAGTTCTAGTTGCAAGAGGGAAAGGATACAAAAACTTGAATTTAAGTTTAATTTCTGAGTTTACAAGTGACTCAGCCTGTGTTCACACACCAGTCCCTTATCCTCCTTCTGTCTCCATTTCCTCATCTTTAAAATATGGGTAATAATACTTCTGTATCCCTGGAGTGTTTCTTAAGCTTAATTAATTCAATGCCTTACAGAGTGCTTTCTGATACAGATATGGGAGTGCTAGAGATATCCAAAGAACTCTATTTTAGACTACTTGTAAATAAATCAGCCCATGCTTTCTAGATCTTATTTTTACTTCAGAATATGACTGACCTGGCCTCAAGTGATCTTCTCTCATAGAAAAGGCATTGGCAGCCAGGTCTGCAGCCAGAGTTTTCTCCCAGGCCAGTAGCCCTCCCTTGCCTGGGGAATGTGAGAATGTGGCTGCAGGCCAAGTCCCTGGTGCACAGAAGGAGGGAATTGGAGCACCAGGCCCCTGGCCAGCACTTGCCAACCAGTGCTGCAGTTTTCTCATAGAAAGCTAACAAGAAATTGCACACACCCAGGGGTTTTGCTCCATGGAGTGCTCTGCAGCTGTCCTGCTAGGAAAGGAATGGGACACGGGAGCAGAGAGCTCTGCAAGAGCGCAGGGGCCCCTCGGACCTTGAAGGAAGGGGAAGGAGAGGTCAAAAATTCTGGCTAGTCCTGTGCTTCATTAGGTCTGTAGCTCCCCAAGTCAGATTGCCTAAGGCAGAACACCATTTTTGGAGCTGAAACTCCAATGCAAAGCCAAAGATGGGGGGCCAAAGATGGGATCAAGGTTTTTCATCTGGAGTTCAAATGTTTATATAGATTCATCTGCAAATGTATGTGGAGTAGGGGAGGAATGATTTGCCTATTACTTCTCAGTCAGGAAGGGTCTGTTGCTCTCTACACTGGAATTAACCAGGGCAACTAGGATTCTTTTCCTGCAATACATCTGTTAAAGCTGATTTTGTTCCTCCAGGCAAAAATTACTCCAAAGTTGTCTGCTGGCTTGCCATGATGTATGTTTGAAATGAAAAAATGGCTTGTCACAAAAAAAGTGTGGTCAAGAAGTTAGGCAGCAAGTTCAGACTCAGGAAGGCCAGGGTCCATTCCTTATCCTGCCAGAGGCATGAGAACAGTACTTGTACTATCTGCAGAACTCCTCCTTGGGAATGCAAAGTGCCTGGCACTATTTTAAGTCCCCCCATCTCTGTGTCTCAGTCCCCCATGTGCAAAATGGGAGACAATAGCAAAGAAGTCTCACAGGGACTGTGAGATGATGAGAAGCTAAAGAAAGAGAGGCCATATGTGTTCCTAAAATAAGTAACAGCATGCATAGGGCTATTTTGGGACAATAGAGCTGTGCTAGCTTTGCATGCAACTGCCTCCACCACAGCAGATATGAAATCACAGACTCACAGAATGGTTTGGGTTGGAAAGCACCTTTAAAGGTCATCCAACCCCCTCTTCAATGAACAGGGACATAGGAGTTTACATCTGTGGAGTTTAAAAAAACCCCATGTATTCATTTATGTATATTATATTATGTTTCTAAGGTAGATTATTTGAGGACTTTGACTGCTCAGGTGATAATATTCAGGAGTTCTGGCAGGTACTGAACTCCACTTTACAGTGGCATAGATAATGCTGTGAGTTAGTGTCAGGCAGTTTAAGAGGTATGGCATTACCAAGTTGTTTTTTTCTAAGGGTGATGTCCAGGGAAGGGAGCAGTGGTTTGGTGACTGCCTGGGGCACTTGCTGTTCCCTGGCTGCCCACACAGACAGGGAGGGTGAGGTGAACACCAACACCATGTGCAGGAGCAGAGTGGTGCAGTGAACAGCAGCAATGGTGCTAACACTGTCTCATTTCAAGTTTCTGCCTGAGGCTCTAAATATCAGACTTAATCACCTAAAGTGCCTTGTGGTAGCTTATGCCCTTCTGCAGGTCTAACTTTTTATACCCACCTTGGAACAATAAAAGATAAAAGCTTTGAAATATATAGCTGTAAAATAAAGAGCATTTGGGGCACACACATAGCTTGTGACTTTTTGCCTTCCTTAAGGTCTCACAAACTTGTTTTTCCTTGTCAGGTACAGCCATGCCCCAGACTGTGGCATAATCCAAGTAGCAGGGAGAAAAGAGGACACCAGAGAGGATCACTGGAACTCATAAACAGACTTTCAGCAACTGGAGATGAGAACAGGTCACAAGGTTTGCTGAATGCATGTCTGGCCTCCAGGTACCTCATCACCCAGAAATAGTTAAGGTATTTATTTACATGTGGACCTAGCAATTTGGCTTGTGTTCAACACAGAGATTGAAGTCTGATTTGATCACATAAATCAGACTTCCACCTTATAAATTGGTCTTCCATATGTATGCAATAACACATATATGATACATTTCTTATTGTTGTTTAAATTAGAAATGTCAGAGATGCTCACTGCCTTTTAAATTTCTGAACAGATGCAGAAGTTGGATTGTGAAAAATTACTGTTGAAAATTAGCCATGCTTCCCCAAATCTCAAAAATACTCACATTTGTGTTAAACTGCTTTACATATTCTAATTTATTTGCTCTTATTTATGGATACTTCCTAGGTTTCTTTGCCAGAAAATAAAGCATGTAAGTATGTGTACATGCAAGATAAATTATTAGACAGAATTGCTACAATCATCATAATTTTCACTCAGGGCTCAACTCTGAAAGGTGCTGAGCACCATAGCTAGATACACTTGAAGTCAAGAGAATGAATGTGCTCACAGAGATCAGTGTAATATACATTAAATACAGACATAATTGGAATGATTTGCTCTACCAGGCATAACTGTAAGGTTTTGGCAGGAGAAGGGGCTGTAGGGGTGACCTGTGTGGGAGATGAAGGGTTGCCCTGGGCTGGTCACAGACATTTCCAGCTGGCTTTGCAACAGCCAACACTGACCCACGGGTGCCCCAGGAGCAAACCAACGAGAGGAGCATATGGTGCCTCTGCAAAAACATATTGAAGAAAGGTGGTGGCCACTAAACAAGAAGAGATGCCAGAGAAGGAGGGATGCCAGAGCTGCCACAGAACAAGCAGGGGCATGAGAGATACCAGAGCAGGGGAGACACTGGAGAAAAAGAGAAACAAGAAGATACTGATCCAGAGCAAAACAGGGGCAGAGGAAAATGAGAGGCTCGAGCAGGGGTGAGGAGTCTCAGGAACAGACAGAGCTCTGTGGGGACTGTGGCCCATGGAAGAACCTAATTTGAGCATTTGAGTTGGGAAATGAGCAGTGAAAGAAAAGGAAAAACCACACAGTGACCACCTTTGTCTGTGATGTCCATTGTCTCATCAAGGGGCTGAAGTGTGCAGAGAGGGGACTGGGGATGGAATGGGGCAGGGAAGGAGAGCTTTTACAGAGGGAAGTGTATTTTCCCCCAGTGTAAGTCTTCTTTATTTCTCAATACCAGCATAAAGACTTAAAAGTTTATATTAATTGCAATAAAATAAATTCTGTGAAATTGCCCAACAAAACTCTTGTTTTCCTCCTACAACATTTGGAATAATAACAATAGAATCAACTGAAAACCTTATTCCAAACCTGAAATAACTACCTACAGTTTAGGAAAAATGAGAACCTTTCCCCTCAGCTGTCTTTCCTCATGTTTTCATCATATTTACCCCAGATCCAAATAAGTCTGCATTTTATGAATTGGACAATGCCCAATAACTATGGGAATTAAAAGATAATAATGTGCTAAAACACTGACTGCCAGATCTAGACAGACACGAGGGACAAGAAGAAATGTTTTTCCCTGACTATCCAGCTGCTTTGAATTCAGCTGAAACACAGTCTCTCTCTGAGAAACCCAGAGAAAATGGCTTGCAGTGTGCAAAGCTGACCTGCCTGCTCACTTGGGAGGGACTCAACCAACCCAGGACATGGAAGAAGTGACATGAGCCTTCTGAGGAGGGGGCCAGACTTCTCCCTGTCCCAAAATACGTTAGGCCCAGGAGAAGGGATGGGATGGGATGCTAGTAAGCCTAGCTGATTGTTGGACATTGCTGGCCCTCACCCAGCCTCTCTCATCACCGAGTGCTTGAACTTGTGAGAACTGGACAGAGTCCCTGCAGGGCTGGAGCCAGCTAAGTGCCGAGAGAGTGGAGTTTCTCCATCTCCAACTTCATCTCCCTTGGTGTGTTGAGAATTCCCCACTGCCCATCTGACCAGCCCAAAAATGCTGAGGAGCTTGAGAATGAGCCCTGACTGCTGTTCAGCACTCACAAGCCAGATAGACCTTGGAGTCTCCCCATTTTTCCATCCTAAATGCAGGAGTACTGCAAGCACTGAGGTTAAAATAAACTCAGATTTTAAGCGCAGTTCCTGCAACTCTTCCCCACATTCCCCATTTGTACCAAACAGGTTCAAACTTCAGTATTTTCTGGACAGAAGCTGGAAAGGGCCGGGAACTTTGCAGAAAAGCTTTGGATGATTTATGGCCAAGCCATTGCTAATTCACCAAGGGTGTCCAATTTTTAAGTATGATTGCCTTTTCAGTCACTCCACAGAGCTCCAGCTAGAACAAGGGCTGGGATTAGCACTTTAGGGGATGTATAATCAACAGTCTGCAAGGCTGAGGTATGCAGACACTATTTATCTCAATGAAACTCTTTTTACATTATGATGACCTGAATTTAATTACATCAGCTTCATCCATCAGCTGACATGCAGTTGCAGTCTCTCCAGTTAGATTGTCTCTCAGATCACTGAACTTGCAGCATAACCAAGAAGACATCCACCCTTAAATCATCTTCCTTAAAGCGTGGAAACACACAAGTTCTTTTAGAAAAGAAAATACATATTCTTTTCTTTAGCAGAGCCTCTCTGTCAGGCATGTTGAGTCTGGTATAACAGTGTCCTCTAAAACTTTACTGGCTTACTTGTTTTGTGCAAAGTAGCACTACACAGCTGCTCTTTATGGACTGAAACTTTTACCTGGCACTGAAATGATCCTTGGCTTCATTTTATGAAGCTGAGGAAAACCTCAACCTGTGATTATTTTGTTAGCTTTAAAAATGACTTTTGTTTTCACATGCCTTTAGTACTCTCTAATTGTGCTAGGGAGTTAGCTACATAATTTCCCTGTGTTGATTTGGAAACTATTCTTTCTGCCATAAGATCCATGTGTGTGTTTGTAGCATGGAAAGTTTCAGTTTGTGATTCAAAAGCTGCCATTCAATTAGATACGGACATTTCAACTTCAGCTTGGCAAAAACACTGCAGTGATTTCCCAACATCACAGATGCTTTATCTGCACACAAACCCTCCAGATGCTCATGCTGTCTCATACATGCTGTTGAAGGCTGTCCAACAATGCTCCAAGATCCTAAAAGCTTTAGGATTTACAAAATCAAGCTCAACTGCACTCAACAAATCACCAAAATATGAAGAGTACAGGCACTGCAATGAAAACATTGACCACAATGAGCAGGAGCTGAGCACCTCTGGAAGATTAACTCAGGAAGGAAAAGGATCTCCGAAAGTTCCAGTTGTTTTGTTCTGTTGTTGACAACTGATCTATCATTTTGTTTTAAAGACAGGCAAGAGCAGGTTCAAACCTTTAGGGCCTGACTCAGAGCTCACCCTGTAATCAGAAAAAAAATGCCATAGCTGTAGGGGGTGGTGGTGTAGGTCTCTGATGTGTCTTTGAGAAAACATAAATTAATAGACTAAAACACAATAAATAGCCAAATTTCATGTGGCAAACATGTTTTTGAAAGCTCTATTTTTCATGTTAGTTTTAATTTTGCTTTTAGCCCTTCCTAGTTGCTTGAAATGTTGCTGCTTGCATCTATGACCTTAGAGAATGGAGCACCATTACACTCAGCTGCAAGGATCTTCCATTACAAACAAGCCCCCAGCCTTGCCCAAACCCATCTCTGCACTTCTTAGGCCCCTCAGAGACTGCAGCCTCACCTCATAGGTGAAGAGGGAAAAAGTGCTTGGCATCATGACGACAGTGCAGAGAAAGATACCAGGAAGAAAAGAATTTATGGTCTGAACCCATCCACGGGAAACAGGCAGTTTCTAGTGGGACTTCCCTGCAAACAAAGTCACCATCACCATGGGGATTTCCACTGCAGCAAGAGAAATAACTCCAAACTCTCCCCACTGGGACTGCACTTCTGATTAAGACATCTCCCAGCGGAGGAATGGAGCAGCCCATTGCCCCACACCATAGCATCTGATAAGGGAGAGGAGAATTTTCACTCATTATGTTCTAAGTCCTGTTTTTGCCAGGGGAAAGGACTCTGGAGCATTTTCTGGCCATCAGTAAAGGAGGGATGATGAGCAATCAAAATCAGTCAAATAATGTAAGAACAGTGCTTGGACGAGTTTTGGGAATTATGAGGGGTTTGTCTCAAAATTCCTTTCAATGGAATATGTTGTGAGAGAAATAATATCTGATGTGAATATCAGTTCAGCAAAACATTAAATGGGCTCTTCATGTAAAGTTAAACATAAAATAAAAATTAATCCCAGGCAAGTATAATCCACAAACTTCCCAAGGCTCTTCTCAGGTACTTTGCATGGATTTATTGCTAACTTGACCCAAGAAACCACAACACTCAATCTATTCCCATTTTTCTCTTCTAGGAATGGGCCAAAATATTTTTTTTTCTCTCAGAAAATTACTTTAGTAAGTAAAGAAGAAATATTCCCTACCTTTCTGCTCCTGAAGATGTTGTGGGGTTATACCATAGACTATAACAGATTCTCATAATTATACAAGTGTTTTCCTTGATCAGAGTTTGGAGGAGAAAATGGTATATAGCAGTCAAATGCTAAATATAACCTACTGAAGTCGCTAGAGAAGGCCTGGCAGTGCCATGGCTGAATTTGGTTGGGCTTCACATATGTGAAAGGTTTGTTTTAAAAGCACAAGAATGTCAAAAGGATAGAATTAGTATAGTGAGATATATTCTCAGCAGTCTGAGAAGGCTGTGTGCAGGTTCTGCGGTAATGAGTCTGATAAAATCTCTCAGGTTCATCTGTGCCATCCTATACTCTTTAGCAGCACAGGGAAAATTATCTTCCAGAGCAAGAGCAATAAATTTTGGATCTGAAAAATATTTAGCTCCTGGGACTGTAGCTATGCATGCAGATAGGAAGTAGAAATGAGAAGCATGTTAATCTGCCCAGCCTCCTGTTAGCCCAGGGATGGGCTTTTCCTTGCTGAGGGTCAGAGACCTATCTAGCCCCATTACCACCTACCTTACCTAAAAGTGAAAAGAATCCCACAGCAAGAAATTAAGTCACAGGTCACAACCAGCCAACAGTAAATATCTCCTATCCTTGTGCTCAACAAAACTTTGAGGAGCATGAATCTTACCTTCTTGTCTGTAACTGTAAAGCCCAACACACACATCACACTGCAAAAATTAGAATTTCCATAGTGGAACACTATAGGTTCCAAAATGGCCCCCACTTTATTAAGCACTGTTCTGTTCATAGCTTTCTTTATGGAATGCAGAGTGTAAGGGCTTTCTGCAGACACAGAAAATAAAGAAAAAACAGCATTTAAAGATTTAACTACCATATGGACTTCAGAATGAGGCAATTTTTTTCCAGTCTTCCTGATGTAATTTCTTTGTCTGATTTACAAAATAAAGCACTGCTCCCTCTTCCTTTCTGCTTCACTAGGATGTTATGAAGACCATACATACAGTACATTGAATATGCAAAATAGTATTTAACTGATCTTGCATCCAATAATCAGAAAAACATGTTCCTTTAAATTCCATCTAGTTTTATTGGAAAATTATTTGCTTCAGAAAATTTGTTTCTGGCACTTTAAAACACTGTACTGTATGATAACTTGGGTTTATCCTCATCATTTATTGACTTGTTAGGCCATTTCATTTAGTGTTAATGATGCAAACCACCTTGTTTAATGCTTTGATGCTGCCCAACATATTATTGCTTTGGTCTGCAGAATAGAGCACTTTCAATATCTCTCCTTTAAAAAACATTATCATTATTTAATTTTTATTACATATAAGTTTTACAAAAATGCCATCTCAGAACAAGTAATTTGTAGATTAACTAACACCACAACAGCTTTTAAAAATCACTGCAGTGTTCCAGAGCATTAACCTAAGACATCATAGCAAGAATTTTATGAGCTCTTGTGTTTGGGACAAGTACTATGATTAATTCACACTACAATGTCCCTTTTTAAGAGCCAGATTCAGTACAGTGCCATGCAGTGTCACTGCAGCATCACTATGCTGGAATGTCATGTTTATTGACACAAGAATGTCTTAGGCAGAACCTTTCCAGAGAAAGAGACTGTGTGGTTTTGGGGGTAACCTTTACCTGAACAAAGTTCCTTGTTCAATGTCAAGAGCGTGATTTTTCTGATTTTTAGTCGACGCTGACTGGCTGGGGCAAGCAGGAGTGAGAAGCTGAGCTGCTTCAGGGAAATACTGCAAGGCTCTTTTATTATTTAGGATTACTGATGACATTTCTGCTCTGCTCCTACTGGATGGAGCAGATCTTTGGGTTTCATTTATACTTTGAATGGTTTATAAGGAGGTAAATATTTTCAATGTACTTCAAGAAAGGATGGTATAGAGATTCAAGAAAAAAAAAAAGACAGTGAATTCTGCAAATGTACAACAGAGTCTCAGATCCATGATAAGTATACATAAAAATAGGATTAGGGTCCTCAAAAAAGTAACTTTCCATCAGCAAGGTTCTTGTTTTCCCAGATCTTACTGTAGTTTTTGGGTTTTGTTTGGGTTTGTTTGTGTTTTTTAAGAAATAGAAAAAGCAAAATTTAATCAGAGAGGTCAATCTAAAGCACCTTTTACCCACCCACAAAGTAGGCTGTATGGTTTTTTTGGTGGTTTTCTTTTCTAATCCCTTCCCTCAGTATTCCAGGTTACAAGTTTTTCTTTTCCATTCCCATAGTTTCAGAATCTGAATTGTTTACTTCAATGCTCTATTTCTTCCTGCATGATTCTCAGCTTCTCTTGCACCATTATATGAAAGACATTTTTGTTTGACATTTCATAGAGCTTATGAGAACAATACATTTCATGCATCACCTTTGTATTTCATTTCAAGCCACTGAAAGGTAAACTCCATCAACCCCACTGAGGTTATCTGTCTTATCCCAAGTCCACACTGGCTTGGAGAGCCCTTTCACACAACTGCACAAAGCCCTGTGTTTTCCATTGCTCAGGCTGCTTCCTCACCCACAGCTCAGAGCCCTTTTGACCAGTTTCTCTCTTTCACTTTATGAACAGGTATTTTTTCCTTTTTTTTTTTTTTTTTTTTTTTAAACACAGGGGACCCTTACAATGGTTGTTTTTAATCTGACAACAGCTCTCCAATAACCCAATGACAGACAGAAAACCCTGAGACGGAAATCAGCTGAGCAAGTCTATAATCAGTTTGAGAGACCACTAGGGAGAGTACCCAAAGCAAGCACCAAAACATTCTCACAGAAGTTCTTAAATGAGACAAAGAAAAAGACTTTCTGTAGCTTGCAGTTGAAATGCTATATCTTTCTCTATCCTCCCCAAGGTGTATGCAGCTACACTGCTGTTTCAAATTCCACAGGGTAAGATGCAATGGGAAAAGGGTAATTTTCTCATATGGTTTATTATCAAAAACATTCTTGCTATCTCCCTGAAGTTCCCTCTTTGGCCTTACAGATGTTAACTATTATAATGCTATCCCTTCAGCTCTCAAGCATGTGATGCTCTCCCACAGCAAGCGCTCCAGGATGCAGCACAACTGTGTTTGAGTGGAACTGGCACTGCCACTAAAGAAAGTGTGACTAACAGGAGAATGGTCAGTATGTTTGTATTTGGGTGTCCCATCTGAAAGCCTAATTTGAAGGGCACAGAAAAGAAACTCTTGCTTAAAGCCACGGATACATAATCACTTAATTCAGGAATGAATCTGGTTCCACCTCCAGCCAGCAGCTCCTGCCTTGCTATTCAGAGCAATAGCAATGTTCTTACAGCCACACCACAACCTGGCTCACAGAGCTGTGATCACTGAGCAGTGACCCTCAACTTGAGGTTTTTTTTCAGTAAACTGAGGAGAGACCCACAACCCACACAATACAGAGGTTTGGGGGATAACCAAAGTTGTGGGAGAACAGGAACACCACCACCCCTCTCAACAGCAAGAAGCTATAAGCTTAGCTCAGCAATCTTCACACTAATGGTTGCAATGATTACCTTCAGAATACAGGACATATCTAAAGCACCTGGACTCTTCAACAGGAGCTTCTGTTGAGCTCAGGATGGAGATAACATAAAAGCTTAATGACAACAAATTATATTTTAAGTCTTAACTACTCCATTGTTAACCGTTTTAGTAGAAACAGCAAGCTAAGGTGTTTATCTGCTGGCAGTGACTTCTCCCCTGGGTGAACTTCAATTAAATCTCTTCAACCATAGGGGGAAGAATGTAAAATTTAACTCTCTCTCTTTCTCACCACATCCTAAATCTTCTCAAACTGGAAGAAGAAGTGCATTTCCAGAAAGGCTGAGTAGTCACAACAGGATATTAGGTTTGTGGGGCTGCAAAACACAAAAGGTCACAGCAGAGAGGCCTCATTAACCAAAAGTATAAAAGACCACCTTTGTCCTTCTCAGTTGGAGAAGTGATGAAGGCAAATTTCAGAAGCCAACTCTTAAACCTAATAGCTATGGAGAAAGAGTAAATTAGCTCTACCCTTCACTGAAATGAAGCCAAAGCCCTGCCCTGCTGTCACAGCTGTGTTTGAGTACAGACACAGGTAGTTATTGCTGAGTTTCTGACCTGCTGGAGAGTCACTCCCCCACTTACTGTGTGACAAGTGGCAGACAGGCCTACACCTGCAAGCTCAAGCTGGGTTTTGATGCTAAATATTAAGCAGTTGTGCCAGAGAAGGGATAATGTTTGTGGTACTGCTCTTGTATCCAGAAAGGGGATAATGCTCATCTTTTAACTTTTGGATGACTAAGGTACCAGTTTCAGTCTTTAACAAGAATTAGGAACAGAGATGCCTCAAATGTTGTCAGCTAAAGTGTGCTAATCTCCTCACAGTGCAGTTTATGAGGTTTTGCAGATTGTCTGTAAGATTTAGCCTGGCACTACTGAAGGCAAGTTCCCTCATAATAAGATAATAAATTGTAGTGAATTGCCTTCTTACTTCTTATGAAACCATGTAAGCTCAAACAAGTGGGATAGAATAACTTAAAGTCTATGTTGACCTGGAATGAAACAGCAAATGCCAGTTTCACCCCAGTTCTCACCAAAAGTTAGTGTTTCCTTGTTATGAAGTTCCTTCCTTAAAGGGAAGGGAGCACTCAAGATGTGTAGATGGTTGTGGTCAAAATGAATGATAAAAGTCAGAGGGTCTACAAAAGCTTACAAAGTGTTGTTAGCAAACTAGACACTTGGCATGGAAAGTGGTATGTTAGCCCCTGACATTTTAGTATAAGCAGCAGGTTTAAGATAAAGGTATAAGGTGAAAGGGAGGAGGGAAAGAGAGAGATGAATAAAAGAAGGGGAGAGAAAGAAAAGAAAAAGAGGAAAAGAGACCACCAGGCCTGGTTCCAGCACTGATCCAGTTATGGTGTCCAGGGTCCTGGGGTGCACATGTGGAGCAAGCACCCTAGGTTTTGCATCTTTTTTTAGAAAAGTTTTCCCTGCCCTGTAGATAAGCTTCTTGCTTTCTATGCAAATTAGTTGTCATGCACTGTTCACTCCTCTAGACCTTTCTGGAAATGAGTCAGAGGCTTTGGGGGTCTTCAGTGGTCTTGATCCCCCTTACAGTTCATACCCACCTCTCAAGCTCATTCCTGTGCTTGCACTGTGTTGTGCTTATCTCCAGCAGCCAGAACAAGGATGTTTGTCCCAGAAAAGTGCTGCCCTACCTCCTTAGAGCCCCTTCTCCAGCCACATCCTATTCTTTCTCACAGAGTTCTTGTCTGTTATTACCACCAGTCCTTGGTTGGCTCCACAGCCACCTGGCTATCAGTGTTTGAGACACACATCAGGCCCTTATCTCGTGGGCTTCCACACTCGTTCTGACTCAGTTTCTGTCACCCACACCGTGGGTGCTCTTAGCCCAGAAAGGGTGGGTAGTGGGACAGGGTGGGAACCTGTAGAGGGGACAGCAGATGAAGTGCTCCCAAAAGTTTGCCTTTCCTGTAAGTTTCGGTCCGAGGATGCGACACAAACCCAGCGAGGCTGCAGGCGCAGCTTCCACCACGCGATGGTGCCAAAGCGCCCAGGTTTGGGGATGGCGTTACACCTGCCAGGGCTGCTGCAGCCCTCTGCCAAAATCACCGGGAAAAGGGGAAGGGAAACGAAACGCACGGATCAGCTACCATTCATACGCAGCACACACACCCATCTCTTAAATACTCTTCTCAGTTTCAGTGGTTCTTTCTCCCAGACTTCATTCCTCATTAGTGCTACAACGTTAACACAGGGAAGCTGCATACCTTTAATTATATCAATTACCCTTAAAACCATACTCACCCCCTATCTTTAATGACATTAAAATAGGTTAAAATGCGTTTTGATTAAGCAGACTTAACTAAAAGATAGTGATTAACGTGACTTTGAAACTACTAAAATCAAGTGAATTACAGGTGACCATCCTCCTCAGAACTGTTACATCAACATTACAGTCTCAGCAGACTGCAGTGTTGTGTTCTAGAACAAAATGTAAAATATATTTCTAAAAATCAGCTGTGATCACTGAAGGCAGAGAGAGGGGCTGAGAGGGCAGCACAGGCTGAAGTATAGTCACAAACTCTGCAGGACTGGCACTGCCTTTGACAAAACATGTGTACAAGGACTCTCTCACCTCCAGGGAGCCCAAGGGTGCTGGCAAAGTCACAAACAAGGTAATGGTAAGAACTGTTAGAAAATGCCAAAATGCTACAGGAGCTGCATCACAAGATCACAATTTTGACATTGTGATGTTTATACTGATATGCAGAAAGAGATGCATAGTCTCCTTTATATGATGTGTATATATAACCTAGCAAAAAAAAACCCCAAACCCTAAAATGGGCTTCTTGTGCATATCTGGAGGCTTTAACTGTAGCTCAGTCCTACAAGAGAGAAAGCTGGCAATCCTTTTTAAGACAGCTATTGACTGACAGAAGTAAAAGTGAAGGCCACTTTTCCTTTCACAAAGAAATATGGAAGACAAATCCACCTTTTAGAGAGGTCAAAATTCACATTTTGCTTGTTATTTGAGTCTTCATGAAATCCGCTCTGACACAGCCTAAGATTTAGCTCAGTTACAATGGGTTAGGTGTGGTTTTTTAATTGGTTTTTGAGGGTTGTTTTTGAGTCCTTTAGAAATTATTTGAGCTGTCTTTGATTTATTTAGCCTTGGTATCCACATTTGCAAAAACAACTGTTTCTGCTTACATAGATGGAGTCTGCAAAAGGGGACAAGAGGGAGGAAACCACAAAGCAGTTCAGCAGCAAGGACCAACAACTTTTCACATGAGACCTGTATAAGTTGTACCCAGTATAAACCACCAAGCTGAGCACAATTGTCTCATCTCTCACCTCCAAGAATATCAGCAGCCCCAAAACTAACTGCCCAACACAGTCTTCTTGTCCCATTCCCCCACCACACCAGGACAGGGGATGCCCAACTAACTACAATGTTTACTCATGTTCCATCAATGTGCCATGGTCAGAAAACATCACAGAAAAAAGAGTTTTCTTTGCTCAGTTTTATTTTAGAATCTTATGCTGAACTTCTGTGCATAAATTTCCTGTGAGACTGTAAAGCCTAGTACCAAAAGGGGCATTGCTCACCCCATGTGGTTCAGGAGCTGATAACTCCGAGTGGCACCTGGCACTGGGATTTCATTCTTTCCAGTAGGATATGATGGCCCAGTCAGCAGCCAAGCAAACATTTTCCAGTTAAAGCATCATTTTGGAAATGATGGTTGAGACAATTACCCTGCGAGAAACCAGACCAGATTTAGTAGTGACAGAATGAAATCCAGTGATAACACAGCAGTCCAGTTTAGACCACTGGTGGGCTCTTTGACTCAGCCTTTTCCTCATACTCCCTCTTCTACCATCATGTCACCCATCACGCTGTTGGTACAGACAGAGCTCGAGGCAAAGGCAGCATCCAAGTGCCACGTGAACAATTCCTGCTGAAGACATTTCTGCACAGCACACTACTGAAAGAGCCAGAGAATGCTGGTATTTTGCCTACAGCTGGCACTTTGATTTTGCTACTAGCAGTATATGGCTTTATAAAAATTATTTCTGACCTAATGTGCATGTTGTCTCAATTCCTCACTTGCCCTGAGCAGAAGCTCAGAATGAAATCAGTTTAATAGAATAATTTTACTGCGTGTAGATTTTGTCACAAGTATTGCTTACAGGATTACAAAACTCACTCTCTTCAAAGCACAGCTGGGATCTAAATTAAGCCTAGAGAAAATAGCTAGAACTCTGCCAGCCTACAAAGTGATGGTATTATTCTCTTATATTGGGCTTCACTGACATACAGATATACCCAATGGGCACTAGAAACTGGTACAGAGTTTGTGAGACTTGACTGTTTCACAATAAAAAATATTGCTTCTATTTATTATCTTCCCAAAGAAGAAACCAAGATGAGAACAGGAAAATGTAAGACAGAGAATTCTTCAGAAACCATGTTTGTGCTGTGATTTCAAGAAGAATAGCAATTTGCGTAGCAGAGAAGGAATATAAGAATATTCAAATACAGAACTCTGATTTCTCTATTTCTAGAATTACATTATAGTATTCCTAGCAGCAAGTGTTCAGAAAATAGGAATGTGAATGCCAAAGTCTCAAAAATACAATTACTTCTGCAAATGTGAAAAAAATAACATGATACCCTTTTGTTGTGGTATGACTTTCAGAGTGAATGCTTTATGGAAAACAGTGTCAAGAGATTCAGACAAAATTTGAAATGATGGCTAACATTCATAGATATGAAACACAGAGATAGTAACAGTTATAAGAGAAACAACTTCTTCAAAACAGTCTTATTCACTCTGGCACCTTCTTTTCCACATCATATTTGTAGGAAATCCTTAATTTAGATGAAGAAACTTTTTCCCTCATACAGTCCTTTCCCTGTTCTGCACTTTCCACTACCTTCCCATTTAAGACACAAACACATCCCCCCAGTGCCCTCTAGTAGTTTCACAAACTTACTGCCTTGAGTCACTCTTCTTGCCTTATTTCTATGCATATTTTGGGTGCAGATACAATCTGAAGAGAAGGAAGGGTAAGGGGGAGGACAAAGCATAGCTGCAGTTCATCTGTACTTCAGACTACAAGGTGCAGGAACCATGTTTTCCTAGACAGGAAAACTTAGTGCAATTATGCTAAAATATGCCCAGTAAATGGCACACTACACTTGCAAAGTCAAGTGTCCAAGAGACTGCAAATGCCAAAAATAAGGCAACCCACATAACCTTATTCCAGGACCCATGGGCTTACATGCTGTGGTAGCATTATCAGTTTGCAAGACAGAAAACTATCTTTTTAAAATCATCATGCCTTGCTCAGTGGACAAACCAGCTTGGCACACTGAAAAGCAATCATTCAGTATCTTTGTTGTTCAGTGATCCAGGCCTTCTCTCCCGTGTGCTTTTCTAACACTGTTCTGAAAGCAGAAAAACCCATCAGGAAACAACTATTTTGATCATATCTTTGCCACAGTATTCAGGTAATCTCACAAACATTTATTTGCATTTATTTCACAAAAGCTATTATGCAGTGTGTGTTTTGTGATGCACAATACACGAATAAGTGAGGAATAAGGAATGAGTGAGTATTAATTTGAAGTGCTCATAACTTGCTTGGCTGCTGAGTTTTAGAGTACCCTATGCATCTGGCATGAGTTTCATATTCAAAGTGTGATTTCCACCTGGCAGCAGTAGGAGAAGGAGCTCCTCTTAATTTATGCAAAACAGCTCACAGACAATGGAGGGACTCTTATTGCCACCTATGAAAAGCTGGGTTTAAGTGATTTGCCCATTGTCACACACCATCATATGGCACTGGCAGGGATACAACTTCACTCTCTTTAATACCACTTGTTGTAAACACACTTTCATTTTACTACCTGCATTCCCCAGCCCACTCGCTCATCCTCCTAGACAACCTTATTTTTTTTTTCCCAGGAAACGTTGTTCAGTCAGATTTTCAAAGTATTTCTATAGTTGGCTGGAATTTCTACATACACAGCAGAATAGCGCTGGCCAAAAAGCTGTGTGGCTAGTAATACCTGGCATGTTCTGCACATAAATACAGTCTTACCATGTGGATGTGACACAGGTACTGTGTTCCAGCTAAGCACATAAAACACTCCTTAGCACTGCTGGATTTCCTGTGAACTAACACACATTGCTTTCTGAGGAATTCAGGATGGAAAAACCCACTAGAAAGCAACTATTCTGAATCAGGTAATCTCAAGCAATTATTTGCATTTATTTTACAGAATCTATTATGTGGTGCTGTTTTTGTGATGCGCAACACAGAGTAAGGAATGAGTATTAATTTGAACTGCTCATAACACAGTTTTACTAACAATGCCCTCAGAGGTCTTCACCTCCCATGCTATGTGATAATTCACCCCCAAAGCCTGCTTTTCTACGCCTTTACTTGCAGAGAGCCTCATCAAGATCCTGGAGCCTAAAAATGTACAAAGACCCCAAGAAATACTTGGAGCTTCATCAGTGGGTCAGGCTGGAAGGGTCACTGTGGGTCATCTGGTTTCACCTCCCTGCTCAAGCAGGGTCATCCCAGAGCACATGGCACAGGATTGTGTCCAGATGGCTCTGGAACATCTCCAGTGAGGGAGACTCCACACCCTCTCTGGACAATCAGTTCCAGTGCTTGGTCTCTGCACAGGAAAGAAATTCTTCCTCATGTTCAGGTGAAACTTCCTGTGCATCAGTTTGTGTCTGTTCCTCTTGTCCCATTGCTGGGCAGCAGGGAGCAGAGCCTGGTCCATCCCTGACCCCTCCCTGCAGACACTGACACACTGGGATGAGGTTCTGTTTCAGGTATCTCAGGCTGAACAGGCCCAGCTCCCTCAGCCTTTCCTCAGAGAGATGCTCCAGTCCCTTCAGCATCTTTGTCACTCTGCTGGACTCATTCCAGGAGCTCCATGTCTCTCCTGGGCTGAGGAGCTCAGAACTGAGCACAGCACTCCGGGTGATCCTCACCAGAACACCTCCCTTGATTGTGATGGTCATAGCGTGTTACAGGAATATGAAACACACACTGAGCAATGCGCACCACCTGCCTGTTCTATTACAGGCGGGGACAGCTGAAGTGAGAGGAGCATGGCTGGGCAGGCATTGCATGTGTTACTGTGGATGTTCTCAACAAACTTTAAGGATGAAACCACTGAAGGCAGGGACACAGACATGGACAAGGACACGGACAAGGACACGGACAAGGAAAGACACCACGACATCCCCCCACGCCCTCACACCCCGAGACCCCCTGGCCACACGGGCGCCGAGAGGGGGGAGCCGGCGCCTTGCTTTCTGAATGGTGCGTTCAACTGTCAATCACAGCCTCGCCCCGCGCAATTGCTGTCGGACTGACCGGCGTGGGCGGGGCAAAGCCTGATCTCTCGCGCTTCGATTGGCTGGATCAGCTGTCAACTGGCTCCGCCTCTTCCGTCTGGGCTTACAGTGCGGGTACGAAAATGGTGCAGAGACTGTTCGCGATCTGATTGGTCATGTGGAAACGCCACTCAAGCTCAGACTCCGCCCCCAGCGGGACAGCTGACCGCACAGCCCCGTGATACTGCCGTGGCGTGCTGCGCCGGTGATTGGTCAGCTCCGCTGGGTCCCGCCCACTCGCCTGGAATTTTACACGCGGATTGGCTGCGGGGGCTGTCGGTCAGCGCGGTGGGCGGGGCGCTCGGGTGTCTGTCCGGCGGCGCGGCCCGGCGGCAGCTGATGGCGGCCATGGGGCGGTGCGGCGGGGCCGGCCGGGCCCTGGGGCTGGCGGCGCTGCTGGCAGCGGCCTGTGTCGCCGGTGGGTGAGCGGGGACGGGCCGGCGTGGGGGAGAGCCGAGGGGAGCGGAGAGGGCCGCCGGGCCGCTGCAGGGGGAGGCTGTGGGGAAGGGCCGAGCCGCAGCGGTGGGGAAGGGGCGCGGGGCCGGGCGGTGAGGGGGAAGGTGGGGAGGCTGTGTGTGTCTGTGTGTGCCAGGGTCAGCACCCAGCGGGGGCTGTCATCGTGCTGCGGCTCCCTGCGCCACCCCCTCTGCCATCCACCTCCGGAGATGGTGCTCGAGCCCTTTCATCCTTTCATCCTGTCCCTTTCAATCCAAGGACTGCTTCGTGTTACATTATTAATTTCTGTGGCTTTATTGTGTAAATTCTTTATATAAAGCTATTTTTCTAATTATATCACAAAGTTACATAAATGTAGACAGTATATCGTATGTTTTCTATAATGCACATGTATAATTATATGTAATGTGTTATTTTATTGAATTCATTTATATTGTTTATAATTCTATTAAAACCCCATTTTATAAGCTAAGACAGAGGGATTCAGATTAGATATTAGGAAAAAAAAAATCACTGCCAGGGTGAGGCATTGGAATAAGCTGCCCAGGGAGGTGATGGAGTCACCATCCCTGGAGGTGTTTAGGACGTGTCTGGATCTGTCACTGGGTGATCTGCTTTGGGGGTTACAGTGGCAATGCTGGGCTGATGGTTGGACTTGGTGCTCTTAGGGGTCTCTTCCAGCTTTGATGATTCTGTGATAGACACACATAATTTTGTTACTCTGTCCAAATTTCCATGTTTTGCTGAGCTGTTTCTGTGGTCACTGTAGCCTCTCTGTTACCTGCTGTGAGTCAGGCTTGTGATGGCACTTCCAGGCCCTGTAGATATTTCTCACTCAATATTCTTTAGTTCTCCAGGTTCACGAAGGCTTTTGAGAGCCTGAGGTACAACTTCAGCAGGGTAGGAATTTGGTTAAGTATTCTGTAAGCAGTTAGAGAGAATCTGCTGGTGTTCCCAACTTCAGATTCAGTTTTAATTGTTGTAATCTTGAACAAGTCTAGTGAGGGAAATTCAATTGTATATGCTCTGATTTTGTCCACCTGAGCAATCTTGCCCTAAGCCAGTTTGTCCTAAATAACATGTGTGACTCTCTAACAGCTTTCTGGAGAGCAGCAAGTGAAATCCTGTGGATTTGTAGCCATTTTGTAAATTCTTACTTAAAGCTGATCTGGAAATATTTCTGTCATTTAAAATGTGGGTTGATCCACCATTAAAACTCGTAGGAGGCCACTCAAGGAGCACATCAATTTAAATAAAAAATTCTTGAATCTGCACCATGGCTATCAATTGCTTTGGCCTCTTTTCTTGCCTTTCTCCCCCTTCCACAACCTACATCTCAGTACTTTGTCCTTAGGTGTGTTTATCATAACACAGCTCAGATTTACTGACAACATTTTTATGCATGATCATGACCCAGGCTTTGAAACAGCATCTTCAAGGTCACTTTAGTTAAGTAAATGTTAGGAAAGTTTTTAGCTGTGCAAAACATCAATTTACTATTGCATTGTTTTTGTAAATAGCCTTTAGATTTGTAGATGACCTGTGTGTTGCCACTTGGATTGGTAACCAATTTTCAGTGCTCATATGAATAAATACTTTTATTTTCTTTAGGCAGTTACCTTATTCATGTAATTTTGAAGTTTGCAGTCAGACTCATTATAGAATTAGAACTTGAACTTAGAGGCCTGCAAATAGTTATTACTCTATTACTTGGTTTTCTTGTATCAAATCAGTTTTTTGATGGAAGCCTACTCAGACAGATCATTGGGGAGTGTATGCCTGAAATTTTGCATTGTGCATGTTACTGCTTATATACACCAAATAAGCTTTAAAATTTATTTAGATAAATCTTGGTGTACACAGTATTGCAGCTTGAGTGACTTTAAAATAGGAAGCCAGGTTGAAACAAGCCCTTCTTTTGTCTCTGTGGAGTCCTTTCTGATTTTATTATGCTGTAAATTACCATCATCATAAAACAGTTTAGAAATGAGCGTTTAGTCAACTTTGCTATCCAAGGTAATGGGGAAGAGAGTGAAGGGGGATCCCAGGTAAGTGAAATCCCAGGCATGAGAAGTGTTGCAGGCTGTGGCTCCACAGGATCAGCTTAGGTCCAGCACTGCATCCAAGGAAGACAAACATCTCACAGGGCCATGAGTTGGAGGAGGCAGAGCAGGGACACTGGAGCTGTTCTGCAGGAGCCAGGTTGTCCTGGCAGGGCCTGGCTTAAGCCAGCACTGACAAATTCCACTGGACTTCCTGGCTCTGTGGCTCTGCCTGTTGCCTGCCTGAACAGAGGCGTTGTGCCAAGCAGTCCTGGAGGCAAACAGACCTGTGTTGGTGCATTGTGAGCTCAGCAGGATTTCTGGAGTCTGTCTGGCTCCATTGACACTTTGCTTTACCAGGCTGGAACTGTAGTGCTACCTGCAGCTTGTTACACAGAACTGTGCTATGCTGTTGTTTGAATAATTGTCCTGCTTTTGTTAATATGGATCTGTTCATTCTTAGTCGTTGCTGTATAGAAACCTTGCTTTGTATTCCAGAACATTAAAGTGATCAGTTCTCATTCCTTGCTTTCCATAAACTCATAGGCATGAGAAGGAGGAAGAACTCTTTGCTCTTTCCTAACTATGCTCTTTCCCCATGTTATGAAAGCAAAAGGTTGTAGGAGCTCTGACAGCTTTTTCTGTTTGTTTTTTAGGTGTCTGGGGTGGTGAATTCAGTGTCTTACGATCACCTCAGTCGGTTGCTTTCCGGGATGGAAGTTGGCCGATTCCCGGCGAGCGGATCCCAGATGTCGCTGCACTGACCATGGGCTTTTCTGTTGATGAAGTATGTGCCAGGTCTTGATTGTGAAACACCTCTAAAACTACAGACCTGCTCACTCAACATGCAAACCTTCCTGTCATGTGCTGGAATATATAAAATATCACCCTGTTTATCTTGAGGAATGCATGACTTGTCAGAGGTGGTTTCCAAGATAGAGCTGTGTTGGTCATATGAGCAGCCAGAGGCTGTGTTAGCTGGCTCATTTGAGTCACCAGCTGTAGAAGGAAGCCTGCAGAGGCTTTCCAGTGCTGTTCCTCAGTTCCTCTGAGACCCAGCTGTATGCTGTATCCCCCCCATCCATGGTCACAAGCTGAGAATCTGTGGAACCACTGTCAGTTCTTGCCCACAAGCTCTCTGTAGGGCTCTGCTCCTGAGTACTCTGAAGATTGTAAGAAATGGCTTGGCAAGGCAGGCATTTTGTCAGGTCAGCAAGCCTGTCTGCTGAGCAGTTAGAGCAAGTAGCTTGGTTACTTAGGAAGCAATTCAAAACATTAGAAACATGATTTGTGGTAGTGTTTCTCCACATTAAGTACTCCAGGACAGCTTTAGCAATGTTAAAGTGGGCCACATGAGCAGGAGCCCTTGGATTGATTCCATTTGCCTACTGAATTTTTTGCTGGGCTTCAGCAGGGATGAATGGCTGTTGAAGCAGTAGATGAAAGTGTAATAGCCAGATATCTTTGGCAGTGTCTGTGTGCATCCAGATATTGAAATCTGCAGGCTGAGGCGTTCTCACAGTGCTGGTGAGGGCAGCATTTCTTCCATACATCAGCTAGGAAAGAGGTCTGATAAGGCTGGTTTGAATGCAAGGCTGCTTATCCTTGCTAAGCATTTGGAATTTGAAAATACCTTTCTGTCAATTAATTCTGCTTTTTTTGTCATCAAACTAGTAACAAACTTGTATGAGTAGTATGGCTAAGGAGTAAATTTTGATTATTTATCAAGAAAAACTAGTATATTGGATGGTATTGTGTGTGTTGCATGTAAAGACACCCAGCAAAATGGTGGGTTTTGGCCTGTTCTGGCCATTTGGCATCCTGGTTATCCAGAGATATGTCATGATGATCATAGAAAAAGCATTTCACTTGTCACTCTGTGCCTTTGCCACAGCTTGGGATTCATTTGTGATGGGTCTGTAGCATCCTTTAGAAATATTTTTTTATTAGTATAATTTCAAATCCTAGAAGCAGGCAGGAAGTCAGGTTTGAATGATTATTCAGTTCAGCCCTGGAACTGAGAGTTACTAAAAACACTATCCCTAAGGCAGAGATCACTGTGTGGGCAGCTTCCTGCCCTGGTAAGGAGAGTACTCTAGGGCCCAGGTACTCCCCTTGCAGCTCACCAACAAGCTTATGTAGTCTAGGACCACAAGCTGACAGTGCAGTGAGGCCACTGGAGAGAATTTGGAATTCTTACTGCATTACATTGGGAATTCTCAGAAAGAGTCATTCAGCATTCCTCCCTTGTTAAAGGAAAACAAAAACAAACCCCGTTTTTGTCCCTGATTATGCTTTAAGTTTTTCCTTTGTTTCTGTTAGGTGATACAAATCATAATGTCAGTGAGATTTAATTCTAGAATTCAATTAAATTTGCTTTAAAAAGAAAAGAGCAGTTATGTCATTTACATAAATGGGGAAATCTGTTTGCCTTTATTCCAAACAGATGAATTTGTGTTTTCTACCTAAATAAACCAGTTGGGTAGCCTCCACTGTGCTTTTACTGATTTGTAATTGTAGTAAGCTACTGAGAAATCTTTTAATGTTCCTGTGCAAATTTCTGCATTTTAGTTTAGTTGCTTGTTGTTGTGATTGACACTTCCCTCTCTTCCTCTTCCTTTCCACCCTGTTTCTTTCTTGTACTGAAAATACCAAGATGTTAGTGGGTTTTTTAAGTTCAGCCTTCACTTACTAAATACAGACCGAACTATTTATAATTCAATTATGGAAAATAACTGCTCATGTATCCATTATATATAATATTTTCTTAGTGTAGACTTTGCTATGAAGTTACTGGCAGCTTTTAAACTAACAGTTCCTTCATGATTGACTGGAGGCATTACTCAAGATGAAATCAGTCTAGTATTAACTTACTTCCCCATGAAATCTCCAATAGGCTGCCCTGCACAGAGGTATTAACAGGATAATAATATGTGCTGTGACAGTGGGAATTTCAGTGTATTTCTTGTGAAATACAATTTTTATTGCTGTTTTGTACTAGGACCTCCCCTGGCCTGGGCTGGGAGTGGGTGATCTGTTTCACCGGCCACGAGCCACTGTGCTGGTGACAGTGAAGGGTGTGGACAAGTTGCCTGTGAAAGGATTTTCCTACCCCATTGAGAACGTGAGTATCCACATTTGGAACTGTCATATGGCTCCTGGGACTCCTGTGGTCCAATGACAAGTACATGATTTTCTGCTGTAACCCCTGATGTTAACTTATTCCCTACTTCAAGTGAAGTTTGTATATCCCCTAAAATGATGGGTCAGGCTGTCTAGATCAATAATCTACTCAGGATTCTGTACAAGGTAGGAAACCTTTGAGATCACTCAGGGCTTCATGTGTTGAGTTCAGTAACTGTTTGACCAAAGCATGGTTTTTTTGAAAGACAGCTAATTTGAATATTTGTATGAGTACACTTCTTCCCACAGTAACTTAATATTTCATAGTCAAAATTATTAAGTTTTTGCTTCAGCTAAGTGTGTGATAGCATTTTATATGGTTTTGATTTTTGATGTACTGTATCGCCCTCTAAGTGGTCATTTGAGTTTTCCTTAAGTACTTGACTGTGAAATACAGTACTTAGAGACACCATCCGTTATACTTTATCAAGAAGATATCATCAGATGACATTAGCTATCACTGTCTGTCTTTGCTAAGGCTTCTCAGGCTTGTTACAGCAACACAGAATCCTTTAGGTTGGAAGGGAACTCTGGAAATCCTCTCATTGAACACCCTGATCAAGCAGGATCAGCCAGAGCAGGCTGACCAGCACTGTGTTCAGTCAGGGTATGAGCATCTCCACAAATGGAGATTCCATGATCTCTGGGCAACCTCTGCCAGTATTTGACCACCCGTGGAGCAAAAAACTTTAACTGTGTTCAGTAAAATTTCCTGGGTTTAAATTTATGCTGTTGCTTCTTCTGTCATAGGACACTTTAAGTAGTGAATGGAAATGTGCCATTCTGCTTCTGTTTTTGAAAAAGCCCACAGTAGGTGTTCAGAAAAACTAACAGTTCTATTAGCTTGCCAGTAATGGCACTACACTGTGCTAGCATTTCTTCTATTTTTAGTAGGGTTTCTTATATGTCTCTTTTTTTGTTTCAGCAGTTGGTCTTTCTGCTGGTATATTTTCACTCATCAGTTTTCTGTGGTTCATAACTTTCCATTTGCAACAAGAGTGCTTCCCCTGTTGCATTGTTCTGTACTTGTTGGTCTTGTTTTACTGATAAACAAGGCTATACTCTAAGCCTAAATAAGGCTCTTAATTCACAGTCATGGTCCCTTAGAGTTGTTAGGAATATATTTTGTTGGCATGTATACAAATAAAATGTCTGTTCATAGATACACAGGTGAAGTTTCCTTTTGCACATAGGTTCCCATTATTTATTATCACTTTGGAAATATGCATCCCTTTTACTTTTCCAGACTTCTTTAGTTAAGATCAGTAGCCCCTGTTTAACCCAAAAATCTAACTAGTCTTTGTCTTCCAGGCTGTTCCTTTCAGTCTGGACAGTGTTGCAAATGCCATTCATACCCTGTTCTCTGAGGAAACGCCCGTGGTGTTGCAGTTGGCCCCCAGTGAGGAAGTGAGTATTGCTTCGGTCCTGGTTCTAGGTGCCCCAAATAATGAAACCCCTTTCCACTTGTGTGGCTGGAGCAAAACCAGTTGATCACATGGGATTCTGGATTGGAGATTGCAAGCATGATTGATTTAGTGTGTGACTGGAGAAACTGAACAGGAGCCTCTGTTGTCTGTAACCAGTGGCTGTTCCTGCAGAGAGTGTACATGGTGGGCAAGGCCAACTCTGTGTTTGAGGATCTCTCTGTCACACTGCGCCAGCTGCGGAACCGCCTGTTCCAGGACAGCTCCATCCTCAGCTCCCTGCCTCTCAACTCCCTCAGCAGGAACAACGAGGTAAAACAACATCATCAGTGGGAACTTTGATTTTTTTTCTCAAATATCCTTAGTTAGCTTGTGCATTTCTCCTTTTTCGCTTTTTCTTCCCTCTTTCTTTGCCCAAGAGAGCCAACTATAATTTTTGCTAACTGAATTAACTAAGTTCAAAGGTTTTTACGTAAGTAACTTTACTGAAAGAGTTACTTCCTTCTAGCATGATCTGATGTTATAGCAGACATAAAATACTTGCAACAAAAGAAGACTTCCCTAACTTGGGTTTCACCAAAGGAACTACCTGTCTCTTTCTGCCTTTTCCCCCAGGTTGATTTGCTTTTCCTGTCAGAACTTCAAGTCCTACATGATATTGCAAGCTTGGTAAGGTTTTTTGAAACATTTTCCTCTGTCTTGTGTCACAAACTTCAGACATCTTTAAAGGTAGAGGAGCCGTAGCTGTGAGGTAGAACAACTTGGTTTTGTCTTGCTGGCTAGAAATGCTGCAGTTTAAATAGGTGGGCAGATGGGATTAAATTCCTTGTTTTCAGGGCCTGTTGTCTTGTGCAGGCAAATATCAGTACTGCATCCTCTCACCTGTATAAGAGATGCAAGAGTGTCACTACTTTCCTTTGAAATAATTTGGATTGTATTGGTTGTGTTTAATGACAATGGGATGATGCTCCTTCAATAAACTAGTACATGGGCAACACAAGGCAGAAGTTACAGCTGACTCAGCTTTGCAAGTGCCAGCTTCAAAAAAAGGAAATGATAGTGTTTAAGTCTTGTAGTTACACATTTTTCTTTTCTCTCAAGTTTTATTTTATAGCAATTACAGAACAGAGATTCTGATGTCAATAAGTATTTTATTTCTTTTTGGTACAGCTCTCTATTCCGTGTATGTAACCTCATGTTAGGAACAGATGCTACATAACGATAATCTGCTTTCTTCTGCAGAACTGAAAAAAGGAACAGTTATGGACATCTTCTAGTTAAATTGGCAAGAATTCCACTTCCTAATTAATATGGAATATGACTGTAGAAAGTGAGGCTGGATTAGTCCAAGTAAATTGGTTTTGTGAAATGTGTTTTTAAAGTAACCTGTGTATGAATTAGTTTCTTTCTGCCCTCAATGTTGTGCCAAAGCTGTCTCGACACAAGCACTTAGCCAAAGATCACTCTCCAGACCTGTATTCCCTGGAACTGTCTGGTTTGGATGAGATTGGAAAACGATATGGGGAAGACTCTCAGCAGTTCAAGGATGCTTCTCAAATTCTTGTAGACTCTTTGCAAAAGGTATGTTTTCTACCTAATGAAATCATGGTAATACTAAGAAAATTATTTTCTGTGTTAACTACAAATCAGTGAGATATCATTTCATTAGTGATGGCTTGCCTCATGCTTGTTTTTGTTCTGTTTTGGTTTTTAAAATACTGTTGTTATAAAATTGAATGTTACAATTTGCCTCTCTGGAAAGTGTTAACATGATTCTACAATGTGTTTAGATATTTTGCATAGAGGAGTAGGGGTGTATTGAAACCATATATCAACATGACTTGATATGTTTGTTTTTCGTAAACAAACACCTTGCATTTGAAACCACCAGCATGTCTCACAAAAACTGACTCTTGGAAATGTGGAAATATCTTTATCCCAGGGTGCAGGGGTTAGTTTACCCTTGCACACAAAGCCATGTAAACCTAAATTTCTAAGACTTTAAAATAACTACTGTTCATCCATCAATGTGCTCCAGAAAGTAATTCTTCAATAGGTCTTATGTAATCATTAGTTAAATTTTTATTAAGATCAGTCACTTTTGAGAGTTTCCAAAGCTTGATGAAAAAGCTTTTTAGCATCAGTTTGCTAAGCCAAATACCTGTTTTCTCTAAGCATTGCTCTTTGGTCTCTTCAACCTTAAACAAATACATTTAAATATTAGATGTATTAACATTTGGACCAGATTAAAATATTCAGGTTCATAGTTTCCCAGTGAGAGTCTGAGAACCTAAATATGTTGTTGGAACTGACAGACACATAATTAGGAAATGATGTGGGGATGGACCTTTTGTAAAAGGGATGAAAGGGTAAGTTTCAGCCCAGAAAGCAGGCACAAGCTGCAGTCTGCTGAGCAGTGATTGGGGGTTTGAAAGAGGCCTTGTAAACCAGGGGAACGTTGGCACTTAGTGAATTTCTAAAATAGTGTAAACTTTTTTACAGCTTTCTGTAATTATTCGTGAAGCCGTTATCTTCTGTTTTGAGACATTTGCTAACAAAACTCTGCTCAATTCCTGGGTGTGGTGTAGGCTTTTGATTCAATCACCTTTTCTTTTCCAGTTTGCAGATGAGATGTTTAATCTGTATGGTGGGAATGCAGTAGTAGAAGTGGTGGCTGTAAAGGAATTCAATTCTCCCCTCTCAAGGAAGACTCGCTCCATTCTCCAGTCTTCACAGGTAGTAGAGGCACACCTTTCTATATCTCATTTTGTAAAAGTGATCCACATTGTTTCAGTTCCTCACCTGATTGTAACTTTTTTTTAATGTACTAAAATAGTGACTATGACTTAGGTGTGGGTGCAGCTTACTTACTTGCCTTGATCTTCACTTAGTCATCCAGTAAGTTCACTTGAGGAGGGCTCTGGAGATTATCCAGTCCAACCTACTGCTCAAAGCAGGACTAATTTAGGATTTAGATCAGGTTGCTCAGGTTCTTGTTCTTGGAAAGTCCATGACTGGAAGTACCACAGCCTCCCTTGCTGCAAAGCCTTAACCACTTCCATGGTGAAAACTTTTTCCCATATGCCTTACTAGAATTTGCCTTTCCGTGTTGTCTCCCCAGTGCATGCAAGTCCTGCCTCCCAGCTGTGGGAAAACATGTTTTCCTTGGCTTGCTGGCTGGACTTCAGACAGGCCAGGATGCAGATGCCCTGTGGCATTCCAGAGGCACACTGCTGGCTCCCATTCCCCTTGTCCACCAGCAGCTCCAGTCCCTCTCTGCAGCTGCCCAGCTGGTCAGACTCCAGCCTGTGCTGTCACCTGGGTTGTTCTGCCCCAGGTTCAGGACTTTGGATTTCTTTTTCCTGTCACCCTCTTCCTTTGGATTCCATTAATGCCACTCACATTATAACTTTAGCATTCTGTGCCCTTGCATCAGATTTTTCTAGACAAAAGTGCATTTCTGCTATTTAGGTTGCTCAGACTTTGGGTGGAGTCTGAATGTTTGGTGTGCCAGCTCACTTTAAAGTAATAAATATTTTCTTTATTGCAGCCTGAAAAAGAAAATCCATATAACCTTGCCTATCCATATAACTATGACTACTCTGTAATCTTCAACATTATTCTGTGGATGATGATAGGTCTTGCTTTAGCTGTGATAGTTATCTCCTACAACCTCTGGAACATGGATCCTGGCTATGACAGCATTATTTATAGGATGACAAATCAGAAGATAAGAATGGATTGAACTGCACTGTATTTCAGCTCAAGAAGATGAAGAAGAGCAAGGTCTCCTTTAACCTGTGTGGAAAACAAATATTCTGACATGGTTAATTGTGGAAGTTTTTAAAAGGTGTATTTATTTCTAAGTATTTTTTCCCCCTCTCAAGACTATTTTAAATGTTAGTAGTAGCACCGGATTGGATGTAGAAGTTGAAATCTGCTTGTTTAAAAAAACCAAAACAACACTCCCCAGCGTAATTGTTATTAAAGTAACATCATTCCATTTTTTTTTTAATCTTGTAACATGAGTTTTTGAAATGCCCTGTACTGCCTGTGCCTGTGCAAAACAGATGAATTGAAATTACAATAGCAACATGTTGTTTGAAACTTTTACACTGGAAGATTAGACATTATAGCTAAATTGTTGTGCTGTATATTATGAACCAGCTGTAAATGTTTGATGTAAATATTTATAATGGTTATATGTAAGTTTCAGAGAGGATAGTAAATATTCTTTAGTAAAATACTAAATATGGAAATATTTCTATCAGACTAGGACTCTAGTAGCACAAATGGCATTTTGATCTCATGTTGATGGCTCAGAGGTGAGCTGTACCCACACAGGATCCTTTCCCCAGAGCTTTAATGACTGGGAAATGAATATCACTGGTGTGGCTGGTCTATACAGTGGAGTCTATAAATCCTGAAGTAGCACCAGTCTGGTAATGGTCTAATGTCAAGTACAGTTAAAAGTTCCTGTTATGATGCTTCATGTTCCTTCCATTTGTGTGGATGTTATCATAAAAAAAAAATCAGTTCTTTTTGATTATAAGAGTGGACCAACACTTGATTTAAGTATACCTGGATTATAGTCCTGCTTCAGCCATTCAATAAAACAGAACAATTGTTCTGGAATGTATTTATTCCTTGTGGTTTTGTAGATCTGGCTTCTTCTGTTTGGTATTTGTTCAGCTGACCAGAGCTGATATGTGACAGTGGCCCTAAGCCTGCAGCAGTTTAGTTTTAACTGTCCTTCAAAAGAAAGACTGTCTTAGATGGATTTTTCTAAACCAAATAGGCAGTGTAGTTAAAACAAGTGGTTGATCTCTGGCTTGGGTCTTTTTCAGAACTGCCTCCTTAGAAACTCATTTGCTTTTGTGGTAAAAGATCTTCCAGACTACAGCAACATGAATGGAAACTACTTTTTTTATCTTCTTGTCCTCTGATGTGCTTAATTTTCCTTACTGTTAGGAGATAATTGTTCTACTTCCAGAAAAGATGTTCTCACTGAATTAGTCTCATTTACTGGAATGTCTGAATTGGTGGCATTGAAGTCATTCATGTCTTGGAGATCTTGGACAGCAATTCAGGTTGAATTGAGCAAATTGCAGGCTTGCCTGAGTCCAAGAAATCCAGTTCAGTATATGTTACAATCACTTGAAATTACTTTTAATGGCATTTAAAGTTAATCTGGATGATTGATATCAGTAGATAGAAAGGAAGAGTTGCACTGACAGTTTCTGTGACAGAGATGTAATTATTGAATATTCTGTAACACACCATAGCAGAGTGGTCAAGGGAAAGCTCTCAGCCAGGTGTGAGAAGTAGGACACAGTGATTATGTCAATGATTGTGATTAAATTTATTGCTAATACAGTAAATATTGTCAGTGCAATATCTGTATAACAACTCTTCAAATTTGTAACAATGGATTCAGAGGTTTGATCAGATTAATAGTCCACTTCTGATACTGGTACAGAGGTTTACAGGAGCTAGTTGATTAAAGGGATTGTATAATTAAAGGTAAGTATTTAACAGCTACATTTTAGTCAGTCTGAAGTTGGCAGTGTAGAATTTGTCAAATGCAGGACCTGCCATTGAGGTGGTCTCTGCCTGTCAGCTCTCTCCCAGCTGCTGGTGGATCTCTAATTTTACTCTTTAAAGCTGGTATTAGACTACTTTGGAGGGTAAAGTGCAATTCCCACTTCTGTTAGTGTCACATTTGTTCCTTCTCATGGCTGTAGGCCTCTAATTGGTTCTAAAGGTGCTTTTAAGCACTGTCATATGTGCTGTGTCTTAAATACAAAATGCTGCATGCAGCACAGACTACATTTTGAACCACTCCAATGCCACTGTGCTTTAGTTAGAGTTAGGAAAGCCAGACACACTTTGTTATACAACAGTATTGGTCCATAACTGCTCATCAAACAGGCAATTCTAGTTCTGATCACTGAGCCAGGAACAGCCTTTTCATACTTAGAATTAAGTTAATTAGAATGAAAGTGCCATCAACAGCACCAGACCTACTCTTGATTGGTCTCTTAAAATTTTAATCACCCCAAGAATAAAAATTGTGAAAAGATTTATGTGATATGGCAGAAATCACAGGTTTTGGGTTATGGAACTATGAGGAAAGCAGCAAAACTGTCAGGTGAAGTTCTGTGAAGGAAGTCAACTGGGAGAAGCCAAGGCAGGAAGGGGATGTAAGGAAAATAACAGCTGGTGTTGGGATCCTGTGTGCCCAAAGTGAGAAGGGCAGGAGAGTCATTATGCAGTATTTGGCAGCAGGCAGCTCTCACTAGGCTGGGAAAGTCTCCACAGAGTGCTGTCAGTGGGATTTTGGATGTAACTGCTGCAGGAATAGTGATCTGATCACCAAAAAGTTTTCCTTTGGGGAACTTGGCCTCTGGCACAGAGGGTGATGTGTATTTGTTTGGTGTTCTTCAGATCTTGGTCTTACATTGTCAGTATTTGGCTTGGGGAGTACCCAAGCTGTTCTCAAGAAGTGCTAATATCTCTGAAGAAGGAGAGAATCTTGAGTCAGGATTGAAGACTGTTGCTTTTGATACTTAGGTTGAAAAGAGAAAACAAGCCATAAAATAGAGGGTGCTTTTAAAAGTCAGAATGCTGCTTTTTCTAGAAAACGCCCCAAAGTCTAAACCTGGCAGAGGGAGGTATAATCAGCCTCTGTGCCTCCCTCAACTTTCTAGAATTCTCTGTAGCAGGAGTGGCAACTTTCAGAGTTCTTGCAGCTGTAGCAACACACAGGCAAGGGAAGCCTGAAGCAGATCTGAAATGTGTAAATGTTACATCTAAAAAAAGGAAGTAGAAATGAAGAAACGACATTGAAATGCAAATGTTGAGCAACCTGGCAAGTGCTTGCTGGGATTTATAGGTCACCCTTCATGGATCAAAGAAGCACACTGCCAGAGTGTAGGGAAGGAGATAAGCATCTCTCTCAAAACAAAACAAATAACCTAAACAACAATGACATTTTGAATCCTATACTGATGCAATTTTTGGCTATGGTGAAATGGGTGCTTTGAGCTAAAAGTCACAAATGTTCTCTAGAAACAAATCTTTTTTTCTGTTCAAGTGAGGATTTGGGACTTTCCTGCATTTTTTACCCTGAACCATATTCTTAGGAATTTTCATCTTTGTAGAAGCAGGGAGGGCATATGCACACAAGTATTGCAGGACAGAAAAGAAGCCAGATGGAGGAAGACAGAAGTGGAACTATAGGATTTCAAATCTGTCAGAACAAAAGAAACTGGAAAAAATGGGGAACCCAGGTGTTTATTTCCTGTCCTGTTGTGCCACTCATGCAGAGCGTTGCTGTGGAGCAATATAAATTCCATCCTTAAATATGCACCTGCCTTGCTAGTGTGCTTTCAGAGCTCAGAGAGATTCCTCTGTTGCTGAAGGACTCTGGCAATCAAATTTAGTATTGTTGATGTCACCCAACATCAACAAAAATACATAGCTCAGTTCTTGGCATGAATACACATCATAAAATGTTTAAAAGGTTTCACACAGGGAACAAAATTGATGGTTGCACAAAATTACAAAGGCAGTCAAATTCCACCTAATTATGCTCCAGTGCACGAATTTGTGATTACAAATCTACATGTCCTCAATCTAGTGAGCAAATGTTTTTCATTAGGCCATGGGCATAGAAGCAGTGGCTAAGATAAATAAATACACAGTATTTTAGCTGGTAGCTGATGGTCAGCACTGTAAAGTCACTGACTTGAATAATTTCAGTGCTGATCACCCCTGTGTATTTTGAATACTTCCTCACAATGCCATGGTCCCAGCACCCAAACAATTTATATTAAAAAAGTCTGCTGCAATACCTGAGTGATCAGTCAGAGCATTTGGAACGCTGGAGAGCTAAATGGAAGCTCCAACCACACCCTACAGCAGGTGATCAATCAAAATCTTGACTGTGGTACAGCATCAGCTTAGAAAGGAAAAAAACAGCTCTCAGCTATTTCTGTCACTTTCAGCCTCTGCTGTAGGAAACAAAAAAACAACAAATGGGTAAAAATACATAAAACCAGCTGTGCCAATTATTTTACATGGAGCTATCCCAGCGTTTCTGCAGGCTGGCAGAGCCAAGAGGAGACAGCTACATTCTGCTGCCAGTGCTACCTACAGCAGAGCTGCCAACCCCGGAGCACCTGTGAGTGACTCCTTTGGAGACAGGTGAGTCTGAACCCCCTCTGCCCTGCTAGTGAATGTGCAGTTCTGCCCTCTGGAAATCTCCAGGCAGCTGTGGCCCAGGTTGTGCTGGATGTCCTGGGGAGCAGGGAGGCTCTGCTCCGTGCTGGAATGGGGTGGTGTTTCCCAGGGAAGCCTGGTGGCACACAAATGGTAGCAGCTCTGGATAACCTGACAGGAAAACATGCTAGAAATAGGAAGTGCAATCAGCTGTCAGTCATGCAGAGAACCAGATGGGGTGAGGAGGCTTGACTGGAAAAAGCACAAACTAAGAGAAGCTTTCATATATATGAAATGGTTTTGATCTTCTTCCTGCATGTTTGCATGCACACACACAGTGTTGTATTGGTCATTACAAATCAAACTGGGAGAAGTTTCCTCCCCCCATTAAAAACAGTACTTTTAATAAAAAGTGAAAATATCTTTAAATTATTTTCATATTTTAAAGAAGATTTTTAAAAAAATGTATGCTCAGTATTTGGTAAAAATGAAGATTTATAAACTCAAAAGATGAATAGGAATACATTCACCTAAAAAAGGATGTCCAGGAAAAACATCTGCAGGAAAACTGTGCCCATACCACTATTATCCAACAGGTGATGCTGACCAGAAGCTGTCTTTGATGTGTGCTACTTCTGGAGAAAAACAAAATAATCCATCAAAAATAAGCACAAGTGAATCAGGAAAATAACCAGGACACAAATAGATCCACCAGAGCATAACAGCCCCAGGGCCAACCTGCAGCACAGGGGTCACTTTAATTTTGCCTTTGTCCCTTAACTACCATGTTTAACCCAAGGCAATGGAAATGTCAGCACTAAAGGGGAGTCAGAGGGGCTGACTCCTCACACTTTGCCAGGGCCCAGACAGCAGTGAAAAGCCTGAAACTACAGAAAGTGTTTTCAGGGCAGTCCTCCCTCCAAGTCTGCCTCCCCTGCCATCCCAGGGCAGAGCTGGAGCCTCCTGTGCTCCTGGTGAGGGGAAAACTGCCAGACAAACCACTCCATCCTGGGAACATTGCTGGGGAAAGCAGCCTCTGACAAGTCACAACTGGAGTCATGATCTTGTCATGAGAGCAGCTTCCTGTCTTGGACAGACTGTCCAGACTGGAACACCACAAACAGCCAGTCTGCATTTTAGTTCCTCCTCTGCTTCCTTTATTATTTTTTTTATTCTTTTTTCGTTCTTTTTCTTTCTATTTTTTAAATTTTTAAAAAAAATTTATTTTAAAGCCGAGGTTCTCGGGAATTCATCAGCACAGGAATCACCTTTATTTCTTCTTTCTACCCTTTGTTCATCCACTTTCACGCCACAGATCTGATTCTTTAAAAATTCCAGAGCTTCTGAAATACTCAGATTGTTGGCAGTGATGAAACAAGTCCTACTTGCCATCATTTCCAGCACTGTGTAGGAGAAATTGGTTACTGTAGCCTAAATTAACTATTTGGCAGAGGGGAAAAAAAAATCTAAAAAGCAGAAGTCTCTAAATACTGACAAATTCCTTTACGAGTTTCCCTGTTACATGCAGCTTAATCCTAGCTGGAAAGTAAACACATATGTATTCTTAACTCCATTTTTTTTCTCTTTAAGCTCTTCCTCTCTGGTCTCTGTTAAAATTTGGCTTTGGTCATGTTTCTGTTTTTCAAAGCATTGTAGCCTCTACACTCCAATTCTTCAAAAAGTTCTTTATAATCTGCATGTCTTGCAGGTGTTGGAGTAGCACAAATGGATAAGAATATTCTGATGGAATTAAATATTCCTACATAGGACATTACTCCTCAAGACATCCCTCACTCAGGAGGATGTGAATGAATTCTCCAGGGCTGGCCTGTTCCTGCACAGCTCACATAATCTTAATTTCTTCAGCTTTAGCCTCCCCTCTGCCACTCCCTGAACCAAGCTGAGCCTGCATATTTGACATATGGGACACCCCGGCAAAGATTTGGAATGGAATGGAGGAGGTAACTTTTATTTATTTATTTATCTGAATGCGTGTGCAATTCAGATGGGGAGGAATATTTGCAAAAGCAAAGAGAATCAGAGTAAGATTTTGATCTCTGTCCTTAATAATGAAGGTATGGAAAGCACTGGAGGAAAATAATGATGCAGGGGGGACATTCTGGCTCCCTCTCATTTGCAGGGAGGATGTCCCAGCACCTGGGCTGGGAGAGAGGCCATGGGGAAGGAGGAAGAAGCAGCCAGGGACTGTCCCTGTCTGCAGGATGCTGAGCACCTCTGGGCCAGTCCATGCCACCCTCATCCCTCTGGCCCCCTCCACTCCTCCTTAAGATCAGTCTTTGGAAGAGCTCAGACTGGGTGGATTTTGTTGTTCTTGTAAAAGAAAGAAGAAAAGTGTTTCTAAAATCACAACTTGACAGCTGCTTCCTGACTGTGGTCCTAACTCTGCCCAAAGGGGCGGAAGCAAGATGGGGAAAGGGCAGTTTTTTTCCTTGGATTCTTACAAATATCACCTCATGCTCACAGATTTCTGTGGCTGACTTAATCTGTGCAGTGCACCACAAAGCTCAGAGCAGTGAGGATCTCCAAAAGCCTCACTCCCTGGGGATGCTGGGAGGACTTGGGAGTTTAGGCAAAAGCAACTAATTAAGACAAAGCCTGCCAAGTTTATAAACAGCATTTTACAGTGCATTTGCCTGTAATGGATCTGGGTTTGGAGACACAGGGCACTGCCAGCCCTGTGTGAATTCCATTTCTTACAGAATGCCAAGCAGAACCCCTTGTTTTGTCTTTTTTTTTGGCTGTATGAGCAGTGGCACCTTCTGCAATGCACACAGTGAATCCTGTGTCTCCCTCCCAAATCCCTTTGGCCATGAGGAAGAGGAAACTCTCATTTCTGAGGAACACAGCAGTTCACTGAGGTCTCCAATGCCCCAAGGAGAAGGGGAAGGGCTGCAGCAGTTCCCCTGCAGGGCCATGGCAGTGCTGTGCTCAGCTCTGGCTGCCCACAAAGCCTGCCCAGTGTGGGGCTGTACAGCACTGTGTGCTGTGAAAGGAAAGAGGACTCTTGGGAAATACTCTGGTCAGGGTGACCTCTGTGACTTCCTGCTGATGTTTGTAGGCCTAAAAGTTAAAAGGATTGAGGAGAGGTGCTGTGCTCCACCAAACTGGCCCAAAAACTTTCAACTGCCCACAAGCCAAGTAAATCTGCACAACAAAACCCACACAGCTGATGGGTCATCTCAGGCTTCAGCAAACTCTGTCTGGAGTCACTGCCCAACCATGAATGCCACTGGGGTTTGAAGTAAATGAAACAAACTGGAACAATCCTCTTCCAGGATGCCCAGGATGTGCTACCTGCATGCTGCAAACAACAGTGTGCTTGAATAAAAGGTTGATTCCTTCAGCCTTATCCCTGAAAATCTTCAGAAATCTTTCCCTGTTTGAGCAGCTGACTCTTGGGTAAGAGTTACACGGATGGTACCATGCTGTGCCAAGCTGTGCAGCGAGCAAGAGGCAGGAGGTGTGTAGGCAAACCCTGGGTTTTTTTAAGGCACCCATCTGCAACAAAACAAAGCAGAAAAACAAATGCAAAAGTGTGCGTAGAGAAAAGCAACTTGCTAACCTGATTCCAGGGCCACAAAGTGTGTTTTCAAATCTAAGATGAATTCAAATTGGCTGAACAGTTAAGGATGGATCTGGGCACCCAGAGCATAGGAAAGAATTAATTTATTTCTAAAGCTTGCCCTAGTCCCTGTCTGTGGGATACCATGAAAGGAAAGGCACTACCCAGCTCAACAGTTGCTCCTGAGATAAATTCCAACCCACAGAAACCAAAAAGAATTGATTGTTTCCAAATATCCAGAGCTGCCCTATGCCTGTACATTCATCATGGACAGACTGCATCCACATTGTGAAGTGAGAGGGATAGGACCCAGTCTGGGCCCCTGGGACAAACATCCCCTAGTGAATCCCACCCAAATACTTCCATATCCTCCCCTGAAACACTTCCATACCCACCCTGAGCCAGTTCAGCTTGCAGAGATCTCATTGGAGCAATCCCACATGGAGCCAGGGATTTTGCCATCCTGCAGCTTCTGCACAGCAAGTCTGAGTTCCCTACCTGGCCCACTTTATTTAGCAGAGGAAAACACACCCAAACAGAGCCCACCCTTCAGAGGCTCCTGCCAAGCAGAAAATTTAACAGTGGGACCACTGCAGGTCCCAAGAGCTGCCTGGCAAAAGCCAAGGTGTGAGTTTGGGTTCCCAGCCTGGCTGCTGGAGATCTCTGATGGTGGAGAACACCAGGGCTGTTTTCCCACAGCACCAGGAGGATACTGCTGGGAGAGCCACTCAGCAGCTTCTGGCGTGGTGTCCTGACACCTTAACTGAGAGCTGAACTAGAAAATGAACTGAGTGCAGAGCAGGTGGAAAGGGTAGAGCTGGGTTCAAACACAGGTTAGGTCTCAGCTTGGAGCCAGCAGCTCTCCTCTGGGCACTGAGGTGACAGCCAAGCAGGACTGAGCTGGGCTCAACCAGCTGCTTCAGCGCAGGGAGAGGATATCTCAGTATTATTTGAAGTTACACTTCAGTACTCACACAGTACTGTTATTAAAATAGCCATTTTCACATAGCTAAATCCCTAGGAATCAGGAATCAGCTTTGCAGGCTGTCCAAGCAGTTAACACATACATCCATTTTCCCTTTTTTTTTTCTTCAAGATCATAGATGGCACATGTACACAAACACCCCTTTTCTTTGCCTTGTCCTTGTCCTCCTTTTGATGGGACAACAGAGCACAGATGTAAATAAACAAGACATAGTCTGTCCTGCTAGCTGATGTTTACACAGATCAGCAAGTCAAAGTGTTGGCTCTTATTTCACAGCACCAGTGTGTGATAATCCCAGTGTCATTCAGGGCTGTGGAACAGTTTCTGTGGGGCACATTCACCGTGAACAGCGTGGCTTCCCAGCTGTGCAGGGAAACCATGACAAATTCCTACAACTCCACAGCACTTCACCAGCAGAGGCCTCTGAAGTGTGAGGGGGAGAGGAGAGGCTGGAGGAACCCTGCAGAAAGGGGTCAGGGGCTGAGTCAGTGCTGCTCTAGCAGCCAAGAAAGCAAAGCCCATCCTGGGCTGCACCAGACAGATGTCAGCAGTGATTATCCCCCTGGGCTCTGTGCTGGACCCTTCAATTTAACAAGGATGTTGAAATCCTTGAATGTGTCCAGAGGAGGGCAACAAAGCCAGTGAAAAGGCTGGAAGGAATGTCCTGCGAGGAGTGGCTGAGGACTGTGGGCTTGACGCCTCTGGAGAACAGGAGGCTGAGAGGAGAATCATTGCTCCCTGCAGCTTCCTGAGGAGGGGAAATGGAGAGGGAGGTGCTGAGCTCTTCTCCCTGGGATCCAGGGACAGGATGCATGGGAATGGTTCAAACCTGCACTGTCAGGAGACATTTAGAGTGGACATTAGGACGCATTTATTTACTGAGAAGATGGTCAAACTTTGGAACAGGCTTCCTGAAGAGGTGGTTGATGTCCCAAGCCTGCCAGTGTTTAAGAGGCATTTGGACTATGCCCTTAACAATGAGATTTAAATTTTGGTCAGCCCTGAATTGGTCAGGCAGTTGGACTAAACGATCCTTGTGAGTCCTCTCCCAACTGAAATAGTCCTATCCTATCCTATCCTATCCTATCCTATCCTATCCTATCCTATCCTATCCTATCCTATCCTATCATCTGTAACCTCGAGCAGCAAGGTGGGAGTTCCTGTGCAGAGCAGCACTAGATGCACCACCACAGCTCCCAGCCCTGTGCCAGGCTGGCTCTGTCCCTGCTTTTTGGGATCGACATTACAGAGATCTGTGCTGAAAGCAGAGCAGGGCCCAGGCTGGCCTGCAGCCCCCCAGCCGCCCCCTCCCTCCTTCTGCTGCAAATTCAGCTCCAAAGGACAGCAGTGCTTTTCTCTGCCTCTTTTAAATGATGCTTTGCCAGCTTGCCAGCTGCTTTCAACACTGCACTCGTCACAGAGGAAGGCTCAAAAGTAAAGATGAAGAAAGGAGCGTTGTGCTGCTGAGGGAGCAGCCCTGGGGCAGCAGGCAGGGCCAGCAGCACCATGAAGCCCTGGGCAAGCTGTTGGGGGCTGGTCCTGGCCCAGGGGGTCCCGGGGGCTGCAGATGAGACACAGGGGTGCTCTGCCCACACACACCAGGTCACCACAGTGTGCAGATATGAGCACTTCACAGCCATGGCCAGGTTTCCTCAGGGTGGGGTAAGTTTCCTTGTTTGTTCTTGACCAGTTACAGTGACCCTGATAGGGGTTAGACATCCAGAAGGGACAGCCATCCCCAGGCATGGCAAAGGAGAGGGAGGGCACCCTCTTGCCTGAACCCCCTGAGCCCTGGGAGCTGCCTGCCTAACACAGGGCATGGATGGCAGCAAAGCTCCCTCTTTAACCTCTGCTCTCCAAGAGTCCCAGGTGCAGGTGAAACTCCTGCTGCTCTAACAGCTACAGACTCAGCAATGGCCTTCCAAAGGCACGTGTGGAGGAGGAGGATCACAGGAGGAGTAAAACCAGTCCATGACAAGGCTTAACTCAATGCTTTCCCTGCTGTGGGAGCCCCATTCAGAATAGCAGGGACACGTTTTCCTGCAGCACTCACTGGGCTGTGTGCAGCAGCTCTCCAGCCAAGTGTGAGGGAATGGTTCCTCTTCAAGGGGCTCTGCCTCCACCACCCCCAGAGGCCCCTCGGAGCTGCATTTCTAGGGTGGGAATTGAAGGAGCTTCCCGCACCCGTGCTGCCCTGCACAGCCTCCACCCAGCCCTTCCCCAGCCAGCAGCCCTTATCTCCCAGAGCAGCAGCTGGATGCTTCCTGTCAGACCCTCCACGCAGGGTCATTTCCCAGAGAAGTTAATTAATTACTGCTCTGGAAGAACGTGAGGAGCTGGGAGTACACAGGAGAGCTTCACACAGTGAGGGGGCAGCTCAGCACTGGTGGTGCTCCTGGAGCCAAAGTTCAGCCTTAAAAACATCCCCCAAATAAAGATCCAGCTGCTGAATAGTGAATACCCAGGGGCTCCCAGGGCACCTCTGGAAAAGTGTGGCATATTTGAAGTCAGCATGATTTAATCTAAATGTGAAAGTCTCAATTACATCGCTGTTATGGGGTTACAGAGTCACAGCTCGGTAATTACAGCCTCGATGCTACATGTCATTAATGCATTTCAATTACATGTTAATTTATTGAAATACATTCCTACCTTAAAAACCTCTGAAATTCTGAGGTGGATGGAAAATTTGGGCCAGGGGAACAACTATGACCTCTTGGGTTGAAATGGGCAATGTAGCACAATTTCTGAAGTGACATCTTTGACAGACTAATTATAAATCTGATTAAAATGACCCAAATATTCTCCCAGTAGTCTATTTTTCATACAGAAGCTTTTGGTTTAAAATGCCTGCTAACCAGAGTGACTTTCTACTGACAGATGAAACTGAGCACATACTTAAAAGACAAACTGTAGCTCGCAAAGAAAAACAGCTTCAGGTTTTATGGAGCTTTGTTTTGTCTCAGCAGTTTATTATCAGAGCTTGTTTCCTGCAGCCTTTGTAAACTCAGTTAAAACATCTGCAGGCTCAAAGGCAACCTGCAGAACACTCAAACATGGAAAGATAACATGGAATTAAAACTTAGTTTCAAGCAAAAATCTCCCCAGAACGTCACCTTGATTCCTCTCCTTAGTCTGAGTATTTGCAGGGCTCAAAAAGCTTCTTCCCTGTTTTCTATATTGAGGAAACCTTTAACAGGATCAGTATTTGTTACCTGGTAAGCCACAAAGTCTACAGCTGCCATTGGGAATGGCTTTATGGACACCTAAAACTTGCTCCCATCTGACACTGGCTAACATGGCTGTGCCAGAGCTTTGGATCAGCTCAGAACTGCTATTTTCCCTCAGTATAATTCAATTCCCTCATTCTTGTCCCACAGGTGAGTTGATCAGAAACCTACAAACCTCTAGAAATACTGCAGGATGTGGGTCACTGTAGCACTTCCAGTGAAATAAATGGACAAAGAAATCCACCATAAGGAAGAAATCTACAAATACTCCCAATGCAGCAGGTGGTCACATCATCTGGCTGCCAGAAAAAGGGACTGAACACATGGAAAATGAAACTTAAAACTGAAGTTGTAAACACACATGAAAAACAAAACTTAAAACTGCAGTTGTAAATGCAGAGTCATTGCTTTGAAAGGAACAAGTGTCTCTGGTGAGTGGGAAATGCTTCCTTTTACTAGTAGTTTTCCTTAAGAATTTAATTATTTAGGAGAAATGTTTAAAATATGGCCTATGTTACAAGTGCTGTGTATAATACAAAACAAAATCCAACCTTCCCATCATCTGAGGGTTGGAGTGTCAGTCCACAGCCATCTGTCAGTAGTTACATGTTTTATTTTCTCTGCCCTGTGGGGAGGTCTCTCCCCTCCCTCTTACCTCCAAGTGATGAAGGTCTGTCCCCATAACACTCGATATCCCCTGCCCCTTCCCACAAAGGGCAGCAGGTACTTCTCACCCATCAGGAAGCTGATTTTAGGCATGGGAATGCTCCCACCTCAAATCCAGACCAGTGACCAGCACAGGAGCCAGTGTATTTCAGACAGCCTTGTGTCACCTCTCAGTTTTAAAACATCCATTTAGCTGTAAAAAGGCAGAAATATGGGCTCTTTCCAACTGAGCAGCAGCATTTAAAAACGGCAGGTTTTCACTCCAGGGGATGGGCTTTGTTTTTCAGAAGCAGAAGCTGTATAACCATCTGTTAGATACACACGGGTTGAGAGCAGCAGCGATACAAAATCCACACTCAAAGCACAAGTTCAAGGCTGAAATCTGAGCTGGGCACCAACCAAAAGGTGATTTCTAGTGGCAAGAGCTTCAGAGAAAGAAGCACTGTGACAGTTGTAGGGGCAATGGGCAGCCTTGAAGACAGCAAGGCAGGCTGGAATACATTCACTAAAACGTATTTAAAATTGATTTAAATCATTCTTCAGTTGAGCAGGGAGCTGCCAGCGCTCTGCAAAAGGAGGGAGGCAGCACAGCTGAAAGCTGCTGTTGTAGAAGTCAGGAAACCAACCTGAACTCCATAAAAATTTGAGAATATTGATCCACAAGGAAAAATGGTTAAGTGACAGAGTTACTCCTAAGGATGGAAATTTTATTCAATTGCAAGAGTCTTCAGTCATTACTGACAAAGTTATCTACATACATCCAATCGAGGAAGTTAAATGTGAGGTTGTTTCTTTTTTGGATCTGCTCCCCCAGTTTTGTGGTATTCAGGCTCACCTTCCAACCTTACCTACCTCTACAATAAGACAAGTAAGAGTCACTTATTTCAGACTCCATAACAGATGACAAAAGGTTCTTTCTTCCACTCAATTTTGCTTTAGGGACAGAAAAGATATAGTTCCTGGTGTAAGAAATTAGGCACCATTTTAAGTAGTTACTGGTTATTTTTACAACCAGGAAAATGAACAAACTCTGTTCTACTCTGACTTGGAACAAACTGAACCCAGAAGATAAATAAATTTTGTTTGTTTGGGTTCTTAAGTTAGCAGCATGTGTGTGTGTGTAGCCAAGATCACATACAGAGACAGTGCATGAAGTGTGAACACAAGAAATCTCACCAGTGGTTACAGGGGAGAGAAATAAAGTTTAAAGACTATACAACATCCAGTTTAAGATTTTTTAATCCAGTTTATTAAATATTGCTTTTTGGGGACATGTTTACAACAAGCCCAAATAAATTGTTTAAGGATTCAAAGCAGTCATATTAAAATACAGCTTCAATATAAAGTTTGTCACAGTTTTACAGTATTCAAAAATGACAGACCTGCCTTAAAAAAAGACTATTACACCAAAACATAAGAAAAACAGAAAAACAAACAAGTTTGGCATTTTCATAATCTTTATAGTATAAAACAGAATATTAAATCTATTACCAGCAAGCTGATACTTCAATCTATTACCTAGTCTGAAGTGTCTCCCATTAAAACACACTATACAACAGCACTATACAAAAGTCGTGGTGATACTCATGTGATGAAAGTGCATCCCTGAAAGTTTGCCAGTTTATAGTTAGCTCTTAGAAAAAAAGGTAAAATTAAAACGTCCTCTTTTAACCGAAGGCTTTATTATTTTTTTTTAATTTTTTTTTTTTTTTTGCTGTTTTGTCTCACTTTCAGCCTTCTTTTAAAAGTGTCTAGGGACGCCCCCCAGGGGGCAGCGTAAGATTAACCATCAAATCACGAACGGCTGCAAATATTGTGCATTCACCTGGAACAGGGAAAAGAGACAGGTTAGCACCGCGCCCCGGACAGCCCTTCCTCGCTCTGGAGCAGGGAAAAGAGACAGGTTAGCCCCACACCCCACAGCCCTTCCTCACTCTGGGGCAGGGAAAAGAGACAGGTTAGCCCCACACCCCACAGCCCTTCCTCGCTCTGGGGCAGGGAAAAGAGACAGGTTAGCCCCACACCCCACAGCCCTTCCTCACTGTGACACCCCGAGCCCCCAGGGCAGAGCCAATGGGGGAAAACAACTCCCAAACCCCAGTGACCTCCAGGGACATTGGGATTTGTGGGAGTTATCAGCTGAAGCAGCTTCAGCTTTCCCAGCAGGACTGCTCTTGTTGGCCATGGAATTGCAAGTAGCTCTTAACTTTTAATTGCTTTTGAATGTCATACTGAATCTACGCTATAATTGACTGCACATGGACTGTGGTCCAAATTTTTCTGTCTGTTATTAAGAGCACCACATCTTACAAAGAAAATAACCCAACTTCCTCAAGTTTTATTTCTATTGATTATGAGCAGAAACCTAAACATTTTGAAAGACTCAGCTCTGAAACAGCTGGAAGATGTTTTCTGTCCTAAGCTTAGTCTTGGAAACATTTCTAATTCCAAGACTGGGCAACAGTCAGGAATCTGTTTCTTTCAACCAAATTGCTCTGGCTCTACCCTTGACATCTAAACTGCAAAATAAAATACAGAGCAGGTGGACTTCTGTTTCCAACAGCTGAGATTCAATACTGAGAGGAAAAACCAGCCACAGCTACCTCGAGTTTTAAATATCAGCACTTGATGACAAAAACACACACATTCTGAATAGCTTAAAGAAGTTAAAACCAGCAGAAGCAAAAGGGTTAAATAAGAACAGCAAAAGATGAAGTATCAGGCAGCTGTGATTTTCATCTACTGTTTCCTGGTAAGAGAATACAATTAATAGCCACTATTGTACCCTGGTCACTGTGGGCTGAATTTTTCCTGCATATTTCAAGAAATATCAATTAGAAGACATTGAATTTTGCTGCTGAAGGAACAACAGTGTGAGCAAAGAGATAAGAGCAGAGCCTGGTGGGATGCATTAATCTTAACTGCCAGACTAGGGATTCCCAAGATTATTTTGGGCAAGTCATTATCATATCAAAGCTATGAATCTGGGCTAAATACCATCCACTGCATCACTGAAAGTCAGACACTGAAAAATGTTTAGTGGTGAAGTGCTTTAAGAATCATCATGAGTCCCTTGAGCTCCTCTCTAAGGGTCACCTCCAGCATCCATAGGGACTTTAATTTCCTTATCAGATTGACATCCACTACATACTGTAGCTTTTGGACTTACAGCTCAAGTTTAAACTTGTTATTCCAGGGCATTGATTTCCTCTCAGTTCATACAATTATTTCCCCAAAGTAAAGTATTTTTCCCCATGGAGGTATAAGTGGTCTTAGAAAGACAATGTGTACTCACAATGAGTCAACATTTTACTGTTAAACACAGCAGAATGTGTTTGCTCACAGATCTGAAAAGAAAACTCTTTCAAAAGAACTTACTTTTCAGGCACTACCATTTTATTAAGAGGAAAATCAAGCTGAATACAAAATACTTTCTCACAAAGAGAGAAAGGTAAAAAAGATACAGCCAGAACGAGGCAACACTGATTCCAATACAATGACAGTGCCAGTAACAACATCTGTGCACGGTGGGAGGCCCTGGTCCTTCCTGACTCTAACAGTGAAAAATTCCCTTAACCAAGCAGATTGTGATTAGTGCAGCAGAGAGCTAACAGGTAGGAAAATCCTGGATATAGCACAGGAGCAGCAGAAGAGAAAGGAGCAGCAGAAGAGAAAGGACACACATCTGGGAACTCCCATGTACTGCTGTTGTAAGAGAAGTCTCTCAGCTATCTACATTCATCTGTTGGCTCTCCTATCACCTTTCAGTGGTGAAGAAAAGAAGGTATTCTTGCTCTCTTTGATCAAATATAATAATGTACGTTTTGGCAATAAGAACAGAGGAAATTGCATCTCAAGTATCCTCAGGGAAGATCCTACTTTGGCCGGGTGGTGGTGGAAATAAATAAATTCATACAAACTCATTCTTTCTTTTGGAAACCAGAGGAAGGACTACTAGAAATTTCCTCTGCTCAGCCAGCTACATTCTCCTTTGCCTGAATAAGGTTCTGCTTGTGGCTCCAATGCTTTCCCTATGCTTTTTTCCCCCAAAGTCTATACTTTGCTCCCTGTACTGGATTCCCAAACTGCTTCAAAAATTGCACAACAAACAAAAATTGTCCATTCTGATCTATGTAGTGACCATCAGAAAACATCTCACCTGGCATCTCAAGAGCAGCTTTGACAGTTACTTGCTCAGCTGTTGTATTTTGTGGAAGGTTTACTTTAAAACAAACAGCAAAGCAAGAATCTACCCTTCCCAACACCAGGGAAACTCTATGGGGAAGCACCTTCCAAAAGCAACACCTGAAGTTTAATTAATGTATTTTGAAATAAAAGTGCTATACAAACAACAGCTCTGTTCCACATACAGAACTCCTACAGGGAACTCCACAAGCCCTCAAGGCTATTTTCCCTTCTATTTACCTACACTATTACTACATGTTAAAGAGAAAGTGCATATTAATTTAAATTCCATCACAAGTTTCAGAAATGTATGCATATCCACACCAATTTAAGGTAAACATTAATCATGTTCTAGCAATTGAAATAATCCATCAAGCATAGTTAAAATTACTGCATAACAACGAGATGAATAATCATACAAAAGAGAAGTAAGAGTCAACCTCTGGAATCACAACTTCAATCTATTCAATGGGTTACTGGAAAAATTTTGTTCTTCCTCAGAACTGAAAGTTATTGCTCTTATGAGCCATCTGTGTATTAGGACTCCAAACCACTGCTTACAGACAACATGCTGCCTAAAGAACCTGCTACTGTTTTTCAGTGTTTTAGATACTAAAAAAATATATAAAAAGCATGACAAACAAGAGGGAAAGCAAAGCACAACGTTGCTCACAGTGCACTACCTACGGGCCAATGAACACTCAGAACAACCTAGCTCAAACACTTCACAGCACATCTGGTGGACACAACTGTATGCACCTCTGCTGGTGAACACACTGGCAAAGGAGTATACAACCACTGCAACTACTTTTTAATCATTCACAGCACGTGGACAAGTTCTGATAGCTATTTTAACATCCCTTTACATTCTATTGTTAAGCTGAGTTACTTCATAATTAGCCATGAAAACTGACACTCGGCCATAGCATATTTCTTGTGATTCATTCTGGGCCCATTTATCAAAAAGTGTGACTCTTACTGAGCAGCAGGAGTTGGGCCAACAAGAGGTGGGTGCATTCTATCACTGGGGCAGAACAGCAAAAACCAGTCTGAATCATCAGTGCAACCTTCTGCTGTGTTGCCAGTACTTCCTATTAAGTTATGTATTGCCTGTCACATCAGGAGTTTGTAACCACTAAAGAAGTAAGATAGAAACCAAGAAGAATTCAGACTTAAGAGAGGTTTAGTTTTACACTGGAGATTTGTCACAGATGTCTGGGTGAAGAGAATATATCTACTGGACATGTACAGTACCTGGTCGTGGTGAATTCAGTTCAGCAAACCTCTTTAGAATATTGCTAACCATCATTGGAGCAGCAACAGAAGAGTTCTGCTGCCTGGGAATGTCAGCCTGTTGCGTTGTACCCGAAGCCATATCATAAATAATTGGGACAATAATACTAACAGCTTCCTGTGGGACTGTTGCTTTCTGTGTTAGCTGAAGCTGTGAGGAAAAAACCCAAAAAGTGTGTTAAATTGAATGACCACATACTTTAGCGCAACTTCTGACACAGTTAAACACTCTGGGCCTACAGACAGCATGCACTTCCACCCTCCTATCTTCAGACATCTATGACAGAGAAATTATCAATCAGGTGGAGACTACTTTCTTCTCAAAAGCACCCTACAGTGAGCATTGCCTCGGGCACAACACTACTGTAGATGTGTTGTGAACATCTCATTCCTGCTCTCCTCTCCCAGCACCACTAATGTGCACATCACCCCATCTAGGTGGTTAGTGCCTTAAAGAAGAACAAAACACCCACAAGCTGAGCACTTGAAGATGAAGCCCAGAGGGAGCTGAACTTTACATATTGTCAACATCTCTCCAAGAACACAAAACATGAGGAGGTGCTGTGCTTTAGTAGGAAGGAGAGTTGTAATACAAACTGAACTCATTACAACACAGATGCACGCAAATCCAGGATTCCAAACAGCACAACACTTTCAGCTATTACAGCTGTCAGATACAGTGGGCTTATGTTTTGCTACAAACCCGTGATGATCTCAAAGACATGCAGGGTTAGAATTTTAAAACAGATATCTCTACTTACAAAAAACAACATTTTGGATTTCAGCACAACAGCAGGTGTTCCTGGAGGCGCAATTGGCGGAGCGCTGGGAGGGATTGTTAAACAAAACTGCACGTTCCATTTCAGCTGACTTGCCTGGTCAGGGAACTGTTCAGAGAGCAGCACAGAGAAAAAACAGCAAAGGTCTCATGTCAGTGACATACACAGCTATGAACCAGGGAAGCATTACAAAGTAGAATGTGCCTCTTTAGCTAAACTTGCAGATGTTGCCAGGTTCAGCGAAGTCAGAATAACTCTGAAAGAACTGAGCACAACACAATCAGAAAGATTCCAGTCAGCCTATGCATGTACTTGTGCAGTAACATGCCTGCAGTTCCCTAAAATCATCCATTTAAATTAGAAATTTTGGGAGTTTCCAGGAGAGCTAGTAGTAAAAAGAAAACTTTTCCAATAACATTAAATAACTTCTTTATAAATTTAGAGTAATTCTTGTGTTTGTAGATAAAGGTACAACACCTTTTTTACAAAAAAACATAATAACCAAAGTTGGGTGAACTAAATAAATAGAACAGTGGACTTACCAGCTCCAGTTTCATGATGTGTACACAGTCCCTGAGGATGTGTGTGGGAGCCCCTAGTAACTTTGTGAAGGCTATCAGGGTGTTTGCTTTAAAAGGTGGTCCTGCAACCTAAAGAAAGACACTAGTTAGTAGTGCCTATTAAGATAACAAATATGTAATTTCATATGCAACCAGCATGCACAACTGTTAATTTTATATTTTGTAACCCTTACACATGCCAGTGAAAGTCAGCAGGAGCACTCAAAACAACACTAGAGATTAAAAGCAATGCACAAAAATGTAAACATTCTTGATTTGAGTACATACCCTTGTTTCAAAGAACTTCTCCAAAACCTGTAACTCTTCTGATTTCCACTGTCCTGTATTTTCAGGTGTTACTTTCAGCTGCAAGGTCTGGTTGGTTTTGGGATTGAGAGCAACCCTGCATTTCAGTGCCTCTGTCTTAAACATAATGACACCTGGTTCATTGGAGTTTATTAACTGTAGCTGCATAAAAAGGAGAGTCACAGTCAGTAATTCATTCATGAAATAGCATGAATGCACACACACACACACACACACTCACTTCCTTTCCAAAGTGCAGTGATCAACCTCTCCTTCCAGAAAGAAACAATAATATTTGTATACAGTAAAACTGCCTTGAGAATTAAACTTATGCAAGATCTGGCTTCTTTCTCTGTCACTGAATCCATGCCAGAGGAGTGAAGAGGCACACTTGTCTGTCCCAAACCCTAAACCAACATTTCTGACTGAGTAGTTAACATCAACTAGTGACTCACTTCTCTGGCAATCCTGCCAAGCAGTGGCATCCACAGTAACCCTGTGGCTAGTAAACTCCCAATGGACATGATAAACCCAAGGAACCCACAACATCTGAAAATCTGGTCATAGTCTTGCTTTTGTATCAGTTACCAAATTTCACCTGACCAGACAGGTTTTCCACTTCTAATTTGTGTGGAAAAGAAGTGGAACTAAATTATTTTTTCTTAATTTTTGACACTTTAGATGGCAAAAATCAGAAGTCCAGCACAAGTCTAACAGCGAACAGTTATTCTATTTGAATCATTTCAGTTTGTGCCTGATTTGAAAGACATGGAGCAGTCATCCTACAGGTCCATTTAAACTTAAACCGTACCGTTTCCTGTTGTATGATCCTCTGAAGATGCCTCCTCATAATCACTGATCCAAGGAATCGCTCAAGAGGGGAGCACAGATAGCTGCCAGCTAGTCCTGGCACAAGCCCAGGGGTAGGAGAGGGCAAGAGCAGAATATTCAAGGCACTGTGGGTGAGAATTGTAGGAATGGATGCAGCCCAAGAGCGCTGAGGTAGTTTCCGAGGTGGAGGCATGCTTGTTGGCATGACTTGGGAACCTGTGGGGACAGAAGGACTTGCAGTAAGGGAGGACTGAAGCTGAAATATATGTGTTCACTTTAATTGTCACTATTCATCAGTAAGTCCTTTGGGCCACAGCTTAATCCTTCTTATTTAAGAATTTGCCTGCCTAGTGATAGGCATCAGACAGACAAAGAATCAGTTTTGACCCTGCACCCATGCAAAGAGTCTCAGTAACAATGAAATCCTCCTCCCTTTTCCTCTTCCTGCAGCATGCCAGCAGACAGCAGGTTTGCACAACAAACTCAATGAGACGTAAAGATGGCTAAATCAGTCGTGCAAGAGCAGCATTACAAATCTATGATGTGAAAAGTTAGTATTTGGGTTGGCAAATGTGCCTATCATTGCTTTCACTCTGAAGACGTTTCCCTTGGTCACGGAGTTCAATAGTTTCAGACTGATTTCTGCACTGCAATTAGAGTTATCATCAATCCTGCAGACATTTATGCTGTATGCTTTAGCTCATTTTTCCAATTTGTTATTGAAGATTTGAACTAGGACAGAATAATGGCTTTGTTTCTTTAGATATTTTACTGCACAAGGGCAGTTAGGACTTAGACCAACACAAGAACTACCAAAAGGAACACAACTAGAAATGCTAAACATGGGTGTTTCACAGTTACAACACTGATAAAGAAGCCTACTTGTTCCAGCTCGTGGGGAATGAGAAGCATCAGGGACAGGTGAATGAAGGGAAGGGTTGGCTGGTGACATTCCAGGCATCCGTGCTGCTGGTGATGGACCAGAGACCTGGGGAGATCCTGGCCAATTCCCTGCACGCTGACTGGGTGACATCATGGTGTATGGTGAGCTTGGGTCTATGGTACCTACAGATGTTACAAGACCATTATTATTTCCTTACAAAGTAAAACGCTTTCTAATAGAGAAATCTAAAAAAAGGCTTATCAAAATCTGCAAAGCATTAAAGTGCCTCCTTTTAAGACTAGTTTTTACAGCCATATAAAACACACAAGTGGGAGAAGAGAGTAAAAATCAAGATACAGATTTCAAGAGTTTCCAGGTTGTATTTTTAAAAAAGTAAAATGGAATGTTAAGGAAAATTGTCACGTTCAGCACATAACAGGTTGTAAACTAAAAGGAGCTCTTGCCTACAGACTTGGACTTCTACTGCTCCTTAGCAAATGGAAGCTTCAGCCAGACAGCTCCTTAGCTATTCAATATCTTACAGTTATCCCTGCAAAAGTATCTCTGCTATGCAGACTGATCAGAACAAGCTCCTTAAACCCTCTGTTGTACATCTCCCTCACTTTGCTCATCTCAAAAGTCAAACTCACGCGTGAAAATTACCATCTGAACTGCTCACTTGTTGTGATCTATAAAACAGTTTCCAATGCACTGTGATTACACAAAGAACTGTTTGGGCAGCTTTCCAAAACACCCAATGTAATTAATAAAGGAAACAACCAAAAGGCATGTTGTTCACATACAGATATGTGAAACCAGCCAGACTTTGACGACATTTTCAAATTGCAAGTATCTGAATTTCTAACCTGTTCCTGTAATTTTTTCAAGAAATGTAAGCAGTGAAAATCCACCAGCTAATCTAACAAGAGACAATGCCCATTAAAAGCTGCAGCCACCGTTCTGCTACAAGACCACATTGAATTCCCCCACGTTAGTAAGCAGAAAAGAGTGACTGATAGTCAATTTTTAACATGTTAGGAACACCTCAACAGGCCATGCAGCTAATTTTGGCTACTGCTAAGAGTTAACAGTCACATATATGAAAACAGCTACTTGAGCCAATTACAAAACATGATTTTTTTCTCAATTAACTTAGGTCTGCTCTAGAAGACTTAATTTCAAGAAGGAAATCTGCCCTCCCTGTTGTTACATACACACCTGCCAGTAAAGAACTCACCATGAGGGCTGGCAAAGTTAGCTGTTTGTCCCATTGTGATTCCAAGAGAGGAAGGTGAAGGAGTTGGACCAAAGGATGCTGGTGATGGTGCTCTTAAAGCCCCACTTGGCGAGCTTGCAGCATGCAGATTTCCTGATCAAAGACATCACATCACTTGACATACACATTTCCCATCTTTCTGTTCTAATTTTTTCTATCAGCTGCTCTCTTGTTTTTGGGGAGATGGCAAACAAGATTCAAGAGAATTTGTTTTTTGCACTCAAAGGCTTTATTTTGCACATGCATGAGTGTTATATTTTTCAGGTTGATTTACTTCACAAAGGCAACTTCCCAAGATATTTGGCTTGGAGAATGGCATTTCCCCCATGCACAGCCTTTCCCCAGTTTTAAATATTTTCAGCTGTCGTTTTACAACAGCTGGGAGCAGAAAGCAGAGCTTTAGAGATTAAAAGCTTTTCTGAAGAAGCAGGTATTGAAACTTAACAGGTTTTTCTCTCAGCAAATTACAAGCTCTAAGAATGAAACAGTTCTAAGTATTACACAGCTAAAGACGAGTTTCACTTAATGTTTTTTTCAGCTTCAAAATGTACTTTTCAAAACACACATGGCAGGACTTTGCTTTTTTTCCCACACTGTAAAGTGCATTCTCTTGGCTAATCTGGGGCTAAACATAGCTCAAATAATAGAAAAAAACATGCATGCAGCAAGACCTGCTCCTATCTTTCTAGCACAGGATCAGCTCCCTGCCTCCCAGCCATCCTACCTGGTGACTGTGTGTGCATCATGGATGGGGAGGGCGTCACTGTGTTGTGGTAGGAGGTGGGTGGTGAAGTGAGAGGATATGCTCCCGAGGCTCCTGCCTGTTTTGCAAATGCCTGGAATTGTCAACACAGGATAAAGAAAATTTTTGATCATTTTGTACTAAAATGAAAGGAGAATACTAATGAGGGTTTGGTTTTACAGGGTCATCCACACTGTTGTTTGATTTTCTGTATTATCATGCTCAGTGCTCACTGTTTTTTTCAGTTCCTTCTAAAGATATAATACCTCTGCACCTCCCTCATTTTATCTGCCACCCCGTAACAGCAAAGCCTCCTGATTCTCCCTCCCATCTTTTATCTTAAACAGTTGTTTTCCCTCCCTCAGTCCTTTGCTTCCAGGCAGCAAGTCTCATGTGACCTTCTGAAGCTGCTGTTCATATGCTATGGGCTGTTTACACTGGAATGAGAAATGGCAAAATAAATTAATATGTTTTGCCTGAAGGGGAATTCTGCAGCAGAGCAGGTTTATAGTCTCCCTTTCCATTTTGTTACTGCTAATCCCTTTAGAACATGAAGTTCTTAGAAACCTACTGTTGTGGAAGACAATAAACATTTATTTTGCCTGAAGGCTACCTGTTGTTGTGGCTGCTGTGGTGGCTGCTGGGGTTGGAGCTGTGATATCAAAGAATCCATCATGTCTCCTCCAATTGGAGAAGGTGGGTTATCATCTTCATTTACAGATCGTCTCCGTGCATCCTGATTGCTGTCAACAAACATGTTCAGGAATGTCTGTGGAAAAAGCAGTTGTGTTAGCAACTGTCCATTTAAAGTTTGCTATATAAATGAAGGTAGTATTTGCTAAGCTTTAAAACTACCTTTATTAACTACAGCACATAGGAGACAGGCAGGTCTCTGGAACTAAATACTAGAGGGCATTCATTAATTACAGTCTAATTAGTCAGCAAAATGTATCAATTAATGAACAGAGACACCTGGCTTTATGGTAAGAAATATCTCCAGTAACTTGAAATACCAGCATTTTTCTTCTCTCCTTAAAGATAAGGAAAAGCCTACACCTGGAAATACCTGTTCCAGAACAACTCATCAGTATCCAGAACCTACAGGGCTGCTGTATCATACCTACAACTACCCTGTTTGGTTCAGAACATCTGGGTCACCTCCTCCACAGCATTCTCTTGTACCCAGAGGAACCTGCTAACTTTCTGGAATTAATTTCTCCTCTACCTTCCCATTTTCACTCTCTTCTACCACTTTACACTGCTTAATCTCTTCCCTCTTTCCATTAGCCTTCCATTTGGCATTTGTGAAAGAGGCAGATGTTCAGGATCAGTTAAATGCAATGCCAGAGTATCAGTATTCTGTTGCAACTATCAGAAGAAAAAATTAGCAAATTAACCTGTTTCTCAAAGGGTGCAATTTTCCAGTATTTCAGTGTAACTAGCACTGGTTCAAGATGCCCTCAGGTATTCTGTCAGTGTGCTCAGATTCATTTTTCAAGAAGAGTGAACTAGCATTGTTTTAAAGCAAAGTCACAGGCTACTGCCACACACTGATGGGAACTGTTTTAAAAGAGAATTTTCTGACTAGAATCATCTGACAAGGAGTATTGTCCCACCTGCAACTTATGAGCACTGTACTGCCACACAACACGGTTTGTGAGGAGCAGTTCCTGTTAATCGTGGAACAGACATCTAACCTAGTCATGAAACTTCTGTAAGTTTCAAAAAAGGGATGCTTGAATACACAAGAAAAAAAACCCCTAGCACTTCATGTTTTTTTTTGAAGGCAATGTTTTAATTCAAACTAATTAACAGCTCTACCGATAGATCAAAAACATCTTTCTACGCTCAGAATTTCGGAAGGACCACAGCTCCCCACAAAGAAAACCTTCACCAAGATCTTCACATCAGATCCACACTTCCCAGTTGGAAGCTCATTTATCTACAACCTGCCAGGAATCACAGCAGTGGTCACCTTTAATCCAGGAGCAGGGTAAAAGCCCTCGACTATTTTGCTGTTGTCGAAGAGGCTGTAGGCGCCGTCGCGAATGGCCACCACGCCGCGGCTGCGGCAGTAGATGTCGATGCAGTACATGTTCCTGAAGGCCAGCCTGATGTGCGTGGGGGACTGGGGCAGGATGGAGAAGCACTGGTAGGCAGTGTTGGTGCGTTGGGTCAGCCCCAGCATGGGCACGGTGGGGAGTTTGTTGATGGCGTTTAATGGAGCCTGAGTGTCGAACAAAACCTGGGAGGAAACAGAGACTGAGGCATCAGATGGCTTCTCTAAAAGGAAAGGTCAGGGAAAATGGGGCATAGATGCTTCCTGGCAATGAGATCCATCTACAATCATAACACCCATGTAATTTTGAAGAGAACAGTTTAATCAGAATTCAGCTCCCAAGTATCTTGCAATTTGTTTGAGAGAAGTTTTTTTAGGACATTACCTGTAACAACTGCACCACATTTGGCGTTTTATTAAACATCTCCTGGAGCTGGTGCAGAATTGTGTTGTGACAGTTACTGCAACCTGAGTTTGGGCCAACAGTTCCCAGTGAAATGTGGAACTTCTGGAGGATGGAGTTCCACTGAATGCTGATCTGCAATGTCACAAACATAAAATGGTCTTGGGAGCCAGAACAAGTAGGTTGTAATAACGAGGTTATAACAACAGATTATAAAAAGAAAGCTGGTTTGATTTAATTTTTTCCCATTTTTCATCAAACCTCAACAGATTCCTAATTCACCTTCCCCAAAAGCTGCTGAGGTTGTGCAGAAAAAAAAAGCCCTGTCAGCTTTAACACCCATTTAAGTGCCTGAATTGTTGGCAACCACAGAACTGGGCAATTATATCAGCAAGTCAACAAAAAAGCAAAAGAGTCTTTTCTGCCAAAGGTGAGATAGAGAAAATTAAACTCCAGAGATTTGTGCTGTGGAAAACTGACTAATGAGTTGCTGGAGGTGGACTGGTTTTCTTAAGTTACATTACACAAAAATGAGAACTGGATATGCTAATATGTAAGGAAGTTACATGCCAATCCATACTGCTGCTCTGGCTACTTACATACACATAACATACATATGTATATATATATTCACACACACTTCCCAGTAAAATGCACATAAAAATACTCCTAAAAATTCAGCTTAGAAAATGAACACAAAAATGTTCCAGGAAGCAAATTTTGAGTGTATCAGCTACTTTGCATCAGTAGCACACAAAACTACATTCTTTATCTGAAATAAATGTGTACTTACTTCCTCCTCTAGCTTGCACTTAAGGCAAAGGTGTAAGCAAGTACTCAGTTATCCCAGTAATTAATAATTTGTAAATTCAAATACTACAGAGTTCTGAACAAGGGAACAGTATTGCCACAAAATAATTAATGGACACCTCTTTGAAAACACAGCACTACATTTAAAAGTTTATTAGAGTCCTCTCTTCTAAGGCAGAATTAGGCACTCAGCTTACACATACTCATATATCCCAGTACAGCAGTGACCAGTAATAACACTCACACAAAGTTTCCCAGAAAAAGCCTGCCCCACCAGCTTTCATCAGTCAGAAGCACAGAACTGTCCTTCCCACAATATAAAGCATCCAACAGAAATTCTCAAAAATTCTAAATTTCTAGCAACCCAGCAAATCAGCAATGCAACATCTTCTATTTCTGTTTTTTTCTATATTCATCTATGTTAATTCCACAATAATGTAATACAAGGGGATATTCTGTAGCAAAATTGTGAGAACTCCAAATCTATCCATTCTGTTTTCAAACATAAGGAGTTACTTACTGAGCTCCCCTTGGTAGTTCCGTAACAAAGGATAAGTTTTCGGTAGTTGTAGATCCGAACTTCTGAAAAAATGTTTAAGTGGTTGGGGATGTCTTCGAAGAGAGGAGGGAAGAGAGTTAGATTGAGAAAATCACAGTCATCTGTAAATGCATCATTTTGACAAAAAGGAGGTGATTTCTGTACCTGGTAAGGATCGTGCAAACTCCAGGACACACTCGTACAGCCGAGCAATACTGTTCCAGTCATTAAGGAACATCTCAACCACCTTGCGACCTCCAACTGGTTCAGACAACTGGTTTTCATAGGTCAGGTAAACGTGACGGGTTGGTCCTGCAGTGTGAGGAGATGGGAAATACTGATCAACCCCGTGGTTCCTGAGCTGTGCTTTACAGACTGTGAGTGAACTGCAGCAAGTGACCAGGATGCCCATTTAAATAACAAAAATGCATCAACTCAGCAGTCAGAATTTTGATTAAGGTATACTGTGGTTTAGTAGAAATCTTAGGAGCAGACAGCTGTCCAGTAACACCAAGACATTAAAACTACTGTAACAGGCAGTGTAAACTATAAAGAAGCAAAATTTATCAGTCTTCCTCAATGAGACTTGCCTTGCTCCCTGGATGAAGTGCTGTTCAGCGGGCAGTTTGCAAACACCAGCTCAGCCACCCACGTGCGATTATTTCTACCTTGTAGTCGGAAAGTGCAATCAAGAAGAGATCGGTCCAGAGCCTTCTGCGTTTCCTCGTTCACACCTTTACAGGGAGGAATTCTACACATGACAAAAACCAAAATCTCCATTACACACAGTGCAGTTCCAAAAGTAACAATAGTGCCTTCTAATATTTCCTGAAGGACTCCCAAGTCTGGACGTGAAAGAATGAACAAATCAAAAGCAGAAGCAGCTGGACTGCACAGTGAGATAACCTATTCCTCTTCAAGGACTGTAATAAGTGTGTCACAAAAGCACTCTGAGCTAAGATCAATTTTTATATGGATCCAATAACTGCAAATTACAGACTGTTAAAGGATCTGCTGAATTGTCCTTAACTCCTGGTGAACTAGGAGCTCACCAATATAAAGCTCTTATACAGAGAAATAAGCCAAAAAAGATGAAAATAAGTAGTAAGTTCTGTGGCAATCTGAATTCATTTGCCTTCTAGAATAAGCTTGCTCTACATGCAATGAATAACCTGGCAGTTCCCTTAGTACTCACTAATTTATTCGTATCCCAGTGTGTGAATTGAGCTCAGGGGACAGACTAAATAAAGCTTCAGTGAAAACATGCCAAACTTTTTAAAATTCCTTGAGGATCTAGTCAGAATTTTAATGTTCCACCCTTAACTTCAGCTCACAAGTTCTCTGCTCATATGCAAAGTTAAAAAGGTAGGGCCTGATGCATAGAGACTGGTGCCTTTATGTCACTGTACATTTCTGCAGCATAAAAGGAGTTAAGAAGGTTTTACTCCAGGAGGTGTCTTTGGGTTTGTGGTTTTTTGCTTTTAACTGACTTGTTGCATGTCCAGTTAGTGGCTGGCTGCAGCTGGCATTCCTCAGGGTTAGCACAGAGGCCCACACTATTGGCCTCCTATTAACAATTTCAATGTAACTATATCAATAGCCTGTATGACACAAAAGAATAGCAAACTTGCAGATGATGTCAAATTGAAGGGAGCACTTAACATGCAGAGAGGTCTCAGATGGCTGGAGGAACAAGTTAACAGGAACCTCATAAAGTTCCATGAAAACAAATGCAAAGTCCTGCACTTGGGCCTGAATAACCTCTTAAATTACTTTTTGATTCTCAGATGTTTCCTCTGCAAGTGCTTTCCCATGCAATTGTCTTTTCTGGGATTCCTGGCATTCTCCTCTGCAGTTTCACATAATTGTCAAATAACATATGGAGTATGTAGGCCTCTGATCTAAAATCGTATGTTCATAAATCATCACATCCTCCTTAGCACTGCCTGGATTTAAGGATTGAAGACTGTCAACCTGTTTTCAGAGCCCCTCAGTTTAGAGTAATGAAGGAAACAAACTGTAGTTGGATCTTTGTCTACTCTTACTTTCCTCTTTCTCTAGCACTGCTTCATGTGCAAGTGAAAGACACACAGTATTAACACCCCTCCAAGAAAAAAAGGAAAAATAACCCAAAACCAAAAATCTTGCCCCTCTCCTGATACTCTTATTTTTACTCTCCAGACAAGCCTTTTGTTCTCTCAAGTGTATTTTCAGTAATAAAATGAAACACAGAACATATCCTCTTACTTTAATAAACGTATTGCATGACTGAAGCCATCTCCTTCTACTTGTACTCCCTGGTGAGGAATGTCCATATTGGATAACTAGGAATGAACAAGAAAAATTGTTATTCCAAGCAAAAAACCTGTAATTTTTCCAAGATTTTTTTTGCCCCCACAAGGGTGACAGATGTTTCACATCCTCAAGCACTGGAAAGGCAAAAAATGGTCTGTGCAAATCTGGTATAAAGTTGTCTCCCAACCCTTCCCACAAGTGCATCTTTCATCCTAATTTTCCCTTTTCCCTCTACTTTCCAAGCTTTTTGCAGTGCTTGGTATTAAGAGAAGCAGCTCTAACAAGACTAGAACAACACAGTGTAGAACACTGAGTCACCCAGCTGGCAGGGGAACTCCAGAGCAAGCACAAGTTTGCCAAATAGTCACATCTAGATATGAGAATCAGGAGCAGGGGAGGGGAAGAAGGAAACAAAATATTTTTTAATACCTACCTCTATCCGAAGCCCTATAAAAGGCATATTTGTATCACACATGGCTACAATATGAGCTAGCACTTTATTGAAGGCACACATTTCTCCAGACCGTTTTGGTTTCTTGGGTTCTATGGAACATGGATCTCCAGATAACTAGAATTAAAATAAAGACAAATGTACTTGCATATTTGGAGTAAACACTTCGAAGAGCTGTCAGAGAATAGGCTCATTCATCAAAGTGTTAAATGAATCACACCCTGAGCACAAACTCCTGAAAGATCCACTTCAGGACTGAAGCAATTCAGTCAAAGACTGTCCTTAAAACAGTACTTGTATATCACTAAGCCATATCAGTCTGACCCCAAGAAATAATTCTCATCAGCCCCTGCAAGTCCTTCAAAGTCTACACATGGCCCAAAGTGTATCACACAGATACCAGCACTCTGCATTTACAATATATACCCACTCCTCTGCACAGAGCTCTGCCTTGCCTCGGGAGAGCAGCAGAGAAGGCATAAATTAAAAGACAACTGTTACAAAACAGTTTCCAGCATCTCCCTAGGGAAGCAGTCCAGAGAACCAGTACAAGATGCCAGCCATACAAACTCTGGATGGCTACTAAAGCTGGAATTGATGCTCAGAACATGTGTTGAACTTTCATGCACTGTAACCACTCCACTGGCTTTTGGAACACGTACCTTGCGCTTCACACCACTTTTCAGTTGTTTGCCACTTTTTGTGTCCAGTACCAACTCCTCAATGTTTGGTTTAAACTGCTGTAGTAAAAGTGCAGTGGCAGGGCTGTCATCTCCTTCAGCATAGCTCACAGACAGAAAATGGTACTTGTACTCTAGTTCTGTGGGGTTGCCAGGAACATCAAACATCTCTACAACCTATGTTTAAACAAAACAAGAAATTGAGAAGATTCTCAAGCTAAGAATAAGTCTAATTCAGTTCCTATCCTCTCACTTTCAAAGAACAGATATTAGTCTTTTTCAATATATTAATCCTATGGCTAAGAAAGGTATCCAAGAAGAGAAGGAAGACCAAACCTTTCAGGAAACACAGAGAATGAGAAGGCTGCTGAGTAATAAATCCATATGTGCCCTCTTTTGCATGAGCCTGAGTATGTAACAAACCCATTGGAGAAGGGAAAGAGAGGAGAGAATCAAGCATTACATCAACCACTGGGTTCCTAATTTTACAAGTTAACAGTACAACAAACTGCCTGGGATATCCACGAATGGGAGCAGGAGACAGAAGCATTTTTCAGTTACTTACAATGTAGTACTGAGGAAGGCGAGTGAGTTTGATGAACAGTTTGTGTTTGGAAAGGTTTCCCACTGGATGGCTGGCATAATTAGCTAGTTGAAGAGTTTCACTGCTCACTGTAGGCAGATGTTTTATAGACTGTTTGCAGCGCTGCTGTCCAAGCCAGAACCTTGCATGGAAATAAAGGTATTATTACCCTGAGACTGGTTTCATGATTCTAATATACTGCTCTGTAGAGCATTAGTGTCAAATTAAGTGTCAGTCATATTCTAAGCCAACATCTATCACTGCAGCACAAGTTCAATAAAGAAAAATCACACTGAAAACGTCATTACTTTATATTTTCTTATCACTATCTTTACATCTTGTCTTCAGCTTAAAAGACACCTGTTAATTCAAGAAGAAAAACTCTGAAATTATTTGCTGAATAAATATTTATATACTAAAATATGGAATTACAATATAAAACAAAGAAGGGAAACATTAAAAAAAACACACAGATTGCAGTTATTTGACAATCTGAAATCTCCAATTATGTTTGCGTACGGAAACAAAAATCCTTCCTCCCATATGCTGGTAAGCAATACAGTAAAAAAAGTCACTGAACCTGGGTGTCACTCTGGGTTATGTTATAAACAAACACATTCATCTGGATAAGTTTGGACATGAAGAGCTACATGCAAGGCACCAAATTTATTCTCATACTTGGAATTAAACTTTGTCCTACTGCAATGGATTTTGGCTATAGTGGCAAGGCCAGGAAGACTAGCTAGGCTTGAACGATGCTCAGAAATGCATGGCTTGGGTATTCAGTCAAACTCCCAATGACAACAGCAGTGGCAAGTGTGGGTGCTGAGCATCTCTCCATCACAACATACCACATTTATTCTCACAGATACATGTCAGATACAGCTGTCCTAAAAGACATTTTGTGGACTGCTGAGCTTCCTCAGAAACTGCAGCACTACTCAAGCCATTACCTCAAGTACATTATTTATAACAAAGGGAGGTTGATTAGTTTCTCCAGGGTGCCAGTGCTTCATGCATCATCAAGCTTCTTTTAGAAACAGAATTCCTCAAATAGAGATTTCACCCTGCAATTAACTCAGAGCACTGGGAATTTCCAAAATGACAGAGCAGGTGGAACTCCGTTCTTATGCAGATGCAAACTGTGCTTGTATTATTTGCTACAACCTCTTATGGGAACCAAATGTATCTTGTGCTTAAATCTCAGGGCTTTATGGAAGGAAGATTAGAGGCTTAAACCAGCAAGGGCTGAAGTGCTAGAAGATAAACAGGTATTATTTAAATCACCCTAGGCCACTTCCTGGTTTTTCCTCTGAATTGAGAAGGCAGATCATTTTTGCTGAGAAACAAGCAGAGTTCAGCTGTAGAAACAGAGTGGAATAAAGGATATAGAAGATGAACATGAATAGAAGAAGAGATTCTCAGGAAGCAAGTTCTCTGCTACTGACTTAGAAGTGAAAAGACTTCATGCAAAGTGTGCACATAGCAATGCATAAGGCAACATGTAAGGGGGAAAACTAAAGCAGGTCTATGGAATCAAAGAATTTCTCCCACTGTCTTACAAGAGATGGCAAATACTCAAGGTTGTGTACAACAGTGAGAAGTTACCCCTACTGTGGTAAAACACAAAGCCATGCAAATGTGATCATCCAGAATACAAACGTGGTGATTCATTCCATGTAAACTAAGTGAATTGTTCAAGTCACTTACTTGAGCTGCTGGAGCCAAGGAATGATTCTTTTCATATCATCATTAACAGACTTCTCTATGTCATCGAGTGTCAGTTGATCTGCAAGAACATCAGGTGAGTGGATGGTCTTAGCACCAGTCCTTCAAACAAAACTTCAAACTTTCACTGAAACTGTCCCATCTAATTCATCTCAGAATCATGTAACAGCCCAGGTTTGGGCTTCAAAGGGGACCTGGAAAGATCATCTGGTCCAACCTTTTGTGGGAAGGGGAGCATAGATGAGGTTATCTAACACCCTGTCCAACTGCATCTTGAAAACCTCCAGTGATAGGGACTCCACTAAAACTCTCAGGGGGCTGTTCTAAGGATTGTTTGACTTCTCTGTAAAAAATTCTTTCTCACATTAAGATAAAAGTCCTCCTGGTGTAACTTCTAATTGCCCTTTGTTTTCTCCACATGGCTCATTGTGAAGAGAGAGATTAAGGCACCAACAGATGAACCATAATACTTGTAAGACCACAGCAGGATGTTATTAAGCAAATAAACTAAAAGAACTTTCTTCCTTTTCTTAAGCAATGTGAAACCTGAAGTTAGACCTCAACAGAAGTAACTCAAGATGTATAAGGTCACCTGATACAATTCTCACCCAAGTCCATATGAAATGACCCCATCCATTTAACAGCACATGGCATGAATCATGAACCATAAAGAATATGCATTGCATTGACCCCCAACAATAACTACTCCGTTGTCCTCTTAAAATAAACTGAACTGAACTGTGACACTTAAGCATGAAGATCCTCTTTTCCATTCCTCAAGCTCCAATACCTAGATGATGACCCAAGTTCATTTGCTCCTGGTTTTGTGCCTACTTACCAACACCATACAGCATCAGCTGGAACATTCCAGAGTGGAGATCAACAAATACATGCAGGCACTCTGATCGACCACATGGTTCCAAAATCGGAATTACAAGAGTTGGGAGAGCCGTCTCAATGAATGCTAAACAAAAAATGATGTTAATAATTTCACTCAAAATTCAAGCTTGTATTAAAATCTAGCCCATTAGAATAAAAAATCTGTACGTTTTTAGAGAAACAAACCTCACTTGCACATTATTACAGCATTAACATGAAGATGAAACTGAATATGAGAATTTCTCTGTGAGAACAGTGACAAACCAATGAGAAAAGGCAGACCAAATTTGAAGATTATTAATCCCCGAATATCTTTCAACTCCCTGTTTCACAATTATAAAATCAATCTAAATCCCAAAAGTTTCAACAGCATCTTAAGGAAACTGTCATCCAAAACTAGCTCAAAATAGTGAAAGATTTGCTTTCAATTCTGAACTCAAACCAGTTTTCCAGCAGGCAAATGTTTACCCTTCAACCCAGACTACAATGTTCTACCAGCTTCACCTATTACACTGCATTTAGATGTATGGGTATTTTACAATTATCAATGCAGAATAATTTAAAGCTAAGTTTTGCTAATTCTGAACATGTTTCCCTTCTTAAAAAGATTTAAATTAATGAAAACAGGAAATATCAAGAGAAAAGGAAACCATCCTTAGACACAAATGGAAATCAACTAGAAAAACTTCAGCAGAAAACACATACAATTGTCATTAACATTGTAGCTCTTAAGAATGGCTTTGAGCTCCTGGAGTTTTTGATGAGATCTTGCATGGACACTGTCTATTAGGAGTTTTTCTATTGATAGGTGGTCAATCTGTAAAAAAGAAATGTACTCGAGTAAGCTCATGTTTGATGTGAACGCTTTCTGCACCAGCACACTGGATGAAAGTACTTAATAAAACAATCACTTCAGAAATAATTTGCTTAGTACTGTGGTGAGCCACATGGACTATTAACTTGAGTATTTGGAGCACTGTAAAATACAGCAAGCTACCATGAGATTCCAGCCTAAGAGACAAATGCAGAAGAGGTTCATACAGCACAGAATTATACAGAATTTCAGTGCATGCCTTTGTCTATACCAGAATGACCTTCCCCTAAAGATGAGCTTTCCAAGACAAGGCCTTAAAAACCAAGTCTAAATCCATCCACAAAAGCATTTCAACTCAGCAGCTCCAATGGGTTAAATCTTCCTCTCTAAAAACTGACTACATGTTCTATAGCTCCATCCAATTTTCAGTGGGTTAATGCAGAACAACCTGCTCAGACAAACATGTTTGTTTGTGCCACTGTTTTATACAGTATCTTAAACAAACAGAAACCCAGTGTGCCATCTACGTCATTACACCTGAGACTGTTATTCAAACACTACAACAGCACTGTATATACCACAGCTGATAATTTTTTTAAGCTCAGAGCAAGTAGTTATAAAGGGAGACAACATTAACTTTGATAAATCTTACATTTACAGCGGCCTCATATCTTAATCTATAGGCTGTAGACTGGATTCAGTGAACTTAGACTGTGTCAGCTCCAGTGGATCTTCAGCAGATGTTCTAGATCCAAGAGCATTTTCTTGGATTTACACATAAATACAGCATCTTCACTAAATCAACTCTATATTTAGTAGCCTAAATATGCTAATTTAGGCTATTTAATAAGTAAAGGTAGTATATATTAGCTATACTGATAGCAGAATTTCTTCTCTACAAGTAGAGTAAAGGGCTACCATGCTTCACTAGGTTTCCCACATCCCTCTGTAGCTGAAATATATGCAGTTCTTGACATTCACCATATAGACTTGTTTGTCTGCACTGGTAACATGACGGGCCAAGAGGCTCAAAAACAAAGTACACACAGGAGGTGGAGACTACCATGGGTAGAAAGTTCTGTGAGACAGGTGAAGAATCTGAGGTGGGGAGTTTTTCCCTCTGGAAAAACTGTACTGAAAGTGTGAAGACTACACCACTCATTCCAGTTTTACTAAGTCTCCTAACAACACTGCAAGAAATAATGACAGACATCCTGATATATCACAGCCACATTTGCTGAGGAATTTATAGAGGATTTATTATAAAACCCAGAACATAGTTTTTCTTCAATATGTCTAACCAAAATCTAGAATTATCACCAGTGAAGCATGATCCAAGTAGGAAGTTGATTGCAATTACTCACTTTGGATCATTGCAACAATTCTACCTTTAAAATACAGGAATCTGAACATTCAAATAAGCCACATGATATAATCTGGTTAGAGATAATGTAAAACTAAGCTTCACCTAACACTTGTAACAAGCAAACCACGTGAGCTCTTCAGCACAAGATTTCCAAATCATAATGTAAGATTTTCTAAAGTGGATAGCACTGCTGGGTAGCTAACTCCAGTGACAATGAGAAGCTGATTTTCAGAGGAGCTCCAAGACAGGAAAGGGAAGAACTGTCTCTCTATAAAGCATTTCAAGCCAAACCCTAATAACTGATATGTTGCTGTTGTTTCCCTCCAGCCTCAGCATCCTATCTCAAGTAGCATATAATGTGCTATACTGTGAAGTAGGCGCAATTTTTAAGATGAAGTCAAGGCCAATAATTTGTAACAACAATTTGAGGTCCCCACATAAACACTACACAACCTACAGTACTACTTTCTGGAAATCTTAGAAACAGCTCTTTAAATAGAATCAAAGTGGAACAAACTGCCAGTGCAAAGCACTTGAGTTTTTGATTTAAAAAATTAGATGCCTCCTGCAATGCAAACCTTTACCTTCATGGCTCTTTCCATCAGTTTGGAATCACAGGCTGGCAGTGGAGGCTCATGAGATATTTGTAAGGGTTTTGAGACATCAGTTTCATCAATTTTTATAGTGACCTTATGGACAGATGCAGTCCCCGTTTTCCTGCCAAGTACCTGTTGACTTAAAATAAATAGAACAATTAAACCATGCAACTGGAAGAACAAAAAATATGTTTTCCACAATCTAAACCTTGGTTCAGTTTAGGTGAAGTGAGCGTTCTGGTTAAAAACATTATGTCAGCTGAACTGAAAAAGGCATTTGTTTTAGTTGACATTTTAAAGCAGAACTGTTGGTAAACCAACTACATGAAGAATTTCAGACGACTGTATATTCAACACAATCTGAAGTGCACTTGGATTGCTTTTTATAATTTTATCTAGTGCCAGTCAAGCAATAAATACAGTAAAAGACTGACAAATAACTAATTAATTTTTAGACATCTGTGTAAATACAAAGTCATTTATAACTGTATCCATTGCTCTTCTGTACATTAAAGTGCAACCTTTACTTATTTGCAAATCAAGCAACACGTGTAGATACTTAATTACAAGAATTTAGGAGTCTCACGTCAAAAAGAAAGAAAAATTCTGAAAATTATGGCTCAAGCTTGGTAAATATAATCCCTCCTGTTATTTTATTGTTTGCTAACAGTCCTTTTGAAATTAACTTACTTCCAAACAGAGAGTGACAGACATTTCCCTGCATGGTACCGCTCCACTTGCACAAGGTCACCCCAGCGCTCTCGGATCAGCATTAGTGTTTGTGAATGCAAGACTTCCAGCTGAAGAGCCAGGCAGAAGGAGTCTAACGCATGGAGTTAAGAAAATATAAAATGTCCAAAAAGTATGTACACTACACAGACCTGTTTCTGCACACTACATCAATCCATTTGTCACTTATGTCAGGCAAGACGCTGTCTGAAAACACACTAATGTACTAATGCAGAGATAAAGACACATAAACAGCACCACATATTTCTCAAAGGGCTTTTCTTTTTTTTTTTTTGTGGTTTTCTAAACCCTATACTAGGACAGGCTGTAAGACAAGGGAGTCACAATAGCCTCGTTTTACAGATTTCTAGCTGTCCTCATCTTTCATGGAAAAGATGATTACTAACAAAGAAATTCAATTCACCCTTTAGTTACCACTAACCCCATCTCCCACGTGACTCTCTCTGCAGAAACAGTTTCATTGAAATCCATTTCACATTGTCAAGCAATCTGCCCTTTGCAAGGGGAAAATCACTGCAGAGATAATGAGTATCTCCTCTCATTATTCACACAGCTACAATAGAGTTAACACACCCTCATCAACTGCACTTTACTGCAGTTCTGGGTTGCAAGAACTGTCAGCTCCCAGAACTTCCAAGTGAGCTCTGTATTTCATCTCCAAAATTAGCTGCTGCTGCTGCACTGACTTACCACACAACCTGCTGCCTTGAATACCTCACCTTCACCTTTGCTGATTTAGTGAGTAGAATTAAATTTGACATGCAGGCACATAAGAATTACTGCTTCCAAGGCCAAAATTTACTTCAAGGCCACCATAACTCCATGTCCAGACACTTCCCCCAAACTTAACAGGGAATTCATCTTTCTTGACCTCCAGCTACTGAGAAGAGCAAGGCTACATGAAACACCCAATTCAGAAGCCCCTTTCAGAAGGATACGCAAACAGTTGTACATGTCCTGAAGTGGCTTTTCATCAGCAAACAGCCGGGACTGGACCAACTGATGGATGAAATTGATCTGCATGCTGTGAACCAAGGCTCGACCATCTTTTGTAAATGAAAAAAAAAAAACACATTAACCATCAGGAAACTAGATATTTAAAATAATAATAAATTAAGAAATTAAAAATAAAAAAGATACAGCTGTATCAAGCAATTTCCATACCAGGTTTTGTAACAAAACAACACAATCCTTCGTTTACTCTGGAAATTTCATTCACTCTACTACATTGTCACAGTATAGCATTGTTAAGGTATTAAAAGCCTATAAAGCAAAGTCAAAACAGGACAAGCATATATAACTTCATTCTCTTAAGTGGTGATACGCAAAAGACCAACTATAAACAAGACTTATACGGTGTCAGAGACAAATATCATGTTGAAAACAAAGTGTAAAGGCTTGATTTTTTTTCTTTACCACCAGTTTCCTTGTCTTCAACCAAAATTTCCAGCTTGAGAAGGCGCCAGGGGATGTCAGGATCATCACCCATCACTGTCAGGGTGGCCTCAAACTCACCCTCAACTCGGAACTTCACACGGCCATTGGCTGAGGAAGACAAGAATGTTTTATTTCACTCAGTCTCCTAAGATGCCTCAAAGTAACAGTGTGGTAGCTCCTGGCACTAATAATGGATTACTTCCCTATAATTTCTGCTCTGTTGCTTATGTTTCCATGCAACTCTGAACATTTTACAGTCTGCAACAGACCCAATGTCAATAAGCAGCACAGACAGATGTACAAACTGTCCTGAAGTTAACTTGCTTAATCTGATAACTTGTTAACACTGAGCTGACTACCAGCCTGACAAACAAAACATCTGGCTGAAATATTCCTATTCTTTGCTACTACCAACAATGAATGCTTTCAGCAATATTCAAATGACATACAGAACATGGATCTCAGCCCAGACTGAAATCTAGCCCTGAAAACACATCTCACTGCAAAGCATTTATTTAATATTATAATATTACAAATCTATTTTTATGTGAGGAAGATAATCTTTGGCAGAATTTATATATATACACAACAAGCAAAGTTGCACACTATTTATCTAATTGACATGTACATCCTCACACCTCTGTGAGCACTGTTATGTTTCAAGATTTGGGGGCAAGGACTTTAAAACTATGCAAGCAAGGTCATAAAAAGAATAAGAGGCAGAGCAAACAAGTAAGTACAAGTCCTTACTCTAACCTGTAGGTCAACCTTCTTCTCAGTCATTTAACAAACTATGTCATACACCTTTACAATTATAGACATAGAGAAATAGTCCTGCAAAAATTTTAACCATTTAATTTGTGAAGTTTCATTTTCAAGAGCATCCCAGACATGCTCTTAAACCAGACTCCAAACCAGAAACTTATAGTCAATGGAATGTTTAGTTAACCTAAAACTCGCAAGAGCTCAGATATTTTATCCATATTATCCATACATTATGCATTTATACTTCCATTAGTTAAAAATGCCTCTAACACCGACAGTGCAAGCACTAACACAGGGACTAGAGAAAACTAGCACTAAGATTCTTCAGAAACATTTCTGATCTAGGTCTGTGGGGAATGGTTTACAAATGGCTAACCTTGTCTTGGTTAAAAGCATGGACTAGGTCAATGCCCACCCTATTCCCTCTGATTCTGCAATAACCTAGTCCAGTTTATAGCCATCTTTCCTGTAAAAAAGGTTGTCTTAATGTTTGCCACTACTTGTGCTAAATGAAAACACAGATCTCAAAACAGTTTAAGAGATCTGGCACTGCGGTGAGCCACTGAACAAAAGGCATGCATAAATAGGAACAAATTCTGTGCCTGAACATGAATATCAAAACAGCTTAAAAAAGCAACATTAGGGTGACTTGTTTAAACTCAAGTTCAAAGAGTTTCTGCAGAAAGACCTAACAGTTTAACTAAGTTGCATTTTAAAATTAAATTAAGATGAAGTAGTCCAATGACTGTTTCATAAAACACTGGCTGAAAGAGCAAGACAATGTTTAAAACCTTTTGGCATTACCTGCACAGGATTTCTTCTTTAAAGTAAATAATATTTCAGCAATATTATCAATGCCCTCATTTTTCAAACAGGGAAAAAACCATGTATTTTGATGTCATACAGAGACAGGATCCCAGTCTTAATAGATGAAGCATCCTTAATAATCTCACTTAAGATATCTCTTAGCCTTGATTTAGCATTAAAACAACAATTTTAAATCAGCCTGCAACAATGTATCCTTCAAGAAGTAATTCCAGCTCTTACCAACTGTAAGATTTGCCAGCTGTGGAGGGAGATCTGTAGTCACGAGTCGATGGCGAAGGATCTGGTTTAGCTGATGCAGTGTGGTTTGCTTCTCACTCTTTGTTATTGGGTCAGGAGGGATTATTTTATCCTGTTACAATAAACACAAACAAGTCTACACATCTCAAACACGTATAACACATTGAGAGCAGCAATAGTGAAAACCAACCAGACCAGAAGTCTGAAAATATAAATATGACAGGCCATTGCCCAGTGAAATTTTATATCTCACACTCAGACTTGCTTTCTAACTGATAACATTTTACCCAAAACTGACCACTGAATAAAATCACTAAATTTGGTGGAACTAAATAAATGGATGGAACGTTTTACTGGGAAAGAGTAACTTGTTCAAACAGGAAGTGTTCTGCATGAGAAACTGACACTACAGAGACTTGGCACTAGGCCTGTATTGAGCTACACTTCCATCTGCACACACACAGTTTGATTCCCGTGTACTTGATGCTCTACAGGGGATTCCCACACTCCCCAGACATGGCAGAGTTATTTACCCTAATGCAGGTGGGCAGCCGAGGGTAGGATCCAGTTGTCAGAACATCAATTGCATATGGGATGGCAAAGCTGGGCAGCCGAGCATGAACCAAAGCATCTCGAGCCAGCGATGCCAGACGATCAGCAGTGTCCACAAACAGGATGGCTTGCTGATCTAAGAAACTGGATATCATCTGCAGAGTACAAGGAGTTAAAAAAAAAAAAGATAGATGTGTCCAAAAAATGCACAGATCAATAGTCCTTTATATTCAGGTTATCTGTCACTTCCAATTCAGGTAACCACATTTACAAAACAAAGAAAGAATGAATATTCTGGTCACTTCCTACATTCACCGCAAGGACACTTAAAATCCACATGCCATTCTTGATGCTGTGGGGGATCTGTACAGCCTCTCAGCTCTTTATCTACCTGCTGATTGCTACTGGAATGCAACCATACTTGTTTGTAATCACCAGGAGCTTGTTTTTTTGCAACGTTCTGGACTTTATTCTTATTTATCCAAGATGAGGATGAAAGCGATAATGAGAGCTAACACACTCAGATCACCATTTTCCCTGTCCTGTTACCTTAACCCAAAGCATTCCTGAAACTATGTGCAGACAAGCCTTTCATTTTATGCCACCGATGAGTTTTTGGGATCATGAACTGTTAAAAAACGAGACCATACAATTTCTAGACAGGAATTAAAAACAAAAAAAATCTTTAGTAAAAAGAAGTCAGGGTGTAGCAATATCCCATATCCCTCAGAGATTGTTTCATGCCAGACTCTTGTCTCTCTGACTTACCGCACACTTTTCCACCTTCCCAGCATTATTAGCCCACTTGACCAAGGCTAACAAACGAACAAACAGCTGACGAGTGCGACTTGCAAACTGCACTATCTCTATTTTTCTGGAAAAAAACAAATGTACATTAAGCCAGTGCTCAGATATATAATAAAACCATAATTTTAACTGTGTGCCAATTAAAAAAAAACAGAGCTGTAATGGTAACTTTTAATTGTGTTAATGCAGGCATCAGTAATATGTGGCTTGTTTGACTAAGAGGCTGGGGGGAAAAAGGTCTCTGTTGTGAATACCTAACAACATACATGGATTCTAACAAATCAAGACTGTCTGGGGAAACAAAAAGCATATTCAAAAAAATTAATCACTGACTGTAAGAGAAATGATTCCATACTGAACTCACATAAATTATCTTTACACCTTTAATGGGATTTTCTCAAGGCTTAAGATTAAGTTTAAAGTAGGGAACATACCCAAGGGTCACAGGACCTGACAGTAACATTACACTTACATTCACTGTAAATAGATAGATAAATAAATAAATAAGATACTAAACAAAATATCATTCTAGCATTTTTACAACAACTTTACATAGTATTTTACAATATGGAAATAGGGTGGTGGTGGGGAAGACCACAAAACCCCCACTCTTTAACTTTCCTCTCCATTCCTGCCTTGCAAAGAAATTGAGATAAGAACTTACTGACTCACAGAATTACTCCCACCATTCTTTGTTGGAGATAGTCAAAATGAAGGAGTGTAAGTCTGCACGTCTTTAGGGTTGTTTTTTGTAAAAGAGAATGCAATAGGGGCACAGGCAGATTTTCATGCTTCATTACATATCTACATTATAGATGCATCAGGCAAGACACACAGGTCTACAGTGTAGATCTGTAATACCATACCCTCTGAAATACCACTTCATCAACTGTTTATAGAGGTCTGCCTCCCTTTCTACGTGTTCCATTTACTAATTTCATCATGGCTTTTTCTACTTAGTTTGAAAAAAAACCCCAAACTTAAGCTGTTTCCCTGATACTGTTTTCTAAAGTAACAGAAGCATTTGGACAAAAAGAACATTAATTAGTGCACAAGATATTGACCTCTACCAAACAGAAGCTGCACCTCCTTCTGATTCCAATCTGTAAAACACAAACTCATAACACAGAGAGAGCCTGATTCTGCTGAGAGTGCTGGTGTAATGAGGTTAACTCTTTTGGGCAAGTAAAGCATAATCTGCTTGTAGCAGATGAACATATAAGGCCAGAAGCACAACTAATACCATCTGGTCTTGTTTCTTCCATTACACACTGTGAACCTCATCCAAGAACTTGGGCATTAAGCCAATAACTTCTCTGTGTTCTAGAGCACATGTTTTGGAATGGTATTCAGCCTGATATTAAGATTTCAAGTGGTGGACAAGCTGCTATACGTACACACTGCTCTAACAGTAACCACACTATGAAAACAAGATGTTGGGAATTTTGAAAGATTCAGAAAAAACTTTATGAGATTTGAAAGATGACTACAGTGAGACTTTAGAAAGCCAGTTATATCTCAGACAAAGTCCACATAAAAGTTGCTGAAATCTAGTAGTCATGTCAAACATCTATAGTGAAAACAGCATGACAGTGGGAAAAATTCAAATTGATGTTCTGTGACTGAAAACAAACAAAAAAACCCCACAACCCCCCAAAAGCACAATTTAATAACGAAAATGATTGACAAATCAAGAGAGAGTATTACAGTAACTGTTCCATGAACACCACTGAAATCAAGTTTGAGAAGACTTGTCACTTTGATTTGACAGACCCCTGCTTCTAGAACCACCACCATCACCCCTGAATGACAACTGCATTGGAAATTTACTTCTCTAATAAAACAAAAAAGGCCTTCAAATTTGCTGCATTGTCCTTCATTATAGGTACTTGACCGTATGATGGGCTACACAAAAATAAATATTCAAGGAAGATGAAACTTCAGGAAAGAGTTTATTTACAAAACAAGAAACAAAAATTAAAAATCTTTCTAACAACCATGTTGCTCACTGCATTTTTTACCCCTGGCCTTCATTGCTAAGTTTGGTTCTCAGGTTTCAGATCCTTCAGACCAATGGCTGAGTCTGGGGGAGTGAAGCATTAGCTACAATAGAATTAAATCAAGTTAAGGACCACTTAAGCAAGCTCAAGATACAAAAGTCCATTGGAGTGGATGGGTTGCATCCAAGGATTCTGAGGGAGCTAATCCATGCTACTGTAAAGTTGATCTCTATCATTTTCAAAACCCACAGTGAACAAACGTCTTGATGACAGCAAAAAGGCAAATACATGTCCTTCTTCAAGAAGGCAAAGGAGGATCTAGGGACCTGTAGGTCAGTTGGCCTAAGCTCAGTTAAAAAAAAAATTCATAGGACAAATCTTGCTCTAAATGATGTCCAGATAAATACCAAGCATGAAATTAGCCTGAAAACAACCATCAGAAATTTGTCAAGGGCAAACCACCCCGGATCAACAAATTGCCTTCTACAGGATAAACTGCTCTGTGATTAAGGGGAGGTCAGAAGATGCATTTACATTCACAGGAAACATGTGACATACAAGGATGGGTTGAGGAAGCTGAGTTTGCTCCTGCTTAAGAAGATCTGTAGCAAGATCCTACTGCCATCCTCAAATATCTAAAAGGGTATTGTAGGGAAGATGAAACCAGACTCTTATCAGAAATGCAGAAGGCCAGGGTACAACAGTTACAAACTAAACCAGTGAAAAACTAGTTAGACATGAGGAAAACAAAGAAACGCAGTGATGTGGTCAAAGACTGAAGTAGGTTATCCAGAAAAAGATAAAGATACTGTGCAAAACCCAGTCTCCATTACCAAGAAAGCCCCTGGATTTCCCCCAGAACTCAGCACTGTTAATTTTAATCCAACCACTTTACTGTAAGAGCTACTTATTCCTACAATTGATAACTAATAAACGACCCTGAAAAAAAAGCACTATATTATACTATGATGCATAATTTCTCATCAGTTTTTCTTATCACAGCATCTTTTAAACAGGCACTGTAGCACAAAACTTATATTTTACGTGAACTTCATTAGAGGATAACACCATCACATCTTCACCAGGGTATATATGCCATGTCACCAGGCTCCAGCTCCAAGAAACAGAGCTTGAAGCCCAACTACTGCAGCCTTTGCAGGTCTCAAAGATGGAAAAAATACAGATAATTAAGCTACGTTCCTACATATTTCCTCCAAGAGCTGGAAAGCCATTTCACCAAGAGAAGTTATAAGTCAAAGCTAACAAGGATGTGAACATGTAATTTCAAGACAATTTCAGTCATAGGACAGTCTTTGTTCATTGAAGGTTGTCCTTCTTTTCTCTGCAATCCATTAGGATTTAAATTGCTGCCCCAGACCCACGTGCCCAATAAAGCAGAATCTAACTCTAACTAGAATATCTAGATGGGAAAAGCTCCCCCATCACTACAAGGGAGCTCCAGACCCAAGTCAAAAGTAATTTCTTCAGTAAATAGTGTGATAATTAAAAACCCAAACCAAACCAAATCAAAATCCACACTGTTTCTCTTAATAACATACTATGCAGAAAGAAAAGGGGTACAAGTAATCATTCCAGGTTATGATTCCATGAAAATGGGATTAATTCCACACATTATGAGAGTTTTGGAAGGTTTGAGATAACAATCAATGATCATCCTGGTACACAGACTTCTTTATTAAGATTCTTAGGAATATCATAGCTCCTGTATCTCTCTAAAGAAATTTAGGTCAATTAATATTTCAACACAAATTAGGGGAACAATATTCTGACCAATTTAATAACATTTATAAAGAGAAACAAAAAAGTAAATGGATGTTTTTCATCTCAGCAGGGTGCTGTCCTGGTCTCTTACATTTGCTCTCTAATAATTTTCACACTTCAAAACCACATAGAATGGGAGCAGAAAACAGTGCCCAGGATAAGAAAGACCAGGAAACATAGAAAAATGCAGAGAAGAGGTCTTTACTGTGTAGTCATTGTTGAACTGCTTCTTTTGAAAACACATTTCTTTATCACACTAACTAGAATCTATTCAAATTCTCCAGTTCCCTTTCATGTCAGGTTTACTTTCAATTCATTGCTTCAATATTCATTAAGAGAAAAATGCCCCTAACAGAGTTCACCTACTATAACAGCAACAAAAAAAAGCCCAAACTACTATAAAACCAAACACCAAAAAAACCCAATACTGTCACTAATGCTGTGAAAAATCTTGAAACTATGTAATGACAGCAAGACAGGTCTTATTCTCTTGCATAAAATCTAAAATTAGGACAAAAAGACTTTGCTTAAACAATACTATACTAATCTTAATATCCAAAACAAAGTTCTGTATTTTAACATGCATTACAAATTCTCTTATCATAACTCACCTTTCCATATCAGTCTTTCTCGGCAATCTATATGAAAGAAGAGGGGAAAAAATGATGTATTATATGTTGATCTATTACACTTCAGACAACTAGAAATTTTGTTAGCAACCATCAAGTACAGAAACCTTTACACAACTATGAAGTATATAAAAATACCATGGGGCACCTGCCACTACCCTGTACCAGGCAAACTGGAACTGGTCAAATTCATTGAAAAGTTTGAGGAAGGGTGCTGAAATCAATTACTCTACACACACCACAAACATACAGGAAGGATTTCTTGACTGATGTTTTGGAAGTTTTTTCAAAGCAAACTAAAATTCTAAAATTCCTTGTCCTTTCCAGAGTTTGAACACTCTTAAGCTCACATCAGGTAAATTTCTGTTTGCACACTTACCAGACATGGCACTATACAAGAGCTATACCTATTTTTTCCCATTTGTTCTGTATGTCATTTCTTAAAACACACAGCTTCGCCACAAGAACCTCTACGGTTAAACAAAGTAAGAGGCAAACAAGTTTTTTCAGAGTCCAAATGCTTTCAGGTAAGTTTTTCTTGGCCCATAAACACTCCTTTGTTTTGCCACTTCAAACACAACAACATCAGCATAGCAGATCACTAAGTAAACGTAAGTAACTTATTTCCCAAAAATAATCAAATGGTATTTTAAAAGCTACAGAGATAAGTCAAGGAGTTGCAGCATATGAAAATACCTCAGTTTCAGACATTCCAGTTTGACTATTTTGATATCAGTACCAGCACTACAGTTGAGGTTTTTTGACAGTACTTTGGGGGCAAACTTAAGCATTTGAGCAGCTAATCTGCAGCTGCTCTTAGCTCTCAGAGTCATTTTCTTTGTTTATGACAGACCACTCAGCAGCTTTCACTGTACACAGCCTGATGCAAAGACCAACCCACCTACACAGGCATCTTCCCGGGTGGCAGAATGGGCAAGGGTATTTACAAGAGAGGACAGGAGGAATGGTTCAGATTGAAAGAGAGTAAGTTTAGATCAGACATTAGGAAAAAATTATTCCCTGAAGGTAGTGATGCACTGAAACAGGGAGAAGCTGGGGATGCTCCATCCCTGGAAATGTTCCAGGCCAGGCTGGATGGGGCTCTGACCAACCTGGGCCAGTGGAAGCTGTCCCTGCCCACGGCAGGGGGTTGGAACTGGATGATCTTTACGGTCCCTTCCAACCCAAACCATTGAATGAATGAGAAAGCACAACCACCTCCCCCACTCCAGCCCCGGATGAGCTCCGGGACAAATCCCGGCGAGGCCTCCGCATCCTGCCGGGATGCTGCGAGGCACCGCCAGCCGGGCACCGAGGGATTCGCGGCACTCACAGGTCGGCCAGCACGGTGAGCTCGGCGTAGGTGCGGTGCAGGAGGAAGTCGATGAGGGTGCTGAGGCGGTAGCCGGGGCTGGCGGCGGCTGTCACGGCGCCGGGGCCCGGCGGGGCCGGGGCTGACGCGGGGCCGGCCGGCACCAGCTGGGCGCTCTCCAGCTGCACCGGCGCCATGGCGGCGGCGGCGCCTCGGCCCCGGGCGGGAGCCGCGCGGCAGCCCGGGAATTAGTCCCGGCGGCGCCGGCACCGCGCCCGGCTCGCCCCGCACGGAGGGAGCGGGGAAGGGGCGGCGGGAGCGGGGCGGCTCCGCAGCGCTCAGAGCCCGCCGGGCGCAGGGGCCGCCGCCATGATGGGGCACGGAACCGGAAGCGAACGGGGAACCTTTCCGGGAAGTGCGGGCGGGGCGGGGCAGCGGCACGGGGAGACTCGGGACGGAGGGATGGCGGTGCGGGGGAGACACGGGATAGCGGGGTGGAGCCGCAGGGGACACACGGGATAGCGGGGTGGAGCCGCAGGGGAGACACGGGATAGCGGGGTGGCGCTGCACGGGAGAGACAGGGGACAGCGGGGTGGTGCTGCTATTGTGCCACCGCACCGCTGCTCCCGGGATGGCTCGGGCTGGGACGGACACCGTGCGCCATCTGCTCCCACCTCCCTGCTCGAACAGAGCCATCCCAGAGCACATGGCACAGGATTGTGTCCAGACGGTTCTGGAACATCTCCAGTGAGGGAGACTCCACACCCTGTCTGGGCAATGTGGCCCAGTGCTCGCTGCCTGCACGGGAAAAAGTGGTGGGACTTATGGGCTGGTGGAACTTCCTGTGCATCAGTTTGTGTCTGTTCCTCTTGTCCCATTGCTGGGCAGCAGGGAGCAGAGCCTGGTCCATCCCTGACCCCTCCCTGCAGACACTGACACACTGGGATGAGGTTCTGTTTCAGGTATCTCGAGGCTGAGCAGGCCCAGCTCCCTCAGCCTTTCCTCAGAGAGATGTTCCAGTCCCTTCAGCATCTTTGTCACCTCCGCTGGACTCACTCCAGGAGCTCCACATCTCTCCTGTGCTGAGGAGCCCCAAACTGGACACAGCACTCCAGGTGATCCTCACCAGGGCTGAGCAGAGGGACAGGATCACCTCCCTAACCCCATATCTGCCTGTGTTACAGAAATCCAGCGTGAAGATTACATAATCCACCAAATTATGGACTTGGTGCCTCCAAAGAGCCTTTGATTTGGCTCTTGGGGCTGTCAAGGTACAGTGGGCTCTGTCGGGCACCAAGTTGGCCAATTCCTTCCAAAAGACTCCAGAAACACAGCATTTGTGAGGGGTGTCCAGATGAGAAACACTAGTGGAACATCCTCATTTGAGGTAATTTTTAAAGAGAGGAAAGGGAGCTGTGAGCAGCAGAGTGTCCAGTGGGATCGGGTGATAAACACAAAGCATTGGGAACTTTTTCATGTTTTTGTCTTACAGATCAACTGTGACACCTCAGAAGGGAGGCAGAAGGAAGGTCTGTAAACAGCTGAAAATTGATGTGTTGTGTACTGGGTACCAAAGGGGACTGTGTCAGGAAACTATAAATCCTGGGTGTTTTGTGTCATGATTCACTCAAGTGTTAAATCATAAATTCTTGCCCTATGATTACAAAGAAATCCCTGAAATAAACACAATAAATACCCAACTCCTCCAAGTTTAATAAAAAGAAGGAAAGGTCCTATTTGTTTTGTACGAAGTGCAGACTTTTAAAAACCTCTCCTCTTACTCATATCTTTTCAGGAAAGTTAAATATTAAAGGAAACATTTTTCAATGTGGGAAGTGTGTAATCAGTTTAATAATAACAATAACTCATCCAGGTAGGAAGGGCAGTATTGCTGCAGCTGTGAGCCATGCCAGGTTTGTGGGCTGCTTCAGTCACAGTGAGATGAACCTTAGAGCTGGGGGTGGATGATGATCGTTGGCTGGGAATTTTTTACTCCTAAATACACTAAAATGTATTTATACCTAACTTCTGCCTCTTTTTTTTTTCTTTTTTTTTTTTTGTGGGTTTGTTTGTTTGTTTTGAGGTTTTTTTGAGAGGTTTTTTTCAATACAGATGAAAGAAATATTTACTTTGTGCTGTTTATATAAATTAATCTATAAAGGATAGAACAATAAATACTCTCTGGATCATATTGTGACAGAAGTTATTGACTTAGTGCAGTTTAAGTATTTGCCCATTTCAAAGATTTTTTTCCATTCTAGATGCATGAATAAATGCAATATACTCATTTTATGGCCAACTAGTTGCACTAATGAAGAAAATACTGACTTACATGCACAGGAATCTGGTTAGCCTGTTTATGAGAACTATAACTTAAAAATACAGGATTTTTAATTGTTTTTCCCCCTTCTTCCCATCTCTTCCAATTTAGTCCATAATAAAGTTTCCATTGATTTCAGTGGTACAAGCTCAGACTTGGTGAAAAAGCAGGTGGAAAATTCTGATGCAGTTTAATTTTGCCCCTCTTAGAATTCTTCCTCACAAAAGCTCTGGTTTTGGTGAATATTTCAGCATTGGTTGGAGAGGTTGGATATCCTCAGCTTATCTGCTTTTCTCCTTTCCTCTTGGAGAGAAGTTAATCAGTGTTGTGGCACAGATTGTGCTGAGCTCTCCTCTCACATGGCTGCATAGGAAAGAAGATCTTGATACTGTTTTCAAAGAAAGGAGGAGAGCTACGGAAAAATTTCAGGAGCTCAAGGCTTACATTTGTGCTCCCACAGCAATTTTGCTGTTTGGAGGCTTGGCAAGATGAGTTTTTTTAACAGTAAGCTGATGATGAGCATTAGGAGTTCAAAAACAAGTGACTGGCCTATATAATAGTCATGCAAAAAGAAATATTTCAGTTTTTTGCTTCATTTTGCCTTTCTGAGGTTGGCAGTCCTTCCAGTCTTTGACACAAGTACTTCTAGGAAGGATGAGCATTGTGCCTAAATTCAAAACCCAAATTTGAAGGAGCTAGAAGTGGGTTCCAGAAATCTGTTGGGGTGGCAAAGGCAAAACTACGTGAGGGAGAAAGCTTGGCCAGTGAGGTTGCTGGAAATAATAACAGGACTTCTGGGGTAGAGATGACTCCCTGCAAAAGCTACTGTATTTTCGTTTATATTTATTCTCTTCATCCAGCAGGTTTCTATCTAATCCCGTTTAAATCTAGTGACAAATTTTCTCATAGCAGTGGGAAGAGAACAGGCCTGGTAAGTCTCACACAGGCATTGGCTCTGACCTCTGGCTTTCCTGCAGACAGACAATCCCTCACACAGACACTCACTGTGTCCCTGGGGCTCTGTCCAGCTGAGTGACCTGACGTGCAGGCAAGGCTGACCCATACACACAGTCATGGAATGGCTTGAGTTGTAAGGGACCATAAAGATCACCCAGTTCCAAGGCTCCTGCCATGGGCAGGGACACCTTCCACTAGAGCAGGTTGCTCAGAACTCCATCCAGCCTGGTTTTGGACAGTACCAGGCTTGGGGCTCCACAGCTTCTCTGGTCACCCTGTGCTAGGGCCTCACACACTCACAGTGCAGCACCCATCTCAGTGACCAGCTCTCCCTGGCTCATCTTGTCATGGAGCATGGACAGGGGAGCAGGGCAGTGCCTGCCAGGAGGATGTGGTGGGGACACAGGGAATTGGGGTGGTGGCCCAGCAGTGCAGCCAGTCTCTGGATCAGCCTGGCCAGCTCCTGCTGTGTGCAGTGTGTGCCCCACTGTGTGACACGAGGATGGGGAAGGCCTTGAGGGGAAGCTGTATGAGGAGCAGCTGAGGTCACTTGGTCTGTTCAGCCTGGAGAAGAGGAGACTGAGGGGAGACTTCAGTGCAGTTACAACTTCCTGGTGAGGGGAAGAGGAGGAGCAGATACTGATCTCTCCCATGACCAGTGACAGGACCTGAGGAAATGGCATGAAGGTCAGGGAAGGTTTAGGTTGGACATCAGGAAAAAGTTTTTTACCCAGAGGGTGGTTGGACACTGAACAGCTCCCCAGGGCAGTGGGCACAGCACCAAGCCTGGCAGAGCTCAAGAAGTGTTCAGACAATGCTCTCAGGCACATGGTGTGACTCTTGGGGTGTCCTGTGGAGGGCCAGGAGTTGGACTTGATGATCCTTGTGGCGCCCTTCCAACTCAGCTTATTCTATGATTCCATGATTCTAGTCATTGCACCCCTCTGTATGTAAAAAGCTCTGCTGGGGATCCCAGAAGCCTGACTTGAGGTAGGGATTTGTTGGTTGATTGAAACCTGTTTTTATTTAGCCGTGGAGCTGACAGAGTTATAGAGCTAATGGGAAGGACAGCAGGTGACTTTCTGTTTCCAGGGAAGTTAAACATTTACTGTTCTTGGAACTCTGGGGTGAATGTTCAGTGGGAGGGAGGCAGACCATATTCTGCTCTACAAGGCAGGCTCCGAGCTGTCCAGTGTTTGTGTGGCTTACAGCTTGGTCATTCCATTTCTCTGTCAGGCTTTTTAATCAGAGAAATGTTCAATGGCACCTCCTGGATTTGACATTTAAGTATTTTTTTAATAATAAAAAGCAATAGCATGCAAATATAGTGCAAAGGTTTCTTGTTAATAATTTAATTCATACAGTGTTGCGACGTTTAGCAATGTTATATTCAAATGTCTATATGAATTATGAGTAATAACAGTTTGATATCTTTTATTCTTTTCAGAAGATATGAGAGAATCGGATATAGTGTGGGAGAGTTCCCACATATAGTATCAGTAATTGCAGTGCTGCATATTATAAACTTACAGAGCTTACAATTCAATAAAAGTTAAGATGTGTATTTAAATTCTAATGAGATATCATGTGTCACTATTAGATCAAACACCTACCAATACCGAAAGAGTAGACTTCTCCATTGTAGCACTTACCTGAATATAAGACTTTTTCTACAACGTTATGCTAAAAGTCCAGTATAAAAATATCAATGACCTTTTAATCACAAATTATTTTGTGTCCTGTATCTTCATTAGCTATTATTTTTTTAGTTAAAAGTACTTTTAAAATGAATTAGTTTTTTGACAGTCCAGTACTTCAAGCCACGAATCACTGGTTTGTGAATTGTACAGGCTTACTGTGCCTAAAATAGAGCATTTTTTGTGACATTTTATGTGTATGTTAGAGGAAGAGGGTTTGTAGCTGGTTACTGCACACGTGCTCTGTTTTTTTTCTGTTTATTAAAAGAGTCACATAGGGAACCAATTAAAAAAGAAAAAGCCTCCAACCTATAAGCTTTAAAATTATAATTTGTCTCTTTTTTGATCTACTTTGTTTGTAGGATTAAGTTTGACAACTGTTTTTTTGAATGGTAGATAATCTGTAGTAACAGATTGAGAGTTCTCTGTCAGTCACTCTGGTTTGGCAGACAGAGAATCTCTTGTGTGGTGCATAGTAAAGTACAGCCCAGTTCTAATTATGTGTTGTGAACAACTTAAGAAAAGCAACATTCTCCGAGTCATAAAATAGAATCTTTGATTTTATTTGAATTTACAAAAGTCCCCTTTCTTATTATAAGGCAAAATGGATTATTTTTTGAACATAGCTGTATTACTCTGAGCTTCTTTTGGGGCTTCTTTACTAACAATGTTGATATCCAGTGTAAATTTTAAATTGATTTATCTCTGTCAGACTGGAACTAAAGCCAGCTAAAGGCCTCGCTATCCTCAAAAGACTGTATTTTCATTATTATTGCAAATAAGTTAATTACAACTCAATTTACTATTTTAGCCATAGAAGCTGCATTTTTTTATGTGCATAAAAAAGTGCTTTGTTCACAAGTAATTTTGAAATGGGAGTAAAACAGTGACATCCTTTCTGGACCCCAAATCTTTGAAAAGCTAACAAAGGAGAAAGAGCCCCTGATCTGGCAATCTGGCACATGGGGGTAAAGTGATGAATTGCACTCTTCAGTCATTGACTTGAACAATTTGACAATACCCTCCAAACCCTGTGATTTCTCCCTTTCTAACCATCCCTGGGTGTTACTCGGAATTTGAAAAAAAATACATGTGTGCTGAAAAAATACAAAGCGAGCCCTTATTTCAACATGAAAGCACTTTTGGCCGAAAGGATTTATCTGTGCAAACACCTAAAGAGATGGAGAGAATATCAGGGAAGTAGATGTGATTAGTCATACCCAGTGGGAGAAGGACTGCAGCTGTGAAGTATTCTGTCCCGACCTTAGAAGCAGACAGCTCGATTGTGTTGAACTGCTGCTGCCTAATACATTCAGACACTGCAAACTCTCACACTCCTCTAAAGACAAAGGTGGGTACCAGAACATGCTTAATTGCAAACCCTTTGTAGACCTCAGCTGTGGTCAGATAAGGTTTATATGCTGACCCTTGCTCTCAGAAGTAAGGACATGCAGAATTGTGCCTGAGCTGCCATCCTCCACCCAGACTTTGGGTGTTGAAGGAGGTTTCTGGGCTAAGAAGCTATCCAAGAAACTTCCCTCTTGCACAGCCCCTAGATTAGGATAATTTAATTTTTTCCCCAGGAGGGATAAACCGGCATTTTTTGTAGCAGTTAGGAGAAACTTATCTAAACACTGCCAGTGTCACAAAGCTGCAAGATGCCAAAAGGGAATGCCAGAATTGGTTTGGCTCCAGGCTGAAGAGCTGATTACATCTTTAGCTGTGTGACTGCAAACTTGGTTGACTTAGTGAACTCCAGCAGCTATTCACTGTCCCATAAAATCAAAGAGTATGGTGAAAAGGCAGACTTGTATCTGTAGTGGTGCAGGAATACTGGTCCTCTAGTGGATTATAGGATATTTTGCTTAGGGTCAAGAGGAGCAGGTTGCTCTCAGGAGCTATAGGGGCTTCCACGTGGCTAGCAATTCTGGCCAGTGCCAGTTTTGGAAGATCAGAAAATGTAGGTTGAGGATAGAATTGTATCTCTGCAAGATTGGAGCTCACCTGAAGGCACCAGCCTCTTAAACCTAACTAAATGCAGCCTGTTGTGCCAGAGGGACATGAAAAGCTTTGCGTGAGGCCAGGCAGCACCTGGCTGAGAGTTATTTAAAAATTTTTGTTGGGCACAGACCACATCCTGAAAACTGCATGTAGCCCACAATTCATGCAGCTTACAGTTAAGCATAGAAGATTCCCAGCCCTACGGATTGCAGAGGTAGTTAACAGCCTGTGGCTTGTTGCAGTGCTATGCAAAATGCTAAAAATTATCACCTCTCTGCACAGCTGTAGAATGCAGAAGACACAGTAGAATCTTAATAAATCCTAGCAACGTTTTGATTTCAGTTGGGGTTCAGCCAGGAAAGCTGTAGCCCCTTCTGTCTTATGTTTGGTTGGTTTATAGAAAATGATCTGATCCTGAAAGAGGGCCCTTTTTGTGAAAATGTGCTCTCACCAGAAAGCACAGCACTGCCCAATGGTGCTGTAGTTCAAACAAAACAAAGTGTGTGGGGAAATGACTGTGCTTCACCTCAGAACGTCACTTACTGGAACTATTCCTTCAGGCTTGAGAGCAAGATTGGAAAGAAGAGCAACAGCAAAGCGATCTCTCTCCCTCTAGTGCCTACAGACCCAGACTTCTCAGATTATGACAGCTCAAAGAAAGACTGGGAGAGAAGAAAAAAAATTCTGTCTTTCTGCAATGCATTTAGGACAAGCAAAAGCACATTCACAGCTAATTTTAAGCAGCCTTCAGAATGCAGTACACCTTATTAACTCACTTGTAGCTAATCCATGCATTCTGGTATTTTTAGAAGGCATCATACAGTTCAGCAGTAGTTTCAGCCCATGTCTCCTTTGTAATGGATGACACCACTCTATTTCTCATTTTAATTTAGAATTAGCTTTCCGACAATAAGCCTTGCTCACAAAACATATACTGATTTAACTAAATTAATTTAGAAATGGAATTAGGTACACGTGGATACACTTCTTTCTCCCCCCGCCCCTCCAAGGTGGCCTTCTGAATTTGGCTTAAGAGAGCCCTTTGTTTTAGTCTAGGTGGAGCTGGTAAAGACCTGCCTCCACCACTTGCCTGTCTGATCCTCTGCAGGAGGCGAAGAGTTTGGTCTAATTTCCTATCTGAAACTGTAGGACTATAAAGTCACCTTCATAGACTAAGGGTGCTTTTCTTGGCCAGCTTTATAGTGCAAGAACCCCCACAAGCACTGGACTGCAGTAATTTGAATGCATGGATTTTCAGGCTTTTGAAGACGGTGCCTCTTCCTTTGGTGGCTTTTTATTTTTTGATCATGTGGGAACTCAGGGTGCAGCTGCATCAAGTGTAAACAGTGCTATTTTGTCTGTGCCTGGTTTTATCCTGATCCAGTATCTCCCAGCCAGGAGGCTTAGGTTAGCTCTGGGCTGCCTCTAATGAGCTGCAAATGAAAACAAAGTCCTCTAGCCCATGATTTGTCTCAGTTGTGTATTATCTAATCAGGGCTCTCTGGAACAGGCCTTTGGAAACCTGTTCCCTGCACAAGCATATGAACTAGACTTATCAGTAGTTTGTGTTAAGGCTGCTTGGAGCAGAGGGAAATATAGAGCGGTCTTTTTGATGATTTTTTCTTTCATAAATGTATAATATGTTTTCTTACAAAGACATATGTAAAAAAATCCTCCTCTTCAGCATCTTGTAGAGCTGTAACCTGTCAGAGGTACAGTACATAAAGTACTAGTACATCAAGAGATTCCTTAAACAAGGAATGGAAACTCAAACCAATTCCTGTTCCTATCTACATTGCTAGAATGTAGATAAAAAACCTAACATTTATTGGGATGGGTTTGTGTACATTGGAAAGCTGCTGGAAATCAGTGAAAGATGTACTTAAAAGCTGATTATTCTGCACCTTTCCCTGCATAGATCCTTTCATACTGTACAGTGTCCTTCTGCAGCATAGCTTAATCTGTTTCCAAGTGGTAAAAAGACACTGTGTAGTCTTTTAGTGCAAAATGCATGCTTCCAGAATAGCTGGTCAGACCCTTTTCTCTATGTGAAGAAGTTATAGCTTAATTACAGTTAATCCAGTCAGAAAAGGGCAACAAATCTCTATGCACAAGAGGTATTTATGAGTCTAAAATGTGACCGGAAAACAGTGAAGATTTCCCCAGAGGGTGCTGAGTCTGAGCTCTTATCTGGAGCTGTCCCTTCATTTCACCCCAAAGTTTCTCCATTGAGGAGGTTCCCAACTTACGTTTGTATTAATCACTTCCTTATTTGTAACATTACATTGCATGAGGAAATTGTGTCCAGGGCTTCACTGCGCTGCTGGCAAATTGTATCCCCACATCTTGCAGAGGGATGAGAAAGGATGAGTGAATGACAGGTCAGGTGTTTATCAGATCTAAGTATTTCACATGGGAGGACTTGGACTCTTCCCATGCTCTGAGCTGCATCAATCCTGGGTGCCCAAAGGGGCAGGTGTGACTGGAGCCCCTGGGCATGTGCAAACACACAGGCACTGGAGGTGTCCATCTGTGTTCACAGCACGGAGCAGCAGGGAGGGCTCAGCCTGGCCAGGGCATTCATCTCTCCTGTGATAAGAGCCATAAATCACAATATTCAGAACATGCAGGAGAAGTAACAAAGAGCACTGAAGATGGGGGATGTCATCCTTCCTGCCCGTCCTGAAGTAGAAAAGCCCACAACAATTTCACCCATTAGTCTGTTTGGCCCTCCCTTTCAGAGCATTGTGTCATTTTCAAACTCAAAAACTTTCAAACTATCTTGAAATGTTTAATTCCCCTAAGCAGAGCAACCTGAAAATGGTATTCCTCCCACCTTGACTCCAGTACCTCCTATGTCAGAAGGCTTTTCCTGCTCTCCTGATTTTCTAAAGAGTCACCTAGCCTTTTGTCTCAACAACTGATAATCTTCTACAGCCTAAAAATAACTGTTCTTAAAATGGGTCCATCTCTGAACAGATGTGGTTTCCTTAGTGTGGGTGATGTTGCAACAGGAAACCAACTTGCTACAGAACCAGTCACTATTTACACTAGTCCTGGACCATGGGTAGAAACCTGTGACAAATTTTAACTCAGAAAAAAACCCATGTTAGTCATAGGAAAAAGAGAGGAAGTTAGAGAAATGAAGAAACTGGAGGAAGCCAGAGGAAGCCAAACTGGTTTTAAATCAAGGCAGGAGATATGCAATCCATAACTTGTCATGACTGATGGGAATGAGAGCTAACTGGGACCTCTTAAGCTGCTGGAGGACTCTGATTTAATGAATCTAACAAAAAGGCTCCCTAAAAAAAGACTTACAAACCAGCTATTGCCAGGACAGGTACCTACAACTTGAATATCTATAATTCAGACTGGATTTGTCTGCATGCGCTCTGAATGTAAAAAGTGTTAATGAAGATAGGAAATGAAAATATTTCTCCTTAACCCATGAAGAGAGGCTGAGAGCCTTGTTGAAATAAAATGTCTTCTGCAGGTTTTGCAATCAGAATAGAGATTAGATTTTGAGGGCCTTGAAGGTCTCCACGTGGTATGTAACCCTTTGATGCACATTCTGCCTGTGCTTCCATCACAGCCTGAGCACAAAAGTCTGGGGCAGAACACATAATTCCTTACTCCGTGGGAGAAGCAGAAGTGACAAAAGCCTTTCCAGACCATTGCTAGGAGAATGCTGAGACGCCACATGTGCATTCAAAAATTACTTTTCTAAAAACAGAGAGGACGCCTGCAATCTCTGTAATTGCTGGTTTGGTGCTCATGTCCACAGATGAAAAGAAAAGGAGCTCTACTCCTATTAGGCAAGGACTACTAATCCAAAGTGAAGGACATGGGGAGAAGATCTCATTGTTTTGGAAGAACAATAAGAATTGGTTGTGCTCAGTAACTAAAAAGTCTTGGTTTGGTATCTTTTTTTTTTCCTTTGTGTAATCAGTGCTTTACAGATTTATGGCATATAAGATTATTTTCTTTGACCTCCACTATATCACAGAGCCTTCAGTTCCACTGAACTAACCATGTTGCTGAGCATAGCATGTTATGTACCTTGTCTTTGGCACAGCAGATCTTGAAGAAAGTGCCCAGCCTTGGTCTGAAGGTATCAAAAATGGAGCAGCCAAGGTTTCATTTCACTGTCACAGTTTGACTTTCACAGTTTGACAATTGTGCTGCTCTTAGCTCCCCTTATGTGCTTCTCCACTAGACTCCCTAACAGGGCAGGTCATAGTTGATACTTAATGGTTTTCAGAGTTTCATGTATTTGTGAAACATCTGAGAGACAGATTTTCTTGGCAGTGTAGAGGTGCTGTGCTTGAAGGGGGTCTCTATAACACTCTCAGGCTATGAATTGTGGTAGAACATGCCAGCTGAGCATAGAAGGGAAAGAAAATGAAATATAAATTCATTACTGCAGAGCCAGAACAGCAAGGATGAATTCTCTCTGTTTCCAGGCATATTCCCAACTAAGGATGCCATTAGTGGAGACAAACTGAGCTCTTTTGATCACTTTCTGCTGTGAAAAGGGTCAATCCTCCTTGCTCTTCACACTCCCTCCTACATGATCCTGACTCACCCTTGGGCTGACTTTCATATTCACTGAACTGATGCAGCTCATTAACCCATCAGAAAACTGTCCCTTTTTTTGCTTCTCTGGATTTATTTTCTGCCAGTTCAATGAGCTGAATCAGCTCCATGAGGGGTCAGGTAAGTGTCAAAAGTAAGGAAGCATGGGTGGGAAACAGGTGGAATTAAGGGAAGGAAGAGGAAAAGGACAGGAAAAAGCAAGCAAGATGAAGGAACAGGACTGCTGCTTTCAGTGACAGAAAGCCTTAAGATCATCAGGCCTCACCAGGTCTGATTATATCCTTAGGAAGGTGATTTCCTTAGAGTTCCTGTGGCTTCAGTGAAGAAAAGGGAATTTCTTTAGGGGGTGGCTAAAAAGGAAATAAAGGGAAGTAATCTAATTTAGACACATAGGGTAAGCAATTCAAATAGGCCTGTTCTTTATTGTAAAGACCCCTGTGATTAAAGCCTTTAAGCACAGTTAATGACTAAATATCTGGACAACCAAACCAATGGTCTCTAAATGCAGCAATAGCCTTCAGAGGGCTCCAAAAGGCCTCAGGTGCAATCAGAAAGACCATACCAGCCCAGGTGAATTGGCTGTATGAAGCCAGTGTCAAGCAAAGGCTGGTGAAGCTGCTGTCACTTGGAATTTGCTCAGGCTCTGCCTGAGGAGAAAATCAGGAGCAGTTCTCCAGCATACACCTTGGTTTCAGCAGTTCCCCCTGCCATTCCCTGCGTGCCACCAGCTCTCTCCCCAACTTTGTTTCTATCCTGCTCTTTTTTCACTTCCTCCATTATTTGTAAAACTACTACTGAAAATGACCTACATAAATAAATAAATTGAATGAATAAATCATGAGGGAGAGAATGAATGTGTAAGTGTGTAGGTGGATGACACAGAGAACCAGGCTGGTGGGAGCAGCAGGAGCTATCAGTTCATTTGCTGTCAGCAGCAGAGCCCCAGGGAGGGCAAGGACATTAAGTACCTGAATGTGCAAGGTGCCGAGTGCCTTCATCTTCTGTCACTTTTGGAGATAATCAAAAGCATTTCCAGACCTCGCCAGTAGAGGCTTCAAGGAAGGAAGGAGAAGGCAGAATCCTAAACCTGCGATTTTTATCCTTTTGTTTTTTCACTTTTCAGATACCTAAGGATTTTTTCCCCAAAATGAATCTTTCCATAATTACCTTTCATGGAGCCTTTTAAAAAGATCAATGGCCCCTCAAGGTCCTGTGCAACTGAGTTTCTGGCTTTCAGATAATGCAACACAGGAGAAACTTCCATTTTGCAAGAGCAAGTCTGGGAGTGTAATTTCAGAGTTGATATTGGTTGTATCCTCTCACGTATGACCTTTTCTCCATGGAAGACACTCACTGAGCCACTGATCCCTTGTCACACCACTGAACCCTGGGACTTGTCTGTATGGGAGCATGAGGTGAACTCTGCAGTTCAGGAAGGATTTTGATGCTCCTTTGGGATTTTCCACATCTCACCCCAGACCTGATGTGTGCCCATTACTCTGACAGCTTTGCTCTTCAGGACGAGGCATATGCAGCTGGAATTCAACTGATTGCAGAAAGGCATGTGTGTTATTAAATGGACAAATTTTGACCAAAAAACAAAAAGTGGTTTGATTACCAGTGGTGTTTGCAGTAAGTACCTAGTGCTCCTGACCTTGCAGCAGTCCTCTCTTTTTTTCTTTTTCTGAAGTAGTTCAAACCTTTGTGTGATATGTCCAGAGGGTAAAGTCATAATATTGTACAAGGTAGATTGAGCAGCTTTTGAAAAAATGCATGGAAATGTGTGTCCATACTTATGGGTTTTGTATATGTACAATTTCCTCTCATCTTTTCTAAATGCATGGCTCTTTAACACTCATCATAGGAGTCTAGGTCTCCCTCACAAATGATAAGCTCAATTAGAACTGAAGAAATTGTCTTGAATTTCCCTTCAAAACAAGTGTAGCTTGTTCCTGTTCTCTTCTAAAAGTTTGCCCTGCCACAAACTTTCTCTTTACAGTTGGCCATTGGAGCTGTTGTGGGAGATCCAAATGGCATGCAGTGCAGCCAGCCCTTGGGTCCATTATGCTCTTCCCTGAAGAGCACTGGAAAGAAAAATAGGATTTTTCTTTTTTTTTTTTTTTTTTCAGTATTCAGGGTAGCAGCAGAGTTGAGAATAGGATATAGAGGATGAGGTATTGTTGGTTCCAGGTTGTGCTTTTGAGAAGATGTGATGTTCTGAATTGATTTTCACTTTAAACCTGGTAATTGTGTATGCAGGCATAGGGAATTGCAATAACAAAGTTTTGAATTCATAAATACACTTAGAACTCTGGTCAAGTGCAAATCCCTCAGAAAGAAGCACAGTGTGCCTATCAGTCACAGGTAGAACAGTCTCCACAGACTGCTCTACAGAGATTGCTCATAATCAACCATTTATTCAGCTGTGAGATGCTGTTCACATATAAAGTAGGCCAGGATGTCACCTGACTGTGGTTGACAGCCAGTCCACTTACTGAGTCTAGAGCTTATCACATATGTGTAAGTCCAAGGTTACCTAAGTTAACTCAAGAAGAAGGAGAAAATTGAAGGGAAAATTCGGGCAGTTGCACCAGAAACCTCATTATCATGAGTCTAGGAGCCTCTGGAGTGTCTTGTGAACATCCCTGCCAGGTCAAGCATCATTGTCCCCCATTCCTGCAGAAAATACTGCTCTCTGTAGGACCTGAGGGGTCAACATCACTGGCGAACTGCATGAGCTTGCTTTGTGCCAGGGCTGTGCAGGAGCATGGCCAGCCCTTCCAAGGGTTTTGAGCCTGTGAGTGTGGGTCAGGGCCAGGACTGATGCAAGAGCTGTGCTCCTTGTCACCCTGGCAATGCCACCACCTTTCTGGATCTTTCCTTGCCTTGACATCTTCTGTCCATCCTCACAGCATAAGGTGGGATGAGGAAGGGTGTCATGGCTATAAGCTGATGTGGGCAGCCAGACAAAGGCTGCCCTGTTAGAGATTCTGTGCCTTATCTTCTATTTGATCTCTTTCTCAGGTGGCTGAAAACAATAGAAATGAAAAGGTATTTACATGATGCAGAAGCCTCCATTCCCTCTTCAGAGGGAGCTGAGCCACACAAGTACAGAAGGCCTCAGTGACAGTCAGTGGGCTGGATCCCACACAGTGCAAAGTGGAAGACCAAACACCATTGGTCTTGGTGGGATTTCTGGAAGGATTTCATTACTTAAGGTTCACATTGATTTAAGAGCAGGTGCCTAACTACATAAGCACATTTATAAACTTACCAAGTGTGCATTTGTATGTGTAGATATCTAAATATTTACTTTTGTATGGCACTTAGTAACTCTGAAGTAAGTTTTTCTGTCCAGCTCCAGTCCAGAAGCCTGTACAGTCATGCAGTCATGGCCCTGCCTCTCAGCAGGGATATTAAGTTTGGCCCCACATGGATCTGACTCAGACATTTGGCTTCTCAAGCAGATCTGCACTTGGATGCTTTAAAAAATGCTCCCTTTTTCAGCTAGAGCAAAAGAAGTGGTGCTAGCACACCACCCTGTCAGTGCCCTCCACCTCTTTGGGTAAGGATTGTCTTCATGTCCCTCTGTTGAAGACAACATCCATGGGAATGAGGTGGCTGCTCTGCACTCTTTTCCAGGTATACCACTGTCAGCTTCCTTGTATGTGTCTCAACATTTGAATCTAAAAAAGCTATTAAAAATCTTAAAAGGATCAGAGATAACATTTACTTGCTATTTACACACCCATTCCAAGTCAAATAACTCACAGTGCCTCAGCCACCTTGCCTGATAATCAGGACAGCATGTGGAATAGTATGTGCTTCTCCCTTTCACCTCCACTCTCTCCATCAGTGCTGCAATCCAGTACCCAGAGCACTGTCCTGAATACAGATTTTCTTCTTCCTGCTCTGCTTATTTCCTTTAAGGCATTTCTCCCCCTCTTGTGGATTGACAGACTTATCAACACCAGCTAAGATTCATTTAATATGCCTAACATAAGCCAAACAGGATCCTGTCCTGTCTCTCCATATTCTTTTCTCAGAAGGAGATGGTTTTTGCTGCAATTATTAGCATTGTCTGCTTAAATATTTAGCAAACGCAATAGTTTGGTAGTCAGACGTTGCTGTAACCTATTCTGAATGTTAAGTCTATAAGCCAATTCTGCAGCTGCCTGTTTGGATTTTTGTTTTGTTTTACTCCTAGCTGTGATGAGACAATATCCCCAGGAAGCAGGGACACAGCAGCACCTTGGGCTGGATGCTGCACTCCCAGTGTCTCTGTTGGAGATGTGGAGGGAGATCCACACACAGCAGGCCTGCAGAATTAATCCCAGATGCCAAATGTGGAGATCAGTATCACATGGCAAGGCTTTGAATTTTTCATTTTTCATTCATTAAAAAGCAGTCAAAAAGAAAAGAGCTCCATTCTCATCCTCCTAAGTGCTGTCATACTCACTCTTACATACACTGCTGCCTTTCTAGTTAATACCAGGGGATGTAATGTCACAGTAAGCAGAGAGCTGTACCAAATTTCCTTGGATTAGGGAGTGTATTTTTATGGATGCACTTGCAAAAGGATCATTGCTCATTTTTTTTGAGGTTTTAGTATCTTGCAAAATATTTCGTATATTGCAAAAAAATATTTTTTTTTCTCTCTGTCCAATTTAAAATCTCCTCTGGCAATAGGCAAAATGTTTCTCTTATTAATCCCCATCAGTATGGTCCTACTTTACTGCAGATTCTCTGCTGCATGTCCTGGCTTTCCCCCCAAATCATCACATTCTCTTTTCCTGAATGTGCTTATCCACCTGTAGGAATTCTCTCCTTGGCTACCACAACCTTCCCACGGGCATGACTCGTGGAGCAGCTATCCATGGGCAGCAGCATGCACAGGCACTCGGAGTCATCCCTTTAATCTGAGGTTACAGCCACTTTCAAGTGCTGGTGGACAGAGTGCAGGCGAGACTGTCAGAGGTGCCAGCTGAATGCAGAGCAGTCACATAGATATCACCTCTTGATGATAACAGCAGAGGAAAAAATGTCTTTGGTCACTGTTAAGACCATGGCAAGGCATGCCCAACTCACCTGTCCCCTCCACAATCAGGTGGAGAAAAGGAAAGACTTGCATCTCTCTCTCCTTGTTTATAAACCTGTCTGTAACACCCTCCAGGGCTCCATGTTTCATTGCTGATAGATGTGCAAAGCCTGCAGAGGGTAACTTTGTCCAGCTTCCAAACTAACTCAGGGCCATATCTGGGACCCTCTGGGGATTATGCTCTTGATCCTGGCACATCAGAGTATGTGACATCAGAGGATATCCTGCCTGCAGCTACCCAAAATTACTGGAAAGGCTTTTATGGAAGAATGTACCTTTTTTACAGAGTGTGTCACTGATAGACAGTGGTGATGCTGTCACTCTTAGGGAAGTGATGGTGTTCCTGCCTCAACAGCATGTTCACCTTGGTGTATGTGCTCTGATTTAAGAGTTTAAAGAACCATCTTAAATAAATTCTCTCAGTATATAACTGATACTGGCGCATCAAGGACACAATTATCATTCTGCTCACATGGAAGGGAAATGTTAAAAAATAACCCTTCAGCCCATTCCTAGTATTTTCTATTTATCATTCAGCAAATGTACAGTTTTAAAATTTTGATACTTGCCTAAGATTTTTCTAAAGCATTGATCTTAGGGCTTTTTTCTCCATTAGCATATCCCAAATTACAAACAAAGTTTGTTTCATTCCGATGGACTCTGCCCAAATTTCATGGACATCTGCTGGGATGATGGAGCCATTATCAGTGGGTATTTCATTCATGAAAGCAGTAGTCTCAGGGACAGCCCTCTTTCTGCCATCAGGTAAATGGATCATGAAAGTCCCCACAAGTCACTTGGGAGCACTCCTTGAACATTTGGAGCTACAGAGCAGCATTCACCTTTGGCAAGAGCTGTCTCTGGTCTTCAGGACAGCATGGGAAAGTGTATACAGGGCATGCTAGCCCTTGCAGGCAGATATTTGCCCCTGTTAAAAAAAGCATCCTCATGGCACAGGAGATCTGTCCCAGGAATCTTAGAACAGGCAAGTCCTTGAGCCATAGACTTCTAGAAACAGGAAAATGAGGGAATATGCTTGATCCCTACTTCTAGGCATCCAGGTTTGGCCATTATTGAACAAAGAGTTGTTGAGCTAGATAGACTACAGATCTAACTGAGTGGGATATTGGTTATTAGAAGTGGTGATATTTCTTATTTTGGGATATTTTTAATTAGAAGTAGTTAATGCCTGAAAAAAACAGCTGATCAGGAAACCATTTTTCGTGCTTTTTTTGCCTCTCCATTGCCTTCAGCCACAATGATGGGTCCCTGATCAGAATCAAGCCAGTGGCTGAGAAGCATTTTTTCAATACTAGCAAAAATCTTCTGTTCAAGTTGGTTGGGTCCACTGAACAGCCTCTGTAATCTATTTCAGCACTAAGGAGCAAGTGTAAGCCACATATTAGGGATGACATGTTCTGTCATGGTCAGAGGGCAGCAGATGGAAATGAAAGTTGGTGAAGTAAACAATTAGGAGAAGGTGCTTGTCATATAACAAACAGAAGTGACTCATGCAATGTCCCCTTCCCCCTCCAGTCATTACATGAATCACCTCACCTGTGTCCAAGGAAAGGTCAAACCAATTTCTCAGTTCTTGGAAGAGTTTTCAATTTAAAAGTACTGCAGAATCATGGCAATATTTAGTATGAGGGGTTGTATGAGCTCTTACTCAGTTTTAGCATGGGATTACAGTACAATTCTATTAGAACTGTCTCGATTACACAGCGTGATAAACATACATCTTGAGTAACTCTAGCTGCCAATGCAGATTTTCCTTTTCCAAACTCCTTTGGTGCTCTCTCTTGCCCTTCCATGTAATTTTTAATTGTCTGGCTTAAAAATAAAGAGTGAGGACATGGAGGAAATGACACTTTTGCTGGAGGAAGAAGTGTAGACTAATTTTAAGAGGGTGAGGAATTGGAGTTAACAAAGAATTATTCTTCATTATTTCAACTGCAAAACCATCCCAGTTAGGCTAAGGGGGACATTCACTGTTTTTTGATTCTCCCTCACTTTTGAGATCTACTGGCCTCTTCTCTGTATTATTCAGAACCTAAAGGGAGAAAAAGTGCTGCTCTGGGAAACTTCAGCTTGTCAGAAGTGACACAGTTTTGGTAGCAGGAAGGGTTCTTTCATCCCATGACCTGGCTTTTCCATGACTCTCCTCCTGCTCCCAGCCCCATTTGTTTCCATATTACATGCTTGGTACCAGGAAGAATACAGGAAGAAATTAATCCTAGTATGGATTTCTTTCAAGGCACATTTCTCTCATTCCCATTTTGGCTTGACTTTCTGTTAACTGTCATAAGATAAAATCAGGCAGCTTGACATTTTTATTGTGTTCTCCACACAACAGGTTGGGCTAACCTAAGTGGGATTCCCATACATAATTTACCCAGCTAATTTATGTAGAAAATACAAACTCTCTTGCCCTAGCTTGGATTTGAGTTTGACTGAGCTTCCTCAGCATAAAAGCAAACCTCATTTCCAAATGAAGACACGCTTTTCCCCATTCTGAAGTAGTTTGTCTTCCTGCATAAATGTAATATGAAGGAACATATATATCCTTCTGCTGTTTCATTTTCCTCTTTTCAATTGTACCCTCAAAAAGCAGAGGGTGAATGGAAAAGAGATGTCCTGGCAAATCTGGTCACTGTCATTACCACACCTGTCAAATGAATTAGGAAGGCAGTGAACCTTTAAAAGAAGATGTTTAGATTCTATACATAGGATCATGCTTGGTTATTATAACAAAATCCACCTGTTTCTGTCTGCATCTCATGCAAGACTGCACCCATCCTGGAAAAATCAATTGAAGGGTTTCTGTGTTATGAAACATAGGCACTTCTTTTTTAATTATTGCACTCAGCTTAAGGCTATGCTTCTCTGTGACTGGCTAACGTGGATCTGTTATAACTCCATTACAACTCAAAATTCAACAGCATTAGCAGTTTTCATCACACTAAATTGTTATTGGAAATGCTTGTGCTGAGCCTGACTCCAAATATAACTAAAGCAAGTAAAATGTAGCTCTTTTTATTGATTATTTAGCCAGAGTGCAAATTAATAAGGATATAATCCTCCATCTTTATGTTTTAAAAAAAAATTGTTTGTTTGTAGAAAGTAAGAAAGTAAGCTGAGGTGAATGAAATGGAAAGAGCACTTTTGCTCACTGAACTACAGGCTTGAGATTGAACAAAATCATTGACAGTTTTACCAGAGAGGGTTTGCAGATGCCCATCAAAATGTCTGTTCACAGACTGGCCCTGCAGCATGGGAGCAGCAGAATGCACTGACACAAGGGAGATCTGTCTGGGTATTTATACCATGCTCATTGCCATGGTAACAGAAAGTCTTATGAAATGCAGACATTACATACAGAGGTGTTTGTGCTTTCCTGCCTCTCTCACGCTCACTCTTTCCTTCCCCCCAGCCCTGGGGCTTTTATGGATGCTTTTACAGTGAGGAGGCTCAGTGTCAGAGAACAACTTGCACAGACTCCCAAAACCTTGGGATCCCTGGTCCAGTGCCTACTGGAGTGTGCCTTCAGCACTGGATCCTCCAGTCCTGCAGTGATCCACCCATCACAGGTGCTCCTGAGCCTCTCAACAGTGCCTGGCCACTTCAGGGAAGGGTAGGAAGTCCTTCAGCAATATCTGAAGGTCATAGCCGTGGAGAAGGATCACCAAGATTTAACTCATAGTGTGTCTCCTGCCTCTGCAGGGATGCAGGGAATGGCACCATGGGGTGGGATGTCCCAACCTCAGAGTTTGGTGGTGTGCTGTCTGCCAGGAGCTGACAGTGGTTTCCAAGCTCTGGACCAGCACACACCATTGATCCCCCACTTCTTTGCACAAAATATATTCTCTTTAAGCAGCCACATGCCAGGATCATTCAAGATGGGAGCTCTTCCTCCTGTGGTCACATCTGGCACTGACTGTGTGAATTCTAGGTGGATATTAATCATGCTTTTGTACCTCCATACCTCACTGGCATGTCATGCCACTTTTTTTCATCAATATCACTGTAATGTGCCTGGAAGCTTATCAAATGAAGCCAATAGCAATAAAAGTATCCTAGCTACCTTAAAAATAAATTAGTCCTTTTCTACCTCTGTCTATAAAAGAGATCTGCCCTAAGAGCTCGGTAATTGGTAAGCTCTGGCCCTCTTAGCCCACATCTATATAATTCACAAAGCTAGGTTTAACATGCTGCTTCAAGTTAATATGCTGACACAATCTAATTTTCTAAAGAAAAAGGCTGACTACAGGTCTTCAGAAGTTCTTTAAAATGTTCTGCTTAGTCTAATGGTAGTCTGTTGTACTAGCCAAGAAAAATGCAAGACCAAGTTTTTGGTGTTTTGGGGTAGTTAAGAGTCAGGAGTGCTGTGGAAGGAAAGGGAAGTTACCTCTTGCTTCCTATGAACATCTTCATGCTATAAAATATTGCTCACTCTCCTTGGCCAAATGAAGAATTTACAAAAGGCAAGGAAATTAAGAATTCAGGAGATTGTGGAATTGGGAATTTTGATGTCTAAAGCAAATGAAACGGTGCATTTCAATTACAGTATATTGTTTTTATGAATATGTTAGCATTCTGATTTAGAAATGGTTGTATTGTTAACATTGTACTTCTTTTGCTGTAGCTACACACTTAAGTAGGCACAATACAACACCCAGAATTGCTACCTAGAGATACAGTATTTTGTACACAGTATGATTTCTAATTGCCACGATAATACTACACAATGGAATAATTTCTTACGCAGTGAGAGCTGTTTCTCACTGCTTGAGATATAATAACCTCTTGGGAAGTCACGGAGCTGCAAACTGCAAAGATCTATATAGAGCATTTTTGCTCACTCTCTACACTTAAAATGCTCAGCATTCACTAAAAAAATGAATCAGGAGAAACTGGTAAAATAAGCTGCAGAAACAGAATGAGATGGCTCTTCAGAATTATATATAGAAGGCTTTTTAGACACCCACATCCCCTATATTAAAAACAGTGATTCAGAAAATCAGCCAGCAGATTCCTGAACCAAAGTATTGTGAGTGATTTTTGCAGTCCACATTTAAAGAGATGCATTGTTTACAAGAATGAAATGGGGATTACAAGGCACTTTTGCAATACAGCTCTCTTGCAGTGTAGTCTCTTTACTTGCATGAGATTATGCTAGTTTTAATTTACCAGTTTAATTTGTTATATGCATCCATGCATTTATAAAAACAAACTTTCTTCTCAAAAATGTATCTGAAGCAATTCACCCAGAAATGTACATGGCAATATTAAATATCCAAAACTAAATGAGCCTGAAAAGAATAGCAAAGTCACATAACTGATGCCTACAGCACAGAACTGGAGTTGGGAAGATACTGTGCTTAAAGCTAGCATGAGTCAAGTATTTGCCATCCAAATCCAGAATCCCCTTTTTGAAAGGACTGAAGGGGCTGACTGCAGCCCAAACTCCCTGCATCACTCTTCCAATCCCCCTTAAAGGTGAGGGACCACTGGAAACATTTTGTTTTGTTGGTCACACCACAATGGCAAATGTTAGTTAAGCTCCCTGTCACAGCCTGTGGAGTTGAGCTAAAGGGGAGGTCCCTGAAATGATGCCACCTACTCCCCTGGCATAGGATGTCCCAAGGCCAGGGAGGTGCCTTGGTACCTCAGTGCCAAGGACCCAGCTGGCATCAGGACCTGCCTGGCACAGGGGCAGCAGCTGCCCTGGACCCACCTCCCAGCAAGGTTCAGGATGCAGTCCAGAATAAGAGCTGTAGCATTGTTCAGAAAGCTGCAGCTTTTCTGTATGATGGTGTTCTCACCTCTTACCAAGCAGTGAGACAGATCAGAGCATGATCCTTCTGCAATACATAGAAACACATAATTCACAGGAGCCCCATTAGGGGAGATCCACAGACCCAGAGCAGGAGCTGGGCTGTATCTGCTCTTTGCACAAGGAGCTGAGGGGATTGTGTGTCCTTTCCCTTTCCTTCCTCCTCATTCACAGGAGGGTGAGAGCTGCTGGTCCAGTACAAGTGACATCGATGGTGGCTCTGCAGGTTCTGTAAGCACTTCCATAGACTGGAAGCTAAGGCAGTGCCAAATGCAAGCTGATGCATTTTGAATGGTCATGTGCCCCAAAACAATTTCATATTGGTGTATATTGATGAGTGTGTATTGTGTATCTAATAAAGTTCTTAGTGCAATTGACCCACCTGCCTCAGAGTGTGAGCCCAGACTGTAAAACTGCAAGCAGACTGACAGCTTGGTACCAAGGGTGGGGACTCTGCTTTCCCAGATGGAGAAGCTGCTGTGCAAGAGCTGCCAGCCCTGACAGCAGCTGCCCAGGGGGAGACGAGAATTCCCCAGATGGATGGCTCTTTGCTCAAACCCTGCTCAAAAGACATGCAAGAGAGGAACTATGTACTGCAGAAACCCTTCTTCCCCACCGCAGAAAACAGCATAGGACCTTCTTGAATTCCCTTGCCCAGCTGACTGTTTGATTTTTGTCCTGAATTATATTCTAGACTCAGTATGGAGCAGCACTAATGGTGGCTGTGTCTGTTATCTAGGCATGTGAGTAAACTGAAAGCTGAGTAATAATTGTAAAAAAGATACACCCTAAGGACTTTTTAGGCATTAGGGGTACCTAGCAGGACTGAAGAACTGTAGCTATATATTCCCTTCCTGGCTCCTCTGCTAGAAGAGCAGTGGAGGAACTTTCTAAAATATCAGTCAGTGTTTCACCCACTGCCACCTACGATCTTTTTCTGGACAGAGTAAATAGTGGGAAGGGCTTTTCTGGGTGGAAATTAAGAGTAGCTCTAGTACTTCAGAGAAACAACAAGCCTTTGTTTCACTTCCAGTGTTAGCAAGGAAGAGAGGTCTGCTGTGTAGGGTATGACAGAACTGAAAGTAGCTGTCATATAGGATGAAAGTTAGCACTAAGGTATATATTCACAACATCTTTGTGTGTTCTTTCAGACTAGAAATCTGTGCCATCTTCTGAGTTAATGTGGAGATCAGGCTTTGCTGGACACTAATACAAAGGGAGAAACTGTAGCACAAGGGCAATTACTGGCAGAAATCCCATGGACGTTAAGGAAAGGCAGGACTCATACTGCAGGAATTTGAAGCAGTCGGTTACATTTTGAGTGTGGCCTCTTGTGTGCTGTTTGTCCACTGCTTTTCAAAATTAATCTGGTGATCGCAGAAAGGGCTGTCCTGCATGCCTTCACTCCTGAGGAATTTATTCCAGAATAAAGTCACCCCACCATGCATTAGCAAGGCAAGGCTTCCTGCTCCGTCCCCTTCCAGACTGTCTCAGGCCTGTGCTGGAGCAGCCTGCTTTTAAAGGGAGTGTGAGACCCAGCCAGGGGTTGACCTCTGCAAGGAGCTGCCAGCAAATGAAACAGCAGCTCAGCCATGTGGCCCTGTGGAAGCAGCTCAGGTAGGATCTGAGATGGTCATCTGTGTATGAGCAGTCCAGGGCAATTTCAGGAAGCAATGGGCTAAGCCCACACTGCTGGCAAAGACAGGAGATGGTGAGTTTTATTCTGTTGTTGTCACCTGGGGAATTAGAGCCCTTGGAGGTGGTGCCAGGAAGAAATGAAGCATCAGCCCTCAAAGAAAGCTGTGTTTGAGGCAGAGATTCCTCTGATAAATCTCTCACTGTCTCTCCCTCAGATTGTGACAACCTGTCACAAATCTGCAACAATTTTCTCTAAAACTTCATGTAACCCTGAGCTAGATAAACAGCACTTCCACAAAGTGCATGAGGTCCTGCAAGTGATGCTTTCCTGATCCATCCTGTGGAGAATACACTGGAGGGATCCTGCTGTGTGGGATTTGTGGGAAGGGTTGCCTTTAACACTGGGCTCTGGCTGTGGGAGCTGCCCGGTGTGGGGCATTGTGTGAGCTTGTGTAATCCAAATGAAAGACCTTATTGTGATGGGTGCTGCTTATGGCATAGGAAATTGTTGTGAGATTTTCAGTCTCCTGTTAACGCTATCCCAGCACTGTGCTGTTTGTGCAGAGATTGTGCTGTGCTCCCTTAAAATGCTTTTGGAAGACAATCCAAGTGAAAGATCAGTATGCTGGAAAGGAAAAAAGAGAAGAAAACTAGTGTATGAGTTGCAAAAGTAGAGGTATGCTGGAAACCCCAACATCTTCTACTCTAGCTTTCTACAATGCAGCATTACATCCACTGAGCATAGCATTTTTCGTTCTTCTTACCCAGCAATTTGTATTTAATGGTAAGTGTCTGAAGAATCTGAATGCATTTTTAAATCAGGATAAAACCACAAAGTTGATAAAGCCCAGTGTGGACAGACTGGAGCATTAGAGAAGAATCCAGAAGAATAACCATAAAAGATCAAGACCTGAACTGGACTAAAAATGGTTTAAACCTATGTCTGGACTACCAAAATATCAATTGTCACGTTACATCACTTTTCAAATATTTGGAAGCAATACAAAGTTTCCTCTGTTAGTTAATTACACCCTTAACTGTCCACTACAGGGTTTCTTTCATTTCCTCTCCCAAACATCTGGCAGTAGATACTGCAGAAGTCCACAGTCAGCAGGATAGGTAAGCAGGGGCCTAACTTTAGTTCATGAGTCATCCCTGTGGCTCCAGTGGGACAGTTCAGGTGGTTAAAGTTAAGCATGTACTTAACTACTTTGCAGAAACAAAATGGATCTGTGCCAGCGAGAGGTTGCTGCCTAGGTGGGAATTGGCTGTTTGCATGTCCTTAACCATTTATAAAAGGAATTTGTATAAAACACAATTAAAAGACACCCCTCTGCTGTGAGAGCAATGATTCCTGATTTTTAAAAGTGGACCCCTGTCAGCCTGTACAGTCTCTCTCAGCCCCCCTGTTATTATCAAGCCATTAGTTGGAAATACTTCAGTCTTGTTCAGCAGAGGAGCAATTGCTCACTCTCACCTTACCCAGCTCAGTGAGGCTGTGGGCCACAGAGAGACAACCCCTGCTCCAGACAGGGGATACCTGCTTTGTTCCAAATGTTCTTATACTGTTTTATTACAAATGCTCTGCTTTTTGGGTAGCCACAGTTCAGCTGCTGACCTAGAGCTGGGTTTGCAGGCAAAAATGTCACTCTGAGGAGTCACCATCCCACTGCAGAGGCACAGAACCAGAGCCACAGAACTTCCTCTCCTCCATCCAAATATTCATGGAGCTTAAAAAATCCTTAGTTTTAAAAATTCTATTGAGAGCTCTTTTATCCAGGCCATGGTGAGCACATTCTCTGGAGCCTTGATCACCACAGGACCTGCAATTAATTCTGCTCAGGCTGTGGTCTCCACCACACCCCGAGCATTTGCCTTTCCCTGGCTCCAGAAAACCTGACCACAGGTAACCAGGTGATGGGTCAGGTGGGCTTTGGGCTTCATTGTGGTAGAGCTCATGCAGAATACAAGACTTGTATTATTGTACCTGTACAGGAGCAGTATGATGCTTCCAAATAATCTCTTTAATAAAACCAGGTAATGATTTGTAGCTGAAAGAATAGTTTCAAAACTCTTTAAGAGTGTCTGTGTCTCCAGTAATTCCTTTTTTTCTGAATATAAAATAGAAAAATCAACTTTTGTCAAACAGAGAGCAATTTTTCCTAAGCCCTAATATCTGCATAGTGTTTCTCCTTGCACATTTTTCCCAACCCGTCAGAATTGTAAGACTGAAAATTATAAAGCCAGCAGCTTTGCTAGAAAATGTCAGGCAGCCACACATTTTTCAGAAGAATAGAGTCTACTTTATGCTGGGTAGCATTGTTTGAAATTGAGTTTTCAAAGTGCACAATTTTTCACTTCCAAGTCAAGGCTAATGGAAAAATTTCACTTCCAAAGGTAAGATATGGAGCAACTGAAAACAGGGATTTAGAAAAGAACTGCCATCTCAGCAATCATTTTGAACATTAGGATCATTTGACATTTTAAAACTGGTGGCAGTGATTCACTTATCAGAGGGACTTAACTAGGATTTGTTTATATGTCTTTCAAATACTAAGTGTAAATCATCAGCCTTTCATGTCTCTGTTTTCTCCTCCATAGGGTCTCTCTAAGCTCTCAGAATTTGTCTCATCCATTGAATCATCGTGTGATATGGACTTCAATATTTGCTCCCCACCCAGCATTAAACAAACTTTTCCTTCCTTCAGTAGTTTTAATCTGTGCCTGTGGAGCATGGAGGCAACTTCCTGGGATGGAGGAACTGAGCTCATGCCACGTGAAGGTGTCTCTGTTCCTGGTTGCCTGAGCCCCAGAGGCTGAGATTGTCAGATTGTCACAAATGAGTTAAGAAAATGAGCATGAAGGTGAGCAACAGCATTAGAGAAAATTACAGGAGAAAGTTTTGGGTTGACATCTTTAAGAGAAGTCAGCTCAGGGGACTTTTTTTTCATACAGTTCATGGAAAGGTTGCTTTGGCCAGATCCTGGGGAATGGATGCAGGGGAGCATTGTCACACACTAATGCCCTCCTGCTGCTAAGCAAATATCATGGCCTTTATTTAAATACACATGCACAATAAATCTTTGGCAAACAACCCACAAAAACTGCCAACAGCTTCCTTGAGACTAAGAACATTCGAGTGTTTCTTCATTGCAAGAAATTTTTAGTGCAATGCCTCTGCTCTAGCTGAAGGGCCTTTTCCTGTCCTGCCACACAATAAATTCCCACCTTCCACTGAGATCCCTGCTGGAAAACAGAGTGGCAGCCAGCTGTTGTGGGCTAAGGTGATGTCTGATTTAATTTCAAGGCAGGCAGAGGAAAAAATGTGGGAAAGGAGCAGCACTGAGAGGGCACATGGAAATGAGCTACCATGGCAAAGGAAAGGAGTGATGGAGTCAAGAAACAAGGCCACTTTCTCCACACGATCTGCACCATTTAAATACATATTTAGTCCTTGCAGACATGTTTCCTGCTTATTTTGACTAGAGGAAATAAGGTAGCATGGAATACAAAAGTGTCAGACAAAAGGACGTGTGTCAAATTACAGCTTGTATAGTTGTCCCTGCAGCAAGACTAGACTGCCCAAAGACTACAGAGGATAAAAGGTTAGTATAATAGAAGGAATTCTTCTTTCTGCTCCCAGCAGCTCTTTTCTCTTCATATACCTTTCCCCAGACTCTTCTGTCCTGCTTTCATTCCTTATGGTAACCTAAAAAATGTTCTTTTAGCTTGACACTAATCTTGTCACCATTTCTTGTGCAACTGAGTAAAGAGTACAGCCTGAGCAAGAATGCTGAGCATTGTACAGCAGAGTCTGGAATTACCCTTGTACATCCTGGATTTCCCCTCTTGTCTTCACCTTATGCCCATTCAGGTGCTTCATACTGAATTTATCTGTAGCCTGGTCTCACAGGCTGCTGTCAATGAGCTTTTCTTTTAGCAGTCATTTATTTGTGATCCAACAGGCTCACAGACTTCATAAAACCTCTTTAAAAAAGCATGTTACTTTATATTATCCAAAGTGATTGTTTAATAGCAGCAAAGATATATTCTCTTGAAATGCATACCTGAACTTGCACATCTACAGTGTCTGCCACTTACAGAGTCACAACAGCCTGCTGGATTACTGATCCCTAAAGAAAGAATTTATCACTCCAAACACTTGAAAATGCTTCTAGAGGGCAAAGGCTTTTATCCAGGCCAATTACTTATCTAATGCAAAATTTTCTGAGAATCACTTTCATTTAGAGAAGAGGTCAAGAAAAGAAAAACATCTCCAAAAATTAATTTTAAATTGCTTTTTGTGGAAGGAATGCGAATGTTTGGTGCAGTGGTCATATTAATGTGCTTGGTAACTCTGTCTGGAACAGGAAAAGAATATAAACAAATTATTTCATACAATGTAGCTCTCTCTCTGTGTGTCTCAGAGGAAGTGAAACTGCAGTGACACCATTTAACCCTTGCAAGATCAGGTATTAGCAGCCTGGTTTAAATGAAGGGTGGTTTTGCATTTTTTCTCATCCTAAGCAGAAGCAGAGGCAGAGGGATATACACTCTTCTTAAGGAGAAAGGAGCTGTCAGTGTATGCCTACATCCTCTCAAAGATGTGGTTCTTACAAAACCAAGTAAATTTTGTTATTCAATGGTCAGTGGTAACCCCCTCATTTAAATAAAACAGCAAATGAAGCCAAAATTGAAGGAGGGAGAAGAACTTGTTATACATCTATTTTAGCCTTTCATGAGCATCTCAGACATATTAAGAATAAATGTAATTTGAATAGATGCATACTATTTAGTAAGATAATGCAAGGGAAGTTTAGCAATCTGTGATGAAGTGTGACTCTCTGTGTTTACTCCCATTAATATGCTAAATAGCCCATCACCAGCAGCCCCAGAATAAGTGAGTCGAAATCAGCAGTCAAAACCTTTGCTGAAAGAAATAAAATGCACAGACATCAAGGTCAAGCACGACAGGTGCCACTTCTGCTGCTCAGAAGTCCAACCTGTGCACTGCACTGACAGCATGTCCCTGCTGCAGGTAAATGGACAAACCTTTGCTCCACAGCAGAGATCCAGTGACTGTGTCTGCACAAGGGGTTTCTTCTGGCAGCAGAGAAACAGCTCTGCTCCTTTTTACCCCCAGGAGATGGAGGTGTGTTGACAGTTCCTCACAGCTGGCAAAACTCTGAAACAGTGGCCTGGGCTTCCATACTGAATAGTAAAGTCTATTTCTGAGTAATTATTGCCTTGAGGGTTTACACAGCCCAGAATGTAGATTGATGGTCCGGAGAAAAATTGAGTTGCATCTACCTTTGGCTTTAGAGGGAGCCAGATAACATTCTGCTAAACAAAGGAAGATGCTAATGGCAGAACAAACCAAAACAAACTTTGTTGCAGGTGTCAAGCCTTAGCTGCAAAGGGGCAGCTGTGTGGTCAGCATCACACTGCATGGAAATATCTGTCCCAGACCAGAACAAAGCTGAATTTGTGGCAGTTTTCATCTTCTTTCAAAAGCCTTCTGGTTTTCAGAGAATGGAATGTAGTTCCTTCTTTCATCACTACCTTTCCCTTGGAGTCTGATGCAATTTTTAGTTATTGCTCTGCAATGAGAATTGCTTGTGATTCTGCAAACATGGAGAAATATGTTACTCACATTTCCTCATCCTTCAGGTTCTGGGAGAGCAATGGTGGGATTCCTTTGGCCAAGTGTCCACTCCTGCAAGATACCAAAAGGCTCTCTGCAGAGTCACCTGGAAAGAAGCAGGCTCTCACAGGTCATGACTCTCTGGTTTAAAAAGAGTTTTCTATGGAGATTTTAGCCTTTTAAAAATGTCACAAAAGTATTTATTGCCTTTAGCTGTGTGTATCTACACCAGGATGGGATGAACTGCATCCTAAAAGGGCTTGCCTCTCTCCAGTTGACTTCAAAGGGAACCTTGCAGCTATGTCAGTGCAGCTGTCTACACTGCAGAGGTCTAAAGTTCATGAAGACCAGTCTTGTCCCAAAATGTCCTTCCACATCAGCCTTTTCAGTCACACCACTGCACAGGCATCATGCTCAGTGTGTGCTCTGTGTTTCTGTAATTCTCATCTGACATCCCTGGCTGTGTTTGACAAGAATTCAGCTGCAGGCTGCTGGGCACATACAGGTCTCAGCTCCTCAGGCTCTCCTGTGGCTAATGGGACACACCTGGTAATGGAACACTTCCTTTAAGGCTGCAGGGAATGCCAGTCTTGGATGGGAAGGCCATTGCTCTGACAGTGTGACAATAAATGGAGCAATGGCAGAAGGCCATGTCACCTGTCCCACATGCTCTGCGCTGGTGTAACTCCAGGTGTGGTTTGACATTAAAGCAAAAAGCCTGTCTAACCACTCGTGCAGCTGAAAACTCCCCCTCTGCTCTGCCCAGTGCCTGTTCCCACCCTTCCTCCTCCTCCTCCTCCTCCTTGCTGGCACTGGGAATTCTCCTGGAATCCAGTTAAACTCACCCTTCAGAAGGGATTTTCTTTCTCTCCTTTTGTCTCCCCAGTCTGGCTCACGTCAGTGTTGAAGGAGTGCTGATGGGGAGAGCAGGAAGGCACAGATGAGGCCACAAGGATGGAAAAGGGCAGGGACTGCCCTGGCTGAACCTCCAGGGAGAGGTTTTCTGTCAAGGCTCAATGTCTTCCAGGTGAAGCTTACTCAGAACATGTTACCTTACCTTGGGTGGTAAGAACTAACATGTTCAACTCCAGTCACTTTATATTTACCTTGAACTTCTGCTTCCCAGCCTCCTAAAACATGAGAGCATTTCATGGGAAATGCTGCTTTTTAAATATGCTAGGTGTGCTTCCATCAAGCATGGGTAGCCTTCTCCTCTAAGACAGAGATAACAGGTGGAGTTCAAAACCCTGAGACTGTTACCTGTTCATCTAATTCCTCTTCTGCTTCAGAGCTTGCACTGACAGGAGACAGATGCCTTCAAATCCTGCCTAGGCTGTCATCTCAAAGTCCATCTGCCTCCAAAATGGCAATACAGTAGAGCCAGCAGGTGATCCATGCAGCAGCAGTGATCACCAGAACCTTCTTCAACCAAAATGGGTTGTGGTTTTCTGAATGCCCTTAACACTACTTTATGATTAATCCATAATATTTTCAAGTAACTGTCTCCTTATCACAATTTTTTTCATTCTTGGCATCATAAAAGCAGATTAGTTTGATTATTTTGTGTAATTTGAAGTGATCACCACTCTGTGGCCTCTTTTCATGTCGTGTTTCTTGTTTCTCCAACCATGGACCAGCAGAGCAGCTGGTGAGAAAACTACATTCAAGAGCCAGAGCTCAGTTAAGTCAAACCTAAGTCATAGCCAAGGGATCTTCAATAAGGCTTCAATAAAAAGGCAAGTGTGGGAATAAAGACCACATGGCCATGACAAAAGAAGCTGTGATAGGAAGCTTCTTTCATCATGGCCATTTTCAGGACCACCACAACTTCCCTACCCTCATCCAAAGAGACCATCACAAGGCCAGGACTGGGTCCTTTTTCATGCTAAATGAGATGTCCCAATTTATTTCACTGCTATGCATGTGATAAAGCCAGCTTGACAAATTTTTAACCAAAATATTTTGCCAGCGCTTGGCTTTCTGGCAGCCCTGAGGAAAAGAGCATCTCTCCCTGCTCTGCTTGCCTCAGGCATTCTCTCTTTGCAGTGGTGGGGAGATCCTCACAAGTCTCACCTCCCTCTGGAAGAGGAGGTGATGTAGGTCCTGCCCCTCATCCCAGGAGGTTCCTCTCAGGTCCCACGTTGCCTGGCAGCAGCTCCTGATCACTCCTGAGCAACACATCCGTATCCTTCTCAGGAGCAGTTGCCATCCTCAAGTCCTCCAGGTTGTCCTGATACCTCTTATTAATGTTTATAATTGCAAAATAATTGGGCCTGCTGAGTTTGTAATGAAGGCACATTTTTAAATGCTGTAATCAAAGAACTTTCAATTGGATTAAGACTTTAGTGTGCTAGTGGTTTAATTACAGGCCCAGGTAAGCAGAAATAAGCTTTGGGTTTAGTCCTGTCTTTCACATAGGCCCCAGCAAAGTCTTTGAGCCCACTTGTTATCACTGAATATCTGATATTAACTAGGGTTGAACCTCAGTGGCCAAGAGTCCTACATGGCACCCCAGGCAGTGAGAATCAGCCCCAGACATGCACAGCTCCCAGGGTGAAACACCACTAGATATACCTAGTCAACATCACAAATATCAGTGGAGAATTCTTTAGAAGGAGGTATCAGGTGAAATAAAATGTTGAACTGAAGGCTGTGCAGCCTGACAAACACTCCAAGTCAGCACAGCCATGGAAAGGTGGTGTCCTCCTCTTCCCTTGCTCCCAATCATCCTTCTCAGCCAGGCTGCCTCCTCCCCTCTCTGGTAAAATTGGTTCTATGTCCACGTGGCAAAGTACTGTCAGGAGACTGATACAGTTAAAGGCAACTTTTTCTTTTTCTCTTTTTCTTTTTCTTTTTCTTTTTCTTTTTCTTTTTCTTTTTCTTTTTCTTTTTCTTTTTCTTTTTCTTTTTTCTTTTCCTTTTCCTTTTCCTTTTCCTTTTTCTTTTTCTCTTTCTTTTTCTCTTTCTCTTTCTTCTTTCTTTTTCTTTTTTAATTTTTCTTCTTTTTTTCTTTTTCTTTTTCTTTCTTTTTTTTCTTTTTCTTTTTCTTTTTCTTTTTCTTTTTCTTTTTCTTTTTCTTTTTCTTTTTCTTTTCCTTTTCCTTTTCCTTTTCCTTTTCCGTTCATTTCCTTTCCTTTTCTATTTATTTTCTCTTTCTTTTCTCTTTCTTTTCTCTTTCTTTTCTTTTCTCTTTCTTTTCTCTTTCTTTTCTCTTTCTTTTCTTTTTCACCTTGAGGAACTGCACAAATATTTACAATAGCATGGTGAAACAGGGATCCCAGGGACAAGGACAAGATGCTGGTGGCGAGAGGAACCACCTAAGAGCGATGGGAGTGTCAGAATCTGTCTGCTTAAATGCTGGTCAAGTTGAATCCTGAGGAGAAAGAAGAGAATGACTGTCAGCAGAAGTTCAAAGGTGGTTATTAAACTTGAGTCCTATAAAGACAAATAATTATTTCTGCAGTGCACGTCTGGAAAGGGCAATGTATTTCAACAGCATTAGAAAATCTGGTCTATCAAACAGGCTTCAAACAGTCCCTGGTGACAAACCTCCTAATCTGGGGCACAGTGAGACGTCGCGCTGCAAAGGAGGTCTGAGCAGTAAGCAAAACACGCTGGGACTTCAGTTTCAGTTCTGCTTTGGCTCGTTTGCAGCCCAGTCCTTTTCTAGTTGCAGTCTTTGAACTTCTCCCAAGCACACTGAGGGACTGGTTGGTAGGCAGGATGTGCTACAACTGCCAGAGAGATTAATTGGAAGAGAAGTGTAGATCAACACCATCAGCTGCACACACACACGCATCAATTTAACTGCTCCAATTTGGAAAAGATTGAGATAAATTGGTACAATCTTCTTCCTGGACAAGGTTAGAATGTAGATGCTTTCAGCTTGTCAGGTGCAAAACCAGACAAGCTACAGCACCACCAAGAAAGGGAAAATACGTCTGTGGGTCTAAACCAGTTATAAAAGTGTTATAACCAAATAGGTATAAAAATAGGTAGGGGCTGCCCATATTTTTGCAGAAATTGCCTCTACATACAGCATGCTAAGTTTGACTGTAATTGGTAGCATTTTTCTAGTAGCAAAGGGGTTGTTTTATTTTACTGTGAGGTGTTTTTTCTTGATCTCTCTGGGATGTGTCTGCTTTGATGTCCTATTGAAGCCACTAAAAAGCTGTGAATTATTTTGGGATCACCAGGAGTTCACATTAAATGATAAACCTCAATGCAAAAAGAATTTAACAAATGCAAATCTGTAGCCATTGTATTTTGACTGTTATATAATTTCTGAGGTTTCATGGACATCCATATTACATTTATTCAGTGTATAGGAAAGAGGCACAAACAGAATTTTACTATTTCAAAGAGAAAAAAACATCAAATTGCCTTGACTAGGCTGAAGCATCTGTGAAAGTATCTAAATGCAATTTATCTTCATTATAAAGACTCAGCATTGAGACATGGGTTCTCTGCTGCTGATCATACCAGAAATTATTCCAGCTCCATTTTCAGATACTGATAATAACGATACTAAATTATATTTTATAATGATAGCTATTATATTGTATTTGTACCAATTTTATTTAACAGGCTACAATTATAGTCTAATCTTATTACCAAATCATCGTCCTTTGTCTATCTTTGATGGGGGCAAATGGAATAAAAGCTAAAAGGTGGGAGATTCACGTGTCCAAATGTAAATGTGTTGCCTTTTCAGAGAGAGGCCCTTTTACTGCCTTTAGGCAACACAGAGGTGAATGCCGTGGGAATGATTGCCCTTGGCCTGGAGCAGCCCAAACAAACCTATTTTGCCATTTTTTACACTCCTAAATGTACACAGGGACACCACCCGATGTTTTATTTACTCAGTAAATTTGAGCAGACATCAGACATCAGTCTTTCCAAGAGGAGAGAAAAACCACAGTGTTGTCAAATGTGACTGAAATTGGGAAATTATGAGGGAGACAGCTGCTCTGCCTGACCTCTATAAGTGCTGCACAGAATCCATGAACACATTTAGGGGAAAACGGAAAAGCAGCATTTGCTGAATTGATTTATTTGTGTTAGCTATGCTATATAAAAGCCCCAGCAGTTATTCCCAGTTTATTTCTCTTCACAGGGAGATGAGAGTTGCACCTCCCCTGGGGTCCTGAACCAAAATCATCACCTTCTTCCAGGAGCCCCTGAGGGGATGTGGGGATGTTTCAAACCCCTCTACAGCTGCTGAAGGGGAAGTTTAAATAAACTGTCTGCTTCCTCAGCACTAAATCTTCCTGCTCCTGAAAGGCTTGCAGACAGAGAGAAGTGGATGTTTTATGAAGTTAATATCACTTTAAGATTCATGTAAATCCTTCACAGGTTTTGCTTTCATTTTCAGTATGACTGAATTTTGTGGTATAATAATGTCAACTCCTCCACTTTAAATTCAGTCTTGCACCAAGGGATGGTTTCTATCACTATGTCTACATCAGTAAAAGCAAGGGTTTACCCTCTGAGTTGCACAAAAAACTGATAAACACTTTGCAGACTCTCCTTTTCACAGTATTTAGCTCCTCAGACAATAAGCAAATATACCACTCTTCTAGAGAGGAGTTTCATTTCCTTCTTATGTACATTACCTCAAGAATGATTAAACTTCAGGCTTAGTTTGCAACATGCAATTTCTGCTTCACCCAGCAGCTCCTGGCAGGTTGTTTTTGGGATTATATGGCACAGAGTCACTGCTGGCAGCACTGTCCATCCCTGAGGGTGCCCCAGACATATTCCAAGGGGTGTGAGGAAGAAATTTGCCTTTTTCAGAAGGCTGTGGCAGGAAAGAGGGAGCTCAGAGCCACCCTCTTTGGAAGAGCAAACAAGACATCAGCTGCTTCCTGAGGTCTCCCTGGGAAACGCACAGCTCATAGGAGCTCTGGATCTTGTGGTTCCTCTCCATGAATGTTGCCTAAAAATAGATTGAAATGTGACTGTTCAAGATACAGCCTTGTGGTAAACAAGGAAATTGAGGACATAGCCATGAAAGTTTTGCTTATTTTTCTATCATGGTCGGTAAACTGTCAAAATCTACTGATGGTAGCTTTTTATTTTAGGGCCAATTGCCAATAAGCTTAAGAAAGCCTTCTATTGTTCCACTGGTCCAGCTTGGTGCAGATCTCAGGGGCTTCTTGCATGTTTCCAAGCTTTTTTCCAATAAGCACTTTGATTCAGTGAGCTTACAACGTAAATAAATGTTATTTGTAGATATATGCCAAGAAGTATAAACATGATTGCCTGAAACTATCTAGTATAGCTTAATTTTCAGTTGCCTATTACCTGGGGAGACATTTTCCAGGTTTTACATCTGATTGAAAGTAGAAGTCCATTTCCTGATAAGCCATTTGCCTGTGCATGGTGGACTCCTTCAGAGCCACAAAGCAACATCACACGTTGGCAGTGCCACAGGGAACTTACTGCCTCTCAGTAAGACAAATACAAAATTGATGATACTTTTCCACGCTTGCTTTGTCAAGGACAGACATGGTTCTGATATTACCAAACTCTTGAGCATCCTGAAGGATCCATTAGCTCAGATGGCATAACCTGGTGTGTTTCCATGCATGCCCACAGCTTTGCTCCCATACCTCAAGCATTCCTATGATATTTTAGAGAAAGCCTGCTCAGGAGGGACTGCTGCTCAAGGCAGATTCCCGAGGGTCTGACAATAAGGAATCTAGAAAGCCTAATGATCAACCTCTCTCCTTTCCCAGATTCCTCTGGATGTGCACAGCTCTGTCTTTCTCAGGATGCAGGAGTGGGAGGAGGGGTGAGACAGGGATGTGTGAGACAGCTGAACCCAGCTATCAAAAAAGCTGCTGCCCTCCCTTGTTTAGAGATGTACACAAGCAGAACTTGCAAGCCCTGCTTTAATTATGACTCCATATCCACTGTAAGCTGGATATGCACTTATATGCTGGATATCCCACTTATCCATTGTATACTGTGGAAATAAAATAGGCTCAAATGCAACTTCTTCAGCACTTCTATATCTGCTGTCCACCTCCCTAGGCTCTACTTCTTGGGAGCTGGGATGTTTTGTTTTACTCTGTGTGGTCTTTAACCCCACAACAAGATCATGCAGGTAGAGGTCAAGCTCATGGGGTCAGGAGGCCATGCAGAGATTCTCAAGAGTGCATGGAAAAAAGGCTCCAGAAACCTCATTTTTTGTCACAACCCTGCAGTTGCTCATGATTATTGTGCCAGAAATGACATCTCTGACTATTGACAGGACAAACTGTCAGCACTGGTAGAAGAGTAAATGTGCTGGGCAGCAATCCTGCAAGGTAGGAGCCATAAACTGGGCTGCTATCCTCTTCTAACACCAAAGCATCACAGACAGCCCAGAAAAGACAGAAAGAGGAAAAAAAACAAGTGCATGGAGACTTGATCAAGGAGGATTTAGCAATGTCTGTGTTGAAGGCTTGTAAAAGGTCATGTAAGCCTTTAGAGACCAGCTTACACAATAAATTTTTCAGGGTGCCTGCATCCCATGTCTGGTGTCCTCCCTCCTCTCAGCATGCCTGACATTTCCCATCTTTGGTTCCCTCACCACCACTCCCCTTATGGATATCTATCAGCAGCCCAGTTCCTTTCACAAAGAAAGGGTTAATTTACTAAATCCTTCCATCATACTCTTGGCATCATTTGGTTTCTCCCACATTCTTGCTGTATCTCCTTCCAGCTTGGGAAGATGATGCCTGCACATTTGTCATGCAGCAGGAATGTCATCCAGTCCATGAATGTAGCCAGGAGGGCAAACTTCATGGTTTTTTTCCCCTGCAACTGACTGACCCTTCCTGTCACCAATTTATCATGCTTTCATCTAGCTCTGAAAAATCCTGTTTGAGTGTTACAATAGGGCACCACACCAGTCTGAGATGGCTCTTATCTTCCTTTCAGAAACTTCTTGGGTATTTTTCTTCAGTGTCTCATCTGGAAAAGGATCTAGGAACACAACCTTGAAAGAAAGCCCTGCTAGCTACCACCCAAAACCTATGATATGGACAGCCAGCTTTACTTGACATTTTATAAAAATCATGGTGCTGAGTGCTGTAATGTTTACAGACGTATTTTTATTAAATTTACACCTACAGTTTTTGTGCAGTCAATCTCACAAATGACAAACACAGGCCTACTAAAAAATCAGCTGAGAACTGCACAGAGGAACAAGGGGTGGAAAGGATTTTTTGTTGTTGTTGTTAAGGATGGCAGGAACAAGAGGAAGCAATGAATGCATAGTTTTTCATTGCCTTGGCAGGATGAGAGCTCTGAAGGAGCCCAGGCATGCCCAGTCCAGCAGAGGAGAAAAAAGAGGACTGCAGATAACATTCTCTCCAGCCTGTGAAAGAGGAACAGAGACTATCAGAAGATGCCACAGGGAAGGCAGAAGTAAACACAGAGACAGCTGGAGAGTTCCTGGAGCAGGGGAGGAGTGGGAAGGTGTAAGGCTGGGAATTGACTGAATCCTCTGTGCAGTCACTCTGGTCACAGCTTTGCCTTTCTTCTCCCTGGGGTGGACAGCAGGAAATTGGGTTATTCACCCTCAGTTTCTGGCTGCATGTGCACATGTCCAGGGAGAGACCAGGCAGAGAACATATGGGATGATACAATGTGGAGAAATGGAAATTTTGCCCATTTCAAACTGTCAGGACAGAAGATAAGGTAGGAGCATACACTGGGGTTAGATGTACTCCTGGCTCTATACAATATATATGTTTCAAATGCCTCAGGCCTAAAATCACAACATTCTGGAAGCAAACTATCCCTTGTCCTGTCAAACAGGCACACCTTCCCAGCACTGTCCCTCCCTTGGCCCAGGGGGACAGAAGGACATCAGAAACTAAAGGTCCAGGGCAGCTGGAGTGAAGGAAGGGAAACCAAAGTGAGAAAAGGCAGTGAACCAGTGAACCACCCAGAGCAGAGGCAGAGGGTGCAAGGGAAGGGGCAGCAGGGAGAAAGGGAGATAAAGTTATGAAGAATGGTATGGGAGAGGTAATCATGTCACTGAAGGTCAGAGCAGAAAAGAACAAGTGCAAAGAGAAGCCAGCAGGACTAGAGGAAGGGCAGAATATGCAGGAGAAATTGGGCAATGAGATCTCCTTGGAAAGATGAGTGGTGTTGGGATAGTGGCTCTCACAGCACTCTGGGAGGGATTTACAGCTCCAAGACTTGCACTCACATCCAGTGGCTGATGCTGCCTTGGAAGTACAAACCTATGTGTCCCAAGGAGTGACTATTTCTTCTGGGCAGCAAAGAAGCTCAGAGTTGTTGCTGCTCATGCTGAGGAGTTTGGCACTGCAGGAGCTGTTATTGGGTGTATTTACAAAGCACCCACTGCCAGCAGTACCCCAGCACACCAGGAACTCCATCAAGCCGAGGCAGCCAGGTGCAAACCTGCCTAAGGCATGTGATGTTCACAGCTAGCAGTTCTGTAGCTCACTGGAGACAGCCCTGCCCGTTCTGTACACTGTGTGCTGAGGAGAAAGCTCCCAGCACACCCAGTTAATTCACATTCGTAACGGGAGATTGCAATTTTCGAATATTTGTCAAGAATTATCAAGAGCTATATGCCAGAAATTATTTGTACATCAGAAGCACTCATGAAGTGCAGGAGGATGCCTGGAAAAGCTGAGGTTTAGATTGCAAATACTGTGGTATCATGACAGCTTTTCACAGAGAGTTGCAGCACGTGCGTTTGCACTTCTATTATAAACCTTATTCAGCTGCTGGAGGGGCTAAAGCCATTCTTAGGTTCCCTAAAAGATCTTTTTAATTCTCAGCTCTCCCTGTGGGAGGCTGGAGGCCAGCTATTCTTTCCACTTGAAGAGTAGGTACCTACAATTCTTGACAAACAAAGTTCTTTGTAGGCAGACAAAAGCAGGCTAAAAGCAAAGATGCCTGTTAGGAGTTACTCAATTGTATACAGAAACTGAGAATTGTTGGTTCTTATCCTAACTTGTCACCCCATTTCTAACATATGCTAAAGATGGTTATTCTTGAAGAAAAGGCCTTTTTCATAAGCAAAAATTTTTTTTTAAAAATTGTATTTATATTGCTCATAACAGAGAATATTAAATATCACCAATAAAATTATTCAGCAGAGCCCAATAAAATGTTCACCTATGAAAATTTAAAATATTTATTCATTTTTGTGTCAGTGGATGAAAAGTAACTCCTCTAGAACAAGTTTATAACACTCTTTTCCTGGTTTTGTGTCAATGGTGTTCTCAGGTATATCCTGGATGTGGCTGGTAGATGTGATGGGCAGCATGATCCTGATGCAGAACCCAAACCCTTGTCCTCCAGATTGTACCCAAGAACTCACATCTGACAGATCAAAGCAGCTGAACTCCTGAGGAGCCACTGACTTGTCTCAGCCATCATTGCAGTGCTAATGTTCCTACAAAAGCTTCTGGAATATCCAGCCTCCCAACAGAATAAAAAAATTCAATAAAGCATCAGGAAACTACTATTCTAAATCTCCAATACAAGCACTATTATACTTCTAAATACATCTGATTTTGTTTTTGTAGGCAGAGTTTGTTCCTCAGTGCCTAATTTTATCTCAGGAGACTTAGTTGTCTAAATCAATGGTTTTTTTCTGTAAAACCACCAAACAAGACATGTTATAGAATCACAGCATCTTAGTATTTTATTTTAAAAGACATCAATTCTAAGAACTGGGATGTATGAAATGTAAGCCTGGAATTATCCACCCTAATTTTTGTGCACTAGATAAAGTTTACTTCCATTAATGAATGCTTTTAAAGCAACACACTGTTTTTATCATCCCTTTAAATCATGTTAGATTAGCAGACTAGGAATCATTCACCACTTGTCAGCTAATAATATGGTGTTTAGGTTATAATAAAAAGAGGATTAATATCACCAACATTATCCACATGATATATTCCTTATGCCACCAGCTCTCCACTACCTAGGACAGCCTGAGCCTGACACCACAGGAAAACCCAATGGCAGAACTATTGCAGACTCAAGAGTTGCTCTGGCATCTCTGTAGCACATTCCAGTTTTTGCAAATGCTCATGAGTCGAGCTGGCTCCTCACAGATAAGATATGAAAACAGTGACACAGTCTACTCATGGCTGAATAATCTTCCCACGGGCTTTGGGGACTGAATGATCTTAGCAGGCAGACTCTCAGAAACTCAATTTTCTAAGTCTTAGACAATGTTCTTGGTACTGTATCCTCTTTGTCAACACAGAAGAAAGAAATGAACCCTTTCTTTTCTACTATCTTTTTCTTTGTTTTGCTGCTTTTCCCAACGTAACATTTTAAACTGGCCTTTAAGGATGAGAAACAGCTTCATGTATGAAACAGCCTTCCTAGAGGCAATTAATGAATCCAGAGAGGGATTTTAAAAAGAAATTGTAACTATTATTTGAGCTTGATTTCATGATCTGTTTGTTTGTTCCTCAGTTCTTCCCTAGTACCCAACATTTTGAGCTTTTATGCTTTAGGTGAGGCAATTTTGTTACCTGCAAGTCCATCACTTTTTTTTTTTTTTTTTAAAGCTTTCATTAATCAAAAGGCAAAACCAGATGCATTTCCTTTCATGATCTTGGAATGGATTCTCCAGGATAAAAAAAAATGAAACAAACCTTCGTACTGGTTGCACTAGAAATATTTACCCTTTGCATTTGTTACTTATTATAAGCTTTTCTCCTGCATTATCTCATTTCTTATTAGGAAGGTGAACTTTCTCCATGTTACACACTGTTCTTGTAAGTTTTACCACTGACAGAAATACAGCAGGAGCTAAGCTGGTGGTTTTAAGCAAACCCCTTTGTTTTCCTTTCACTCTTAAGCAGAAATAACTCTTTAAAGTAAGAAGTTTTATTTTAAAGAGCCACTTAACATGAAGAGTTTTGTTGTTGAGACTGTTGCATGCCTTGCCTTGTAATCTATACAGAAAATCATTAAGTGCTAACATTCCACAGAGGAGGAGATTTTACTTGGAAAGATGGGCAGAGCTGTCCATCCTCTCCTTTCTCCAGTCCCACCAAGTGTGGGAGCAGAAGAAAACTCACAGTCTAAGGTAAGCCAGTCACACCTAGACTGCACCCAGTCAAGGTGGAACTCAGAAATCCTTTCCCATCACCACTGCAGAGGAAATCCCAACTACAGCAGAACAGTCTTGGATCCTGAGTGTCCAAGAATGTGATGTGCTTCCTCCAGTGCATGATAGCCAGAAAGGAAAGTAAACAACCATTGTGCTCAGGAAGAATTCACACAAAATAGCCGTAGGGGAAGAAACACCTACTTAGCAGTCAGTGATTGTTTCTCAAAAGGGTCATTTCATCCTAACCCTTCAGGCTGGACCCTTGGGGGAAACCTCCTGAGGATGAGTCTGGTAACTATGGGCTCATTTATCATTCTGCACAATCCCAGAAATAAAAGGCTTGACAGAAATATATTTTTGACATTTTATAGACTCTCTTGTCCCCTGCTAACTCTTCCATGCTGTACAGGTTATTAAGTGCAAGTCTCTCCTTTTTTTTTGCCCCAGGAGACAGAAATCCTGAAATTTCTCCATCTTTCATGCATCCTCCCCTCTCCTGCAGTGAGGAGCCCCATACTTCACAGGGATTCATCACCTGCACTATTAAGCACTATTAAGCAGTACAACTAACCCAAATAATCAAATTGGTACATACCCAGCTAAGCTCTGAGCCATCATCCTCCGTTCATCTTTCTCTTACAGACTCATAGAATCATGGAATAGTTTGTGTTGGAAGAGATCTTTAAAGATCATCCAGTCCAGCCCCCAGATCTTTGAAATCTGGTGCTTTTATGTCAGAACAATGGCTTTGTGTGTCTAAGATCTTTCCTGAATTCTTCAGCTATGACAGTTGGCATGTTAGAAAATTATCTCCTCTTCCTACAAGCCTCATAGCTGCAGCAAAATAATCCACACTATCTGATGTTCCACAATCAATGTATCTTTGCCTTGTTAAGGTGCTAGAAAAGCCATACCATATTTTATAGTTATTTCTTAATTTTTAATTAAGCATGCACTGTATGTCAATCGTTTAACAATATACTACATACACATATGTGACAGGGAGGGACTTAAGGCTGTGTGGGTTTTTTCACATTTATTCTTATGTGAGCAGCTGTGTAATTGTACCACTGCATTAAATACTTCTATATATTTATTTAATACTTCTATTAAAATTGGCAGTGATAATTCATATTTTGATTACCATAGGATAGATCTTTTAACTGTAGTTTGCCTGTGTTGAATACATAATCCATTTTTGCTGTACAACAGAGCAGAATTTACAGATTATTTCATCTTGCAGTGCTAGGAATCTCTATGAAGTAAAAGCTCTCTGCATACATGGAAGGAATAGCAAGTCAAAGCTAATGAGTGCAGTGAGAATCTAGGAGAAGATGTTCCTTCCTGTCTTTGAAATTTCCCACATCTTGGGTGAGCTGATCAAGCAGTGAGTGCTTTGTGACAAGCTGCAAGGCTGATTATACACTTCCATTTGCTATGTGTTTTAAATATTTCCACACTAATATGCAGTTGTTTCCCAAGTGAATGTGTGGTGTTTACTTAGGCAAGAATAACACTCTTTTTTTGTTGTTGTTTACAAGACAATTGGCTTTAAAGTTTTGCTTGCATAGAAGCTGAGTAATGCACTTACTGGTAAATAATTTTGTTCCCTTTAATACCCAGTAGGTTTTAGTGAGAGGAACTTCCTTAAGAGATGTGTCAGAAGAGAAAAAAATATGCTGGTGTATTACAGCTACATGGGAAACAGTTATAGAGGTAATTGTAATATCTATTAAGCTTTGGATTTTATATAAGCTACAACTTCCAGCTTGTATTTTTCTTTCATCAAATAAAGAAATAAGGGATTTAGCAAGAGTAACAGAGTTTTCTAGCACGTTCAAAATTCAGCATGTTGTGTCCTGCTATATGAAACTGGAGAGATTCCAAGCAATACTCATTGAAAACCAGCAACTTTTTCTTACTTTAAATTTTTTGTATCTGGCCAATATGAGTGCAAATATTATCAGCAGAAATTTATTTGGTCTTTAATGAACACAAGAAAGGGAAATGAGGAAGGCAACAACGCATTTCTTGTTTCTCTGCTTCTGTTGCTATCTCTCTGTGTAATATGAAGACAATACAAAGCCTGTAAATGTGCTCCACGTTAACTTCAGTAGTGTTACAATAGCAATCTTCAGTTTCTCATCTCCCTTTTTGGTCTTTAACTATGAGGTTAAATAGCAAGGAAACAATATTCCTTCCAGGAAATAAAGAAACAGAGTCTGAGAAAACTCTTTTCCAGAGGGTTTCTAAGTAATCAGGTACTTATCCCAGGTGGTAAGATATACTGATATGACTTAAAATATGTGACACTCAATTTTGCCATTGAGGGCATCTGTATAACTTTGAAGGATGACCTTTGCACACCATTAAAGGTGTGCAAAAACTGATCAGCCACATGTAGAAATTGAAAAAAACTCAAGGTATCACCTTAATGAATTCTTCACATGTACAAGACTGAGCCAGTCTGCAATTTATTTGTTCTTGCAAGCACCATCAGCATCTAAATCCAGCACTCTTAGGGCAACTCCAAGATTCTATACCTGAAAAATGTGTGCAGCATGATAAGCTCTGCATTCCCTGAGGCCTCTTGAAAATTTTAGAGCAACTCTTTGAAGAATAAATTCATGTGTCACTCCCAAGAACAACTTGGACACAAAATTTTCAATCTACACAATGCTCCTCCTGTAATTTCTACTCCCTGATAAAATGAATTAAGCCTTTCAATGAGGGAGATGAGCAATAATGCTTGACTGAAGTCAAGCAGTGAGTATTTTCATGTGCAATACAGATACTCAGAAGATCAGTCAGAAGAACAGCTGACCGAAGCTGGAATCACACAAATGTCCATGAACACTAAGCAAAGGGCATAAATGTGGTTCAATCAAACAGCTGCTTGCTATTAGTATGAGGGTTTTCAAGTACTGTGTAGGTAGTACTTGGACAGTGTAGCCCATTGTTTAGCAAAAGTTAAAGAAACCATTCCTGGAAAGAATTGTTTGTGGTCAGACTCTCATTATCACGCCTCTTTTCTCACCCCATCTTTGTCTCTCATTGGCTGCTGTGGCACCTCATCTACGTCTGGTGCAACAGATAAGTGGTTGTCATCAAGCCCAGTACACGCAGCACTCATTATATCTGCTCCCTGAGCACTTCAGATGCTCTGGGCAGCACATTTCTCTTCCTGTGGCACAGGCAGTTTGTGATCCACTTGCTGTCTGTGTGCTGCTTCAGGAAAACTGTGGTGGGTTGACCCTGGCTGGGTGCAGGTGCCCACCAAAGCCACTTTGTCACTCCCCTCCTCAACTGGACAGGGGAGAGAAAATACACCAGAAGGTTCATGTGTGAGATGAGGACAGGGACAGAACACTCACCAGTTACTGCCACAGGCAAAACAGGCTCAGCTTTGGGAAATTGTTTTATTTTATCACCAATCAAATCAGAGTAGGGTAATGAGACATAAACCCAAAAATTAAAAAGCACTTTTCCCCCACCTCTCCCTTCTTCTTGGGCTCAGCTTCACTCCTGATCTTCTCTACCTCCTCCCCTAAGCAGTGCAGAGGGACAGGGAATGGGGACTGCAGTCAGTTCACTGAACATTGTCTCTACCACTTCTTCCTCCTCAGGGGGAGGATTTCTCAAACTCCTCCCTGCCCCAACATGGGTTCTTCCCACGGGCTTCAGTTCTTCTTGAACTGCTCCAGTGTGGTACCCTCCCTTGGGGTGCAGTCCTTTGGGAACAGTCTGCTCCAACATGGGTCCCCCATGGGGTCACGAGTCCTGCCAGCAAACCTGCTCCAGCATTTTCTCCCCTCTCCATGGGGCCACAGCTCCTGCCAGGAGCCTGCTCCAGTGCAGCTTCCCATGGGGTGATAGCCTCCCCTGGATATCCACCTGCTCCAGCATGGGTCCTCCATGGTCTGCAGGGGAATCTCTGCATCCCTGTGCTCTTCATGCACTGCAGGGGAATCTCAGCTCTGACACCTGGAGCAGCTTCTCTTTCTTCACTCACCTTGGTGCCTGCAGGGCTGTTGCTCTCACACATCCTCACTCCTCTCTTTGGCTGCTGTTGAACAGCAGGGTTTTTTCCCCCTGTCTTGACCAAGTTATCCCAGAGGTGCTCCCACCATGGCTGATGGGCCCAACCCTGGCCAGCAGCTGCTCTGTCTCAGAGCTGGCTGGTGTTGGCTCCACAGGACACAGGGGAAGCTCCCAGCAGCTTCCCACAGAAGCTACCCCTTAGCCCCTCTGTGCCAAAACCTGGCCACACCAACCCAACACAGGGTTCTCCCCGGCTAACTGGGCCATCACTCCTCTTGCTTGCAGCCACGAAACTGCCGAACACCGCACTTGTTGAGAACCCAAATTTCATACGACCTCACATTGCCAGGCTGAAAATTATGTAGCCATTCCCTTTTTCTCTGCAGCTACTGGAGAAAGGAGAGCAGCTCTGGAGGGCAAAGGTGGAATGGGGCAAGTTGTGCTCAGAGAATGCTGCCTTTCCCCACGGGCTGCCCAGAGATGCCACAGAGCCACCTCTGACATGGTGCCACTTTTGTAGGTGGTTGCAACCCAGAGAGATGTGTCCAACTGAGGTAAAGATTATTTATCATGTTAGGAGCCTCACTCTCCTTTGAAATAGAGACAGACTTATGATGGATTTAGCCCCTAAGTAGGGGCTAGAGCTGTGCTAAACTGCAGTCAGCCGCAGTCTTTCAGCCATATGGTTTTGATACTCGTAACATTCCTCAAATAGAGGTTCAAGGAAAACTTCAAAGTCTACTATTACCTTGTGAAATTAATACTATTGGTGGCATTAATCCATGGACTTCAGTTGGATTCTCCACCTGAGAAGAATAAGGAATTAGTCTTTTGTAATGATGTGCAGTCACAAATTAAAATCCTTAAGAAGTGCTGGCAATTTAGTCCATCTTATTCAGAGAAAATAAAAAAAGAGCACAAAACATGGATGATTTCAGATTTTTTTCTGTCATTTCAGAAAACAAAGGAGTAATTACTTTGTGTCTGGGAAGTTAAAATATATTATTTTTGTTTTGTTCTATATTTCTGTTGAAAATGTTAAGATTTTCTGTTATAGATTTAAAAATATAGAAGTACATCTAACTATGTCTTGTTACATATGCATATAGAAGTACAAAGACAAGGAAAAAGCAAATAATTAAAGGGATGCTATGATATGACATTTGATTCTAATTTTAAACTAGGAATAAGTTTAAAAGCAGAAGAACTCCAGACTTAGAGTAGTTTAGATTTCAAAAAGAGAATTAACTTGTAGATATCAGATTTGTGCATTTGGTCTTAATTTGTAACTGAGAGCAGTCCAAACTACAGAAGTAGTGACAAGTCAATTGGACTCCTAAAGAGCATTTTGCTTGATATTCAAAAAAGTCAAACCACAAAAATAAACCTCTGTTTACAGCACAGACTTCAGCTTTCATCTGTTGTTGTTATTTCCACTTATTTAGATTCTGAATTATATTTACCTTCCCAAAATAATGGGATAGGAAAAATAAATGGAAAAGAACAAGTGTGCTGAGGAAAAGCAGATTGCCTCTGGATGATAAAGGACCTACTTAAATATTGTTTCACTAGACCAGCTGATATGTCTAGTAAAAACAGACAAGCTTTGATGCATACAAGCCTGTTTTCAGATCTAATAAAAGATATTGCCCCTCTTTACAAGTTCTGGCTTGCTTACTGCTTTATACCATTGTGGCTACAAAGACAGAGCTATTGCTCAAATATTATTGCTACTGTGAAGCTTCCAGCTAAAATAACACTACTGCTACAAAAGTCTTAGTGTGAGTTACTTCATATTTATCCAACATATTTTAATGTAATCTCTCAGAAAGGCTACAGGGCTACATGAAATACAGCATGGCATGCAGTTAATCTGCATTAAGTTCTGAAGTGACCTGTCACAGAGAGATAATAGAACAGCAATAGCAGTTACCAAAATTCACTCTTTACAAGTCATCAATGTAAACTGACATTTGCTTACTGCACCATTTCATCAAAAGAGAAATAATGATTTTTTTTTTTTGACAATGGGAATTATTTTTGCAGGCAATTGTCAATAAAATATAGTTAGTAAAGAAAATCTTCTGGACAAAGGAAAAAAAGAAAAGAATGGAGTGAAAACGCTTAACTAAAGATTCCAAAATCCTACTAGTCTGCATGTTTCTCTATGAAACCCTCTTTAGACTGAAAAAATAAAAACCTTTAGTCACATGAAAGAAAAAAACCCTAGCGTTAAAAAATTGCAAACTTCCTTCCTGCAAATATTTTTAGATATAAGCCTTTCTTAGAAGCTATTTTTATAAAGCTCAGATAAAACCATTGATACAAGATCTGAAATGGATGTGTCTTTGTTAAAATCACGTTAGCATGTTTGTTTCAAAATCTGGGGTTTAGTCTTAAATAATATTTTTCTGTTGTTTCTCATCACACTTTGCTTTTCTTTTTCCATTCCAAAACCATAGTGGTAACCCTTTTCCTATCAGACTACTCTGTTTTGAAGTTTTGAAACTTTTCATGGTTTCTTAATGACACTGGTTTCACATGATCCTGTTGTCTGGCTGTGCCTCTGCCTATCACTTCCCCTGGTCCTTTCAGCCAATTTCAGTAAATCCTGAATGAGGAATAAATGCTTTCAAAGTGATGCTAATTCCTACAAAATTTTAGGAAGACTGCTAGCAAGAGCAGGAAGAAATGCCAAAGAAGTGCCCACTGTTGGAAAAACAAGCACAACTCAGATATTTTCCTCCCACTTGCTATGAGCTAATGAAGCTCCTGACCAGCCCAGCATATTCAACATCAACCAGGTGCTCCAGCATGTAAGGGATGTAATTCAGTGTCAATTCAGGGTTGGAGGGAGATCAGGGTTGGAAGGGTGAGGATGCTCAGCCTTAGGAAAACAAGCTGCTTCCATTCTGCTGTGCCCATAGCAACACTTGTGTTTACAAACCCTACTGAGGAGAAAATGGCCATCATATAATATGTCATGGATGGGGTTTTGTGAACAAGTCTCCCTCAAACTCCTACCAGTGCAATGAAAAACACTCTGAGTGCAGAGAGGCATTCAGAAAAACTGAGGAAATAGCAGTAGTTCACAAATCTACAGAATTTCTTGCTGTTTTTTTGGACAACATGCTCATCTAGCACATTTAGGAACAACACTGACAAGTTTTTAGATCAGTTCCCTCTTTCCCTCACTCTACTCTTAAGGCTGGAAGGAAGTCAAAATTCTTCAAGGTTCATGTGGATGAAGAGGACCATATGGTTGTCAAATCAATTTTTTGAACTCTGTCCAAGTCCTACGAGAGGGATGCTTTTCAAATGGACACCACATGGTTTATCTGAGGACAGTTCAGCTAGGAATGAACTAGACAGGAAAAATATTTTGAATTGCTCCCTCTCCAAAAGATAAACGAGATACTCTTTGAGGCCTGTAAACAGACTTTTTGACAAATAGTCTCTGCAACATCTTCTGAGCATTTCTGCACACTGAGAATTTCTGTTCGTGCTGTTCATTTAACCCATATGTGCACAACTAAACATGAAAATGCCACACCATGTTTCTCTTATCACAAGAATTGTTCCTAATCAAATACCATTCTTTCTTCAATGTGAGAGACCATAGGTCCTCATAAAATATTTTTCTTATAAAGTTTCTATGATTTCTACCTAAGCAACCATTATTTTGTACCTGTAAGTATGGAGTACAAACTGGATTTAACTGCTTCTATGAGCCTTTCAAGTGTGACATTATGCCCACTCCACCACTGTTAGTATCTCTTACAATCAGGAAACAAAAGTTGAAAGACAGAAAGTTACCACTATGAAGAGAAGTCTTACACTGATGTGAGGAATGGTAATTAATGCAGCCATCTCAGGAGAAACTAAAATAAGATGTCTACAGTTGACCTTCATTTGCAACAAAAAAGAGATATAGCATCACTTCAGCAGACTTTTGCAACTTCTTGATACATCATTATCATGGGCATTTTTTCCCCTAATTTTGAATGTTAATTTATATGTAGAGTAAGTACTGTCTGATACCTCAGGGTGATGTCTCCCCTCCCCCAAGTGTATTAAATTCAGCATAGTATGGAAGGTAGAGATTGCATCTGATGTTTGGTGCACACACACAGTAGCTAAATTTTTTAATTTACTGCAATTGGATTCTGAGTTTATGACATATAGAAAAGCCTAAATTTATTGTGTCAAGATATTGTAGTTACATGCTAAACACTTAAAACCTATCAACTGTTCATTATTGGAATAACTTCACTGGGATTTGCTGATCAATTTAAGGGATACAGAGGGCAAAGTTCTTGGCTGGTTGGCATTTTCCCATTGGATACAATAATCCCCTGCCATGTTGGCCCTAAAATACCAAAGCATGACTGTAAAAATATCAGACACTATCCACTCATGTTGTATTTGGGACTCACTGTTCCCAGTATGAAAATATCATTTAATCAGCTATGTAATGCTCTGTGACTACTGTGATATAATTGTGCTTTACATTGGAAATGACAATTGTGAAAACCATGAGCTCTTTTCTGGAAGGGATAACATCCTGTGATCCAGTGTTGCACAAAGTGACATCTGCCTGCATATCATTATTGCCAAAATATTATCCAAAATATGTACTGCATAAACCAAAGACATGGGCAAGTGCAAAATAGTCTTTTCCTTACTGGTACTCACACACAGGCTTAAATAAGTCAATGGAAAATTAAGCCTGTAAACCAAGAGCACTACTCATGTGCTTAAGTGAATAACCAGATTGGGCCTAAAAATACTGAAAATGGTGCAGGAGTGATCCCTGATGTCATCCCTTAGAACAAATTTTAATATCTGGGCATGTTCGATTTCCAAGCATTATTTTATTTCCTTTTTAGAAAGCATTTTCCTTATCTGCCACACAACCTGTTGTTTTCTGAGCATTGGTGGACAGTGTCTGATGCAGCATCCAGGGGGCTGAACCAGGAGAAAAAATGATCTTTTGTGGGTCTGTGGTAAAATTCTGCTTTCTCTCATCTGTTATTCTTCCTTTTGCTATGCCACTGCAAAGCTCCACAGCTTCACCCTGCCTCAGCAGCATTATAAGTTTCATTTTTGTCTGCAAATGGAGCAGTGCAGTGTCAACCAGAGTTTAAGAACTGGGGATAAACACCCCCATTAACATAGAGATTTTCTAAATTCTGAGTAATTCCCTCACCAGAATGTTTTGTTTTTAATTTTCAGCTAGTTCACAACTGGTTTCACTTTTTGTTTGATGGGCTGGCTGCAGTGCTGGAGCAGGGAAGCCTGCAGGGAAATGCTTCCCTTCCCCACATTTTCACACTGAATTAAAGATGTCAGAAAAGCATTTCTAATCATACCAACAATTTCTAATCATACCTACAGTTGTGTACAGCGGGGAATTAACCAGAATTCTGTCACAGTTCTCTGTGTGGATGCTTACCCTGGAGCACTTAGTGAGAGTTGTGAATGTCTACTGACTTCAGTCTTCATCTCAGGGGTATTCTTAAACCAGCAATTTATCTCGCTTGTATCCTTTTGTTTCCACAGCTGCTGCATAAACCGGTAACATTTATTTGCAGCGCTGGGGTGTGTGAACCTTTTCCAAAGGCAAAAGAGTGTAGCACAACGTGAGCCACAGCAATGCCCCCAGAGAACAGTAGAAACCTGAGCAAAGAGAAGCAGGCATAGATTATTGTTTGGGGGAGCAGGAAGAATTCCCCAGCCAGAACTCTGTGTGCAGTTTGCTGGTTCAGGAGCCACACAGTGACACTGCAGACCCAATATCTTCTTTTATTTGGTGCCATAAATAGCTGTGTGCTTCAGCCTATTGTGACCTTTGATTAGCACAGCTTCAGCCAACTGCTGGTCTGTCAAGGCACTCCAGAATACACCTTTAAACCGGGAAGGAGGTCAAATATAAACACCAAGAATTTTGGGTTTTTCCCATGCAAATGCAAAGTTTCTCTAGTATTGCTGTACTTCTGCAAAAACTGTACATACAGTAGAATCCAAAACCTGAAAAGTACCACCAAAGGTCCCAGGGAGTTGAAGGGGACTCAGTTCTTCATCTGTTCCAAGCCTAGGGTTTCAATTAAAATAATCAAAGCTTCCACTCTTTCTCTTGGCTGAAGGAATGCTTCTTCACAAAAGGGAATACTTGCTACAAGTTGTACCACCATTGTTTCCACAACTATTGCTCATATCGTTTTTCTCTTGTTGTTGTTGACTTTTATGTGAACTGACAGTCAATTTCTTGGTGGACAATTGCCCACAATATAAAAATCCACTGATGTGTCACTCTTTGGCTCTGCCAAAAAGAGCCACGGTAGTTAGAAAGAACACAGAATTTGGCCTGTCACCAAAACAAGGGTCCACCTAACAATAAAAAGAAATGAACATCAACAAACACAGCAGTTTATTTTCAAAGATAAGTGTCAAAATACAAACAACTACAGTTGTTTGAGGTGTCATTGTGCCTCTGTAAGTTATCATAAACAGTGAAGGGCTTGAGGGAAAATTCTGTGGTGGGCAAGGGAAGTTAAAAGCATTGTAGGTGCAGTACTTTTAAATGCTTTCCCTGGAAAACAAACTGGATAAATGGGAAATAGGAGGAAAAGCTGAAAGTGGTTGATAAGGAACAAAAAAGGAGACCACAATAACATGCTCAGAAGCATGAAAATCATGGAGATAAAAGGGCTGTTTTGATATGATTACATGTATTTCCAACCCAAACACGAAAGGCTTACACTTGCAGACTTTCACCATGGTTATGGCTTGTTTTTATTGTTGAAGAAAATGCATATAAAGCTATTTCTTCAGTAAACAAACCATTGCATTTGTACAGCGATGAAGCAGCTCATCCCTTGTTTCTTTTACCGAGTGGCAAACATAGCAGCACACTTTAGATTTCCTTCCCAAATAACACCATTGATCTAATGATCAGCAAAAAATAATAACTCTGCTAAATTAGGAAATATCATAAGTTTCACTACGTGGTTTGAGTTCTAGTGTTTTACTGAAAAACACCCACCCAGTTCCAATGTTGTTCCTGCAATGAGCAATTGGTTTTTTAGTCTTTTGTCACTGCATGGACTAAAAGATAAAACATTTTGCACAAGAGTTATGGTTGTTGGTCCGAGCCTCTTGAGCAAATTCCAACCTGTGGAGCCTAAATTCCTCCTGTGTTTTCAGCTCAATCCTGTGTCTTACACTTTCTGTGCCAAAATTATTGAATGATGCTGTTAAAATGAGACTTTGACCACGGAATACAGACTAACAATCCATTAAGCACCATTTCAGGTACTCTTGAAGTCCGAGTTCCCTATTATATCTGCCGAACTTCTGTCCTTCCACAAGTCATCTTTTCGCGTTTATTTCAGGCTTTAAATCCAGGTTTAAAGTCCTTCCGGCCGCCATATGAAGCACGTACACAGACTGGGGGTGCACTGATCTCACACAGTGGCCATGTAAATGTATCAGAGAAAGGAAAAAGCACCCAACAATCAGGGAATGTTCAGAGTTGGAAGGGACTCATCGAGATCACCCAGTCCAACTCCTGGCCCTGCGCAGGACACCCCGAGGGTCACACCATGAGCCCGACAGCGTTGTCCAAGCGCATCCTGAGCTCTGCCAGGCTCGCTGCTGTGACCGCTGCCCCGGGAGCCTGCAGGAGGAACACAAGGTCCGTTTGGCTTTTAAAAAGCGCCGGTGCCCGCCAACGGGATGCTAGTTCCGCGGGCGGTGAGGAACGGAGCGGCAGCCCGCAGCCCCGAGGTGCCATCCCGGTGCCATCCATCCCGCTCCCATCCCGGTCCCATCTATCCCGTTCCCGTCCATCCCGCTCCCGTCAGTCCCGTTCCCGTCCGTCCCGCTCCCATCCCGGTCCTATCCATCCTGCTCCCGTCCGTCCCGCTGCCATCCATCCCGCTCCCGTCAGTCCCGTTCCCGTCCGTCCCCAGCGCAGCGGGAGGCGGCAGCGCTGACGTCACCGTCGTCACCGCCCTGACGTCACCATCCGGGCCCCCGCGCGCGCCCGGGGCGCGGGCCACAATGGAGAGCGCGCGCGCGCCCAACCGACGCGAAGCAGGCCCCGCGCGCGCCCGCGCGCCTCTGGTGGTGTGTGTGTGTCCCACGGTCCCCAGCCGTCCCCTCGCCGCCGCCCCCGTCCCGCACACGGACGCACGGAGGCGCCGGCCGTGAGCGGCGGCCCCCGGCGGGCACACGGGCGGCGCGTCACCGCCGCGCTCGGGTGGCCGAACCGCCGCCGCGCTGGGCCGGGTGCGGAAGGCGCTGCCGGCGCCGCCATCTTGCCCACGGGGCCCCGCCAGACGCGGCTGCGCCGCCGCCGCCGGGAGCGCGAGGAGCCGCCGCCGCCGCCTCCCTCCGCGCTGCCTCCCCCGCACCGCCGAGCCCTGAGCGCGGAGCTCCCGCCGCCCGGCCCGGCCCCGCCGCCCCCGCCCGGCCGAGCCCCGGGCGCGCGTCCGCCCACCCCCCCGCGTGCGCCCGGTGCCCGGACGGGGCGGAGCGGAGCGCGCAGGCCCCGGCCCAGCCCCAGCCCGAGCCCAGGCAGGGCCGCCGCCGCCGCCGCCGGGCAGCAGCTGGTGACGCAGGAAAAACGCCCCAGAGAGAGAGAAGCGCTCAGGGCCGGCACCCGGAACGCGGGCAGCGGCGGCGGATTTGCCCTCCCGCTTCCCGCCGCAGCGCGACCGAGTGGGAGCCGGGGGAAGCGGAGCCGCCCCCTCAGAGCCGCGGCCTGGCATGAGACCGTGCCCCGCCGGCCGCCGGGCATGAGGCAGTGCCCAGGAGGGCTCCGGGCCGCCGCAGCAGCCGCCGCGGGACGAGGGGAAGCGGTGCGGGGGTGAGTGCGGAGCGGTGCCCGGGCGGGGCCGGGCAGCTGTTTGCGCTCCCCGGGGATGGGGCTCCGCGGGCCGGGGCGCGGCGCGGGGGGAGGACGGAGCTCCTCGGGACCCGCGGGGCGTGAGGCGGCGGCAGCGCCTCCCTCGCAGCCCCGGCGCGTCGGCCCTGCACCGCCGTGTTTTGGAGGGCGAGGGAAAATGGCTGACGGCTCCTCATCCCCGGCTGCCGGCGGGGGGGAGCGCCCGGCGCTCTCGGGGGGCTCTGGCCGCCCCGCCGGGGCCCCTCTGGCCGGGCTCCCCCGGTGAGGAGGGCCCGCTGCGTCCCCGCAGCGCCGCACCGGCATCGCCTCGCCGGGTTCTCGCTTCCCTTCGCCCCGAACGCCATTACTGAGGTGGAGTGATTGGGGCCGCGTAGGCCCGGGCGACGCCTGGAAATCAGGCCCTGCCGAGGCGCTTTCCCGACGGTCTCAATGAAATCCAGCAGCAGCAGCTCGTTCACGCCCGCTGTAAACACTGTTAACACGTAGGCCACTCCTCTGGCCTCGGCTTCCAGCGGCCCGGCTTCCATGGACGAAAAACGTTCGTGGCTTTTTCATGTATTTCCTCTCGTTCACCGCGCCGCTTCTCCTCGGAGTTGTGTCTTAGGGCTTGTCTATAGCGATTTATTTTAGGCAGTACAGCCGTGTCCCTTTCCCGACGTGTGCGGCAGGGATAGTTGCGTGTAGTTTGGCCACAGATACTCTCTGTTATTGTCCTCGAGAAAAGGGGATTTCACCAGTTGGATGGGTTGTTGGGGTTTTTGTGTGTTAGTTACCGCTGTGTTAACATGTGCCGTCCCACTTTGTGCAGCTTTGTTTGTATACAGTGGGAATAGCTTTTGAAAAGTATTTGTTTTGTCCTTAAGTGATTTTTTTTCTTGTAGAAGCATCCAAAAAGGTTCGGCTAGTTTTTAAGATGCCATCATTAATTTTCAGGTTGCTCCTTCAGAAGTCCAGTTAGGTATTTTGGAGATTTGCAGTAGCTCTCAACTGTACAGGGAAAAAAGAACCTTTCAGAAAAGAATTGTTGTGGTTAAATGTTCAAAGGACTCCCGGGCTCACTGCAGACATATTGTGTCTGTCTCAGCTGTCTTCGTGTTGTCTGTACAACTCGGTTTATGTTCACAGTTCTGAGTTGTGTTCGTGTCACTGGACATTTGTATCAGCCCAAAGACCCTCTGAAGTCTCAGGCTCAAAGCCAGCACAAGGCCTGCTTTTGCTGACCTACTTGCAGAACTGGGGCCTGCATTTTTATAAAAAGTTGTTGAATTTAGATACTGTTATGCATTCTTCGGTATACTCGTGGCAACACTTGCTGTGACAGACAGACCACGTAAGCTGTGTTTTTCAGCATCTTCTAAGATGCCTGACAAATGGGTGGTGAAATGGTTATGTTTAGGAAGGGGCTACTGATGGGTGTTTGGGGGATTGACCTTTATTGATTATGGAATTGAAACAGAGTCCCTAGTAAGAAAGATTTAGGGGTGGAGGTAGCTGTAGGTGGCTAACTTTATTATTCATATTTTACTTGGGAAATTATTTTATTTTCTTCATAGTTTACTTGGGAAATTGTCAGGCCTTCCCACAAAAAAATGTTGCTGATCAAGTTGCATATTTATTTCAGCAAAACCCAAGTCATACATGAGGGAGTTTGTTTGTGTGTTTGCTTGGGCTTTTTTCGTTTTGTTTTCTAAAATAATGCTTTTGGTACTTGAGGTAATGTTTATTCTTTGAACCAACAACCTACAGTAGCTAATACCAAGAATTTCAGGGAGGCATATAAAATACATGTATTGATTATGCTCTTGCAATACCCTGGACAACAGTGATGCTTAATGATAGCTGTGTACAAAACCCAGAAACATATAATCATAAAACTGCAGTGGAAGAAACTCAGATTATCAGCATGTTTATGGGGAGGGAATTAACCGGAAAGAAATGTAACATTGTATCATAGTAACCTTTCCCTCGTCAATGGCTCTTCTACTTTTCTTTTGTGTAGTTTGTCTTGGAGGTGTTTCTTTTGGGAGGCTTCTGTCTTAATCTTGCCTGGCTGCTACTTCATGTCTTGCAGAATTTGCCCTTGTGGCAATTCCTCTGCCCATGGAATTGACAGGAAGACTACATCTGGAGGTGGTAATCAATAAAGACAGTGGTAGCAGAACTGTTTCTGTCTCTGTGGAACACTGTCACTCTTACATAAACGTTTTCTTCCCCACATTGTGGTGCTTTTATACTCAGAAATAGACCAGTACAACTACCCTGTGTTCTGAAGGCACTCTTTTAGGTTATGCATTTTATTAATATTCTGAAATTCGTAAATGAGAGACTCAAAATAAACTAAAATAGGGATTAGTGTCTATATTGCAAAATTAAATAGACTTCTAAGAAGATAAAGGTATCTGTAGTACCTTTGTTCCAAGAAATGTTATATTTGAAATTAAAATTTGTGTAGGACCTTCCAGTATGAATACAGCCTTGGGTAAGAATGGATTGGAATTAATTTATTTATTAGTTTGAACAATTTATTTTCAAATGGCTTTGAAGTTCTGTGTCTGTCAGGTGTGTGTTGAAAATATATTAAATTCCATTGAAAGCATTTCTACCCTTCCTGCTCTGGTTTAGACAAGTTCAGAACTTATTTCAGATATCTGAATGGAAAATACTTTTTAAGGCAGTACTCACTCTTGAGTGTAGAGATATATCCATATATACATATATATATATAAGTATATATGTATGTGTGTGTATGTATTTACTAAATTTTTTTTAAAAGAAATGCTGTTTTATCTATTCTAAGAGATCAAAAATAGATATATTTTGAAAACATCCGGATCTGGGTAGTCTCATTTGTGAAGTAAATTAGTCAAAGGTGTTCCCTACTGTTCTTAATGTAAAGCAGAATTTTATTTTTTAAAAAGACAATCCAAACCCTGCAAAACCCCTGAAACTATAGCACTGTCTGTAATTCTTTCTCTGATAATCACAAGAGCCTTGCTTAGCCAGCACTTGCAGAGACCAGTGGGAAATGGTTGTCTGAAGATGTAAGAAACTTTGCTGGATTTCATGTTCATTTGAAAAGTTGTCAATGTGAAGGCTTTTGTGTCCTGTAGATAGTTGTTTCCTGGGTGTTAGCATGAATAGTAATCTGAACACGTGGGAATGGTTTCTCTTGTTCAGGAATCTTAAGTTTTTCTTATGTGGATGTGTCTTCTCTTCAACCTGTGTGACTGCACCCAGTTTTATTATCCAGATCACCCTTGTTTAAAATCAGAATCCTAAACTTAAAGCTGTACTTCAGGGTATGTTTTGGGAACACAGCCTGGTAATGTCTGTCTTTCTTTGTAGTCCTTGTCTTTCACAAAACTGGAAATTTTGTGTGCTGTTCTGTAGACTTGTCTTTTATCACACATGATATCTGCAGTGTCCAAATACACAACGTTACTTTTATTTTTTAACATAACTGAGCGTTGTTCTGATATTTCATAGCAGAGATGAGGAAGGGAAAGAAGGTCTTCTTTGAGCACATTATTGCTTGCAGTGAGACTTCAATTTTTCTACCTGGGAAGTTTGAGCTACTTCAGATTCATGTGTTAGAAAAACACAGTCACTTTTCCTCATGTGTTAAATCTAGTTTTTGTTCTCTTACTAATGTAGAAACACCTGAAAGTTCTCACACTGTTATTGTGAAACCGTAATTCATTATGACTTCCTTTTTAGAACAGTTATGCTGTATTGGCTGACTCTCTTATGCTTAAGGCTAGAACATGACTTCAGAACATGGTTAACAGAGGTTTCCTCTGCACTCCATGATTTATGTATTTTGTTTGGATTCTTCAATATATGGACAGGGGCAGAAAGCTGTTCTGTCATGACTTTGCACCTCAAAATGTCAACTGCTGCCTTTCTGATACATTACAGTGTCTGCTTGAGCCCATTGGTGCATTGAGCATGTTCTGTAGATCTGGCTTGGGAAAGTAATTTAAATGGGCTGTTGGTAACATTACAGGAGAGCTGTTAATAACTGTCCTCACTGTACAGCATAGGAGGAAAGTAAATAAGGTCTTAAAGTAGCCAGTTGTGACTTAATATTAAATCTTTTTACTTCTCTTTTTTTTTTTCCTTAAGGAAGCTTAATAGCACAACCATTTTCTTTTTCATTTTCTGTTGTGGATTTTCCAATATTTGTGTTGTTTTATAAGAAGCCATTAGTAACTAATTTTGAGAGTTGTATTCAGTCTGCTTATTTTTTTGGTTGCCAGCTGTTGACATGTTTTCAAATAAAAATTATAATGCTGGGAATGAAAACCACTTGGACACAGGTATGTTCCCAAGCTTGCTTTCTAAAGGAACACTGTTGATGTATGGTTTTCTTAAAGGATTAGTTATTACTGACTATAAGAATGATTACTTGTTTTTGGCCAACTTTGTGTTAGTATGCCTCTGAAAGAGACACATGGGATGTAGATCTAAGATCTACTTGTATTTTGAATGCTGGTTTTATCAACTCTTTCTTGTGAAGTTAAATTGAAGACTGCTTGAGAAGTAATGGATAACTATGAGGAATGTTACTGTGGGAAGCTTTTATTTGTAGCATCCTTGATCTGCTTACAAAACCACTATGTAACCCTGTTTAGTGATTTAGTTTTCCTTACACACGTAACTGCCAACAGAAAAATGTGATTTTCTTGCATGTAGATGGACATCTTAGCAAATCTTGCTGTTTTGTAGTTAGCATTTAGCTGTGGATTCGCTCAGAAGAGGGGAATTCCACATTGCATCATTCCTTAGAGATGTGCTTTTTTTCCAAATTCCATTTTTAAGTTGCAATTCAAAATTGTGTTGAAGGCAGGACATCCTTGTTGCATGAGTTTGCTCATATCCTCTCTGCTCTGCATTGCAAAAGAGTTCCCTAGTATTTTTTTTAACAGAAGTGTTCAAATGAGTGCTTCAAAATAATTAAAAATATGTAGAGGGAATTTCAGGGCTGTCTTTTCATTAAGCTTTCATGTAAAATACCCAGAACTCAAGTAATAGAAAATTGTCCCTAGAAGAGCCTTTAAGACAAGTAGCACTTTTTTATAACAGCTGAGTGGCAACATGAAATGACAGAAAAACATGTGTTCCAAATTCCATAGGGTTCAGCCTGTAAGTTATTTAATTACTGCTTAACCTTTTCTCAAGCTTCAGCAGAACTAGATGTGGGAAAAGGAAAAGGTTTTGTTTTGTATTAGGTGGTCTTAGCTGTAACAACATGAAATGGTGAAAGAAGGAAAAAAAATGTTTAGAAATGTGTTCAGTAAGTAAAATCAGCAGTGATGTGTGTCAGTTATGATCCCTCTGTTACCAGAGAGGCTTTTTTGGTTGGAGGGGAGCGTCCTTGCCAACACTGTGGTGTGGGATAGTGGGGACAGGCCTGTGTTGGTTGTGGGTGGAACTTTAGTTTTCTTATCCAGAAATAAATTTGACAGTGAGGGGAACAAAAGTCTCTTTTTTAATGTAAGATGAGAATAGACATTGTTGTCAAAATACACTGGCATCTTGGTAAATGTGCCTTGAGTCATTTATGGTTTATGTTTTTCTGTTGTTTTAGCAATAGAGTACTTCAGTGTGTTTTTAGTAAATTTCAACAGGACAAGTCCATGAATTTGAAAGTTAAATAAGAATGATGTATCTGTGTAACTTAATTTTTAGGTGAATAGGTTGGTGAAATACTAAAATTTTGATAAACTAAAACCTTAAACTATAGTTTAAGCTATGTTTTAGACTTTGTAGATTTCTGATTTAGAAACAGAATGTTAATTGTTTGGTAATTTCTGATGTTGTCTTGACCTGTCTTTCAGACAGTATTTTATTAACCACAGTGGGACCTTAAAATCCCAGGTGCTTTTCCTTGAATGCTTATAAGGGTCTGTATGTATACAGACACATGTGCGCACACACTCATGCAATGGGACTTTTTCTGAGATGATGTGCTGCCTTTTTTCCCTAGGTGAGCTGCTAATGTTACATATCTGAAGTGCTTTATTGCTCCCCTTCTGTGTTGGGATGTTTTCATTATAATTTTGGTAATTAGGCAGGAGCACAACCTGAAAATTCTTACAGTCTGTTCTTGTTCAGCCAGGTTGCTGTGGTTGACAGTTTGTTACATGTCTAGTGAAGATGTAGCTGAAAACATTCATTCCCTCTGTGCCATTTGGGAAGCCTTTATTTTTTTCTGCTTCCATGTATAGGATTGGGAAAATGAGGTTGTTGGTTTTGGTTGTTTTTTTGAATATGGCAATAGATGCAGCAAAGTGAGTTCAGTGGTAGTGAAACCTTGCTATAAGCTAATGTTTCTTCAGCCATGAAAAAACCCCTATCAGTCCCAGCCTCTGGTTAGCAGGTGTATGACTGGAATTTTCCACTTATCTGTACCATTCTGAGATTATTTTGTCTAGATGAAGGAAGGTTTGGTAATTCATCTATCATGAATGTTCCCTTTATTTCCTGTCACTTTCCTGATAATGGTAAGAATATTTAGGACCAGTAGAAGTCTGGATATGTTGCCTGAAGGTAGCTTGAGGTGGATAGTGATTAGTTTAGCTTAATTGTTGGCAAGTAGGAGCCAATACAAGAGTTTAATTTGGAGGTTCCAGTGCACTGTGTTTGTTGATGGTACTTGAGAAGATAATCTTTTTCTGAAGTTGAAATTGTACCAGTACTCAATGCACTGTTTGTTTATATGTGTCACATTTACCCAGGTACAAGTATCACACTGAAGGCTGAGATGTTGTGTGGGTTATGGACATTGCCTAGGCCAGCAGTGAGTAACTCAACAGTTGAGAGCAGAGAATTAAAATCTCTCCTCCTTCATGCTTTTGAGTATGTACTTACACTGTGCTACACCTGAAATACAGTTTAAAGATTTGGCAGTGTTGATGAGTCACTGCAGTTCTTTGTGGGTGTGAAAATACAATAAATAAGTAGTAGTTCACACTTAAAATGAAGACTAACACTTTAGTTCTACTTTCAGTTAGTCTAACAACAAAATTCGCTTTAAATGTGAGTTTATCATTGTATGTCATTTAAGTTCTAAATTGCAGCTCTCCACTAGAATTCTTTATTCCATGTCTTTCACATAATCAGTTTCTCTAGTGTGTTTGATCAATTTAAGTTCTTGTCTTAGAACTTCATTGCAGAAATGGAGGTGAGGGGGAGAAGTCTGAGTAACCATGTTGCAATTTAAACCGTTCAGTTGCAATGATTTTTCCTTTGATAGGAGTTGTGAAGAGATTACTTTTGGGATACATTTCTGTAGGTAGAAAAAACTTCTTACACAGGCTGTGGAAGTGTTTGTTTTTTCTTAAGATATATAAATGATTTTTGGGATGATTTTCTGTTAATAAGAAATTTCTCTTGAATTTTTTGTAATTTCCTCCTGCTTACCTGCTTGGTGAGGTGTTAGGAATCTGCTTTCAAGGAGAGTTGTCTTGTCTCTACTGAATAGCTAGTGTTCTGTTTCCCCAGAATTGGTGATGCTAGGTGTATACTTTAGGGACACTTTCTAGCTGTGAATAAGGAAGTATCTACTTTGTAGACAACAACTTGTCACAGGGTGCATATAATCAGTTATGTGGTTTCTTAGCCTTGCTGCATTTGTAAATATGAGGTTGATATTTGAGGTGCCTTATTCTTGCACAGATTCTTGATAAATGGAAGTGAAAAGTTTGTTTTTTCCATATTATTTCATCAGGCCATGTGGTTTGTGTTTCAGAGTGGATTTCTCAACAGAGCTGAAAGCTTATATTTTAAAATGCCTCCATTATTCATTTTTTTAGTCAAATTGTCAGATGGCTCAGTGAAGTTACTTTAAAATTGTGTATGGTGAAAAACAAATGATGCAAAGAGCCTTGGGAAAAAATTACAAATCATGGTCTGTATCAGCATTTTACCATTTAGGGAGGCGGTAATGTATCCTGTGATCCAGCCTGGCCTTGAACACTTCAGTGATGCAACATCCACAACTCTGGGCAACCTGTTTGAGTGCTTCACTGTCTTCACAGTAAAGATATTCTTCCTAACAGCTCGTCTAAACCTACCCTCTTTCAGCTTAAAGCCATTTCCCCTTGTCGTGTCTCTACATGCCCGTGGCAGAAGTCCCTCTGCGGCTTTTTCCTAATTCCCCTTTATGTACTGGAAGGTGCGCTGAGGTCTCCCCAGAGCCTTCTCTCTTCTTCGGGCTGAACAACCCCGGCTCTCTCAACCTGTCTTCATGGCAGAGTTGCCCTCTGGTCACTTTTCTATCTCCTCTGGACCTGCTCCATCAGGTCCATGTCTTTCTTGTGCTGCAGACCCCAGGGCTGGACACAGCATTGTGGGTGAGATGTCACCAGAGCAGAGTGGGGGGACAGAATCCCCTCCTTTGACCTGCTGCCCACACTGCTTTGAGTGCAGCCCAGGACAAGTTTGGCTTATCTGGGCTGTGAGTGCACATTGCATGGGTCATGTTGAGTGTCTTGTCCTCCAACACCCCCAAGTCCTTCTCCTCAGAGCTCCTCAGTCTCATTCTGTCCTTCACCTGGCCTGTACTTGTGTTTGGGATTGCTCTGACCCATGTGTAGGACCTTGCACTTGGTCTTGAGCTTCAGGTTCCTCTGAGTTTACATAAACATGGAAAATGGGGAGGTAGGAGAATGAAGCTTGTCATTAACTTGGTGTTTCCTCTGCCTCTCCACTTAATTATGAACCCTTCTTCCCTTGACTCATTCAGTGAGATGGAATTGGATTGTCATTCAGTATTTTATCTTTGGAATTCTTTCTGTGAATGCATGTGTGACATCAGTCTAAATACTGAGTAGAATTATTCCTCTGTTAATAAGCTTGATATGTTCTTTAGGTCCTTTCCATTGTCATCCTGTGCCTTACCCAAACATTAATCAAAAAGCTTGTGTTGTCTTTTGTGTTACTGATGAAAAACTGAGACACAGAGGCTGTCAATTTCAAAACTACCTCCTGTCATAACTTTTCAGTGGATTTTTGTTAGATGTTTAGGTATTACACAGTTTCGTTGGCTTAAGTTGCTGTTGTACTCTTTCCCCCTTCCTCAGTTTTCTCTTTCTCTCAGTGCCCAGAAGAATGAGAGGGGGATGAAAAGGTTAATCTGAAAAGGACCTGTGTGTTCTCCAGCAATGTTTATGAACAAGACACAGAATCAACTTTTTGGGAGTTCTGTATAGCTGCCTTATAAGCCAGAGATTTCCCTTTGATTTCTGAAGTTCTGTTTCTTTCCTTATAAAACATCATTTAACTTCTGTGACAAATAAGGTATGGACAATTTTTCTTCCTGGTGCCTCAGTTGATTACTGTTTACCCAGGGGACTTAGTTTGATGGAAATGAAATTACAGTGGAAACCAGATTACTCTGAAAATTCCAATTAGGTAGAAGAAAAATGACGAATTGAACCTTTGACAAATACAGAGAACATGTTGTGTCTGTCTCTCATACAGACACAAAATTTTGTTAAATAAAAACCTGTGAAAAAGTAATAAGATGTTGACTGTCACAGTGGATGCAGCTGTTGTACTCAGCTACCTCATGCTCTGTCATCTCTAGTTCCATTTTTTTACCTGAGTTTCCTGGTAATGTTTGAATTGTAGAGTTTTGCTTACAGTTTTATGACTCTGGCCTTTTTTTTTGTCATCAGAAGTAAAATTTTTGCCACCTTCTGTGTTTTACAACTTCTACAAGCTACAGTGCTGTAGCTTCATCATAAAGTTGTCTGCTTGTAGTGAGATTATTCAAAGTATTACTGCCAAATAATTTTCCTGACTCACTGTGATCTGCTGAGTATTCCACTGGCTTTATCATAATTTCCAGGACAGTTTGTTGCCTTCACCTTCTGAGACTTCTTGCACTTGGCATTATTTGCTGTGGCTGCTTAATGCTTAATATTTCTTTCATGACTGAACTTGTGCTGTTCATGAACTGACATTCCTGGCATTTATAATCTACTAAACAGCTTCTTTTGTGTGCATTTTCCTGTGATATCCATTATGCTTGGGAGAAGTTTTGATCTTTATGACTTTTCTGTGTTGTAAAGACTCATCTGTGCTATAATGTGTGTGAACCTTTGTTCTATATTAGTTAAATAGTTGCTAATTGTAATCTGTATTTTGTTTTCTTCCCTTTCCCTCCTCTTGTAGAGTGTATTACATGAGAGATTTGCAGTGATGCTGAAAGAGTTGGTTCTATTAATGGTTATGTGTTCTTCCTGTTTCTCCTGCCATTGTTAGTGTTCATATGGCATGTGATGCAGCTGAAAACGAAAATGATTTTATTCCTATCCTCCAGTTACCTTTCAGCCAGATTGGCTTCTTGATCTGGGTGGTGATGTGGTGATGCAAGGGCTAATTCCGTAGTGGTGAAAAAGTGGTTAGGATGGAAGCCAGCAGGATCACCCTCCTTCTCTTGTCACAGTGGACACTTCCCTGATTGAAAACAGACTGAGGCTTTACATTGAGCTAAGGCTTGTCCATATGCAGAAATACAATAAAACTTATTTTCTAAAATTTATCAGGATGTAATACTTGTACTGGGTGGGGGATGAGATTGCTGTTTTGCACTGAAATTCCAACAACAGAAGCAGAAGAGATCCATGCACACGCTGTGGTGGCAAAACCACTTTATTTTAGAGTTCTGTCACTCTCATGTGGTGCTGGTTTAAGCACTGTCCCTGAGAAGAACAGGTCCAGTGTTCCTCTTGTCTCTCCTGGCCTGTTGATATGTTCAGCTCAGCAGTAGGATCTTTGTAGTCTGTTTTGTGACTGAAGGGAGGGCTCTTTAGTAAGGGGGTTTATGGGATTGGCAGTTTATAGGACTATTTTGGTGCAGGAAGAACAGCAGTAGTGTGTGTTGTGGATTGTTTTGTTTTGTGTGTGGTGGGTTGTGGTTTTTTTGAATGACTTTCTGGTTTTCAGATAGCTGCAACAGAGTTCTTAAACCCATCCTCAGTCCTTTAGGTGTGGAAATAGTTGATTGTTTTCTCCTGCATGTCTCAGTAAAGAAGGTTATGACATGGGTTTTTTATATGCTTTATGGATACAGGAATACTGTGTTTCTGGGACAGTGGTGTCACTTCCTGGTTCTTGGGTTAGTATAGTGGAAATAATTCTCTTATTTGCAACCCTGCTTTGTTCTTAATGTACTTTCTAGGGGCTCCTTGTTCCTTTCCAGCCTCCTCTGCTATTTATCTTTTTGCATTTATATCAAACTACAGCTTTCATTGTGTTGGCAGAAGGAACATAAAGGCAGAAGACAAAACTGCTGTTCTGTTGCCACTTCTTCCCTGTAGAGAGACCAGGATTTTTAAGGGGAGTTGTTACACAAAGTTCTCTAGAGCAGGTAGATAGTTTTCAGGGATTTCTTGAGCATCCAGTCTGCTTAGGAAGATGGACTTGGATGAGTTTGGTTGGAATGGAGCATGTTTAAGGCAGACAATATTAAAAGAAATGAGCTAACATCTTGTAACACCTCTAGAGAGCTTGTGCAAGCTTGATTTTTCAGACCAAGTATCTTCGGACTGAAATGGTTGTAAGGCAGCAGAAAATGTCAAAATGTTTACTTGAAGTTATCTGGCATGGAATGGTACAAAAATCTCCAGGCTGAGTAGGCAGTTGGTACATTGAAACTAGTTGTAAGTTAGGCTAAGTTTGTTAAATAGTTGTGAAAAAGCTTATTGAAACACGAATTTTAATGCTGGTGTCACTTACTTTTATATTAGAGACATTTAAATTACACTTGACAATGATGATGGTACAGTTTGAGTTCCTGTGCTTAGTTTATGCTGATTAAACATTACACGAAAAGCAGACCTAAAAAAGAAAGTGAAATTAAAACTAGTACAGCAGTGGGAATGCTTAGGTATTTGAATTTAAAACATTTCAAAATAGCTAGGTATTTCACAAAGTTTTTTTTTTTACAATTTAAGAATGTAATCTGCTTAGTATCTGTGTTAGGTGCTGTATCATGCTTTAATTATTTTTTTGCAATTACAATTTTACAATTTACAATTTTTTTTACAATTTTTAATTATTTTATTACAATTAACCCAGCAGTAAGTTGTGTTGATTTTATACTTTGTGTGAAATTTCCCATAATGTGTTGATAATGTCACAGGATATTAGATGTAAAGACTACTACTAATTGACTAATTAATTTTCTTTAGTGTAGTGTTTAACATAGTTTAGAGAAGCCATTAAGTGTTCCATAGGGAACATGAAGGGAGCCAGAAGGGTTTAGCCCCATTTTTGCAGGCCAGTTTTAAACTCCACTTTTCTACCAGAATCTTTACAGTCCATTGCTGTATTGGCATCAGGTGCTGCACACTAGTGACACATCAGCTGCTGTGCATAAGCAGGATTAAGAAATAGTGCACAAGCAACATGTGAAAACAACATTGTAGTAATAGCCCAAATTCACTGGCTGAATGACTTTAGCCAACATTTCAAATATTTATAGTTCAATATAGTCCAAATATTTATTTGCAAAAAATATTTGCAAATCTGAGTTTTGCAAAGCCTTTAGTGCAGCTTATATGCTATAAATAAGGCTGTGTTTTAAAGCTGCAAGTGGGACAAATCTGCAAGATGCCATTATCCTTCCCTTCAAGTATTTGAGAAAGAATGAAGGTAGCAAAAGCCATTCAGCACTTACCTGTGGCCTGGTAGAATGCAAGAACCTCATCAGAAATTACAGAAACTACAAAGTGTTTATGTATCTCAGGAAGAAACCAAGACTAGGGATGCCACTGAACATCAGTGAGGATTTGGACCTTGGTGTGGTGCAATCTTCCAAGGAGGGAATGTTGAAGGGTTATTTTTTTTTTTTTTTCTGTTCTATAGGAAGAACTGAAGTTGTGAACAGTATTAAAAGGCTCCGGTACGTCAAAGGGAGTGTTTTGATTTAAACTTTCCTAATTAACTTCTTTTAGATTTTTGTCTGCTGTTAGTATTATCTGTAATCTTGAGGCAGTTGGACTAGATGATTACTGGAGGTCCCTTGCAGATGAACAAAATAATTTTATTCTTAAATATTTCTAAAATTGGAGGAGGAAGTAGGTATCTCATAGTTTTAGCTTCATCAATCCTGCCTATGAAATTATGTTTAAAAAAACCCTGAGATTTCTTTGTGAGCCCTGCAGCAAAAGAAGAAAACAACATCCAAGGAAGTTTGATGTTTGTCTTCTGCTAGAGCTAGTGTACAAAAGTTCTTAACAATTATTAAGGGTTTGAGTCCCATTCACAAAAAGAAGTAAGATATTTTGTGGATTTTTTGTTTTTGAATTTACAAGACCCATGTACTTCTCTAGTTAACATTAGGACCTGGCTTAGACATTATAGAATCTAATGCAACCTAAAATAACAACAAAACCTTGCTGCATAAATTGCAGAACTGAAGTTTGGGGTGTCTACTATCAGTGGCTTCACCACTACCCTCAAAACATATGATACAAACCCCAATGCTTTTACCAAATTAAAGGTCCCTTGGACCTTTAACTTGGTGATGAAAGATTTAATGGAATATTTCATTTGCTTGATCATGAAAGAAGAAAGGAGCCTTGAGCACTGCCAGTGTTGGGCATCCACAACCTTCATTGGCAGTGTGTTCCAGTGTCCCACCACCCTCAAAGTAAAAAAAATTCTTCCTGATATTTAGCTTAAATTTCCCCTCTTTAAGTTTGTGCCCATTACTCCTTGTCCTGTCACTGCTGTTCCTAATGATGAGTTGCTCTCCAGTTTCCCTTAGACCCCCTGCAGATACTGGAAAGTTGCTGTGAGGTCTCCACTCAACCTTCTCTTCTCCAGGCTGAGCAGCCCCAACTTTCTCAGCCTGTCTTCATTAGGGACATGCTCCAGTGCTCTTACCAGCTTTGTGGCCTCCTCTGGACTTGATCCCATAGTTCTGGTGGGGACACCAGAACTGGACACAGCACTGCAGGTGGGGTCTCACCAGAGCAGAGCAGAGGGGGAGAATCTCCTCCTTCGACCTGCTGGCCACACTCCATTTGATGCAGCCCAGGACACATTTGGCATTCTGGGCTGTGAGCTCACACTCCCAGCTGATGTTGAGTTTTTCATCAAGTGTCACCCTCAAGTTCTCCTCTGCAAGGACTGCTCTCAATCCCTTTTCTGCCCAATCGTAGCTTTGTCTGGGATTGCCCTGACCCACATACAGGACCTTGTGCTTGACTGTGTTGAACTTCTTGAGGTTCACACAGACCCATCTCTCAAGGCTGTCCAGGTCCCTCTGCATGGCATCCCTTCCCTCCAGCGTGGTGACCACAGCACACAGCCTGAGGGTGCCTCAGTCCCACTGTCCATGTCACCTACAAAGGTGTCAAACAGTGCTGGTCCCAGTACTGACCCCTGAGGAACATCACTTGTCACTAACCTCCACATGGACAATGAGCCACACAAGCAACACAAAAGGGAACAGGGGGTGGAGAAGGGGATTGAAGAAAGGAGATCAAACTACCATGTCTGGGCATAAACCCACTGAGTGAATCTCAGAAGCACTTGTGCAGTTTCCCACAGTTCTAATAAATAAGATCAATTTAAAACTTTTCTTCATCATAAATGTGAAAGATGTTAGAGACTACCTGAATTTCTGTACTGCATTTTAACATGCTTGTCTGATGAAATTTACAGGGGAAAAAAAGAGTGGTTTAAAAAAATGAATCTTCACTGAGTGAAACCAGAATTATTATTGTGATTTTAACAAACAGGAGCACATTCCTAGCCAAACCCTTCACCTAGCAATTTGCAATTCCATACTATTAATATATTACCAATTACATAGATAAAACAATAATATTACTAATAAATCTGGCATCCAAACTAATGGGGTGACAAACAATGAGAACACATCAGAGAGTAATGTGGATTATCTCATAAGCTTGGCACAATAAAATGTGCACTGACACAGCCAAATGTCAGGTTATTCACCTAGAAAAAAGGGCATACAGAAAACTTTGTATATATTGGTGAGCATGACAAAAAGCACAGTTATTTTGCAAAAGCAACTGCTTGTGAACACCACAATTGTATGTTTGCAGCAAGAGTAAATCTCAGTATTTCTTCTAATGGAAACATATAATTTTGGTCACAAAACTGATAAGAAACTTGTGAATTACAGCCTTTACATCTAGGAAAAAAGTAAGTAGCCAGAAAGTTAACTTTCCATACCAGTGAGCTGCCCCCATGAGATGAGAGTGCAGTGGGATGAATCAAATATCTGAGCCCATCAAAGAACATGAGAGACCATCCACTGCCAAGTTAGCCTGGCTGTTCTGGATTTTGCAACTATTTATCTACTCCCTTGCAGTTAGGGAATGAAGATGTCCTTTTAAGATTGCTGTTTCTACTCTCTTTGACTTTTGGGCTTATCAAAGAGGAAAGAGAACTGCTAAAGCAGCAGAGAAGAACTACACAAACTGTACTTTTAACTGGCACTTTCCTTTCAAAAAAAAGCAGAACTGCCAATCAGGCGCACAAAGAAAATCAGGAAGAGGAGGGAGGACCTACCTTTTCCTCCAACTTTTGAGAAGAGTTATACCATTTCCTACATGAGACATAGTATCTTCTCCTTGGTTCTGAAGCCCTAAATTATAAATAAAGTAATGCATTACTTTTTGCTAGGAGCTTTTAAGCTATAGACTTCAAGTACAGAACCATGTGTGTTTTGCAGGTCTTTTAGTTTGTGATGCAATGAAACATTTCTTGACTGCTTGAATTAGCACACAGAGCAAAGAAGAGCAGTTGATACCACTACCACCTATATTTAGCTACTATCAATAAAGAGTAATGTATCTACACAGAAACCATCTTTAAACGTAACTCCTAAGGCACAAATGATAAGGAGTAACATATTTAGTAAAAGTGTTCTTTGTACCAAGTGAAAAGGGAGGATGCTGAGTGCATTCCTGGTGTTATGGGAATGTTTTGTGCTGAAGTGTATTCGATGGTAAACTTTGCTCCACAGCTTGGAGAGGTGTAGCTATCACATCCATTTTTGAATTGGATGAATCCATGACCAAACTATGGATTTAATAGTCAGAAGAGAGGGACCAAGAGCATTAATCAGTCTTCAGTGCAAACTTTGGACATACTATTTTCTTGAAGCAGGGATAAATAGATTTAATGAAGCAATAATAATTACTCCATAGATTATAAATTACCAACTGCAAATGTATTCCTTGTCCTTGCCTGTACTGTTCTACAGCTACCTGAAAAGAACTGGGCTTGCAGTTGGACCTGAAGTATCATTCCATTCTTTATTGGGTCTATTGCCAAGAACACATTTTTTGGGTTGCAGAAGGACAGCCTTGCACATAAATAAACTCTAGCATAATTGGAAAAAATATAATAATGTGAATTGGGTCTGGCTGAAACAAATGTATATACTGAAGTTCTTTGATATTTTTTGTTGTTTTAATTTTGAAGCTCTTTCCTGTTGTAGCTCATTTTATTAATACAAGGTAAAAGGAAGTCTTACCCATTTCTTTGCATAGTTGTTGGGAATTTAAGAGAAGGGCTTTATGGTAAGTGAAAGTCATGGTTCAAAACATTTAAGCATTTTAAAATATATTTTTGCATTTTCTAGGTAGAAGTGACTTAGTAAGTTTGCTTTTCTTAGGTTATCGTGCTTGCATTTACCAGTGCTTTTTATATTTACTGGATTCTGTTCTTCTGTTCTGAAAGTCTGTTTTGTTTTACTGTCACAACTAAAATTTTCATCTCCCACCATAAAACCCCACGTTATTTAGCTACTTATCAGTGCGTTGAATGTAGTTTCTTCATTGCTAGGAAATGTTTAGACCAGTAATTTAAATAACAGAATTGTAAGGGCCCTACATTTATATCCCTCTTCCTTCTGTCACTGAGATATACTGGATATCATTAAGGATGTATTTTGGTACCAGTTGAACCCGTGTAACTCCAGTGAAAGCTCCTGAGACTGAGGGAATGGTTGTATTGGATGAGAGGCCTGGTCTTGCTCAGCACTTTGTTGATGATAGCAGCCTGGGACATGCACCTTTGGAAAAGCATGACAGTAGGGCCACAGCTCCCTGAGGGGAGCTCAGTTAATTGTCTTTACATTTGGTGGGGTTTTGTGTAAGGCATTGACTGGGTGCTGTATGTTTGGATTTGTCTGTATTTACTGTCACATGAGCAAAACACTTCTTCAGAACAGGAACTGGAATTGCATTTTCCATCAGGTAGCCAGAGCTAAGTGTGTGCTCTGAAGACCTGTGCTTTCATTACATTATTTGTGAAAAAGCATCATAGGCTTTAAGTAACGGGTGGTACACTGTCTGACTGTTAAATGTCCCAAGAATTACTGGCAGGCAAATGCCTTTTGGAGAAAGGTACTTGCTGTTGCTCTCTGGTTCCATTTCAGGGCCTGACCTTCATCAGTTACTGCCTTGAAGTAAGACAGTCCTTTGATGTAAAGGGTTTCCTTTTTTATTTAAGTTTTTTTTGGGAAGTTATTCCATGTCAAAGCACCTCTCCTGTGAAGACACACTGAGAGGGTTGGGGCTGTTCAGCCTGGAGAAGAGAAGGCTCTGGGGAGACCTTAGAACCCTTTCCTAGTATTGAAAGGGGGCTTACAGGAAAGCTGGAGAGGGACTTATGGCAAGGATATGTAGTGATGGGATAGGGAGAATGCCTTTAACCTGAGATTAGGTTTAGATTAGATGTTAGGAAGAAATTATTGCTTGCTTAAACTGGTGTGAGTGCTGGGTGTGGGAGCATCTTGTACAAAGTGAAGTTGGATGCTGTTAGGTGTATAGTAGCTAACAGTATGTTTCAGGACAATCCCCTTGTATTTTGTTATATGAATTTGAGGGCAAATAGAATTATATGTCTACATGGATGTTCTCAGTGTTCCAGAAACTTGTGCTGCCAAGTGTCTTAATTTCAGGTATATGATGTGGGAGGATCACCAAAAAAGGTTACTTGAAGTAACTTATTTTTCAATTAGAATAGTTTTAGTTTGTAACCATTACAGTTACTCAAATTCTGTCTTGTAATGGAACATTAAGACATTTATTGCTTTGAGCTAATGTTGGAACCTGATCCAGTTGACTAAGTCTGTGTACACTCACTTCTTTAGGAGGAAGAGGAATCTAAAGGGGTTTTTTGGTTAATATATGCTATTTGAGATAACATTTTCTGATTGCTGCTTATCAGGTATTTTTAAATGTTGAAAGTTAAGTACTTCTTGCTCTACTGAATAGTAGCTTAATGACAGGTTTTTCCATTAATCATTGAATGCATTTCATTTTCAGTACATGTCAGTGTTGATGAACAAAATGCTGCACCTCCAGTTCTCTATTCTGATTATGTAAATAATTTCCTCCTTCCTGAAAGATACAAGGCACAGGGAGGAAAGAAAATGGAAAATGTGTGGGGGTGTGTATAGATTGTAACTACTGAATTAGGTCAGTGTTACAGATTTGGGGGAGGTGTTTCTAGTTGAGAAGTCCTTCTGGTTGAAATAAAGGAATAGGGTAGAAGGTAGAAGTCTAGAATTTTAAGACTAGAATCACATCATAATCCTTGTGATGAGTCAGTACCTTATTAAGGTTTTAAGAAGGCAGTTCCTAGAATCCTGTATGAAACAAATCAGTGATACCTTTCAACTCAAAATTTGTATTGCTGCTGTTAAGCCTTTTTGCAGTGCCACACTTGTGATGAAAAAAACGCATCTGTGAGATCCCATTTCATGGGAACATCATTCTGTAAATAAATTGCTGTATGGTTGTTAGAAAGCTCTGCTGTTACATGTTAAGCAAACTCTTAATCTGGCATTCATTGTTACCACATGGCAAAGTAGATTTTGTGACATATGTCCTCACTTGTTTATAACCAGAATACTTTAGTTACAGGAAAAATAGGTCTGTCCCCCTAGATAGGGCCTAGGTAATGCTCATGAATAATAAAGTGTATTTTGAGGTCTGCCTCTGTCATCTGGCACCTTGCATTTGCTTTTTGCTGAGGCTGTGTATTATAAGTAGCTAATTTAGGGAAAAGGACTGTATATGTTGGGGTATTTCAGTTACTTTTGGAGAGGAGACTTTGAGAAACTCCGATGAAGACTGTTCTAGAAGTCAGCTGTATTAGAAAATTGTGTTTGTTCCTTTATCATTGTATGCTAAGATGCCATCCTTTGTGTTTGCTGTGACATGTTATCCTCTAACAGAGATCTGTCTCCATCTTGACCCTGTGTTAAAACATCCATTCAAAGCTTTGGGTAAAGGTGATAATTTTTTTTAATATGGCTTGTGCCTGGGATGGGACAACCCTGGATGTATGGACAGACTGGGGAATGAAGTGTTGGAAGGCAGTGCTGCAGAAAGGGACTTGGGCTTCCTGGTCCATGGAGAGTTGAATGTGAGTCAACAGTGCCCTGGCAGCCAAGAGGGACATCCCTGTCCTGGGGGGCATCAGGCACAACATCACCAGCTGGGCAAGGGAGGGGATTGTCCTGCTCTGCTCTGAGCTGGGGTGGCTTCACCCTAAGTTGGTGCACCGTGATGTAAGAAAGACATTAAGCTCTTAGAGAATGCCCAAAGGAGGCCATGAAGGTGGTGAAGGCCTTGAGGGAAATCGTGTGAGGAGCAGCTGAGGGCATTTGGTCTGTTCAGCTTGGAGAAGAGGAGAGACTGAGGGGAGACCTCATTGAAGTTACAACTTCCTGCTGAGGGGAAGAGGAGGGGCAGACACTGATCTGTGCTCTCTGACAGGACCCAGTGGAATGGTCTGAAGTTGTGTCAGGGGAGGTTTAGGTTGAATATCAGGAAAAGGTTCTTCCTCCCGAGGGTGTTTGGGCACTGGAACAGCTCCCCAGAGCAGTGGGCACAGCACCAGCCTGACAGAGCTCAAGAAGCATTTGGTCAGTACTCTTGGGCACATGGTATGACTCTTGGGAATGGTTCTGTACAGGGCCAGGAGCTGTACTTGATGATCCTCATGGGGCCCTTCCAACTCAGCATATTCTGTGATTCTGTGATAGTGTGCTGAATCCAAAATCAGAAATAGTAGAAATGAGATGAATGTAAAAAGTAACATAGAGTATCCATTGGAATTCGGCTCAATACAGGCAACTTGAATTGTTTCTTTTGGGCTGTCTGTACACTTAAAAACCAATCTGTCACTGCATCAGTTTACATTTGTTTGTAAATTACCAAATTAATTATAAATATGTATAAAGGCTATTCTTGAGCTGAGCCAAACTATGTGTTGGTGCATTGTAACTCTAAAAAGTTGGAATTGAATAGTCTGAATTAAAGAAGTGATGGGAATTCAAAGTTTCATGGTTAATTAGGTCTAGAGAGATTGAAGCAGTGGCGTGTTCTCTGTGGGCATACAGTTTGATGTTTTCTCTGAAACATAAATGGTAAATGAGGGGCTGAAAACAGGACTGGTAGAGCACTGCATTCTAGTACTGGTTAAATTGCATCAATTGGATTATGATTGCACTTATGAAAGTATGTTAGTATATTCTGTAATTTAAAGGAAAATACCTGAAGAAGGATATCCCTGCAACTGAGAACATGCAGATACTACCAGAAGCAGTCAGATGATTTATTAGAGATGGAGTGGTTTTAGTTAGCTGCAGCATAAGTTGAGGTTACTATTGTCTGTCCGAGGACATCACACAAATGCAGAGCTAGAAGTGATAAACTCACTTAAAAAGTTGGCCTTGTCTAATGCACATGGCTAAACCGAGTGAAATTCTGTGGAAGCCCTGAAATACACCTTCCTGAGAATGTGATTTAAGTACCATACATGGAGAATTATGATTAGACTCTGAAGGAAACAATCTTTTTATAAGAGGAAGAAAAAGACAGGTTAGTCCTTCATGTGAACGTTTTATATTTACTAGTATCTACAAAATCCGTAGCATTTTTCTTAGATTTTGTTTCATTCTATGAATTCACAAGATTTAGAGTAAGTTAGCTATTTCAGTAGTAGCTTTCTTGTATATCCTGGTTAAATTGTGTTACTTGCCTTGAGCAGAATGGAATTTACAAGAATGTTTTGCCCACACCCTTTAGGTATGCACAGAGACAAAATCTGAGGGTAAATTCACACTGATGTCAGTCAGTCTGAAAAGAGAGCTGCAGTTTGTCCTGGCTCCCTGGCTGGCATTGGGATGAGTACTCTCAGGCTTTGCAATGCACCACTTCAGATAATTAAAGAAACTGAAAAATAATCAGTTTTTGTACATTTGGTGGGGTTTTGTTGTTCAGTACTGTGAACCAGCTCACTTCATGATCATTCAGCCCAAAGCATTAGAACAGAGAAGAGATGAGATAGAGCAGCTCTCCTCTGGTGTCTGCTATTGTGGAGCTGCAGCTGTCAGTGGACACTTCTTCCTGCAGTTTAAGCCAGCCTGGACCAGGATTGCTGCTGAAATGAGCTGTTTTACCCTTTTCCCGCTTCTTTGCTACCTCACTCCTTGTGCCAGTGCAAGTTTTTCACGTGGCTGTTGGGTGAACCAGCCCTGTTAAGGAAGAATAGTGGTGATTAAAGGTTTGTTGTGGTGGTGGTGGTGGTTGGCTTAGGGCTGCAGAAGAGTGCAGTGTAAGTTGGCAGCAGTTTGTTTTCACTGGTTTATGTGAGTACCTCGAAATCGCTGTCAGGTAGCGCAGGGAAACTGACTGCATTGAACTGCAGTAGACTGCAGTGTGTGTGCATGTATATCTATATGTATGGCAGGAAACTTACTCTTGCCAGTACTTTCTACTTAGTGGTCTTTATAAACATCAGTAGAAAACAAATACTCAAGAGGGCATTTTTTAAAAAGTACCAATTAAATACCAAATACATTCATTTTAAAAATTGCTTTTCAGAAATCACTTTCTTCCTGAAGAAAGTTTTGAGTTGGTAATGCATTTGTTCTGGACTTAGTAGGCTTACTAAGCTCTATGAATATGAATTATGAAGGGTAGAGATGGATTACAATTTGAGTGTTTTGAAACAACGCAATTTTATTCAATGTTAATGACATTATTAGAGATCTCTAAGTTTGTTGGTGCTGTTAATATTGGAGACTGGGCAGAGGAATTATAGTGTATTCAGTTAATTTTTCTTTTATATGTAATGCCTTGCAAATTCACACAATATAAGAAAAGGTTTTAAAGTGTCTTGGAGAAAGATAACAGCATTGAAACTTAACTTGAGATGAGACATCATAATAAAACACTTAGGAATATGCATAGTGTTACAACAGAAATTTCACTCCAGTTGTTAACTTGAGGTTTTGGAGATTGGCTCAGGAACTCAGCACTGCCAAATGCATCTTGCTGGAAGCTCATACAACTCTTTCTATCACCTTACTTGGCTTTTTAACTTTCTGAGAACTGTTTTTGTTTTATATGGTGCTTGGAAGTCTGAGTTGCCCTGGGAAATTACATTTCAGCTTCTGTGGTTATACAAGGCCTGGTGGTATAGAGTGGAATTGCTGTTATAACTTAATGAAACTCTTCTTGTCTGTATATAACACAGTGCAGTTAAACACAGTGAATATTGAACTGTTGGTATACCATTACAAGTTCAGCAAATCTGATGTCACGATTTTCTTCATATAATCTACTAAACCACTTGGTGGGGATGTGATGGGCTTTGTAGTGGAGCCAAAAGGCCAGTGGATACAGGCTTTCATAGGCACATGCTGGAGAAAGGGAATGCAGGTCAAATTCCCTGGGTGAATACTGATGTGCTAATAGGAGTTTGGCTGCAGGGTCTATATTAGCCTCTGCTGAGGTAGAGTCAATCTCTTAACTCCCTCTGACATCTGCAGATAGATAGTGTCAGGAGGAGAGTGTTGGAGAAGATTACAAATTTGGCTTTTTAGGTTCTTAATCAGGTCATTTCTGCGTAGACCTTGAGCAGTGCCATGAATTCAGATGGAGAATCTAATGTAGCAGTTCAGGCACAAAAGAGTCAGAGTAAACAGCTGCACACATTTTCTCTGAGCACAGAGTAAACAGCCACACATTTTGGATGTGTGTCCATTTCTCGATGGTATAAAGGTGATAAGTGTAATTTTTACTTAGAACATTAAAATCACGTTAAATATTTCAAATGTGACTTCGTCAGTTGTATTCAATAAAAAGAAATAGTAAGTCTAAAATAGAAGATTCTCTATAGCAACATATTTGTTTCTGTAATGTTCTTTGCCAGGTGTGGATTGTGTTTCCATGCATGTGTTAATACAGCATATTGTCTTTTTTTTTTCTACTCCAGGTTATGCAATGGTCTCTGCAAGATGGCATGTTCTTGAGTTGGAGCTTTTTAAGGCAAGCATATGCTGGTACTTCAACTTTACTAAGTGGACTATAATTTCTTCTCTCACATCAACTACATAAGCAGACAAAATTGCAAAGATCTGCCCTGTGTCGAGTATGACAGCCACGACTCGTGGCTCTCCGGTAGGAGGGAATGATAGCCAGGGCCAGGCTCCTGATGGACAGTCCCAGCCTCCCCTCCAGCAGAATCAGGTATGGTATTAACAATCAATTCATCAAAAAATAAAGGAATTTGTTCTTTAGAAATAGTGCTTCTGAATTATTTCAATTTGTATATTTCTGGAGATCTCTAAGTTAGACATTTTTGTGTGCATGTCTGGAAGTACAGCAGTATTTTGAGGGATGAAGGCAGTGCTTTTGGCAAAGTAGATATGGTTAGGGAGCACTGCATTGCAAAAAATGCTCCCTTTTCAGGCAGTGGCATGATTCTTTCAAGCATACCTATTTTGGATAAGAAGCCTTCTTGGAATAATACCAGAAGCTCCCTTAGAACCACATTGTAGACTTAGCTGCCACAGATTGGTAAAAGTACATCTGTGAGTTTGGTTTCTGCTCAGTTCTGCAAAAGCACTTTTTGGATACAGCAGGTATCAGCCCTTCCAGGGCAGCTGCATCCAGGTCTCCATTCATTGTACTAGACTTCCTGAACAGCTTCACGTGTTTCTTGCTTTCAGAAGACAAGCAAAAGCTTTCATATATTACGTCACAGTGTAATGATTCTTTTTTGTTGGGGGGAAGAAAACCAGACATGATGCTTTTAAACAATATCATGTAAAGCCAAAACCATTTAAAAGACTAGCCATGCTTTGTCATTTAATTCAGGATGAAGATGGTGGTTTTTTAATACTGTAAGGTTTAGTGTTTGCTCCGTCCTGAGAATGAATTGTACTTTGAAATGTGTGGTGTGCTGACCCTGAACTGCCAAGGAAGTCTCCACTGTCGCTGACTCCCTTTGCCTCAGTGGGATGGGGAAGAGAATTGGAAGGGAAAAGTGAGAAATTGTTTGGACTGAGATAGATGCAGTTAAATAAATGAAGGGGTAGGGGGAAACAAGTGATGCAAGTGCCATCACTCACTACCAGCTGATAGATGCCCAACTAGTCCCCAAGCAACAGCTGCCTTGGGAAAAAAAGCCCTTTGTTTTATTGCCAAGTGTGACACTCTGTGGCATGGAGTATCTTTTGGGTCATTTCAGGTCAGCTCTCCCGGCTGTGTCCCCTCCCAGCCGCTTGCTCTGTTAACTGCTGGCGGGTAAAGTGAGAATCAGGATGGGTAAGGTTCGAAGGGACAATTGGTGGTCATTTGATCCTCCTGCTCCCCTGCTCAAGCAGGTTTCCCTAGATCACCTTACTTGGGATTGTGACCAGACAATACATCTCCAGAGAAGGAGACTCCACAACTTCTCAGGGCGATCTATTCCAGTGCTTTGTCAGCCTCATTGTTAAGTTCTTCCTCAAGTTCAGTTGGAACTCCTGTGTTTCAGTTTTTGACCATTGCCTCTTGTCCTACTGCTGGGCATCACCAAGCAGAGCTTGGTCCATCCTCTGACACCTTCCTGTAGATATTGGTGAGGTCCCCTCTAAGCCACCTCCAGGCTAAAGAGGCCCATTCCCCTCAGCCTTTCCTCAGTGAGAAGCTCTAGTTCCTTCATCATCTTTGCCACTCTTTGCTGGACCCACTCCAGGAGCTCTGTGTTTTTCCTGTACTGATGATTCCTGTACTGATAGTTTGGTTGTGAAGTGTTTGAAGAAGCCATAGTTATCCTTGACATCCTTAGCCAGGTTTAGTTCCAAATGGGCATTGGCCTTCCTGATTGCATTTCTTCATACTCTTGACAACATCCCAAGTGGCCTTTCCCTGCTTCTACCTCATGGTATCTCCTGCCTATGTCTTGAGTTTTGACAGGAGTAACCAAGGAGAAAAGCAGGCTTTAAATCTGCCAGCTCTATTCACCAACAGACAAAACACTGTTGTGTTACCAGTGTTGTTACCAGTGCTGTTATGGTCACAAATCCAAAACCCAGCACCCTACAAGATGCTGTGAAGAAAATAATGCTCCCAGCCAACTACACATGGCACAGCAGGTGAAAGATGTTCTTGAAGTTTTGTCCTCCTAAGTCTTGTGCTTTGATTTGGGCCTTTATTGTTGTCAGCTCATACTATTTCTGTGTATGAATAATAAGTGACATCTGCAGAATGCACTGTGTTTTGCATGGCCCATCAAAATGGATTTAGCAATCATGTTCTTCAAGGTTGGTGAGTAGACAGTTACAGTAGTGGGTCACTCATTTTTAGTAAAGTCTTCAAGAAAATGTTTTTTGTTACTGTTTTCTTTGGTGCTGTTGTGGAAAATTGTCTTTCTACTTCAAGTAGTCAGCTTTTCTGGAGAAGATTTGTAAAAACTGGAGCTTCAGTGTATTTATTTCACCTTCTGGAAACATGGTCTTCTGACAGTAAAAGCTGTTAGCAAAAAAAAAAACTCCACTTTCCTCACTGGGAAAGTAGCTTGATTTTTACGCTGCCAAGAGAGAAAGAATATAGCACATTTTATGCTCTGTTTTTTGTTAATAAATTTGAAATCAAGTATTTTATATTGATATGTACTTAAGATGGTTCTTTGGAACACATTAGGAAGGAAGAATGCCAAAACAAATGGCACACAAGTGCAGGCAGTTTTTAAAGTATTTTCCATCCAATTTTTAGACTTCTTCACCTGATTCTTCCAATGAGAACTCCCCAGCTACCCCGCCTGATGAGCAGGGCCAAGCTGATGCTCCACCCCAGCTTGAAGATGAGGAGCCTGCATTTCCACACACAGACCTGGCAAAGTTGGATGACATGATCAACAGGTATTTTCACACTTTTTTGACAAGGTGTAGATTATTTGTGCAAACACCTTGATAGCGAAATCCAATGTTTTTGTATCTTTGTTTCACTGGATTTCTTGAAATGTTTTTTAAGTGGGTTAAAGTTGTAAAGAGAAAGAGGCTTAGAGCAGAATAGGTTTTTGTTTGGGTTGGTTAGTGTAATACTCATCAGGACATTTAAAAATCTATGTACTGAACATATATTAAAAGCATTACAAAGGGGCAAGGATTCTTGATTTTTCAGAAGCACAATTGAAATTGGGTTTGTTTTGATTTTGAATACAGGCCTCGATGGGTTGTTCCTGTATTGCCGAAGGGGGAATTAGAAGTTCTTCTAGAAGCTGCTATTGACCTAAGTAAAAAAGGTAAGCTGAAAGACATTTGATTATTGGACTGATGTGCAAAGTCTTTTCTTCTTCCTTTGAATTCCTGGTGGAGGCTTAAAAATTGTTAATTATTTCTTGAAGATTGTGTCAGAGTGCTGTGCAAAATCTTCACAGATCATAACTTTTAAAAAGCCATTAATGTAGTTAGAAATAGGTGCCTTAGCACGAGTTGGGAAGTTGAATAAGCTCACAGACGTAAAAATCCTGTCATTCCTGTCATACCTGTTTTCTGTATTCACTTTGATATCAGACCTAGTGGGTTTGGTCTTTATAGCAGATACTAAAACTCAAAGAATTCTAGTTGTTTTTATTTTTTAATGTTTCTAGTCTAGCTTTCAAATGTCTTGCCGTCAATTTTTGTTCAAATTTGGCACACATACACTTCTAAGAATCTTAAAGAAAAGTTAGCATTTTAAATATCATGACTTAGACTGATAGTCCTACCAGTGCTTGCTGTGTCTGGCTTGGGAGTAGGAGGGTTCCATATCAGGACTGTGTATGTGTTTGTTAAATTGTACTGCTCAGATTGACAGATTTGTCATGTGTTCTGGAAAGTTCTGTCTCCTGGGAGGTTGCTTGTGTTTGAGTACTCGCAAAAGTCACATAAAAATAATTTTTTAGGATATCAACACTTACATGCTTGTTGTTGTGTTTCAAGTATAGTGTCATATAAAGTGCCTGCTCTTTCTTCTGCATAAGTGCTGGCCCAGGATGACTCATTTCCACATTAATAAATGTTATCCTTAGGCAGTTTTAAGACTAAAAAACTGATTGTGGTCATGATATTCTGGGTTATCTTGATTGTGAAGTCTTTTTTGCTTTGGAGCACTCTGTGAGAAACAAAAGTTAAGGCGCATCCTTGTGATCCAGCATAGCATAATGACATATTGTTGGCAGCACTGATTTATCAGCTGTAGTTGTGCTTGGAATTGGTGGCTTTGTGTGTAGCTGGGTCTGGCAGGAATCCTCAGGCAAGTGTAGGATGTTCAGGGGATCACATCTGTTCTGAAGCAAAAGAAATGCCTGCTTTTCAAAAGAAAATGCAGCCACCTTTGTGTCTGAGTTGTTGGAACAGTGCAGTAAAAAGGAATTACCTGCTTGTGATTTGTGAGAGAGGAGATGTATGTTCTGCCAGCTGTTAAGTCATCTTTAAAAAAAAAAAAACCAAACCCAAAACCTAAAAGCTGTCAGTGCACTGAAGTAATAAGAGCAGAAGGAAATCTTCAGCTGCTCCTGACATCAATGTATTTCCCCAAAGCATCAGGCTTAGTTGAAAGTTCCCAAAAAAAAAAAAAGCTTATTTTTCTTCTTGAAGTTGTAAAAAACAGTGGAAATGTATTAATATGCTTTTGCACTTTGATTTTTATTAAATTGTTGGATTGGAATTCTAAAAAGCATTTCTTTGTTGCTATTTAATTATGTTTCCTCTTGCCCTCTAGATGAATTCCTATGTGTGTATGTATGCAAGGATTATTGGATAAGGAGAAAACAAGGAAAGCTCTTAAAAGAAGTTGTTTAACTGTGTTATCTTCACAATTACATCCTAGATTTTTTGTTTTTTCTTTGCTGCTTGCTGTTACATCATGGCTAACATGGTTCCTTTAAAATAACTTCCAGTTCCCAAGGAATACGATAGCGTGTAACTGACACTGTTTTGGTAGCTCAGGGCTTGGCATACACTGTTTGATAGTAGTGTATATTGAGAGAAGTAATATAAGTGGTTCTGTTGCGTACATTTCTTAATAGATTGAAAATGTGCTCCATTATCTCAGTAAGGTCTAAAACTGATCTGAAACCTTGCTACCTTGCTACCTGTCTAAATCTAAAAAAGAGCTAAAACCTTGCTACCTATCTATAGGAATTTTTCATATTTTAAGGAGTTCTGTTTCAAAAAAAGGGAACTGAAAGGACAGGTTGAAAAATAACCAGCTTTTGAATTGCATAAACTTTTTATTTCTGACTGTATCTCATTTAAAGTGGGAAGCAACAAAACCTAGAAAGACCCCACTACACATTTATGTCAAGCACCATTTTCTAGTGGTTAGGGTTCTTATATAGCTTTTATTCCTAACACAGCCAATAGCCATCAGCATTCTGGGGTGACTGCAGGGTAACTACTTCTTTGTGACCCTGGCTATAAAATAAGAGTGATATTTTCATCATTTTTAAATCTTTTTGGGAAATACAATTGAAAAGGACATAACTGAACTAACTGAAAGTACACATGAGAATTAAATGTCATCATTACCACCTTCAAGTGAAGGGAGCAAATTTGACAGAGTAGTGTGGATCCTGTTAGTCTGTGACTTGCATTATTCCTGGCAGAATTAATTTATGGAAAATTCTCTTTTTATTTGTAGGCATCATTGTATTATTCTTTGTTAAACAATGAGCCATGAAACTATCAACAGATAGTCTGGAGTTACTTCCTAATAGAAGAAAACCTATTTGAAAAATAGCATTTAGAAGCTAGACTGATGTTTATCTTCACAGTAATTCTGGAATACTTATGGAGTATTTTCAGTAATGAGATTTGCTCTAGAAATAAATGTCATAGTGAATTGGATGCTATAAAAGATTTAAAAATGGTTTATTTTTGGGTTTTGGTTTTTTATAGGCAAGAATATTCTCCACTTTTTCTTTTAAGAGGATTTTATTGCTCCTAATATTTACACTCAGTTTTTAACATGCTGCCAGAACTTTCCAATGTGACACACACAGGCAAGATGCAATGCAACTTTTGGAATTTTTAACTTACCTAAACTGAAATGAGATTTCAGTATTTACACAATGTAAAGCTTCAGACTTGATTCTAAATCTGTGTTTTTGATGAGTTGCACAGAGTGGGAAAGAGAGGTAGGCCCTAGTGACGAAAAAAAAAAAGAAATTTGCGTGTGCATGGGCACATGTGCATCCAAGAGTTAGGCAGCCCAGTAATGGGAGTTGTTTCCAGCACCCTCTAAAGACCATCTCCATATCTCTTCATCTCTATTTCTGTGGGACCACTACTGAGTTCCTTACTGAAGCTGTATCTTCTGCATGTCCTTGAACTGGTTATTTTTACCCCTCCTCATTCACTGGTTTTGCAGTTAGCAAGTAGATAAAAGAGAACATAAAGAAGAATGGAAGATAAAGATGGCATTTATTGTTATTTTTGTTAGTATATCTATCAAAGCATGTTGTAAACGTGGGGGTAAACAACCAACCCATATCGCATGTTTTTAAAAATAATTTTAAAACTATGTAAAGGAGTGCAGTTTTTTGAGGTGGCTTTATTAGAATGTTAATCTATCAAGTTTTTTGTCCATTTAAAATTATGTATGTTTGTTTTCATCCAAGGCTTTTTAAAAATCAATTCTGAAACTTTAAACACCAAATCCTTGAAGTCCAAATGCTGTGATTTAACCCCAGCCAGAACTAAGTATCACACAGCCACTTGCTCACTGCTCCTTTGGTGGGATGGGGGAGAGAATCAGAAGGATGGAAGTTAAAAAACTGGTGGGTTGAGATAAAGACAGTTTAACAGGTAAAGCAAAAAAGCCTTGTGTGCCAGCAAAGCAAGCCAAGGAATTCATGCACCACTTCCCATGGTGGGGCAGGTGTTCAGCCATCTCCAGGAAAGCAGGGTTCCATCACAGGCAGTGGTGACTTGGGGAGACAACAACGTCACTCCAAACATCTCCCCCTTCCTTCTTCCCCAGCTCTATGGGCTGATGACACCACCATATGGTCTGGGATATCCCTGTGGTTCTTTGGGCTCAGCTGTCCTGACTCTGTCCCCTCCCAAATCCTTCTGCACCCCCAGCCTACTTCCCAGCAGGGTGGTGTGAGAAGCAGGAAAAGCCTCAGATCCATAAGTGCTGCTCAGCAGTAAAGAAAACATCCCTGTGTTACCAACACTGTTTCCAGCCCAAATCAAAACACAGCCCTGTATGAGCTGCTGAGAAGAAACCAACACCAGCACACCAAATCTCTGCATTCAGCATTGAAAAAGTTCATGTAACAACTAATGAAATTCCATGTCTAACAGTTTGTTGTTCTTTCCTATTTTACATAGGCCTTGATGTCAAAAGTGAAGCATGCCAGCGATTTTTTCGAGATGGGTTAACAATATCCTTCACAAAAATCCTTACAGACGAGGCAGTGAGTGGCTGGAAGTTTGAGATTCATGTGAGTTTTTAAAGTTGTGTTTCTGAAAAGCATGGTAACTTAAATAAGGAAGGAGACTGCCTTTGTGATTAGGGGGAGACTGTAAACACTGAATCTTTGAAACTCAGTAGTGAGCTCTGAGAAGACGACTGTACACACAGATCTAGACAGGCAGTGGGGAGTCATCTTTCTGTCATTGTTTCACCTTCTTGCCTCCAGTGGTCTTGGAAGGAAATAGAACATGAGAGATGATTTGGGGAGGAGTGGAACCATGTATGTTCCAAGTTTACAGTTCATATGCATTGTACAGTCCCCTGCTACATTCTTACTTGTTTGTTTTCTTTCTTAACAGAGATGTATTATTAACAACACTCATCGACTAGTGGAACTCTGTGTGGCCAAGCTGTCCCAAGATTGGTTTCCCCTTCTTGAACTTCTTGCCATGGCCTTAAATCCTCACTGCAAATTCCATCTCTACAATGGTACTCGTCCCTCAGAAACAGTTCCTGCAGGAGTCCAGCTCGCTGAAGATGAACTTTATGCCCGTCCTCCTGACCCACGATCACCAAAGGTATGAGGGCCTTTTCAGACCTGTGGTTTTTATTCTATGCAGTGTTACCTAACTACACAGCAGCCAGAGAGAAGTGTTTTTAGAGTGGGGGGAAAAGCTCCCTTCATTCTCTATGTCGCTAAGATGTTCTGCTGCTTGTGACTCCTGATTAAATGTACCTTTAATGATTTAATATACATTTCTCCTAACTCTTCCTGTCTTTGGTCCACAATCAGTGTGGTTTCTGTGGTAAGCTGGCACAGCTCTGTTGGAATGCCATTCCTGCTGTGTTAATTGGCTTGCTTGCGTTTGCCAGTTGATGGATTTACCTTGTCACTTAACGTGATTTTGTAGGTGACACGTTTTGATGAGGGGATTATATGATAAAGTAGGAATTTTCTCTCCCTTCCAGTTTCCAATGGTGGAAGAAATGTTTGTAATTAGATATGTGATACTACTGTCAGTGTGGGTTTTTTTGTGGTTTTTGTTTGGTTTGGTTTTGTTTTGGGGGGATGTTGAGGGTTTGATTTTGGTTTTTTGTTTGCTTGGGGTTTTTGTTTTTGTAGTTGTGGTTTCTTGGGGTTTTGTTTTTGTTGTTGTTTTATTTTTTTAACTGGACATGAAGATTAGCAATCTATTCTGGTTTTTGAGTCTGAAGTTTTCAGAATTGATCTCCAAATGGCGTTGATAAGACTTCAGGAGTTAACTGAGTTGTATATAATCTAAAATCTTGAATATTTTAGATTTTTAATTTGTTTTTTCCTTAGTAGAACTACTGACTATTGACTTTTAAGAACCACAGATAAAAAACTCTGGTGTCCTTGGACTTCCCTTGCATTGCTAGTTGTGTTTAGAAGAATGTTACTTTGCATTCTTAATGTTTTATATGTGGCATTATCACATCCACAGCAGAGAAAAAATACCAGAACTGTCAGACTTTCTTTAGTAATTTAGCAGCCAAAGCTGGACCTAAATTATAGTCCATTTTATTCCTACATATTTGATAAATTTCTCTGAGTAGCTCATATACAGCATCTGCTCTTTGACATGATAACAGAAAAGATCTTGTTGCCTGTTTCTCAGCATTTCCTTAAAACTGAATATGTAAGCTATTTTGTAAAGACTTTTTCAAAGCAAATTTTTTTATTAACAGTTACTTGAAAGTATTTCTAGATGGTACTTCATAAATGTCAGAAAATAACAGGTTGTTTTATTGCAGGGTTGGCTAGTAGATCTTATCAACAAGTTTGGCACATTAAATGGGTTTCAGATCTTGCATGATCGATTCATGAGTGGATCAGCATTGAATGTTCAGATCATTGCAGCTCTCATCAAGTAAGTTTTTTTTCTAAATAATGATTTATGCATTTGGAAAAGTTGGTCACAGTATAAAATATTATGTTAGCACAAAGCTTAGACTTTTATTGAAGCACTTCCTTTCACTCCATCTGTTTAGCTGGTTGTGTCTACCTTCACCAGTTCTTGTGCTTCTAAGCAAATATGAGTTTCTTGAATTAATTGCTCCTTACTATCATTGTGTGATTACTGATTATGGCACTCTACCCTTTTTCTTTCTTTTTTAGGCCATTTGGACAATGTTTCGAATTTTTAACATTACATACAGTGAAGAAATACTTCCTTCCAATTATAGAAATGGTTCCACAATTTTTAGAAAATTTAACAGATGATGAACTGAAAAAAGAAGCAAAGAATGAAGCCAAAAATGATGCTCTGTCAATGATCATCAAATCTCTAAAGAACTTAGCTTCAAGAGTTCCAGGACAAGAAGAAACTGTAAAAAATTTAGAAATATTTAGGTTAAAAATGATACTTAGGTAAGGTGCTACTCCTAATATAATGTGCCACTGGTGACATTTTTTTCCACACTTCTTACATAAAATTTTTCTCACAGGTTGTTACAAATTTCCTCTTTCAATGGTAAAATGAATGCACTAAATGAAGTTAACAAAGTAATATCCAGTGTGTCATACTACACTCATCGACATGGTAATCCTGAGGAGGAAGAGTGGCTCACAGCTGAAAGAATGGCAGTAAGTGCTCCTTTTCAGTGAAGTTCATTGCACAGATTTTGTTTCTCCTTAGTATTTTAACTGTAGAACTAGCTATATATTGTGGATCCACCACGCACTGTTTATTTTCATGTGTAGTGTTAGAAACATAAGGTATCATGTGGTGGTAATAAGTCATTTTAATGGTAGCCTTTCTGTGAAAAAATGCTGTATTTGTGTCAAAGCTGCTGTTGAGAATTACTTTTCAGTATTGCTAAAAAACATGGCTCAGAAATGGATCCTTGAGTAGTGTGGGTTTTATATAGTGTTTTAAATAAGCCACAGAAACCTGGATAAAACAAGTGTGATTCATTTGAAACTTCAGTGCTACAGTAACTAGAAATTTAACTAGGTCATTTAAATAATGATATAGTCTGGGTTTTGTGCTTCAGCTTTTTCTCATTAGAGTTCTAAGTGACTGTTCTGCTTCTCACATTTCAGAAACTGGATGCTGTGATACAGAAAGTTCTAGATATAACATTTTTGTTTTAATTAATAGTTCTGTATTTTGGGTACTGTTTCTTGAGTGTGTATATAGGGAACCATGAAAATGAGCAATTATAAAGTTAAAATAAAAACAATTTTCTCTTCATCTGTGAAATTTAGTTGTAAGTGATTTTTTACACTGTTCCGCACAATCTTGCTGGCTGGCCAGCCACCTGTTGTGAGGTTTGTAATCTACAAAAGGACATCTAACAAGAAAGAATAATTGCATTTTTGACTTTTTAAAGCAATAGGAGGAAATAGGTCTGTTTTTTTCACACATTCCCTACAGTTTAGCATCTGAGACAGACCTCTCTTTTTAACTGAGAACTTCTAGATTCCATTTTTTCCATGAGACCAGCTTGAACATTGTAAGTCTCATCAAGGACACTGTTGGAAATTACAGTGCTGTGGATGTTTGTTTTCTCTTTCAGTGCTCAGAGCACATCCTGCTTTGCTTCAGTAGGAACAAAATGCCCTGACCATGTCAGTGACACCACTGAGAAAATTGCATTTACTTAAATATGACTTGAATATTTGCCTCTGATTCAATTAGGAGCATTTAAAAAACCATATAAATGGCAGTACTTAAATAATCTTTTTTATATTTCAGTCCTTGCTTAGGTCCTTTTTATGGGATATGCTGTAGGTGTACCAGTAAAGTTAGATGTGCCTTAAACAATTTGATTTTGATACTTAATGGCTGTGAATTGGAAGGTGAAAATTTTGTTCCTCGAATGGAAGAGTAAACTCTTCTCATTGGCTTCTTATGTTTGAACATTTTTCTGCTCTGAGTTCATGATTTTAATGTGCCTGAAAAAAATTCCCCTTAAGACATCCCAGTGAAGAGGATTCCAATAATAATCAAATAATACATTGGATTATTTTAAATGGTGATATTTTCATTTTTTTAGAGAGGAAATTAGAGATAAAAACCTTCCTCTTGTGCAGCATTTTTTAAAATCTGTAACAGGTTGGATTTTTTGTTTTGTAGTTTAAATATTAATGATGGCATCTGAATAATTTGAGATGGTACTATTCTCTTTTTATATTCAGGAGTGGATCCAGCAGAACAATATTTTATCAATTGTATTAAGAGATAGTCTTCATCAACCTCAGTATGTAGAAAAACTAGAGAAAATTCTCCGGTTTGTCATCAAAGAGAAAGCTCTCACTTTGCAGGATCTTGACAACATTTGGGCTGCACAGGTAAATAATTTAACTGCTTGTCTGCTGCTGCACAGGAGGCATCTCGTTGTGTCATGTGTTGAGAAGAGAACTTGGGCTGCTTCTGCTCGGTGTTAGGCAAAGCTAAAGAAAAAACTGAGATGAAATGACGTTCCTTTTTGGGGTCCTGGAGCTCAAAATTGTCATCTCAAATGTCTCCAGTGGAAGGGATCAGCTACATGTGTATGTAAAGCCTAAGGGAACAGTTCAGAACATGGTGCAGAGTTGATCCTTTTTAAGTATTAAGGACCCTTCAATGTTGAGCAAAGCCACGATACATGATAACTTCGTGTTTTAAAATGCATTAAGAAATATGTGTTGCTAGTCTCTGAGTTCCCCACAGTTGTGTAAGTTTTTCTGGGCAGAGTGTGATTAGTAAGCCTTTTAATAATGACTGTTCTTGAAGTTGTTTAACTGCAAGTTCTTTTCTTTGTGTCGCAATAATTACTTTTGAAAAATTACAAATTTTGTAATACTGGTTTTTTACTTACATGATTGGTGAAGCTGGGCTTCCTAGCTGTGGGGCTGCATGAGTTTAACACTCTCTTTAGCCATGGAGTTACAATGGACTGAAAATTAAAAATACCAAAATCTGCTAATACAGGATGATTTTCACCTACTTCACTTCTACTGTGTGTAGTAGTTTTTAAAAGTTCTTACTAAATGACTGCTCCTAAGAGCAGCTGGGGCATGAAATTCAGTAGGGAGGAGTTGATTTACTGTGTAGCTTTATATAACAGGCTATTTTAGCTCAGCCTCAGTGCAGCAGTGGAGAGGTTTTGCTTTCAGGCTCGAGCATTTGTGTTGCTGCCTGGGTTTAGAGGGTGAGCATGCACCTGAGACTCCTACTATTACTACAGGTAATGCAATCATGCTGCTTTTGCCTTTAGAAGGCAGCCTAAGTTTTAATTTTATTGAAGTGTTTTCCTGTCTTTCAAAGCCAGTACTCACAACATAGAAGTGTATTTTATTCAAGAATAATGTTGAAGTCTCTAAAGGCAAGCATTAAGTTGCAGCCTCTGGAGTTGCAGGGAAAGATCCAGCTGTACAAGACACAAAACGGCAGAAGTTGAGGTCTCATGACTTATGTTCTGGAGTATTTAGTTGGAGCTTTACAGGCATTTATTTCCCTGTTTCTGCACAGGAGGCTGGCAGGTCACACACCAGGTTCCTTACCTCCTCCCACAGCCTTGTTCTGCTTCCCCAGACTCTTCAGTGCTTAAAGGCTTCCCCATGTCTGTTAAAAACCTCCCAAGCCAAGATTGCTATGTGCCTTAATCTTGCTCTTCTTGCTGTCCCCAGGAGCTGTCCATACTGCTCCTTTCATTTGTTATATTGTACTGCTCCTTCTATTTGTTATTTTGTAGACACTTTTTCTGCCCTGCATGCTCCCAGTTTTTCCTTCTATTCAGGAAATGGTCTGGTAAGAAGAAAAAAATTGCATTATATTTTCCAAAGTCAAGTGGAATAAGGGGTTTAGTAATTCCCCCTCTTGAAATCTGACCCAAAATGTGAAAACAAACATTACTACTTGAAATGACTTTTTTTAAAACAAAAATTTATGGCACCCTATAAAGAATTTAGGGCACAGCATGTAACAAAGCTATTAGTCTGGTTTTGGTTTTAGTTTTGGTTTTGAATTACTGATGTAAGTTTTTAGTAAGAATTGAATTTCAAAACTGCTTATACATGTATAAGCTTATACTTATTTCAAGACTGCTTATACATAGAGTGTGTATTCTAGGTATTTGTTTTGTATTTTTTATTTTTCACTTACAGGAAAATTTTCTACAGTAAATCAGCTATTGATTCACATAGTCCAAATTTGTTGGTTTTGAGTGCAGATGTAAAGTACAGGATGTGTTTTCCAGCCTGGGCAGAAAATCTTCTTTATGCTCAGTTAAAATGGAACTCTTTTTTTCTCTTACTGTCTTCCTCCCTAAATGTCAAAATTGTGATTTACACCAAACTCTCAGTTAAAACTGTGCCTAGTATAAAACTCAACAACTTGTCCTTAGTTGTTTCATTGCTAGATTTGTAAGTTTAAAAGCTGCTGGACTTTAAAATGTCATCTCCAACAAGTTGTTTGTAAGAGAAGGCTTTAGTTGTCACTCAGTCCACTAATGCAAAGGAGGTACTTCAGCCTGAGAAACTATGTGGAAATACTAAAAATTGATTTATGCCTTAAAACACTTGATTGAAATTCAGAAGTGGATTTTGAGTAATTTTTTATTCAAAAAACAACCAAACCATAAAAACCCACAGAAAACAACATTAAAATACCAGTTTGTAAGTTAGAATACCCTTTTAGACTTTATTGTCTGCTGTCCCAGCTTGGTTTTGTAGCAGGAACAAAAAAATAAATATTTTGATGCTGCAGTATTTATGCTCTAAATAAATCCTTGTGTGCACACACACAAAGCACACCCAAATACTTACACTGCAAAGGGAAATCTAAATATTGTGAATTCCCAGTGAAGTATTCAGTTTGTTGTGTTGCTCCCATAGCGTCAGCTTTTCTTGCTGGCCACCTCTAACAGTCTGCCTGTAAAAATTATGTAGAATGTCTTGCTGCTTGACTTTATATGAATTGTTGGTAGATTCTTTTTTTTTTTTTTCTACCTGACAGGCAGGAAAACATGAAGCCATTGTAAAAAATGTACATGATCTCCTCGCAAAATTAGCTTGGGATTTCTCTCCTGAACAGCTTGATCACCTGTTTGATTGTTTTAAGGTAATTACGTGTTTTGACAGTATTCAGGAAATGGGTTGTGAGATTGCATGTAAATTTGTGGCTTTTTCAGTGTCTTACTTTATACTTCTACATTTGCTCACTTTCTGTGTGTTAGAAGACTTCTTAATGTATAACAACAGTGTAATATTTAATTCTAGAAAGGTTAAGCTTTAATGAGCATTCCTTGTGAGATTTTCTGGTTATTTCCTGTCTAAAACAAAGGCTGCTTACATTTGTTTAGTAGACAGTTTTGTTTTCTGGTGTGAACACTTTGGGATAATGCAGGTCTGTTGAAGCCTGTAGTATTAAACTTATATTTAGCAATCCTAGGAATGTAGATCTTTCTAAATTAAGAAGTTATCTTACATACCTTTTTGCATTTGTTCCAAATTAAGAAGTATTGGTGATTTAGTAATTTCTGTTTTTCTCCTGGCATTAGAGTAGGTTTTGTCAGGTTTACTGGGCAGTGCTATTTTTGATCTTTTAAGCAGAGGAGATCAAGGACTTCCGTTCCCTGCTCCCCCAACTTCCTCCTTATCATGTAATAACTTTTCTCTGTTTAGCTTACATACAGAATGAAACAGTCTCAGGAAGATAAAGCTGAATGTTTATAAACACATCGTGATTTGTTTGAAATGACAAAACAACTTGTTTCTGAAAGTTTATGTTACTTACTGGCTTTTATATATAACATTTAACATTTGCATGTTCCAGTAGTGGTGCTCTCCAGCTTGTTTTACTGTTTCACTTTCAGAACATGATCTGCTGTGCTGGAGCTTTGTAGACTCTGTTTTCTGGTTTTAGATAAATGCATTATAGTCATATTTTGGCTTTCATGCAATTAGTGCTTTGTTTAGTGTGGTCCTGTAGTTTTGGGAATGTGGGTCTGTTGTTCTGTAGTTCAGATACTGAGCTCAGTGCTCAGAAATTCTGTGTGTAAACTGCTGTGTCTGACCTTGAGAGATGGATATAAAGTAATATTATATTGAAAACTTATTCAGGAAAAGGATAATTTAAGGCAGGCTGCCTGTGTTTCAGTCAGATTCAGAGGCACGAGTGATACTGAACTTTTATGTATGTAGTGATTATAAATTATTTAAGAAATCTTTAAGAACAGCAGTTTTGTGAAAGCATTTGAAAGAAGCAGCTGAGTCCACTCTGACTGTTGGTAAACTTGTCAACAGTAACATTAACTTTAAATGTTCAAATGTGATCTTTAAACAAAAAACTGCTTTTTTTTTTTTTTTTTACCCTAAGTTCAGTACACTTTAGTTGTAAACCCTAGAAGAGCTCTTTAGTTGTGTCTGGCTTATGTATTGCTCTAATTTTTTATTTATTATTAATGACAGAAATTAATGTGAAAGTTCTTTACATAGTTGCATCACTTTATTATTGCATTTGTTAACGGTGCAGGTTATGTGTGGAATTTTTTTAGAAGGACTTTTATAACATTTTTTTTTAATATTGTGTTAGGCAAGTTGGACGAATGCAAGCAAGAAACAGCGTGAGAAACTGCTTGAGTTAATTCGTCGCCTTGCAGAGGATGACAAGGATGGTGTGATGGCACACAAAGTGCTGAATCTATTGTGGAATTTGGCACACAGTGATGATGTGCCAGTTGATATCATGGACCAGGCTCTTAGTGCCCATATTAAAATCCTAGATTACAGCTGTTCACAGGTAAGTCATCCAGTATGAAGTCAGTCACTGAGTTTCCTTCTATTCCCCATGAAAAATTCAAGGTATTTGGTAATTTAACAGAAGTGTTACTTGTTTCTATGGTTCTACCAACATCCTTGGTAGGACAAGACATGTTTTTATTAACACAGTTGGCATTTTAATGGGAGAGAGTGTAATACATCAGTTTGCCTGTCTTGTTGCACTTGGTGACGTGCTATAATGAGCACACTGCAAGAATTGGAAAATAACCCTACCAAAATAAACAGGGAGAAAGGAAAAGCAGCCCTGCCCTTTGCTTTTTCCCCAAACTCAATTATGCTAATTTGTTTCAGTGGTTTTGTTGAGCTTTTTTGTGCCAGTAAGTCCTTATCTGTTTTGTATAATATTAGAAAGGGCCTAGCCAAGATCCTTTTCAAATTATTAGACACTCTCCTTCCCCACCCAAACTTCTGTGGAAGTCTGCCAGAGTAGTAATTCATTATGGTTTGAAATGAATCCATTATCCATCTTGTTAAGTTAAGAGACAGTTTCTCATTGTTTCCTGATATTTTATAATAGTGACTAGAAATAAATGAAAGAAGAGCAAATTATTTAAACACTTCTTCAGTAAGTACTTAGTGCTTGAGTGCAGGGAGTTTGTAACACTGCTAGCTTCTGCCAGCATCTAGTGCTGCTGCTCAGGTACTTCTGTTAATGCTTCTATGCTTCATAGCTCAGGTGTTCTAGTATTTGTTTGACTTTGTATGTTGTATCTTGGAAACAAAGAATGGGAATTATGATAGTTCTGCAAGATACTTGATTTTGATGATAAACTGCTGTTCTTTAAGGATCGAGATACACAAAAGATCCAGTGGATAGATCGTTTTATAGAAGAACTTCGCACAAATGACAAATGGGTCATTCCTGCACTGAAACAGATTAGAGAAATTTGCAGCTTGTTTGGTGAAGCACCCCAGAACTTGAGGTAAGAATAGAATTCAAATAAAATTTTGTCTCTTAAAACTTGGATGGGTTGGAATGAAGCAAATTTAATTTTTTTTTTTTTTACAAGAGGTCGGGAAAGTCTAGGTAAAACCATAACTTGGAAGATGTTCTTGAGTATGTTCTAATGTTTATGAATACAGTCTAAAACTTCAGACACCTAAGTTCAGTAAGAGAGCATTAAATGCTTCTTCAAACATGCTTTTAATAATTTTTATTGTAGTCTGTTGGAAAATCTGAGTTTCTTTTTTGGTTATTCATGGACTTCCCTACCTAACAGTGGAATTATCTTACAAAGCTTAAATGTATTCTGCATGCCTGTATGGATGTATGCACACACATACACACACAGACATACCCACCCTTCCCATTTGATGCTAAATTCTTGCCAGTCATCAAGTTCATATGCTTGAAATCAAAGGTGACTTTATGGTCTGGGAGAAATTCTCTGTTGATTTTCTCTCCTGAACAGAATAGATAAGAAATGTGTGAGATTTGTTTTATTGGGATGAGGGGGTTTATTTGTTTTGTGGGGTTTCATTTGATGTTTGCTTTTGAAAGGAAGAAATAATGAAAAGCCATTATCAGTTTGGACTTGTTAAAATAGATGTGATTTGTTTTAATTATTTTAAATGTCTTCTTGCTAAGAAACAGCTGAGACTGTGCCCCTAACAGTATTTGTATCCACATCAGAATTTTTACAGGCTCCTGAAAAGTATTGTTGGCTTATCAGTGTTCCACAATTGCTTTGTTTTAATTCTTGTAAGCAGATAAAGTATTCAGATCATTGTTACTAGTACAGTCGGCTCACAAGAAGGATCAAATCAGCGAAAGTTGATGAAAATAAGCCGCAGTTTGGACAACACTATCTTCTTACTGATACCATTTTCAGGAGCTGTGATAATGTTGCATTCCTGACTTTTGGAGTTTTCTTTATTCTTTTAGGTTGTAACATATTTCTCAATTTTTCAGTATATTTTAATCCTTTAGAGTTTTACATTAATGATTGATTGAGGTTTATCCAAGAAGCTCACAAAGTTACCTGCTAATTAGCCAAAAAGTCTGTTTCTGTGTCTTGGAATCCTTAACCTTTTCCATGCTGTAAGATTCAGGCAAATCAAGCTACCTGGGTATTCAAAATCATGGTTCAAGTTGAATGCTTTTAGCACAGTGCCTTAACAATGATGCTTTGCTTTAAGTAATTATGAAAGCACAGCTCATTCAAGTAACTGATTTAGGTTTCTGCTCTGAAGTAATCTTGGGCAGAACCAAACTTCTTTTGCTTGTGGAAGTGTAGGTTTCCTGTATGGTCTGTGTACAGTTAGATGGCTTGAATGTTTCTCCTTTTTTTTTTTTTCATCAGACCATCTCTTCTTCAGATTGCAGGACTACCTGCATTGCAGTATGTAATAGCACCTCATTTTTATGCAGAATTTGAAAGCAAATATGGCAGGAAAGTGAACTTGGAATTTAAAGTTTTAATCAAGGAACCTTAAAAGACCTCTTCCTGTGGAGAATCCTTTGTTAGCAAGATACTGTTGAGGGAGTTGTTTTAGTCAGGTAGTATTACTGCCCAGGTGTCTGGGAAATCTGCTGAGTGAAAACATAATTTTGAAATAATCAGTGACTTTCCAGTCCTCTGAATTTTCTGATACCTCCTAATACTGATATGGTTTGGAGGCTGTAGTACATGCATACAATACCTGTTCCTATCAGCTTACCTTGTCTGACTCAAAACTTTAATCTCTAACATCCTTCTAGAATTTGGAGTGAAAATAGCTCCAAACAGGTGTTTGTGACAACTGCCTCAAAAACATGTCACAAAGCACATAGTCTTTACGCTACTCTTTTGAGGTGGGTCAGCTGATTGGCACTGGCAATGGAAAGTTCAGTGCAGATCATCAAATGCTGCTGATTCTTGGCAAAAATATGCATAAATTCTCTTATGCCACTGGCGCTGTAGAAATTCTTTTGAGGGGGAGGTTTTAATTGTTACTGGTTATTCATGCAGTTGAACAAAGTGATGAATTGGTTATACAATTGCTGTGGCAAAATTTAGCTCCCTGACCACAAAGAAATGCTACATGTGTCAGGAAGTTCAGCTTAACCAGAATTGCAACAGAAAATAATATTTGTGTAAGCACGACGACTTTTACAGGTGCAAATATGCATGTTAATACTTAGGAATAGTCAACTTTATTACTCAAAATACTATTATTTTACACATAATGCATCTTAATTTTCTCTGTATTGGATGGTAGAGCCTCCTGTAGACCAACATCCAGTGCTTAAGTTTGAAGTGGATCTACCTGAGCAGTAGCAGATCAGTCTCTTAAATTACTTGCCCAGAAGAATTACCTGAGCACTGAGAGTTCAGGGGTTTCATTAGTGCTTCAAGGCAACAGTGATGCTTCAAGTCACTTTTTGGCCTAAGTAGTAGAATTTGTGAGGATCAGTTGCTGTGATTTGGATTTTTAATTCAAATAATCTGCACTGTTTTAGTGGTACATAAACAAGCAGCACTTGTTCAGTTAGCACAATTGCCATCTTCAAAAGCTGAGTTACGTGTGTAGTATTGTATTGGGTGACTTATATGTGCAGATAATTCTTTTTAATCCATTTTAATTGTTTGGAATTTTGCCTTTGCCAGTTTGCCAGTATTTTTCTACCAGATAAGCATTTGAGCTATGTCCTTTTTCATAATCCATAATACTTTGTCATCCCTTTCAAAATGCTATTTTTTCTTTTTATACATTGGCCTTTGGTATCCATATAGTGTATAAACACAATGAAAATATAAGTTGTGCTGTTAATTTCAATTTTTCAAGCTCCTAAGCTATTACACATTAATGAGTGTATAGTAACTAATGTGTAATAATATTAAAGGTTAAATGATCGTGTCCCAATGGCAACATCATATTAGTCTAACCTTAGATGCTTTAGGAAAATTTTAATTGCATGTAGACTTTGCTTTAATACTAGAAAACATGCTAGAAGCTCTTGTCAGATCAGGTTTTTTTCCAGTGCTTGAAGACAAAAATTTTGCCTTTGAGTCCATCCTAGCAGTGGATCAAAATAACATCTTAAGTGTTGCTATCACTATGTTACAACCCAAAACGCAGAGCTCATAACTCTAGTTATTACAATTGTTACGCTTTTAGAAGTAGTTGCTAACCAAGATGAATCCATGTGTAAATGTACTGTTTGGGCATGTGGTTGAGAGAGAAGTAAAAAATACCTAACACAGAAAGAACATTGTCTTCTGCTGATAAAGCTTTGGTTTTGCTGTACTGTGTGAGATTGATACAAATGCATAATATTATGAATATAAATACACACTCCAATATCTTTGATTCCACAAAACACTCCATCTTGGTTCTGTTTGTTCCTTTAGTTATTTGATCATATGTATTTCCCAAATAATCAGTGTTCTCATTTACTCTTATGCTCTGTGAATGCAGTTCTCTGTCTAGAGGTAACATCTTGGGTAGCCTCTGAAACAGACATCCAGTCTTTTACTGGATTTGCTGCTACTTTATTCTGATTAAGGAGGTTGGTGGAGATAGAATGAAATATAGTTGGAAAATTTCTTAAAATGAAAACAGAGAATGTTCTGAATACATGAAGTCCTGTATGTTTTCTTTGTTTGTGCTTCCATCCATTTTGTTTTCTGTGTGACAGATGTCTGGGTATTTGGGTTTTTTTAACACAATTTGTGTTTGAAGTGCCCCTTTCAAACTATTTTAGAAAATTCTGCATGTTATGAAATTTAATTTTCTTAAAACCACAGGCCAAATTCTGTTGGTTGCAGATAACAAAATTATTGGCAGAACATTGATGGCTTCTGTCTTTTAAACCCATATGGACACTGATCTTTGGCAGATGAATGAATTTGTCTGTTGCTGTTACGTCTACAGTGAAATGTGGTTATCAGCTACAAGATCACTGTCAGCTGATGCTGGAACTTGGATTTCTTGCCTTCCCAACTGTTCCCTGAAGGTGTGGGAATACTGTAGAGTGCTGTAGGCCAGGTAGTACAGAAGACCCTGTTTCCCAGGAAGGACGAGAATTCCTACCTCTAATCCATTCAGCTGATTCCAATGTCTACTTTTTTAAGGGTTGGAGGAAAGGAGAACAATTCTGAAATACATTTTTCTTTCTTCAGGACATGTTATGGGATCAACTGAGTGGCAATGAGGAATGCTGCTCTTACCCCTGACACCCACTTGTTTTCTTTTTTTCTCTCTTTGCCATGGAAGAGCAGAGCTAGTTTGCCTGGTTTATGCAGTCAAGATCAGTGCTCTGATCTACACTTACAGCAGTAGAGATATTTTGAAAGTTTTCTGCAGAGGTGATGAGTCCCCAAGCGTTAGATTTTGATGGTGTTCATGGCATGTGGATCTTGGACCAAGCTCTGTGCTTTCTTTTGCAGTTTACTTTTGTAATCTGAATATGTCTAGTGTTGTTTAAGAGCAGCATTTTTGGTCGAGTCTTGATAATACACTTAACTTACAATCTAATTATTTATTTGTGGTATTTCCTTTCTTGAACTTTTCTGGGTTTTTTTTAGGTTGTGTGCTCTGTGTAACTGCTTTTTTGTTTGTACCAACATTTTTTTCACATAGTTATTGTTAGAAAATAAATCAGTACTGTTTTTAGGTTCTTTAAGTATTGAAATAATTTATGTGATTATTGGGGGTGTACTTTCACTATGGTCTTGAGTTTTACTTGGTGTTTTAATATTAAATATAGAAAAGAATATCAGATGGCTGTGGAAGAAACTGTGGTTATGTGTATGGTAGTTACACTGTAGTTGAGGTTCTTCTGTCTTTACTGTGCTCTTTGGGCAGGTATTTATTTATCTTCTGTCTTGCTGCAGATATTCTCCCTCCAGCACACTGAGCTGCTCTGAGATTGCTTTGCTATTTTTCATATGTATTATAGCTGTATAATCCTTATATAAATTAGCTGCTTTTAGTAACTGCTAAGAACTATTGGTGTGTCAGAAGATAGAAAAATACTGTCAAAAACCTAATCTGTTTTCTATTTGACATCTTGTAGGAAAATTTGGATCTTGCATCAAAGATGTGTTTCCTAAATTGGTTTCTGAGCTATTTGGTGCCAAACTTCTTTTCTTTTCCTCTAATACTTGTATTTTAATTTCAGTCAAACTCAGCGAAGTCCCCACGTATTTTACCGACATGACTTAATCAATCAACTTCAGCACAATCACGCCCTAGTTACACTGGTTGCAGAAAACCTCTCTGCCTATATGGAAAGCATGAGGCAGTATGCTAAAGGTAAGTATGAATGTCAGCGTTGCTTCGTGGAGTATAGGAGAACTCCAGCTGAAAATGGAATTAAAAGCAAATTCCCATAATAACTATTAAATTTATTTGTTTAATTTTCAAGCATCTGTGGGGTTAATAGTCTTTGTGGTGATTGGATAAGAAAAGCTTAAAATACTGTTTTGGTGGGTTTTTTTAATAATCAAAAACTAGTGTTTTGCAGCAGAATATGAGAAAGTGGCAGCTTTCAGTGGATTGATAAAAATCATCTTGCCCTACTTAGGCTAGGGTAGTTATTTTTGTGGAAAGTCTTGGTAGTAAAACTAGTTTTGAATTTTGAAGGCTCCTTTGAGAAGTTTTTTAATCATCTCAGTTTGAAGCCAGTATTTGGATTTTGTCAGGCAGAAGGAAACCACAGGGATCCTGTTTCTTTTTCCCATGTAACTCCCATTTCTGTTCAGTCTTTCTCACTGTGTTTGTTATTAGCAGCACTTGGGCAGCACATTGTAGTAGTATTTTTATAGTTTAGGGTAAATTCAGCCTTTTGCTGATGAATTTACCCTCTTGCTCTGCATTAACTTTAAGCTGCTGAGGTAGAAGCATGGAAGTGAAGGAGAATGGGGACCAAGAAGCTCATTACACTGGACCACAGATCTTTAAATATAAAATTAAGCCAACAGAAGTGAAAGGAGGAGATTCACACCTCTCCTTCCTCAGCCCTGACTTTACTGAGTGGAACCAGGGACAGTTCTACCCTGGCCTCATAACAGCCTGCCAGCCTTTCTGTTGCATCCCAAAAATGACACCTTGTGTTCTGGAGCAATTCAATGTAGGTCGTTCAGAGGGGACAGGATATTTGCACAGCTTGTCTCTACCAGTGCATAGGAAAGTTGCCTTTTGGAATTTGTGTGTTTTGGCGTATTAAATATATGTATAATATCAAAGATATCCAAAATACATCCTTGAGGACTTGCGGGAATAGTGATGCTCTGGGAAGATGGTCATGTCAGGAAGGTTTAGGTTAGTGAGAATAACATTCAGTTAAATCCAAATACTGCAGCTGGTGTTTCTCTGTTTAGGAATACATGGGGGGGGGGTTACCCTAATTTGAGTTCCTTAACTAATGATAGCATTGCACTAATTAATGTTAAAATAATACTAATTTATTTGGTCTGTTCTCTAGCCATACTGTCTTGTGCTTCGTCTTCACAGGAAGACGGAATAGAACAAGTTTTATGTCATGTAACTTCTGTTAGCTCTTGGAGTGCTCTTTAACTTTGCTAACATGATGCAGAAATGAAGTTTTGTTTGTACTGAACATCACATTTTAACTATATTGATAACTTACAATCTATGATTCTGTTCTTCTTTATTTTGGGCTTTGGGCAGCTGTGAAATCTGGGGTTTGACCTCAGGATTTGGAAGGAAACAGAATGAACAGCTATATTCTAATGCAATGCTGTCTTCCAAAAATAGCCTACACATACTATTAGCACAGGAACTATTTTTCATTAATTTTGATTATTTTTTAACTCTCAAGCCAAAAGATAATTTTTAAAATATTGTTTACCTATCAAATTGTTGAGGGCACAAGAATTAGGCTGATGCCTTGCATGATTCTTTTGCAAAAAACCCATATCTCATTGCCCTGCCCCTCCCCCTCTGTAATGACTCAGTTAAGCAGTAATACAAACATCTTCAGTGCAATAGGAATTACAAGTGTGTAAGGGGTTTAAATTTAATCTAATTACAAAGCAATTAAATTGCTCTTTCTTGAGACGAAGCTGCTGCAGAACTTCTCATTTGTATCAGACTACAAAACCAGATGAATAATAGTGTGTATTTTTTATTAGGTACTTTATTACATTATTAAGGGCAACCAGGAAATCTTCCTCATGTTTCAGATACCGTGCTAAGACGGTAATCCACAGTTTCTGTGCAAAAACTCTTTTAATTTTCAGTTTTATGTACTAAATAGAGCAGAACATAGAGTACTGTGAAGTCTGTCTTCCATGCCATCATGGAGGAGGAGAAAATATGCCAGGGGGCCATATAAATGAAAGGGAATAAATGAAAGGAGAAGAAAGAAGATTATGCATGTGAGGACAGAAAGAACTGGAAGCTGTAGAATTAAGCTTGATTGGAGAAGGTGAATGAGACAGAGGGAGAAAATTCAAAGCGAGCATCCAAACAGCACAGGTCAAACAAATGCCATAGAAATAAAAAATCCTGTTGTCCACAGATATTCTTGATAGTTAACACTGCAATTACAGTGTAATTTGGATATTTTTAAATTAATTTGGAATTTGCCATATTTTTGTTTTTCATGGAGTCTTCCCTAGTTCTGTTCAGTGATGAAGAACAGTGTTCTTATTCTCCTGTTACTCACTAATGCACAGTGTTTTCTGGGATGCTCTCCTTTTATGTGTTTGCCTTTTCAAGGTTAAAGGGAAGCCTAATCTATGTTTCTGAATTTTTTCCATGCTCTGTGATTTTCTCTTCTACTGAATTCATCCTTTCCTCCCACTCTGCAAAGTCCTCCATGAGATGAGACAGCTACTCTTGCATTCTGTAGTCCTGAAGGAGGTCACAGTTTCATCTTTCTGATGATTTATCAAAGAATTAAAAAAAGTTATTTGAAAATTTAAAATTTTAAATTGAAAATTTTAAAAGATTGCTAGTCAATTCTCCTTTATCTTTACTGATTTTCTGCAGTAATAAAAAATCCAAAGTGTTAATTAAATGTAGGTATTTGTAGAAATTGTGCCATACGATCTTCTATGTGTCTTTATCACTAATTATACCTAAATTTTCAACCAGTTGTTTTCTGCTCCAGTATATAAAGAGAATTTTTGAGATCACACTTTGACTTGCTGTGGTATGCACAGAGTAGAAAACAAATCTGGGAAATGTAGAAAGAATGTGATCTAGAAAATACTTACTGAAGTTGAATTTTTTTGTAGTTCGGAGTTTTTCAGAATTCTGAAGTACATCCGTACTGCCTTTGCACAGCTGGCTGGCTTTGAATACTTGAATTCTCTTGTCATTGCTACTATTGATGTTGTATCTGTGAATTAAACTCTCATCTGGAAGGAAAAGCCCAGATAGTCCCCACAGTGAAAATAAACGAACACTACCACCTCCCCCTCAACAAATCAAAATCAGACAAAAAACCCACCCAGAACACCCCACACTTCAAGTAATGAGTTCTAATTTCTCTGCACTGTGCTTATCTGTGGGGGTTTTTTTTCTGCTGGAGCCAGAGCGTATTTTACTGGTTTTCTGCTTCTAATTCTTAAATAATTTTTGTCAGATACTTTTATATTATTTCTTCAGTTGGTTTTTTTTTCACATTTCTCCTTTCCATAATTGCCCATTTAGGATCACTTCATGAAGGTCACAATTTAAAATTTTTAAGGTTTTCTGATAAACATTATGTCTCCAGTTTTGCAGACATCAGTTAACTACTGGAATTCTGTTTCCCCTGTTATTTGATTTTTAAGGTAGTGTACCTTTAACAGTTGGCTATAGAGAGCAGTACTTATGACAATAATTTTTATTTTGAAACACTGATGCACTTCAGCTGTTACTTTTTTCCCCCACCCTGGTGTAATAGGAGATACTGATTTTCAGCTCTGAAGATAAATTTTAGTATTAGTCTTGATGTTTTCATGAGATGGTCTGCCATGGCTTAGTCACCTTAGTTAAAGGTAATCTATACACCTTTGCAAATAAGAAATACTGCATTAATTAGTTTTATTATAAAGGAGCTGTCACAGTAAATATGTGTCATGATGAAATACTATTAGTACAGATGAGGGTAATGCAAGTGCAGATCTAGGTTGTATGTCTTTCATTAAAAAAATCTAAACAACAAAACAGCCAACCAAACACCAAACAAAACCACACCAAAACCATGTTCCTATGAAGCAAATTGCTGTTTGTTAAGAAAATATTATGCTGAGATTTGACAAAATGCAGGTAAAAGTTCGACTTCTTACCTTACTTCCAAATGAATTCTTCTGTTTCAAGTTTGTCATTATTGCAGGCATTTGGGGTTTATATTTGGAAACTTGCACTAAATAAAGTTGTTTTATACTTTCTCCCTCTGAGTGATGTTGTGTACATTGCTGTGCATAAAGGTGGTAAAGAAAGGAGTCATGATTTCCTCTGTAGAGGAAAAAGCCTAAAAACCAGAAAACTGAAAATTTGGAAGAGATGCTGTGTAACAAAAGTAAAGCATCCTCAGAAAAAAAGGACTGGATAATTGAGTTACATGCTTGGCATACTTCTATTTTCAACTGACTTCTGACTTCAAACTGACTCCTTGAAATTAGGAAAAATTGATTTGAACAAGTAGAGTGCAAGTTCTTAATTATTCTGTAACACTTTCCATTATACTGAACATGAGCACATGTATCTGTGCAGCACATAATTGTTTGTTGATTTGATTACAGACCTCAGTAGTCTTTGCCTGTGCTCAGTTTAGGAAGAAGCATTAACTAGTAGCTGACTGCTGAAAACTTTTTTCATACACATCAGTGGCAATGTCCTGGGTTTGGATTATATTTGGAGCAACAAGTTTTCAAAGACATCCTGTCTTTTGGAGTCAGCAAGCCTTTTCTGAATGTCTTGTCTAATAAAACATTTTATTTGCAGAGCATGGTGAATATGATCCTCAAACTGTGAGACCAGGAAGCAGATACAGTCATGTGCAGGAAGTACAGGAGCGACTTAACTTCTTACGGTGAGTTTGGACTTGAATGTTTGTTTCACTTCTGTAAGAATACTTTAAATACTTTTAAAATAAGAAACCCTTTACATTTCTTTCTCTTCTAAAGCTTTAATCTGTTTTGTTAACTTCTTTCAAAACTCAGATGCAAAAATACAGTGAATGTTTTTGGTTTAGTTTGGGTTTTTTTCCTGGAGGGCTTTCATGCTACTGTTGGAATATTCAAATAAAATTTACTAGGATATTTGGAATCCAAGGTCCTGATTCTGCACTAAGATTTGTACTTTTTTTTCCTGTGTGCAGAACCTTACTGACTTAAATACAGTATGCAGTGTAAACAGTTACATTCCCTTTGGGGTAGCTTAGTTGAAAATTTAAAATACTCCAAGTAGGGATATAGCTATGTGTCCTTACTTGTACCAGATTTAAATCCATGGTCATAAACTGACATATGCTTTTGTCAGTCACTGATGTTGTGTTGGCAGCATCTGAGCCCTAGAAACAAAGTGCAATAAAAAAACTATTTGGATGATTTGGCCTCCTCCTGTCTGAGTAAAATAAGAAAACAAAGGATCTCTGCTCATCACAGAGCTGCAGAATGTTGATGCTTTTTAGGCTAAGTCTCTCTCAGCCTTTTCCCAGTTAAATTTAACCTTTTTTTAGATGAGTAAAACTATTTGAACTGTCAAGTTCTGAATTATTTTTACCTTTTTTCTAAGGGAGATTTTCTTTTACTTTTTAAAATTTTACCAAAATTTTCATTAATTAAGCTAAAGTGTTTAATGAAATTATACAATAGCATATGGATAGCACACTTACCAGTCCTGCATGTTAAAAGTTGTAACTTCTTAGATTTAAGTTCATCATTTATTAATGTACAGAAATTTATGAATTCTTGCAGATGTCAAATGTAGAATATGTATGTAGCAATTTCTGAAAAGCAGTGCCATAACTTAGTCCCTGATTTCTTTTACATTAAAAAAATTTTGAATCAGAGAAATTATTCTGAAGAACTTTGATTATCATTTGTTCCTCCTGAAAGATCCTTGGTGTTATCTCTCAGAATTGACATTCTTAGTAATTGTTTGATCATAATTGAACACAAATGAAAAAATTGCTTAAATAAAAGGAAAAATTTCCAGTTCATTGACTTCTGGTTGTGCTCCATGGCATTGATACCCTTTTCTTAAATTTTGCTGAAGCAAGTCTTAAAAAGTACTGAAAGATTGCAGAATTAATTTATTCTCATATGTTGTGACCTGACTTTTAAACTGAATAGTTTACATTAGGAAATGTGCTTTTCTTTGTATATAAAATGTAAACAATGCTTGGTGTTTTAGTGTAAGGCACTTTTTAACCGAATTTTATTCTTTTTTTTATTTGGCATATAATGTCTTGATCCATTCAAACTTACTAAGAAATCATAGGGCTAATTATGAGCAGACTGATGATACAAAGTTTTCATACTTGTGATATATCCATATACAATGTGCATATCTACCTTTGTGCCTGTACTTTTTACTGAATTGTAACTCTGGATGTCTATTAGACAGTGCTGTTAATTGTCTCTTTGTTTTGCTCAAGATTTTTATTGAAGGATGGTCAGCTGTGGCTCTGTGCCCCTCAGGCGAAGCAAATATGGAAGTGTTTAGCTGAAAATGCGGTTTATCTTTGTGATCGCGAAGCCTGTTTTAAATGGTATTCCAAACTAATGGGGGATGAACCAGACTTAGACCCTGACATTAATAAGGACTTCTTTGAAAATAATGTGCTTCAGCTGGATCCTTCCCTATTAACAGAAAATGGAATGAAATGTTTTGAACGTTTCTTCAAAGCTGTGAACTGTCGAGAAGGAAAGCTAGTAGCAAAGAGACGAGCCTATATGATGGATGATCTGGAATTAATAGGATTAGACTACCTTTGGAGGGTGAGTTAATTGGAGGAAGCATCTGAAAGGTTAACTGCTAAGACTTTCTCAGTCTCTTTGTGTTTTTAGGAATAAGTAATTTATTAGTAATGGACTGAAATTACAAAAATCCATTTTTTCCAACTAAACGCATGGCTTTTGACTCCACTGTCTTCCCAGCAAGTATTCAAGTTGGTAACTTTGCAGACTGATGTTTAATGGAAAGTTATGTGAAACATAAATATATTTATGTATGCACATGAAATTAAACATTTGTCTATACTGGTGGAGAAGGAAAGATCCTTGCAGGTGAATTGTCTTTAGACTTCTCCTTTTTTCACATGCACAGTATAATTAAATTTTGTTTCATGCACTTCATAAGCTATTTCATGGCTTTCCTTCTAGTGTGGTAAACTGGAGTGATTCTAGATTAGACCAAGTGATTGCTGGTCTGATTCTTTCTCTTATAACCACAACCTTTTGGCTCAACATGGGGTTTTTTTTTTTAGGATTTATAGATTCTATATAACCACCTATTCTCTGTATATAGAATCTCCATTTCAATGGGAAGGTTGTAGCTTTCTGAAGTATTCCAAATCTGTTGGTGAAAAATATCAGAATCTAAATTGTTACTTAATTTTTTCAGAGCATTTCTAGTTCTCAAGAGCTGCATTAGAGCCCACAGTGGTGCACTGTGACATGATTATCATGGCTGTGTTTTTGTAAAATGTGTACAGCAGCAGTCTTTAGTAATTTTGGCTGTGGCTTGTTAAATGGTTAGGTATGTTAATCCTGGTGATAATACTTAAAACCAAAGTAGGTCACAATTTTTATACAAATAAGTTCCCACAGTGTTTGTGAACAGAGTCCCCACGGAATGTTTGCATGTTTTAGTTTTAGGAATCATCTTACTCAGATCAGCATGACAAAACTCATGAAGCTTCAGCTCAGTATCCTGCAGGGTTGTCTGTAAAATCTGCTGTCAGACCTGGTAACTAGTAATTAAAAATTAGATTATCAGGTTAGAAGCAGAATTCATTTGTCTGTCCCCCTTCCACCTGTTCACATCCATTTAAATACTTAAAAATTCTGTCAGGTGATGCAGATTGTTCAAGCATCTGAAGAACTTGTAGAAGAACTGAAGAAATAGAATTTCCTTACTCTCTGAAACAGCAGAACATTTGGAATATTATGTGAACATGAATATATAAACGCTATTTTTACTCTGTTTATGAAACATCAGCCTTTTTTGCCAACTCTGAACTTCAAAACTATTTAATTCTTAATTTTTGCTCATATAATTACCGTTAGCGTAAGTTGTGTTGATTGTATTTTGTAACTAAGCAATTTAGTCCCTTTTTCCTCATAAGATATAGACATACTGTTGTGTTGAGCTACTTATGTAGTAGTTTTAGTTTTAATTTTTATACCACCAAGTTTTAAGGTATTCTAATGTTTTTTTTTTTTTAATTGTGCTAGGTCGTGATTCAGGGAAATGATGACATTGCAAACAGAGCAATAGACCTTCTTAAAGAGATCTATACTAATCTTGGTCCAAGGTTACAAGTTAATCAGGTAAGAAAAAGCAACAAGAAAACTGGAATATAATAGAAAAATAGTCTTAAAGAATCAGTTTAGTGGGATTTTTATAGTTGAAAGAGTTGAAAACAGAAAATAGTTTTCATGTTTTGCAGGGTGAGTCCAACCATCAGGTTCTGGGCAGATGCAGAACTCAAGTTTTTTCTCATATTTGCAGACTGAACTCTCATTAATTATTCATACTAAGTTCATTTGCTGTATTTGCTCTTTCTACTCAGAAAACAGTTAATGTTATATGAGGAAAGCTTTTTGTTGAACTTTGAGTTGTGGCACTTAGTCATAGGAGTGTGTTCAGTGGCTTGATCTGTGGGGTGTTCTCAGAAGCTAACGTAATCTCTTTTCTCTCTCGTGTCCCTTTCAAAGGGTCACTGAGTTTCCTTGACCCAAATGGTCAAGCTGAGGTCTAGCAAATCAGATATTATCTCACTGCATTAATATTTGCTGGGAGCTATGGTTCAGTGGACAGAGAAGAAATACTGGGTTTCTGTAAGGTCAGAGGAAGGGATGTCATCCACAGGGTCCTTGACAGGCTTGAGAAGTGGGCCCTTAAGAACCTCGTGAAGTTCAGCAAAGCCAAGTGCAAGGTCCTGCAGCTGGGTTGGGGCAATCCCTGGCACAAATACAGGTGGGGGAATCAAGAGCAGCCCTGTGGAGAAGGACTTGGGGGTGTTGGTAGATGAGAAGCCCAACCTGACCTGTTAATGTGCACTGGCAGCCCAGAGAGCCACTCGTGCCCTGGGCTCCATCAACAGCAGTGTGATCAAGGGGCTGGAGCACCTCTGCTGTGAAAACGTGGAGAAGACTTTCAGACCATAGAGCAGCCTTCCAGTACCTAAAGGGGGCTGCAAGAAAGCTAGAGAGGGACTTTTGACAAGGGCATGTAGTGACAGGACAAGGGGGAATGGCTTTAAACTGAAAGAGGGTAGGTTTCAGTTGGATATTAGGAAGAAATAATTTCCTTAGAGGGTATTGTCAGTGGAACAGGTTGCCAGAGGAGCTGTGGATGTTCCACAGCTGGAAGTGTTCAAGGCCAGGTTGGATGGGGCTCTGAGCATCCTGGTCTAGTGGAAGATGCCTCCTTGCCTATGGCACAGAGGTTGGAACTGGATGATCTTTAAGCCCCTTCCAACTCAAACTATTCTTTAATTATGTGACTGCACAAATTTAGTGGAGGAATATTGTCCTTGGGACAATCTCCAATTGATAACTTGCCAGGTGTATTTCTTAAAATTCCATCTACTTGTCTTCAATAACACTTTCATAGACTTCAGAGCTGCTAGTCTGCCAGATCCAGCACAGCTGCTCTAGGTGGTGAATTTACAGCCATTCAAGCTATATCTTACTGCAGTGGCAGATGGCTGGAGTCTTCTGTCTTGCTGTAGGTCTGGGCTTACTAAGCATGCATCGATCTGTCTATACACATGCTTAGCTCTGGCACTTCCAGAAGTGAATTTGAATTCACATGCACAGAAGAATTCTTTAACATAGTCTGAGAGAAAGAGAAAGTGAAAGTCCAGTTTAGTGTTCTGTGTCCAAACTTTCAGTTTTCCTATTTACATACAAGTGTGCACTGTAAAGTTACAGCTGCTGATGACATGAGATTTTTGAAGTGCACACTGAATTAAAACTATTTATTGATGGGAGTTGTGGAATAAAACAGCTTTATTGATTAACTTACCTGTTTTGGTTTGGGGGATTTTTTTTCCTCTACCATTGGGTTATCCTTCTGAAAAGATGGTTTTTATTATGTCTTGTAATTGCACCACTTTCTTAATGTAATTAGGTAGTGATTCATGAAGACTTCATTCAGTCCTGTTTCGATCGTCTAAAAGCCTCCTATGATACTTTATGTGTGTTGGATGGAGATAAAGACAGTATCAATTGTGCAAGACAAGAAGCAATAAGGATGGTGAGAGTGTTGACTGTTTTAAGAGAGTATATAAACGAATGTGACAGTGATTACCACGAAGAGAGAACTATTCTACCTATGTCAAGGTATGTGTGAATAAGCAGTATTGTGATTTTGATTTCTGTTAAACTAAATTAGTACTAATATCCTTGTGATTTTTACATTCTGGAGACTTTCTATTCGGGAAATGGTTTCACAGCTTTTCAAAATTCCCATTTCTTTGCTAATACATGAAACTGTATTTAAAAAAAAAATTTAAAAGATCAGGCAAATACAGGTATATATTAAAGGGATGGCAGACCTAAGAATAAACTTCGTGTTTTTTCTGTAACTAGCACAATGTACCTTGAGGCTCAGTTGTTTTGGATATAGTTCTTTATTTCAGATAATTTCTTAAAAGCAGTGCTATTCCTTACATTAGCATGGCCAAAGCTTTTTTGTTTTTCATAGTTAATTATACAAAAACCTGTTGTAAATGTATCTCTTCACCTTCCAGAGTTGTTTACAGAGATCTTGATCTTACTTTGCAAGATTAATTTTTAAATTATCTCTAAGGGAAATACTCTCTAAGTTCCTTATAAGAAGGGGAAGAAGAAAACAGTACTTTGAAGTGTATTTATTTTCTGTGTACCTTCACTCTGTTTGTACTTGTCCCTGAGTCAAAACTTAGCTTAAATCCTATCTGTCTCTATAGATTTATGATGCAACTAACATATTGTTAAACATGGTGATGGTTTCTCATCCACTTATTTTAAACGCCCTTTTTGTCAAGAAAATTGAAGGAATTGCTGTTTCCTCATGGTGTGTCAGTAATTTGCAGTGTTCCTACAGCTTTTTTATTGTATATGTTGATTGATTGATTGATTAGTCCTAGTGAAGTTCTCTTGTTGATTGTGGGCACATCTTTTTTTATATGGACTGCTTATTAGATTAGACTAATCTTTCACAGGCCTTATTAGCAAGGAGCTTTATGAGGAGTTTTTGCCTTTTGTTGCATGAGATTAGTTTATCTGGGCATGTCTTTCCTAATGAGCTCCCTGCCATTGTAGGGAGTGTGATCACTGCTAATGTGAAACCATTTCTTCCTTTTTTGACCACTTTTTTAAAGGATTGTGATTTTAAAAACTGGAATTCTAATATAAAACTGGTAGCAGCTTTTGACAGAGGGCATTAAGGCTCAGCACCCTGATGGCTTTTTCTGATCTTGGTGTGTTTAAAGCTGAGCTGCGTTGCTAAAAGAGCAAAACATTGTTGCCAGTCTTGTTGAGCATTGTTCACACATTTTGATCAGGAAGTTACAATACAGAGAAAAGATCTCAGACTTTATAAGAGACTTCGAGAATTTCTGTCAGTGTTCCTAACCTGACTGTAGATTTGACTATCTGATTAATGCACTTGTGCTGAGAGAAAGATTGAAAGATTCTGTGTATGTTGGTGCCATACTTGTTAAGGCTTTGACAAAATCTTACGCTGGAAAATACCACATAAAGATTTGACGTTGAAGTACCTGCAACAAAAATTGCAGCAGGGAAAAGAATTTATTTCATGAGGGCAAAAGTAACTTTTCCTGGTTTGTTTATTTTCAGAGCTTTCCGTGGTAAACATATCACACTTGTAGTTCGTTTTCCAAACCAAGGCCGGCAGGTGGAAGATTTGGATATTTGGTCTCACACAAACGACACGATTGGCCAAGTGCGGCGTTGCATCCTCAATCGCATTAAAGCCAACAGTGCACACACAAAAGTGGAGCTGTTCATTGGGGGTGAGCTGGTAGATCCTGCAGATGACAGAAAATTAATTGGGCAGCTGAATCTCAAGGATAAAACGGTAAGTGTTGCAGGCTATGTATTTACATCAATTCAGATCTTGTTTCCCTTTTTTAAATGATTGAAAAATACCATGCATGAGATCATTTATTTTTGTGAAATAGTTCCATTCTTCCTGCTTATATTATGCCATTAACATTATATCAGATGGTTATTTGGTAAAGAATCTTAAATTTTGCAGAGTATTAAAACTATGATTGTGTTTTTCAGCTAATTACAGCTAAGCTTACACAGATAAATTCTAATATGCCCTCAAGTCCAGATAGTTCTTCTGACTCTTCAACTGGTTCTCCGGGCAACCACGGCAATCACTACAGTGATGGTCCAAATCCAGAAGTTGAAAGCTGTTTGCCTGGAGTGGTAAGCATTTTCTGAAATTAACAGTTCAAACGTGTTTTTCCTTACAATTTGTCTTTGGCTAACAATTTTTATGTTTTTTTTTTTAATTTGCTTATTTTAAGATCATGTCACTGCATCCTCGATACATCTCTTTTCTTTGGCAAGTTGCAGACTTGGGCAGTAGTCTAAATATGCCACCTCTTAGAGATGGAGCTCGTGTTCTTATGAAGCTCATGCCACCAGGTGAAACTTAACTTTATCCTTTTTTTTAATCTTGTAATATCCTGTATAATAATTTCTCACCTGATATATAAAAATTAAGATATGGGAGTATTTTCTACTTTCTGGTAATTTTTTGGTTCAGTAATTCATTACTGTTATCCTAATTAGGACTGTAAAAGATTTCCCAAATAGTTATTTCTTGTCTGGTACATAAAGTTGCATAGTTTGCAGTTGGTGCTGTGGCTCTGTGCCACAGTACAGGGAAAATGGGGGGAAGCACTGTATTTTAAAGTGATTTTGTGGCACTGCTTTAACAGGATCAGTTTTCACTGTAATAATCATTGCAGAACACTCTATAGTCTGGTTTTGTCCATAGGTTTTTGCAACTGTTCTGATACACATAAAATTTTTCAGATTTATAATTGTAAATAGTATTGGCTTGTTGTGGAGTAGTTTTGTTGCAAAATGCTTATAAGTTGTATTTTTATTGCAGATAACACTACGGTCGAGAAACTAAGAGCAATTTGTTTGGATCATGCAAAGCTTGGGGAAAGCAGCCTTAGTCCATCCCTTGATTCTCTATTCTTTGGTCCTTCTGCCTCACAAGTGCTGTACCTAACAGAGGTTTGTGATGCTTTGCATGTTCGTCAAAAATTTTCAGTTCGCTCTGTGGCAATCCTCTCTGTAACATTATCAAAGCCTAAGATCACATGGTTTGAAATTGACAACTGAAAATATTTAACAATTTACTGGAATAAACATGTGTATGGCCAGTGCTGTCAAAGCATTGCTTATGTAGTATTGCTGCATGTTCTGATGTTCAGTCATCTGTATCCAAGCTGGTGCATTTCCATTCGTTAACTCTGTATTTTGTTCTACAGGTAGTTTATGCCTTGTTAATGCCTGCTAGTGCACCTCTGGGAGAAGATGCCAGTGACTTCCAATACAACTTCTTGAAAAGTGGTGGTTTGCCTCTTGTGTTGAGCATGCTGACCAGAAATAACTTCCTGCCAAATGCAGATATGGAAACTCGAAGGGGTGCCTACCTTAATGCTCTAAAAATAGCCAAATTGTTGCTAACAGCAATTGGATATGGCCATGTTCGAGCTGTGGCAGAAGCTTGTCAGCCAGTTGTGGAAGGCACAAGTACAATTTCACCGGTAATATAAATCTTCCTTGTTGCAAATAGCAATGTGCTCTGTGTTTTATAATGTCTGCAGCAGCATCTCTTTACTCTTCATTGAAAATCTCTTCTGTCAGTGCGTTGCATGTCAAGAACTCACAGTACTTTGAGATAACGTTGTCTTGCAATTCTAAAAGATCAGCTTACTAAACAAATCCTATTTCTTGGCGACTGTAAAAAGTTACGTGTGAGGTGCACTTGCTCTGTATGTGATTTTTCAATGGTTTGCATGATTGTCAGTACAGGTAACTTCTCATTTTTAGCTATATTTATCCTTCTGGACGAAACGTCCAGCACACATCATGTGATGGGTAAGCAACTGGCTCATGGGTTGGGCACAAAGGGTTACAGTGAATGGGGTGACATCAGACTGGTGACTGTCACTAGGGGTGTTCTGCAGGGCTCCATCCTCAGCCCTGAGCTCTTCAACATCTTCATAAATGACTTGGATGCAGGACTGAAAGGGATGCTGAGCAAGTTTGCAGATGATACAAAATGGAGAGGAGCTGTTGATTCTCCCTGGAGGGCAGGGAGGCCCTGCACAGAGACCTCAACAAATGAGAGGGCTGGGCAATCACCAGCCATGTGGAGCTCAACAAGGGAAAGTGCTGGATCCTGCACCTGGGATGGAGAAACCCTGGATGTATGGACAGACTCAGGAATGAGATGCTGGAAAACAGTGACACAGGAAAGGGCCTGGGCATGCTGCTTGAAGGCCAGCGGAATATGAGCCAGCAGTGCCCTGGCAGCTAGGAGGGACATCCCTGTCCTGGGGGGCATCAGGCACAGCATTGCCAGCTGGGCAAGGGAGAGGATTGTCCTGGTCTGCTCTGAGCTGGGGTGGCCTCACCTCGAGTGCTGGGGGAGTTTTGGGTGCCACAGTATAAGAAAGACCTTAAACTATTCGAGTGTCCAAAGGAGGCCATGAGGATGGTGAAGGCCTTGAGGGGAAGCTGTATGAGGAGCAGCTGAGGGCACTTGGTCTGTTCAGCCTGGAAAAGAGGAGAGCCTGAGGGGAGACCTCAGTGCAGTCACAACTTCCTGGTGAGGGGAGGAGGAGGGGCAGACACTGATCTCTGCTCTGTGGTAACAGTGACAGGACCCAAGGGAGTAGCCTGAAGTTTTGTCAGGGGAGGTTTAGGTTGCATATTAGTAAAAGGGACTTCCCCTAGAGGGTGTTTGGGCACTGAACAGCTCCCCAGGGCAGTGGTCACAGCACCAGCCTTACAGAGCTCAAGGAGAGTTTGGACAATGCTCTCAGGGACATGGTGTGACTCCTGGGGATGGTGCTGGTGCAGTGCCAGGAGTGGTACTCAGTGATCCTTGTAGGTCCCTTCCAACTCAGCATATTCTGTGATAAATGTGAATTCCCGATTTGTGAGGTTCCATCCCAAATAGTTGCTTCATCTATCAGCTTGTACTCAAGATTACACAGGGAGCCTCACTTCCGAGCACTTAATTCCACGATATTGACTAAGATCCATCTCTGAAGCAGAGAAGTACATTCCCTTTAAATCTCAATAAGAAATACCTCTTCTGGTTAGCTGCATCTCTTGGTAGATACATAATTAATTCTTTTTCAAGTAAATAAAAACTCTTACTGATTACAAAGAGGGGAAGATCCCTTTTCATGTCTCATGTTAGAGTATAATAGGAACATATTAAGGCAGAAATGTTTGCCACCCTATCTTTCGTCTGTTTAAAATGAGGAAGTTTTGCTGCCCTATTTTCTTAAAACAGTTTTTCAAAGGGCAGTTTGGAACACACATAACATCACGTGAGTCTTGAAGTATTGTTTGAAACAGACTTATGCTTACCTCTTAGGAGGTAGTATCATTTGTCCAGGAGTGCTGACTTTCACTACTTAAAATTGCAAACATCTGATTTAATAAAAACTGATTTCTTGGAAAAAAACAACATTATTCTTGCTGTCACCATCATCCTCTTTGAAGGACTTTGGTATTTTTTATTCCCCTGGGATGCAGGTGAGATTTGTGAAAACCTTTCATCTCTCTTACCTAAAGCATAAGTACCAAAGCATTATTTTCTGTCTTGGCTTTCCATCAGTATTTAAGAGAAAGAAGCAACCACGGTTATGTGTCTGTAGTTATTGGTCTTTTGCTGTCACTAGTATCTTTAAAATTTTTACTCTCTTCCTTGTTTGCATAGAAGGTTGAATTAATAATACTGTTAAAGGTGGTGTTCTGGTACACAGAACCTGATTTGCCCCATGTATATTGCTGTTGATCACTTTTAATAGCTTCCAGTAGCTAATTGACTGTGGAAGCTCTGTTAGTCTTCAGTAGAGGTTCTGTAACTTTGCTCCCTGAATCAAGTGTCTTAATGAAACTGACAGAACAAGGGATGTGACCAACACCAGACTTTCACAGCAACCTCACAGTGTGTCTTCTGAGCAGCATTTGAGATGGGTTATTTGAATGAAGTGGTACAGGAAAATAAAAAACCACTTTTTTTTTAAACTTGTAACCTCAGCATACTATCTTTTGTTTGTCTGTGAGAAGGAAACAACCATTTCAGATTTGAACTGTCAAAGCTATGAAGCTCTCTTAGACTAAGGAGAGAGGGATCTATGCTCAAACCAGTACAGAAAAGATAAAAACTTGTCTTGCTGTTTCTGTTTTGAAAATATTATAAAAACCAGGAGGGATGATTTAGAACAGAATTCTTCAAGAGTAACCTAACTCAAATGTTTATAATGTACTTCAGTATAATAAAAACTGCAACCATATTCTGTCTGGACACTGTGACCTAATCCAGAGGGAGACCTGGTGTTTTACCACACCACCAAACCTTTTCTTTCCCACATCAGCTGAAAGGGAAGGAAGCATTCTAACAGAAAAAAATCTGTTAACTTGAAATAAACTGATCAGTAAACAAGCCCCAGACCTATCAAGTTTTGAACAAGTGCCTTTCCTCTTTAACTGCTTGTACTCTGTGATCATACCCTGCAGCATAGTGTCTTCAGATGTGATGGTATCTGTTGAAAATGAGGAGGTTTATTTATGTTGGCATTTGCACTGAGTAGTTTTCCTTCCAAGATCTTACCTACTTCTACCAGACCTTTCCAAGTAACTTTAGATCTTCATATCTTTTTGCTTTTTTTTTCCCATGTAAAAGTAAGTATGAGAAATACTTTCTTCCAGATAAACCAGGCTACGCATGACCAGGCAGTGGTGCTACAAAATGCCCTACAAAACATTCCTAATCCAACATCAGAATGCATGCTGAGAAATGTAGCAATACGTCTTGCACAGCAGATATCTGATGAGGTTGGTGAATTCCTTTCTGTATCACCTTTTTCCTTGTCGCATCTTTTCTATTTTCTTAATTCTTAAATTTGTTGCTTTGTAAGACATGGGTTTTCCTTTTAAAGTGTTTTAGGTAATCATCATATGAAAGATAAAATTCTCCAATCATTGCCAGAGTATCTTTTTATATTGAAGATGCATTAATGATACAAATGAAAACCTCAGTAAGGCTAAAGAACGCTTTACAAACATAATGGTCTTCTCTGTATGGTGTGGCCAAAGCCCATTTGGATCTGGAATCATGAGTCATGTTAGTGAACAAGTTAGTGAATTCAGCTGAATTCAGCAGGAGCTAGAGTATCAACTGCTTTAACTTCCTCTTCCATGTGCATGGGGATCCCCCAGTTTCCAGAGTGCAAAACTATCTCCAAAACATTTCTGAGATACCTAGGTAGAAGATGTTATCATATTATCATCTCAGTGTTGACAAGTGCACTATCGCAGACAAAGGGCAGTGTCTAAAGAAAGCACACTGTGCTGCACTGAAAGACTGAGCCATCTGCCTTCCATCAGTGGTGGTTTTGCATCTGTAGGTGTAAAATCAGCCAATTGAACTCTGATTTAATTAAATTTCTTCCATAGAAGAAATGTCTTTTGAGGTGAGATGTGAGGAAAGGATTTTTTAATTCTGCCTTTGTCTTTCTTAGAGGCCTGATAATAAATAAATTTTTTTTCTTTCACCAAGCACATCAAAGCAAACAAAATCTGAATGTCTTTAACAGTATTGCTGTGGAAGTTTTGTCTGTAATTTTCTGAAATTATGAGTACTGTTTTAGATCTGAATTTCATATGTATTGTAGTGTGCCTTTGAAAGGTTTTCCTTTTCATGTTTTGATGGTCAAAGACTCTTCAGTGGATCTCACAATTTAAAAAAAATTAATCTGACATAGTTTCCATAGACCAGAGAGAAGACTAGCATGGAGAGGAATCATTCACCTTTTAAAAAATTGTTGATACTTAAAGATTCTAAAACTACAGTGAGATTTTAAAGAAGGGCTCTTTTTGTTGTGATGCTGTTGCTGTATGGTTACTTTGCTTGTGACAAAGATGAAATGCCTTTTATATTGCTTGTAACTAGTGCTAATGTCCATATCAGTACAAGAATGCACATTGTTCAGGTTTCCTGATGCAGATACCTCACTAGCTCAGCTTCTTAGAGTCCCCTTTTTATTGTCTGAGCATTAGAAAAATGAAACTTGAAATCCTGGAGAACTGTCTGCCATCTGCTTTTAGAGATTACCTGGTTTTTGGACAACTCTGTTTTGAATATAGACTTCAGATAAGTTTGGTAGTTTTTTGGAGGTTGATGTGAGCTATAAATAATAGCAGTTGTAGTATGTTTTGTAATGTGTGTATATGAGTAGAAACTACTGGATGTTAACACAGACCATGCACAAAATACTGAAGAGTGACTCTGCATTCATTAGATACCTGAGCTCTGTTCTTATTCATGTTCAACCCTGTGTCTTGAACATAAAGCAATCCGTTTATATAATGATCACATACTTGATAAGCATCACTTTGTCAAGCTGGCTATCAGCTAGCATAGCATGGGGAGAAATCCTAAAATAAGTTCAACTTTTTACATTGCTTAAGAGGCTGGCTGCCTTACAGATCAATGCTTGGTGCTTTCTTGGGCTTTTTTCCTGAATAAAAAATATTGTAGCCTTGAAGTTTCTGCTGAGCCTTAGAATCAGAGTTGCATACATCCTACTTTCTATTAAAAAATAAAATTTTACATAAGTGAAGTATAAATACTCTTGAAGATATGTCATCTCTTTTCTATTTAAGGAAAAATTCTGTCTTGTAACATTTTAAGTCTTAAATTTTCTATGAAATATATTTGTGGAAATTTAGAATCCATTGTAATGTTATTTGCAGCTGCATTTTAATGTTGCTTTAGTTAATTTCTCCTTTATTTTCAGGCTTCAAAATACATCCCTGATATCTGTGTTATCAGGGCAGTACAAAAAATTGTTTGGGCATCAGGCTGTGGGTCAGTTCAGCTAGTTTTCAGCTCAAATGAAGAAATTAGTAAAATCTATGAAAAGGTAAGAATTCCTGAGCAACTGCTTTTCTGTATAACTGTTTGTTTGTTTACAAAATGGAATATTGACCTGGTCAGGCTTAGAGTGTGATGAACTTTTAGGTGGATATGATGATGTATTTCAGAATCTAGTACATGTAATTGTTGTACTACAGCTTAATTTTCTATTCCAAATTCCGTTTCTCAGTAACTGTTGAATTGTAACTTGAATCTGGTGTCAGTTCAAAAATGCACCAGTTCTGTAAGCTGCTGTAACATGATTTCAGCCCAGTTAGATTCTGCATCTAAATAAGGAGTAAGCATTTCCTGCAATGCTAATTTTTCTTCTAGTCTTCAGACTTAAAAGGTCTATTCTACAGAAGTGATTCAAAGCATATGTGCAGTCTAGAATGAGAAGAGCAAAGTGATGTGAGCAACATTGGAAAAAAAAGATAAAATTGTTAATTCTATATGGGTTTTTTTCTTTTATTCATGGTTTCACTTGTGGTTTACACAAATATGTTGGAGTTGGGAGTTCTATATCAGTACATTATCACACTAGTTAAAATAATGTTCCTTACGCTATAGGAAATAATAATCTGAATTTTGGCGGTGATTTTTAAAAAAGCATTTTCCTTTTTTTGTCCTATAAAATCAGATTTAGTATTCATCAATACTTGCCTGAGAGTAAAAGGAAAAAGAATATGTAGGGAGGCTTAGTATTTGGTATATTCATTGTTGTGCTTAAATGATCAATTGAAAAAAGGATATTTACTTCAGCAAAATGCAACACCTCTCCATTAGCTTTCGTAGTCTTATAATGGAATCTGCATCTATTGCTGTGAGCATGACTTCTTCATGAAATAAATTAGGTTTTGGGGTTTTTTTGTGGGTGATACTTGCATATAAAATATGGTTTAGTTAGTGTGACAGTCCAGGTACACAAAAATAAGCTCCTGTATCTATGCATATGAAGTTTTGAGAGCAGTAGTGCACTAGAGAAAATCTGCCTAAAAGAAAATAGACGTAAATGTTCTCTATTAACATTTTTCTGGGTAAAAATTGTATGGTTAAGCTCTGTAAAAAGACTTTGAAAACAACTGAAGTTTTAGAAGAGGTGAAATTTAAGCAGTGCATTATCAGTCATCCTTCAAAGGATTTTGTGGGTTTTTTGTTTGTTGGGGGTTATTTTTTATTCTTATTGACACCTATATGGACATTTATATTAAATGGTAGCTGCATTTGGTTTATGCTATACAAAAGGGAAATAAAAATTTAAGAGGAAAAATTGGAAATTCAAAAGAGGAAGGAATTGCAGAAGTAATAAGAAGGGGAATTAAAGTACCCTTTGTTAATATAACATTAAAAGAGAGGAGGGTATCCCAGAAACAGAGGAACATCATGGGAGAAAAGACACAGTTCAAAAGAGCTGTGTCTGGTTATAGATAAAGGAAGCAATTTATATGATGGCTTTACAAAGATTGAATATAATGATGTACGGAACCCCCAGCTCTGGGTGCCCCAGTGCAGGGAAGTACTTCATTGAGTGGAAAATGCACTTTGCCTTTCTCCTGGGTCCCTGCAGCTGTGCAGAAATACAACTTTCCTTTCTAACCAGTGCAGAGCAGGTGAAGTTCTGGACTTGCTGAAGGGATTCTGCATTTGCTTTCTGATCTCGAGTTGTGTCAGAACTGCCACATCCTCCCACTGCAGTGCAGTGACTGCCTCTGATTTTTTAGTTGTTGTGCATAGACAAAATAGTGTTTGTTGCCAGAGTCAGGCATATTTTGGCCTGTTCACAATTAGTTCTCTCCTCTGCATTGTAATCCCTTCTTTCTGCCTAATTAATCTTGATACCTTTCCACATACTAAACAAATATTAAATGCCTCTAGCTAATGTGGCTAACCTGCACTCATGATTTGTAAATGATGAATTGAGACCTTTTCACATTCAATTTTTTCAGAACTTCTTGAAGTTAATTACTTTCAGATGGAGGAGAGGACTTGACATTATTCTCAAAGTATTTATTTTGAAAAAATACATCAATATCAGCTCACATGATTGAAGTGTTTAGCTGAAGAAGTAACCTGTGCACCAATTAGCAGAAATAATATTTTCTATTTCAAAAACCACCACAGCAGCTATGTTTAAAACTTGAACAGCTCTTTCGTGTTTCTGAAAAATAGCAATGATAAATTCTAACAGTATTAAAAAGCTTTTGGTCAAATAAATTGTGAGTGTCAAAGCCTTATAAAATGGGATTGATTAATTATACAGCACTGTAGCCTTTCTCTGTTAAAGCAGTAACAGTTTTCCAAGCTTTAAACTTCATGTTTTGAGTAAAAAAAAAACAAAACAAATCCCAAACAAACAAAACCTGAGATGCAAACCCAACAAAGAACTCCCAACAGTACTAACTGATGTAACTTCTGCCTACAAGCTTCCTATTTAACTTCTGTCTCCTAAAGTTCACGCTTGGAATCCTCCTTTGAGAAGTACAGCACTGGAAGTTCAAGTCATCCCACATAGTGCTTTGGCTCGGATCTGAATGCAGTCCATAAAATACTTGGCACTGATAATCACTTAGTATACAAAGCTGTGGTTTGTGTTTGTATTAAGTGATATACCTTGGAGCCAGTTTGGTTTCTTGGGATTGTTTTCTGTACCCACTTTGTATACTCTTGTTTGTTTTCACAGACAAATGCAGGAAATGAACCAGACATGGAAGATGAACAAGTTTGCTGTGAAGCACTGGAGGTGATGACCCTGTGTTTTGCTTTGATTCCAACGGCACTGGATGCACTCAGTAAAGAGAAGGCGTGGCAGACGTTTATCATTGATTTACTATTGCACTGTCACAGCAAGTAAGTTTTGGTATTGGGTTTTTTTAAAATCACATCTACTATTTCACAATTCAAAATGAATATAAAGCCTAAATGCAGAGCAGTGGCTTCAGCCCACCTGAAATTGTAATGTGAAGTTTTGAGGTGGATGTTTTCAGAAGCCATCCAGGTGGAAAGTTGTTGTATGTTATTAAACTTGGTTGCCAGTGCTTTGATCTGTTACTGAAGAGTTAATTTTAGGCTTTAAGATACTGTTGTTCCATGAATATTTTAGCTTTTCTCTGAGAAAAGACAGAGATCAGAAATTAGTATGTTTTAAAGGCAGTCAGATTGTGGTGCTCTCAGATGAATGGGGTAGAATTTGAGCACTGTGTTTTGGGGGTTTTGACTTTTGTAGATAAGCAGGTTGAAAAGTCTTAGGTTTAAGAATATTTGCCTTAACAAAATGATGAATAGTATCATCAGAGCATCTTTTTACAGTTAACTCATTGCACATATTGGTGAAACTGTGGAGGGTTACCAGAAATACCACAAACTTTATTAGTTTGCAGCCTGTGGTACAGGGTGTTGAATTTTCAGTTTCACTGAAGCTTGCTTGTATCACTCATTGTATGGAAAAATAGTTCATACTGTCAGTGCAAGAAGCTACCACTGAGCTCTTTTCTCTCATATGCCTGTAAAACTTGTGTAATATATGATAACCCCACTTAGAAAGGTGTAACTGCTCATTGTTACATGATAGAATAGTATAAACATGAGTAGAAACAGAAGCTGCTTTGTAAATGAAGATGGTGAGGTTGAACTAAGCTGCTGAAAAGTTCCTCTTCTGAATTAATGTGAAAACAAAACAGTGTTTTCTGTGCAGAGAAAGTTTAGCAAATACCAGACAGAACTCTGGATATCCTTCCACAGCTATTGTTCTCTAATCTTCTATGCTCAATCAGAGAACAATGTGACAAAAAAATATGCATGCAAAAAATTATTTTTGGTGCACCATAAAAGTCAAGGAAGATTATCAAATTCACATCTCATAAATAGCATCTTTTCTAGAAAAGATCAGATGGATTGTTAGCTTGTTTTCCAGAGTTTGAGACTGGGACTTCTGTTTCGTCAGAGCATAACCATGCTACCTCTAAACTGAGAAGCAGAATGCAAAATGTTTAATACCAAATGCTAGAACAGTTCTTCCCCTCCAGGAGAATTGATTTTATAGTGGTGTCCCCTGAATGCAAGACTGGTTTAGTTAACTGTAGATGGCTGAACAGTTAGTCCTAAATAATCCTGGAGCCCAGAAGTATTCTGCTGATTTCTGCAAAGTGTTTGGTAGTCACACATATGTGGCCCAAATAAATAAAAATTCTTTGTGCTGGTGTAAAGCAGGGACACTTACACCCATTGAAGAGACTGTCTTCTCTTAACTAAACAGAAACCTTTGTCCTGGAGCACTGTGTAGGGCAGGATTCAGGTTGCCAGCCCTGAGGGAGGTGTTTGACCTCCAGCTGTTCCACCTGCTGAGTGTGAGTTCACTGTGCAGCTCATGTCCTCTGTCAACTCTGTGCCTGTCGTCATGTGTCTAAAACAGCATGAGATGCCTGTGGTTAGGCAGCTGCATCCCTCTCATGATTCCTTAAGAGCTCTTAGGTTGTTACAGCTTCACAAAAATATACTACTTGTGTTTAAACACTGCATACTCCTCAGAAACGTAACAGTGTGAGACATATGTTTGCTTGGTCACATTTGTCACTTCAGGAAAATATTGCCTTTATCTATTTCATTCTACCTTTAAGTACACAGACCTGAGGAGTGTCTATGTGATATGTCCCAAGCAGTTGAAGGATTGTATCTTAAAATAACTTTCTGTGAGATGTTCTACAAAAACATTGGCTCAGCAATCAGACCCCATAAAATGTCAGTTACTGTTAAGAACAAAAGAGACCAGCTCCGCCCCACAGTCTGCTGCAACTCAGAGCAGAGTAGGAGAACTTGGGAAGATCAGAGAAGGGTGACAAGGGAGATCAAAGCTCTGCAATGACTTCCATCTGAGGAGCAGCTGAATAGCTGGGGGCACTTCATACTGGAGGAGAGATGAATGGTGGGAGGAGAATACCACAGAGACCCTTAAAATCAGAACTAGCAAAGGAAGAACAAATGGAGAGCAGTGTTTCTTTGTATAAGACCTTCTTGAGCATAACATTTAAGCAGTGCAAACCTTCAGTTTGGAAATGGTTTGAGGGCTTCTTTCATGAACTTGTCCAGTATAAGGGCTGTGTGATACTGCTCTTGGTAGTCTTCCTGAACCACAGATTGTTAGAAGCTGAGAGAACATTCTGGCGAAGTGTCACTGCGTGATTCCTCCTTGAGCACTTGCCTTTGTGCATGGTACCAGAGATGGGGTGCTCAGCCAGTGCATCTTTGCTCTGACCTAAGGTCATTCTTATGTGTCTTTGAAACCACAGTTAGCCACACAGGAAAAAGCTCTGAAGGGAATAGTGTTCTTTCTTTGGTGTGCATTCCACCCTGACTTCATGGCACAAAACAAAGACAGCCACACCAAATACACACTGCAAAACTCAGTTTTTCATATGTTGAGATACTTTCATAAAATCATTCGTTCAGCATTCATTTGTAGTCTCTTCCCACACAGAGTTGTTCCTAACAGTTTTTACAAGGCATACTGCTCAGACAATTAATCTACAACTTGAAAAAATTTGGATTTGCCTTAAATATTTTTTTAACCTATGCTTATCCATTCCCGCATTGCTCCAGTGATTAGATTAAGTTCGGAGATGGAAAATTTCCTTTAATTATAGCCACTTGAATTTTCAGGAGGGTCATTGTCTCACATCTTACTAATGATAAATTTTGATTACTTCAGAGATACTCAGCAAACTGCTGCAGTGATACATAAAAGCAGTTTTACTGGGGTGGTTCTGCTTTGTCTTACCAGGTACAACTGATGCTTAGTTAGAAAAAAAACTTTTTTAGGGTTGCAAAGGTGTAGTGGTTAGGTGTTTCTAAGTTTCTTTTACCTTTAAATATTTGATTTGTGGAACAGGTATTGTAATGTAATTCATGCATCTGAAATTTCACTGCAAGGAGAAACAATATGATGGGTAGTGAATAATTAATCTATTCCCATTTCTTACAACATTATGTTCAGCTTTAGAAAAAGGCATTAAGCAGATAAACACAAATTTAATTAATGGCCTGTTTGGATAGGGAGATTGAATTTAATGTTTCTATTAAATTATTTCCAGAACTGTTCGTCAGATGGCACAGGAGCAATTCTTTTTAATGGCTACCAGGTGTTGCATGGGACAGAGACCTCTCCTTTTCTTCATTACCCTGCTGTTTACTGTTCTTGGGGTAAGTTTTCAGAGATAAAGTTTTCAGTATGGGAGTGTCTGTAAAAAGTAATAGGACAAAATGCCTGCAAGAAAAGACAAATTGTTATTAACAACAGTCACTAAAATATACTTTCCTTTTGACCTACAGGCAAACAGCACAGCTGATTTCCTTTTGAGCTAGATTAGGGGAAAAGGGACTCATTTGCATTTTCTGATAAGAACATGAATGTTAGGCTTTAATGTCTGCATTAGATCTTTGGTGATTGCTAACCTTTAAGTAAAAATCATTAGCAGGTTAGAGAAATAGCCTCAGTTAGTGCCTTCTACTGGTCCTGCCAGGGCTTTTCAGTTCCCCACTCTCATGGCTCTCTTGAACATTTGATAAAAAGTTTTGATTTGGTTTTCTTTTTCCCATTCAGGTACAGAAATTGTTACTAAAATAGTTGAGAAGTCATTCATTAACTGCTAAATACAATTGTAAACTTCTAAAAGGTTAAAAATTACCTTGCACTTGTTTTCTTTTATGTTTACTGACAGATTATGGGAAATGTGTTGGTGTTGTACTGTAAGTAGAAGCATGTATAAATTCTTGTTTGCTTTTGGTTTACATAGAGCACTGCAAGAGAGAGAGCTAAGCATTCTGGAGACTACTTCACCCTCTTAAGACATCTTCTTAACTATGCTTACAACAGTAATATTAATGTACCCAATGCTGAAGTTCTTCTCAACAATGAAATTGACTGGCTTAAGAGGATTAGGGTAAGTTTTGGAATCAATTTATTCATGATAATTAGCTTTTTGCCTTTTTGTTGTAAAGTACAGTTCTGAGCTTGCTTAATGTTTGCTATTTGGAGTATCCTAACTTTCTCTTAAATGGCAGGATGAAGTAAAAAGAACAGGAGAAACAGGTGTTGAAGAAACTATCTTAGAGGGTCACCTTGGAGTAACAAAAGAGTTGTTAGCATTCCAGACACCTGAGAAGAAATACCATATTGGTTGTGAAAAAGGAGGTGCTAATCTCATTAAAGTAAGTTCAAGTTTTTTGACATATGGAGGGGATTCTTTTGTCTTGGTTAGGTTTTCATCTTTTTGGAGGGGGAATGTTTGGAGTTTTCTTGTTGGTTGGTTTTACCTATAAATAAGTAAAAATAAGCTTCACATCTTGTGGTCTGTATCCATGAAAATGTTTTTTATTGTAGTTTAATATTTTCTTTAAAAACAATTTTTAAAATTACATATTTCATTCATAAAGTGTATTTAACATTCTCATTCTTACTGTATTCCAGTACTTGACAAATATCACACAATGATAGTGAGCTGGATACAGGATAGTCCTGTACAGAACTGCCATCTTTCATTACCCCTGTAATGTCTTTTCTGCAGATATTCTTAATTAGTGCTATTACTACTTATGGCAGGTTTCAACAAGTGCATGACATCTGAGCATCTCTTTATTTAGACATGTTTTCTCTGTACCTCTGATATTATAGAGCAGGAATGTTGGGTTTTCAGCACTAATGGATAAAGAGCTTTGTAGATAGTACTGGCTCTGGTAAAAAAGGAATTTTTTACCGGTCAAGAATAGTACAGACTTATTTTTAACTTTCAGTGAAGAGGTGGGTTTGCAGGGAACCACTTTAGAATAGAGTCCTTCTGTTCTAAATTTAAAAGTTCTTTATGGTGTTGGTCACAATTTTGACTCTAGTTTTTTTAAGTACCCTCTGGTTCTCAGACATTCGTTTATGTAATAACCCTCATTCTGTTTTAAAATAATGTGCATTTCTGTGGTAACATGTGATTTATTGTCTTTCTTTTTCAGGAGTTGATAGATGATTTCATCTTTCCAGCATCCAATGTTTATCTACAATACATGAGAAATGGAGAATTGCCTGCTGAGCAGGCCATACCAGTCTGTAGCTCACCAGCTACTATTAATGCTGGCTTTGAGCTCCTAGTTGCACTAGCAGTTGGATGTGTGCGAAATCTCAAACAGATAGTAGACACGTTGACTGAAATGTATTACATAGGTACAGCAATCACTAGTATGTAATACTTTTAATTATCTATTTTCGACTTTTTAATGTATATATCATGTATAGGTTTTGTTTATATTATTCACTGAACCAAATGCTAAGTTTTTTAGTTCATGGTTTGTTTGTGGCTGCTTTTAACATTGCAAAATCAGGCTGTCAAAATCTAGAAACATTTACCAGTGTTGCCTCTATTTGATTTTCTTTATGCGGTAAATGTACTGACTTGCATTCTATGGTTGCATCCAAATTCCAGCCCCAGTCACATGCACAGTCTGACCCTTCCCATCCCAATCTCTGACTACTCCCCTTTGTCCATACCAGCTCCCAGGAACCTCATTCTGTCTCTATCTTCTACTTCTGTCTCATTGTTTCAGGCTCTTCCTAACCAATCCCAGAGCCTCACCAGGTATCTTCAGCTTAGTTTTAGTGCCAGTCTCTTGGTTGCTCACCTGGTTTATCATCATTTTCCACACAGACACAGGTCCACTCTCCTGTTTCTCTTTAGTTCTGAACTCATTCTCTGCTTGTTGTAGTCCTTTTTCAGGGTCTGTTTTGGCCTTGTCTCAGCACACTTCTGCACTGAAAGAACTTTCTCTCTCTCACTGGAGAAAGATAGTAATGATTGCAATCTGTTCAAAAACTTGGAATTGTTAGAGCTTCGAAATCCAATAGTCAATTGAAACTTGGGCTAATTTTCACAAGGATGGCAAAAGGCTTATTTTTCACACAGAATATTGTCGTCATAAAAAGCATTTCTTAAAAATTATCAAGCAGGAGCGTATTTTCTCCAGCCCTAAAGGGACATTGAAACCATTCTGCTGCAACATTAACAGGGAAAAGGAAAAAAGAAAATAACCAACAAAAAGCAAGCAAAATCCAAACACCATCAAACCAAGCAAACCTAAGCTCACATGGTGAGAAAGGCTGGGAGAGTTTGGTTTGTTCAGCCTGGAGGAGAGAAGCCTCTGGGGGTGCCTTATTGTGACCTTCATTACTTAAACATGGCTTATAAGAAAGATGGAGAAAAACTTTTGTACCACGTTCTGTAGTTACAGGACAAGAGGCAATGATTTTAAACTGAGAGTAGATTTAGATTGGACTCAAGGAAGAAATTCTTTACTATGAGAATTCTGTGACACTAGAACAGATTGCCCAGTTGTGGACTTCGTATCCCTGGAAGTGTTCAAGGCCAGGCTGGATGGGGTCCTAAGCAACCTGGTCTAGTGGATGGTCCTGACCCATGGCAGGGGGTTGGATAAGATGATCTTTAAAGGTCCTTCCAACCCCAGGCCGTTGTGTGATTTGATATACTCTTCAAACTCACAGAGTTTAGCAGAACCATAAGCAACTAAAAATAGTAACTCAAAATGAGAATTGTCCACTTCCTCTCAGAGTGGCAGTGCTACTAGCTTGAGTGGTGCTATCAGTGAGTCATTTGAGGTTTTTCAATCTCTTCCTGTTCAGTTCCTTTTCAGATGAATAAATTAAAAGGACAGCTTTATGGTTTTCCCCTCTGCCTCATCCTTTTTTCTTCACCCTTTTCTATTGGGAAGTAGTGTGTTTCTTATCACCTCACAATTAGAAGGATTTCATGGCATTTCCTTCCACTCAAGTATTTGATAAGCACAATAGAACACCAGATCTCTGTGGTATGCAGACAGAAGAGATGTATGAACTGTGCATGCTCTGTGATTCATATACCAAATCTGCTTGTAAGCACGCATGCTCTCTTGTATCAGAATTTTTTTGTGTTAGAACTACAGAACAACAGGTTAGCATAGGAAACCTGTGATCATAAATGTTATCTGAAGACATGTGAGAGAGAAGACTCAGGAGGAAAAAATATATATCAAGCTATATAGATAGCATTTACTAAAGCTGTTTCCCGTCCAGGCAAGTAAAAGTGAGGCTAAAGTTAAGTACTGTAACTTTTTAAAGTATTATAAATTTTTGAGACTGTTATAATTTTTGAAAGGCTTATAAATTGTTTATATATTTTATATTCATTCTGCTGACTTCTTCAGCTAAGAAACTTGCTGGTATTGAGGAAAAACTTCTGTTATGCTATAGAAGAAAATGTTATAATTACTGATAGAACTGTCCTTCACAGAAGTTGTGTTAATTTTAGCAATTAAGTTTTCTGATGGAACATTTGTTTTTTATTATATTGCAGTGTGATACAGACTAACAATTATTTTATGCAACTGCACTTTGTACTGCTTTGATGTCCTCTTTATTTCATAACAAAATAGTTCCCTGACCACATTCTGCTGTTTTCTTTTAGCTTGTGAAGCTCTCACGGAATGGGAATATCTGCCTCCTGTTGGGCCTCGGCCGCCAAAGGGATTTGTGGGACTGAAAAATGCTGGTGCCACTTGTTACATGAATTCTGTCATTCAGCAGCTGTACATGATTCCAGCCATCAGGAATGGGATTCTTGCAATTGAAGGCACTGGCAGTGATGTAGATGATGACATGTCTGGGGATGAAAAGCAGGACAACGAGGTAAATTTAATTACATAGAATTATCTAATCTTTAAAATTGCTTTTTTTTTAATGAAAAGATTATAATAAATTTCAGTTGCTAATCAATCACTTTGATTTCCACTGATACCTGTGGGGAAAATAGAATAATATTTCTTACTTGAATAGGTTCACTGGCAGAGGGGCACTTCAGAAAATCCAGGTATAGCAGGGTTTGCAGAATTCCTCTTCTTGCGTTTGTACTGGAAAGCATTGTACCTTATTTCTGCCACCAGAACTCTGTTAATGCAAAGACAGTATTTGGGTTTTCAGCTGAGAGTATGAAACACCTTAGATTGTCAAATTAAACAAAGGATGCAACTAACTATGAGACAGCTACGTGTTAAAGCTAATTGCACAAATTTTCTTCTGCTTTTCAGAGCAACGTTGACCCACGAGATGATGTGTTTGGTTATCCACATCAGTATGAAGACAAGCCAGCACTGAGCAAAACTGAAGATAGAAAAGAGTACAATATTGGAGTTTTGAGGCATCTCCAAGTAATTTTTGGCCATTTAGCAGCTTCCAGGCTACAGTACTATGTACCAAGAGGGTTTTGGAAACAGTTCAGGTGAGTAGAAAATTGAGTGTTGATGTTTGTTCACTGGGTCACTGAAGTGCAACAAAACTAATCGTAGTAGAAAAAGTGGCAATGATGTGAAGTGTAAATTAGCAGAAGTTGTGCAGCTTTATCTCTATCTCCCTTTTCCCCATTCTGCAGAAGTCTGTTAATAAACCAGAGTCTACCGCAGGATGGTTATTTTGAATTGTAGCAGTTTTTGATATTGAGACTTTGCATTAAGTAAGAAGTTAAACACAAGAGCTTGTTTTAACTTACCAGGGAGTGTCATGGACAGAACAGGTTGTATAGTACATCCAAAACCAGTAACTTCACTCTTTAAGAAGGAGGGGTTAGTAGCTTGAATAGTACTTTTTTTTTTAAGAAATAAATTGTTGGAGAAGAAAACAAAAAATATTTGACAAAATGTACTTTCATTTTCAGACTTTGGGGTGAACCTGTAAATCTACGTGAACAACATGATGCTTTAGAATTTTTTAATTCCTTGGTGGACAGTTTAGATGAAGCTTTAAAAGCTTTGGGCCATCCAGCAATGTTAAGTAAAGTTTTAGGAGGGTCCTTTGCTGATCAGAAGATTTGTCAAGGATGCCCACATCGGTAAGTGCTGAAGATTTTTCTCATTTTTACAGAAAAACATGTGTTTGTATCCTTATTAAAGTAATTAGAGTCAAGAGTGGGATTTTTAGGTGAGGTTTTTTAAGCTAATGGATTTTGCTACTTTATTTTTTCTACAGCCGGAACATTAATTTGTCTACAAGTAGCTTGAAGTACTTTATCATTATTGCTTCTACTTGACAGTTTGTATGTGAAGCATTGTGTATTGATCAAGGCAGGAAAAGATTATGCTATTTCATGTTTAAAGTGAAAACAATTGTAGGGGCCAAATGCAGTGTAGAAAATTTTAATACCAACAATTTTAATGGGCAACAATTCCTGCTGTCTTTGTTTTTTCCATAGTGTGTGTTTAGAGATGAGCCGAGAAGGAATCTTCAGTTCCAATGAGTGAAACTGTTCATACTCATTATGTAACCTGTAATTAAGGGCAATTGTGTAGAAGATTTATCTTCTTCTTAAGACTTCTGCTGTATTAGTAGTTAACTTCAAATTTGTATTTGTAGTTAACTTCAAATGTGAATACTGAAATTCAGCTTTGTAGAAAGTATATAAAAAACGACCCATGCCAAATCAGACTTCAAGTCCATAGATCACTGTCCTGATGATGGTTATTAATGAAGCAATATAACTAGGCTTTGTAAAGTTGTAATTCCCTAGACTTTTTTATCTATCTCTCTTTTTGAGATGGATGGTTAAAATTGCATGCAAAACTCAGTATAGACTAACAATGAACTCTGATGAACTTGTTCTTTTTCAGCATTTGGCCTTTTTTTAATTACTGTGTTTAATTTCTATCACTGTCAGTTGGCCTTCTTACTTTTCAGATCATGGGTGATTCTTTAACAATACAGATCTCTGTACATTACCACTGCAAATTGTCTTTATTGTGGAAGCTGACCATTTCCTTTAGCCTTCAGTTAGCAATTAAAATACAGGAAAAAGTTACACAAATGGATTTTATTGTGGTAATCTTTTGATTTCAATAGAGCTGATGTATGAATAAGAAGAATTTGTAAAGTGAACATCGTAAGTTTCATGGGTTAAAATGAGTCACTAGAAGCGAGTTGAAATATTACAAGGTAAAATGATAGCACTGATTTTACTTTGTATGCAATGGGTAATTAAATGGCAGATCCAGATGAGAAGCAGTGTGAGTTACCATTCATTCTTGGTATTATGTACTATCTCAAAGTATTTTCTGTGTTTTTGGAACTCTACTGGATTTGCATAATTGTACTTACTAATAAAAATGTTGCCCTGATTGTAGCTTAGAGAGGAGAAAACTGATGGTAACTAAACTGGATTTGTATATGACAAATTAACAGCCTTTCTATATTTTGTAAGTTACTTAATGAATGAATGAGTATTGCTGTTGAAGTGTTTCTAAATATTTATTTATTCAGCCTTTGAATGCTTGATTGCATGTCAGGGAAACAAGCTCTTCAGGGTTACACTGGAATAGATGCTACTTTTTAAATTTATTTGTCACTTCTTTATCTTTAAAAACAAAAAGTTGTTTCTAGGATGTATCAACTGGTTGTCTCTCAAGCACTGCTGGTTCATTGCTAGAGATTTGTTTGTAGATTATATTTAGAACACAGTGTCAAAGCCAGTCATAAACATGCAAAGAGATTTTATGAAGATGGCAATTCAGGGTTTTTTAGATAGGAAATAAAAAGGCTTTTTGTTTGGTTTTTTGCTGAATTGACATCTGTTTTGAACTGTTGTCTTTAGGTGTGATACAGTATTTGTGTTTATCAGTCTGATTCCTGACCATAAAAATACAATGTGCAGATACTGTAGTGTAACTGTAGGAAAACTTCAGTAACAGTTGTAGCACGTGTAAAACAGAAAAAGTTAAACATATTCCTACCTTTCTCATACATTTACCTGTTCATTCCTAGATATGAATGTGAGGAATCCTTCACAACTCTGAATGTAGATATAAGGAATCACCAAAACCTCCTTGATTCTTTGGAACAGTACGTCAAAGGAGATTTATTGGAAGGTGCAAATGCATATCATTGTGAAAAATGCAACAAAAAGGTAATGATTCCTTATATAATAAATTTTTGTACAGCTGTGATATTATATCTGTACGAATTTCAATCTTAGTTCACGTTCAGGGGCGAAAAATCTTCCTTTCATTACTCAGTTTGGTATTTGGCAAGAGCATATGAATGGAAATTTGAAAGCTGGTAACTGTTCATGTTCTTTTTTAGGTGGATACAGTGAAACGCTTGCTGATTAAGAAGTTGCCTCCAGTTCTTGCAATCCAGTTGAAACGATTTGATTATGACTGGGAAAGGGAATGTGCAATCAAATTCAATGATTATTTTGAATTTCCACGAGAACTGGACATGGAGCCTTACACAGTGGCGGGTGTAGCAAAATTGGAAGGGGATGACGTGAATCCTGAAAATCAGATAATACAAAATGAGCAGTCGGAAAATGAACACTCTGGGAGCACAAAATACAGACTTGTGGGTGTACTTGTGCACAGTGGCCAGGCCAGCGGCGGACATTACTACTCTTACATTATCCAGAGGAATGGTGGAGATGGTGAGAAGAATCGGTGGTACAAATTTGATGATGGAGATGTGACAGAGTGTAAAATGGATGACGATGAAGAAATGAAAAATCAGTGTTTTGGGGGAGAATACATGGGCGAAGTGTTTGATCACATGATGAAGCGAATGTCCTACAGGCGCCAGAAGAGGTGGTGGAATGCTTACATTCTTTTTTATGAACGCATGGACACGATAGACAAAGACAATGAACTAATAAAATATATTTCAGAAATCGCTATCACCACTAAACCCCACCAGATTAAAATGCCCTCAGCCATCGAGCGAAGCGTGCGGAAGCAGAACGTGCAGTTCATGCACAATCGGATGCAGTACAGCCTGGAATATTTCCAGTTCATAAAGAAGTTACTTACTTGTAATAGTGTCTACCTAAATCCTCCTCCAGGTTAGTGTGATAGTGTGATAATGATGGATTCATTCCTTGCAAGAAGAGTTTTGGTTTATGTGGCTAAGGATTTATCTAGCCAGTGAAAATTGGGTGTGTCCTGCTTTGAATACTCTGTCCATCTGGACTTGTGCAGTTAAACACCTGCTGTTGAGTTGTTCGTCAGTGATAACTTGACAGAGTATTTAGCAAAAGATACTTTGATAAACTTATCAGCTATTACAGAGTTTGTGTACTAAATCAAGTTAAAATTCTTAAGTTTGAGGGCAGTTTTGCTGAAAACATCTCTAATGTGAGATGCTGAATTTGTGAAAATCAGACATGTTAGTCTCCAGGTCCCTGTGTTAAAGCTGACCTTTTCAATTGATACATTATAGAAGCTACAGGCTGTTTTGATCAAGTTTCTTCTAAAAGAAGAAAACAAAACTGTTTTGTCAGACAAAACAGTAACCTGAAATCAGTTAAATTATTAAAAGTTGTTTTTACTTTGTCTACATGTGAGTATTTTGATTTTTCTTTAGGACAAGATCATCTGTTGCCTGAAGCAGAAGAAATAACTATGATTAGTATTCAGCTTGCTGCTAGATTTCTCTTCACCACAGGATTTCATACAAAGAAAATAGTCCGTGGCCCTGCTAGTGATTGGTATTTTGTCTTTTAACAACAATTGTAATTTTGGAAGTTTGATGTCTGTTAAAAGGTCCCATTTAGATTCATGTGGCAATAGAAGGTGTATGTGGTCTGTCTCCTTTTCCCCTCTCCTCCAAATACATGGTGAAAGGTGTACATGAAAAAGGGGGGGGAAATATGAACAGAAAACAAGGAGAAGAAATTGAGCGTTAAAATAAGCTGCTGAGCTGAACAGCTTCAAATTTAATTTCCAAACAGAGCTTAGATCTGTCTTTTTGTCTGTCTTTTAAAAAGAATAAAAGAATGGAAGCTGTCACTAGCACAAAACTAACAGGTTATGTGTTCTGACAAATTCAGAATGGTTTTTATATTGTTTGAGTAGTTTTAAACAAAGCTCTTTACAACCCGTACTTGTATTCTGTTTGTCAAACATGTATACAGTCTCTGAGACACTGTTGGCAGTGTACTTTATCTACATTGCTATGGGGACTGTGATTCAAATCCACAGTGTGACAGAGTCCCATCTTACTCATTGTAGTCCTTAAGCTGGATTGTTCTCTGCTGGGGAGAGGACTGTGGGTTACTTCTGGTCAAATTGGAGAGAAAACCTAGTACTCATGGCCAATAGTTTATCAGCTGCTAGTAAGTAGTTGTGTAATACGTGGCAAATCTGTACCCCCAATAGCAACTTTCAGAGTAGCTTAAGTTACTCCTGTTATTTTAAGAGATCAAGAAGAGTAAATACTCCTGCTGGAAGGACAGAGTAGTGCAAGATCCTCTCTGAAACAGATATTTTAGTCTTTGGGTATTGGTGTTTCATTCTGTGAGGTTTTTTAAGATCTGTGAATGAGACTGTAAATTCCTGTTAAGTTACATATTTGGTTATGTGTTGTGTACACAGCTTATGAAATCCACTTGTGTCCTCTGCTGCTTACCCTCTTTCCCAGTTCCAGTACAGAGAAGAATGGTGGCTCTTGAAATAAGACCTGCTTTGAGGAGTAGCTAGGGGGTGTAATGCTGTCTTAATTCTTACAGGTGATAGAAATAAAATGCTACAGTTAAGTTTTTAATTGAAGGATATCTTTCATTTGTGATTGCTCATGAGAGCATCACTATAGGAACTACATATTATCTGATTAGAATCATTTTGTGAACACAGATTTGGGGGTCGCCTTTAACACATACTTTCTTCAAACTCTGCAAAAGAACATGTCTGCCAAAATTCAGTAGCATCTGCATTTGGTCATTATCGTGTCATCTCCTGTTTCAGGTATGATGCACTCTGCATCCTCCTCCGTCACAGCAAGAATGTACGCTTTTGGTTTGCACACAACGTCCTTTTTAATGTTTCAAACCGCTTCTCTGAGTATCTCCTGGAATGCCCCAGTGCAGAAGTGAGGGGTGCATTTGCAAAACTTATAGTATTTATTGCACATTTTTCATTGCAAGACGGACCATGTCAATCACCTTTTGCCTCTCCTGGACCTTCCAGTCAGGTATCTAATTTTCTAGTGAAGAGCTTTTGGAACTTACTCTAACTTCCTCATTATAAGTGTTTAGTGTAAATTCTGGAGTAGATGCATCAGTGTTGGCTGGAAAGCTGTACAGCCCATTTTGCACTACAAAACAGGATGTAACTGAAACAGTTAGACAGTTGCTGTCAGAGGGGTTCGGTTTCCCCTCATTTGTAAGTCTCTTTGAAGGCCTAGTGAGAGCTTTGAGCTGGGAGTGTGAAATCTGCAAAATAGAAGCAGTGGCTGTTTTAATGAAGTAATGCCTAGGGAAGCAAATCCTTGTTTTTACTTAGAAGTTCAAAACAAACAAGCCACCACAAAGAAACAAACACTAATCTGAAAACTTGCAGGAGTTCCCTAAGTTTTCATCCCCTGTGTCTTGCAACAGTGAAATTGTCAAAAATTGTAAGTTAGTGTAGGAGTAGAAAGTGAATTGCCTAATTTTACACACCTAGAGCTGGCAAAAAAAAATAGGCGTACCTCTTATTGTAATACTTGTGATAACAGTTTTCTTGTTTGGATTCTGTTAAAAAAGATCGACCTTTTTGAGTCTTTGCTTTGTCATGTTTTTAATGTCTGGAGTAAGACACTTTTTGCTTACAAGGTTCCACTTACCTTCTCAGAATGTTTTCAGTACTATGTCCAGCAAAAGAATTTGTGTTAAATTTAGGCTACACAGGCTCAGGAAGTGTTTTGTATTGTGAGGTATTTGAGATACACCTGTAGAGGTGATTTGGTTGTCTTAGGCTACAGAGTTAAGAGTGGAATTGCATATGTGTTTCTTGAGTATTTAAGCCTATCTGCTGTTGGAAAAAAAGCCCATTTAAAAGTTTCTATATCTGCATCATTTCTTGGGCTTACACAGTACTGAGGGATGGGAGTCTCACTCCCTGTCTGTCTGTCTGTGTCTTTTTCTCTCTGTGAGACACAGAGGGCTGACCAGCTGCTTGTACTTTGGAGCTTGTATGAATCCCATACCTTTTAACCAGTTCTGTTTTCTATCATAGTAAAAATTATAAGCTAAATAAAGATATGATAGGTTCAGTCACTAACATCAGAACTTCTTTCTTTCTGTAGGCTTACGATAACTTAAGTTTAAGTGATCACTTACTGAGGGCGGTACTGAATCTTCTAAGAAGGGAAGTATCTGAACATGGGCGCCACTTGCAGCAGTATTTCAATCTGTTTGTGATGTATGCCAATCTAGGTAAGCAGATTGCTTTTACTGATGACACTGGAATAAACTGGGGCTTTATTAATGATACAGTTACAGGGGTAACAGCAGGAAAATCCAGTTTTCCATCCTTAAGGGCAGATCGTTATCGTTCCATGTCATATAAATGCTCCCTAGATCTGTGTTCCTCCACTTTAGGGTTTGGGGCTTCAGTCTCCCTACCATCCTTGGAAGATAAACATGAGAAGCTTGGAGCAGTAAGACAGTGTCCTGCTGGGATAGGGTGGGGGTGAAATTTTATAAAATACTTGACCATTGCTGTTTATCAGCTCATGCAGGAAGTAGACAATTTTAAAGGAATTTAATTTCCTATCTCTAAAATTAATCTAGGCAATTATGTTAATTTAATTACACCTATAATGTCTGTTGCTTTCATATACTTCGCCTACCAAAGCATTCTCTGTCTGGCAGGTTTCTGTCATGACCCCCAGAGCAGAATTAGTGTCATTGCAGAGAAGAAAGTTGGAATTCTTCTGCTCCAACTTCTCTTTTCCTCTTCACTAGCTTTTCACATTCAGTGCAGTTGAGGCCTCTGAGTAGGAGAGCACTCAGAAGCCACATAGGAAAATATAATTTTATTTATGGGTCTGATCATCCTCACAATCTACTCTGCAGAGATAAATGTGGAAATACTAATACAGTAAGCATTTGTCCTTAGCTTACTACTGTAATCTGAAGGCATCTGTATGGATGGAGAGTTCATTCAGCAGAAACCACAATAACATCATTCCTGCATTCTGTGAAAAAGATTAAATTGACTGACATTTTGAGAAATCAAATAGTAAATTGTTCACATCAAAGTGAGAGGTCAGTTCTACAGAGGATGCACCTAGAAAACTATCTAGCATAATCAGAAAAAATGCCATAAAAAACCCACTTATTCTCCTCCTTATCAGAAAGATGGAAGGTAAGGTCCAGTTGTATTTCAGAGTAAGAAAAAACTTGGAAATTTACGAAAAATCATGACTTTTAACTAAAGCAAAAAACAGAATGCAAGAGGGGACATAGTGAATTTCCTGGTAAGTACTTGTGTAGTATGTGCAAGGTATTCTTGCAGGTGTAGGTTTGAAAATTATTTGGTTGGTTGGAGTTTTGGAGGTTTTCTTACTGATTTTGTCACTTAATTTACGTTTATTAGATTGCATGGCAGAGTTAGAAATGTCTTAAGTTTGATGTGTCTAGGACATGATGGAAAATAACAAAATTAACTGTGGAGATTGTTCTTCCTGTCCTAGGCCTCACGATAAAAGGATTAATTCATTGTCCAAAAGACTTCTCTGAGGCTTTGCTATTAACACAGATGCTACTTGGGGGTTGCTTAAGTGCTAATGAGCACTGTGAAGAAATTGTAGTAATTCACAACTCTCCTTCAATGTGATTTTTCAGCTGTACATAATTTTCTTGTGCATCTTTATTGATTTGATTTTTTTTTCCCCAGAAAATATAAGTGGGTTTTAATAGAATACAAGAAATGAAAAGTTGCAAGTCATGTAAACTCTTGTTATTTTTCTTCTAAAAATTCTAAAAATAAAGTATTTCCAGTGCCAGAAATAAGTGGGTTTTTTTCCTCCCTGCCCAATAAAGGTGTAGCAGAGAAGACACAACTTCTGAAACTAAATGTTCCTGCAACCTTCATGCTTGTGGCTCTGGATGAGGGTCCAGGCCCTCCAATTAAATACCAGTATGCTGAGCTGGGGAAGCTGTACACCGTTGTGTCACAACTGATCCGCTGTTGCAACGTCTCATCGCGGATGCAGTCTTCTATCAATGGTACAGTGAATTTTAAGTTTGCTTTAGATCCATTGGCTATATCAGTAAATGTCTTTTTGTGCATGTTTAGCAATTATTTATGAAGTGGATCAGCTGGAAAAATGTTTTCCTTTTATGTTTAGCAACTCCTTTCATTTAAAGAGAGAAATTTGTTTGTCATAAACAAAACTGATTTGTTACACTAAAAAGACCAAGACAGAAATCTGTTCTGTGTTTTGTGTTGCTTGGCTTACTCCTTAAAAATACAGGGAAATAATTAGTAGAGTGGGAGGTGGTTCATTATAAAATAGTAATGCTTTTAGGATAGTTTAAGCCCATTGTAAAGAGTTACACAAAGATGTTTTTATCCTGAGTAGGCAATAAAAAAATGGACTGTAGGAATAATCTGTACAGGAAAATCACCATGGCAGTTTTTGAGATAACTAATAGTGCTTACCACTGAAGAGATGTCACATTGTTTTGGGGAGCTCTTGAACATGATTTGGTGCTTGTTCACTCTCGAGACAGCAAACAGAAGCCAGCACTTCAATTTATAAAAGATAAAGAATCAGCTAGAAATTGATTAACCACAGTATAAATCATTAACATTTCCAGTAGTTGGATAGAGTGCAGTTATTTTTGAGAAATGGTGACAGAATATTGGGCCATGTGGACTTGATAGCCTGTATCTGTACGCGTTCTGCTAAGCATATTTTAAAAAACCTAATTAGAAATCTGTAGAGAAGCTATTTAATGGCAAACTCATTACAGCTTGATGTGTCAGGCTATAAAGTCAATAGGCTAGACTATGCTATAGTGAGATTAATGAACTGAAAATTTTACTGTGCTGTAATAAGCTTCAGAATCATTTGGCAATTTTGGCTGGGTTTTTTTCCAGTGCATTACTTGAAGTTTAAACTGAGAAGATACTCTACCTGTGAAAAATAGTTGTATATTCGTTATTCATAATATTGTACTAAAAAAGATTATTTGTATGAACTTTACTCCGACTACTAATTATTATTACTATTTGCATAATACAGTTATTTTTTGCTTCAGTTTATTAAGCTAGAAAACTTCTCCCATGGACTTCCAGGCATCTTCAAACAGTAACTCAAAACACTGCTAAATTAAGGAACTTCAGTAGCAAATCAACATTCTTTCACTACACAAAATGAAGCTGACTAAATAAGGTGCATTAATTACAAAAGTATATTTATTCTCTACACTTCAGAGATTCAGATTGGACTGTTATAACACAGATACTCCTCTGAACACTTTTGCATTGTCTTGTGAAGTAAACAGACATTATGTCCTTAAAATATGATTTGGGCTGTGTTACACAAGCAAGTGAAGCAGATAAATTCAGGAGATAAGAGGATTTCACTGAGGAGTCTCAGTGATTTCTCCTCTTGCATATGAACATGTCTCCAGCTGTTCTGCTTGGTTGTCACTGCATAATCTTATCAGAGAGGGAGAAGTGGCTCTCTCAGCCAGCAAGTGTCAAGCTTCACAAACAGAAAAATTAGTTATTTCATAACATTTTTTTTTTCAGAGAAAGTCAGCTGTTAAGGGAGGGTTTGTGTTTTTTCTCCATCTGTGTCTTGATGAGTTAAACCAATTTATATTTTGGAGTGCCTACATTGAAAGTACTTCAGCACCTTTTAATCTGTAATAACTGTTTGTTCCAGGTAATCCCCCACTTGCCAACCCTTACGGTGATCCTAATTTATCTCAGCCTATAATGGCACTTCAGCAGAACGTAGCAGATATTCTGTTTGTGAGAACTAGTTATGTAAAGAAAATTATTGAAGATTGCAGCAACTCTGAAGAGACCATCAAGTTGCTTCGTTTCTGCTGTTGGGAGAATCCTCAGTTCTCTTCCACAGTCCTCAGTGAACTACTTTGGCAGGTAAAAAAAGAAAAGGCCTTTGACTCTTGAAAGAATCGTAATAAAAATCACTTTACTGATATTTTGCTAGCCATGTATTTTACAGTTTAGGATAACCTTTGAAGATAACCTTTGAACACTGCCTAAAAGTACCAATACCAGTGCAAAATGCTGTTTTGTAACTTTGCTTTTCTAAAGGTATTCTTTAAAGTACTTTCTTCAGCACATCATGTCTGGGGCTTCAGATCAATTGTGTCAGAAAGTCATGAAGAAACATTTTGTCCTTTACGTAACCTACTATATTTAAAAACAAAACAAATCAAACAAAATTGCAACCCACAAAACTCCTGACACAACCAACACTTTCTAGAAAAGAGGTGTTATATCTTGAAATATCCTTTGAATTACAGTAAGCTTCAAATTAATTATGTTCTTGTATTTCACTGTGTAAGCTGCATGCCTCAAGGAATACTTCCTTATGCTCTCTACATTTTCACTTTTTAGGTTGCATATTCATATACATATGAGCTTCGACCTTATTTGGATTTGCTTCTGCAGATCCTGTTAATTGAGGACTCTTGGCAAACTCACAGGTCAGTATTTACCTGTTTTTCTATAATTCAATATTGTTCTGTACAGATTGTTTGTCCAGTGGTTCCGTTGGTAATCTTTCAACAGGTTTGTTTTAAATAGGTATTAAATCAAAATTCACAAGTAAAGCTTTTCTTTTGTGGTTTCATCTGAAATTTTGAGATAGGTACAATTTTTCACCTTGACCTTCCTTACTATTGAGAAATTTGCTACTTAGTCCTACAAAGCCAGGGTTTTTCACATACAAGAGAATGTGCTGTTTAGGTTAAACTCAGTGGTCTTCCCTGTGAGGTGCTAAGATTGCTTCTTAGAAATATCTCCTTCAGGTGGGTCAGGAGACTGACCAGCCCAGTGACAGCCTGGGCTTGCTCAGGGCCACATCAGTTGTAGGAGAGGTACCAAGACATGCATAAAGTGTGGCCAAAAAGTATATTTCACACATAAGTATTCTCTATGTGATCACATTTCAAGAGAATTACAACTTCAGCATATTACATATTAATCCAGTTTAAAACCTAATTTTATATGTATACAGAACAAAGGTTTGAAAGTTGAGATTAAAAACTGTATTTATTGCAAATACTATTTGTGACAACAGTCAATTGTTCAGAAGTTTAATATAAAAGTAGTAGGTGAGATAACACAAGTGTCACCAGTATGGTACCTGTCAGTATTTCAAAAATGTCACTGTTTCATAATAAGCAATTTTAGATACTTGATTTACTAAATCATTTCCAGCTGTGATTCATAGGACAGCTCAGATACTTTGAGTTGAGAGCACACTTGTTGGGTTATGGGAGTAGACTCCTGTCCTTAGCTGTGGAAATAAACTGCTGTTTTAGGATGTTACCAATTGCCTGGCCTTACTTCAGGAGAGGCTCAAAGGAGATGGTTGTCTGCCTTAACCACACTCCAAAACATGATGACTGAGTTGCAGGGATTTCTTAGTCTTCTCTATAGGAATTACAGTTTAGGTGAGGGACTGTCTGCTGGAACTGCAAGATCCGTGCTGCTGCCCCTTGGCATCAGACCCAGTCTCTTAAATTTCTCTTGATTTGACTAGTTCAAGTGCCAAGTTTGGAATAATAATGGTACAAATGCCATTAAGTTAAACTGAAGTAAAGCTCATCATTGCTTTACAGATGGAGCTACTAGGGCTATGAGGAAAGGGGCAGTTGCTTTTCCTACCTAAGTGTAGCTCTTTGAGACACCAGTATAGGTTCTGTGCCCCCTCTGACTTTTTTTCAAGGCCAAAAGTATGTCAGTTCTGGGTTTTTGCACAGCTTCAGGGCACAGAAACTGAGCTTAGTTCCAGGGAATGCCCAATCCCTTATCCCTGTGCACAGATATGTACCATTCATTCCCCTTCAGAGGAGCAGCATGTAAAAGGGTATCTTTGAGAAGCATAACTGAGTGTAAGTAACCCTTCTGTTGAGGATTTAACTGTTCAATTCTGTAAGGACCTACTGAGTTAACAAGGCTATTTTGTAAAGGCAATGATACTTTAGGAATAAAAATTAAACTCTTGATTACTGTGACTAGAATTAATCATGCTTGCATTTTTTATATATCTTGTTCAGTTATATTTTTAGCATGTTTGGTAACATTTGAACTGTTTCATATATGACATGTCAGGTTAATTTTCTGGTTTTAAAAAACCTCTTGCCTAACACCAGAAGTCAGAACATCAACTGTCTCTTTTATAATTACATTGTATTTAGAGCCTTAATTCAAATGATAAAACTGTTTTAATACTTGAAGTTTTGTTGTTGTTTTGGTTTGTTTTTTTTCTAGGATTCACAATGCACTTAAGGGAATCCCAGATGACAGGGATGGACTTTTTGACACCATTCAGCGCTCTAAGAATCATTATCAGAAAAGAGCTTACCAGTGTATAAAGTGCATGGTAGCTCTCTTCAGCAACTGTCCTGTAGCTTACCAGATCCTTCAGGTGATACCTTTTATTCTGTTTCTTGCTACTTTTTCCCCAGTTCTCTGTTCAATTAAAAAAAACAAATACAAACCCCACTATTACTCAGTTTTTAACACCACAATTAAATTACGACTTCCAGGTACAATTCATTTGAACCTTCCTGTATCAGGAGGTCATTATGTTGGATTGAAAGCAATTTGGTTAAATTCACACTCCTTTGCAGCTGTGATGCAGCTGCAAATCTGCAGACTTCATTTCATTGAAGTTTTCTTTGGGGAAAAAAGGATATTTGGGACTCTTTTAAACAGCAGCTGATGGGTTGGTGGTCTGTTCTCTGATAGCTGATGTATAGGAAAGGAAAAATACTTCTGTTTTCAAGAATAGGGGAAATAATTGTGAATTACTCATTTTCCATCTGCAGAGCAATGGAGATTTGAAGAGGAAATGGACCTGGGCAGTGGAATGGCTTGGAGATGAGCTGGAGCGTAGACCATACACTGGCAATCCCCAATACACCTACAATAATTGGTCTCCACCTATACAGAGCAATGAAACATCAAATGGCTACTTCCTAGAGAGGTCACACAGTGCTAGAATGACTCTTGCAAAGGCTTGTGAACTCTGCCCAGAGGAGGTAAAGAATTCATTTGACTTTCAATAAAAAAATGGAGTTAAGTGCTTCTGTAAATACTTAACCTTAGCAACAGTCTCCACTTATTAAAGAGGAAACACATTTCCTAAGTGTTTTATAAATATGGATTTATATTTTTGGTGACTTCAGTTACATACTCCTGTGCACTGTTCAGTTTTTATTACTGTTCCTGTAGGCATCTGTCACTTTGAGAATTAACAGTATAGAATTGAAGTTGACCATTTAAAGTAGATTATGAATTGGTCTGTATTTCCAGTAATACATTGATATGAGGAATTTTTATTTAGTGCGATACAATTATAGGTGACAGGGTGGGGTGGAATTTTTCTCTAAGTGTCTAAAACATGACTCCTACATGTCTGAATCACACATAGGATTGGTTCTGGCTAGAATAATTGTAACGTGTTTTACCTAAGTAAATTAATGGGCTTTTTCAAACTTCAGGAACCAGACGATCCTGATGCCCCCGATGAACATGAGTCTTCTCCACCTGAAGATGCCCCACTGTATCCCCATTCACCTGGTTCCCAGTATCAACAGGTAAAAAGCTCTGAGTTGAACTATTTATTCAGAGTTTCAGGTTTGCTTTTTTTAGCAGTTGTGGTAACTTAAATTATAGGCATTTAGCCAGAAGCATATTATTGTCAAACATCATATTTGGAGGAATAAAGGTACACCTCCATTTTTCCAGGAGGAGTTTCACCATCAGAGCTTCAGGTGAGAATTTTATCAGATCAAGGATTAATCATCCACAGAAAGAGCAGAAAGATCAATGCCATCATAGCCTAGTGCATAATGAATTTGATTCTGTTGTATTTACTGACATGGATAATACTTTGTGAGTCGCTTTCTTGTTTTCAAATATAAAATCAATTCTCAAGGCCTGAATTTGGATAACTGGAAGGCTTTTGGAAAAAAGCAGATGGCTTCGTTGCTTTGTAACTCATGCTATGAGCACTGATCTCTAAATCTGAAATATATCTAAAATCCAAATCTATTTTTATGTTAAATGGGTGCTTTGTTAATACTTTCCAGTGGAAAGTGAGATCTGGAAGAAGTCATAAGCAGGGTCTTTTTCTTGAATTGACCAAATTATTAGATCCCTCACATAATTGCCAATTTTTGTTCCAATTCATTTTGTGTATTCCAAATCTGCTAATTTAATTTCCTTTCCTGCCCAAATCCGTTTTCCTCTCCATCTTGCTTTCCTTACTTGATGTTCACAGCAGAGCAGTTGGTAAGTCATGCAGATTTTCCCACTCCTTCCTGAGCTCCTGAGTTCAGACACATTCTGTAACCTCACCATTGCCCTTGTCATGTGTTCACTTTCTTGCAAGAGATGGCATTTCTCACTAACACACACACACAATCCTCATACTCTTAGTTCTCCACAAACTCTGCAAAACAGTAGATAAATGAGGTGTTTTCATTTGCCAGATCTGTGTGTGACTTTTTAAATTGGGACGGAGCATTTGCAGGAAGCTGATGGTCTAGATTTCATTCAGTTCTATAACGTTGAGGTTCCCCCCTTAAAAATTAAAATTTGCTGCATAAATACAGGTTTGCTTTTTCCATTGTTTTAGGGGGAAAGATCAAGTTGGTTGAATCTGTTAATAAAACATGTGCACGGTTAAATGTGGCAGCACATAGGCAACCTCTCTTGGTCTCCTTTTTCCTTCCTCTCTGCTTTTGCTTTGCATGTAACTGTTTGTTATTCAAAAGCTGAGATTACTGTTTCAACTGAACCTTTTATCTTTACAAGTTGAAAGTTTGTTCCCCTTATGTGTAAATCAGCAAGGTAAGTGCAAGCTGTGAATCAGAGGAATGAGGCAACGGGGATGTGTGTTCATGCAGATATAGGGACATGAGAAGCTGGTGTGCTTGAGGATACTTCCCAGAGTTCTGAGTGGAAAGGGGAAAGCAGGGAGTCAGGAAAGAGCCCAGAGGTTTAAATCCCTTTGAAATGTTTGTGCTTTGTTGCAGAATAACCACGTGCATGGACAGCCATATACAGGCCCGGCAGCACATCATATGAACAACCCTCAGCGAACTGGCCAACGAGCACAAGAAAACTACGAAGGCAGTGAAGAAGTTTCCCCGCCTCAGACAAAAGATTAGTGAAATGCACATAATCAATTAACTTGCTCCATCAAGACTGTGCACCCAGGCCTTACAGTCCAACCTTTCTCTGTGTCTGGCTAATATTTAAAACTAGAAAAACTATTCCTAATCAACATGGAGTGGAAAGTCTATTCACTGTCTTATCTGCAGAAAATTGCTGTCAATATATAACCCGCCTGCAGTGGAAAGTGTATAGTGTTTTGTAATAAATGGCCTGATGCTAATGTGTAAATGGCAAAGGTGTATATAGTATATTAATGTTTGACTGTTAATTCTTGAGCAAGAAACATTTTTTTTTGTCTTGATGAGACTCACAGATCTACAAAAACAAAAAAATAATTTCTTGATATATCTGCTGCGCTCTGCAACCAGTGTTGCCTGCCTCATGGCAGTTGGATCAACTCCTTTACGAAAAAGCCTATCCATGTCAACCACAAAAATAGTTTCATGTTAATTCTTTGCCACTGGAGTCGATTTTACTATGAGCAACGTAATGGCTGGTAACCTTTTAATTATTTGGTTGATGTGGAAAATTGGTGATGTAACATTGTTTCTAGATCTTTTTTCATTGCCTTTTTCATTCTGGTATTAGGTTAATCACTTTGAAGCTATAGTTATGCTGTAACATTTAGCATGGCTTCACACCAAGTTAGTGTAGCCAATGAGAGGAAAAAAAAAAAAAAAACAAACGTGACAGCAGTTGTCCCAATGTGACAACTGTATTGCTCAGAACTTTTTCTTCTTACACCTAGACTATAAAATGGGGAGGGAAAATGTGACAAACAAGTGGTTTTCAGTTTCACATATGTTCCTCACATCTGATGTTTGACAGTTCTCTCTCTGGGTGGGATAAAGAACACTTAGTTTTCAGTAATAGGAATTTAAAAGATTTAAAACAAATATGCAAAAATTTGCTATGCCAGGATGCCTGGAGCATAATAGACTGTATTTGGTGTGCTTGTTTTGTTTCTTTGGTAGAGCTTATTAGATAAACTTCTAACACTTTCCTTCTACTGCATCCCAGTGAAGTGGAAGTCAACAAAATCACAGAGTACTTGTGAGTGCCACTGCACCAAGTTAACTTGCTGGTTTTCTGCTCGTTCACAGTTCTACTTGAAAGCGAGAATTGTCTTAGCTCTTTATCCATTATACAGAAAATCTTAACATTAGAAGCAGGGTTTAAATATAAAAGAAACTACTGGTTAGTCAAATACAATTCTGAGGTATCTCTATTCCAGAATAAACATTTGTTTAAAGACTTAAAGAAACGCATCAGTAAATACTGTATTTAAATGAAAATTGGTAACTTGAATGTGTGTAATTTTTTTGGAACCTGTCTAAAAACCAAATACCCCTGCAAAACAGATACAGCCCACCCTATACTATTTAAATATTTTGCTGTTTTATTTTATAGAAATTATTTTGCTGAATTCACAAATAGAATTTGATTTAAGAAGAATGTTTTGTCCTGTGGTGTGTGTTGTTTTTTGGGGTTTTGTTTTTTAATGGACTGCACAGAAAGGTGAATTCTGTGCAGTGGCACTATGCTGAATTCTGGAACAACAGTCACATTGAGATTCTGTGCACAAAAAGAAAAAAAAATTGGCCCTTAAGAATAAAATAATCAGGACAATTACACTGTAAAAGTTTCTTAATGTGATTTATCTTGTACTTTTTGTATGTTTTTATATATACATATATATATTTAAGAGCACAAGCTTGATGGTGTTTTTTACAAATGAGTTGATAGAAACAAAGCTGCTTATCAAATTAAAGGTCTGTAGTTTTGAAACGAACAATGGAAAATTCAGTCCAAGTGCATTCTTAGGCATTTAGTGTAACAAGGGAGGGACACAGAAGATTTTTGAATATGCTGTGTAGCGATGATCACTTTTATGCTTCCATGTTTTTCCTAGTGCTCAAGTTAATTCAGATTTTTTTCATAGTTTTTTAGTAATACCATTTTACCTGGATTTAGTAAATTTGAATAACGTGTTCCCATTTATGTTTGGGGATGCTTGTTGGAGGTTGTAACTAAAAAAATTCTACCCTGAGTTCTCAAGTTGAAATATTTATTTGGACCAGTAATTGTTAAACAAGCAATCTCAGAGGCAATTATTACGTATTTTGTACTATATAGGTAAAATATATAATGTGCTAGTTCAGCCTTGCCAAATGTGTTTGCTTTTAATAGTGCAATGATTGTAGAGACATGTCAAACCTGTGACACTTTTTAAGGCTGTGGCTTTCTCCAGCCATACCCACCCCTGCCCTGGAATCGGGAATGGCTGCAGTGGCAGTTGTTTTCCAGGCAGCAAATTGAGAATATTGTGCATCTTTGTGACATGAAGAAGGATAAACCCATTATTGTTTGCTGCAGCTGTTGCTTTTTAAACAGGTAGCTCCAGCGTAAGGTGCAATGTTTTCTTCACTCTGGGCAAAACCATTTTGAATTGTACTTCTTAACATATATTGTACAAGCAAAAAGTTTGATATGCACGTTTCTGTCGCAGCATTTTGGCAGGTGACTTTCAGGCGATGCACCTGGCGATACCTCGTTGGTCATGGCACACTTTAAAGCAGTAGCCCTCAAAGTGCCTAAAGATTTAATTCCCCCATCACTGATTTCAGTCCTGTTTTCTGTTTAGAACAGTTTCTAGGGAATCTCTGGTCTTCCATAAAATGAGCCAATAAATAGTAAAGCAATTCCTCGTGTTCCTGGCGATGTAACGTGGAATACATAGAAACTGAAAATCCATAGGTGATGTTGAGTCGGGGTTAGTGTGTAGTTTGACCTAGGGGGAGATCCATAACCTTACTGAGCAGAATTTCTCCCTCTTGTACATTTGGATTGTGGTTGTTTAGTGACTAAAATAAGCTTTTAACACTTGCTACTGTCAGTGTTAAAAATAGTACAGCCATATAAAAAAAATACTTCAGTCACTGTTTGTGTATCAGTAAATGTACTCTGTTTTGGTCACAGAGTTGGTCACCTGCACCTGTGTTACCCCTTTGACAAGAAGGAGATGGCTCTGGGTTCAAAGCTTGTTTGTCCTGCAGGACCTGATCTTGTGGGTATGAACAAGCAGAACAGAACTCTGCTTGACTTGGAATTTTTTACATTATTTTCCCTGCTGACTACCAGCTCTGAAAATTTGAGTTCTCTGTTTTTCAAGCTTGTGTATCTTGCTGAAATCGAGCCAGAAAGAAATTAAATTCCCCATTGACATTTCTTTTTTTTTTTTTTTTCCTGAGTGAAACTTTAGACAACATGAGAGATTTGTGTTCTCATATTTGCTATTATGCCTTCTCAGCCACTCTGTTGTGCCTAGTTTGTGTGTTTTAGCATATGTATCATGAAAAAGCACTTATGGTTCCAAAACTTCGTGTATATTTCCTGAGATCCAGGAGAGAATGAGATTAGCCATTCTGCCAAAGCTAAAATGGGCAAAAATTGGCTGCTGTAGCAATTTACTTCATTTTTGGTTTCAATAAATTTTGTCTACCTCTTAAGTCTTTTGCCAGAAATGAATAGGCTGATAAACTGTGTCAGGGCAAAGTGGCTCCATGTTTTTGTTGGCATGAGTTCCAGTTACTGGGCATTGCAGGGAAGCTTTCAGTACAATGGGTTTAACAAAAAAATGAAAGCTGAAGACTGACTGTATAAATTAGAGGAAGAAGTGTTTTGAAATTTGCAGAGTAACCAATTAAGCATTTAAATATCTTTGTTAAACCTTGTTAGCCCACGCTTTCAAATCCACATTTAAAGCAAATTGTTCCCCACTGTGATGAAAGACACACCTTAATTTTTGGGAGGGTGAGATGCTGATGCCAACCTCACATTTCTTAGGACAGCTGTGGGAGTTTCCCATTTGGGGTTCCGCTCCAGCATAGCGTAATCAGGACAACAGTAATTTTGGCTCCCTGTCTTCTTACTTTCCATGCTCTCCATCATATTCATGATACAACTTTCTCACAGCCATCAGGTCTTGGGAATAAAGTCTACACCTGCCTTGCCTAGAGCCAGCTGAAAGAGGCGTTCTGGGAGCAGTAGAAATGTCTTGCACAAGCCAGGAGCTGCACAGTGGTGCTGCAGTGGCAGAAAGCTAAGTGAGAGGATCCCAGCTGCTCCCTCCTGCAGGATTCCTGCTCCCTTTGCAGGTTTTCTCGTGAGGAACACAACACCAAACTGCTCTTTAGAGCTCAGTGCATTTTTTCCCTGGCTGGCAGCTGGGATCAGAGTAGTCTGTGTGTGCCCTCTGTGCCATTCCAGGGTGTCCCTGTCCCTGCCTTCCAGGGGTCTTTGGGGATTGCCATGTCAGCACAGTCATTTGGCTGAGACTTGCCCTGTGTTCCAGGCTGGAGGAGGAGCTTTAACCCAACCCGGGCACTGTCACTTTTCACACTGTGGAACTTCCTAAGGTTCATACCATCAATTTCCTTTTATTTCTAAGGTATAAACGTCTCTCCTGGGCTGTTTTAAGGTGTCCAGTAGCCATTCCTGTGTCTTTTTTTTACAAAAGCAAGTGCTGAGTCCCACTCCTGCAGTGTCTGCTAGGGTAGGCTCTCCCTGGAAATGAGTTGACAGAGATTCCAGCCATTAAATTCAGACATCCTCATCCTGCACTCTGATTTTCTAATGCAAGTTGTGGTGGCTCCATGGATTTCAGCAGCATTCATGTGAATTCAGTTGATTTCAGCAGTGTAAGAGTGGCAGTTGGTGACGTGTTGTGGGGTTAAGCCAGCTCAGTCAGCGGGTGGCACAGAAGACAGAGCTCTTGTTTGCAGACAAATCAAAACAAGCATGGGAGAACCAGTTTCTGAAGGAGAAAAACACTCTCCTGAATAAGGGCTAACTTTTCATCAGATTTTTAAATACCCAACTCTGTATTTTTTAGCTTTAGAACTCCTTGAAGCCACTTTTTGATAATGAAACTGACCTGCAGGCTGTTTCCTTGGCGGAATTTAATATAGCCTTAAATCACATCAGCACAATTCTGAAATGACAGGGTCATTGTTCAGTGGTCAAAATAACATGCAAAAAATGTCTTCTAGTTTTTAACCATGAGATAACCTTGAGTAATGAAAACAAGAGGAAAAAGGTTCTATGACTTCATCTACAATCTGACCATAGAAAAACATCCTGTGCAGGAAAATAAGATCATTCCCTTCTCTGTTTCTATACTATTCAAAATGTCTGCTAATGTTAATTTTCATTCTTAATTTGCCACCGTTATTCCAGTAAGTTGGTGTGTTTTGCCCAAAGTGGTGTGAGCTGCAGAGCTGCACAGTCTCTTCCTGGTGCATTTGCAGTGACCTCCCCTTTAATCTGTACCAGAGCAAAATCTTTAAATGTTTGTTTTTCCCATATAAGCAGTTCCCTAATCCACATTTCTGTTGTGGTGATGTGCTGTTTCTGTTTTCATACAATGCCCAGGGCTGGATGATTGCTTTCCAAGTGTGGTTTCACCTGAGCCATTAAGTGAGCAGTTCTGTTCTTTTGCTGTAGTGATACCTCTGTAGGTGCAGCTTTTAAAGGTATTGGCCTTTTTTGTAGCTTTATTTATTGAAATGCTGCTCAGTTCTTGTCCCTCACTCTTAAATTCCTGTCCATCATTACTTGTGATTCTTTCCTACAGAGTTTTTCCACTCTGGATTGCTCAGATCATTTTTATATTTAATATTTTTGTATTTTCTTGGAATCAAATCCCTTCACTTGCCATGATGGTTGTTTACCTCCTGTTTTTACCTACATCTGCTGTCCTGCTGTTTGCTGCTGCAAGAAAAACCCCAACAAAGCTCCACGATTGCCAGGCAGCCTGGCTCTCCAGAATGGAGCCTTTCACAGTGCAGTAGCAGCAGCCACAGCCTTCACCAGGTGGGCTTTGTCATCTCTTAAATCTTCATCATTTATGTGGGATAGGAAAGCTTTGTGCTACTGATGGCAGTCTGGAATTCTAATAGCTTGTAGCTTACTGGGTTTCTGTGGTTGGTTGTTGTTCAGGGGTTTCTTCCCCTCCATTTTCTGTCTTGAACCATTAGTTTCTACAGGTGAATAAAAACAGTAGGTTTTGCTGGAATCTACTCTGGAAAAGAAGGCTGATTGAAAACTTGGACACTTAATATACTTGATTGTATTTAAATATCTGGTAGGTGCTTTAAAGTCCTTAGAAAGTCTTCTGGAAGCAAATTCCAAAGCTTAGAAATGTGATGATTAGTTCTTCAGGACTTACTGATACTCACCAATTCTATCTGCCTGCCCAGTGCTTGACTAAGGACAGGTGAAATAGCAGAAATGGGAATATTTTGCTGAAGGGAGAGGTCGTGCTGTGTGAAATCCCCGGGGAACTGGAAATGTGCTTTGCCTGGCCCCACACACCCCTCTGGCAGCAGCTTGTGAGCATTGCCTGTCCTGAACCACAGACCTCCCCGAGCACGAGGAACCATTCCGAGCAGGAACTTCAGATTAAGTAGCATGTAAAGCATTTTCTATTCCTTTTCTTCTCTGAGATCTGTACCAAGTCTAATCCTCTGAGCAAATAAAGACGGAGTGGGCTGAGCGAGGGGCTTGGCAAGCTGCTTCTGTGAATACTTTCTACCTCTTGTCGTTCATTGCCGGCGGCTGCTCCGGAGTGGCTGCAGCAGAGTGAGAGCTGCCCTGGGCCAGGCTGAGGTGCACAAATACCCGCTGGGGCTGTTTGCTGGGCAGGCACGGCAGTCCCTGCCTCCCTGGGGATCAGTGGAATCGTGTGAGGTACCTGTGTTTGCATCAGAGTGAAGGAACTGGTGTTTTTCAGGTGGCACCGCGAGGACTCTCAAACACTTTCTCCTCAGCCTCTCGTGCTGTGCTGCCTCCCGTGTGAGGTAGCATCAGATCCTCTCACAATTGATGTTCAAATAACGCAGCAAGCGCAGGGAGGGCCTTTTCCAGCTGTGTCCGTGAGGGTTTAGAAAGGGAGAGATGGAATGTGAAAAGCCAGGATTCTGCAGATCAACCCAGGTGTTTAGGATAAAGGACTGTTACTGATTGCTACTGTGGTTGTGTATAAGACTGAAATGCTGAAGGAACTGTAACCCTCCCACTCCGAGTCTGAGAGAGACCTGGCATTGGCTTTCTGAACACTTCTGCGACCTGAACCAAAAACCTGCTGTGGGAATGTAGACTTACCATAGAGCTGTGGAAGAAAACTTCAATCGTGTCACTTCTCTCGGTCTTCAGAGCAGTCAACATGGTTTTGATGTAGGTTTTAGATTATGTATATATAAATCTGATTGAAGTACCAACAGCAAACCATAAATAAAATGTGGACTTAATTGAAGAACGGGCTAGTGGAGGCCTCTTGTGTCGAATTTATTAAAATACAATTTAACAAAGTTGCTGGTGGAGGAGACTCGCTGAGATGAAGACAGGGAAATAAAGCTGGGCTGTCTTCAAACTGAGCCAGGTTTGCTGCTGCCTTTGCACCCCCTGCAGCACCCAGGATGGGCTGCAGTGTCTGGAGACAAGCTGGGAATGCTGCTGGGCACAGCCTTCATGCCTGTGAGGGCCAGAGGCTCTCCTGGGTGCGAGTGGCTGCTCCAGAGACAGAAGTCCTGTGACATCCCAGGCCAAGAGGAGCAGTGCAGCTGCTGAGGAGCTGCTGTGACCTCTGTGCCTGCCGTGTGCCCCTTGCTTTGCTCTGCCCAGCAAGGGCCATCACCCAAAGGAACGTGAGGTGGGTCACGGAGAGCTCCTGGAAACCTCTGGTTCCCCAAGTTTGCTCTTGAAGATACGCAAATGAAAGTGGAAAAGAGTGACAAAGTGCTGGCAATCTGTGGTACTAACATTAAATTTAAAAAAAATTTAAAAAGACATCATGAAAGCAGGTGGCACAAGAGGTTCCACCTCAGTGTGAGGAAGAATTTCTTTCCACTGAGGGTGGCAGAGCTCTGGAACAGTTGCCCAGGGAGGCTGTGGAGTCTCCCTGTCTGGAGACATTCCAGACCCACCTGGACACATCCCTGTGCCACTGCTCCAGGTGACTGCCTTGGCAGGCTTGGGCTGGGTGATCTCCAGACGTTCTTCCAATCCTGACTGTTTTGTGATTCTGTAGCACCTGAGTTTATCCTTGGTTTGTTCAGTCAATGTCACCCATCTGAGTGGACATGAGTGTGAATTCTCTGGACATCGACATGTTGGCAAACCTGAGAATTCAGGATACACTTTGGATGTATCCCAACAGATCATCACCAGCTGGGGGTTGCTGTAAACTGGGAGAAGAAAGCTTTTGATGAAGACAGCAAATATAAAACAACTCCCACGAATGTTTCTGTTCTCACATTTCTCTCTGAGAATTTGTTAATGCCACAGGACCAGAAAAGCAATTTTTTAATTTAACTTCTGTGGAGGCTGTAATGATTTATTGATCACCCGACTCCCTGAAACCTTTTAGATTTTGAGCTCCTGTGGTTTTTACATTAGCTGATAATACAGCCCAAAGCATTTCCCTTAGATTTGATAGATGCTTACCTGGTAATTTCAGCATAACAGTCAGGATCATTATCTTGCTGCTGGAGCTTGTTTCCCTCTCTTTGTGCAGAAACTCCCTGGCTGGGTTTGCTCTGACCCTTTCCTACCTCACACTGTTTTCTTGCATCTCCTTTTGCAGTTTCTCCCTCCCTGCCCCTCCCAGAGCTGCTCCCCCTTTCAAGGTAGAATTGTTTGGTCTGTGAGCAGCTACAGAGGTGTTGGAAGGGGATAGTGATGTTAATGAGGGTTCTGTTACTGTGAAAGTTTGTGAAACCTCTCCATGCTTAGGTAGCACTTGGGGCTTCTCAACACACCCTTAAAAAACTATAAAGAAAATGCTGTTTGGTCTTTCAGTAGATGGGAAATTTGAAGCCCTTCTAAAGGAAGACTGTAGTGTTTCACTGGTATGTATATTTTAATTTTTTTTTTTTTAATTTTAGCAAACAAAGGCTTATATGGGAAATAACCTCTGAAAATTCTGCAGGAACATCTTTCTTTAAAACAGTCTGCTTAATTTCAAGATTTCTGATATCCTTGTAACTGTGCTAATATAAGGGGATGTAATATTACTATTATTATTATTACTATTTTTCTAACAAGCATGACTGTAGTTTTTTAAGTTTGACTATATCTATAGTTGCTCATGTCTTCTGTGCAGCATTAGGGCTGGGAATTCAGATGCTCCTCCATGAAGTATCCTGGATATAAACCATGTAAGCACATCAACTGGGTGTTCTGTCATGCTGCTAAAACAGTTGGCTTGAGCAGGAGGTTGCTGATTATGATACACAATTAAAGCACAATTACAACACATTACATAATTACTCTCACAGCAGGAGAGGTGGAACTAGATGATCTTTAAGGTCCCTTCAACCCCAAACCATTTTATGATTCCATACATTGAGTTGTGGGAGTAGGAGCAGTGCAAGACCACAGAAGAAGCCCTGTGTTTTCTATTGAATATGGTTTATTTTGCTTCATTTTCTTTAGAAAGTGTTTTTATGTTGGAGCTTCTTCAGTCAGGTTTGTGCTTTCCCGTTGTCAGCAGCTCCTCAGCTCCTCTGCAGTGTCCCTGTCCTGTTTAATCTCTGATTTCTGCAGTGGTTTCAGAAGGAGCCTCTGACCTGCTGCCTGATGCTCAGCCCATGCCGAGGACAGGATTGGCTTAACTTCAGTCCCATTTTGGTTTCCTGTTCAGTACTTTCACAGATCCTCCCAGCCTGAAGTTAAGCTTGTTAGGAACTCAGGTGTGTATTTTTGTGGGTATTTTTTAAATTCATGTTGCATTGTTCTCTTAACTTCCCCTGTCGTGTGAACTGCTGGAGTTCACCTCTATTCTACAGCCTAAATTAGAGCTTCAGCTAAGTAAATATATCAATTTACTTAAATTTTTCATTCAAGGTTGGTTTCTTTAGAGCCTCTGATTTTTTATTCACTTTATCTTATTCCCTCTTCCTTCATCTTTCTTTTCACAGATTTTTAGCGCTGGAGGTGTCGAGGCTGGAAGAGCATTTCGCCCCTGGGAAATGTTTGTCTTGTGGTCATTTGCCAGTGTCACTGTAGCTTTGTTAAGTTCCATGTTCATGTAGTTAAGAGATTGTACTGGAACGGTAGCTGCAGCTAGAGTGTGGTGAACAAAAGTAAAATCTTTGAAATCCTCATACTACTGAGTGAATTTAGACTTCTGGCATTGCATCCTGTATGTTTACATTAAATGTGTTTGTAGCTGCATTAAGCACTGTAGTATGGTACTTATTTATTTGCAGTAATTTGTATTAATTACTCACTACCCATGGACTTGGTGCACTGACCCTGTGGCTGTGAACACCTGAGGGCACCGACAGAACCTGGAACAGCAGCACAGGCAGCCAAGTGTTGTCAGTAACCATTTCCCCTTCCCGAGAAAATATATGGGATCAACAGACCCAAACGTGGTTGCAAACCATGGTTTTCTGTGAGTCCTTTAGGTGCATTAAATGCAAATTCATGTGGAATATTGAATACTTCAACTGTTCTGATGGTGTTTGGGAGGAGTGTTACACAGGGAGAGAAGAGCTTCTGGCCTCATGGCAAGAACAGATGTGAACTTCAGACTTTGATGGTATTGGAGGAATATAAACAGAAACTGAGTTGTCATTGCTTTGCTTTGTTTTTCCCAAATGTGATCTGATGCCTTTCCTCAAGGTGTGCTTTGGGGTTTGTAAATCACCTTTTCCCTCCCCAGACACACAGGGCCAGCTCCAGTACTGGTTTTGTGGGTGAATATAGAAATTTCTTGCTTTGCATTCCACTAGACTCCCATCAATGTGGGTCATACTCATCCATGGTCTGGCCCTTGGCACAGACCCTTCCAACACAGCCAGAGATGCTGCAGATTAACAGGAGCCCAGACTCTGGGTGTGCTCAGACAAGAAGCCAAGCCCCATCTGCTTTTATGAGTTTTTCCCTCCAAGGGCCAGTTCAGAAAAGCTGTAAATAAAGCCAGTTTGCAAAAAAAACCATAACTTTGCTCATTCCCTTACAAAATTTGGCTTTTCACAGGACAGCCATTCTCCCAGGAACACAGCTTCCTACTGGACATCAGTGCTACTGCCCATGTTACTGCAGCACCATGGAATATCCTGTCATGAACAGCCAGCAAGAGGGAGATTTTGGAAGCTGTCTGCCCTTCCCAAATACTGACGAGTAGAGGGGGCAGTCTGTGTGACATCCCAAATTTCTGAGGCACTTTTATTTGGCTGGAGCCTGATAGCTGCAAAAGGAAGCCCAAACCTTGCAGTAAGAATAGCTCAAATACTTCTTAAGTTCTACAACTCTAAAGCTTTTCCCCCAAAAGATAAAAAAGAGAAATGATGATGGAGATTATGAACTTAGAAAACTGAACATCCTTTCACCATTTCAGCCAGATTCCTAAATTGATTCCTAAATCATTCCTTGAATGCTTTATCATGCTTTGTTAGGCCTTAGCTTCCATGTAACCAGGCCAACATGAACATCACACGAGAGCACAAGAGCATCCTAGAAAGTGTTACTCCAGCCTGTAGGAACAACCAGCTCACAGACTGCAAGTGCTGGCTGAGAGAATCCCTGCTCTTTGAGGCAAAGGGAAAAACTCCCTCATCTCCACTCACAACTTCCTGTGTTGAACACCATCCCAGTTTTATCCTGCTGCAGCAGCAGACACCACCGACTTCACACGAGCTCTGTTGTACAAATTTATTGTGTGGCCCTGAGGCTGGGTGCTCAGTTCTCCTTCTCCTGCACAGTCTTTGTGCCCCGCAGTCTGCCCGTGCGGCGGGCGGCGATGAGCCCAACCTTGCGTCCCGCAGGAGCGTCCCGCCGGATGGTCGAGGGCTTCCCGATGTGCTGGTGGTTGCCTCCTCCGAAGGGATGCTCCACAGGCTGTGCAGGAGGAAAACAAGCCAGCAATGTAACCACAGAAACTGATGCTCAACAGCAATAAACTGTAGGAAAGGGACAAATGAGGAACAGCTTCACTTTTCATGTGGTGCAGCCACCGTCAAGTGCTGCTGATTTACGTGGTGACTGCACACTTATCTGGGAAGGTTTCTTCCCAGGCTTGTCCCCACAGCCCACAAATCTTTTCTGAACTGTCAGGAGGGACAGGGATGACTCCAAACAGACTCACGTTCATGGCCACACCACGGACACGTGGCCAGCAGTTCCTCTTGGCCTTGTACTTGTGGTAGGCACGGCCAGCCTTCAGGATGGGCTTGTCAATACGGCCTCCACCAGCCACGATTCCTGCAGGGAATGGCAGCAATGGGAACACCCAAACACAGCACTCAGGAGCACAAAGGACAGCCAACACCAACAGTGGAACCAGAGCTGAGCTACTGACTTCTTTTTGGTCCATACACACAGGACTCAATTTAATATTTTCTAAAGCACTGCTGGTTTTACTGCTGCAATTTATTGAGCAACATCAAGTTTTTCAACTGAAGCATGAATTGAATGAGCTAAGGAGACTGTGAAGAGCTTTGAGGTCAAATACCTTATTGTTTCATGATTTACTGAGTCAATTTTACAGGAGCAACACACCAGATTACTCACTTTGGTGTCTCCCCTGCAGAGGCAGGCAAGTGTCACCTGCAGCCATCTCAGCTGTCAGTCAGGTGCACAACAAACCTCATAAAGCCTCTGCTTCTTGGCAGTGGTTTTGTCACTCCTTGTCAGACCTTCCAGAACACTCCACTCACCTGACACCACCACCAGGCTCCCTCAGTGTACCAAAAGCAGGAAATCAAAATGGGAGTTTCCATGCAAGACCTTCCCCAAAGACTGCAGGTTTTACAGGCTGAGCAATTCCCCTACAGCCTGAGGACAACAAGCCTCTACTTTCCTGTTCTCTCACAAGGTCAAACCACCTCCTAATTTAGGTTAGCAACACCCAAAAGTAATGCAGGATTACCATGCAAGTCAGGCACCTGAGCACAGGCTGTCCTGGTGTGTAGCCCTGGGTATAGCCTGCACATGACACTACTTTCAAGATGGTTGTTAAAATGGGGGCCCTGTTGGAAAGATCCCTTAGCAGTGACAAGTTCACTTGCTCCTTACCCACAACAGCCCTGTTTGCAGAAGAAATGACCTTCTTGGAGCCCGAGGGCAGCTTCACTCTGGTTTTCTTGGTTTCAGGGTTGTGGGAGATGACGGTGGCGTAGTTCCCGGAGGCGCGCGCCAGCTTCCCGCGGTCACCGGGCTTCTCCTCCAGGCAGCACACGATGGTGCCCTCGGGCATGGTGCCCACGGGGAGCACATTGCCAATGTTCAGCTGAGCTGCACAGACACACAGAGCAGCCACAGCTTCACTCAGGGCACTGGGCTGGGCTTACAGCTCTGCTGAACGAGGCAGGGCAGAACCACAGACCCGTCAGCAGCAGGGTCCTGCACTCCAGCATCCCAAACGCCAGCTGCTGGGACACCCAGCACCCTGCCCTGCCCAGCCCTGCCCAGCCCAGGCCAGGCCAGCCCTGCCCAGCCCAGCCCAGCCCAGCCCAGCCCAGCCCAGCCCAGCCCCACCTTTCTTGCCGCAGTACACGAACTGCCCGGTGTGGATGCCCTCGGCGGCGATGAAGAGCTCCGTGCGCTTCTTGAAGCGGTACGGGTCGCGGAAGGCGATCTTGGCCAGCGGAGCGCCCCGGCCAGGGTCGTGGATGATGTCCTGTGGGAAATCAGAGCTGCTTTAGGGCAGGACACAGCCTCTGCCAGGGGTGCTGCAGCAATCAAAGAGCTAGAACTGGGGATGGTTAGTCTGGGGTGATTCTCACTGGGACACTTCTCAGGGCATCTGGGTTTCGCCAACGTGAGTGAGCTCAAAATTTGTATTTGTAAGAATAAAAACTCCAGTATCTGCATCACATCCTATCAGGGAAAAAGTCTTCCCTGTGAGGGTGGTGAGGCACTGGCACTGTTCACCCAAAGCAGCTGTGGATGCCCCATCCCTGGAAGTGTTCAAGGCCAGGCTGGACAGGGCTTGGAGCAGCCTGGTCACAGGGAAGGTGTTGGAACTGGATGATCTTTAAGGTGCCTTCCAACCCAAATCAGGCACTGATCACAAAACAATGCCTGGTTAAGTGTGCTGCTTGTAGCTAATCCTGTCTGAACGGTTTTATTCCTGACATTATACAGGTATCCCATCTCTCCCTACTAAAAAATCTTCTTTCACTTTGCCCAAACATCTTTAGGCAGAGACAGGCAGTGATTTCTCCATGTGTTTCTTGGGATTGAAGCATTTCAAACCCTCTGAAATCAGGTACAACAACGTTATAGAAGCTCCTAAATGAGGAAGCAGAGATTTACTGTTTCTTTTACACTTGGAAAAACATGTCCATTCTGTTCCTGAAGCACACTGAGACTAAAATACCCAACCATGTATTTATAGACTACAGACAACTCAGCTCAGGTGCTGTTGGTACCCAATATTGATGTTTTCTCCTGCTGTTTTCAATCCTGCTGGCCAAACCTCCCCTACATATTACCTAAGTTCAAGTCAAACCTTGTTACCTACTTTTTATCAACTCAATCATGGCGAGGATGAAGAAAGTTCTCTCTACAGCCTGAACATGACCGTGTTGTAAAATGCTGAAGAGCTGCTCAGGGCATCCAACCAGTGGCACTGTTTGCATATTTTAAGTCACTGACACCCAAAAAGTACCTACAGCACCCCAAAACCACTGTATAACACCCTAATACAGGTACTGCCTTGCCCCCACTGCTCTAGACTAAGATGACACACATCACTTAGCCCTTTCCAATATTGATTTATTTTTAATATACAATCAGCCACACGGGACACTGCCCAGCCATGCTTCCTGAGGCACAGGGAACTCTTAGGCACCGTAAAACCACGCTGATATTCCTACGCTAGCAAAGCTCCAGCAGAAAATACTACTACTGACTACGGGTGCCATCTCTGCTGAGATGCTCTCATTAACCTGAAGCAGTTTAATTTTCTAAGGTATATGGTTTATCTGGCCAGAAAAGGAGAAAGCTGAGTGAGGAGCAGCCGGGCTGAGGAGCAGCCGAAGGCTTTGGCACAGCTGGCAGCGCAGCGGAGCTGCGGGCCGGGCACGGCCGGGGACAAGGCGCCCAATGTCCCCCGAGCAGGACACCCGCGGCCGCCGTACCTTCACGATGCCCTTGATGTAGCCGTGCCGCTCGGCGAAGTCCACGGCGCGGAGCTTGGCCGGGCCCTTCCTGTGCTTCACGTGGGCGCGGAACACGGAGCCCGCGCCTTTCCTCTGCCCGCGGATGACGCGACCCATGGCGCCCTAGGGGACAAGCGGACAGCTCAGCCACAGCCGCGACACGCTCGGCGGCACCCCGGCCCTGCCCCGGCCGCGCCCTGCCCCTTGCCGCGGCCGCCGGGGCGCGGATGGCGGCGGATGGCGGCGGATGGCGATCGGGACCGCGGCCTTGGCACTCCTACCTCTCTGCGGCCTCCCCGGGAAAGAAGGAACCGCTGACGTCACAGGCGCGCCGAGGCCGTTCCGGCGCACTGACGTCACGGCGGAAAGGGCGGGAGTTGTGCGGCGCGTGCAGCGGCAGCGCCCGGGATGGGAGAGAGGCTGAGGGAGAGAGTGCGGGATGGGAGAGAGTGCGGGATGGGAGAGAGTGCGGGATGGGAGAGTGAGGGATGGGAGAGAGTGCGGGATAGGGAGAGAGTGCGGGATGGGGGAGAGAGTGCGGGATGGGGGAGAGAGTGCGGGATGGGAGAGAGTGCGGGATGGGGGAGAGAGGAGGATGGAGAGAGGGATGGGAGAGAGAGTGCGGGATGGGGAGAGAGAGTGGTGGGATGGAGAGGAGTGCGGGATGGGAGAGAGTGCGGATGGGGGAGAGTGCGGGATGGGAGAGAGTGGATGGGAGAGAGTGCGGGATAGGGAGAGAGAGTGGGATGGGGAGAGAGTGCGGGATGGGAGAGAGACACTGCGGGATAGGGGAGAGAGTGCGGGATAGGGGAGAGAGTGCGGGATAGGGGAGAGAGTGCGGGATGGGGGAGAGGCTGAGGAATAGGAGAGAGGCTGAGGGAGAGGGGAGAGAGTGCGGGATAGGGGAGAGAGTGCGGGATAGGGGAGAGAGTGCGGGATAGGGGAGAGAGTGCGGGATAGGGGAGAGAGTGCGGGATGGGGGAGAGAGTGCGGGATGGGGGAGAGACACTGCGGGATGGGGGAGAGAGTGCGGGATGGGGGAGAGAGTGCGGGATGGGGGAGAGACTGCGGGGCTGGGAACGGCCTGGAACGGTACAGGGTACAGGCGGGGGATGCCCAGTGAGGTTCCCGGGAGCTGGAATTTGGGACAATCGGGATGAGAAGGGCCAGGCTGTGCACGGGACTGGGGCTGGAATTTGGATGCGACCGTGGAGTGCAAGTCAGTGCATTTACTGCGTGAAGGAAAACTAATAAAAGCTCCGCTGGCGAAGTTTTCCAGAGTTTGGCAGCCTGGTTTTGCGACATTAAAAGCAGCGATAAACAAACCCCAAGCTGAAATGCTCAGCGTCTGGTTCAGTGGATAATATAAACAAAACCTGTACGTTAAAAGTAGATAATTTCAAATGTACATAGTAGCGATTGCTGTCTCTGAGCCAGGGTCGGGGCTGGGGCTGTGCCTGTCCTGCTGTCCCAGAACCCTGTCTGTCTTAAAATGCTTCTCTGTCCTAAAATGCTGCTTGGCACACTCGGGGGATGGGGAGGAATGGGGACAGAGAGGGGCTCAGAGTTTATGGCTCTGCTTCTCCGGGGCTTTCTGCAATTAGAATCAATTAGGCTGGGAAAAAACTCTGAGATCATCGAGTGATTCCTATGACTGAACACCATCGTGTCAGCCAGACCATGGCACTGTGCACCTTGTCCAGTCTTTCCTTAAACACTGCAGGGACAGTGACTGCACCATCTCCCTGGGCAGCCCATTCCAATATCTAACCATACCTTCTGTAAATAAATTCTTCCTAATATCCAACGTAAACCTCCCCTGGAGCAGCTTTATGTCCTCTCCTCCTGTCACTTGTCACCTGGGAGAAGAGCCTGATCCCCACCTGGCCACAACCTCCTTTCAGGGAGTTGCAGAGAGCACTGAGGTTCCCCTGAGCCTCCTTTTCTCCAGGTTAAACACTCCCAGCTCCCTCAGCCACTCCTCATGGGATTTATGCTCCAGACCCTTCTCCAGCTCTGTTGCCCTTCCCTGGGCTCACTCCTGTCCCTCAATGTCCCTCCTGAGCTGAGAGGTCCAGAACTGGACACAGCACTGGAGGTGTGGCCTCACCAGTGCCCAGTGCAGGGGGAGAAGGATTTAGTTTAAACCCCCTGGGGGCTGACAGAGCCTCTTGTCTTGGGATCTCACCTAAACAACCAGGCACCGTGAGCCAAGAGCTGCCATGCAAATCCATTCTTAATTAACTGGACCAAAGCTGCTATTTGCAGCATGAGGTTTCAGCCATTACAGATACAGCTGGACCTGGAATAATCAGACTGCATTTAGCAGTTTAAGAGCTGGAGGTTTCGGGTGAAGAAGTAACTGAAGATAAAAAGCCTGCAGTTGCTTTAAGCTGCAGATTTTAAGCCAGATTTTAATCAATATTAATTAGGGCATAATTGAGAGATACAGCAAAGCAGAGGTAATCGTCTTAGTGCTCCTAATCAACTTGTGCTATGCCCTGGAAGGGAAATGAAAAGTGCTTTAACTTCTTTAACAGCCCACCAGGTTTTCTGCATCAGAGGCCACTCTTCCAGAACAGGTCACTGCTGATGACCCAGTTCACTGAAGATGGACTACTTAACTTTATTTGACTCATTGGAAATTAGGGAAAGTTCATCAGACCCACACATGCCATTGCTCCTCGCCTCCAGCTGAAGAACCTTTGCATCCACCATGTCTTGATAGATCAGCTTTCCCACCTCAGTCTTCCTGGGACCAGTGGAAGTCACACTCCCATAAGATGCAAAAACCCTTCATGCTAAGGGCTCTGAGCAGTGATCCTGGTCAGCTTCAGGCTGCACAGGTAAAGAGATTAGCACAGCCAGGAGTGCACCCTGCCCATCTGCTGGAGGTTACTGTGTGACAGCTGCTCAGCCTGGCTCCATGGGACACGTGACAGCTCAGGGCAGGATGGCAAACTGCCACTTACTTTGGTTTACACTGAATTTATGTTCTCCCGGAGTGGGAACATCTTGGGACTTTGATTTATGGTTCCTGTGGCCGCAGGAGACTTGTTAGTTTTTGCTACTAAATCTGACAAGAGACAGATTTCTAAGGAACTACCTGAATTTCCAAATAATGTCCATAAAACCAGCAAATTACATTGGTCACTCCTCTTTCATGTTCTTAGTCAGGACTTATTAATCAATTACATAAGCAGTAGTTGTGTAATGACTTAGCACTCATCAGTTTTATTATCCTGTATCAACTGTACTTTGTGTTTATTTTATTGTTATTTAATTCATGGTGCAGTCTTCACACTGCTGTCACCATCTGCAAAGCTGCAACCTCTTGGTTCTATCGTGGGCTTGGCCAGCTGCCTCACTGCCCAGGTACTGCTGCAACACAGAGGGTAAGGCTGCAACTGGGATCATCCCTAGCTCCTCCCTGCCAGCTTTTTGGGTGTCCTGAATATGGTTAGAAATGTCTGTTCTGTAAGAGTGTGAAGAGTTCTGAGTTCACCATCATCACATCAGAGGCTGTTTCAGCCTTTCCTCCCAGCAGTGCTGAGTGGTTGTCACCTATTTGTGTCACCACAGGCTGTGTTTATGCACACCTCAGAATCAGAGCCTGCTGCTGCCCAGGGTTCCAGTGCTGCTATCATCCAAGCTGACTCTTAAGTACTTTTCCATCAGAGAAAACCAGGAGGAGGCTGGGAATAGTATGTATCTAGGTCTCTGTATACTCAAGATTTCTTAGGATGCACACATGGATGCAAAACCCTGAAAGTCTCCAAGTTTTCTAGCCTCGATGGCATTTAGAAGACATACAAATTAATTTTTCCTATTATTTTTATTATTGTTACTGTTATTTTTTACTTTATTTCAAGTACTGAACTGTTCTTATCTCAACCCACGAGTTCTGCCTTTTTTCAATTCCCCTCCCCATCCCACAGAAGTGGGGAGGTGGGTGAGTGAGGAGTGGCTGATGGTACTTAGTTGCCATCTGGGCTCAGACAACAAGAAGCTGCTTTGCTTTAAGACATTACAGCCTTTGCCAGTCACACTGCCTCTCTGCCAGGAGTTACAGGCAGTGGGAAGAGGAGCAGAGGCAGGGTCAGTGTGTGGGAATTCTCTGGCCAAAGCCTATTTTTCCACTAGTACTCAGGCTGTGCTGGAGCTGGGGGAATTTGTTTATCTCCCTGAGGGTTCTCCAAGCCTGGCAGCAAGCTCAGAGCTGTCTGGCTAACCCAGGCACATCCTGCACATCTGCACAGATCAGGGGTCTGGGGCTCTCAGGAAGCCTTGGCCTCACATGCCTCCCAGGCACAGGAATCCGGCTGGAAGTCTGATGGTGCTAGGCAAAATAGAGTGTGCTTCCAAAGCACGGCTGCAGCACATCACAGCCTGATTTCTGGCAGCAGCTTCATCCTTTGGCTGTTCAGACAACGCTGAGCTGAGCTGGCTGAGTCATGGCCCCAAATCCTGATTGCAGGGCAGGAAGACTTGGCAGCAGGGAAGCACCAGCACTGCTGGGCAAGGCCAGGTCTTCTACCTCCACAGCTGCTTCCGTGGGACTGTGGCTGCTGGATCCCATCCTCACACATCTCTCCTGGCTGGCAAATTTACTGGGATAATAGAGAAAGGATAAAAATTACTCCCCCGATTCTGGAAGGGCTTTGGCAGAGCTGTGGGTGCACTGCTGCAAATGCACGGTGGGAACCAGTCAAGGCTGTGTTGCCTTAATTAATCCTTCCATGACAGTCACAAGCTAATTTGCTGAAGGTTAATTGCACTGTAAATAGCAAAAGGGGTGGTGTTCTGCTTGCAACAGATGGCAGCCACCAAGAAATTTTGATGAGATTGCTCTTTGGAAAGGTGGAAGAAACAGCAAGGTTTCTCTAGGACCCTGCCTTGAGAGGGGAGTGAGAAGGGAAGCCCTTAATTCTGTGTATCTTTGAAAGGGAAGGAAATAAAGGATGGCTGTAAGATTCATATGAGTGTTTTCTCTCTGGGAATTGTATGCTACAAGGAACATAATCCTGACCTCCTTTAGGTGGGCACTTACCTCTGTTTATGGTCTTACTGACCTCTCAGGGGCTTTGCATGGGATTAGGAACTGACACATGGACTCCAGCCAAGCTGCAGCATCACAGTTCCAGTCTGCAAAAATAACACACCTGCTAATCTCTCTCTTCGGGGAGATCCTATTATACTGCTGCTCCAGAGCAGGGCACAGGGGAGTCACCTGCTGCCACTGAGGCAAGGGAAGGGCCACAGACAGGAGCTACTGTACAGACTGCTGAAGGGGCAAAGCCTCGACTCCTGCTCTGCATCCAGAAGAACTCCTTGGACTCCGAGGAAATGTCCTGGGCTGGCAGTGTCCTGTATGTAAAAGCAAAAGAGGCCTTTGTGAGGATCCCCTCCCAGCAGCCCCCCTATCCCACCCTCAGCATCCTGGCATCATTCAACACTTTGCATTCAACACTCCTGGCTTTTCAGAGGAGAGAACAATCCCTCTCCAGAGACACCACAGGCCCCATTCCACTGACTGCTCCCAAGATAAATACCTTTGTTCTCTCCACAGGAATTTCTCCTGAAAGAATCAGCTTCTGTTTGCTGTCTTGAAATAAACATTCTCCCTCAACTGTACCAACTTCCCTAGCCTGTCTCATTGCTAAACCCCGGAGGGAGTTCCAGGGAAATTACTTGAGCTTTCCCTTCTGCTCTTGGATGAGGCAGATGAGGTCCCTGACCGCATGACAACCACTTCATCATAATTGCAGCTCTCCTCTAAACCTTCCCTGTAGATACAGCACGGGGTGACCTGGAAGGAAACCACGCTCTTTACAGGGTTTACTGTGCTTGCAGATCATAATCTGCAAGACAAGAATTTAGGCAGAAGAATCCTTGCCAAGGCCCCAGCCTGCCTGCTCAGTTCCCTTTTGAATTTCTGCTTTCATGCAGCTGCACAGGAGAAAAAGCTGGCACCCCCTGCCTTTGGTAATACCCCTGGAATTCCCTGGGCTTGCAAAGGTGTGGCAAAGACATTGCCCGGGGGCACAGGAGACTCGGGCCGTGCCAGGGCAGGATTTATCACAGAAGCACGGGACAAAATCGGAGCAGTGTGCAGAGGGAAAAAGCCAATGAGGTGAGCCTGCCTCCTGCCCCGAAAGGGAGCTGAACTCCTGCACAGCCTCTCCAGCAGGGAATGGCTTTGCCGGCGTTTCCTGTTATTCCATGGCTAATGACACTCTGGATTCCTTGGGAGAGGGGAGACCCGGAGCTGCAGAGGTGGAAAATCCCAATCAAAACAAAGCAATTTGCACTTCGCAGCCGGGTTTAGCACTGCTCATTAATTAGGTTCTGGTGACCTCTAGAGGCACCTGATTTCTGCGGATCTTTCCTGAAACAATGAGCACGAGAATTCAGCTTTATTTTAGCTTCAAACTAAGATTCATGTTAGCGAGGAAGGCACTGAGGAACAGTAATTGATTATTATTCTTTTCTTGTTATTCTTTTCCTCCCACTAAACGTGGTAATAATAATTCCCTGTGTGCAACAGCCTCAAAGCCTGCATTCTGTCGTAGGTATTCACATTTTAAAAGGTATTTGCTTTGTGCCTTGTCAATAAATCACTGATCCTGGAAGAACTGCCCACCTCTCTGATGAGATAATCCAGTTCCTTACATGTATCTGAGTAGTGTTGGTTTAAGATCCAGGCATTAGGTGGAAGTGTCTTTGCAGAGCACAGCCTTTGTGCACGAGTCCTTGCAAGGCAGAGCTCAAATCCTGTGCTGGTTGTCTCAGACCATCTTTTCTGTATGTATGTATGACCATCTTTTCTGAAAAATTATTTTCAGCTGCAAGCGGGGAAAAAGGACAAACCACCAGATTCAGGGCCAAGCAACACTGTGTGTAGGAAAATTACCTTCTGCCTGTACTGTAAAGCAACAGTAAAACTGCCTGCAGAGAACAGTGGTGCAAAAGCATGGGTAAGAAAATGAGTGATTTTTTTACTTATACATTTGAATCAGCTTTTTTTTTTTTCTTAATGAGATAAACAACAGGGGCAGCTGATGGAGAAGGGGAGAAATGCACTGAGCCAATTTTCTGTCCTCTTGAGCAGCTAAGATACAGGATTGAAACTGCACCAAGGAACTAGGAGAACTGGAAGAAGAGATGGAAGAGAAGTGAGACCCTGGCCAGAGAGACTTTGGTGAGTTAACTGAGAGAGGCTTAAAGCCATGGAGAAGCTCAGCAAGAAACAGATAGAAAAGCTGGAGGAGGTGAAACATATCTGCAGCAATGCACAGCTCAAAAAACTCCTTAGCAAACTTGCAGGGATGTGTGGGAGACCTCCTAAAGATTTCTAATTTAAGAGCACCCAGCTGTACTTCCAGGTTTAGTTATTAGTTGGTTTTCCTACGCAACAGCACCCCCCCCCCCAAAAAAAAAAGTTAGTTTTTCTCTTTGTGTTTCCTACTGGACCTCCTACCAACACTTTATTAGCAACATTTGTTTGGTGACAACATCCTTGGAGGCTACAGCCAGGGCAGTTTGGGCATCTGTCTTAGAAACCAAATACAGTAGCACAGGATTCTCTCTTGCTTCATAGATGTGACCCACATGAGAGGGAGAAAGTGTATGTTTTGGAATTAATTTTTTTGTTGTTGTTGTTTTCTTATGGCATAATGATGGATCAGCTTTTTTTGAAATAAAGAAAATTTAATTATTTTTTGGGGGGGTGTTTTCTTTTTCCTATTCTCTTGCTTTGTTCTTCTCTTTTGCTGTGTAGGCAATAGAGCTAAAGGGATTTCATGCCTCAAAACAGAAAGGGTTCCTGGGCTACTGAGTGGAATTAAAATTGAGGAAAGGAGAAAGGTTTAAAAAAGGATTTTAACAGAATTTTTATTCAGACTGTGTAAAAACTCTTCTGAGATTGATTGAATAAAAAACTCCTGAGAAACACATGGGAGAAAAGCTCAATTTGGTAAAGATCTGCATTCTCCTCTATCTTCTAAGCACAGCCTACAAAACTAATTTGATTTTGTTGGTCCTCTGAGAAGTCCTTTAGCGAAATAAGGCTGGGGGTGGGGAACCTTTCTTTTTTGATATTTGTGTGATAAAAAGAAACCCAAGCTCTAAGGCCACTTGCATAAGCTTTGTAAAGCTCTCTGAATTAAAAAAGAAAGAGCATTTCTTTTGTAGTTACCAAGAAATGCTGGCTCCATATAGTGCACAAGCATGGTTAATTTACACAGGTTTGATGGCTGGATACTTTTGATCAATAGTATCACAGTGTTAATCAGAAAATGACAGGTACTTTTCATGTGGACTTTTTCTGGGTAAAACTTTTGAACTTTTCTAATCTCTTAACTGAAAATGAGAACAAAATATTGCTCCTGTCTTGTCTCCAAATACTGGTTTTCCTTCCTTTTTCAGAGATAAGAAGAAGAATAAAAGGAAAGAGGTGAGAAAGTAAGCAAACATAAAATTGGAAAATAGAGAAGTAAAATTCCTCCTCCCTCTAAGTAACTGTCGGGGGTTTTTCCATTAAATATGCCATTACATTTAGGATTTCCATTTCCAAATGGGAAAAAAATGTGACCGGCTCCAAATGTTAGAACAATGCTTGGGGGCAGGCCTAAAGTGAGCAATAAATCAGAGCAGAAAATGTTTTGCTTGGGGAACGCATCATGATTAGATCATAAATAATCCTCTTTTCTTCTATATGCAACATAAAATAAACACAGCTGTGAGCAGAGGCACACACACATTTGTTTGTGCACACACAGAGGACTCAGCCCTGTTTCCCCAGGGCAGCTCTGTGACAGCACGAGAGGTGAAGGGCTATGGCAGAGGGGTCAATGTGATGACATGGTGGCAGCTGAAAACCTCATTAAATCAGAGCAGCAGAGCCAGGCATGCAGGGAGCACTGCGAGATGTCACCAGGAGGAAGCAACCCACAGGAAACTCTGTGTATCAGTCCCTGCAATAAAACACTGCTTATTCCTTAGTGATGGTGGCAGTCACACAGTATTTGTTTCTCTGGGGCAGGATCATGTAATGGAGGAGGCTGTGCTGGAGAGAGGCTTGCCATGGTTTGTGTCTTCCCAATTCTCAGCCCAATCTCAAGTACAAGGTTTATTTTCTCCATTCTGGGCCTTGTTGCTGGCCTTGCAGAATTTATCCTCCCAACAGGCATGCTACAACTATTAATATTATTCCTTGTCCATCTGAACATTTCCTCAGTAATTTTAGCACCAGGAGTGAAAGGGTTTTTTTCCCTTTAAGACCCCTGAGGAAAGGTAGCTTCAGTGTCTCCAGGGATGCTTCCAAAATTCAGCACAGGTAGACCTGGGGTGACACACACAAGTGGGAGCAATGCTGGGATAACAGTCCTGAGGAACTTTCCAAGATTAAAACAATTCAATTTAAAGCAAGTGTGAGGCACCTAGAGGGATCCTGTGTGGGCCAAAGCTCTTTTGCAGGGAGAAAAATCAAATCCATCCAACTTCCAGCAGAACTTGCTGGGATCTGTGTGGCAATTTCCTCCCTCTCAGATCTTCCAGTGAATTTTTCCATGACAGGGATAATCCAAGCTAATCACTTCCATTTGACCCAGTTTAATCACCACCTTCCCGAAATGGAGTTAATAGGCACTTAATGCTAAACAAGTGAGGAGGATGGTTCATAAAAGAGCTTGGAAAATCACTCTACTGTTCCTAACACACTCCTTTTTTTCTTTTTTTTTTCTTTTAATTCGTTACCCAGAGTTGGTAACTTCTGAGGCCTAAACCACAATACATCTTGAGCTCACTAAGCTAAAAATACTGACTCACCAATCACAGAATACTAATGAATCCTCCACAGGAAAACTAATCTGTCATTTCCCTTCCCACAGGAACACGCACAAGTGGTTAAATATCTAAAGATTTTGTACAGCCTCTCTGCCTGTGCCATTGTTCCCTGAGATCTTGATTCAGGTACTGTAGGCACATATTTCCTCTCTTTCAAGAATTAGTTTTTGGCGTATTATTCCACGTCTGTCATTCTGCAGCAGCACTGATTTTAATTTTGCCTTGCAAGTATGACAGCATTCATAGAGTCTCTGTTTTTGAGATGGTTCTGGTTTTATTCTTTTAGATACATGTCAGGGAGCAGTTGGTAGCGCCCTCCTTGCCATGGTGCAGAGCCAGGCATGGTGCTCCCAGGCCAGAAGGTGCTGGGATGAGGATCCCAGATTGAACTCCTAAGGGCTGTGATGCACTCAGGGCCCTGGAAAACCCCCAGCAAGACAGAAGTGCTGTCCATATTAAAGCTGAAAACTGCTTATAGGTGTAGACTGTTCTCTGTTCTCATAAATTCACTTTCGTCATGTCCTCTTGAAATGTCCTTTAAGCAGATTTTCTTTTCCCTTTCATCACTGCCTTTTTTAAACTTAATTGCTTGTTTGGTTAGAGTTCAAACATGGATCTTTGTCCTCACTGCCTGGAAAAATCTCACATCCATTGGTTGGGGCCAGTGGACTTACACAGCAACAATCTCAATTGGGTGTAGTCTTCTCATCTCTTGCTGATTACACCTTCACCCTCTCTGCCTTTGACAACAAGCTCACCTGCTCTTCTTCCACTGAGAAAAGGACCTTGGGATCATCTGTGGGTAGAGTGCATTTGCTCTGTTCAGCCTTGACATGAGATCTGCAGTGAGTGGGATCTGTTCACACAGATACCCTACCGGGAGGACTTCCCTCATGCCCCAGCCAGAGGCAGGAATCACAGAAGTGCTGGCAGTCTTCAGTCTTCCCATTGAGTAATTCCTGGCTTCCTGCTACTGAAAACATGTCATTCATGGCAATGTGGTGGTTTAAGGCAGAGTCTCAAATAGCAGATGTTTATCTTACCATCCCAAGACCTCTTGTGTAACACTCCTGTTTTCCCCCAGGCCAGTGAGAGTGAGGATGAAGGATTCAGGGGCAGCTCCAGGACTTGTGCTGGCTGTGCATTCCTGCTGGGGGGCCCATTGCCAAGGAATGGGAAACAGTGGAGTTGCAGGGCTGGGCTCTCATAGATGTCGACCCTGAAAAACAACTATTTAACAAACAAACAAACAAAGCATGATATCCCCACAAGCATTGCTAGCAGGGAAGTGAGTTGCTTGCAGAGCCTCACTGGCATCTAGCAAAAGAGGTTGGTCTATATTTAGCCCTTTGAAACTTTCCAGATATGAATTCTCTTATGTGAACTGAAACCTTTGACCACCACAGAATACACAGTCAGGCTCCATGTCCTCGCTTCCTCCCTGTTGCTGCAATACAGCCCTCATACTTTGTGATTGAATCATCAGGTTCCCAGTGCTAACACCCAGTCTCCAGCAGCATTACCACACAGGAGGGAAAGAGAACACGTGTTGGTTAAAACCTGACAAAGCAACACTTGGATTTAGGTCAGGCACAGCAAACAGGAGTTACTTGTATGCTGTACCTGGCTCCTGTTCAAACCCAGAGCCTGATGAATTCACACCAGCCCAGACATGCAAAGCGCTATCTGCCTTTCCCCTTTCCACAGAGATTTCTCCTGAGACAGTACCTTCAGCTCCTCATTTCTGTGCCCCACAACTACCCCACAAAGGCTGCCTGGACTCTGGTGAGCAGGGGCACTCGTGTTGCTCCAGCTGTGGGCACTGCACTGCAGCAAGCACTGCTGGCACAGGGCACTGCACCGCAGCCTGCAGCCCCTCACTGCCTGTCTGCCCTCGGCTCTGCCACAGCTGTGGCACAAAGCAGCCAGCAGACAGAGCTCCAACTGCACATCCCAAACTGTCCACCTTGGCCTCCTGCATGCCTGTGCCCAAGGAAGGCTCTGCTGGACCTCACCCCTTCTGATGGACTGTCAGGACTCACAGGGCGCTCAGTCTTCATTTGATGATGGTGAATTCACCTTTCACCCTGATGGTTTTTTCTCACCTCACTGTTCCTTTATCCCTTCCCACTTTCCCCTGGCTGCTGTCACTTCCTGGTGGTAGAGGCAGACTTTAATTTCTATTCCAGAATTGGCAGAGACTTTTAACTCTGGATTTGTCGAGGCCTCAGTTTGTAGTACCTTAACTCCTTGTTTGCTAGTTGTTGGGAGTTGAATTTTGTCCTTTCTTGTCTTCTGGCCCAGCTCAAGGTCCTTTAGTGCAGTTTACTTTGCATTAATGAAGTTATGGACAAATAGTATCAATCTTTTGATTAATATAAATGTTATTATTCTACAAAAATGCATGATTACATATTTATAGGAATCATATTTACTTATATTTTATATTCAAAATACAGAATTACAAATACAGCACATAAAATATGATTAATTTAGCCATAAAGAATTTATTGGCTTTGCCAATTCCTGATGGAAAAGAGATTAAATCAGGCTGAGACTGTAGTAACCTCACCGACAAATTTAAGATTGACTTGGTGGTAGGAGATTACATAGATATTAGTTTTTATGGGATCACTTGGGATTAGGCAGCATCTTGAATATATTGTCAGGCTGTACCAGAAACTAATTTAGCACAGCTCTATTTGTTCTTCAGCTTGTACTCAAAGTTTAACTTATATACGCCTCAATCTTGAAATTATTTTAAATGTTTCTATTAAAAACATATGAGAGTGAGGCACAGTCGACCACAGAATGACTTCTCTGAGACATGTCCTGAGTGCTGGGATTCCTGAGCAGCTTCCAGGCTGCTCTGAAGGGAAACACACAGCTCCTCTCTACAGCACACACCCCCCTTGGCCTCTGCACCTGTGTGAGCTGGAAGACCAAGATCATAGAATGCAGTGACTCTGGTCTTCCTAAATTTTCCCTGCTCAGTGCTTTGAAACAGTTAAACAGTGGGGGTTTCTTCACATTTCTAATTCTATGTTGATTCTCATATGCTTGGGCATCCCCTCCTTCCCAGCCCTGGCATTTTCAGTGCATGTCTGGAATTCTGGAATGGAGCAGTGAATTTGGACCCTAATGGTCCTTATATGCCACAGTTGTTGATTTCCATGTAATCACTTCTTGCCTTTTCTCCCTAAATGGTGTATTTATATAAAAATTAAGAGTCCTGGAGGATATTTTTAGTGCAGGTTCCAGGGACTTTGGCTTTTCCTTAAATGTTGAGATGGGGGACTCTGAGTTCTTTGTTAGGCAGTGTGGAATCTGTACAGTTGCCATACGTTAAAAGAGCTGGAATAAAATTGGCACAATATCCAGTTTCACCCAAATGAGGCTGTTGAGCAGGATCCAGAAGATCTGTATCCACAGAAGGCAAACACAGTATTTAAACAGAAACAAAGCCTTCGATTTATTTCAGTATTTACTAAGTGCTGCCATGGTGCTCAGTGCTACATAAACGTTCCCTGCCCTGGGTTATTAATACTACCAGGCACAAGAAGGTTCAAGGCTCAAAACACCTTACATGAGATATTCCCAGAACAAGAGCTTTAAGGACATGTTAAAGGGAAAAGTTATCCATAGAGGAATCCTGTTAATGGAATTTCAGGCTTCAAAAATAGCTTTGTGTTCCAATAAGAAGAAATTCATATTTGAGGGCCCTGCTCTCCACCCATCCCATATAACTACCACTCATTGACTATTGCTGTAACACAGTTCTGCCCTGTTGAGTGTGTGATGCCAGTCTGGCCTTTTCTTTGTATGACAAGGAACATCCACCCCTCCAAAACATTTGGAGAACTAGGAAAAGACCAGATTTTGGGGCTCACACTGCATAATGATCCCACAGTTAGGAAGAATGAGAAAGTTTTGGTGTTCAGACTGCACAGCTCTGGAAATGCTGGGGAATCACTGCAGGGTCCCCAGCATGTGTCACCAGTAAGTGGGCAGTCAAATGGAAAATGTTGTTTTGGAGGAAAGAAAGGACAGTTAAAGGGCATCTTTAACTCTTATAGAACAACTAAAGCAGAAAAGCAAGTTGGAGGCACCCTTCAGAAGAAAAAGGAGTATTTTACTTAAAGATAACTTAAACACATTATAAATTCTTGAGAAAGGCTGGAAAATTTGTTCTTAAACACATCAGGTTGAAATAACCCCAAAGGTATACAATTCTGTGATGAGAACATCAATGAGTACTAAGAAAATTGTGTATGCATACTTAGGTCAGTGAAGATTACATCTTCTGTAAGGCCACTTAAAAGACAGAGCTCTCACAAGAATTACAAATTATTCGGGGCTCAGGAAAATCATCCTGGTTTTAATTACAACATTAAAGACAAATCCACAAAGTTGTAAGTTCTGCTGGCATGGCAAGCAATCATTATAAATCTGGAGAAGGGATCACACAGAAATTGTAAGTAATGACTGTGAGAGATTTCAGTACTAGCTATTTTTGTCTTTAGAAATGTTTTTCATTTCAAAAAGTCATTAGCACTTCTGCTCAGCCAAAACTTGCTCATAAGACTAAGCAGGATTTCTTAACATAAACTGTCCTTAAAAGGACACTGTCAGCTTCCAACTTGTCAGTTTTTGAGAAGAATTCTAAAGACGTTTCAGTACATGATTCCCCGGGGTGATGCCTGTCCTTTTATCACAGTATTTTACCTTCTTTTTTCTATGGTGCTTTACCTTGCCCTTTTGCAGCATCAAAGACACCACACAAGCTCAGGGAACCAGAAAATAGGAAGGTGATATGGAGAGCCTGGAAAGCAATCTAAAAAGCTGAAAACAAGGAGCTACAAAAAGGCTGAAAACAAGAGGAGCTAAACAAACAACTGAAAAGGCATGTCTCCTTTTATTAATTTTCAATTCCAGATATTGTTTGGAAAAGAGAAAAATGTCAGGTAGTGATGTCCCTGTATTTTACAGTTTAATTACAGCCAATACTTCAATTAAAAAGTGGAAAGACAAAACTAAAATTCTCTTCTGATATTAAGATGACTTCGAAAAAAATATTTTTAAAAAGACAAAAATTCAGCCAAAGGAAGAGTTCAGCATGTTGTAGAACAGTCATACAACAGAGTTCTGCTATCCTGACACTTTAAACCAGAAGTTTGTTATGTAAATCATGATCCAATGTCATGATGGAGGTGATAGTGGGTGCTGAGGGGCAAACTGGGAGAGGAGTCCCTCAGATCATCAGACAAGAGTTATACAATGCTTTAATGCATTTCATTATATTACATTTGTGTCAGCAGCCCTATCCTGCAAGTGGGACTTATATAGCTGGGCCCTTCCTCTTGCTGGGACCCTAAATGACAGCAACAAAAACCTTCCAGTAAGGCTGGCACTATGAGGCTGGGGCCTGAGCTCATGGAACAAGGGAGCAGTTGAACAGGATGGAAGGTTTTCTAAAGCTAAAGCTTAAACCTCACTGCTTCTGCCAGGTTTATCTTAGTACTACTCATACAATTAGTTCCACTCAGGAAAAAACCCTCCTGTCTTTCTGATTGTAGCTATACTGTCATTTGGCCTGGAGTGTGACAAGGATAACTGCATGGTTATGCAACTTCTGGTGATGACTTCTTGGGAAGTTATTTGCAAAGGTGGAAAAACCCTAACTCCTCCTGCTCGTTGGAATAGTCTAGATGCCAGAAATTTTGTGACTGACTCGACAGAATCTTTTTCAACTGGACCTGTACAATAAGAAGCATCAACTCTTACCATGTTCTGAGAAATGGGAATTCACACCATTAAAATACCACCCAAGAATATGTTCCTATGAGAGTGGAAGGCAGAGGTGGGTGAAGAGGTAGAACTGCTGACAGTGGGGGGGGATACATCTGCTGTGCAATCCTTTCCCTTCTCCTGACCCCTTTTAAAGAACTCCCTCGTCAGATTCCAAACACTGTTGCCCATCTGAAATGAATGTGGACCCAACTGAAACTTTTGTTTGGGCTTTTCTTACCTTCTTCATTGGCTTGAGGAAGGGCTGCAAGGAGAGCCCCAAGAAACAGCCACAGTGAGCCTTGCCCAGTCCAGCACCAGCTTTACTCCAGATGAAGAGGTTTGGAGCTGGAAATCCAGATCTTCCATGCAAAATGAATTCCATGCATAAATGAGCATGCATATGAGCCTTTCATTATAGGCTCCTACCATGTAACTTCAGCTGCCTAACACTGAACAACCAGCAGGCAAAAGCCCTGTTGGATGTGCTGTGTCTCCTGTTGACTCAGCAGGATGACAAACCTCCTCACTGGTGCCTACAGCCAGCCTGGCCATATTCCCCCTCCCACTGTGCCAATCCCTCCCTAGGCAGTTTTCCATATACAGCAGGCAACTCACATGCTACATACACATCACTCCTGGAGTCTGCTGCTATCCTAGAAACAATTATAAAATAGTTATTTGGAAATGGCAGAGCTTCTTAAAGAGACAGCCTGTTAAATTTTGGGATACAGCCCTTCTTTCTCCTTTGCTTTCTTCTTTCCATTTGTCTTCTCAGCTGCTCTTGTCCAGCATTTGGCACTGCTGTAAAAGTTGTGCCAGGGGGTTTAAAAAAAACTCAGATAACCTTCCCTGGTGTTTCATGAAGACCAGAACTTTCTATTCTGCAATAGCAAAGAGTTAATATCCCTGAGATATTCTACTGTTCTACATCTGTAAAAATGAAGCCAAAGCAAACCTAAAAGAATTTAGTATGGAAAACATATTCCAGCTTCAATGACACACTGGGGTTTTGTTTAGGTTTCTTTATTACGATGACTCACAGTATGTAAACTTCACATGCAGTTACTGAAGTCATGTGTCTGCCTTTTTTTAGCTTTGAAAACAGCAGCAATGCCAACATCCTTTGCTGCCTTTGAGACTTGAGAAATACTGCAGACCAACAATGTTATGGTATCCTTATAAACACTGTGTTGCTTTTTCACCCTTTGGCTAGAAAGTAAAGGGGATGATTCTCCAAATGAGCCCTTTCCACATTCAGTGATGCTTTTAGGACCCTAGCATTGGTAATGCTGGCTGCACTCTGCTGCTGTCAGTAGTGGAGGGATGGTCTGACAAAAGGATGTCTCATTCTCTGTCTGTCTCTCCTGCCTCAAGCAGAAGTGAGCCACACAGGTGAAAACCGTAGAGTTAGTGTTGGAAGTCCCACTGCTACTTTCATTACTGGAGTTGTTCCTATCAGAAGTCCAATTAAGGTGAGTGGAATCCAAAACCAACTCCCCATCCCTCTCCTCACCTTTCACCTAGGTCCTGTAGAAGGCTTAAACTAAGCAGGGAGTTTCCACTGTTGCCATTCCCCAGGTGAGTCTCCTGCAGTGCAGCTCTTCAGTCCCATTCACAGAAGGACAGCAGATTCCCTGGTTCAGCCAGTACAGTGCCCATTCTTCCAGGTATAAAAGGGGAACATGCAGTCATCTATATAAAGAATGTTCTTCAGATGGGTTATGTATAAACTGCCTGATGGCAAGGGTATCAAATGAAGGTCGAACATCAGAGACCTTTAGGCTATTACGAAATATGACTCATGGATTAGTTAACTGCCTGTCAGATTTTCCATTATGAAATTTAACCACAGCCCATATCTGCACAGCAGCAACACCTGTAGAAGTGCAAACAAATAAGAGGTTATATATGCACTTGCACTGAAATGGGTCAGCAGATGTGTATGGTATCAAAACAACTTTTTTTCTTATTAATTAGCTACTAGCTAAGGAACACAAATGAGAGAAGGGGGAGAAAATGCTGTGGGAGTAAAACACATTGTTTTGAAGTTCATATTTGTCAAAGAATCTGCAAGATAAATCTTTACAGTTCAACTGTATCAGATGAATCAACATTAAAATTCCCCTCTGCAGAATTTCATTATTTTAGCCATAATTTTAGCCACTAGTGCTTTCTAATCCAAGCATTTGCTTTTCCAATTCCACATGGTAGGATGAGTGGAAATGAAAAAGCAAGTATTCCTGTTCGAGAAAATTATTACTTAGACACAAAAAAATAAAGGATTTATTAAATTTCATTTCTGAATATCAGTGAAAGTATTTAGCCATTTGGTAGAAGACCCTCATAATTCTTTCAGCTGGCTCTTTGGAGGTGGCTGTAAATTCAGAAAGGCAGAAGATGTGCTCTGAAGGTTCACCCTGGGAAATGGGACTCTTGAACTCTGTGTCACTGGTTTGACTCCACAGGTGAGACTCAGCTCACCTAATTTTGGATGTCTGCAGTGTCTATCAATACATCTGAGCTTGTTGCCCCGTAGGCAATTTAAAGGTATGTCTTATCTGATCTATTTTAAATATCTGCCTTAGGATGAGATGATTCATGACCTTAGAGTGTCTTTTTCTCCACTGTGGCCTGTATCAGGGGCCTGAGGTGACTGGCTTGACTGGAGAGCCTTGCATGTGGCCAGAGATGAACCCTGCCTGAATGCTCTGACCCCACAAGGCTGGTAATTTATGTGAGATGAGTTGGCTAACTCTGCTCTTTGCTATTGCAATGGTTTGTCCATATCACAAAGCCACCACCACATCTGGCACAAATGAATGCTAGCAGGCTGAAACAGCCTGGAGGCTACTGATTAAAGAGGAAACCTGAACCACTTAGATGGATTTCATCACTACATCCTATTCTTGCCTCTAGAGATGTTCCAGATCACAAGTTAGATATGGAGTTCTCACTCATCCTACCACTGTGGCATCTAATCTGTGAAGACATAAAGTCTCCATTTCCATGCCTGTCAGTCCAGCTCATTTCATAAACAATACATTCATTCAAATGTTAAAACTGCTGCTCTACAAGAAATTCAGAAGACATAAACTGTAAGGCACAATGAAAAACAATTCAGTCTCAAGAAGCAAAGTCCGAGAAGGGGCACAATAGCACACAAATACATAAAAAGCAACTGCAAAGAGGAAGGAAATAAACTACTCTTCCTGTTTACTATGGAGACTTAAGTTACTCCACAGTGAGGTGACATACAACAAGCTGTGCAGCCATTTCTTGCAGCTGAGAGGGGCAGCAGCAGCTCCTACCTCCCTGCAGGCACTGAGCTGCCTGCCTTGGAAAGGGGTGGGAGGGTTACAGCTTCACTCTGTCCGTGGGTGTCTGAAAGGAGCCGGGAGCCTTTGGCTCACTAAGCAGCTTTTCAGTCTCAGCATAAAGCAGGGTTCTGTCTTCACAGCTAAGGAGCAGGGGCTCAGGTGATATGACAGCATCCCAGGGCTCTGCCCCTTAGGAGAAGCCAGTCAGGGTTGGGAGCCCTCCCCCAGTGTGGGGGTGCAGTTGGTGTTCTGGAGATCCAGTCTGATTAGCATCTATCCAGAGTGGATGGATATATTTAGTCTTAAGGCAATGCAATGGACTACATGTCTCCAAAACCCTCTAATGGTTTAAGTGGAAAGGTTGCAATGTGCACACTGAAGCCTGAGCTAAGCTTCTTACAGTGGAGTGGGCCAGAGCTCCAGCTGTGAGACCTGCACTGCTGACCAAAGCCAGCAACAGGGACAGGGTGGCCTTTGAAGAACCCATCTAGAAGAAGAGACTCTTTTCTCCTGACAGTAAATTTTTATGGTTCTTTCTCTGCTGCCACCTGAAAGACTATGCTTCTGGGTGCTCATATTTGCTACTCCTTGCTCCTCTATAGGAAATACTGTTCCAACATAGTATAAACAAGGTAGAAAACATTAGGAGAGAGGGTGATGAGGGGAGAAGGGGAAGAAAATGATTTAGTTTAAAACAAAAACTGAAACAAAACAGGTTTCACTCACCCACATTCATCTTCTCACATTCACAAGAGCAGCCACCAGGCATCAGGTCAGCATGTTCAAGCCATCTATCCAATATGCAAGCAACATGGAGTCTGTGCCTGAGTAATAGGTCTGGGATCTGTGTGATGCCGTAGAAAACACAAGGGATGCCAGCTCTGAAGTCCTGGGTTATTCTTGGATTGGTGACTATGCACAGGGTTTGGGTATCTTTTTGTATCTCTTTGGAACTGTGAGTTACTCCATCCTGTCTCAGGTCTGGCAGTCATTGGGACTAATCACATTTTTTCCAGATCTGAGCGCCCTGAGAGACAGCAGGTCGATGCCCTGCTAACCTGGTGACATTAACTCAGGCCATCAACCTTTGTATTACAAGTCCCTGCACTGCCCCCACTCCCTTGCTGGTGATCCTTCCCCTGCCAAGTGTGAGAATCAACACAGAATCAACACTGCAACAGCGCGGGAAATAGGATGATGGACATCATTTCCCTTTCTCCTGAGGACCAGTGTTGGGTTTCGTTCATGGGCTTCATGATTTGGCCATTTAGTTCTTGGCAGGGAGCTGGGGGTGTCCTCAGGACCCTGACCAATCCCACAGGCACTTCTGAGCTGTCAGAGTCAACCTCTCAATAAGGAGCAACACTGGGCATTCCCCAGATGGCTGAGGCCACTCTCTCAACCTGAGCACTCGTGGCAGCTGCACCACGTTGCACAACCACCATCTGCAAAGGTCAGACCTTGCCAGGTGCTCACAGCTGGCAGCTGAAGTCAAACCTCTGCACACCAGAGGGGAGAGTGCTGGCAAGTGGTACTCGCTCAATGACCATCTGGAGGGCTTTCAAAGAAGACTCTAATGTTACATTTATGTTACATAACATAAAAGTTACACTTGGTATTTAGAAATGGTAATTAGAAAAGGCTTACAGAAACCAAAATGAGAAACATTAGTGCCTTCTTTAAAGTCTAATTCTGATGCTGATTAATATAGGAGCCATCTTGACTAGGTGCCTATTTTGATTTAGGCAATTATGAGCTTAACCAGTTCAAACCAGTCTGCAATGAGAATGTGAATCCAAGATTTACTGACGTGCCTCTTTCCATTCTACTTGCTGCTATAAGTCTCTCTTCTTTTGTCTTCATCTTCTGTTCATTTGGGCTTGCCTACAAGAGAAAGGCACACTCATAAAATTACAATCTGCTCGTAAACCAATACGTAACTCCAGGCAATCATTCAAAGAGGGGCAGTAGATGGATACTCACAACTTTGCCCTGTTGAACAACGTCATACTATAATTTTTCTTTTTTTTTTTCCCGAAGGACTCAGTTTTTAATACCTGCATGAACAGTGGAAGGCAGTGCCTTGCACAGAGGCAGCAGTCCCTGCTTCTGTCCTGTGAGTGCTGTGGATTGGACTGTCCAGGTCGGAAGCAGGCTGCAGTGGGCAAGAGCTGCTCCACAGCCTGACTCAGGGCAGCAACAGCATCAGGCAACTGAATTTGTGCTACCTCTGTCCAGCTGATTGTGGCTCCTGCAGAGGCCAAGATCTTGCCCCAGCCTTTCTTCTAAATTGGAGGTCACAATCTGCAGAAAGAGCTGTTGGATTCTCTTTGTTCTGATGCAGGAAAACGTATTGCTTTGCAAGTTCTTCCTGCTCCTAACTGACCTGATCTAACCTGAAATAAGCTATTTGTATTCCTGCAGAGGAATACCAGGGAGTCCACATGGCCTCTTGCCCAGGTTTAACGTAATTTCTTTAAAGCAAACTGCAAATTAATAGTAGTGTAACTTTCCTGTGCAGGCAAGCCCTTAATCTAATTGGAACACGGAAAACAGCATTTGGGAAGACAAAGCAGTGCATCAACTTGGGGAGTGAGAGAGGGAGGCAATATAATTTGCAGTCCAGTGGGGCTGATAGAGAAATCTGAATGCAGAGAGATAAAAATGATTAGGGTTTTAAAAATCCACGCTAGCAAGGAATTTGAGGATATGAAAAAATAGAGCCCAACTTAGACATTTTCAATGTTCAGAGAACTGCCATGTTCTCTCTATTCATTCTTCCACTCAGGACAACAACCCTCGTCATTTTAGTCAAAAAACACACTCCCTTCCATCCCCTAAAACCTTCAGTCCACATTCATGGACTCATTCTTCCCTGTGTCTGATCTTCAAGTAAAAAGAAGAAATTAGAACAAAACTATGCTTTTACTTCCTCAGTTCCCACAGAAGCCTGTGACCACTTGATCTTGTCACTAAATCATTATAGAAAATAAAAATAGGACTTCATTAAAGAAAGAAAAAAAAGAGAGAAGCCTTGAGTGCTGCCTGAGATAAGGACTACTGCATGTTTGAAGTGACTAAATCTTTTCTGTGCATTCCTGTTCTAGAGTCATAGCATATAAAACTTCCTGATTCTGCCTCTCCTAAAGAGTCTATGCTTTCTGTAAACAGTCTTTTGTGGTTTTTCAGGACAAGATGTGAATTTCTTTGAAGCTTGAAAACAAGCTCCAGGCATCTTTTCAGAGAATCATCATGAATCTGCTCTTCACCAAGCCCTCTCCAATCGTGTGCATTCTACCTACCAGTCTGGGAACATGGAGACACAAGGGAAGGGGAGCCAAAAAGGCTTGGGTGGTAACATACTTGCCAAAGGACAGAGCAGTTCTTAATCAGATTGCCTTTTAATTCTTCATGTGAGTTAAAGGTATTATGTGCTCAGACTGAGGATAGTGGTGCACTCAGCAAAGGCAGTGAGAGAAGAGTGTTGCAGCATAGGGGTAAATATTCTGTCAAATGCTGTCCAGGCACAGTTTAGTAATCTCTGGCAATGCCAGTGAGAGAAACCCTTGGCTTCAGTGCAGTGGCTTTGCCCTGCACACCGAGCTAGCACACATGTATGGTGGGAAATGTTCACCAAATTGAAGAGAAACATTGACTACAACCCCAATTTCACAGGCATTTATCTGGGCAGAGGGTTGGTGCAGACAGGGATTTTTCTACCCTTACAGAGTTATTTCAAACTCAAATCAGTTCCTTCATTGACTGTGCAGGCTGGCATCACTAACAGCTATCCACTGGTCCAAAGAGTTTTGTAGCTGCTGCTGTTGGGAAATGCAGACTTTCTAGTGAAGAGTTCACCAACAGTAATGTCAGTGGTGGAATGTGGCTCTTCCTTCCATGTTATTCCTCCAAACCAGTAGGATTCTGCCTTTTGATGCCTAAAAATATCTACAGAAATTTGGGAACATGTGGAAATTATGCTGTTTAAGACAGATCTCGGATACTCACTGTTGACTAAAGACCATTTCCAAATCCCTTTGCTCATTTGTGGCTGGACAATGTTAAATTTGTGTTTTTATTGCCCTGCCATCTTACAGTATGAAAGACTCACAAAAATATGGTATGGAGTCCTAGCTTCATAGGCAGCTGTGTAGAACAAGAAACAAGTTTTCAGCACTGCAACTTGAGAATTACATCCATGGTAGGATTTTTTTTTATTGTACTCTGGATGTCAGAGCTGCTTTACTATTAGTAAAATACCTCCTTTCTTTAGAAGTGAGTCCATAGCTGTGTACAATGAGAAATCTGCTGGTTAAGATGGTCAGGAGTGTATGACCTGTTGATAGTTTCCAAACAGATAAAGAAACTCATGTATACAAGGTCAATGTCTGTCAGCATTGGGTAAAACCACTCTAAAGGTCAGATACAACTTCATAAACACACTGACTTCACAACACACAAACATGGCTTGGTGGCAGTGGCTTCCTAAGGCAACCTCCTCAAGACTCACAAAGCTGCATTTCTGGCTCTTTTGGGGCTATCAGTGGAGCCTTTCAGAAAGCCTGCCAGATGAGGCTCTGCAGGTGAAGGAATACCAAATTTGCTAGGATTTAAGAACTGAGTGTCCAAGCAGTGTCAGGTTTTAAGGAGTTTTGGTTGAGCCCACTGGCAAACACTTGCTGAGTTTAAAGTGAGCAGGGCTTGTGAGGACTCTGATGTTGACTCATGAGCTGCTCAGCTTCCTTCAGGGAATCGTGTCTGAGTCCACTGTGGGATAATGAAAAGTGAAAATGACAATAGTCCTGCCTAGTGCAGTTGGCAACTCAGTAACAGAGGGAAAACTGACTATCCCAAGAACTGACCTCCTTGACTGCAGGATCAGCATTTAAATTACTGTGATACTTCCAGAACTTCCACAGCAAAGATTAATTAATGTAATTTCCTAGTACATATGAATTATCACAAACAATGCTCTTGTTTGTAAAACACTGCAGACATTGCAGGGATGTAAACACTGCAGAATTGCTCAGAATTTAGAATTGTCTGCAAAGTTGTATGAAGAAAAGGAATTAAAAGTATTATTTAAAACTTGCTTTCAAAAAACCCCAAATTTGGGCCTATGGCCAGTAACAGCTTCTTTAAAAATACAGAAATTTTTTCTTTTTTCCTTTTAACTGTCAGGCAGTCTCAATGAAGACACCTGGAAGCTTTTAAATTATATAAATAGGTGCACCTGGGGAAGAAATACAAAAATAAACCTTTAACTCTGGAGTCATAGCTGGCTGAAGAAGTATTATGGAAGGTGAAAGCAGAGGACTGGTAAATGTTTTGTTTGAGACCAGAGCATCACAGAACTGACTGGTTTGTCTGAGAGGGAGTCTGTGTTGCTCATTCAAGGACTTGTTTGTCAATGTTTAAATCTTGTAGGGCTTAATTTCTTCAATGTGAAGACCTTGGTTCTAGAGCTGTGGTTTTAAGGGCAGGAAAAATCTAGGCAGCGATGGGCTGTTTAATGTGTGAGTACTTTGGAAAAGTTCTGTCTTGTTTTTTGGTGAATCATCCTTCTGGAGAATGGCTCTTCCTTGTGGCTTTCTCCTTGCAAGAGGCAGGAGCCTGAGGAGGAGGGAAATGGAGGAATAATTGCTATGTGTGGATCAGGAACAGCCAAACCTTGTGTCCTTTTCCCTGTGACTTCACAGCCCCGGCCGTGTCCTGATCCCCCGAGCAAGTTCGTCACTACTTTTACTGACCCAAATTCAAGGAAGCAGCTTTACTATTCTCTGGGTCAGCAGGCTGTGATGGAAGGCAACAAGGTTGTTTATATGCTGGTTTTTGTTTTTTTTTTTTTTTTTTAATGACAAATAGTTCAATGCTTGCTAATCGACTGATGCTTACAGGCTAAAAGTCCTGATGAGTCCCAGATCGGGCTCTTTGGGGATGTAAAGAGACAGCTGGCAAAACTGGCACTACAGTGAAAATAAGACAAGTCCTTTGGCACGTCAGTGTCTTTGATGGCTAAGGGTCTTGGATAAAAAGCTGATGAACATATGCAATGACCACCAGCAGCGGGCCGGGGTGAGCGGCTCACAGCCATGTGCGCTGGGAAGCGAGCACAGGGGATGGCCTGAGCCCTGCGGGGCCGCAGCCTGGCGTGTCCGGGCCCGCGCTGGGGGCAGGCGGGCGGCAGGCCAGGGTGCTGTGGGCGCAGCGCCCCTCCTCCCCTCAGCGCCGCGCCGCCATTACGCGCTGCGCCACTGCCCGCCGAGGGGGGAGCGACAAGATGGCGGCGCCGCCCGCCCACGTGACCCAGGCCCCGCCTCCTTCTCGGGGCGTCTCGGCCGCGCGCGCGCTCGGGGCGCTCTCGCGAGGGCAGCGAACAAAAGGACAGCGCGGCGCGGTCTGTGTGTTGGGGGGGGGGTCGTGATCTCGCGAGAACTCGCCGCCGCTTTGCTCCCGAGCAGATCCGAGCGGGAACGGGGGAAGGGGAAACCTCGCGGTATCGCCGGAGACTCGGCGCGGGCCCGGCGCCCCGAAGTCTCGCGACACCTCCGGGAGCTCTTCCCTCACCGACCGCTTAGCTGCGCGGAGTTCTCGCGATAGCGCCGGGAAGGGAGGGCAGGGGGGCGGTCGCGTGCGCGCTGAGGTCAGCGCGCGCGGCCGGGCGCGCGGGGGGCGGGGCCTATATAAAGGAAGGGCCCGCGGCGGGGGGGGCTCAGTCAGGGCAGCGATTCGTGGCGGAACCACCGGCACCCACGGCAGCGACCTCCCGGCCCAGCGGATCCCCATTTCTCCAGGCGGAGCGGGACGAGCCCGAGACCGATCTCTCGTTATGAGTCATGTGGCGGTGGAAAATGCCCTCAGTCTAGACCAGCAGGTGAGGGACGAGAAGCGGAAAGGCCGCTCCGTTACCCGGAGGAGGCGCGCGGCGGAGGCTCTTGGGGCAGCGAGGGTGGGAGGGATGATCGGGAATCCTCGCGTGGGGCTTCGCTCTTGGCTTCCCGGCTGTTGTGTCGCAATTCCCCCCGCGGTAACCCCCACCTCCTCCCCCCCAGCGCGGCCTGTTGTGGCGCACTCGGTCGTTGCGCAGTTAACGCCGTGCGGCGGCCCCGCTCCGCGGCGGGCCCCCCCCGCGAGGGTGCGTTGTCCCCGCGGCCGGGGCGGTGGTGCGGGAGTGTGAAGCCGCCGGTGCCGCCCGGCCCGGCCCGGCCCGGCCCCGCTCGGGCCCCGCGGCCCCCGCGCCGCGCTCGGACCCGCTTTGTGTGGGAGCGCCGGGAGCGGCAGCGGCCCCCGGCGGCCGTAGCGGGAACTGCAGCGGGAGGGGGGAAGGAGGAGGAGGAGGAGGAAGGGGCGGTCAGTGGCCGCCATTGAGCGGGGCGGGGGAAGGGGGGACACACACACGACACGGCGCTTTGTGTGACGCCCCTTCCCCGGGGAGGCGGCTCTGGCGGCCGCCTTTGTTCGAGCTCCGGTGCCGCCGGGCCCCGGTGACGCAGTTAGGCCTGGACGCGTGTTGGTCCGCACCATTTTGTATTATTTTCTTCCTTTTCATTCCCACATCTCCCCCCGCTCCCCTCCCCGCGCTGGGCGGGATCGACGGTTATCTAACCCTCGGGGAAGGCGGCGGGGGCAGGAAGAGCCCCATCTGCTGCAGCGGCACCGTGGCCGGGCAGCCCTCGCCCTCGGCCGCTCCGGCGAAGTAGGTCACGGAGGCGATCCTTCCCTCCCCTCTCCCTTCTCCCCCGCTCTCCCCCCGCGCCACACGTGACGGGCGCCGGCAGCCGGATTAGCTGCTCCTGCTGCGCCGGGAATCCAGCCCGCAGTGCCGCACTGAGATGGCGCCGGGCTGCGCCACCGATGCCCGAGGCAGCGCCTGGGAAGTGTTGCCCCCGCCGTGGGGATTCGCTGCGAGAAGAGTCAGCCATCGCTTCTTTTTAAGTGTGGAGAGCCGCATTGACCTAGTAGAGAGGCTTTGTTTTTGTTTGCTGTTAAAACGAGAATCATTCTTAAGCCCTGCATTGATGCCTCGATCAACTGAAGAGATGAGATTTTAAGTGGTAGCTGTAAAGAGGATGTTACGAGGTTAGCCGTGGGAGAATTTCTAAAGAATTGAATGTCTTTAAGCGGCAGCACACACAGCTGAGCGCCAAAAAGGATAGTGCATTGGGATCTTTGCTTTGGATTAGTTCAGGTCATGTTGGAAGACACTTCTGTGCAATACATTACATAAAATTGATTTGTATTTAAACATGCTTTATTTTTCCTCATATACATTTGTAATCCTGCCATGCAGGCAAACAACTATAATAAGCTTGTTCTTAAGCTTTATTGGTTTCCCACTGCCTTCTGCTGAAGTGACTCCGTATTGTGTTTGACTTAAAACCTCTGAGCGACACACATTCACTGCGTGAATCTTTTGGAAGGCTTTACTGTGAGACTGAAGGCTGTAAACGTTTTTGAAAAACAAACCAAAAAGCCGTATTTGCTGAAGTAATTGTTGGAAGATGTCTGATGTTTTGTGAGCAGTAGTTGCTCAGTAGTCTCGAACATGAAGACTATAATGTCTTAGTGCTGTTAATGCAGTTGAAAAATATCTTGAGTCTCTATAAGTAAAGCCCCCAACTGAATTGGTATTACTTGTGCTGGAATCCCTGTAGCAAAAAAAAAAAAATTGCCACTGACCCGAATCTGAATGCATTTGAGTGCACTTCAATTCAGTTTATTTGAAATGGCTCTTCAGCCTGCCTGTAGTGTGAAGCAGAGGTCTGGTAGTGATTTGGTGGGTGTGAGATACTCTGCTGGCCTTGGTGCCCGTGTGGGTGTGTGTTTATTGGTGGGTATAAAAACACTGGAGATAATACAACGTGGGTATTAATAGACCTAACTCAGCAGGATGAAAAAAAATTTTTTGCAGCAGTAGCTAGTTGGAACAGTGCTTGTTAATGATAAGTGAAAAGGTTTTTTTGTGTCTTAGCATAAATTCATGGTAAAACATGCTGATACTTGTCCTGTTTCTTCTAGTTTTCTGGTCTAGACTTGAATTCTTCAGACTCTCAGAGTGAAGGAAGCTCTACAAGCAGTAAGTATATGCAAATTTTCAAGCTTACAAACACACAGATTTAGAAATTGGGGGTTTGTGCCTGTGAAAAGCAATTTCTAAAGCCAGAATTGACAGAGGCTGATGAGGAAATAGAGGATGTTGGTAGTTAAGCTTGCTTTGACAACGCAGTGTGCTTTAGATAGAACCACTTAATTTTGCAGTGGTATGGTATGTGTATACATTTCTGAAGCACTTAATTAGCTTGAGAGAACTTAGTGTTCCAGTTTTGTCCCAGATTTTCAGTTGCCTCTAATCTGAGGCCACTGATTGCAGTAGTAATGTGATTTGTCTTAAGACATCCAGGTAGAGTAGGAATGTTAACTCTGCTGATCTCAATTCATTGAGTAGAAAGTGATGTGCAAGGTTCAAGTATGTTAAGAGGGGGGAATCTTCCAGGAATTGGCATTCAGCTTGTGCCTGGTGTGTTCTCATTCATCTAGCAGACAGATGTTTCTGGATTGTAAATGAGGAATGCTATTCAGAAGCAATTAGGTGTGGCTTCTGGTTTGATCTGAGCTGAATGGATGGGGATGGGTGAATTTAAAGGGAAGGAAAAATACTGGTAGTAAAACTGTGAGTGCCAGTACTTGAATGTCACAGTAAATATCTTGATCTGCTCAAGTATCTGGCACCAGCTGAAGCCTTCATGGGTTCTAGGAAGACAAGCTTTTGTCACAGACACTAATACCCATAAATGGCATGTGTGGTTTGGTCAGAGAAACACGAGACATCTGTGCCTCAAAGCAGCTGCCTAAATGGGTATGCAAGAACTTTAATCTTCAACTGAGAGAGTGTTACCAAGTGCTGTATTAAAGAGTTCTTGTTTAAAAATGCTGCAAGAGGCCTTAAAGCATGAGGCAGACATTTTTACTAGGCAGAAGCTGTTGTTGACAAGATGAGCATTTCAAGATGTGCTGACTCCCTGATCCAGTAACATTACCTTTCTTTTGTCCTCTAGAAGGCCGATACATTCCTCCTCACTTGCGGAACAGGGAAGCTTCAAAACAGGGTATGTATCAGAAACACGGTGGCAACACTTGACTGGTTCTTGAATCTCAAGGAACAGACTGCAGAGACTCTGACAGTACTACTGAGGGCAATTGTACAGACTGCTTGACTGTCCTGTGCAAAACATGGCAACTTATCTTCTGCTTTTAGTGTGCTATTCTAGATCTCTTCACCAGCTTATATGCTAAGCTCGAGTTCAGTATCCAACCGACAGAATACCTTTCATGTCTAACAGTTATCTGTGACTGAAGCAAGATGGAGTCTCCCATTTTAACTTGCCATGTAGTCTTGAGTGTTAATCTGAGTAGATTTAGTGAGTTCTAGTTTTTCTGCTAGTGACTGTGATGTGAAACTTGGCGCAGTCAGTTCTTACCGTGAACAAACAGCACAGTTTGACTTCATAAATGCATCTTTTACTGAGAGATGTTGTCCTTGTTCAGCCTCCCGCAGTTTTTATGGAAGCCCCTGGGAGTACTTGTAGAAGGAAATGCAGGATGTTGGTGAAGCAAACATGAAGTACATGACCTATTTTGGTCACATGTTTTCACAGGGGTTTAGGCTGAGAAACTGCCCTTACATCTTCCATTTGAATCTCTGAACAGAACATAACAGAGAAGAAAAGTTTCTTGGAACACTTCAGTGAAATAAGTCATGACTTTTCTGTGTAAGATGCAAACGGGGCAGGTGCTGCAGCACAATGTTGTCATGTCTAGTGACTTGTGTGGATATGAGAGAAAACATTTCCTCTAAATGCCTGTTGAAATATACTGGAATGCAGCAGCTAAAACACTTTCCTGCAGTGCTACAACATAAAGAATTGAGTTTTTGTAGCATGGGAGGACTTGAATCTCATCTGTTTCTAAAACAGTGAACTTTCACAGATTCATTCCAATACGGCAAGAGGATGACTGCCATTATGAGTGGGTGGGAGGGCAATACTGAAACAAATGCTGGTACATCTCACAGTGCTTCTGGAGCTATGTAATTTCAAATCTGACTAGATGAAAAATGCTCCCTTCTAGTCTTAAGCCATTTGAAAAAAGATCAATCTGTTTTTATCTTACCCTTTGTATGTGTCCAAGCTAGTGGGTTTTCTGGGTGTTTAGAGTTAAGATTTTTTTATAATTACGTAGAAGTGTGGCCTGAATCACCAAGTGATGGAACAGCATGTTACCCGAGCTGAAAGCTTTAGGAAAAGGAGAGGGACTGGTTGGCAGTCAGTTCAGTGCTCTTGTTCCCAGTCACACTGACCTCGAATATGAGCAGTCTTTCAAGAAACTGACTTGCTAAATCTGAGGAATGCGGAGGTTTCTCAAAAGTAGGAAACAGCTTTAAGGGGATTGTGAACATTTGCTGTTCATAGATTTCTTCTCCTTATGTGATATTTTGTACCAAATTCCAGTTTAAGTTTTGTGGGTAATAGATGCAGTAACCTTGAGTTCTGTCATGACCTATTATGGTATAGGACTGTCATTGTATTTTCTTGTGTGCAAGACCAGAGTTCAGACATGGCCCTGTAGGTGTGATTACGTGAGGCTTTTCTGGGGACTTAAACGTCACCCTGCAAAAAGGTAAATAGGTCATGAGACTGTAATCTGACATGTGACTTGTTCAATTAATATAACTTTATCTGTCAAGTTTCCGTGGTAAACCTAATGTTCAAAAATTGCTTTTAAACCTGGTTGAGTGCTGTACCACTGGCCTCCTCCTGGTTCCCTGTGACAAGGTTTGTAATTGCTGAATGGAAAAGCTCCAGTTCCAGTTCAGGACCCTGTTAAAAGCAAAAGGGCCTAATGAGTTTGAGCATGTAAAGCTGAGCTATCTTGTACCATGATTTGAAGGCTGTTACACAGTTGTACTTTCATTAAAATGTTTGCTTCTGTTTACGCTAAATCTATGATTTCTTCTTTGGCTGCATTGAAACTGTTGTGAATTTTGGCTGCTTCTTGGAATTTTTAATGACAAATTTTTCAAAGCTTACACATGAGGAAGCAACCTTGCGTGGTAGTGTTTAACCACACAACAAACTCTTGGTGCAGCCTTCCAAGTGCAGTAACCTGATTAAAAAAAAATCTTCAATTTACTTGCAGATCTGTCCCACTCATACTAATTTTTTGCCTTTGTAAATGGGGAGTAGGGCAGTACAGAACCACAGGAATAACAGCCTGGGTAAAAATAATGTCTTTAGGTTACTTAATGGTAGTTCTTTTTCTCAGCTGTGGGAGCTCAGTATGCAAGGCTGCCTGGCCTAAAGTGTCTTGCTTCCATGAGCTCAACTCCATAATACTGAGGCTTGCTGTTATGGAAGTTTCTTGTTAAACTTTAAGAAACCAGCTCCTGGATGTTTAAAGTGTAATCTGATCTATAGTAGATCAAAAAGTAAATGTTAAGAAGTCACCTTACAGGTTTTTACCCACCCTAAAAGAATCTGATTCTGTTTCTCCCATCTTTAACTGATTATTGCTGCTGCATGTGGCAGGTTTTCAAGTGAGCTGGCAGCGATTTGTGTTAGACTGTTACAAAATATGAATTAAATGCTGCTTGAGGGAGATGCATTGACAAGTGTAATGCTGTTCATAGGTGTAAGAACTGCTCTGGAAGTTGATTAACTCAGTGAATTCTTATCCCTGCAGTGAGAAAGGCATGCTATGTGGAATCTATACAAGTTTTTACTTACAAAAAGAAAAAGCCTTGACATTTTAAGGAATTTCCTGCTAGTCCTTGCAGAGTCTTGTAATAATTCTCTTCTCTTTAGAGAAGTTGATCCTATGGTCTGTTACGAATTTTCTCAGGGCTTTTACTTTTGTTTTTATTTTGCCATTTGAAATTCAGACCATTATGCCAGTAATTTACTTAGAATTGACTTGTATGGCCTGGACCTCTGTTCTGTGCTGATCCACAAATAAAGTCAGCATAGGAATGCCAGACTGAAAGGTGAATTGGTGAAGCAGGATGTGCATACTTGTATTTGGTGTAAAAGTTGCTGCGCTACCTTAATATTATGGCAAGGTACCAGCTTCAGTAATGAGTGCAGTAATGAATTAGGTGAATAAGGTTGCTTTGTAGGCTATTTGGAATATAAAAATTTTGACACTTAAATTTCTGAAGCTTGGTAGAAGATCTTAAAATACCGTGTCAGCTCCATTTTTTCACTATTAAGAAACTACAGCTGTATCCCTGAAGATGGCTTTGTCAGTACCACTGCTGTTAGATCTCTTGGCAGGATGACATATCCCAGTATTTGTAGTGTGGCTTGAAAGTTACTTACAATAAAATCTGTATTTAGATGTCTTTTAAACAAGTTAAAATACTTCTCTTGAAGTTAATGTTTTTAAAGATCAAAGTTGCTTCTTAAAGCACTTTGGAGGTCTTGAAGCTCATTCCATGATCTTGTGTGCTAAAAAACTTCATGGACGGATGAGTTTTTCTATTTTAGTTACCCAGACAAAAGAGATAGTTACCACACTAGTTTTTAATGTTCCCTTGTGACCAGTACAGTTCTGGATTCTGGGTAATAGAATTTTTGAATTAAATCAGAGGCAAGGTGAATGGCACTCTTTTAGAGAACATCTAAAAAGGTAGGGTAATTCTGGTAGCAAAGCCATTTTCAGAGAGACTGGACCTAGAACAGCCCCTTTCTTTGGAATGAGTTTGTTTTGTGGTTGCTTTTATTGTCTGATGAATTGACTGTTTTGTGCTGTGGAGCTGGCAAAGCATGCTCACAAGAGTGACATTATTTATCTCTTCCATTATTTAACTTACTCTCTGCTGGAATACCATAGCTGAGACAGGGTCACCTTTTAAACTTGGTGAAGTTGAACATCTGAAACAAAGTTTGAAATTTCCTAGTCCAGTACCAGAGCAGTGTTTAGTGCTTCACGTTTCTGCTGCCTCAGGCCCTGGTAGCAGATAAAGGTGAGGTTTTTACTCAGTGGTACTGGCAAGCTGAGGTATGTTGTATTCTTTCTTAGAGTTAGTGTGCCTAAGCAGGCAGGGCTGTAAAAGTGCTGTGGAAAAAATCAGCATGGTTAATTTGTTGTGAAGAGCTCCATATATCTTCTTTGTTTATGGTGCTGTTACTTAGTCTGTGTAGATCACATTGCTTTGTATACTTGGAGTATGATAAAACATTTTAACTTCTGTTTGGATTTCTGATACCATTTATTGATCTCTGAGATGCCTTGTTACCCTCCAAAAATTAAATGTGTAGTCAAGGATTTGTGTTGGAGGGATGATGGAGATGAGACTTAACAAGACTTAGCATCTTAATGTTTCTTCTGATGTGTAGGCAGCTGATATACTTGTACTAAGGCAAGTTCATATTTTTAAAGAATACCGAAACATGCTTGTATGCGCATTGAGGAGTTTCAGTTCTGATTGGTGGTGAGAAATGCTTAGTCCCTTGTTGAGTAAGTCTTAACATTCATGCATCTTCCATTCATGAAGGACTTTAGTCCCATAGACCTTCAGTGAAGACTTCCTAGACAGAAGTTGTTTTATCTTGTAAAAGTCTGGATTGTGTAATTTATGGCTGAAATGCCTTTCTCTTCTAGGTTTCGATAGTGGTGGCTGGAGTTCCAGAAGAGACAAGGATGCCTACAGCAGCTTTGGTGCACGGTCTGACCGCGACGCGAAATCCAGCTTCTTCGACCGCGGAACTGGATCCAGAGGAGGGAGGCAAGTACTTGTTTGTCTGGGTGGTGCACATGAAGTCTGCCTCAGCTCTAGCACTGCACCTGTAATCTTGATGTTAAAATTAGAGTTCTAAGTGTGAACAGCACGATAAGGTAGGAGGAGCTTGGGAGGGGAGGAGAGAGGGAGAGAACCTTGCCTTTAAAGCTTCATCATTTCAAGGACGGGCAACTTGCATGTATTGAAAATTGTGCCCTGTAGTCTGCCACCAGCCACTCACTGCATCTGTAATGACTGACTGACCTCAGCATTTCACTAAAGAAGTGCTAGGTGGGTGGTCACTTCCAGGAGAACCATGAAGAGCTTTTGGGAGCACACAAAATAAATAAATCAAAGTGGATTATTATTCTTAAATTTATTTAAATTTTTTTTTCTTGTTTAAAAAGTGTAGTTAATAAAACTGGGTGAGACTCTTGCAGGTTCTCTGCCTTACTTGATCAGTCTTACACACATCATGCGTTGTATGCACAAGTGTGGTGAGAGTGACCTTTACCGACTAGTAAAGCTGACCTAGTCCTGTATCCAGACTTTTCTCAAACATGATTTACCAGGCCAAAAACTAAACAGTTGAGGTAAGGACTTCTTCCACCTTCTTTCCAAGTCAGTAATACAGGTGAGCTCCCTCTTTATGAAATAATTATGTGACATAATGGAGGTATTTGGTCACGTGCGGTGGGGGAATAAACGAACAAATTGTGGCACCTGGAGGGTTTTTTCTGGACATGGGACACTTGTGTAGAATGAGGCAGAGGAAAGGGTGGGGGGAATACAAAGTAATGCTGCTAAAGAGGTTTAAATAGAGCTATTTTACAAAGAAGTGGCAAAGACTGAGCAACTTGGATTGTAGCTCCACTGGCAGATGGCTGTTTACATTTGTTATGCTTAATCAAATAAAACTGGTGATACAAAGTTCACTGTGTTAAGCTAAACTGAGCTCTGAAATCATGACAAACTGTCCTGTCTAACACAGAAAATTGTGACCTGGTCTGATGGCTGGGACTAATTTCTGTTCTTAGGTCAAGAAGCAAGTATAGATAACCTGATGGTTTTGAATTGTTCCATAGTAGTTAGTGTATGTAATACACAGAGCATACACTGCTGCATTGTTACAGCTTTGATTCTGCATGGCAGAAGCCCCTGTTGCCTGGGAAAGGTAGTCTGATTGTTGTGCTGTATTTAGATATGAAGAGCGTGGCAGAGGAGGGGACTATGACCGGAGTGGCTTCGGCAGATTTGACCGTGGTGGGAACAGCCGCTGGTGTGACAAGTCAGATGAGGATGACTGGTCAAAGCCTCTCCCCCCAAGTGAACGCCTGGAACAGTAAGTCGTGGAAGAGCATCGGTCCGTGGGGTGGTAGGGTCATTTGATAATTCTAGCAAGTAAAAATACTTCTATCTTCTCTCCTTAGGGAACTCTTTTCAGGAAGCAATACTGGCATTAACTTTGAGAAATATGATGATATTCCTGTTGAAGCAACAGGCAGCAACTGTCCTCCACATATTGAAAGTGTAAGTTTTCTAAAAAATATGTTTTGCTAATGTGTCTAATAGTGACTATTTTGCATGTGAAACTTGATTGTCTTGCTGTCTTAAGTTTAGGGAGGAAAGGAAACATTGTCTTCCCTTCCTACAGCTACTGTTTTGCAGAGGAGGCTTGCATGTGATGAACTAAGACAGGGAAGAAACTAAGCTTTTTCAATTAACACTCACAGCTTACTTTCTAACTCTATCTTTTGCTTAAACAATGAACCTCTGAAGAAGTGGAAGTACTTTGGAGGTGCTGATTTGGGAGCAGCTGCTAAAGTATAGGCAGTGTTAGGTTAAGCATAGTATGCTAGTGTAGTCTGCACTTCAGGCTTGGCTGGCTTTTTAAGAATTGCTTAGAAGACTGGACTAATTGTCTGTCTGACTCTGTAAACTTTATAGGCAAGTTCTATCTGAAGAGCTGAAAGAAGAGCTACTTTATAAATGACTTCTTAAACTGAACGTTGTGCTATGTGGTGGTTAAAGGGAAGGATCCTGATTGACTTGTCTTAAATATCTTACAGTTCAGTGATGTTGACATGGGAGAAATTATAATGGGAAACATTGAACTCACACGCTACACCCGTCCTACTCCAGTGCAGAAACATGCAATACCTATTATTAAAGAAAAGAGGGACTTAATGGCCTGTGCTCAGACAGGTAAGTTAATAACTTCGCTGCTTAGTCTCAGTAGAAGTGAGGTTTTATATTACTGCAGGTAAGAGGTAGAATGTCCCATGCAGTGTGTACTGAAATACTTGCAGTGTTGGAAACTAATTGGCTTCAGTCTTGCATCTGCTTTAGATGTGACTTGACTAGATTTACTGTGTCTGTCCTGAGAGACATGTTCATGTCTTAAACCCCATTCCCTTCGCAGTTTTGGGGTGCTAAGAATGCTCCATTGCCACAAGTAGCATCCATACACTAGTTAGTGCAGGTGTTACTGGGAATGTGCTACTGATAGAGGATTAGTGCTGTAGTTGATGGTAACTCTTAATAATACTGACTTGTATTCTACTAGGGTCTGGGAAAACAGCTGCATTTCTTCTACCAATACTGAGCCAGATATATGCAGATGGCCCTGGTGATGCCTTGAGAGCAATGAAGGCAAGTATTCAAATACCCAGTCCTGGAAAAGCAATGATAAATCTCGTAGGTTTGGGGTTTTTTCCCCTCTCTCCATGAGCTGGTGTGTGCTACTGAGCACAATAGGTGATATTGTGTTGCCATCATTTTGGGTATGATTGATAAATCTTGACTTTCAGAAGACTTCAGGTGTTTCCCCTAAAAAATAAAGGCTGTGGATTGCTTTTTTACTACCTGAGGCGTTGATATGCATAACTGTCCAATTTTTTTTGAGTGATTTTGTTACGTAACCTTAAAAGACACTTCCTGTGCTACAAAAAACTACTTGGTCACACACCTGTATTTTAGTAATTTCAGAATAGGAAGTAACAGGTTTTATGGTTATTACTTTTCTACTGCTGAAGTTTAGGATCGCAGTGCAGAGACCAGGATTGTGCAGCTGTTGCTGTAGTAACCCACTGCTGAACCTTATGTACTGCAGTGGGGCTGTCTTCAGATGCAGTGATGAGTTGGCTCTCAGCTGTGCCTTTTCTATTAAGACAAACTTGGTGACCTGTCTTAACTAACTATTTTTTTGGTTTTTTTTTTTTCTTCAGGAGAATGGGAGGTATGGGCGCCGTAAGCAATATCCAATCTCACTGGTCTTGGCTCCCACTAGAGAACTGGCTGTGCAGATCTATGAGGAAGCCAGAAAGGTATATCTGACAGTTCATTATTATAACATAGCTCAAGTGGAATTTTTCTGGGAGCTAACTTACTTTGTTTTATAGTTTGCATACCGCTCCAGAGTTCGCCCGTGTGTTGTATATGGTGGTGCAGACATTGGCCAGCAGATCCGTGACTTAGAGCGTGGATGTCACTTGCTTGTAGCAACTCCAGGACGACTGGTTGATATGATGGAGAGGGGAAAGATTGGACTGGATTTCTGCAAGTGAGTAAGATGCTGCTTGCCAATGTACAAGTGACTTAAAGTGAGATCCAGTTAAGGTCTTTAATTTGTAGTTTTTCGCCTGTCTAAACATCTAGTTGAGAACTTGTAATCCAGCACAGACATTAGGCCACAGCTTACAGAAGACTGTTCTGAAGAAAGTTTTTTACTATTATTTAGGTACCTTGTCCTTGATGAAGCTGACAGAATGCTTGATATGGGGTTTGAACCTCAAATTCGTCGAATTGTTGAGCAAGATACTATGCCACCAAAGGGGGTTCGTCACACCATGATGTTCAGTGCTACTTTCCCCAAGGAAATCCAGGTACTTTACAAGAGTTTAAGTACTTAAAAAGTTCATAAGACCAAAGAAATTTGATCTTTGGAAGGAGAGATAAAGTATGATTTGAGTTTGACTTCTTTTTTTTTTTTTGTCTCCTTTTTTAGATGCTTGCTCGTGACTTCCTTGATGAATACATCTTTCTGGCTGTTGGCAGAGTAGGTTCCACATCTGAAAACATCACACAGAAAGTAGTGTGGGTGGAAGAGCCAGACAAACGATCGTTCCTACTTGACCTGCTAAATGCCACAGGTAAAAAACAGCTGCAGATAAGCAAATGAGGCACAGTTCAGAATAGGCAAACCTAATGACTCAAGCAATAAGAATTTCTATTGATTAGGTGATTGAAAGGATGTTTTGTTAACATGCAGTGGATGTATTGCACTGGCTAAATGCCAGTATCAAGCTGATGTAAGCATGTCTGTTAATAAATAATGGGGAAGGAGGTCCCCAGTGATGTTACTTTACAAGAAATGGGCCGAGAATTGAAGCTGCCTATTACCAGGTGATGGTGGAGCCTGTATTTGTGTAGCTTTTCTTCTAACCTGCGCTTTAATTTTTGTTAGGCAAAGATTCCTTGACACTGGTGTTCGTAGAAACTAAAAAGGGGGCAGATGCTCTTGAGGACTTCCTGTACCATGAAGGCTATGCCTGTACAAGTATCCATGGAGATCGCTCCCAGAGGGACAGAGAAGAAGCGCTGCACCAGTTCCGCTCCGGCAAGAGCCCCATTCTTGTTGCCACAGCAGTAAGTGAAATCTGTAAAATTAGAGTACGTGAGCCTATTTCTTGGTCTGTGAAGTTTTGCTAAGGTTTGATTTAATCCTTTAACCACTAGGTAGCAGCAAGAGGACTGGATATCTCAAATGTAAAGCATGTCATAAACTTTGACTTGCCCAGTGACATTGAGGAGTATGTACATCGTATTGGTCGTACAGGCCGTGTAGGAAACCTTGGTAAGTACAACCTGGGATTTTCACAGACAGCACTTCATACCCAAGCTGACAGGTGCAGTTGTATTGGCTGAATAATAAATGTCAAATAAGTACTCAAGGGAAGCCCCTGTGCTGCCTTCTGTGACCAAAAACTGGTCACTGCTGTCTAGCCACTGTGGAAAGTTACCAGTTTCTTTGGGTAGTGTGTCTTCCATGTTCATCAGTAAAGAAGGTTTCGTGACTGATTTTGGAATTATGGTCCCAAACAGCTTTCTCTGAAGTAATTGTAGTGTTCTTAGGCTTGGCTGTAAGGAACTGGAGTGTGGAGTGGGTTTAAGTGCTGTGTACTTGGATTGTGTGTAGCTAAAAATAAGTATCTACTTCAGGTCTTGCCACTTCATTCTTCAATGAGCGGAACATAAACATTACAAAGGACTTGCTTGATCTCCTTGTGGAGGCTAAGCAAGAAGTACCATCTTGGCTGGAGAACATGGCCTATGAACAGCATCACAAAGGGGGAGGCAGCCGTGGGCGATCTAAGAGGTAAGAGGCACGATTTTGGCTAGAAGTGTATCTTCAGTCCATTGAAAGACAGTTCTGGGACTTCTTCTCAGTCTGAAAATACAGGTAGAAGTTGGTAAGTGTAGTATAAACTGAGTTGGATTTGTGCAAAGTTAACAGGTTGATGTTTGTCTGATTTTATTCTATCCATAAGGCAGTTAACACATAAGACCTATTTCCTCTTGAGCAGCTAGGTACCTGTTAGCTGAGGTAGAGCAACATTAACAAAAACAGTTTCAGAACTCTGTAAAAGGCAGCCAGTAATACACAGAAGTGCATACCTGCCTGTGCCAGAGATGTACCTTTTACAGGTGTTCTGATGTTTAGGAGAAGGTAATGCAATGCCTCTTGACAAAGCAGGAAACAGAAGAGAGAATGCAAGTGTGGGGCCACTTGTAAAATAGTTTTGCTGTGGAAACTTTAAAGGCTGTAATACAAACCTGTATGTACTGCCTTACAAGAGTAGGGTGAGAGAACCCTTCCTCTTACTGTAGTTAACATGATCCAGGCACATTGGGGTTTGGTGTCAGTTTTTTGTTTTCCTAGCAGTATGCTAGGAAAACTCACCCTCTTGTAGAGATATATTGTAAATGCATCCTTTAAACACTAAGATAGGATTGGAAAGGTAGAAATTTCCACTGAATCAAATCTTTCCAGGTAGCCTTGGGATGCTTCTAAAGTGTGCTAACTCAGCACTGGCTAATTGGCCGGCTGTACTTGGTACCAAGATTCAGAGTATGTGAATCTCATCATGTGCAGTGCTTTAAAATGCCCCATTTCACTGCAGTGCTTGTGTCTTGTCTTGAGCAGCAGTCGGTTCAGCGGAGGCTTTGGTGCCAGGGACTACCGGACGAGCAGCGGCTTCGGCAGCAGCAGCTCCAGCAGCAGCCGGTCAACCAGCAGCCGCAGCGGTGGGAGCGGCAGCAGAGGCTTCGGAGGTGAGAGGGGCTGGGCAGGCAGTGCTGCCAAACACAAAACCACACCTGAAATGCTTGCTGGGGTAAAACTGGACGTGATCTTTAAATATAAGATCATCTGGTGCTTGTCATGCGAAGTCTTAGCATCCTGCTTGGATCTAGGCCAGTACAAGTACACCTGAGTGACTGTTTGATGCTACCTACCATTTCAGCATTTTAGTTTAATGTTGTGCATTTGACAGTACTGCTGGGTGGGGCTCTTTAACAGAAAAGAGGTATCTGGGCTGTTTCCTTGTTGTGAAGGTGCAAATCTTTAGAGTTAATTAAGCATCACTTTCTCTTGCCTTTCATAGGTGGTGGTTATGGAGGCTTCTACAACAGTGATGGATATGGAGGAAACTATAACTCCCAGGGGGTGGACTGGTGGGGCAACTGATCTGCTTGCAGCAGATACCCCACCAAACAAGCTAATATGGAAACCACATGTAACTTAGCCAGACTATACCTTGTGTAGCTTCAAGAACTCGCAGTACATTACCAGCTGTGATTCTCCACTGAAATTTTTTTTAAGGGAGCTCAAGGTCACAAGATGGAAATAAAGGAACAAGTAGCCCTATCTCGAAGGTGGTTTTGAAGACTCTTATTGCTGTAGTCAGGATTAACTCCCCTCCCACCCATCCCCACCCAGAAACTGCATTTATAATTTTGTGACTGAGGATCATTTGTTTGTTAATGTACTGTGCCTTTAACTTTAGACAACTTTTATTTTGATGTCCTGTTGGCTCAGTAATGCTCAAGATATCAATTGTTTTGACAAAATAAAAATTACTGAACTTGGGCTAAAATCAAACCTTGGCACACAGGTGTGATACAACTTAAACAGGAATCACTGATTCATCCATAATATTACAAAGAAAAACTTATGCGGTAGCCTGCATTAGGGCTTTTGGTATCTGCAGATTTGAAAAATAAAACATCTTGAAGCATATCAATGCAATTAGTTTCTAATGTGGCAAAACTGTACTAAGTTAAAGTTCTGATTTGCTCACTCTATCCTGGATAGGTACTTAGAACCTGATAGCCTTTAATAAGCCATTCCAGTCATGATGAGATGATGTATGGATACATGCATACATTAAAAGCACTGTTTTTGAAGTTAATGCAAGTAAATACAGCAATTCCTTTTTCAATATTTAGGCAGATCATTAATGTGAGCTAGCCAAACGTGGGCAGAACATTACAGGGAACGTTTAAAGGTCTGATAACTTGAAATAGTTTTTAGGAGAATTCATCTATTTAGACTTTTTAAAAATGCCTGCCATATGAAATTGAAATGGTAGAATGGCTGACCATGGCAGTGATTGGTCCTCCTTAAGGGCCTGACTGAATTTTTGGTCTAATAACGCATGCTAGTGTTGATGTTTTTTGGTCAAGAGGGTATGAACAGGAAGAATTATGCAGCAGGCTTTATTTTAATGCAGATTCACATTACTCTGTTCAAGCTGCGTGGAGATGTTAAACTGGCTTACTGTAGACTTTGTAAAATGGCTCCAGAAGAGTTACAAACAAACCTGAGATCACAGAGGTTGGAAATGTACATAAACTGCACAAGGTTTCAATTCTGCTATTGAAGTGCAGTTTTAGTCAGTTTTAGTTGCATAGGTTTCCATTGTATTTATAGTCTGTTATGCTAAATCTGGCCAAAGACAAGTATTGTCCACCAGAAAAATGCCTCTGCCACTTGGAATTTCTGTGCTAACTTAGCGGCCAGAGCATTTAACAACTAATCTACAGTGGCATAGGAAAATGGCAAAAATCTCCTAAAGTGCAATAGATTTTTTCAAGTGTATTGTGCCTTGTTCTAAAACTTTTATTAAGTAGGTGCACTTGACAGTATTGAGGTCATTTGTTATGGTGCTATTTCAAGTCTAGGTTTAGGCCCTTGTACATTTTGCCCATAACTTTTTACAAAATACTTCTTTTATTGCACATTCAGAGAATTTTATATATGTCTTGTGTGCGTGTCCTTAACTTCCAATCTTATTTTGTCTCTTGGAGATTGAACGCAGCTTGTTTAAGGAGAAGGAAATAGATTCTAAAACTTATTTGGGACCATGGGAATGATAGCTGGGAAGAAAACTATTTGCACACGACAGATTTCTAGATACTTTTTGCTGCTAGTTTTGTGTAATATTTATTGAACATTTTTGACAAATATTTATTTTTGTAAGCCTAAAAGTGATTCTTTGAAAGTTTAAAGAAACTTGACCAAAAGACAGTACAAAAACACTGGCACTTGAATGTTGAATGTCACCGTATGCGTGAAATTATATATTTCGGGGTAGTGTGAGCTTTTAATGTTTAAGTCATATTAAACTCTTAAGTCAAATTAAGCAGACCCGGCATTGGCAGTATAGCCATAACTTTCTGATAGTAAAACAAAAATTGGCAACTTAAAATTAAACATGCCAAGGTTTTGATACACTTGTCTTAAGATATTTATGAAACACTTCTAAACACTGATGTGAAGTGTCCAGATTCTCAGATGTTTGTTGCGTGAGTTTTGTTTAGTTGTGTGTTTTTTTTTTTTCAGTGAATGTCTGGCACATTGCAATCCTCAAACATGTGGTTATCTTTGTTGTATTGGCATAATCAGTGACTTGTGCATTTTAGCAAGTTTTATCAGCCAGCAATATTTTCAGTTCAGATACAAGGATTCAAAACAATATGCAAGAATGGATTTAAACTTGCTGAATGTGAAAATTGAACTTCAAGTCACTGTAGGTTTAGAATTGCTTATTGTATTAGTTTAGATGCTAGCACTGCATGTGCTGTGCATATTCTTGATTTTATTAAAATAAAAAAGTTGAACTGCACAGTCTATTCATTTGTGAAGCGTCACTCCTGATTTATGAGCTCTGTAGCCCCAGCAGTCTCATTCACGTGCAGCTCTGGATGCAGGTGACTCTAGTGTGGCACATGTCAGTGTGGTGACAGATGTCAGCCAGGCTCAGGGCTGTAGCTGAAGGAGCCTCAGATGGCCTGTGTCCCACAGCACAGGGTTACTGGGTGAGTGTCCTAGAGGTGTCAGCAAAGCAGAGGTGGGACAGACAAGGAGAAAAACACTTCTGTTCATTTAGGGGAACCAAGTTTGGCTGTAACAACCTAAGTAAACCTTGTGAACTTGCCCTCAGGCTTAATTCCTCAGCCCAACTGCTCAGGATTTCATCTCATTCAGAGCTGTACCTCTGATTATGACAGGGGTGCCTTGCAGAGAGCTTTAATTTTTGACATACCTGTTCATTTCTGTTAGGTATTGAAAAGCTGGAATGAGCTTAGGTATTGGAATATCCAAGGGAGTAAAGGAATAGATTCAGATGTTTCCAGTTAATCTTTAAAGTGAGGCAAATGTACTTCATTTAGGAGGAAGTGATCCAGAAAGAGCCTGGGTTTCAAGCTTGGTGCTGAAATGACTAGAAACTTGTGATACCCTGGTGAGTAGGGAAGAGGGTGGGGAAGAAAGTAGTGCCTGGGACCTGTGATCCATGGAAGTGTGTTGCAGATACATGGCATGGGGTAAGGACTGGTGAAGGTGTGATGTACACCTGCAATCCTAGATCCATATAGTAAATGAAATCTGTACCACCAAGCCAGTACTGTGGATGGGCCTTGGAGAGCAATGGAAAGGAGGAGATGACCATGATTCCCAGGATAGCTTGCTGGAACATCTGCCTTAAAACACACTGACTGTGGACCACACTAAATTTACCTGCTTTAGACTTGCATTAATTATCAACCTCATCATGCAGGGCTTTGTGTTGTCATGCGATGTCCCTGGATGTGCAACATGCACTTAATTATCTTCCTCAGGCAGATTTCCCTCCCCTCTGTATCTGTAGATATACTTGAACCACAGTTAGGAGATGGATACACCAGGGGAAGTGTTGTGCCCTGTGAAGGTGGCCTGTGGGATCTGGAACTCCAGCTTTGTAAAAAGGTTTGCACTTGGTACTTTAGCTGAGGTTTGCCCTGGCAGAGTGCAGGAGTGGCAGAGGAGTCATTTGGCAGCCAAACCCACAGGAGCACAGGGCAGTGAGCAGTGCACTGTGCTGGGGCTGGCAGAGGTGGTGGAAAGGCTGAAGTAAGGTGGTACTGGGCATGAAGTGAGTGAAAACCAAAGGAGGAAGTTTGGTCCTCAGGAAAATTGTTCCTACAGGCTGGAGGAAACCATTTACCTCTGGAGATGAAAGTTAAGCTAGGGGAATGGCAGCGAGGAGGAGCCTTGAGATGCCAAAGGTACAGCAGGTAAGAGAAGCACAGAGGATGTTCTAGAGGTGGAGGTTTGTATTTCAGTAGGTCTTGGCCTGTGGGGCAGCAAAATTTTCCCTGCAGGTAATGAGGAAAGATGTGGGAAGAGGTAAGGGAAGATATCCTGAATTGTAAGGAAAAGGGCTGTGCAGTTTAGTGGTAAAAATGATAGATGATTTGTCTTTCTGAGGCTTTGTTGTGTGAGGCCTTCAAAATGTGCAGTAAAGTCAGTCCTTGGGCAATAAATGTTTGCATATGCCAACAGTGGCAGAGGTTGTGGCAACAAGGCTGTAGTAATGTCTGCTCTTGGTTTGCCAGAGGTCACTGTGACCTGTGCAGATAAGCAGAGGTCTTGAAACAGCCTGGATTTGACTGCAGTGAAAGGGGTGGGAGGGACTTGGATTGATGTCTTAGTGTGGAGTTTACAGAAGTGGAGAGAGCAGTGGGATTACCAGAGAGACTGGGTTATTGTTTTGTTTGGTGGGAGGATTGAATACAGGAAAGGCAGCTTGTACAAGCAGGACGCTGCTGAGGCTATGGCAGCCAGAAGTTGCACCATAAACCTTGTTAAAGCTGTGTGTCTGTAGCCTTCCTAGTTTGTGAATCCTCATCCAGTGCAGTGTTCACTGTTGCTCATACTGATCAATGTGTTCATGAAAATAGCCTGCAGTTGTTACAGGCCACATTGAATTACAAGTCCTAGGTGTTAGTGCTCCTCCTTAGGTGGAGGGGAGCGAAGTATGAGTCTGTAATTTTACTCCTGCTGTGCTGTGAGCTCTGCCACTTCAGTGAACCTGGCTGAAGCTGTTGCACTAGCACTCATGCCAACCTCACAGGTTGTGGGTCATTTTTGAGGGGAAGAAGCTTGCCGAGGCCGTTGAAGTGACAGTTTCATGCTGCAAAAACAGAAACAGCAGTAAACTCAGAAAACAGCAGTACAGATCCTGTCTGGCTCTGTCAGCCTCTTGGTTGGTTGCTTCATGGAATCACTGGCCTTGTGCATAACATTGCTCATGGGTAGCAGTTGTGTAAGTAGTCCCAGGAAGTGGGAAGTGGTTTGTGTAATTATCCTGTGCTCACACAAAAATGGCACTTAACAAGCTGAAGTCACCTGCTGGTGGTTAATGAGGCAGGCCTGGAGCAGAGCTAAGGCTAGGAAAAGTGTAAGTGGTGGGAGGGCCTTGGTTGATGTACCACAAGGAGTTCCTCTACCGCTGTCCTTCGCTCTTTCCTGGCATTATTTAGGGAAGGTGTGGAAAGGCTGTCAGTGCAATGGATCTGCAAGTCTGGGCTGTCCATTTTGGGGTCAGAAAATTCTGTACATTTAGTCATTAGAGGCACTGCATCTCTGCAGGGAGTTTTTGTAAACAATTAAAATTCTAAACTGCATTTCACCAGGAGCAGGTTTGCTCTTTGTCATGCTGCTTCAGGGGAAATTCACCATCATCTGATTTGTTAGCAAAAAATATTGCTGCTAAAGGAAGTGCATGGTTCAAATAAACACTCAGTGTGTTCAGAGCACTGATTACCCAATGCTGAGCCTGGTTAAATTAATGATCTGTGCAAATTTCAGTACAGTGATGGCATTAAGTTATGTATTTGGTATGATGAAAGCTTTGTTCCCACTGGTGATTCATGCAAACTAGAGTTTGTCATCAAAGGTCATAGGACTATAGGCTTTGCAGGGAAGTCTGGAGCAAATGGATAAAAATCTGTTGGCATTAAGTGCTTAGATATTCTGTGCAGAAAATGAAACTTGCTTCAAGGAGGGACCTGATTACCAGGGTTTTTTCAGTGGCTGAAGAGTTTGTCTGATCTCCGGTTGATGACTCATTGCAAAAGAAGCAGTAGTGATAAATTTGAAAAGGAAGCAGAATAAAAGGTTTGGCAAAGACACAAGGCATCTGCTCCCAGCTGTGCTGCTGCTCTAGGTTACCTGGGGTCAGTCACATTGTCATGCTGCAACTGTTCTCTTTTTCTCTTATTCATCCTGTCAGTGTAAAGACATCAACCTTTTCAATCAGCAATTGCAGCACCAATATCCAGTCTTACCTGTCATCTCACCCAGGATTTCTAGGTTCTACTTGAAACCAGTAATTTGCTGGTAGATTCAGCTTAAGAAATGACAGCTCAGTAAGAGCATGGGACACCCTGGCATATTCCTTGATTATTCTACTATAGCAAGAGAGAGAAATGAGATCTCTGATAGCATTTCTCAAATATTTACTCTTGTTCTTTCTAAACCAACTTCCGCTGTTTACTTTTTTTTTGTACACCCTTGTTTCTTCTTACAGTCAAAACAAACATTGCTTCTGATGGCACTTGAGATCTCAGAGGCTCATGTGATTGAAAACATTTCTTGTGCAGCAAGGGAAACAATTGCTCAGGGTTATTTACAAAGAAGGAACAGCCAGAAATTAAGTGGACTGGGAATCTTAATGGAAGCTCTTTGTTAAATACCACTTGTGTGCTGAGCTTAGTCAGAGATTAGATGCAGGTTAAGGGAAGTTTCTCTGAAGAAAGAGAAAAACATTTGAGAGCTGAGAACTGGCTTATGGAAACAGAGTACATTTGCAGAAACATTGCTGATCTTTTCCAGCTCTCTCCATTTATGCATGAAAAAGAAATGCTCGGGACTACTCTGGGTGAAAAGACTGTACTCAGTTATGCTATTTAAGTTGTGTGAGTCTACAAACATAGTGGGATCATGTACTTGAAAGCTTGCCTGAATTTTCTAACTGTATCAGTTGGTCCAAGGAAGGATGCGTCCTCTTCTCACAGCTCCTTAAACAGCTGAGGAATCTGGTAATTAGGCTACGGTTAAATCACGGTGTGCTTTATGAAAATTTCCCATGGGGGCTCTACTTGCCTATTTTATGTAGATAAATTAAAATGATGGGCTCATTGCAACCACTGGTGCTTCTGCAGAACTTCTCAGGAGTAAATCTCAGCAAGTTTTAAGGAGGTCAGGCTTGCCAGGAAATGGAGACACACAGCAGCCAAGCAAGAGGCCAGTGGCCAAGTTGGAGTGGAAGCCAAGCTCCTTTGAGTGAATGACCCCGTGTTGCTCTGGCAGCACAAACATCAGCTGCCTCTCATGATGACCTGGGATCTGCAAGCAGCCAAGGATCCCAGTGATGGCATGGGAACATCCACTCAGCCTGCAGCCAGTGCCCTTGCCTTGGGACTCATTACCCTTCAGTAGGAACTCCCTGGGAATCAGAGTTCCTCATGCTGGATGAGCTTTGCGGTGGTCACCAGGGTTTTAGGAGGTTTTCTGCTACTGCTCTTTGGTCTTTGGTTTAGCACCGGAGTGATTTATCTTTGCTTCACTTGCTGTAAAACTCTGAGGTCTTAACTCTGAGGTTCTTAAAGAAGTTAATAGGTTCTTAAAGGAGTTAATAGTGACTTAGAAATGCCCTTGACAGGAGCTCCTCACAGACTGGAGGCAGCTTTAAGTGCTGCAGCCCATGAGAGCATTCCCAAAACTTGTAGCATGTAGAGTCGAACCTTGCAGTGTGCTGTTGAATTTTCTGGCCTGGGGTGTGCTGAAGCTTTATGAATGTCTTAACAAGCTGGAAGCATCAGGACATCTCTGGATGTTGATGTATGCTCAAAGAATGTCCATCTGGTAACAGCAGTCACTTCTCTAGGGCTTTGTTAACTCAGTGGAGACTCGCTCTGGGATGCACCAGCAGTCAAATCATGCTTTTTAGTTTGGATACTGGAATTTCCCTCCTATGTCAGGAAAGGATCACGTTACTCTGACCAATGCTTTTAATATTGTAGGCACAGCCTTTGCTTTAGAAGTCTGATAATATTTCTTAACTGAAGCCCACATGGACAGGCTGTGGACACCTCAAACAGGTTCATCCCTATCTCAGTTTCAGTTCTTGTGCTGAAGGCATTGGATTGGAGGTGGAATTTGAAGCAGTGGAAACTCAGAGCAGTTTAGGTTAAGACTTATCAAGAGTTACCTGAATTAATTATAGATTAGGTTTAGGGACAAGGAATGCGTTTCCACATGGATGGTTCAATTGGAAACCCAAATTCTTTTTTGGGGTGCAGTCAGCCTTGGCTGTTGAGTGGTTTTCCGTTCGCAGTCACTTGATGCTCTGTGATTAGAGATTACTGCTGTACTGGGTTGTACATCCATCAGTGTAGGCAGGGTGTTAAATTGCCAGCCATGGAGCTGGGGACCACCAGCCATTTACTGCTGTGTGTTTGTGCTATTTATCCTACTGGCTTGAAACTATTTTGTTTTCCTTCTGTCTTTCCTGACTTTTTCTGCTGAGCCCAGGAACTTATATTTTCCTCTGAGTCCCAAAGACCTACCCTCATCCTTCTGAACCAGGTAGCCCTTCCTTTTTCCCAAATTCTGTCCATCATCTGTAACCTCTACTTGGTTTGGGCAATTTCAGAGATCCACCTGCTTTCTCAAGAGCCAGAAATTTTAATACTGCTGTTTCCCTTGATGTTCCTGATCCCACAGGCCTCCTAGAGGAAGAGTTTGAAGGGCTGCTCAGGTAGCATCTGATAAGTAACAGCTGCAGAAATACGGCTGTGCAAGGCTTTTCTCAGCAGAATTGTTACTGAAGGTTATTTAAGCATAGCTCTGCTACGTCATTGAATTCTTCCAGCCCAGAACAGTAGCTGGCAGAGCTGTAAATGGATATGGCTGTCAAATTTGCATGTAGTCCTCAAAAGTGCTTTATGAACTACTTGGTATCTGAATTCTCCTCAGTTCTCAGGAGAAGATATAGCTGTATAGTTTTTTGCCTATTATTTTATCAGTAGCATAAAAATAACCAGAATGCACTGACTGATAAACCTCCAAAATGAGGAAGGGGATAGTTTATATTTGCATGTTACGTTTAATTTTGTTAATTAGAGCATGCTGTGTTATTGAAATTAGATCTGGTTGAAACGTTTTTCCTTTTCAATGGAATCTTTCAACTTTAATATTTTCCTCCCTGCCAATACAGATCAAAATAGCATGTCTTTGGTGTGACATAAAGTCTGGCTTGTTTGATAGCTTTGGGCTTGGTTGTACTGCTTCCTTTATTAAAAATTGCAGTAAAATTTAGTTTAGTTTCTAAACTAAATTTCAGTTCAGAAATTAAACTAAATTTTAGTTTCTAAATAAAATTTAGTTTTAGTTTCTAAATCCAGTTCTCAAAACATACTCTTTGAAGAACTGACATTTTTACAATTCTGAACCAATTTTCACAGTGGCCCCACCTTATGTTTTTTGAAGTATCAGCATATTCCAACAGCCACAGAACAGTTTTGTTGAACAGCTGCTATTCAGCTCTGTGGTCACTTCAAATCAGTGTGTGGCACCATTTTCTTTGTCATGGTGTGACTCAATATCTGTAGTGCCTGTCACCAGTTCAGCCTTGGGTGCTGCAGGTTCAGGGCTCCTGTGTAGGTGACACCTGACAAGAAAAACCTTATTTTAGCTGTGTCGTTCCAGTGTGCAGTAGGGGCACCTCTTTTGCCTTGCTATTCACTGTACTATTTTATATTTTCATTTTACAAAGTTAGCACGAATTTACAAAAGTACAGCCTCAGCAGCCTAAGTGTTCAGTATGTGGATTGTAGAATATATCTGATTTATAGCCTCATCCTGGTGTCAGAAATGTAGAGAAACTGCCTATTGGATTTTCAAGAGCAAAAGTGGACCTTTAAGCTCTGGGTTAATTTGTCTCCTTTTGTGCACTGTGCAAAGCTAATTCTGCTGAGGCCAACACTAGTGTTACATCATCTCAATTAATGTTCTTGCAAAGTACTTTTCCAAGCTCAGAAGAGACAGTTGAGGCAGTATTTCCTAGGCATCCTGGCTCTTCACCACTGTTTTCTTGAAAGGAGTTTCCTGCAGATGCTGAGTGGGAAGAAATCTCGGCAGCACAACTCTGCCAACACTTTGCCCCACAATCCAGTATGGGCAGAATGGGATGAGAAGAGCACTGCTGAGGATGGGCAAAAAGGGGGACTTTAATTAGGGGAGTGGCCCAGGAGAGGTGTTCAGTGGCCAGGCAAAGGCACCAGTGTCAAACGCAGAGCTTTTGTTGGCTTTCATACAATTTTCCCCTTCCCTTGGTGTTACTGAGTGATGCTGTTTGAACACCAAGCAACAATTGCAAAGAGTTACATGAACAGCCCCGCACGTTGTTTCATGCAAAAAATAACCCTGTTAATGTCACCTCTGGACATTGGGCTTTGACTACCAATGGGCCTGGCTTTCTCCCCCAAAAAAAGAAAGATCACAGAATCTTTGTGTCCAGCAGGCTGAGGCCTACTCACCTGGTTTAAGGCAGAATCATAAAGCCCAGGGAATAAAATTGCCACGCTGCCCCTCAATACCAAGTGAGCATTGCATGAAGGCACCCCTCCATGGGGCCCTTGGGGCTCTGGCATCAGCTTTCCCATCTCTGTGGGAACAACTACAGACATCATGAGACCTTTCCCTGCCCCAGCTTCCCACTGAAGGGTGAGTGCAAGCTGCCCTTTTCTTCCTGCTGCCTCCTCTCCTGAGGATGTCAAAGGAACCAGAAGGAGGAAAAAGTCCATTCTGTGTTTCATTGTGTCTGCAGCCTGCAACATCCAATCAGAACTTAGCTCTTTCTGAAAACCATGTTGGATGACTGTTGTTATCAGTAGGAGGTTTGTGATCAAGGGAGGAAATTGTATTTGGATAGTAAATCAAAAATTTCCGAATTCTTGGTTTCTATCCCATTCCTTTTCAGTAGGCTCTGCTTTGGTTTCCAGAGTGCCACCTTCTCAGCTTCATGCTCTTTGTGTCCTCCTTTCTCTTCTGCCTTCCTTTGCCTGCTCTGTTTCTTTCCTAGTATCTATCTGTACCCATGGCAGCTCCAGCCAAAGAGCCTCACCAAATCCTTTCTCCCAATGCATGTGCTAAAACAACCCTAGATGAAGTTCTGAAGGCTGGTCGTGAAATGTCCCAGTAAGATCTTGCTCCGATTGGGTTTCGGTCCTTTCAGAGCTTTGCCTTAAAGGGCAGAACAGCTTTTCCTAGCTGCAGACTGGAATTCCAGACTCTTGCATGGTGTGTCATGGATCACAGAGGGGAATTCCTGAGGCTCCTGGGGCACTAGTTCTGCCGTTCCTTGCAAGGGAGCTGTGCAGGTGACAAGGTCCCCAAGCCGTGAGGGCTCCCAGAGCAGACAGCAAGTGTTTGTTTGCTGGGCATTTTCAAGCACATTCCCAGCTTGAAGAAGAGGGAAGAAGAAAAGGGAAGTGAGGAGCTGACAGAATCATGGAATGTTTGTGGCTGGAAGGGACCTCTGCCACCTCTGCCCAGGTGTTCTGATCCCATGAGGGCGAGATGCCTCTGCCCCAGTGAAGGTGCAAATGAAAGCACATGACGACAGTGCATGGATTTGATTTCACATGGATTCTATTTAAGAAGAAAGGAGAGGTAGAGAGATAGAAAGAAATAGGAAAGAGGTCTCAGAGAGAGACAGCAAGAGAGAGAGAGAGAGTAGAAGATAATCAGCAAGAACTAGATGATTGCTGAGGCCCTTCCCTTCATTCTGTGATTCTAGATGTGTGGATGTGTATTTTAATTTGATACTATTATTAATTACTACTATAATTTAATCTTCTTATTACTATTTACTACTATTCCTTTTTCTTCATCTTGGTGTTCTTATTCTTCTTATTTTTGTTTTTCTTCTTATTACTACTACTAATACTTCTAATTACTATTAATATTTCTTCTTATCTTCTTGACTTCTTCTTTTTCTACTTCTTATTTACTTCTTCTATTTCTTCCTCTTCATCATCTTATTATTCTTATTTACTAGTACAACTACTCCTTCTTCATTTACTACTACTATGATTTCTTCTTCATCTTCATCTTCTTCTTCTTGTTCTTATTATTCTTATTCAACTTATTTTTATTGTTAATATTCTTCTTGTTTACTACTACTGTTTCTTCTTCTTATTCCTATTCTTCTTATTTTTTTTGTTGTTGGTTTTTTGGGGGGTATTTTTTGGGGGGTGGGGTTTTTTATGGTTTGTTTTCTTACTACTACAGTTTCCTAAACCAAACTTTGACTGTCACGGAAGAGCAGTTTGTGTGGCAGTCCTGCTCAGCCTGGCTGGACACAGCAGGCACAGGCAGCCCATGTGGCTCCCTCAGGACAGCAGGCAGGCTCTGGCCAGTGGCACCTGCAGGGCTGGCCTGGCGCTGGCAGCAGGGCTACTCGTCCGGCTGAGCCCTCAGGTAGGAGCAGCGGAACAGGCTGAGCAGAGCTGCAGCGCTGCCTGAAGCGGGACAGGGGCTTCTGAGGGACAGCTGGCTGCTGCCCGAGGGCCTGGGCTCCCTGCTGGGGAGCTGAGGGGCTGGGGGAGCACCAGGGGCTGTCAGGGTCCTGCAGGAGCTGGGGATACTTGGGGTTCATCCAGGTGGGGTGGATGGTGATCTGTTGCCAGTCCTCCTGTGGCTCCTCTTTGCTGTCATCTCTGGGTTGGAACAATGGTGGCTCTGCTCTGACTTCCCCTTCAGAGAGCTCCCAGTTGCTGGAGATTCCCCCTAGGGAAAGCTCTTGGTCGCTGTCATCTTCTTGGGACAGCACTGGCTCCAGTCTAACTTCACCTTCAGAGAGCTTCCAGTCACTGGGGAGTCCCCCTAGCGAAAGCACTTGGCTGCCATCTTCTTCTTGGGAAAGCTCTTTGTCTGTCTCATCTTCCCACAGGAAGGACTCTTGGTCCATGGAGTGTTCCCAGTTTCCCTTCTCACAGCCAAGTCCCACTCCACACTCTGAGCCCCTGGCAGCTCTGCCCCCTCGGCTGCCACCCTCGCCCACTGCTCCCTGAGGGCTTCCAGCTGGGGAGCTGAGGGGCCTGGGGGGCAGCAGGGGCTGTGCAGGGCAGGGCCCTGGCTCTGTGCCCCGGCTGGGGGCAAGGAGGCCACTGCCTTGGCACATCAGGGCCTGCAAGGCCCTGGGCCCCATTCCAGCTCCCTCCAGCTCCATCCCAGCTCTCTCTGGCCCCCCTCCCTCCATCACTGCCCATCACCTGGGTCCTCATGCAGAGGCCTGGCTGCTCCATGGCAAGGGGACAGTTGGGCATCGCCTTCTCCATGACCATGTCCATGTTTTTCTGACTGCTGCAGAGGCTCTCAGGGAGCTCTCCTGGCACCAGGCACCACAGGGCTCTGTGCCCCTTATATAGCTCGGTGGGCTCTGCCACGTCACAAAGGCCTCTGGGCACCACAATGTCCTGCATCACAAAGGGCTCTGACACAAGGCGCCTGTGTCACAAAGGGCCACACCTGACATCCCTTCAACAGCCAAACCCAGTGGAACTGACATGGAACAGTCCTTGGACTTGGGCACTTGCAGGCCCTGATGTGCCAGGCACCAGAGCCCTGAGAGGCTTTGGACACAATCCCACACTGAGCCCCACACTGCGGAGCCCTGGCTTTGGAAGGTGAGCTGTTCGGGGCACGAGGCATTGGCCAGGTGGACACAGCCAGGGAGCTGTGGGCAGTGTCTCCATGTCCAGCTGCAGGCCGGGGATGAAGGGTGTCCCTCAGGGCTCTGCCTGGGCACCAGGACTCTTGAATGGCTTCCCCAATGACACAGAGTGGATCCAGCTCACCCTCAGCATGTTTGCAGGAGACAGGAAGCTGAGCAGGGCTGGAGCACCTCAGAAGGTGGGGGCCATGCACAGGGACCTGGACAAGCTTGACAGTGGGACCAGAGAATCTGACAAGGTTCAACAAGACCAAGGGCTAGGTGCTGCACCTGGGCTGGGGCAATCCCTGAGTCCTGGATTCATCCTTGCTCTTGCTGTACCTTCACCACTGTTTTATTGAAATGAAAGTTTCCTGCTGATGCTGAGTGGGAAGAAATTTTGGCAGCTGTCACCACTCCTGTTGCGATATTCCTGGTGGGCAGCTGAGGGTGGTCCATCCTCTGCTGCTTCATGGGGCTTGTCTGAAAGAGGAGACTTTTTCAAGCCTTGAAGATAGCAGGTGCTCAGTCATGGGGTTGGTTCTGGCTGCACTGAATGAGGTTTGTAGTGCGTCTGACACCAGCTGGGGAGAGGCAGCTCAGCCTTGCTGCAGAAATTGCAGCATTGGCTTTGCCCTCTGACGTCAAAAGCAGAGTGGGAATGAGATCAAAGCTTTGGATCTTCCTGCTTATAGTCACGAGACAGATCCCAGTCTGTGTCCCGATCTGTGTACGTGGGGGGCTGGCTGGAAGCAGTGGAGAGGCTTGTGGGGGAGGGAGGAGGGATGGCAGCTGTGTGTGCTGGCGCTGGGGCAAGCTGGCTGCTGACGCTTGCAGGCTGGCAGGAGGATGTGCTTGATCAGCTTTGTGGGTAGAGAAAATGTCCTGGATCAGTTTGTGCTGGCAAGAGATGAACTGAGAAAAACACTGAGACTGAAGTGGTGGAAGTGAGTCTTTCCCTGGCTTTCCATGCAGAGCATTTCAGAGTCCCCCCTGCTCACAAGGTACATACCACATTTTTCTTTTGAACATCACTGAATTGATCGTCTCAAAACAGAAGTTATCTGTTTCCTTCTCATTGTGGGGGTTATTTAGCCATTTAACTCATGAGTGGCTGGTATTACCCTTTATTCCCATTATCCCCCCTGAAGTTCAAATTTGTGTTTCCTTGGGTTGAGAGATGAGGAAAATCTTGTGGCTCTGGGGTGATACCTCCCACCCAGCCTGATTTTACCTGTGGTGCTACCCTCAGAATTAGTTTGGAGGAGGTAGTACTTCTTTTCTCCCAGCAGAAAGTTCCCACTATGGTTCTGCTGTAATCATGAAGAGATTCTTGGATTTCTGGCATGGAATAGTGCTGGGCATGAGAGAGCAAGCAAAGCAGCAGCTAGAATGAATGTGTTGATGGGTTTGATTTCTCTTGTTCCTGTACATTGTGTCACCAGTGATTTTCAGAGCACATTTCCAAATGTGTTGGGAAGCAGGCAGGAAACAAACATGTTTAGGTTCTTCCAGATCAAAGTGGAAAAGAAGCAGCTGGGCAGTAAGGAAATAGTGATTTCAGTACAGAAGAGGAAGATGTCAGGCTTGGCAGGGTGGTTGCTGATGGGCAAGAATGGAGTGTATTAGTGTCAGGACATTCCTTCCCATATCGCCTCAATTTTCCATGGCCCAGCTGGTGCAGGATGCGTATTTGCATTGTGAAGTGCCAGTAAACCAGGCTAGAGAGTAGACCTGTAAACCTGGCTGACTTAAATAATGTAAAAGTATTGTTCTGTAGAGGGAGACACTAAAATCCCAGAGATTGTGCTCAAGGCTTTCACATGATGAGAAACTAATTAAATTTCCAACACAGTATAGCCAATAGTAAGCTTAATTTATGCTTCAATTTCTGACATTAATCTTTAATTTAGCTCAATGCCTCTTCATCCAGCTGAGAGCTCAGTATCTCCTGACTCTGCTGTTTTGATCAAAGGTGCTGTTCTTGAAGGGCTGTAGCCCCTCACACTCTGCAGTCACAAGCAGCAGATGGTTACCCAGGGGAGCAGAGACAGACCTGTCTGCTCAGATTGCTCAGTCTGTTCAAAATTGACAACTTGTGGATGGGAGACGAGATGTTCTATTAATTTTGGAGCTGAGCTCTTAAACAGTGCAGGAATACTTCCTTTTTAACTGAGGATAATTCAGTTTGTCTTGCACAAGGATTCTGCACATTCAAATACAACCTTTCACTCTTCCACTCCAGCTTTCCTGTTTTGGTGTACAGTCATGTGTCACGTGTGTTGCAGAGAACTGCACAGGTTCCAGGCTCCAAACTTCTTCCATCTGTTTCATTGTCTCTCACCTACCTTGTTCCCAGGTGCTTTGGTTTTAACACCACAGAACTCCTGCATAAACTCATTCTTGGACTATCTTTTTATACCTCATCCCACTTTGTCAGCTGTGGGATATGTCTCCTTTCCATTATTTACCTCTTTTGCCCAAATAGGATCATAAAAAGGTTAGGATTGGGTGGGACCTTAAACATCACTCAGTTCCAACCTCCCTGCCATGGGCCAGGAACCTTCCAGCAACTAGACCAACTTGCTCAGAACCCCATCCAGCTTGGCCTTTAACACTTCCAGGGATAAGAAGTGCATCTCTCTGGGATCATCCCTCTGGAGGGTGACTGTGTACATGCCAGCCACTCTTTGTAATGGACTTGTGGGATAACAGGAAACCTGGGGAAACTTGTAGGGAAACAGGAACACAGTTCCTGGACATCTGTGATGTCCTGCAGACTTTTGCTCCATGTTTGTAGCTGGGAGAGCAGTGTTTTATCTGAATTGCTGTGCAAATCTATAGGATTAGTCATGGGAGCTGAGAGGTTTAACTCTGTAATTCAGAGAGTGATGCTAATGAGAGCTTCTTAGACACGTTGCTTCATAGTGGTCTCTTCGGTCTTCTTCTCTTCTGGTCTCCTCAAAGTATCACCTGTGAGCCATGAGAGCATGGCTGGCAACCTGTAATCAGATGTTACAGACCTCAGCTGGTGAAATTACTGTCTGGGGGAATAAACATGCAGTGTTTTACGCGTTGCTGTAGGAAATTCAGGGATTAGCTAAGGCTGTGTTTTAAACCTCCTCCATAAACAGACTCCAGCTGTGGCAGTCCTGCAATCTGAACTCTCTTGCCCCAAGCTACAGTGCCAAATTAGAAACAGGCTTTTTCCTGGGCAGGCTTTGTCCTGAGACGATCTCTTGGTTTATGAATGTGCTCTGACTTGGCAAAAACCCAGTTGTTTAAAATATTCATTGAGCCAGCTGTGAACCTGCACACGCCATGGTGCCATGAGTGACTGGAGGAGCCACCAGTGGCCTCTGCAGAGTGACAGCCAGTGCTGGTGTCAGAGCTCAAAGCTCCAACCTGGACCATTCATGAGCACATTTCCCCTCATGTGTCACAGCTGAGAGATGGAGGTACAGCTTCTTCCAGGAGATGAAAGACAAAAAGCAAAGGATATAAAATCCATCAGCAGCCTAGAAGTGCCTTGCAGTGTTTGCATTGCAGTCTTCTATGTGCAAGGCTAAAATAGGACACTTCTCTGTCTGGCTTAATAGGGCTGAGTCCTCCAGTGACCTTCCTGGACTGTAAACCTCAGACTGGATCACTGTGTCTATTCACAGGTAAAGAATTAAATGTTTGGGCCAAAAGGCTTGCTGCCAATTTGCTGTGCAGACCATTTGATTAAATCTCAATAAATGACTTTCTCTTTGCTGGAAAAGAAAGGCCAACCCTTACAACAAACCCCATGTAGTGTATTTATGAGAATACATGTTAGGCAGATGAATAACAGTATTTGGAGGAAATGTCTTTAAGCTGCTTAGTGGTTACAATAGCCAGTGCTGAATTACATGTATTATTTGTCCAAGCAGGGTCACTGCTGTGCCCCTCTTTAACTCACACACAGCACTACAGACACTGCCAGGATGGCTGTGTACTAATAATGCTCCTTCTCTTATTTGGGGATGATTATCTGCAACTTTCACTTGTCCTTTCATGTCAGTCCCAGGTGAAAGCAATGAGTTTTCTAGGCCTATCAGTGGATTAAAGCTGGCAAGAAAGTGAAAAAAATCCAATCATTTCTTCTTAGCTAGCTTATGATAGATAAAGGAACTCTGAAGTATTTCTATTTCTCTCCCAAATAAGGAATGTCAGATAGACTGTTTCCTGTCTTTTCTCTCAGCAGAACGTGGCGTGGGAGGTCTCAGAAGTATTAAATTGTTTTTACTTAATCAAAAAGACAAGAGTCTTGGAGCCTTAATAGAGATATATTTTCTTCTCAACACTTCTCAAACATTTGAGCTACATCGGATTTAATGATACTGGAGTTTTAAAGGGGCTGAATAAATCACCACTTTTGCTTTTCCTTGAGTGACGTGCTGGTGATAAAGCCTCTGTTAGAGACCTGGTAGACCTTTCAGGAAAAGAACAGCATTAAAACCAGACTGAATTTACTGTGTTTAAAACACAGCAGTGGAAAAACATGCCTCAATTACATAAATGTTACTGTTCAGCACAAAAATGTCAAATGTGCATGAGTTTCTTGGAGACCTTGGTTATATTCAGTAAATATATTCAGTTACTAGTGGTAACTTGGAAGACACTTAGGAGCAGGGAAGAGAAGGAGGGATCACCAAACAGAAAGCTGACAAGGGGTGCAGCTGTGCAAGCATGGCTTGGCTGGCTGGAGCTGCAGCATTAGGGCTCTGGTAGGTCACAGCACAGTTTGTTCTTTCTGATTTACGAGTCCCACTCTTTGAGCATGTCCTGGCTTTGCTGTGTTAATGGCTTTGAGTACCCAGGAGTGTGTGCATATCTTATCGGGCATCAGTGTATCACGAGTGTCAGTCATGGGGCAGCAGCTCTGTGCACACACTGCTGCATTCTCACCTGCTCAAAAAGCCTTTTGCTTTGTAAAATGCAGAGCCAGGGCTGTGTCACTGCCTTCCAAACTGGACCCTAAAGTGAGTAGTTATCAGCCAGAAAGGACACAAGAGTGTCTCACTTGCTGTGTGCAGTTAGATCAAGCTTGTGGTGCATTGCCATGTCAACATTGCACCTTGAATTTCCAGCACAGCTCAGCTCAGGTGCTGTTAAGCCAGGGAGAAGGAAAACAAATAAAGCAATATGCTTGCATGTACTGCAAACATATCACATCCTGTTCATTGCATACAACTCCTCTCACCCTATTAATAAAACGTCCCTAAGGTTTCAAACTGGAAAACTCAGCAGCTGCTGATGCAAAATGACAAGAGCAGAGTGATGGTGTTTTATACCACACACAGATAGAATCTGAAAGCTTTATTTACCTGCTGCAAAGCTGTTTGCACAAGGCCTTACCCACTTTGGTGCATGAGAAATCTGGTGGTGAAACAATTCTGTTGTGTTACAAAATTAAAAAGCCTTCTAAAGACTTAAGGCATTAAGTGCTCTTCGCGTGCTGCTGTGTTGCATTCATAAAAATCCGAAGCCTGTCTCTAATGGGCTGTAAATGAACTCTTAGTGAAAAATATATCAAAATAAAACTCCAGGCAGCCCGGGAGAATGCCTTGCAGGTTCCTCATAAAGACTTCATACCAATTAGCAAAGGTAGTCCCAGAGAGCACATAACAGGCTTTTTACACCAGGCCTTGCAGATGCTGGGATGTGACATTATTTTTACAATACCAGTATTTACACCAACTATGGGCTTCAGTGAAAAGAAATGCAAGATTTTCTGTGAAAGCAAGGAAATGGTATCGTTTACAAGGGAAGATAAACAAAATTGCTACTACCAGGAAAATGGGAAATCAGAGCTGTGTGGGCTGAATTCTGTCCTTATTTGGCTTTGGGGAATTATGTGATTTTATTCCATGACTCAGAGTTGTTTTTACAGCATTTGCGTCACCCAGAAAAGTTGAATCTGCATAAGACCCAGCATATTCCAGGAGAGAATATTTTGTTCTGTAATGTGAACTGGCTACCAGACACTGACAGGTTTCATGTTTTGCTTTATTATTATTATTTTTGTTGTCATTTAGGCATCGATGCAAGATGTCTCAGAGCTATCAGTTTGTGTTACTGCAGCAAGTATATGCAGTATCAGGGAAAATCCTAACAGTTCGAGAATAATTTTACAAATCAGCAGCAGTGAATTCCATTTCTGGAGAGAGCTCTAAGCTTTCAGATTGCCTCTTTTGACCTCTGTTCACATGTGGAAAAACACAGCCTGTGTATGACATGGATAATGTAACTTGCCCGCTCAGTTCCACCCGGATCTCACCATATTTATTTCTCTTGCAGAGCCTCACCCATCATAGGTGCCACAAATTAGTCACTGCCCTGAAGTGTAAATGCTTGTGTTTTTCCATCCAGGAGGGTGGTTAGAGAATTTGGCACATAATGCTGCAAGGAGTTGGCAGAACTGAAAGTAGGTGAGCTCAGACACTGCTCTGAAGAATGCAGCAAATCCAAGCAAATCCAAATTTAGGGCTCTGGAGGCTGGATCACAAGTGCTGCAGCCCTGTGATACAAAGTGCTGATCCGATACTGGCTCATTCTGCTTGTTCAGATGTGTTTGAGTGTTTCTGAGAAGTTATTTTTGTGCTGGCAGGCTTTGTGAGCGATCAGGTGGTGTCTGCCCATGCGGCTCTGCCTTTCTGCAAGGCTGGAGATCATTTCTCTTCCTGCAGCTGGCACGGAGCTGTCATTAAAACTATGACACTGATATAAACACTGCTCTGGCTAATTAGATAGCAATGAGGTTGTGTGCCTGCACCCAGCCTTGGGCATGTTGGCTGCTGTGGAGGAGCTTCAATCCCCCATGCATTGCTCAGGACTGAGGAACAGCTTGGCCATAGTTGAAATCCAAAGCAAAAGGAGCTCGTTTTCTTGTTCCCGAGGGCGGGACACTCACCTTTCACTCCTTTCTTTGCTGGAGGGCGCTGGCAAGGGACTTTGACTCCACTTCACTGTGATGCTGGTTTGGCACCAAGTTTGGGCATGGGGGTGCATCATGGACCTGAGGGCCATTTCTGTAAAACAAACTTCCTTCTCTCTCACCTACTTATTTTTTTTTTTTTTTTTTTTTTTTTTTTTTTTTTTAACAACGGCGTTTTGCTGCTTTTGGCTTTTGATTTTGGTTGTTCAGGTTTTGTCAGGACAAAAGGGTGAGGCTCAGCAACGTGCAATCATCTCAGGCTGCAGCCTGGGAGGGGAAGGCTGTGCAGTAATCTGCTCTCTGTCTCTCCCCTTATGTCCAGAGGAGAAGAAAATAAAGCCTGACATGATTATCAGACAGCTCGTTAAGTGAATCCCATCAGAAGTGGTCACTCCACAAATTCTTGATGATTTAATTCCCTCATTTAATTAATTCCTCCCCTAGAAATTATTAGCTCTCATTAGAGACAAATTACTTGTTAATTTTCCATTTGATAATTAGTGCTCTTCTAGGTCCTAGTTAAGCTTTCTTGCCTTATGTCAGATTTGATCAAAAGCAGACACCTGAGTGTTTTGATTTGTGTTTCTGTTAATATTAACATTTCCCCTTTTACGTATGGAACGCAGGCTAAGGCAGAGATCTGACAATACCCTCGGGACCTCCTGGAGAGATGTTCCCTCCCCACTTCTGCTGGGGACTTTGCATGTGCTTGGGAGGGATGAAAGGCAAAAACCCACTCCAAAAATAATTACAGTGCACCACTGTGACCTTTGCAGCTTCTGCTCTGCTGGTGCCCAAAGTCTCTGAGCGCTGATTTTTTATCTCCATGAGTGTTTGTTGGGCACAAAGCCAGGGGCAGTGGCCTCCAGAGGGGTTACAGTGTGATGGCTGCATGCGAGGGCTTTCACGGTGGATGGGGGAATTTTCTTGGTCTCTGATCTCTGCTCCTGAGGCTGCTGCTGGATTTTATCTACAGATTTGTTCAGTGCAAAATGCAGAAGCTGCCCAGGAAACAGAAGGCGATGCTTCCCCCCCGCCATCCCCCTCGGAAGTGTTTGCAAATCCCATCTCCTCTTTCACTGTGTGTTTCTGCCAGAAGCTGCTGGCATTATTTATTCATTTTGCTGCACAGTGTCATGATTTCGACAGGAGGGGGGGATAGTCCCCTTTTGATCTGTGCTGGCCCATGGCTTCTGTTGCTGGGGCACATCTTTAGGGGAGGTGATGGGGTGGGTTTGGCTGTCCTGAAACTTGGGGCTGCTGTTCATCAGGCAAGCACTGAAAAAGCTGCTGGTTGTCCAGCCTGTGGCTGATGTTAAGGGTTTGCTGTGCTGCATAGCTTGTCCTTGCACGCTCCCAGGGCAGTGGTGGAAAAGCTCAGCTCAGGCTTGCGTGGGACAGATCTCAGAGCACTTGCTGGGGAGGTTTTAGGGCTGGGCTCCCTGCAGGAAATCAGGGCTGTGAGCAGAGTCCCAGCGACACCTGACGGAGCCTGTTTGGACTGGGCTGGTTGGTCATGCACAGGCATGATAGGTGAAAGGCAAACACCCAGCAGACTTTGTCATGGAAGGGTGATAGCCACGTTCCAGGCTTGAATAAATAAAATGTTTAGATCTCCTACAGGTGCTGTCTAGGTCTCACAAAACACTTCTGACCAAACATTCAAGCCCAGAGCCTCAAGGGTGTTTCAGCATCTGTGCTTCTGACATTCCCTGGGATACACTTAATCCTTTTTAGGTCTCCCAAGTGTGAATGGAGGCACCCAAATGCAGGTGCTGCTGCCTGGCACAGCCCCAAAGCTGCAGGGATGGGTCTCAGGCAAGGTGTGTCCAGACCTGGGCTTTGCTGGCACAAGCCAACCTCTCTGTACTGTGTCACTGCCCTGGCTGCTCATCCTGTTCCCCAGGGGATGCTGCTGCCCATTGAGTTGTGAGGAATCTGTGTGTGCTCCTCTTTTCCACACCCTGAGCTGAGGCTGATGCTGTAGCACTTCAGCTGGAGACTCTCAAGCAACACATGGCCAGGGTAGGATCCTGTAGCCCTGGTAGAATCCTCCAGACTCGATGGGATGTTCTGTCAAGGCACCTGCTGAACATCTACCCCAAATAATAGTCTGAGGGCATCCCAGTTTGGTGCTTTCATTCATTGTTTCCACAGTCTACTCTTTATTTTGCAAATTTTAAACTGTGCCACTTGTGGCCCTGAGCAGCAAAGTCTCCCCATCAAAGGGCAGCATTTCTGTGTCACTGGTGAGGCCATTGCTCTGGTGAGAGACTGTGGATGGGCTGTCACCAAGTGCACCTGAGTGGCTGCTGTGAATGCTCAGAGTGACAAGGAGGGAGAGGATGTTTTGGGTGCCCTGGAGATGCTGCACTATGTGGCTCAGTTGCTTCTTCCCCCTCCCATACCCTCATGGTACCAAATGTGTCTCCCCTGCAAAGCCCAGTAAGTCTCAGAGAAGTGTGAAAGTGCTGCTGAAATGAAAGGGAAATAATAACCATAGTGGGAAGTTCTGGGGGGAAGACAGGTTTTTTGAGGGCTGTGGTGTCTTGTAGAGCCCTGGTGTGATTTATTTTTAATGCTGAATGTCTGGCCCTCCATCGCATTTCCCACAGCTCAGCTTCACCATCTCCCTCCCCCTCCTTCACACGTGTCATTTGCCCCCTCATTTATTTGCAGTTTCCCACCACACAAGGAGGGCAGATACTCTCTACTCTCTGTTGTAACTCAAATTGTGCATGGTAGCTCCAACAGCTTGCTGCAACACACTCGTGGCTAAAGCCCAGCTCTTGTGGCACAGATTCCCTCACAAGAGCACAGAGGGTTTCCCCCACCTGCCTGCAGGCTCCTGTGAACCCAACACAACCTGCAGCCCTGGATGCAGCCCAGAAGTGGCTAAGGGATGAACAGGCTGCAGTGCTGCTGTTATCAAGCTCGCAGCAGTGGAGTTTTCTCTTCCCATTGCCAGTTGCTAGGTTTGGTACTCAGTGCCAATCCTATCCAGGAGTTCAGTACTTGCCCTGCTGCAGAGGAGCTGCGTCCTCTGCTACCCTCAATTCAATGTCTCAGAAAAAGGTGCTGAACCCCTTCTCCCTCAGATACCGAGGTCTTCTGCAGCTGGCAGGAAACAGCCTTTTGCATGAGCAGAAGTGCCATACTTCTGCAATCCATAAATACACCCCTGTGTGGGGGATCTGCTGTCTTTGCCATGTCATGGCTGTGGGGGCTTTTTTTGGTGACGCCCAGGGTTGGTATGGAGGAGGAGGTGTCAGCAGCCCATAAAAGCACAGGCAGGGAATGAGTGGGAAGTGGAATATGTGAGTGTAAATGTGAGCTTATCTCCTGCAGTGGCTGTTCCTCTCCCACCCCCCAACTCTGCTAGCTTTAATCATCTTAGACCCATGCAAAAACTCTGCATATGTCAAGTTTTTCCAAACTCTGAAGGACATTTGAGTATCAGCGTTTCTGAGCTGGAGGATCTAAACCCCTTACAGATGGACTTCGTGGAGGTGGCAGATGGCTCCCAGTGGCCACAGCTCCTGACCCCAGGGCAGCTCCTGACCCCAGTGACTGCTCCATCCCCCTCTGGTGTGCCCTGGAGCAAGGATGTGTTTCACATCTGGGCTTGATATATTCACAGAATGCATGGCCATTTCATATTCAGTAAGGCATGATAAGTTCATTTAACAAATCTTCCAGATCATCTGTGACTGTATACTGCTCTAAACTCCAGTTTAATGTGCTGGTTATTATGGTATTGAAGTTTATTCATGATCTAATGCTTTCTTCCTTTCCTGCCTGCCAGCATCTTTGACAGACAACAGAATTCTATTTTAGATCTATACCAGGTAATTATGTTTGCTTGGCACGTTGCAGTGCTCCTTGTTCCTTTGCATTCAGAAGTGTTAGTCAGGCAGGGGAAATTGCTGTGATATGTGGAGTAAAAATCACGTTGCAGCCCAGCTATAGCTCCCCAGGTCCCTTCATCCAAGAGTCTCAGAGCTTCTGGTTCATTCTCCCAAGTATTTGACCTGGTTACAGAGCAGGATCCTGACAAATGCCTGAGTTAAGCAGAGACAGGTAAGCAATTAACCTGCCCCAAATATTGACTCGATACAGTGGGGAGAAGGTGGCACTGATCCTGTCCTGGCGCTGGAAGTGATGAATTGCCAGGAGGTAAATAAAGTGTCTGGTGAGTCCTGGGAAGGCTGTTGGCATGGATAACATATGGCCTGTCTTGTCTTTAGTGGAGAAAGGCTGTTTCCAAAGGTGTCTGCGGTGCTGTGTGTAAGTTCATTGTGCATTGCCTGTACGTGCCTGTGGAGGAGCTTTATCAGGATGAATGGACTCATGAGCACTGAGGGGGAGTTAAGCAGAACTCACTGCCACATCCTTACCTTCCTGTGTGTACTCTGCAGGCTTCCCTTTTGATCACAGGGAATTGCAGGGTGTCACTGCCTTGGGCAGCAGCCTGTGGAAACATGGCAGGACGACTTCAGCAGGACACCAGCAGCTCCCTGTTACTGTCATGGGTGGGAGTGGAGCTTCAGTCTAAATTTACTAGAGAAACCCTGCCACTGAGAACGAGATGCAGAGAGGACCCCCTTGCTTTTCAAACTCCTTCTCACAGAGAAGCCTGGGGGCAGCTAGATCCAGTCTTAGCCTCAGAATGTCAAATAGTTCAAGTAACTTTGACCTGCAGGATTTAAAGATGGTAAATCAGGTATGTTTATATAAAACAAATTATTTATTATGACAAATGATTAAACAAAAGGTCTGAATCAGAATTATTTACTACACAGTATAAAAACCAAAACTACTAGTGGTGTATGTTAAAATATAGTGCACTAAATGACAGCAATTATACTAAATCTAGCAAAAAGAAACAGTTATTAAGTAGAGATTGATATAACTCACCATACCAACACTCAGAGTGGGCAGGTCTCTTTCCCTTTGCCTTGAGGAGCAACCTTGAGGGGCATCCCCACTCAAGGGAGAATCTCCACACACAGCCCAAAAAGGAGTATCTCAGAAGAACCTACTGTGTCAAAAGCAGACTGGATTTTTAGAGTGTCAAGGGGTTGATTGTCAGTCATATGCCTCCAGGCCAGCTTAGCAGCTTATCTGCCAAAGCTTTGCCTTACTGTCAGGATGTTGATTCGGGGTTGATGTGCCAGACTGGTTTTTAACATAATTCGACTCCAAAACAACTCATGGCTCCCCTCTCAATCCACCCAGATTTGACAGATTTGCAAATAGGACATTGTCCACTGAGTTGCTTGACCACATTCCAGGTGAAAGCATGGGGGGAAGCATCCTGCCACAATTACACAGAACAGAAATGACTCCACAGATGGACTGGAGCAGAGCAGAGCAGCTCCCCAGCAGCTGGAAAATGCAGCAGGAGCCTGCAGCCTCCCAGAGCTCCCATGCTGTGCATGCCCACTCCACTGGCACCCTCAGGTGCCACCTTCAGCAGGGAGGGCAAGCTGGATAGTGCAGGTGCTGCCAGCCCTGACTTTCCCCATCTGCTGTGGGACATGGGAGCAGCAGCTGCCCCTCTGGCCCACACCAGACACAGGTGATGCCCTGCTGCACATGAGAGATGCTCAAAGGGATGCACCCCCTGTTAAGGCTTCACCAGCAGCACTTTTTCTCTGAACAGAGAACCCTGGCCACTTTTAGTCAAGGCCAAGAGTCCCAGAGAGGATGTGGGAAACATGGATTCAAATCCCTCTTCAGTTTTAGTTAATGCAGGTCTGAGCCCAGCTTCCGTTGCCTTCCCCAGGACTGCTCTGGGTATTGTGGAGAGTTACCCAGTAGTCCAAATGATGTTGTTTTCAGCACTGCATCCGTACACATGTACTGCAGTGGGAAGCAGGAGCTGCTTCCATGGCAAACACCCAGCCCCTCACTGCAGAGCAGCCCACGCTGCTCCTTTCTTGCTGGAAATGTTACTGTTTGATTGGCATGAGAGAGACATGAAACCATGTCTGCAGGATGGGCCAGGAGAGACCTCGTGGGCTGATGTAAAAGCCAGTGGCCTGGACAGACTTGGGGAGGATCTCTGTCCTGCCCTTGCCAGGCAGTGGGATGATTTGAGCTTGATGGAGCTACACTCCATCTCCAGGGCTCCTTGTCCTCTTGGTGTGGGGTCTGTGTGATGTCTCACTGGCCTTCTGGCAGAGGTTTGGGCTGTCAGATGAACACACTCAGCCATGGTTTGCTGTGCACTGCATCTGCTTCAGGCTGCCTACCCTAGAGTGTGCTGTTCCCTTTCAGAAGATGCTCCTGCTGCAGCTGCAGGCTCCTGGGCCCTCTCCTGCAGCACAGCTTGGCCATCGGGCAGCACCTGGGCTGAGGCTGAGATCTTGTGCCCAGCTTGACCCTCTCTCTTCCTGCTGTTTTATTGGCTTTAATTCATTACTTTCCACGTGGGTAAGTGGCTTTTTGGTGGCTATTTCTTGCCAAGTGCTGCTGCTGGCTGCCCTGTCTCATGCACAGACCAGGTGGTGAAGAATCCTCCTGCAGGATTACTCTGCAGGCAGCCTGCTGAGAGGCAGCTGCTGGCTGCTGTGCCTTTGGGCTGGGCTTGGGCATCCTGACGTGCTCTCAGTCCATGGGCAGGTGTCTGGCAGGAAGCTGTCCCCACTCAGACCACTCTGAGATGGCAGCCCACGAATGTGGCAGGGACACAGCTCAGGTGAGAGGGTGGATGGGGCTGGTGTGAACTTGAGGGTCTCCTTGCTGAGGATACACAGGCAGGACATCGTGGTGAGAACCACAGCAGCTTTTCTGTCCAAGGGGTGTCTTGAAGTGCTGTTGGTCTTCTCCAGGGGTGGGACCAGGAGAAGGCAGACTGACAAGGACACAGCACAGCAGCCTGAGGGGGCCGGGCTGGCTCTGAGGGGGCTCTGGAGCACAGAGCTGGTGGCCTCAGTCTGCACAAAAATGAAACCCCTGCCTGCAGAGGGAAAGCTGTTGTCGCTTCTGAACAAAGGAAAGCTCTTTAACTCCTTGATCTTGAAGTACTGGTTGGCTCCTCAGCTGCTTCTGCATCTCCTGTGAGCAGCCACATCACATGTGTACCAAGTGCTGTTTCTGGTGGTGGTGCAGGCTGTGCTGCAGCTGCAAACCTCAGCACAGCCACACTGGTCTGTCCTGTCTGCTCACAGCACTGTAATCCTGCCGCAGGACACTTCCTCCCTGCCCCAAACCCACACCAGCCAGGGCTGTGTGTGACCATCCTGTGTGCAACCTGGTCCCATGGGGCAGAGCTGACAACAGGAGCCCTGCTCGGAAACGCTGAGGCAGCTCCTTCAAAGGTCACCCTGGTGATTGTGTGCACAGGAAAGGCTCAGATGTGTGACACAGCTGTGGCTGTGAGAAGAGGGGAAGTATGAACCGAGCTGTGACCACTGCTACAGGAGCTCAGGAAAGCAAAGCCTAGGGTAGGTGGTGGGACTTGGGCACTCTGTGACACAGGGACCTCACCCCCAGCCTTGGACCCATGAATGCAAGCAGCTGTTAGAGAGAAAAACTAGGGGAGTGAAGACATTCAGAGTCAGGCAAAGCTCTGCCCCTTCACTGCTCCGAGGAAGGCAGTGCTTGGCTGGAAGCATCTGGATGTGCAATGCTTAGGTTCTAGCTAATCCAGCCCTGGTGTCATCAAAGCTGCACGTCCTTGGCTGTCTTGCCACCCTCTGTCAGTGGAAATGGGCCCTGCTGAGTGCCTCAGTGATGCCCACAGGTAAGTGGTAAAGTGGGTGAGATGAGACTACTCACCTTCAGTCCTACCAGCTCTTCTAGGACAAACTTTGAAAATAAAGGGAATATTTTAATCTTCAATAAGCAGTAATAATTTTAAATCATATCAATGTATGTCGGAGATAGGAGCCACATTCAGATCCTTAAGTCACTGTCACATGAAATACCCCTGGCCATGAAGAAATGAGCTTTTAGAAGCAATCTTTGCACTGAGTCTGCACAGGATTTCCCTGCAAGGCAGGCTTGTTCTCACTGCCAGCTGGTGAAGCTGTGCCAAGGTTTATGTCCCCACAACACACACCTTTGGAGAAGAGCGGGTTCCTTCAGTCAGGACTCAATTCTCCAAATTCTTTTGGTGGAAGATCAGCTATAAACACCTATTGATTTTTTTTTTTTCAGTGGCAGCATATCTTTACAGCTTTCTGGTCTCATCTGCACTTCTCTGTTGACCACTGGCTTCTCTGAGTTCCCAGAGATTAAAAAGAGCAGGATAGATCATGAGGAAGAACTCTTGGTGGCAAAAATTTTAACAGCACAGAGCTGCAGTAGCAAGGTCTGTAGCTTCTGAGTCTCCTTCTAGCCTGGCAGCCACAGCAGCTTCCCAGCACTGAGCATCTCTAGTGTGCTCAACCCGCAGCATTAACCAGATGTAAGCAATGCTCTCAATAATGCTGAGCTGTGGTTTAAAGCCCAAGTTTGTTTCTTTAAAGAATAAATGTGTGCCTCCTTTATGTACACTTTGGTATTTAAGTTTTCCTACCTAAGATGACTTGAAACTTCTCCTTTTCAGGCTTCTTTCTCACATGGTCATGCCCTTTCAGGACCAAGGGTTATCAGGAAATGAATCAGGAGTTGCCAGAAGTTCACAAGGGCACTGGGTGTCTTGCTTGGTGCACCTGCAGTGCTTGGCTGAAGCCACTTGCAGAGTGATGCTCCCCGACTTTCCTAGAAATTGTGACCTCAATTGTCTCCCACTCCCAGCCCTTCAGCCTCCCCCCAGCATATGCTGTGATGCTAATGTCTTGTGCTGGGGGCTGGAGGTGTGCAAGGCTCCTGCCCATGGGTGGTGCAGGGAAATACAGTGCTGTGAACCATGGAGCTGCTGCTGCTGCTGCTGGCCAGGCAGGAACTCTGGTGAGCTGTGGGTGGGAGGGCTCATGATGGGGCTGGCTGTGGGCTCTTTCAGCTGTTTTACCTCCAGCCAGAGCAGAAAATGCAGAGTGGGGCTGGCTGCAGTCACTGAGCTGTGTGTGTGGGATGGGTGCTGATGGCATAGCTGCTGTCAGAAGCTCCTGCAGGAGCAAATAATGCCTGTGCTGGTCTCTGGTGAGGCTGCCTGCTGCAGCAGCTCTCTGAGAGGTGTTCCCTGCCAGCCTTCCTCCAGCCCCTGCTGCAGCTGGCTTTGCTAGCATTGCCTCCTCAGCACGGTGGCTGCTGAGGGGCTCACAGCTCCCAGTTTCTCCAACCCACCAGTCCCCAGCCCACCAGCCCCCACCCACTTGCTGTACATAGCAGAGGTTTCCAGTTCCCTCCTTGTCAAATGTGTTTTGTCAGTCCTGCAAGCTGCCCCTCTGAGGGAAGTGGTTCTACTGATCACAAAAACACTTCCCGAGGCTCAGTGGTCCTTCATGCTCCATCCCAGCAGCCCTTAGATATGCATATGAAAGAGGACACAAGGGACCCCCCAAGGTCTCACAGAAATGTGGTGCCTTGGTGCAGATCAGCCCCTCCTTGTTCCCTGTGAGCAGATTTATTGTTGCTGTGCAAACTGAGCTGCAGGTCTAATCCCTGGGGAGCTGCCAGCTGATCACACACCAGCTTGTCCCCAAATCCCACACCCCCTCCTCTTCCTCTGCCTCCCACCTTGCCGACAGCACGTGTGCACCTGGGGAGAGACATGATTCCTGGTACCACTGATAAGGCTCTTGCAAATATTGAGGGCGAAAGAAGTGGGAATAGCCCTTTTTCCTCCTCCCCTCTCAGTTTCTTCATGGCTGCAAGGCCAGTGATCTGCTTGCTGTGATCAGATAGGTTGAGGCTTCCGGGTATTCCCATGGGAACCAGGCCTTCCAGGAGAAACATCAGCTGCCCCAGCACTGGTGAGGACCCAGCTGGTGCTGCTTCTGTCCCCACAAGGTCTCCAGCTTCAGCTCTGTGGTGGAGGCTGCAACGTGCCTGTCTGTGGCTTTGCAAATCTCTTTCCTCCTCTGCAAAGCAGCGTGGTGCGAAGCACCGAAGCACAAAGGTGGAGGGTTTGTTACAGCAAGGTGGTGGGGACAGGCATCTTCAGCTAAAATCTGTGCTTTATGGGTCACACCCCTGCTCTCCAGCCTGCCCCCAGCACAGCCTGCTTACACACTGTTTGGACAGACAGATTTCCTGAGGTGGCAGCCAGATGCCTTAAGACTGATGGAAAACCAAACCAAAATAAACCTGATGTAGCTGGGTGCTTTAATTTGCAGGAAGAGCTGAGCAGCAGCAGGCTGGTTCCCAGCTGAATCTTTCTTGCTGTATCAACCATAAATTCATCAGATATTCCATTTCCTGGGGAAATAAAAAAGCAGAATAATTCACTTGGAAATAAAGAGTGGAGCAATTTTTCCCTCTGACATGGTGAATGCAATTACCTAAGGCATGGGAGGCTGAGATAACTCACTTATTCAGCCCCCACTGTCCAAAGAAACCATCATCATTCTGTCAGAAAAGGCTTTACACCCCTTTAAATTCACATCCTGAATGTTAAAACATCACCACATACAGAAGCTGTCCTTATGATTTCCATGCGCCAGCTGCATCACAAGCAAAACACACTCACAGGCAGGCCAGAATTTATTATTATCAAGGCCATATCCACAGTGCAAGCTCCCTGTGTTTGCTGACCCTTTTCCTGGTACTGTTGGTGTCTCCTTGTCCTTCAGGAGCAATTCCTAGTGAAGCAAAGCACACTGGCATCCTGTTAGCAGTGTGTGAGCCACGCTGGGGCTGGGCAAATGTGCATGGGGGATGAGAGTCTCAAGCTGTGTCTGTTTGGAGAGCTCAGCAAAGAGAAGCCATAAGCCTGTGATTGCCCCCAAATTTAATTCCATTTAGGCAGCACTCTCCCACCTCTTCTGCCATTACATAATGGGGAGTGGAGTAATGACTTTCAGCAATGCTACTTGAGTGGCAGCAGTCCAATTCTGGACTGTATTTTTTTTTTTAATGGTGGGGGGAGAGCAGGTTGGCAGAGGGGAGAAAGCATCCGTTTGGTTTGTCTGCAATCCCTGTTTTGCTTTGGGAGCTTTAGAGGACAGACACATTCTTCCATCTCCGCTAATCCTCCTCTGATACAGAGGATTTTCCTGCCATTAAATGATAGCTTGTGAGAAAAAAATGCCAACTTTTCAGAGACTGACTCGTATGGCTAAGGGCAGCCTCATGAGCAGGAGGGAGGACACAGCCACTGCCTGGCCAGGTAAGCAATGCATCCAGATGATTTCTGTTGGGAATTTTGTTTTCCACTATTTGATGCTGAGCTGGTTACACTCGTCTGTACCAGCATCTGTTTCCTGGGGAGACAGCCAGTCTCTTACTGTTGGTGATCCTTTCCCACCTCAGATGACAGGAACCTTCCCTTGGCACGGCTGGGGGGAAAGACGTGGATGAGCTCCTGAAAAGCAGTGGCACAGAGCTGCAGCATTCCCTGAGAAGGTCAGTGGTGGAAGGAAGATACTCACCAGGAAGGTGCTGGGACTTCTTCAGTTTGAAAGTGTGTGAGAGAAGAGCGTTTTCCTTCATCTTCCTTTGTAAACTTAGATCTTTTTGTGGAAAAATTATGCAGGGAAATGACAGAGGATGAAACCTGTCCCTGTTCTTCCTGTGTGCTTTTAGATCCCTCAAGTTTGCTTTGCCAGACCTGAAATGCCACTAGAGAATAATCAAGGTAATGTTTGCCATCGTTCTAAATGGTGAGTATACGCTTATTCTGCATTATCCAGTAGTGGATTAGACAGATCCTTTGGAAATTTGGTGGTTAAATACTCAATTATTGTGATCATCGTCTCTTTACCCTTTTTAAAACTCTGCCACCTTTTTCCCCTCACCTTTTGGTCTCTCATTATTTTTTCCAAATACCGAATTATTGTAGTATTTAAAAGAGCAAAAGATATCATCCCTGGGAGGAAATTTTTTTTATTCCTTAATGTCACAAATACTTTTGACCTTCCTGCTGTATTTCACCCTTTCTCTCAAACACATATCTCATTTGAGCACCCTCTGTGTCAATGAGTTGCGGAAATCTTCCAGCTGCTGCCCTGTCTGTGAACATTCTTTTTTAGGGAAGGGAAAGGAGTAAGGTGGGAAAGATGGGAATATTTCAGGCTACATTCATCAGACGAGATCTGAACAACAGAGGGGAGCTGATCTCTTTTGCCCTGAGCAACAGCTCTCCTGAGGGTTTGGCGGGGTTCAGGTGGAGGATTTTTTCCAACTTCCTTTCCAGAAGAAAGAGGAGAAATTGCCACAAAGGCTGCATTGCTGAGAGGCTTCTCTGAGCTTCCATTGCTGGGGGGATTTTTTCTCACTGGATGGTCCTTGTGCACTTGCTTTACATGTCCTGCACAGTGCAAAGATACCCTTGTAAATAGAGATCTTAGAAGTCTACTATGAAATGCCACTAGCAGAGGACCTAGATTTGGCATTTGTGTATAAGGAAAACAGGCTGGATATGGTTTGGGTGCAGACATTTCCTTTATTGAGTGATTAGAGAAGCAGGGAGGGGAAGGAGGGGATTTGGTTATCAGCAGGCTCATTCCTACAATGCCCACTGTGTGCACAGCAGTGGGGGAGGTCTGCTCTGAAGTCCAGGGACATGACTGAGCTTGGGGCAGCTGGAGCTCAACATTGAGCTTGTTCAGGACAGCCTCACCTATAGGACAGCCGATGCACCAATGCCCCTCTGGATGTCACCCTGAACCCATATGAGGCTCCTGTACCAGCAGCAACACTTGCATCCATCATTTTCCAGACAACCACCTGCAGTCAGACATTTGGGAACAGGCAAATCCTTAATCTGTCTGGCACTCAGTTTATGTAACTGCCTAACAAAAACAACATATGCCCCTGTTGGCACACAGAGGGTGGACTGGTGCAGAGGGTAGCAAATGAAGCAGCCCCTGGGCAGGCTGCACAAAGAAAGAGCAGTCTGAGGCCAGCATATTGTTCCCCTTCTTGTCCTTAGACTCCAGCTGTTGTCAGGGCCCTGACTGAAGGGGACTTTCCTTTAGCTGTGGCTGCTAGATAAGGGCATGGGGAAAAGGAGAAGAGCAGACAAACAAAATTACAACCTGTCTAAAATCGTTTCCAGCTCCCAGAGTCCTTCACTATCATTTATCCTTGAAGTGATGCTGTTTTGCTAATTCTCCAGTCAAAATACTGTGCCCAGGCATGATGGGACCTGAATTTTGATGAAGAGGCCACAGCTCATCCTTTTGTGATGCTCTCTCTGTGTATCTCTCTCTGTAAATACCTCTCCTATGTACAATAACTGGGATGGTTTGAATAGAACCAGGCTGGGCAGCTGCTGGGTTGATGCCCTTCAGTGGGGATTTTCCCAACCACTGGTTTTGCAAGTCTCCTTTACCCAGGCAGTGTAAACCCTTAAATACAGTCCTATGCATGTTGCCTTTAGAAAGGATGGAGGAAAGGCAGAGCAATTGCAGCTCAAACTGTCATTTGTCCTATACATTAAAACCTTAAGGACTATAAAAATAAAAGCTTGATGCTTGCTGAAGCTGATGCTTCCTGGCATATCACCTCACAAGTCTGTCTTATTAAAAATGCCCATGGGAATAGAGGTGTAGTGGGCAATTGCTTTGCTGCAAACCACAGGGAGAGACAGCCCAGCTGCTGGGAAATTCCCCCTCTGGACATTCAGCAGGAGTGTGGAGCAAACCCTCCTGATCCCAGCAGTGCTGTAATAGAGGTGGCTTTGGTAAAGCTGTTGGTATCCTATGTTTTGCTGTAAAAAAAGAAAAAAAGGATTATGTTTGTGTCAGAGCCAATAAACTGCAGCAGAAAACCTGTCAGTAGCAATGGCACAATTTCCTGCTAGTGAGTACACAGAAGCTGCTGATGTGGCTTCTCATTTTGTTGAGGAGAAGGTAGGATGTGTCTGGGAAAGCAATTAAAAAAACTTTTAGTTCTTCCTCTCTAATGAGTTTATTTTCATGGAAGCAGAGAAAGGGTGCTGGAAGAGACCTAAAAGGTCATCTCATTCCAACCCCCCTGCCATGGGCAGGGACACCTTCCACCAGATCAGGTTGGTCAGAGCTTCATCCAAGATGGCCTTGAACACTGCCAGGGTTGGGGCATCCATGACTTCTCTAGGTACCCTGTGCCAGTGCCTCATCACCCTCACAGTAAAGAATTTCATCTCTATATCTAAGATAAATTTCCCCTGTGAAAGGGGGAAAACCATTTTGCATTAAAAGCAAAAATAATTTTGCAGATGTTTTGTTGACTGGATGTTTTTCCCCACAAAACAACCTGTCCGTGGAGGCTGATGTCTCCCATTCCTTTTGCTCTTCTCTGGTTTCTCCCCAAAAGCTTCTCCTCTTCCTTGTTGTTCAGCCACCTGTGTGGGACTAACTTGGGAGGAAACAACAGCCACACACCACCCAAGTCAGGCTGATAGAAGACAAAGTGGCTGCTCCCATTGAACATAAGGCACTATGGTGACTGTCTTGAGAACTGGCAAAGCAGCAAAAACTGTGCTGGAGATGCAGTTTCTCATCTATGATGAGATCATGAAGCCAGCAGTTGAACAATATTTCTTGTTTTGTTTTTACTCACGCCGTTGTACCAGTACACAGCGGGAATGTGTTTTCAAACACTGCACTGCATCTCCCTCAGAGCTGAGAGCAGTGCAGCTCACGGCTGCCCCAGCTCACGGCTCTGGTAGAGAAATGTTAGGTTGAGTGAACAAAGGAAAGAAAGAAGCAAAAAGCATGAATTTGACACACTTTGGGCAATTAATTTGTCTCCCTGCCCACTGCCAGACTCAGCATGCACTACCCTCCCCTTTTCCACACCTGGAATGCTGTAGCCCACCCACAGCTGCTGATCTTTAAAGCATCTCTGCCTGCTCCCTAGCCAAATCATGTCCCATCAGGCAGCAGAGAGACCGCAACTGAGACACTGAGAAATACTGAATTCTAGGTGAGCCCCCTCTTGGGGAGAGGAATTAATCAGAGATGATGTTCTAGGTGACATCTATTCTCAGCAGGTTTAAAAACCACAGCAGAAGATTTTTAGGAATCTTACACAAGAGCTCCTCAGTCAGCACTGGTGTGCAAGTGGCAATTAGCCTGGCTAGAGAGGAGGAAAATACAGTGTAATAATTTCTTTTTCTTGCTGTGCCTACTTTGCTAACGATGCATCCTTTTCTCCCCCTCCACACCTTGTGGGGCGGGCAGTGATCCTCTGGGTCCCGCAGGTCCATGGGGTGTGGGCCTGTGTGCGCTCCTGCCCTCCCAGCTGCGTGTGCACCCCGGAGCGGAGCTGCTCCGTGCTCTGTGACCGCGCCGGGCTGGGACAGATCCCCAGCGAGTTCCCCTGTGAAGCCTCTTCCATCAACCTGGACAAAAACAGCATCAAGTTCCTGTCTGAGAGGGCCTTTGGGACGCTGCCTTCCCTCAAGTCCCTGTCGCTCAACCACAACAACATCTCCTTCATCACACCCGGGGCGTTCAAGGGGCTGCCCAGCCTGACGGAGCTGAAGATGGCCCACAACGAGTACATTCGCTATCTCCACACAAGGACCTTCACCGCGCTCCGCCGCCTCGTGAGGCTGGACCTGGCTGACTGCAACCTCTTCAACATCCCAGACAGGATCTTCATCGAGCTGCCTGCTCTGCAGGAGCTATTCTGCTTCCAGAACAACTTCCGAAGGATCCCGGGCGCCATCAGGGGCATGGAGAACTTGACCCATGTGTACCTGGAGAGAAACAGGATTGAAGCAGTGGCCTATAACTCCCTGCAGGGCCTGAGCAAGCTGAAATACCTGAATCTGCAGGACAACAAGATAAATGTCATCCATGAGCGAGCTTTTCAGGCCTGTCAGAGGATGGAGTACCTGTACCTGAATGACAATTTGATCAGCGAGCTTCCAGAAAACTCCTTTGATGGCCTGAGGCGCCTGAAGATGCTCAACCTGGGCGGGAATTTTATCAGGAACATTTCCAACACCTGGTTCAGGGACTTGGGGGAGCTGGAGATCCTTTACCTGGACCGCAACAGGATCAGCTACATCGAGGAAGGGGCTTTTGAGAACCTCACCAGCCTGGTGGCTCTGCACTTGAACAGCAACAACCTGACGACGCTGCCCTTCTCGGTGTTCGAGCCCGTGTACTTCCTGGGGCGGCTGTACCTCTTCCGCAACCCCTGGGAGTGCGACTGCCGCATCGAGTGGCTCAAGGAGTGGATGGAGAACTACAGGCTCGTCAGGGATATTCCGTGTGCCTCCCCCTCCTCCGTGGCTGGGATTGACCTGACGGATGTGCTCTTCGAGAGGTCTCCTGAAGGTTACTGCCTCGACCCTGTGGAGCTGAACGTCACCTCCGAGGGGCCGACCCCGAGCGGGGAGCCTTGGTCTACCACAGAGAGCAAGTTCAACAGCCTTATCTCCAAACTCTTGCTCCAGATGGGCCTTCCTGAAGAGGTGGCAAACGCCACTGAGGTGTACAGTAACACCACACAGCCAGATGGACAGACTGAAGGGGTTTCTTCAGGCATGGGGGAAGGCAGAACCGAGGCTGACTCCTCTTCCTTGTACCTTCCAGCACTTTTTACGGTGATTGTTCTCTTGTGCAAATAGTCCAAGGGCTGTATGGAGCAGGGGTCCTGCTAAAGCATTTAGTCCCTGCACCTACTTAGTAGTTAGAGAAAAGTTTTTATTGTGGGCCTCTGATACGTAATGGGCTCCAAACTCTTCTAGGCTGGGTTTGTTGGATCTATACCCAGATTCCCCTGGGAATGGTGGGATCTGGGTCCCACCCTGCGTGATAAACCTTCCCTGTGGGTGTCTTAGAGCCTCCTGGATACTCACAGGAAGATGAGTGGCACTAAGGTTGAATTTTGCCTTGAGATGTGTGATGTCCCCTGCTGGGAACTGCAGGAAGAGGGGTCTGTCTGTGGGGTGTTTGTTCCATTGGGCCAATTCCAGGTGACCCAACTGCATGAGAGCAAATGAGGCAGCAAAACCAGACCGCTCTTCATGTCCTGACAGACACCCAAACCCACGGCAGGCACTGCTGAACAATGGGAAACTACTCCTGATTTCCACCAGCAGGTAAAGGAGGGAGCAGGGCAGTCCTGGGCAACATCCAGGGATGCAGCACTAGGCCTCATGAAAATTAGGAAAACATCTGGGGAAGGCACATGCCCCAGGCAGGTCTGGGCACAGTGTTTGGCCTCAACCACAGGCAGGATTTCGATCCTTTCTCCCCCTGTTATCCTGGCACTGGTGCAGGGGAACCAGATGGACCTGTGTTTGTCAAAACATTTTTCTCTGAGGCTAAGCTACTTAAACTTAACAACCTACTTATTCACATCATTTCAATGTGTTTAATTTTTCAATGAATATATTGTTTCAAGGAATACATTGTTTTTATTTGTAGGTTTTTTCATGGCATGACAACAGGGGCAGAACATGGTGATGACAGACCCTATGAAATATTTTGTATTTCCACCACTAATGTGTACCATGTTGTGTGTCATATTATGCCATACTGATCATTTTCTCTTATATGGCATCTTAAGTGTTTTATCTTTGAAATCTTCAATGAAAGCTGCTAATATGACCAGAAAGAATGATGTTTTATGTATCGAAGCATATTAATAAAATAATTTGATATTTTACTCACAAAAATAAATTAACTGCTCAAATTTCAGGGTTTTTTGAGGTCCTTGAACAAGTCTGGTAATTTTTTTTGGTAGGTTACTCAAATGGGTGCACATAAGTGTCCTTTCATGGTCTAGAGCAAATGGCAAGCTATTTATCACAGCATAAATACTTTCATTTAGAACTCTGACTGTGCTAATGTTTGTGTTAAGCAGCAACACTTCAAAATATAAGTGACTATATTGAAACATACTTCTGTCCGAAAAGATCTACTGCTTTCTAATTAGAAGCAGAGATTTCCAGAGGAAAGCTGAGTACAGGGAAAACGAAGCCTTCTCTCCTGCAGTGGCTCCTCAGTTATCTGTAGCTCAACCACAGCATCCCCAGGGAATCAAAATGCCAGATGGTTTGATAAATGCCTATTTGACCTGTTCCGTGAACTAAATTCAATGAGTTTGGATTTCCAGGCTATTTATGAATCCATTAATCTTCTTAAGTGCTAAATTCATCTGTGTACTATAAGAGGCTGTTTTTCAAACCTAGTCCAGCCCAGTGCTGTAGAGGCATATTAGGTTAAGGATGCCTTTACAGAAGCACTATTTCATCCTGTCAGGGGAGGTTTATCAATAGGCCTGGCACAGATGGTGGGAGACAAAAGGTTGTATTTCACTTCCTATAAGTACAGATGCCTCATGAGTGAATTGTTTTTATAACCCACATACTCATTTTCTGTAGCACATTAAAGCTGAAGATCGCCTTACTGTGCAATTGTTGAGTGGCTTTCAAGTCAATTAATGCCTCAAAGATGCTCCTGCTTTATCTGCAAGATGCAGATCTGATCATGGAGCATCTTAAAATGTCGGTTTTAGCAGAGATTGTGCTGTCAGGTGACAGACAAGAGGGATGTACATTGTACTTAACAGTGTAACAACAGGGCCATTGACCTCGGCTATCAATGGTTTAAGTGTCTCTTACACTCAAATACCTGCCTGCCCCAGAAAGCTTTCCCTGTGCTGCTCTAACTCAGCTGTGGCTGCCTGGAAAGAGCACGGCTGTCATCGTGCTGTGTGTAATGGCCCTTCAGCTTCCCTGCAGGAACAGGGACAGATTCCATGCTCTCCTGCTCTGAAATCCTGCTCTTCCCTCTGAGCTGAGAGATCAGCAATGTGTGTTTGCAGTGGCATGGAGCAGCTGGCATGTGGGCACTGAGTGGATGGGGAAAATCTGTGAGCCTGGGATTGCTCTCTCTTTGCTCCTCTCTCCTCCCTGCTGTTCATTCCTTGAGGAGACACTAGAAATGCCTGGTTCATTCTTTCATGATTCTTGTTTCTAAACTCTTCGTAAATAGCTTGTTTCACTGATTACATGGGCAGGTGACAACTCATAATCACATTTTTTTGAACAAACAGTTTGAGTTTTTATTTTCTTAGATCAGATTCTTGCTGCAAAATTGTGCTTCAGTGAGTAAACCTGAACCAGGTGTTGGTTACAAATCCATGGCTCAGAGTCCCTTCACAAATCAATGCTGCTTTCAAAATCTGCCCCTGGACTGGGACACCTCCAAAGATGCCAAAGTCGTGTCTGTTTGGAATAACTGCAAATATATTTCATCAGAGTGGTGCTCCCAGCCCTGCCCTCAGCACAAGGTACTGGGATTTTTTTTGAAGTAGTGGGGTGGGATGGTCATGAGCTGCCTGGAGTTAAACCTTCTGACTCAAGTTTATTCAGAGAGCTGCTGTTCCCATACTGAAGCACCTGAGGCCCTTGGAGAAAGCAATTAGTTTTAATGTGTGGTACCTGGTGACACTTCACTGCTCTTCACTGGTGCTGCTGGTTTTTATGCTTTACAACAGTTACTGTTAGAGCAGAAGGGAGAAGTTGTCCATGTAAACAGAGGAAAGAAACTACCTGATTTTGGATGTCATCTCTGGGTCTCAGAATTCTGTCACTGTGTTGTACCCCTAGGATCATACTCAGTGTTTAACATGAACACATTTATGCCCCTTTCCTTTTTCTTTAAATTTACAGCTACTGCCAGTAACCCCCTGTGAAATGTAGCTATTGGCTGTTTTGCTTTTCTTGTGGATTATCATATTTTCCTGCTTTGGAAAGAAACATGAAGTCCAGGACATGAGGAATCACTGTCTTTTGCTAGAGAGGCAGCAGCTGCTGTCTGAGACTGACAGCTGCTGGCCAGCTGAGACTCAGGAACTTCATGGCCAATTCTCAAGGGTGTTGTTATGTATTTTAGCTAATCCTTGTCTTCACAATATCTGGCTGATAGCTCTTAATAAATTTTAATTTGTTGGGTTTTCCCCAGATAATTTTTGTGGCCACAAATTCAAGAGGGACCAAATCAACTGAGTTAAAGTTTATTAACACCAGGAGAAACTGGTGTTTCTCCTTTGGAGGATATGAAGCCTTGAAAAAAAATAGCCTGTCATGGTTACTCCTGCTCCAGTGTGAGCTTCAGAAGACAGAGCTGGTTTGGGTGAGAAAAAAATGCTTGTAATGCCTGCTTTTGTAGAGTCAATGTATGGGATTTTTGCAGAAACACTAGTAATACTGGTCCTTCCTTTTCCCCCGCCCAAATCAGGTGGAGATTGGTGGAGTTTGAAGAATCTGCTGCAATAACCTTCAAAGCAGTTTTAAAAGAACTTTATAGAAAATGTTAACCATGGAATAAAGACCAGAAATTATAATCTTAAAAAAAAAAAAAAAAAGAGTATTACTTCAAAGAAAAATATATAGCTAATATTTAAAACATAAACATAAACATGTACAAGACCAGCACCAAAGTTCCATTTCTCATGGGGCAAGAATGGTATTTTAAACTCCAATATACAGATGAATATAGGAAACAGATATTTCTGGACAGAGAATTATCTATGCTTCTTACCCAAAGCCTGATGTTGTTGACCCTGTGATTAGCTGAACCAGTCTGATCTTGTGCTCTGTGGTTAGTTTTAGCCTTGAATGGGAGAAGTTAATTTCTTCTGCAGTTCTTCTCAACTTTGACCTTCACCACATCCTTTGATTTTTATTGTACTTCCTTCTTCATCTCTCTTTTAAAGGACTGTTTGAGAGTTAATTCTGAACTTGCACAGCATAAATCTTATATTCTCTATGAAAAATCTCAAAGCATTTCAAAAAGACTCAAAACTACCATTAGTTTTTCTATACACACCTGACAGTTTACTCTTCATGCATATTCTATGTATTTGCTGTCTGGATAAACAACTTATTTCACTTTGTGGTTGTTCAGCACCTAACATGGGGGTTTTGACCTGTGACAGGAGACTCTTGATGTGGCTGTAGGTTTGCAATGAGGCTTAAGGTGCTGCTATTCTGCCTCCCCTTGTTTTCCACACCCTCCTTTCCACTCTTTCCCTCCTGCACCTGCTTGTTTCTGCTCCAAGCCAAGACTTGCCTGTGCCCTCACTGTGCTGCTCCAGCAGGGCCAGCTGTGACTGAAACTGGATCACTGCAATGGCCCAGTTAAAACCAACACTCAACCCTTCCCTCTTTTTTTGATGGTTGGGATCCCTACTACTTGCACTAAAATTTTATAAGCCAGGTTGGGCCATAAGTGGATTAAAATGGGGATAATAATAATAATAATAAAAATAATAAAATATTATTGCTATATATGAAAGGGGAACAAGCTAAATGGGGAATGTAGTGCTCAGTTGCTGCTCAGTTTGCTTAGACTGAGGGCAGCCTCACAGGCACAGGGATACTGGGGAGTCTTGGGCTCTGGGGGGGTAGATCAGGGGACAAGCAAGGAAACACTGAGTCGCTGAGGGGATGAGGATGTGCTGGACTCACAGCAAGCAGTGCCATGCAGGCAGGTGTAAAAACACATGTAGGTCAGTGGGGTTTTGCTGCTGGGCTTCTGATGATGAAAGCAAGGCACAGTGCCAGGGTGGGCAAACAGGATAAATCAGTAACAAAGGACAACCAGCCGTGCACACGTAATTTGGGATGGAATTGGCAGCAGCAATTCCTCACAGTGCTGAATGATTATGCCTCAATGTGCTGTGACAATAAGAAATACATCAGACACTAAGTGGCCAGGCACTTTCTTGATGTATGAGACTGGTGAAAAGCCAGAGGGCAAGGTAGAGAAATAAATGATAAACTTGCAATCAGACAAAGCTGGTTGTAAATAACTGTGCTGAAACTGGTGATTGATTATTTCAGTAGGCAAAAAGTAGCAGCAAATTTGCAGACGCAGAATCTTTTAGGCCAGCAAAGCTTAAAGGAGGTGTTGATGAATTCCAAATTACTTTAAAGCCAGGTAATTTGGAGCAATAGGATTGATAAAATAGATGCTGGCATATGTAAGGTAATACATATTGGAAGACACAACCTGAACTGTTCACAGGCACAGCTGAGTCCTTTAGGGAAAAGACCTGAGCATTGCTGTGAAGAGCTGGTATCTTTTCTGGGCAACATTTTCCAGGACTTCACCACTCCCACAGTAAAGAATTTCTTCCTTATACCTAATCTAAACCTACCCTCTTTCAGTTTAAAACCATTTCTTCTTGTCCTGTCACTACATAGTCTTGTAAAAAGTCCCTCACCAGCTTTCTTGTAGGCCTCCTTCACGTACTGGAAGGTTACTATGAAGTGTCCCCTTAAAAAAAAAAAAAAAAAGTTTATTAGAAAGAGTTTGGAAAACAAGTGACAAACCAGACAGGAGGCAGATACAGGGACTGCAGGAAGAGGAGAGCTGCAACCAGTGTTGCTCTGGAGAACACAATAAAAAAAACAATGCCCCAAACCGGTGAACTGGAAATAAACCACAAATTGCTACAAGCAAGAGCTACATCCATCCCACAGACAAGGTCCTGGATTTGAAACTCTGTGAGCAGCTTCTTAACCTGCCTGTCTTTGGGGCAGTGGATGCCATGCCTGCATCTGCACCACCTTCTGAAGTCCAGATTTGAGGAACAAAGTTACTGTGATGGGGTAAAATCTCTGATGAAACCCCAAGTTACCTCGCATGGGTCATGCCTGCAAATGTGGCTCAGGGGCTGGGACTGTTCAGCCTCACCATCAGCTTCAGGCACCATCAGAATTGTTAATCCCTGTGTGCTCTGGTATCACCTTGCAGCCTTACCTCAGCTTGAATTTGCGAGACCCAGGCAGGGAGAATTTCATCACTTTGTGGATCCTAAAAGGTCCTTTTTAGTGTGAGACTTGGCATTGTGAACTTCAGACAGCCCCAGAGCCTACAGAATGACAATGGGCAGGAGTGGGGAATTAGATAGTGACACTCCCAGTGATCTCTCACTCTTAAACTGTTTTAATGATCAAACCAGATAAATATGTTAAAAACATATTAATGAAAGTACGTCAAGACCGAAAGTCAAAGCTTCTTGAATTATTATGAGTCTTTCCATTGCCTTCAGAGGCTTAATACCACAAAATACAGCCAAAGGGATATCACTGAGCCTAGCAACCCACAACAAAGTTTAAACTTTTTATATTCTATCAGAAATCTTGCTAATTTAAAACCACAAATTGTAACAAGATGATGTTGGCAGAGTGCAGTGCTCAAACTGCACTGAAACCCTTCAGAGGCTGATCCTGGCAGGGGCAGCTGCTCAAGCTGCTCAAACCAACAAGGTATTTTCCTGAAAGCAGGATCTCTCTCCTCTTCCTTTCCCAACACTTGGGAAATACACCAAAGGCTTTACTGAAATGCTTATTTTGATGAGTGGAAAACCAGAATATTTTACTTTAGGAGAGTTGTCATGATTTGCTAACTTTATCCATTACAGAGTTTACTTCTTTATCCATTACAGAGTTTACTTGTATGCATTTTTTCCCCTAACAATAATCGAAAAAAGTTTTGCAAGTTTTCATAATAAGCAGAAAACAATCTTGTGGGATTTATCTTCTTTTACCTATGGGGTAACTTCATAAATCTTTACTGATTTATTATCCAATAATCTTTACTGGGTTGTGGTTTTGACACAGATTTATTGCTTTTGTTACATCCATCCTAGTAAACAGAAATGGCTGTAAGGCAGAGTAAGGAGATGTTTAGACATTGAAATTGTTGAATTTAGTGAAAAATGACTGAGTTTTAAAAACTTAGTTTCTGCATAAGCCTGGGGTGGATTCTTCAGCATTCAGTAATATGTGTTGTAACGTTGCTGTAACCTGTAATATTTACTGCTTATTAATGAAATATTCTACACGACAATTCATCCATCTCTCACTCCACAGTTATGTTAGTTGAGAGATGAGTGCTCCTGTAATTTCAGCACCTTGGTCTGAACACATAACTTATTTCAGGAAACTGTTGATTGTACAGATGCAAAGCAGACAATTGTGTTCAAACAATCTGAAAATTCGTTTAGTGGATTAGCTCACTTCCACAAATGACTCTTTTTCTTCCTTGACAAAAAGGATCAGTTTTTACTCTCTTTTAAATCAATTTTAATTCCAATTAAAACACTTCCAATTGATAATCCCAGTTTTGATTACAGAGTCATTTAGGTTGGAAGTCAGCTGTTAACATCATCTATTACAACTCCTATGGCTCAAGCACTGGTAGCTACAGTAGCTTTCTCAGGACTGTGTGCAGTTGAATTAAGTGTCTTCAGGACTTTTTGCTAAACAGTGATTTTTTAAGGAATTTAGGAAAACTTTCTAAAGGTTATATATACATGCAGCAGACCCTTGATTTTTCCAGATAAGAATTTCCCCAAACACACTCATCATGGCTTGCCTCATCTCCCAGTGGGAACTGTGGCATCTTTAGCTTGGTAGCTCTGAATTGCTCTAATGTGGAGTTGCAGCATATCAAGAAAAGACCTGGAGCTATTGCCATGTCAGGTTCTAAAATCTGACCTTCCTGCAAGCAGCATTAGTTAAAATTGCTTGGAACCTGTTCAGAATGTTCAGTTTCTTTCACAGTAAGATTAGGTATCTTGTGAAAACTACAAATATATTGAAAGTCTACTGAAACATGAGACAATAAATAAGGCAGGTGTGAAGCTGCATGAAAAAATGAGCATATGTAACATACATTTTACCATTGCCTTGCTGCCTCACTTTTAACCATAATTAATACGCTTATTAATACTAGGAAGATACTATTTTTCTTTATGGGAAAACTAACAGGCTAATGCAGGGCAATCTACCTTCAAACACTTTTATATAATTCAGTATTATTTTTTTAATGAGGTTTTTCATAGCAAGTAAAATAAAGACAGAGACTTTGGAATATTCAAAATAAAAGAGCAGGCTATAACATACACAACTTTTGAAAAAACCAGCAACCTACAGGCCAGGATGGATGCCAGCAAGTGCATTGTTTTCATTCTGCTGTCTGCCAGGTACTTCACATACCCAGAGACAAAATCACTTTTTTGTATGGTATGATTATTTTTGCCATTGGCAGTGTTTTAAATGTAATTTACATTTTTGTTATTTGAGAGAAAAACAAAATTTTAAACTTTGTATTTCATACAGAGAGAAGAAAATAGAGAAACAGACTGAGGAGATCTCAAAAAAAATTTTTCTAGTCATCCAGTCAGATGCACGTAACAGCAAAATCCTCCTTATTTAAAGCCAGCTATGTTAGTTTATTTCAAATGTTGGAAGAACTGGGGAACATATTTACCCTGAACAAGTAAAAGATACAAATTAAATATTGAGTTTAATATATTTAAATATGGAAGATATATTCCCACATGAAATATTTTCCCTTACTGCAAACTGAATTGGAATTTTCCTAGCTGCAAACTGGAATTGCAGAGCCTTGCAGTGTGTGCCATGGATCACAGAGGGGAATTCCTGAGGCTCCTGGGGCACTGGTTCTGCCATGTCTCACAAGGGAGCTGTGCAGGTGACAAGGTCCCCAAGCTGTGAGGGCTCCCAGAGCAGACAGCAAGTGTTTGTTTGCTGGACATTTTCAAGCACATTCCCAGCTCAAAGAAGAGGGAAGAAGAAAAGGGAAGTGAGGAGCTGACAGAATTGTGGAATGATTGTGGCTGGAAGGGACCACTCCACACTCTGAGCCCCTGGCAGCTCTGCCCCCTCGGCTGCCACCCTCACCCACTGCTCCCTGAGGGCTTCCAGCTGGGGAGCTGAGGGGCCTGGGGGGCAGCAGGGGCTGTGCAGGGCAGGGCCCTGGCTCTGTGCCCCGGCTGGGGGGCAAGGAGGCCACTGCCTTGGCACATCAGGGGCTGCATTGCCTTGGGCCCCAGAGAGCTGCCCTCTGGCCCCATCTCAGCTCCCTCCAGCCCCATCCCAGCTCCCTCCAGCCCCATCCCAGCTCCCTCTGGCCCCTCTCCCTCCATCACTGCCCATCACCTGGGGCCTCATGCAGAGGCCTGGCTGCTCCATGGCAAGGGGACAGTTGGGCATCACCTTCTCCATGACCATGTCCATGTCTTTCTGACTGCAGCAGAGGCTCTCAGGGAGCTCTCCTGGCACCAGGCACCACAGGGCTCTGTGCCCCTTATATAGCTTGGTGGGCTCTGCCATGTCACAAAGGCCTCTGGGCACCACAATGTCCTGCATCGCAAAGGGCTCTGACACAAGGCACCTGTGTCACAAAGGGCCACACCTGACATCCCTTCAACAGCCAAATGCACTGGAACTGACATGGAGCAGTCCTTGGATTTGGGCACTTGCAGGCCCTGATGTGCCCAGAGTCCTGAGAGGCTTTGGGCACAATCCCACACTGAGCCCCACACTGCAGAGCCCTGGCTTTGGAACGTGAGCTATTTGGGGCATGAGACATTGGCCAGGCAGACACAGCCAGGGACTTGGGGGCACTGGCTCTGTTGGAAGTGATACAACTTTTCAAACTTTTGTCATGGCTTTATTGGCCTTTGCCAAGGTGGGAAAAGCAGAATTTTGTCTTCAAAAAAGTCTTTCTTCGAAAGACCCTTTTCATTAAGGGTTTACGTTTTGCTGGCTGAGGCCTCATGGACTTCAATCAACAAAAAGACTCAGAGGGTCTCCCTTTGCTCAAGATGGACATGAATTTTCAGAGACCTTTTGAAATGAACGATACCAAGTAATACTGAAGGAGAAACCACATTTTCTGACTTGTAGGAAAATGCACCTTAAAATCAAGTTTGTAAGAGTGGTATCACCTGCTCCTCCTTGCAGTTACACAAAGATGGACCCAAGCATGAGACAATTGTGCTATTTTGCTTCTATTTACATTTTGGGAAGAATGCTGAGGGCTCCACCTGGATGGCCAACAATGGAAAAACACAGACTCATGCTCCAGCTTCAAGATGTGCTACACTTAAACATACGCAAATTCATTCCTTATGTAGACACTGAAACAAGCTATGGCTGCTGTTAAGGGAAAATGTGTAAGTATTACTTTACTGAGGATCAACATGAATTCTTTCAAGGATACAGCTACTAGTTCAGTTATCTTCCACAACACAAACCCAGGCTCAAGCTACATAATAATAATAATGATAATAATAGAGAGATGTGGCCAGATTTAATGTTCTTGATTGTACCATGGCAGTTGCTATGAGATACAGCAGGATGCATGCAAATGCATGAATGCTCCCACTATTTTTGCTTAGAAAGGTTAACGTTGTATGAGAAACCAACTCTCTGCCCAAAATCCACTGAGAAATGTATTTCTGAGGTAAGAATGAATTATTTATTTATGTACAGGTCTGGGAAAGAAGCTTTTAAAAGCCTTTAATGCTAAGGCTAAATTTTAAGGAGTCAAGAAGCTTTCTGTACTTGCTTCAGTCCAGCTTTCACAGAATTGGAGCAGGAGACTGCTAAAAATCACTTGAGGGGAAGAAAATAAAAGTTACTACAGGCGCATTTACTGTATCAACAAGCAAATAAAACCCCCAAACACTGTAAACATTCAGATTTTGGAAATTTGTATTTTTTGTTTAGCATTAGCAAAAACACACTCTCCTCTACTCTAAGCTTGTGCACTCATCCTCAGTGTGGACACACAAGGCACAATCATTCAGAAGTTACTTTTGCCCTGCTTGTCAATGATGTGCTTCCCGTTGTGCAGGTATTTTGATTTATATGTGACTATTTAACATAATGTGCAGCAGTTTCCTTGGTAAGAGTTATGACTGTCTCTGAGCTTATTAAAAGTAGAGAAGAAATTAGTCTGAGAGACAGGTTTATTAAGGAAATAAATATGCTTTATGTAAAAAAACCCAGACTTTTAATGATGCCTGCTTTAGCTCATCCTGTCAATTTTGCTAATAAAAACAGATAACTTTACTACAGTCAGGAAATATATATATTTTTCTGTAGTTTTCAAAAATCCTTTTCTACCAAGTATTTTAAAGCCTGAAATTGAGTTCTAACTGCCTTCATTAAAGATGTTGAATACTATTTGCAGAAGAGAATGGGGCCAGAACTGTTTGCATCTAGTATTTCCATGTAGATTTGCAAAGCACCCCTGTAAGCTCTGGCAGCATTTCCAAGTATTTCTTTAAGTAACAGCACTCTGAAATAATTTCCTTATAGAAAAGAATAAAAAGGGAACAAATACTGGTTAGTCTGTGCATTGACTTTTCCTAGTGGCTCTAGTACCCAGTTTTTGGAGTATACACATCAACTCAGTGCTGCTCAGGCTGCAACACCTCATCTTCTATGTTATCTGAATTACATTGTTAATGAAGTTTCCAAGGTAGGCAGTGATGACCTCTTAGAGGTCAGTGGCACAGCATTTTTCTTGATCAAGCCTTATAACAAAGAAACCATTGCTAAAACACATGGAAGAATTCAGTTTTAGTGGTGAGAATAAGAATGTCCATCTGACCAGGAATCTAAACTAGGTTACCACTTCCAGGCAATAATCTTACCACTCTGAGACATTGAATAACCTAGTGTACTTTTATTAAGTAAATGGAAGCAGAGGTTAATGAACATTTATTGGACCAACTTAACACCTTGAAATCACAGGCATCAGTCAGACTGAGAGGCAGCATACTGATAAGATCAAGTTTTCTTTACAAATCTATGAGCCCCTGTACAAAAATAAAGTATAAAAGGGGCAAACAGAAACATTTGTTTCTTCCCAATCCCAGGGCTGTGTCTGAGATCACATTCAGCATAAATTTAGAGAAGTCCACGAGGCACTCTAAATTATGCAGTGATATTTACAGTACCAGGAGGACCTTTCTCCACTTGAAGATTGAAAAAAACCCCAAAAAAACTGTAACATTAGCTTTGCACCTGCATGAGTCTTCCCTATGCAAGAGAAGCTTCCAGCTCAATTTCTGGCAGCCTTTTGCCCTCTATGTACCACACAAACAACAGAGACACTTCAGAAGGGTTTGAGCAGGGTGGGATGACTGGACAGATGGAGAAGTCCTGGGCTTGCTCTGTCTGGGACTGTGCTGAAATCTGCTCACAGAGCTCACTGTGTGCTGTGGATCAGCTGAACTTAAAGCCAAGGGAGGCTTTCCAATTTAATCTTTTGCTACTGAAGGTTCCTACAAGGAAAACAGTCTGTGGTAAAGAGGAGGCAAGACAGGATGCTATGTGCTTTACAGTTTTTGTCTCTTGATAAAAGGTTATACAGTGAGAATAAAAGAAACAAAGCTCTCTGGGTCAATCTTTCTGCTGTGTAGCATTAACTGAATGGTATTTCCACTCAAGAGAAGAAAATTGTATTAGTTACATCAAATCACTACTTATTGTCATCTACATAAGGCAGAAGCACCCTCCTGGGCCTTGTGAGTTTTCTTTCCTTATGAGCTGGATATACAGAAACTCCAAGAAATTCACATTAACACAGTCAAAAGTGTGTAGTTAAAACATTTATGACGGACTATACTTGAATTATCAAAATTACTTTACCTGTTTAATGCCATAAACATTTGAGATGAAAAACGTGTCACTGAAGTCAGACACCAATGCTCACCAGAAAGGTTTGTATTTCTAACATCAGAAACACTCCACTGCTTGATTCTCAGTAGGTCTTCCCATCTTTGTGCTTTGCTGGGAAAAGAGGTAGTTCTGAGAGTGAATGAACCTGTCACTTTGATGGACTCACCACTGCAACAGCTGCCTACAGGACACCAGCTACAGTTCACCTGGACTAAAATGACACAAACACTTGAAAAATTACCTCTTACTCACTAAATAGTTCACAGTTTGCACCATCCCCTTTTCCAGGGGCTGAACTCAGAACAGATGAGCACCTACAGTTACTCTGACAGTTCCCTCTTGTTTCTCTCTTGTGCACGTCAGGCCCATGCTGATTCTCTCATCCATTAGTTCCCACAAAACTACAAACTCAAGGGATTTGGGTACAGCTCTTGTTTTGGGGTGCAGCCACAGAACTGTGATTCCAGCCGTGGCATTAAGGGCATTCAGCAGGTGGTGTAAAGTGATGGATCAAGTTCCATTCCGTGGGCTGCAGGCCGAGCTGTGAATGCTGCAGGAAATAAACACCTTTGCCTGCCCTGGCAGGGTGGGAGGAGGCACAGCCAGACTTGAGATTTCATCTTTGAATTTTACAAGAATTGTAAACAGATTGGACCACCTGACCTGAAGGAGTAGGCAGGAGAAAACTAGCAACAGAATTACCCCTGTGAGAAAGGTTCAACCATGAGAATTTCTGATTGCACGTGCAATGGTCCCGAAAAACTGGAACAGCCCACAGACCAATTAAAGCTGACAGTTCCACGTTGAGGAAAAATCCTGTATCACTATATCATTTAAATATAAACACTAAAATTCATACTATACAACAGTACAGCCAACCAAGTTTGAGGAGAAGTAATTTTAAGGAACAGCATATTTCTGGCACCTAAAAAGAGGTGGCAATGCCTGCTGCCTTTAACCCTTTACAGAGAAAATGCAAATCATGTGGGCCAGCAAGAGCATGAAGAAGGGAAATGAAGGGCCAGGTCAATCCATGGTTATACTTTCTCAGTTGGCTCTGCTCTAATTCCACCTTTGTGGAGCCTCTGCTGATGCAGGAGGAGCAGAGCCTCTGTGGCAGACTGCAGGCTGTGCCTCTACAAGGGCTTCCCTTACAGACTTTGAGACACTTTTCCTCACTGCACGAGCCACTGATTTGTTCTTGAAACTCCCTGTGATGAAATGAAGGACCCAAAAGCATTTAATTGTTGAACACATAAAAGGAAGTATATTTAAAATAAAAAAAATTGGTCAGACTGTAGAGTCAATTACCATTTTTAAAGGAATTTACAGGGCTGTTGTAGATGAGTCTTTTGGAATAGTCAGTTTATCGCAATGTCTAAACTGGTTTCTTCATTGCACAGTATTTTCTTTTAAAATGTGTGCATCTTTAAACAATTACATACATATTAAAAATCAGCATTTCTTTGCTTCAACTTAATTAAAACGTTAATACTCTCAGACAACACAGATCTGAAATGGTGAAACCAGTAATTGCCCCCTCCCACCTTACAACAAATTAAATTGAGACAAAATTACAAACACATTTCACTACATGATTATTATTAATAAAAATCAGTTTTTCTTTTTTTTTTTTTTTTTTAATAAAGTTGCCCAAAATGCAAGGGATGTGCATAGGTTTACAACTTAGTCAGAATAATATTTTGCTTTATTCCCTTGGGTACGTGTTCCCATGAACGGAATGTACTTTGCTGTAGATTACAGGTTTTATCAACACAGATACACCAACGGCATGAACGCTTGCGACTGTCCACATGCATTAAGAGTCAAGACCCAATTTCAAATTTCTAAAACTTTTACAGAGTTCTTCAAAGAGACAGTATCACATTATCTGGATGTTACACAAAAGTACTTAAAAATACTATGCTAGGAGAGAAAAAAAAAAAAGAGCAGAAAAAAAAAGGCCTTTAAAATTTATGAATTTGTTTCGTAACCACTAGACTAATTACTTCAAATAAATAAAGGAAAGCAAAGTATTCCAATCCATAAAATCAGACTCTAAAAAGAATGTAGTGTTCCACCCCCAAGTTAAGGTAACAGAATCATTATTACTATTAAAATAGATTATAGAAAGCAGCATCTATTTTGTGCAGTTTTTAGGGGCCCTTGAAATAAAAAGCTATGATTTCCAAAAATATAACATTCCAAAGGACTGAATAATACATATATTTAAAGATACATTTTATTAAAGTTTAGGAGAAATGATTAAAAAAAAGATACTGTCTCTTTAAATTAGTGTTAAATCTTTTTTCCCCCTCCTCCTATCTATTCGGACATGACAATAATTATATTTTAGGTCACACTACATCTAGGTAGTCTCTAGGGGCCAAGACCTGTTGACACAAGGTCAATAACGAAGAGGTTTTCCATGTATGAGGTGGTTCCCAGTAATGACAGATTCTTTTGTTTTTTCTCCTCAACTCTCTCATTCCCGGTCTAGTAGACCCAGGAGACCGGGACCCACTGGGAGGCTGTACACACAAGCTCGATGGCTTCCTCCAGGTGCCTGATGGTTTCATCAATCTCATTGTTGATAATTGTTAGGTCAAAGTAGTGTGCATATGTTCTCTGTAAGATTTCAGACTCCTTCTGCAGGCGCTGAAGGGATTCATCCTGTCCGGCGGCCGGGAAAGAAAACGGGAGAAAAGTTGGATCATTTTGTGCTCTTCCACAACAGCTTCTCCACTGAGAAGGAAATGGGCAAAAAGGCCTCAGGGAGGTCAAGGTGCTTTAGCTCTCCCACCTACAGCTATGGGAATCACATGGGAGAAAGGGCAGAGTTTCCCTCTGGAAGTTGACACTCAAACAGCACTCGGTTATCGACATTCTTGGTGACAAAACACAACTCTAGTGTTAAAAAAACAAGGTAGAGGATGGAAGCTTGGAAAAGCAGCAATGGAGACCACATGTGAATAAATCAGACATGGTGCACAAGTAAGAGCTATTGGGCTTATATCCCAGTGAGAACATGAGAAACAGGAGAGAGAGAGGGTATCTGTCAGGTATCAGCTGTTCCCAGTTTTGGTAATGTTTTCTGTTCAACACCAATCTTCTGGGTCTACTTCCTTTAACAACAATATACTGATAAGGAAGTTCTCACTCCACATTACTCCTCTGTGGTTTCTATCTCAGAGCAGGGTGTTTCCAGCCCCTCTCAGTGTGAGATCCTGGAGATGAACCAGGCAGCCTGGACATCAGACTTCTGTTAGCGAGGTTTGCCTGCCTGAGGGAGCTGGATGCAAAAAGCTTCTTCCCAAGGCTCTGCAGCAATTGTAAGTTTGAATTATCTTCCTGCAAATTTCCTTATGAATTAAAAAAAAACCCCACAAATCCATTGCTGTTTTCAGGAACCTTGACATAGCCACAGGAAAGCAATCAAGCCTTTCCTGTCCCACAGCTTTGGGGTGGACATGGTGCAAAATGACTCCTGCTGCTCTGCACACTCAATCAACTGGGACAGACTTCTCTAAGCAGAGTCTTAGGCTGCAGGAAGTTTGGACACGGAGCCCACAGCTTTTTGACTAGAAACTATTCTCAGAACAGAAATTTTATCTGGCTATTTAGTTGACTTCCACCTTTTTTTTTTTTTCTGTTTCAACTTTCCGAGTATTTGTGATTCCAGTGACAAGCAGCTGTGGAGCAACAGCTTTCAGGTCCTCTAAAGGAAACAACCTGCTCTGAGACAGTTCTCCTTCCCTGCAGCAACGAAACCAGCCATATCTGGAGGAGAAGTTCTCTGCCAAAGTTACAGTTCTGCTTCTCTCCTGAAGCTGCAGCCTCAAATGGGGAGGGGGCTATGTGGTGTGGTTGCCTTCTCTTGAAAATCATTACCAATTTCATTCCAAGTCAGACAAATGCTCCTCACATGCACTTCTGTACAAAGGATGTTCTCTGTATGGGCCAATTATGCACCTCCTGGAACTTCTGTGGAAAATTCCAGGGTGTGCAAATTTAATTTATGCTATTAACAAACAGAACAATGTGGATCGATATTAGTACTAAATATTTTTACTGAGTATTTAATATGGCCCAGTGTCTTTAAGCCAAAAACCTAGTTAGGTAAACTTCCAATTTCTCACAGATTCCAAGAGAGACATCAATTTGTATCAGCTGAGCACTGAGCCTTTCCTGCTTAAATGAACCTACAGAGGAAGGTCAGTAAAGTTGTCAGGCAGATATTTGAATAAAAAGGTTTTAATGTTTGGCTTAAATATCTGCTTTAAATGTAGCCAGCTAAGAATAATCTTATATTTGAAATCTGTCTTGTCCCAAGTCACATTGCACTTTGAAAGAAGTTTTAATCTCATGACACAGGACTAACAGTACTGGAAAAGTCCCTGGAAGTTTATATAGTCCTTATATAGATTTTGAATTGTTATTCAGATTTCCAATCCAGTGTTACTTTTACTTACAGGTATGTGCTTTTATCACTAGAGTATTTACCTTACTGTGACTGACAATGAAAATCAGAAAAACTTAAGAGTTATTTAATTTTGAAAAACCTCAATGGGTAAAGTTTACCTTGCACACATATGTATGTCACAAAACTAAAGTGTTTCAAACATTCCTCAAATTTCAGTGTTTTCTGACTTAGCTTTTCCTAGATCCAACTTTATTGGGATTAAAGTGGTCTGTATTTTGGAATATCCAAATTTCCCAGCTGTTGTAAATGTAAATCAGTACTTCTTTCATATAGTTTTACATGCAGTAACAACTTTGGGATAGGCCATTGCAACAATTTTCAAATAGATTCAAACTTTGCCAGGTTCTGCAAAGGAAGAGATTACAGTTCTTGATTTTTGTTTTATTCTGGGACCAAATGTCACCTGTGTTTGTGATGGAGTACCTATACGTACATGCCAGACTTGGTTGTTTCCTCTGAGTTTGTAAGACTTAAAATACCAAAATTCATCTTTGAAGAAAGCTATAATCAAAGTATTCGCTGTGATAAGTTCCTCTTAATTTCTCTAAAATGTCTTAAATTTTGAATAGTGAACATCCCAGATTATGTCTCAAGAAGGATATCCATCATCAGTTGTGATCTCAATAGTGTCAGGAAAGAATATATTTATCAAAATGTTCAGCAAGCTGTGGACAGACAAATGAATGGCCACAAGTTCAGAAATTTAACACTTGTGAGCACATCTGCCTTTTCATCTTCCCTCAGCTCTCATGCAATAGGCATTTTATGTGGGTCTAGTTGCAGTGTATTCATTATTGGATCAGACTTTTCTTTCCTAATTCAATTCACTTTCCAAATTTTCTCTCCTTTTCCACCACAGCTGCAAGGAGTGACACATGGCTTTATCCATGAAATACCTCTCATGTACCTAAAGGCCACCTTTATGGTGGCATCTTCACTCTCTGAGGGCTGAGTTTTTTGGCCTGAGAGTACATAGGACAACAGCTGCCAATTGTGGCAGCCCAAGCTCAGCCCAACAAATTACTAATGTTTCCTTCAAAGGCTGTGGAAAATGTGTAAACACCACCAGGCCTTTGCCAATTCTGCTTTAACAGAAAGACCTTCTCAATTTAAACAGCTGGTGAACTTCATACTTCCTAAGAACAATTCCTTTTATTCTTTGGCTGTAGGAAGGGAGGAAACACAGCTAAAAGTCTGCAGAATTTGGCTCAATAAGGTTTACATCAAACAAATGGAGCCTGTGAATTCTTTGCTGCTGTCTGGGCAATGGATGTAGGAACAGCTGGAGGAAAGATGAACTACCCCAAGGTTTTCTGATATGCTCTCTCTTCTCTCTGTTTTAGCACAACAACCATCTGATTTAAATTTCCTCTGTGATTAGACAGGTGGACGCACTCTGAGAGATTCCCTGTATGATTTACATTGGTTTGTGCTTCACAGAATTGCTCACAGTGCACTGCTATATTCACTGGAAAGGATAATATTTTGTCTCCTAACTCTTGCTGTGTGGGCCTCGATTACTGAGACATTTTGTGTGGTCTTTGACAGGCTAAAGTGTCTCAAGAGAGACACTCTTAAGATCAGGCCTCGGCACTGGTTTTACCACAAAATTCTAATATACATCTATAAAAGGATAAATTTAATTCCATAGCCTCTTTTTTCAGTAGCAGATAATTTTGGGGCAGATATCAAAAGTCATTATTACGTTAAATTTTGACTCCCATGGCAAAAGTAATGTTAAATGGGAACAAACATATCTACATTCTAGAACTACTGCAATAACCAGGACTACCTTGAGAGCCCCTAGCTGGTACTTACAGGCAGTTTTCTGCACCATTTTGGCAGCTAGGTACAATTAGTACGAATGCAGGAAAATGAAAAGAAAAGCAAAGATGAAATTTAAGAAAACATAAGGAGGGAAAAAAGGACAGTCATTTACAGAAGTGTTCTCAAAAAGTGTAAATAAAATAAACATGGCAGGGCAAGAGGATAAACAGAAAGGGACATTCATCATGCAAATGAACCTTTCAAAAAGGAAGCATGAATGGGAAATAGGAAACACACACTCCTCACCCTTGTTTGCTGCCTTGCAGGCTTCTACCACACAGACACACTTTGCTTATCTGCCCTCATTCAGCCCAGTAAACCTTGGAAAACAGGATCCTGTGTTTGGGTAAGGTCTGTTGCTATTACCATTGCCTGCCCCTCCCTTTTCTTAACTTTAATTATTAATAAATTAGCATGTTTTGTACAATTGACCTTGGCTCAGCAATTCATGTCTGGGTGAAACCCTGCAGGCACAGAGACTTTTGTCAAAGGAGCTTAAAAAAAAGACAGGTTTTACAGCGTGAGTGCAAATATTTAGAAGATAATACTTCTACTAATTCTTTGGCATGAACAAGTATTTCCCCACCACTGCTATAAAAGGCACATTTCTGTTCTCTTCCCAGTGTATCATGGAAAACATTTTCCGCCCTATAAGAACTGTTCCAAGTATCTTTTGTATTACAAACTGCAACTGGCAGACTAAAAGTTAAGTACCACTGACAGGTGAGGCCAAGGAAGACAATTTGGGAGCTGAGACAGCTCTGGAGGCAACAAGCCCAGGCAATGACATAATTTTACAGGGTACCTGATGCAATGCTATTTGTTTACACAAAAGCAAATTCTGTGCAGATTACAAAATTCTAGTATTTCATCAAGATTGTACCCATTTACAGCATCATATCAGCAGTTACATGAAGTGTCACTTCACTAAAATGACAAGTTGTGCTGTTCTGAGAGCTCTTTGTCTTTACACTCTTGAGATGTAACATTAGGATGTGGGTCCCTAAGACACAGTGAAATGACATAACTTAGTGCTCTGAAAGTGAACAGATCATTCTTCCCCCTCCCATCCCTCTTCCTTGCTATACACTTTCATTGCTTGTTCTAGCACTCGTGCTTAAAAACTGACAAAAATCCAATTTAGAGCTAAAGTAGCCCACTAAAGCATCATAGTGAACTAACAATGCCTCAGCTGCCAGTTAAATTCCAGCTTCAGGCCAAAATTCTTCACTTTCCACTTTTGATTTGAATAATCATTCAGATTATTTGCATTTAAATGTTTGTCTTGCTCCTTCTTTTCCTGCAAGCCTCTGCAGTGATGTTAAAGTTTCATGCTTATGATATTCTAATTGCATTTCTGTAGAAACCAGCTGAAGTGAAGGGCTTCTGACTTGGTGTTTTGATGATCAAGAAGACATCTAGGAGACTTGGAACAGATTCATTATCAACTCCTACAGATTAAATACTTTAGTAACATGGTTTAAGGAAGGCTGAGCAAATGAAGTGTTTGCAAAAATGCTGTTTGCCTTAGTGTGAGCTAAATCCAGAATTGCCTGGTGTCATCTTTGAAATCAGTAGCAATCTGCAGAGCAGATACCCTATAAAAACTAAGCAGGAAATGTAGGATGTGGACCTCCATGGATACTTAGAATTATTCCACAAGCAATTACCCCTTGGGTCAAAGCTTCCAATTCTTAGAGGACAGTTGTCAGAATGAATAAGCCTATTTCTGATAAATATTTGCAGGGAAGATGCTAAAGCTAAAGGTGGGATCAGTGCTGGCCTTGCAACTCACAATTGAGTAATTTGTGCCAATAACTTGGAAATGGATCTTTGAGCTGGAATGAAATAAAGGAATATGTACTTAAATAATACAGCACATGGATCCTTCCTCTTGAAGCTCATATTTTGAATTATTTGTTCATAAACAACAAACATATCTCACTCAACTTAATAAAGCTGTCACTCAATTATTTTTCTGCCTCTTCATTTAGAGACAAGGAAACAAAGAGTCTGATCTGCACATTTGAATCTCATCCTTAATTCTGCCTCTGCCAGGACATCAGATTGCAACATGCCATACCTCATTAATGCCTGGGGTAATCGTAGGTGCAGCAATAAAAACAACAAAAGGAGCAAACTCTGCAGTTCTCAGGACCTTCAATGCCTAGGGAAAAAAAATCAGATACTTTAGAGGAAACCCCCAACAATCAATAGGAAGTAAGTTCAGTCACACAAGCAAAAGACAAATTCATGATCTACCAATGCTGGACTTTTTCTTTAACTGAATTGGAGTCAAAACCTTAGTAATACAGACACCTAACTTTGTCTATTGTTTTACATTTTTGGTGGTCAAAGCATATATTTATCCTTAATTAAAGTGAATTTTTGAGACACTAAAAGCTCTAGCATTTTCACACAGCCTCTTCCCATACAGGCTCAAAGAGTGTGGAATTATGTTTACATTAAACTGATTGATGAAACACCATGAAAAAATTCAGTCACGCCATCAATAGGGAAAAGAGACAACTGTGTTTTAGAATGTTGATTAGCATAGAATTTTTATTATTATAAAATTATTATTTTTTTAACAAATGAAAATGTGATAGGAAAAGTTTGAAGTTTTTAAAAAGTGAGCATAGCACTAAATGCAGTAAATACAACTCCAATCCTGAACCAAATCTGTGCAAAAGAGAAGAGTTCTCATTAAAGAGTTGTCTTAGTCACAATGACCTGAGTGACACAGAGCTGCCATATGTGAAACTCTGCTACATATCCATGCTTGACTGAAGTGCAGGACAGTGAGTTAAACATCTCGGCTGAACTCAAAAGCACAGACAAGATAAAGTCAGACTACTAAAGATCACTCTGGTTTTGCTCTTTCCATTTCCTGTCTTCTCCAAAGCTTTTTCTTTTTAAAGAAACTGACAAAACAAAAAACCCACAATCCACCCTTTTCCAGAGAGAAAAGGTTTTAATCTCTGCTGCTGGAAACACATTAACAGGAATCACCTCTGCCAACCTGCTCCAAACAAGAGACAAACCCTGTAAGTGAAATGCAAGAAAACCCATATAACTAAGAGTGCCCAAGGGAAAACAGGCAAGTGGTGTAAGATAATCAGAAGTCCACAAACAGGCTGGCTTCAGTGAGCTGAGATGGATGAATTAGGAAGCTGGTTAGGAAAGTGGCTTGCTGGACATGAGCTAGAGAAGTGTGGCAAAGGCAGGTGTTACCAACTGTAAATATTCTAACAAAGATTAAAACCACTTCTGAGAATTGTACAGCTTTTGAATAATGCATGTTGAAAAAATTTATCAAGAGAGTTTGCTGTTAACAGCTGCTCCATTTGAACTCACTAGAAAGGTTGCTCTTCCTAAACACTGTTAAATGTGGGATTTTATTTTTAAGACCACCACCATTCATCATACTCTGAACCGTCTTAAATAACTTAGTCAGGTATCTAATTTCTGTTGTGAAATTCTTAGAAGAATTTGAACTTCCTGAATCCATTCAAAATGAAGAAATCACAATGAAGAGAAGAAGTCTGCACATTTAAGTAGATAACACTGGTCACAATTGTGTCTTTCCTCCCATTTCCTTCCATCTGCTAGAATAATACAAACATCACAGTTGTCCATATTCATGTTGTTCCACTTATCAAAATATATAAACAGAACCCTGTGAATTGAAAGTCATGACTACATGGATGTTTCAAAGGAAATGTATCAGAATTTTCCACAGATTTTACACAATGAATAGACAAACTATTAGAGTTTCTTGAGAGCCTGATTTTTCTAAACAGGTGATTACCAGAATTCTACTTCACAGACTGATATCAGTGGTCCAAGGAATTTTGTTCCCCATCACTTCATGCAGCACTTACCTAGTGTGCAATCAATAAAAATATCTCAGTGAAATAAGGTTGAAGGATTGGTGATGAGTCTCATTTTTATACACTTCTAATTAGTTACCTGAGGTTCTACATCAAGTATTGCAATTAGTCCCTGCTCATGGATCTTTCGTATTGTTTCCAGTTTTGTCCCATACATTGCATCCTCATGGCTGCCATATTCCAAATATTCATTGTTTGATATATCCTGCATCATTTGGTCGTGTGATACAAAGTAGTAATTTTTGCCATTTTCTTCATCTTTCTTTGGAGGTCTGGTTGTGTCTGAAAATACAAAGTATTTTAGCGCAGAAGCAATATTAAGCTTATATATGGCTTTTTTATGTTTATCAATACAATCAGTATCACTGAATGATGACCTGTCAAATCACATACAGAACAATGAAGTATGAGGCAGTAAGAATGACAGACACTGGGAAGAGCAGGAGTCTGAGGAATATGTGTTGGGAAAAGCAGGAGAAGAAGAGTCCCTAGGTGTACTGAACTTAAGATATTCATATTTCTCCTAAATTCTCTTCTGCCCTGAAAACACTTCCACATTCTCTCCTTTTTTTTTAAAGTTCTTATGAGGTTTTCTTCTTCTGACTGTGAAAGTCTAAAAGGCAGCATAAAAACCTGATTGCTTGTGGTCAAGAGAGATGAAAGCTACTTAGCAATAACATACTTTTTGAAAATATTGCTTCTACAGACCTATGTGGTAAGAGAAGTATGGCCTACTAACCTTTTGAATTAACTGCCATTGTGTGTGACATGATCTTTTTGATCAGGTTTTCAGCATGCAGACAATTTCTTCATAAAACATTCTCCAAAACTCCTCACCCAATTTAAGGCCCATCTCAAAAACTACCTGCTACGCCATGGTTTTGTAAAAGAATGCAAAAAATGCATCTCTTTTGTCTTCTTATAAAATCAGTGAAACCATTTCTGTGCTTCCACAGAGCAGGAACCTAATGCAAACAACCTATGGCACATTCATCATGGTATAGGTGATATTTTAAGAGCATTTGAAGCTAAAATAACTAGTTTTTGTGAAGAAAATTAAGTGAGTGGCACTTCTGAGCCATGCACGGTGTTTCTGAGGACAGTCTGAAACAGAGTGGACAGGCAGGGGTTGGATGCTCTTGCTTAAGTGTGCTTGGCTTGAGGAAAAAGGATGCATCTCCAAGAGATCATGTGATGGGATCTGCAATTCCAGCCAGGGCGTTGACAGAGATTGTCAAGAAGGGAAAACACCTCTGTGCTCTTCATAACAACCCACTGGAAAGCAGTGAAATTAACTGTGTTTACTTAGTATAATCTCTGGAAACGTGAAGCTGCTTTAGTGTAATACCAGTCCTCAAGACTAGGCTGTGAGAAGTAATTAATATATTAAAGGTTTCCTCTAAATCCAGTTCAAATGTCTTCTCATGAGAATTACACACAGTTAAAAATGAGAAATCTTTTATCCTTCATTCTAAATGAAACATTTGGGGTAGGGAGAAGCATGCTTAACAAGAAGTTTTGTGGATAATAAGAAACATTTGATGCAAAAGTGGTGTTACTTTCCACCCTGCCCTTTGAAATAGCAAAAGAAACACCCCCAGTCCTACCACAGCTCCCACTTTTCAAGCAGGATTTGTCTCAGCAGAGCTGAACACACACAGTAGCACAAGAGGGGTTTTGTCAAAGATGACACAAAACAATTCTGCAGCACACTGAACGTTGCTACTTACGAGGAATGGGGTAAGCAAATCTGTCCGGATGTTTTGTGATGAGTGTGTTTTTTATGTGTCTTCTTCCGACACCGTGGGCACCTGATCCACAACACAAAAGAACGAGTTAGGAATTTTCCACCAGAAAGGCTTCAAAATGATGCTGCTATGTTGAGAAAAGTAACAGAAAATTACCTAGTAAGACTAGTGTTTTCCTTTTGAATGCTGGCAGCTTTACTACTTCTTCATACGTGACGAGATCTAATTGATCAAACACTAGAACACAAAAGCAAGCCCCAAGGGATAAGAAAAAAGGCATATTAAGGGTGACAATTAACTCTGCTACAAATTATAATTTAAGCAAGTTTTAGATTTATAATACAAAGTAACATCTTATGGAAAATAAAACTATTCATTCCTTATGCAATTTTAACGAGTGTTCGTTTCAAAAACTCTTAAGAGCAGCAACAAAGCTACTGAGATGCTCAGCAAAGTTTGCATGTCCTTTCATGCAGTGTTCAGCAGACCACAAAAATCAGCTAAAACAGCATGCCATTCATGTTTGCATGCCTAAGAAATAGCAATACTAAAGAAAAATCTGTAGACAGTGACTGACATGAATACAATATGAGAACATCTATTTACACTGAAGATAGGGATACTTTCATAATAATGTTTTAACAAGATCTATGAGAAATGCACAGAGTGTTAATACTTTGTGGTATTTTTTCTGTCAAACCACACCATTTACTTGTAATTAGAGTTCTCTTTAAACACACGTGCTAATTAAACTGACATGCTTTCAAAAACTTGTGACAGAATGAAGAATTCTAATGAAAAGTGATGGCATTACATAAAAGAACCTTCACCATATTTAGGGAAAAATTGTAAAAGTATTATTTCAGATATCATTTCAACTGCAGTTGAAATTGGATGAATTCCATCATGCCTATCAATCTGTTGCCAATTGCCAAGGAATATAATGATTGACAAATCAAGTTTTGTTCATTAATAACAGCTTATTCCTCCTGTGCCCAATAACACATCATTTCTGGCAACTCTTGCTGAATTCTAATGAAAAAAGAAGCCAGGAGGCAGTTATTTATATTTGTAAAGGTTACAGCAATCTGCAATTGTGGAGCAGAATAATGAACAAGAGTTTTCAGTTCTGTATTTTTGCACTCTATGAAAAGGAGAGAGGAGAGACTCTGTCTAAACTATGAGATCTTTGGGTATTACCAGGTCTTAAGTGGTGCATCCACCTCAACTACATCCATTTCACTTTTTAGGATGAGTGTGGGTATCTTTCAATTTTTTAATTTGATGACAGTCTTTTTACCTGAGAGAAAAAGTCCAACTGCTTCAATTTGGTCAAACTAAAATTAGCCAATTGATACTCAACTTCAAGGCCTTGAAAAGATACAGATATGAAAACTTCCTAGTCCATTTGAAGCATTTTGAATTTCATCCTAAAGAAGAATCTCTTTCAACCTTTCCCCAAATAGTACAAGCAAGAATTTAGTCGTATTTTTCTTCCATTCCGCAATGGAATTGTTATTCTCATCCTTTTTACAACTTCACAGTATTTAAACAAATGAATAATTCATTTTATAGTAAGAAGGGTTAAAGATCTACAACACCCTAAACAGCTTTACCATTCTAAGCACCTAGTCCTGCAAATGTATTTTTCCATTGAAAAATAATAAAAGAAATCAATCCTTTAGTTTCTTCTTGAACAAAACCATGTTATGTTAGATACAAACAGGAACAAACAGCAGAAATGACACATATTAATGCCTTCATCACAAAGTAGTAGCATGGAGATGTGTCTCAGTCTACATGGATTTAACTAATGATTGTAGGGTTCTCAAATGCAAAAGAAATATGATTAATTTCTTCATATACAAAGATAGGAGGAATACAGGGCACACTTAAAGACTGAACTTCAATGCTTCTGTGTTACTAGCTAATAAAGAAAAGGAGTTCTTGAAAGGAAACAGTAAGAAGCAAATAAAGAGGCATTGTCACTTGACAGGTTACTTACATGCACAGAGGCCATTGGGAGTAAGACAGCATGAAAAATGTACAGGGGTCATTGAGATATGGCTTGTAATATATTAGTAAAATAAAAAGTATATGCACAAAATAAACTTTACCATGCAATAGTCTAAACACAAGGCAAATAAATCACATTAAGAAATGATAAACATATTTTATAAAAGCTTGGCAATTTTCTACATTATGCATAAGATGAAGCATAGTTCTGGTATGTTCTGTTTTTTTCTGAAGCCCTGCAACAACTTTTCAGCAAAACATTAAAAAAAAAATTAGATATCACTGCAGCATATCTCTAGAGCATTAATAAAAATGTCAGTGAATCTAATAATGAAGAAATATTTCATTTTTTTCTGTGGCTTTGGTTTAAAACTGACTTTACAGCGATAAAAGTCTTTAATCATGAAATTGCCTAATACTCTAATATGAAGCATGGAGGAACGAAAAACAGGATTACATTATTCTTGTAAAGGACAATGTATTTGCTTCTAGTTCTAAAATGTAACTGAAATAATCTCCTGTTTACTTCATAAACTATGTCTGATTTGCAGAATAATCTCATTCCTACTTCCAATAATATCCCAATATCCCACACCAGCTCTCAAATCATCAGCTGGCCACACAAATCTGAGTTGACTATGAAGTATTTTACTGGGTCATTTCTCAGCATGCCACATCAGACTCACCCCTAAGAGAAAAATAACACACAAGTCCAAATAGATTACACAGTGCTGATCAATTTATTTAATTTTATACTAGGATGTAAGAGAAATAAATTCTACTTTCCTGTAAGAGCAACATTTTGACATTGATTATACTTGCTTTGCATCCACTAGAAGAAAAGATCTGTTTTTTTACCGAGACAGATGCACTGAAAGTTTGCAAGGGGCAGTGTTGTCATATTTCTGACTAACAATCCTGGATGTGACAGAGTACTTCAGAGAATGTAAATCCAGTGCCACCTCAGTTAAACCTGAACTCACAAGAGCACCAAATTCAGTGAACCTCTCTATATTCTACATTTGGTGTCATTCCCTGGAATATTACTGCCATCACCTTCAGTAACTCAAGGACATTAAGATCAGTAACATTTCTGCAAAGAATCTTGATTCCAATCTCTGCCTCCATTAACTTTTTGACTTCTTAGGGGAAAGGGGAAGTGTTATTCTGAAGGGAACAGTTTCCATTATGGTCATTATCATAATTTTTAATGTTCGTATTTCTAATTTTTGGTGAACACTTGCTCTGATATATAGTAAATAAACATAAAACAGCACTACTGGTGAAGGCAGGTGAACTGTGTGAATCAAAGTATTGTCAACCTCCTCTAGAATGAACCCCTGTGTCAAGACTGGAAAGTCTAGATTCTTTTCCTCTCAGGAATTTAATTGACAGAAAATCTTTGAGCTAGTTCTGCTCCTACAGAACTGCCTGCTCCTTCTCCTCCCCTGGCTATCCTTCCTTTAGCTCATTCCTTTGGAGCAGGCCCTGCTTATTCACACTGACATTATTAGTTCTGTATTTGCACCGAGAAGTGCATTAAGAAATGCATCTGCCCTAAAGAAAAAAAAAAAAAAAAAATCTTTTTTTGGGGTTGTTCTTGAGTTAATCCAGTTCATGCCATGGCCACAAAAAAAGGGAGGAGCAAGGCTGTGGGAATGTGTGCTGGGAGCAACTGATACCAGTATTGTGAAAGACTTTGGCTCATAAAATCCAGTTTATTCTCAATAGCTTCTGTGATAGTCCTAATTATTAAGATGTGGTAGAATGCTACTGCAGTGAAGTGGAAACATTCCAAGAACCAGAGTGTTAAACCACCAAAAGGAAGGAAGCTATTTAAAGCTTTCAAACTCTGCTTGTGAGAGATTGTATATTTGAGTAACGATAGATGGATGAGTACTTTTATATTTACCTGTGAACATCTTAAATGCAACACTGAATTAAGGAGTATAAACAACAATAACTGTTCTCTGACTTTCTTAGAATTTGCTTTAAAGTTACTTTTAAGGAAACACATATTCTGAAGTTGTGACACATTATGAGCTCTGATACTGCACACAGATTGTTCAGGTAAAGAGAAATGCGAAAATAGGGACTTATATAATTTAATTGGCGTGCTCAAGGATGCAACTAAAAAAAAACAAACCCAAAAATTAATGTAATCTATAAATACTTTCATTACACTGCTTGGACAGGTATATTTTTTGATTCTAATAAAAATCTCTGCAAGTCTCCCAAGAGACCCCACAACAACACAAGCATCACAGAATGTGATATCGATGCAAAAGCAACAGAAGAGTGTTGCAAAGCAGTTTCAGCACATTAACCATTTTATAATAAAAGAAGAAAAAAAGCAAATTCAGCTCTTGAATAAAGGTGTCCTCCTTCTTTACTACTAAACCTAATGAATTTTGCTTGACAAAGATCTTTACACTTTCAAAAATTTCAAAAACAATTCATTTTTTCAGCAGTCTAAACAGAACCCTCCAAATCAGGATTCAGGCAGAAATCACTGCAAGGAGGACAAACCTCCACAGCTTTTTCTCTTTGGTAACTAAATAACACACTGACTACACAATGGCTCTAATTCCACTTCCAGCTGCAACAACTCAAGAAAAATGTTGTTTAATGTTTTCACATATATAATCTATAACCATAAACACATATTAACAAGGATGCTACAGAGAACTCTTCTGTAGAGCACAGTGCAGTTATATAGGTTGCAAAAATCACACCCTGTTGGTTTCTAATGCTCCTTTAAACATAAACCCCCAAACAACCTAAGCCTGTATCAAGATATACTGTGATGCACTGACTTTCTGGCAGCTTGCCTCTCACTGGCTGAGCCCTATGCATAAATACCAAAGAACAAGCAGAGTAATGTTGGCATAATTAGAATTTTATTTATATTTTCCTAAGTAACTCATTAGATTTATATAATAGTGCCAGCTGAACAGTTAATGGCAAGGCTTAAACTGAAAAAAATGTAACCTGCTAAAGATACCTGCATTTTTTGTTCATACCTGCATTGTGCTTTGCCAAATATTTGTCTTTGTACTGCTTTTTTTTCTTTCCAAACCAAGTACAGCTGGCCTGTTGCTCCTGTTTGGTCTTCTCCATGGCAATACAAGCAACTCGCCTGACATACAGAGAAGAAAAAAAAAACATTTTCTCTTGTAATCAAGGATCTTTAAAAAGATGCACAGAATGAATTAGAAAATTAACACTTTTATAGAGCAAGAGTACAGTAAAACTTCTAAAAACACTTTTTTTGATGACTTAAAAGAACATATACACAGGGGTATCCTGATGTAAGAATATCTTCTTAGAGGCAGATGATGAAAGCTCACAGATGAAGTGAGCATGGGAGGAAGTTATGGCTGTATCTTCCAAGGCCCAGGACTCACTTGTCAGAATCTGTGCTGATACATTTATAATTTTTACTGAACAGCTCCTGCAAGAGGCTCTTTAAAGGCTCTGCACTGCTCAGTGCCATTGCTGTTCATTGAACCTGTCACTGGCACTGAGATTTTGTTCTGCTTTTTGACATTCACACGAAAAATGAAAAGGAAAGAAAACCCCCAAACTCCCTCAATGACCTTTCTGTTTGATATCATGCTAAAATCTTATTCCTGCAGCACTTGATGTAAGCAGTACTGATGAAACCCCTGTTTAGAAGCTGAAAGAGAAATTAATTTGAGCCTCTCACATATATTGCACATAACCCTTACTGCTACACATATATGAGAAAAAAAATCAGTATCACACAAATTGAGTCAATGTATAGACTTTGAAAAAAAAGAAGGAAAAAAACTTCAAAAACTAACTAGACAACAATGAGAAGTATGAAAGACAGAAATAAAACCAAAGCTAAATTCATTTTCATAGAAAACTTAAGTCATACCATTCTTGAAGTTCAGGAGAAGGAATAAGACCTGCAGTACCATTTTTGGAGTTTTCAAGTTTACCCTGCCACCAGTTATGATCATCTTTGCTAATGATTTGGATAATGTCACCAACTCGGAATCTGATGCCAGCTTCTTTGCAAGGAATGAGGTCATCCTTTGCTGGATCATATTCAAATTGTGCTCTTACATAGATCTATAAAAAAAAAGTTGATAAGAGACACTGCAATATTATTACTGGTATGGTATCAAGAGTAACAGGTGAAAATCTGATCTGTGAATGCAGTGACACATATTGGTTGCAACAAGCAAAGAAAGAAACAAAAATGAAGGTGCCAAAGCGTGACAGTTGAAAATGAAAATAAAATGCCCCCTCCAGCAAATGATGGAGACACATGATGTTATTTCAACAGCTCATGGTTTCTACATTCTATAGAACCTGAACATTAAAAATTTTATAAACTCACAGATTCCCTCAAACAGATACTAAGTATCACAAATCAATACAGAATATAAACCAGCACCTTACAACTCAATCTGTAGTGTAATTTTCAACTGAAGTCCCACAATATGTTTTAAAAATTTCTGTGACAGGAAATTTGGTTTATCAGTATAAGCGACTTCAGCTTTATCAGTGATCTTTAGACTGAAAACTTTCAAGATTTAAGACAGTGAAAAATTATCTTTTAAAAAGTTTAAATAGGAAGCTCTGTATTGCACCTATCATATAGTTACTTGGGAGGAATGTGGGAATTCTCTGTGTGGTTTTTCAGTAAGTCTGCTCCCGTGTAAATGAAATTATTTGATCAAGTTATTCTCTAAGGAACATTAACAGAAAGAATCCAGACTCTGATTTCACAATTTAAAATAATATACCAATCCTTTCTTTTTGTGTTACTGAGGTTTCAACCCTAGAAAATAAAAATAAAACTGATTTCCAGTTTTGGTTGCCAATTACAGCCCTGAAGCATCCAAAGATCTTAAAATCAAAATTAAATGTCATGCCCTACATGGGTAATTTCTACAGTTTATGAACTTCCAGCATCACCCTACAGCATCTCAGACAGCCTGGTATATACATACTGCTGATTTTCATACTAAAAATTGACTAGATTAAAAAAAACCCCAACAATTACATTGCAAAGTAATATTCTTATAAACTGCAACAACCACTTTTTAACTTTGCTCAAATTCTGCTCCAAAAATAGCTGTAACTATGCAGTGTTAGCACTATTCATGGCACTTAAAAAAGTAATCCAATCTGCACCTCAACATAGGAATAAATTAACTTAAAATGACTAATCACTTCTATCTTGTATCTGATGTATTTTTATTGGTTTGCAGTGAGAGGATCAGATGACAATATCAATACAGAATTCAACCTCTAAATATATTAAATCTGACCTTTGTTCTGCTGTGTATTGAGTGAGTTTGAAAAAAGCAATCTTTTAATTACCTGAGAAATAGGATATTTAGAAACCAATTATGTTTATTTAATAATTTGTTTTACATGAAGTAACCAATATTGAGCCAATCCCTTATTTTGCCTGAAACTTAATCTAATATAGGTCTAGAAACATCAGCAGTATTTTCACCGTCTAAAAACTTCCCTGCTCTTCAAATCCCTGTTCCAGTTTGAGCCATTATCCACCACATATTGGCAGTTCATGGAACTTTACAGACTGCCTCACACATAAAAATATCTGTTATTCAAGCCCTCACTGCTTTCCAGGATGACAAGAAAAATATGCTGGTTCAATGGGAAAAATCAGGTAAAAATTGAAAAAATCAGGTAACTAAAAATGGTTTGAGTACAAGAAACACCATTATTTTGATATTGCCTTGAACAAAGTCTCTTTTCCTGGGAAAAAACATCCGCTGAGGAGCAAATGAAAACCTAATATAAATGTTTGGAAGGTGCTTCATGGAGCCTTTCTAGACAGTTGGAATCTTCAGAAGAAAATGGAAAGTTGAAAGAATCATAGAAAGCTTTAAAAATGGCAAGTGAAGTGAGAGCAAACCATTCTTGTGATAGAAGTTTCAGCCACCTCAACCAGACAGCAGTATAAAAAAACTTTCAAAGACAAGAGTTAACGTAGCTGATTGACTTCTTGAATGGAATTGCAAGAGCTATTATAAAAATTCCTGGTAGAGAAGGAGGCTGAGTACACAGCTGAAGATTCCAAAGTAGATTCTGGAAAGACTATTTATAACTGGAGCAGTTACTGGAGATGAATCACTTGACAGTATGTGCTCATTTGGAGGCTGCAGTAAAAAAAAAATTCTTAAAATTGCAAAGAGAATGAGAGGGAATCCTCTGAGGAGCCCCGATGGGCTTTCTTGGAATTCTCTGGAGAGGGAAGATCTTTCTTTGGTCTGTGATGACTTGCATGACGACCACATCAAGGTAACAAAGTTAAGAGAGGTTACCGAAAGTGGGGGTTAGGACTGAAAATTTATGAGACCGTAAGTTTATCAAAAATTAACAGAAACTGTCCTTAATGTTTTTCTTTGAAGAGCTTTGTTAATGCTAATAAGTTTCAGATAAACTCAAGACTTGAAATCTTTGTCAGCACAGTATTTTAGAGAATTAGACACTTGCCCTACTCATCACCCTTTCAGCTAAAACAGAAATTTGAGCTTTCCTCTAAGATTAAAACCTGCACAGGTCCCTGTACAACAGGAAGTCTATTAATAAATTCTGAACTAAATCAACATCTCCAGTTGAATTTACAATGTCTTTGTAACAATCACACATATGGACACATGATTAAAAAAAAAAAAACAACTATTTTGAATTAGCCACAAACAAATGAGTTAAAAAGAAAAATGAAAAAAATGGAACAAATTTTCCAAGCTTAAATGTTTTAGTCCAGCACGTACAGAATATGAGGGGGGAAAGGTAAGCAGGGATGTTTGCTAGCAGCTAAGTTTACAAAAATTCCCATGGAGGATATCTATTCACCTGTCGTCCTTTTGGTTGTGTTGTCGATGGCAAGTCCTGCAGAATAAAGTCAACCCAGGAGAAGAAATTTTCATTTTACTTTTTAAGGGTACATAACACTGTTTGTTAGTGATTCATACTACATTACAGTAAAATGGTAAGTGAGACAAAAGTATAAAGCATTGACCCATGTTTAGAAATAATCTTTTTCTTAAAGAAAAATCAAACCCAGGCTGTTTAGCAGCAAGCTGAAGAAAGCAGGTAAAAAGTTTAAGCAGATAGAGAATGTGCTTTTTAATAAATAATTCAGCATCTTCAACACAAAAGCACCACCAAGTGAAAGAGGCTCTTTATGTGAATGCCTTTTCCACTTAAGTATTAAGTTTTGCTTTTAAAAGAGAGAGGCTATTATAAATATTAAAAAACTTATGATTAAAAATGTATAATGTGATCAATTGTGCTGAGAATTAAGATTACAAGTACTTATCATGTTATAAATCCAATTTAATTCCCAAAAACATCTTAAATTTTTCATTCACATAATTATTTTTCCTTCTACTAATTAATAAGCACTTTACCTTGTGGCAAATAATATCTAAGTTGCAATTTGTTTAATAGTTAAAGGAATAGTTACTTGGTTTAGTTTTTTTTGTTTTCAGCTACTCCCATGAACTCATGATATTGACAGCACTCAGTGAAGAAACTTGTGTGTAGTTATTACATTGGTCCAAACAACAACAAATGATAAACAACACGAATTTTAACATCAATGTACTTTAGGAAGAACAGGAGATCGACAGCACCTTTCTACCTGAATACATACAAAACAGAAGTACTTTGTGTTAAAGATGTGATGGTAATAGCTTGGTTTGTAGTGCATTTTAAAGCCACTTCCTTTTGCTTTCCATATCCAGGCAAGGCTCATGTTTCACACAGTATGTGCACGAACCACGACAGCAGAGAGCACACCAATTCCTTAACTCAGATAGCGGAAACCAGTACACGTTCCAGAGGGCTCTCAAAACACAAAACTTAAAAAAACCAAAAAGAATCTAAAATGTCTGGGGATACCAACTGCACAGTTACTCTTTCTCCAAACACTGCTTCCAAAGTTCAGGATGGAAATAAAAACTTCCACTTTAAAACCTCTGCTGAGTTTTGAGGAAATCGCTGACAATGATTTAAGGATGACTGAAGTGTCACAGTACAGTTATTAACATTTAATTCACTGTATGGCTTTTAATGAAAAGAATATGTTGGAAAAAGCCCTTAAAAAAAAAAAAGAAAGAAAATCGGGAGTTACATATGCAATAACCTTGGTTCTATCAGCAGGACAAAATTTTCCACTGACCACACGATAAGTATAACAGTAATGGCAGATGAGCACCAACAAAACTTTCACACTTTCTCTGTGTGGAACTGGAAATCTTACCGAAACAGAATTGTTAGTGCTGCTATGACCATTAGCTGGGGACTGTCTGGATGTAGAGGGGGAATCTCTCTGAAATAAGACACAAGGTTCATTAACAACACAACACTATCACAGGAACACAGATATATTTCAAAGAACAGTTACATCCACAGCCTTATAACCATTTCCTTAGCTGCTTCATTTGTGGAACCTTCCACACTACATACCCTGTAAATCTGAAAAGCTTTTCCATAGCTTTATCTGAGGTAATAATTATTTTTATGTTGCCTTCAGCTTTTTAGTAACTGGGACTTCTGAGATCTCACGTGGCTGACAGTGCTACTGGCCCTTAGTCATACACCAGTCTCTGCTAAAGTACCTGAGAGTTATACTCTGAATAATGCTTGGAATAGAGTAAGGCCCACATTCTGTTTTAAAGGTGTTTCTAAGTATTTTTTCAGCTCTGAGGTGGTTTTCAATGTTGACCAGTCTCTACTCAGCAAGATGCATCTCTCTGCAGTGCCTCAAACACACTGAGGTTGGTACCTGAGGTAGTTGAATTCTCTCTCCTCCCTTCTCATCCATTTTACAGAACACTGAGGGTTTTCCTTCAACATTCTTATGGGCTTAGGAGTATCAAACCTTGCCAAAATACAGGACTTAAAAAAAGCCACTTCCCTTGACCCAGACTACCAGTGTGGCCCTACACCTGAGTGAAGAGACAGCAGACACAGGGTGCACCCTGGGAAACTCTACAGGAGGGATAACAGGAATTTCTGACTGGGTTTTTTTGAGAAATCTTTTTCACATGCCATTTTGACTGTATAGTGTTCAATTCCATAAGGTCACATAATTGAGCCATCTCTTTTGGAAAGAAAATAATCCACTCATACATTGGGAAAAAAAACCCAAACCCTTTTACCCCCAAATTAATTCTGGAATATAATATTTCATATCAAAGGTCAGCTTAGGAATGTCTGGTCATTTTGTGTAACGTCAAGGACAGCAGAGAAAATAAGCTAAAACAGTTTTCTAAGCAAACAAAGTTAACTTTGTCATGTTTTATCAATACAAGTACCTTTTGTGAACAAATTAAAAACCAGACCTGGAGCTAAGCTGTTTGTGCAATATTAATCAGGGATTAATGCCATGTGCATGAGAGCAAAACTTGCCTCCTACAAGAATTTGCAACATGTAATGGAGTGGGGAAAATCAGCTCTAATTCTAATTACAGAATCACTTCAGCATAACAAGTTTAAAATATTCAAATGAGAGCAAATAAACCATTCATTATTGAAAAAAAATAAAAAAAGAAAAATATAACAAAAAGAAAAATGAAAAGCCTATAGGAATTAGTGTTCCCCTTTTTTTTTTTTTGGTGTATGGATTATCAGCATCACCTTTATCAAATGGTAACTAGGAGAACTTTTTTCAAAAGGGCAGTGACTTCCTTGCTTTACAAAGAGGTTTTGTGCTTGCTCTGCAATTCTGTCTCTGCTATTTTCTCACTTTCAAGAGGTGAAAAATTACTTTTAACTTATTTTTTTCTTAATATGGTTTGTTATGATCCGTTCTCAGTGATGGTTCAGTAAGGGAGCAAGGGAAAGCTTTGGAAACTGATGCAAGCACCCAAGTAATTTGGAGAAAAACAAGTTTAGAGAATGCCACTATTTCTGGACTGTCTTGAAGGATTCTGCCTTTGAAGGAAATATTCTTGGTTTGAGAATGTTTTGATTTGTATTCCTCCAACAATTCTCAACACAAGACAGCATATTATTCAAAGCAAATGTTCATCATAACATACTGAGAAAAATATACATTTTCAGTGCTACTGGTGATTTCAGTACTGTCAGAAATTATCTAACAAGTTAGTCAAGAGACATTTTTATGTATGACTTTTACATAATTAGGCTGTTCTGCCACAATTTCAAAGGCATTTAGATTCTTAATTTTCTAGGGACAGGCCTTTCTTTCAAAAAGTATCAGGCTCAAAAGCTAGGAGAAAAACTGTAACATGCACTATCTAATGAGACAAATCAACAACCAGAGAGATCCTTGTAGAATGACAGGACTGCTTCAGTTTTGGTTGGGAGTTTGTTTCTCCAGTAAATCAGTAAAAGCCCTACTTTTACTGGGAACAGGGGCAGAGAAACACTGGGAGGATCCAGTGACTTTGAGTAATGTAGAAAAGTTATCATTATACTTCAGTAAACTTGACTGTCTGGACTTCCCAGCCTTCTCCAGCCCAAAGACAAAAAACAACACAGAAGCCTTTGGGGTCATCACTCTTTGGCTGAAGTCCCACAGAGCCAGAACCTCAGAGGAAACAACCCCAATTATTTCCAAATGATGGCAAAACCAGCCTCCTGATAATTCCTTGTTCTTAGGTGTGGATCATGAATGATAAACCAATGCATTTGAGATGCAAACCTATATAGAAGAACTCAATTATGTCTAATAAATATGACCTGATCAAATCAGATGCTGACAAAAGCAGCTGAATCAACATTTTTGCCAGAGCTAAAAAAAAAAAAAAAAACCAAAAAAAAACCCCCAAAACCACCAAACCCAAACAAAAAAACCCAACAAAACAAAAAAAAATCTCAACAAAAAACCAGAGAGAGACATTCAAAAAATCTGAAAATACATTTCAGTCTCGCTCAAGGAACACTTCTGTCAATATTCTTAATACAAATGTAAAAAAGGTTTAAGATTATAAAAATTCTCACAGTTTGAGCACTAATGGAAACCATGGAAAACTAAAGGAAAAAAAATCAGGGTGATTACTACCAGACTTTTAAAATCTCGTATGTATAAAGGCTTTTTTTCTTAAACAACTTGAATGTTTGACAAAGACAATCTGAAACATAAAGAATGTGTATAAAGAATTTTGTTAAAAAAAAAGTACTTCTCTTACCATTCTCACATATCTGACACTATAAAAAGTTACTTGGGGTGTTGTGTCAGTACAAGGTAAGAAGGCAAATGGAGCCAGAGCAAAATGCTTACTCAGTGGGATAAAACTGAAACATATAAACAGCATGTGCAGCCATCAGAAGGATGTGTTGCAATAGTTACTTAAGTTCACATTTATGTAAATCTGCAATTTCCTGGGTATCTGATGAAGAAAACAACACCCAGGCCCCTTGTTATCTAAATATCTGTGTTAACTCAGGTCATTTGCCACGCCAGTGACTAAACAGGTCACCTCACACCACATCAGCTGATCCAGTTTTTACACAAGGGAATTCAAAAAAGCAAGGTCTGCTCCATGAAATAGAGGGCCTGGTGACTGAATGGAAGGCATGGCTGCAGGAAAAGCCACAAATGCCTAAGAAACTTGAAATTATTCAGCTGAGATTTTGAAAACTGCTTAGTAACCCTGAATTACATAGTGTAGGAAAAATACTTCTGGAAATATGCAGAAATGGCTCAATATTTAGAAAATGGCATTTATTTTAAATGACTACGAAAGAAGACAAATATGGCAAGTGAAATTCAAATCCCAGTTATTAAAGAAATAACATCCCACGCCCCCCTCATCTCCGTGAAGGGCTAAGATTCTAAATAAAAGGCACATCACCTCTGATTCCACAAATATTTAGTTTTTTCCTATTCAAGATTAACAAGATGTTTTGCAATCCAATGATGTGACTGTGGTGGGAGCCTCAAAGTCCCCCAGTTCTCAATTCTGTTTGATATTCCTCTTCTGATAAAACTACACTACATGAGCATCAGTCCATGACTGAAGGGGAGGGGAACCAAACATAGGTATATACTGAAATGTTGCCAAAACTACCTTAACTAGGAAGATTATACTAGTGAGGACCAAATACCTCTCTATTTACTCTACTGGAGGGCCCAAGAAGCAAGATTTCTGTCTCAGTAATGCCAGTCAACATTGAGTTTTAGCTTTTATCAATGGTTAACAACTTAACTCGTTATCTGAATCACGTTCCTGAAAAATTCTGTGAAAAAAATTCTCTGGGTACCAAACACTGGGTTTTCGTATACACTTGTAACTTATGAAAATCAAGCCAAAATCTTAGTGCAGCTGAGCAGGTAGAACAGACTTGGTCATCTCTGACTAAATAAACTAAGCTAAAAAGTGTGATCATTCAACATGCTTGGGTTTTTTTTTTTTTTTGTCTGACTTTGATCATACATTTCTAGCTTAGCCACTTTTTCCAATGGAAGGTAAGAGTCTATTTTCCATTCTTCTGTGAAATAAATAGTCATGAAAAGCCTAAGGGCACAAAGCTAAAGAAAAAGGATGATATGCTATTACTAAAATGACACCTAATAGTATTAATTTAAAGTTGTATGCTGAGGTTTTCCAAATAATCATCTTCCCAGCAAGCCTGCAGTTTCACCAGTTTCTATATTTCAATATTGGGAAGTGAGGTATCTTTTATTATTACTCCTCTTTTGAGCACAGAAGTCAATATGTGAATTTGTCAACATGCTGTAATTTTTTAAAGAGCCTTTGCATTTCATGAGATACTTTTGCTTTCATATTTATTTAAAGAAAATTGGCCCCACAGATGAAAATATGTCAAACCTTCTACCTCTAAAACCTTTTAGTTTTTGTTGAATTCTACTGGAAGTACAGAAGGCAACCAAAAAGCAGTAATTTTTTTTCCCTTGCAAACAGATTGTTCTGACAACCATAATAGCAGTTTCTGTGTATTCTAGCATCTGCTGAGACACAAAAACAATTAGGGTGAAATCACAGCTCTAATTAAGATAAGGTGCTTGACTTCAACGGGGGTTGTGATTTCACTCTGGGAATTCTAATTCGGGAGCTGTTTGCGCAGTTAAGCATGTGGCACGGAGAGATTGGCATCATCTACACGGTGCAAATGCCATCTGCATGCTCAAATTGGAACAGTGGCTCTCAAGTAGCCATTTTCTAGAATTTAATTCCCTTCAGCTGCAATCTGGAACGTAACTTTGTGAGCAGAAGGGAATTAAACGTTGCTGGGCAAAAGCTGTAATACCACGTTTCTAGTTCAGCAACAGCTCCAAATCTGTTTCTCTTCTGTAGTGACAAATACCATTTTTTCATGGAAATATAATATTAAGCCACATGTAACTGTTACACACGACCATCACAAATTTACCTCAACAGGGTTATACAGAAACAGGTTCTTCAATTAACCCTTAACAGCCCAAAGCAGCAGCATAATGTTTAAAGCCTAAAAAACAGGAGGATTGTTCCTCAGCTCAGGAACTTTAATAGACTTTCTGAAGAATGACTTTAAATGGTCATATTTTAAAGGGGCTTCCTAGAAGTGTAAGTTGAGAATCCCCTTTCCTACTTTTTTTTTCTTTAATAGGCTGTAAAGAGTTAGTCAAGGTGCTGATGAGATGAGTATGAAGGCAGGGCTGAGTAGGTAGGTGGGACCTACTCATGTTCCGTTATCTTTGTCGTAAAATTGGTGTGCGTGATCTAACAGGACAGGCAGAAACAATTTCCCAGAAAGCAGTAACATTCAGCCATCAGCAGGCGGTTAGTTACAGGACTGAGGAAGAAAGGGGATGGGTCATTAAATTCATTACCTCACAGGATGAAGACTGTGTGCGATAACTTGGCACGATCTTGAAGGTAATACTGCCACGCATTTCCCTCTGTGAAAAGAGAAGCACTTTGAGACTAACACTGAAAAGAAAATCTCCAAATCACTAGTGCTTGAAAGGAAAACATCACAGCCTGAGAGCAGCAGTATGATGAACTAAAATACCATGGATAAACTGTCAAATCACCTCTGAAGAAACATTCAAATTGCCCTCATTAATCTAAAGGACAAACATGCACTACCAGTTTGTTCACCTGACCAGGTTTTGAATGCCTAGAACCCAGAAGTGTATTTTAACCAGAGATTCAGAGATGTGTAGGTTTCTTCCATGCCAACCTTTTCTTTGTAGTTATATTCTTGTAATCTACAGTCTTTGCTACCAAAGTGGCATTTTCTTCCCTTTCATCATACATGTTAAACAGTGAAAGCAGCATTTTACTGTACTAAAGGTAGGAATGTCAAAAATAGTCTTTCACCAAATCAGGACATAGGGTCTGCTAGTTTGCATTTTCTCTCATATAACAAATTCATAACAAGCAGTAGCTGCAGAATAGCAGCAGACTGTGGCAATGTATTTTCTTAAATGGCAATCTGAATATGGCTGACTGCAGGACTTGATCTGGACAGAACCATGAAAACATCACTTCAAGAGATCTCAGAGTTTCCCCCCTTTCTCTCTTTCGCTGGCTTACTGTGACTCCCAAAAAATGCTGTTTGCCTGGACTCCCTTTAAGCTTGTCCAGGATTAGTGATACCATCCAAAACCTCAAGGTTAGGGGTGCAGGCAGAAAAATTAACAAGTGTTTTGGAAATATCAAACAGACTCCATTAGCAAGGCCGAAGGTGGAGTTTTCATGGAAAAAGACAGACTTTCTGAGCTCAAATTATTGCTTTTTTCCTTTGTAACTGTGAGCACAGTAATTATAAATTGAAAGAACTTTTTGTTACATGCACATGTAGTCTATCAAGAACACAAGAAATAGGGGAAGTTAGAACACAATTACACAGAAGTTTTGACAAAATAAGACAGGCACTTTTCTAGAGGACATGAGAAAGATTTCAGGCACTTACAAGCATTTTTTGGAGTTGTTCTACAGTTTGATTTGCCACACTGATCCCATTTATTTCTCTGATTTCATCCCCTACATGTAGCGTACCTGCAGAGTTAGCAAACACACAATCACCTCAAGACATGTTTCTACAAATTGAGATAATGGTAAGACAACACTAATATTCATACAAAGGCCTAAACAGAGAACAGTAAAATATTTTTTTTGCTAGACTCAGAAAATTACTTTGTATTAGTGACAAATCTGTTTTTCAGAGTGCAGTGAATACACAGCAAGATGCGCCCAGGCATTCTATAAAGTACATGGGAAAAAACATGTTTTTGTTATTAAACAATAATATTGAATCAAAAATACCATATGGCCTGGAATAGTATAACGATTCTTTGATATTATTCAAAACACCACACTGATGGAATTACATATTAGACTGAGAATCAGATTCAGTAACATCCCTTTATCAAATAAAATCCCCTTTTCTGCAGCATTTCCCATTTCTGTCACCCTGACAGAAGTGATTATTTTCATGTTCATGACTGTAAGGAGAAGTATACATAAAAACTGGGAATAAAGAATGCACATTTGGCAGACATGTGAACAACAAACAGACAATTTTAAATGAGTGACACTGGTGTTTCATTTTACTGAGCTGAATGCTCTGGAAGGTGCAAGTAGATGGAATCCTTAAAAGCCTTTCTTCCCATTTCATCAACTCTGCCAGCTTTTGAATAAGGATAATTTCAATCATCAGGACTAGATAGAGCTGGCACAGAGACAGGAAGCAACTTCACAGCAGCTACTTTTTGTGACTGGGAATCGTGCAGTTTGTACTTAGTATTGCTGGACCTGAAGTTACACAGTTCCTTCAACCCTCTCAGCAGATTTATTATCCAGACATTGCTGTTATTGCCTGGCAGTTTTCCATATAGGAAAAAGAGACAGCAGAAAAAATGACGTAACACTTCCCAAAAACAATACAAGGCACAAGCCCTACCAACAGGATTCAAAGATGGTCCTTGAGGTCACTCTCAAATTACATTTGTATTACTCTATTCTGTAAAAATATTCTTAATATAGGTATGCTGAATGAATCAGTGAAGCTAAGAGGCATCTAGAGCACTAACAGAATTAGAAGCATTAAAAAACGATGACCATACTAACAGAAACACTGACAGCTCATTTTCAAACTCTGCCTATGTCCAGAAGCACTACCTTAGCTAGATGAAGCATATAGAGGATAGCTTAAATTTCCCAAATCTTTAGAAATAAAAGCCCCTATATAATTAAAAAGAACAGCGTTTTAATGGACACAGTTGGATACTTTACCCAGTTTTAACAGGTTTAAAAAGTTTTATTAGTTTTATTTATTTTATTAGTCATGTAAGCAATACTCTGCAGAAGATCAACACTACCTGAGCACAGTCGGAAGAAAACCTTCTTCCTGTGAATCTTAGAACAATCTAGAACTTTCTTTTAAAACTCACTTTTAGAAGCCAACCAAATTTAAATTCAGAAGGTCTTCTAAGGGAATCTAGAATTCTGTTTGAATTGCATCTTTGCTTGTATGAAAAGTTTTGTCTTTCCTGCTTCCTGACAGATTTCATCGTATCAGTGAGACAAAGTGAATATATGTTTTGTCTTCCTAATTACCTGTTCCTAGTTTCTTCTGAAATAGAACAATAGGCTACAAGAAGCTTTGGTCTGAAAAATTATGAACATTTTTGTGGTCATCAAAAGAAAAAGATGGCAGTCTGAAAGAAGTAAAGTAACCCTTTCAAGGGTGCAATCCAACCTAGCAGGGAAGTTAATCTGTTACCTTTGGAGATCTGATCTGGACACACAAAATGACAAAAAGAAGACTGGAGATGAGAAAAAATGCATGTCTGCATGGCTTTTTGTAGTAGTGAAAACTGAAAATAAAGATTTAGAATCTAGGCACAGCTAGTATTTTTATTTCAAACCCCATTTTTGTGATCCTCAACATCAAAAATACAAAGATCCTCAAGAACTGTGTGGACAAAGCTCTTCCATTTTTGCAAGGCAAAGTACTGCTACTTGTGTAAGATTTTTTTTTTAAACAGAGAGTTAAATAAATACAGCTCCAAAAATCATTGGTATTTCAATCTCTTGCTGGGCTACACTCATTAATAAGACAGTAATTATCCTAATTAAGACCCAAATGAAACACAGTGGACCTTCACCTCGAAACACTGGCAGACATCTGCAATTGGAAGGGAACTATAGCAGTTAGCAGGAGTCCATGCAGACACACTGCTATGGAATAGTAGCAGTCAAAATCAGGAGAATGCACAGAGTTTGTACAAAATTATCTAAAATAATTGTGTTTGAGGACAAAACTCTTCATGAGATGTGATTACCTTGCCGGTGAATCATTCCTCCGTGCATAATTCTTGCCACAATGCAGTGGTTCAGCTCATTCATTTTTAAAGTGATTCCCTAGGAAAAAAGAAATGTTTATACTTTTAAAATAAAACAGTGAGCACAGTGATTCTTGATTGGTTAAGAATAGTCACTTTTCCTGAAAGCTCAAAGGCAGGGTATAAATTTTAGAATTAAAATAAAATCTTTGTCACTCACTTAAAGATGAGTAATAAGAAGAGATACTATTTATAAGTGAGGATGCAATACTTCAACACACGAGGATGTAAGACTCTGTTTTGTTAAAAATGTGATTTTGTATTGAAGTGCAAAGGCTCCACTTGGGTTTAAAGCCTAATTTAGCTATAGCTACTACAAGGTTGCTTTCAAACAAACCCAGCCCAGGTGGCACAGCAGCAGTGTGAGTGCACACACAGCATTTCAAGTTAAGGATACAGAAAGGAGGATAAATATCTACACTGGCTGCTGAACTATTCCACTTCATTGACTCCCCACCTCAAAGTGAGGAAACTGACACTAAAATCACTGCTGGTCTTCACCAGCACAGAGTCAAGCAAAACAGTGAGTTTCCCTGCATACCATGGGCTCGTCTGTGTTCTTCTGGAACTGCACCAGCCGCACTCGTGTCACATTCTCCATGTCCATGTCGCCGTTGGCGCTCTCCGGGGAGTCGCCGTTCAGGTACGGAGAGGTGGGAGGAGGAGTAACTCTCAGCGCTTCGTCACTGTAAACTTCATGTGCCACTACATCATGAGTTTGAAGTAAGGCCTGGAGGAGATCACAGCGACAAAATGACAGATTTGCATCACCTCTGATGCCCCTCATTCGTTCCTTGTGTTTTTGAAGCCTTTCAGAATATCAAGGAAATCCAAGATATTTGTGCTCCATTTCAAATAAAGGAGGTTTTTCTCTTAAAGGAGTCTAAGAGAAACTTCAGCAGGCTGCAAATGCCTACACACCCATTGAGCCTCTAAAACCTGCATGAGTTAATGGGAGTTTTTACTGTAGGTACTTCAGTGAGAATGATGCTGCCTCCCTTTCCCTCATCCTCTCGACATCTGCAGGGTGTCAGAGTGAATCCATCCTTATGGGCACAGACAGTCAGGAATCTACCTTTCTGAGCAAACTACTCCATAATAATTACTCTAGTAAAATGGAAAGATATTCAGATCCCATGGTATTTCATTCTAATAAAGACAAACTGTGGATAAATACTGACTGAAAAACAGAATACTGTTTTTTTCTGTTTTTACTATCATAACTGCTTCCATACTTTCCCCTTCCCCTGGAACATGGACCCAGCACTACCACCCTGAGTTCAAAATGCCTGACAAAAATTACCTGGCAAACCAACAAACTGATAAATACTACTTGATTAGCCTTCCTGTTTTTTGATGCAAAGAATGGTACAATATATAATTGATTGAATATATTTAAGTATCTTTGATAAGCAGAACACCCAACTGTGTAAGAACTCACAAAACATAAATATTAGCAAACCAGTATTCAGCAGTACCAGGCCTTTTTTATCATATGACATTCCACTGTTGTCCAGGATATCTTCAATAGCTCCCTGTCACATGCACATTCAACTCTCAATAATGAGTATATTTAGGCCACCTTGTTTTTGTCCAAACACTAAATCCAATTTATATGTGAACATTATGGTTCTACTCCTCTACTAATCAAGAGAGAGATCTGTCTCTATACCCAAATGGATGGGTTTCTGAGATAAGGATTGATATATCAAGACTAGTTCCTACAACATCTCTGCAGCATTAGAGGTATGAGCCACCACCACTGTTAGGTGAATCCACATTATAGTTATTATCTTCCTAATTTTCATTTAAATGCTCATAGCTTTTCACTTGCAAAACCCATCAGCCTTGCAAGGCTTGAGATTGACCATTTAGAACTTGTTTTGTCAGAGAAATCTGATCCTGCAATGTTTAGTCTTCAATTAAATTGTCTGAGCAAAACTTACATTGAAGAAAGTGCTAAAAAAATTCCTACAAGATGCATTCCTGAAGTGGAATCCAAGGCAGAAATGGGATTTTCATGCCTCTACAAAACCCTAAATTCTTTTTCAGGGTAACACTTCTACATTTCTACATGAACACTTTACATTTCCATTCCTCAAATTAGTTTGAAACTACAGTTGGGAATTCAGCATTATAAACATGGAACAGAATTCCCTAAACTAAGAATGCTTTGCCCATATTCCCTCCCATTTTTCCACTGTTTCAAGCCCACCTACACACATACTATTTTTAGTTTGATTTATTTGTGTGTCCATTTATGTGCAGATACTCTAATACAGGTTTAGGAACGTAGCTGAGTTCTCACTCCACTACCTGAAAACCATTTGCAGTTGTCCCAAATAGAATGAGAGCTGTTACAAAAAGCATCTAACAGAGTCAAAGCATTTTCTGTGCTTCTTTCAGTCAACCTACTCAGAGCAACTCACTCCACTTCACCACCCCTGAAGGAATTTAAAAGATGTGCAGCTTTGGCACTTGGGGACATGGTTCAGTGATGGATGTAACAGAGTTGGGTTAATGGTTGGACACAATGGCCTTGGAGGTGATTCTGTGCCCCTGCCTGTATCTGCTACACTCTCCATGCTTTAATATAACATTTCTTACATAATTCAGGTCCTTACATTTGTGTCACATCAAGTATTTGCCCTGCTCTGTATTATTTTTAGCAGTATTATTCACCTTGTAGGAGGTTAAAATATGGCACTTCCAACATTTTTAAAGGTCCATAATTACACTAAATGACTCCTGAATGTGTTCACAAAAATGAACACAATTTAAGAAATACCAGACATTAAGGTACAGCAAGCTCAATTTCATATTGAGAACATTTAAAAAAAAGATTCCTATTGGACCTGACTTAAATATGCTTTTTTCCATGCATTTCTGCTAATTTTGATAATTCTTTTTTTTTTTCTGTTTTTCCTTTGCAGAACATTATAATCCTGCTAAAAATAAGTTTAATGAGAACAACTGCTTTCCACTGTATTGCACGATCACTGTCTGCAGAGAACAGCGTAGGAAGGTACATGATGATGGATAAAACTTCAATATGTCATTAAATAAAAGTCTCCCAGTAAAGCAAATGTTTCAATTGCTGCAACAAACTAAATTTATGTAATAGAATCTTTTACATATGAAACTGGCATATTTTAAAAGCTACTGAAAGTTGTGTAATGGAATAAAAGTTCTTTGCAATGTGTATATACATAAACGAGGAACTTGATAATACTCTTGGAATTCTTAAATTATTTATCTGCTGAAACACTTTTATGCAAAATTTACATCCATTTCTTCAAATTAAAATGTTAAGCCTGTACAGACTAAATTAATATTTTATTCCTGTAGCCCTAAGGCATATGAAGGTAAAAGGAAACTAAGACAACAAAATATCTTGAACTTGAAGATCTCTTACAAACACACTTTACTGGTTTGATTCTGTAAAGGCTTGAACACGGTACACAAGACAGATTATACTCTTTGTTTCTTCTGATGAGGGATGGACACTAGATAATAAGATAAATAATAGTAAAATAGTCTGCTATCATACAGATGTTAATGCACACTCCTACTCACTACACCTTATTGATTACTGAATTGATGTGCATTAATAACCAGAGTATTGGTTACTGCACCTGGCAAACACATGGAGTGTGGGCTGACAGTATCAGTTTATACAATTAGTCCTTTTCCTAATAGTCCCTACTTTTGCTCTGAAGGAAAGTTTGGCAGAATGCAACAAATATAAGAATCAAAGTCTGCAACCCATACAGGTGCATCTGGGAGCAGGAGTGGGAATGATGGGAGAAGATGAAGCTACCCCTTTGACATCTGGAGACTCTGTGGGATCTGCAGGTGTGGATCCACACCAACTGGTGCTGGTTTAATTGCTGCTTTACATTCCTCCCTAACACAAACTGTTTCTGTTCTCTTGCTCATTCTGGCTCTGGCAGTATTCCCGTTATCCCAAATTCTTTTTGCTAAATGGTTAGCTGGGCTTTTTGGGAGCAATTTTCTACTAGTTCAGCCCAGGGCAATATTAAAGTGCAGTTCCAGATGAATGCCAGAACTACAAGGGAGAGGATGAAACATGGGGAAAAGTGATGATGGGACTTCACCAACCAGCAATTTAGCCTGGGATGCCACGAACTCACTTGCTGAAATCACTCCTCATCAAAAATACTTGTTATAGAATTGCAGCTTATTCCTTCTAAAAAATACTTTTGATAGATTTGCAGCAAAAGAATTCTGACAAGTGGTTTTAGATTTATGAGCAGATCAGGGAACAGAGATACCTAAAAAAGAGGATTTTCATCTCAATTTTCCTGTCACTTGGTTTGATACATGAAATTTCTATATACCACGATCACTTTTATTGATGCCTACTCTGAAAATAATTTATGCTTTAAAAATGTCTTTTCTCCACAGGGCCTAATGTTTTAGCAACACTGTGGGGTAATTACACACAAAAGAAGTAAATCAAATGAACCTGTCAGATTCTAAATGAAACTGAGTATCAGAAAAGGGTTTTTTAAAATTTTTCTTACAGTATGGCTGAGTACCATTCCACCCTGTTTTATGCTCTATTTCAAGCAAGTATTCCTGTTAAATGTTGAACAAGAGCTGTTACAAACTTCAGGATAGGAACCATCTCCAGGGAATAACATCAGTGTCTTACTGAACAGGCACAGAAGAGTCAGTGTCTGCATTAGCAATTAATGCAACAAAATAGGAACGAATCAAAAAGTAAAACAAATGTATTAGTCAGGAGCTGATGTACACACTGAACAGACTGCAGGAGTTTTTAACTTCTGACCAGCTTCCAACTTGCCCTGTGGCCTGACTGTCCATCAGCTGCTGGATTACACTGGCTCCTAGCACACATTTCAGTTTAAGTTTATTTGAAAAAAGTTGTTTTGCATGCTCTGAGACCTTTATGTGATACAAACCAAAACACTGTTAAGGGCCAATCAGGAGATTCACTTCAAAAACAAACTCCTGATCTGATTTAAAGTACTAAAACAAATGCAGCCAAGGCTACAGTGGCCATCCAAAGAGCACACTGGGACATGCAGCTACCCAGATTTCATCTTATACCTGAACAGGAGGTAGGTTTCAGCTCACTCTTTCCTGGAAATCAGGTTTATCCTTCAGACTTACAGTAACTCAGCTTTCAGGTGAGCAAATTCCACAAAGCCCCCTGCATATAATCCTTGTGTTAGGGAAAGTAAAATTCATGATTTTAAACTGACAATAGTGTATAGCAGAGCAAATGTTTATTTCTGACTTCATGAACTTCACCTACAGCACAAACAAAATAAATCCTTCAAATTACTGGACTTCAGTAACTTGAACCAAGTCATTAAGCAGTAACATCTCTGAATTTAAGACCATTACTACCTTCAAATCAGATTTGGGAAACAGACACAGCAGGTGTTGATATGTAACACAAACTCAACAGACTGTACAAGCTATTGATTTATTGTAAAATAGTATTAAATAAACTTATTTTGCAATGAATTCACACACCTTTATCCTAGGAAGACCTTGGGAAAAAGAAAAAGGAGGATCCCAGTTCTACCTACAGACATCCAAAAGGATTCATTCTTTCCAAGTGCAACACAGCCCCCTAAAACCACAGTGAAACTGCTCCATAATTCAATTACTCCAGACTGCTGACAGTTTGCAGCACAGTAATGAGGACCAATAGGAGTAGCAACACTAATTCTTTTGCCAGAGCAGAAGGTTAGAAATACTAACAGATGCATTGTGTGCAGTTCCATCACTTGCAGATTTTATGAATTTACCGAACTTAAGTTTTCTAACATAAAGAATATTAAAAAAAACCCCAACAAAATCCCCCCTTCAAAAACAAAAACAAAACAACAATAAAAAACCAAACCAAACAAAACCCAAACAAGAGTAGGATCTGCTTACCATGAAATGAGGTTGTGTTAAAATACGCTTTAGCTCCTTTGCATCACTGTTCTCTGGGTAACATGAAATTTCTTCCAATACCTGCAAAATTAGCAGGAGAAATGCCCCTAAGTAACTTTCTTTTAAAGGTACTGAAGAAAGGAAAACCCTCACTGCTCAGTCAGAATATCCCCACATGATTATGCAAACCAACATTTTTGACACAGGAAAGGGTTTAAGAAAATGTGCCCCCAGCCCACTGCCCTAAGAAAATAAAATACCTCATTCCAATGTTCTCTCTGAAAGACATTAAAGCAGAGATTTAAAGGAAACAGTTGTTCTTTTTTTTGTTCTTTTTTTTGTTCTTTTTTTCCAATTGATAATATTCCTCCAACAGCTAAATATATAGGGACATAAATGCTAATAGGTGACACACATGACCTCCACCAGTTGCTGCTTTTACACATGGTCTCAATTTATTTAAAAAATTGGTTTAAAAGCAGAAATAAAAACATTCAGAAAACCAATTGTTGAAGACACCAAGTGTAGGTGGGCCATCTGCCACCCCACCTCCAAGCCACAAATTTTGTAAAATCTGAGCCACACTTCAGTTTATCATCAAGGAAGGAGGAGTAAAGAAACTTTAACTCATTTGCCTGCAACTTGATTCTTACACCTTAATTTTTACATGCAGCTATGTGGACAATGAAAGCAAATTATTTTGTTTCTGGAAGCACCTCCCAGGATTAACCACCAGAAAATTTGCAGGATAGGACTTGACAGCATTTATCAGTGCAACTCCAGTTATTACTTAAAATCTTCCCATTAATTCTATTTTAACAGCACTATAAACAGTGTTTTGCAATTACATTACACCCAACAACAGCACTAATATAATATATAATAAAACATTTTAATTTTTACTACTTACAATAAATAAGCAAAAAAATTACTCTTTGCAAGGTATAAGAATTAAGAACATATTTGTCTATCTCTGGTCTTAATGGGCCAACTTAAAAACATTTCCAAGTCTGCTCTTCTTAGACCTATCTATAAACTTTGGGTTTTTTCAATTAAAAATGCTGATACTTAGAAAAAAATTTTTTTGGTGACCAATCTTATAAATATCAGATTTCTGCTGCAGATAAATAACCTGAACATGAAAAGATACTGCAATGACCCAGGAGGAGTGTTCCTTTCAACACCACTATTGCTGAAGAAAAGGTTAAGTGATTAAATTGAGTAATATTCACAATCCTTAAACAGATAACTGAATTCTGCAAGTTTGTGCAACTTGTCACATAACTTGAGTAAGCAATGGTAGCATTCCAGAAATAATTCAGATAATGAGCCAGAATACAGATCTTAATGAGGAAAAATAAGCTGCAGTTCAAATATAATCAACTTTCAAAGTAAAAAAAAATATACTTTAAAGCCATTACCTCTTTGGCTCTCTGTACAGCATCACTTGGAGGATTCCTGATTTGTGGTGAAGATTTTGTGTTTATTTTGTCATAAAGCTGAAATAACAAGAAAACAAACTACTGAAATCATATGCTCCTTTATAAAAATTAATGAGTGCTTACAACAGCCTGCTTATGTTACCAGGATTAGGATGATTGTTAAACTGCAAAACCCACAGATGTTCTGTATACAAAATCTAGCAGTTTAGGGTTTTGGCTTTTCATTTTTAAACATTTCCTCATTTGAACAGTGCCATAGATTCAGAGTTCATAGGATGACATGGGAAAGGTCAAGAGGTTAAGAGATTCTGCAAACCTCCCATGCTTTTGCCACAGATTTACAGAAACCATATTCTTCTACTGCAAGTGATCCTACAAATCTTGGGTAAATGCTGTAAATCAAACATTCTGCTATAAAATCAAGTTAACCTGCATATCCCACTTTCCTCAATAAATCAAGCTATCAAATATTTTGAACAGTAATTTAAATAAACCTTGGAATATGGGAAAATGGTCTTGAAAATAGAATGTTACAAAAGCCAAACACTCTGAGAACATAAAAAAACCCCCAAACCTTCCAAGAATGAGTACTTATAAAAAAGGGTACCCTTATTTTACTTGCATTTTTCTGTTAGACAGAAGAATGTCAATGTACTTAAACAGGCTACTGTAAACATTCCACGTTAAGTATTAAAAAAAAAAACCTTTTAAAAACCATTCAACTATCAAAACATAACAAAGATCTTTCTTCAAGTTTCAAATTAGAGGTAAGACATTACAGGCTCTTTTTCATACAAATCTAACAGACTGTGCATGTTTTAAAGGAATAAATGTATACTTAAGAATAAACAGGTATTGTAGTAAGCAGTATTTTCAAATAAAACCTTTTGGCTTACATTTGAAATGATATAAAGATGGTCATGCCTGTAATTATTTCCTAATTATGTCAGACTACTATTTTGATATGTAAGACAGTAAAAAAGGCACAAGTAACCAATTTAGGGAACTAGAGACATTTTTATCACAACGACGGTGGCGAAACACTGTAACAAGTTGTCCAGTGAAGGTGAGGGATCTCTCAACTTTGGAAATACTCAAAATTCAACTGAAATTCAAAACACTGTATGTAAAAAAACCATTCAAAATACAAAAGGGACTCTAAAACCTTCAGCAAATCCTGACACAGAACTTGCCAGGACACAGAACTGCCTCTTCTCTTTCTCAAATGACATGAAACACCATTCAGTTTTATTAGACACATAAACTGCTACAAATGCAATCCAACATCACCATCACTTTCCCGTGTTAACAATTGAACGAACATATTGAATGTTTCAAGCCCATACACAAATAAGCACAAAACCAGAGAAAAAGGTCACTTTCGAAAAAATATTCCTTGCAGGTCAGTTACACCACTCTCCTGGGGAAAGAAAAGTAGAAAAGTCAAGCTGAGTCAGCTTCTTCCAATGCAACAACTTCACCTTGTGCTGCCAAAACACCACTAAACTCCACAGCTTAAGCAGCTTTGACTACTGAGGAAAGTTTTGAGTTAAAATCTTTCTGCAAGCTTGTAGTTCAGGAGATATTTTATTTGTGTACACAATTATTTGTTAAATCTTTTCTTAAGTAAGTTAACAAAATCTACCCAAACTCCAGCAACTGCAAATTGCAAAGTATCACCATTCTATACCTGTTAAGAAACTGTGCTGAGCACTGTGCACTGAACAAAGCACAGCAGAAAAGGCACAATACCCACCACAAATATTATTGAATGTCTTCTTCCTGTTTAAGATCAATGAAATTACAGAAAAGTTACCTTGAAAACATTTTTATTAGTTATTTCCAGCAATGGCTGAAAAGCTAAGTCATTGAAGTTGCTGATTTCCCTCATTACTGTGACCCAAAACAACCAGCAGTTTACAGAAACAATTTTCTCCTCATTATCATGGGAGAGTTATCTTCTGAGATTAGGAAGGAGGCAGAAAGAAAATTAGAGAGCAGAGTTCCTCTGAGAATGTTTAGAAAAAAAGTCAAGGCAAAGTTCAGACTAAACAAGGGTGCATTTATTTTTCCATAGCGCCTTCATGCTGAGGCACTTAAATTTCATCTTCCAGGACTGCTGCTCACTGAAGTTTGCTTTCAAGGCACCAAACTATCAGGAGAACTCTGACACCACATAAAAGAAAACTCTTCATATTTGCATTAAGGTTTAAGGCTGATCTATTACCCATGCCAAGGGATCTATTCATTGTGGAGGAGACAGCCTCAGCCACAGAAAGGATGTGGTTTTGGTAGATTCACTAGCAGGAGGAGATCTCTTAATTTTGAAATGGCATACTCGAATTCAAATTAGTTCACAGAGGTTATTTTTTTTTATGTGAGAAGCAAAGCTTATAATGTGCATTAATACATCAGAACTGGTGAAGCAATCCTACCTCCCTTGCAATCTCTGAAAAAAGACTGTTTTTGAAATACTTCTCAATATTTTTGCACTTAAATACTAGCTGTGACAAACCCAATTTAGAATAAGGTATTTACAGCTTATATAATTAATCTATGAAAGCATTTGAATGTGGAGGTTTCATTAGAAAGAATAATTGTTCCCTTGGGATCCAAGAATCCAACACCTTTACATGAATGTTTTACAAAGTGTGTAAGAAAACTGAATGAAACCTTTTTGCACCCATCATAGATTAAAGTGAATATTAATCTTACAGCCAGGCCTTGTATGCTCCTGTGGTACAAAACACATCACTTTGTCCAGTTAGCTACGTGACTTTAATCACAGGAACCCAGCCTGTTGATAATGCTGTCACCTGCCAATCTAAGCCCTTCAGGGATTTACCAAAGGTGGCTTCCTGTGGAACAGAACGAACTGGCTCATTCTTCACTGTCCTCAACCAGATGCTTTTCTATGCAATACTAACAGACTTACAGCAGGACAAAATGTGTGCTCTAATCATGGACTTTCCTTTTGCTGGGAGTCACTATTTCCCAGCAAAAACCTCTGCCCCACCCCAGCCCAGGAGCTCAACCCCCAACAATTTCACTCAGCAATAAACATAAACATAGCAATTAAACATAATAATAATAATAATAATAAAAATAATAAAAAGTAAAATGCCACAGCATTTGTAACTTTTGGCATTTCCAGACTTTTGAATACTTTGCATCTCAGTCTTACTCCTCAGCACCAGTTATTCTGCATTTCCTAGACAGAAAATCAAAACTGAGAGCTTTCTCTAGACAAGCTTAACAATCCCAATGGACATATTAACAAAACTTGATATAACAAACATTGACATTACAGCTAATAAACAGAACAGTACTGCTTGTTAAAAACACAAGTTTTGATTTAAATTTTGCATGCTAGAACACAAAAGCTACAAAGAGAATACCCACAAGTTGAGCTGCTATCAGTTGACCAGCTTTTGCAGAGTCGAGACTTTTTGTCTTCTGCCTGTCCAAAGGGAACTCGTTTCTTCTGATATTTAAAACAGACAGCCCAAAGCCTAATCCACAATCAGGCAGGCGAGACAAAACAACAAACTCTTCTCTTCTGACTAGTTTTTCAGATGTGCAGAAATTCCTTTTTAACCATTTCCTGTAAGAGGAGTCAGAATACTGTCCCAACACAACCCCCATTCAATGTCACATTGATAAATTTAAATATGTCACAACTAGCAGAAATTTGGCCTCACTGCCTGTTCTAATCTTGAATGTAATCAAAATCACATGACACAGTGAAATCAGTAAGTATTCTACCTACACAGAACCTTGAAGTTTCTGTGAGGCAAATGAGAAACTCCTTAAAACAAGAGCTACTGAACTGCTAGAGCATACAGCTCCATGGTCTTTCAACACAAATAGACATTTTGTGGGGATCCAGTTGCAATTCACACAGGTACTGGGTTGCCAGCCTCAAACATTAAACCCTCACACTGAAACATCTAAAAATAATCATTAAGATTTGTCCTTACACATTTCACTTTCTGAATGGTTCAACCACAGGCAATGCAGTGACATTAGAGGGCTGTTTTTTATCCCTTTTAGGTTTTTGTACCATCTAAGAAATTCTCAAGTGGAAGTCCTGCCCCTTGTACAGCAACATTTACTAACAAATAAGAGTTTTTGCTGTTACCTCCCACAGCTCCCTGTCCTGGTACTTCATCCATCCCAGAGGTTTCACGTGCTGAGAGACTGAAAGAAATTCCTGACCCACTGAATGAAATAATACTCACAAGCAGTAGTATCAAAGAAGGGCTAAAATTAAAGAGTCAACTAGATAATTGTTAGATCACTTCACCCTTCTGTCAGTTCTGTTTCACATGTCCTTTTCCATGCAAAGTATTATAACATTCCCATGGGTGCCTCTTTCCCTGGGATTCTAAGCTCTCATGGAAACACATCCCTGAAGCTAAGAACTCCTACTGCAAAGCACACTGAGTAACAAGGTCACAGTCAGCAGAGGCTTTATCTTCTACTTTGTTTAAAGATAGTTTGCTCTTTCAAGCTCTCTGTTTTTCACTGTTAATGACTGTCCACAAAGTTAATTTTTACCATTTTAGCATCAGAGACCTAACATCTGCTTCCCAGCACAATTCTACAGAATATGTTACAGTTCCATCCTGTATCAAAGTCCAAAGCATCTTTCACACTTTATTTGTGACTGCTAGAGCATTACAGGTTACAGCCCTCCACAGCTTCAAACCTTCTTCTGAGTGGCACACTTACTGCAGAAGAGGAGCACAATCAACACTCGCATTCTAGTTCCTTACTCAGTGAAATTCTGAGCAATGCAAACAAAACTAATTCAGCAAAAGGGTTCAGGAAGCAGCTGATCAGCTAAAATGAAGATTCCCTGACAGAGTGGTCACAGAACACGGTCTGAAGCAGAACATTAATTCTGTCTGAACAGATGAGTGCTTGTTTATGTCATGCCCCAGAACTGGCAGCTGCCAACACTGCAGCTTGTTACTGGAGGCACTCCGACTTCCAGCAACCCTGGCAGGGCTTATGCAGATTGGAAATACTCAATTCCTCAGTGCATATTCACATTCAAGCAACACATGAAAAATCTTTTCTGTAAAAAATGCTGCAGTAGCAATTGAACCCTGAATTTAAGTTTGATCACTCATGTGACAGAACTGAAATACACATGCTCTTCAAATTTTTAGAGGAATGTTTATCTGCAAAAAGCTAGCCAGCTGTACTTTTAGAAGTCATCGGTATTCTTACATATTCATAATGTGCTACCTGTAGAACAGAATTACTCTTGCTGCTACCTGTGTCTGAAATAAACATAAAACCAGATTTTCTTACACTTTTACCTAGTACAGGTAAGAGATGATGATGCCAAGATAAACTCAATCATGCCTATGGAATTTCAGCTTTTACTCTAAGGCACTTCCTTTTTTTGGGATAATTCCTCATCTGGGCTTCTTCACTTGTTTTGTTTTAAACCAAGAACTTAACCATTTGGGGGTAAGAACAGAGGAGAGGAAACCCAACTGAACAAAACCATTTTTCTCTGTGCATTAGTTTAGTTCCCACTGCACAAACCCTGAAATCCTGACACACCAGTGAAGCTAAATGCCAACTAGAGAATGTTTAATACATATTAACAGGTTATTAATGACCACATTTTTGAGGCACACAGAGGATACTACACGTTTCTTAGTGGTCAATGCCTTGCTGTGGGAAAAGGAGGAGATATATGAACTGATCTACTTCATGACAGAAAAAAATTCCTGACCCTTCAGTGTGTTATACATGACAACAAACTGTCTGTCAGATGTGATCCTACTGAACTGCCAGAGCAGCATTAGTGAAACACAAGTGATGAAGGTTTATTCTACTGAAGATGAACATAAATTAAATGATAGGTGAGAGATATGGTATCTAATTAAGGTGGAACCCTGAAATGATTGTACACTCCTTTCAGAATAAAAACACATCCCCCCAACCACAGCCAAAGGACTGTGCATGCATTGCCTTTGCAGTGATCCAGAGGGTAAAAAGGATCCTGGAAAGAAATCTTCCTCACTGCCTCCACAGGGTCTATTAGTGGCAATTTGGTGACATAAGAGCTGTAAGGAAAGCACACAGCTCTTCACCTGTGTCAGCAACAGGGAGAGATGCCCTGTGTCATTACAGACATTCCCACTCAATATTCTATCATGTACATCTTGCACTGACATGTTTTGTAGGCTTGGAAACATGAGGGGAACTAGAAGGTTAAGGTAAAGACCACTGAAAAGGATTTTCACCCTGTTAGGTAGCTAAATGTTGACACATATGTTGTATATCTTTTGAAGACTACACAAATCTCTGCAGCTCCACACATTGATAGAGTGAAAAACAGATTCAAGGACACATTTATGCTTATACTGGTTCAGACCCCATGGATGTTCAGTAATATCTGACTTGTATATTCTATTTCTTTGCAAGGGGTGAAGTTTTTACCTTCAGTGTACATAAGCTACAAACAGATTTTAGCTCTGTTGTAGAACATATTCCTTTTCAGCAGAGATTATCAAGTGCTATGCACTTACTCTGTGCATAATCAAAGCCTCAACACTTCAGAGGCAAAAGAGAGAAGGACTATATTCATACAAAATAAACTCCAGGGTGTGTGCATTTCCTTCCCCACAACTGACTTTTTAAAACTGTGCCTCACATTTACCATGAAGGTTTTTATTTATTTATTTCAAGTTGTCTCACAGAAGTACTGATAATGAACAGTTATGCTACTCCTCAAAATCTCAGCAGACATTATTTTCTTCTATTCAATTTCAGGTGTCCCTAAATGCCTCATTCATGTATGATGAACCCAGACTCCCGTGTCTGACAGCATTTTATTTCCTTACAAAGTGGGATTCTAACCTAGTAATTTTCCTCCTGTTTTAAGAAAAACCCATATTAATACTCATCATAAAAATTTCATTGACTGTAGAAGCTGCAGCTCTCCACAAGTGACAGCAGATGTTAAAGACATGCCAGACAGTACATAGACATAACCAGACTTTATTCTGTTCACACTGCAAATGTTTTAACATCTTTTGCAAAGAGGAAATATGCCAAACTAGGATAAGATAAAGGTACTGCTTTGCACATGGCAGTACCAAAAAAACCAGCACAGCAGTTGGAAAACTAACACAATGAAATTCAATGGTCCCAATCAAAAAAACCTCCTCTCACTCTGGAATGTACCAGTAGTACTGCTGGGAAAGACATGGGCTTAGACCATTATTTCCCAAGGTGCTCTAACACATTAATAACTTCAAGGACACAAAAATCCCATTATTTCAATATCAGAGTCACTTTCTTTTTCTTTTTTACTGCATCAGATATAATTGAAGCTGATCTTAACAAAACCAAGGCAAAGCACTTTTTAGATGAGATGACACCATTCATCTGATCAGATAAAAGTAAATGTAAAGACATTGAGGTGCTAGAGGGAGATTAGATAAAGGCACTGGCAAAGGGTTTGGAGCACAAGTCTAAATAGGGGCAGGAGAGAGAACTTGTGGTGTTTTGTCTGGAGAACAGGAGGCTTAGGGGAGACCTTATCATTCTTCACAACTGCCTGAAAGGAACAGCAAGTTAGGGACTGGTCTCTTCTGCCAAGTAACAAGGTCAAGAACAAGTAGCCTGGAGTTCTGCCATGGAAGGTTTAGATTGGGTATTAGGGAAAATTGTCACCAGAAGGGTTATCAAGCACTGGAACAGGCTGTCTGGTGAAGTGGGGGACTTGGCAGTGTTGGGTTCACTGCTGGACTTGATGACCTTAAAGATTTTTTCCAGCCTAAATGATTCAATAAGCACAAGAAAAACTGTCTCAACACAGAAAGGCTTTAGCAAGAGGTTTATTCCATGGACAGGACCTCGATACACCCCACAGAAAAACCTTTGCTCCTGTCTTTCCCCACCTTCCAATATGGACTAATGACCAAGAGTAGGACCTATAGACTCAGGTTAGGCCTAAATGGGCTTCAATCCCAACCCTGTTGGCCAAATTGCCTATTGCTTGGATCATCACCCTGAAGTGAAGAATGCTAATGATCAGAAACCTCATTCCAGGAGGATACAGAATTCATAAAACTAATTAAATCCACAAAGATCACAAAGAACACAGCTCCTCCTGTTCTGTGACACGGAGCACACCTTGTACCAGGAGGTGCTAATGCTGGAATTAACATCTATTTGTGTTTCTCCCGATTCACATAAATTTTCTTCAATGATATTCTGAGAAAACACACTGCAATGAGATCACCAGCACCTAGAACAGTCAACATGCCCCAGCCAGCTACTTGAAGAACTGGAAGAAGGAGGCAGAGAGGGCTGACTGAATTCAGAGACAGAAGCAGAGCTTCCTGGGCTGTCTGCACATTGCCTTTGGGTTTTTTAATGTAAACTAAGTGCAGACTGAAGTATCATTCCAAAGTTAAGCTCCCAGCACCAAGAAAGCTGAAGCATTATTCAAGATCTGTAGACTGTGGCCCAGGTACTCTAGCTATTTTTATAATTTCTCATTGCAGGTCCCAAACTCCTAGAAAAATAACAAATCTGAGAATCTGAAGGTTTATAAGGAAAAAAATCCAAACACAACAGGTAGCCCTTGCGGTTAAAAAGGAACCTGAACTACACACAATGTAAGAAGAGGTGAAGAAAATACAGAAAGTTAAATACGAAAATTAACCTCTTTATCTCAAGACAATATCAGTGAAGTAATTTAAATGTTCTACAAGTGCCAGGAATACAATTCTAAGGTTCTTTGAAATATCAGGGCCCAGTAAACTTAGAAATACACTAAAATCATGGGAATTTATAGTTCCACATACAAAAAAGTCTAGGGATTTATGCTTTGAAGTAGGAGATGTTGGTGCACACAGACACAGTGACACACCACTTACACAGAGGAGGTGATATTAGGCCAAGAAGAATGGACTAAGAACTAAAATTCCCATTTAAAGTACATTCTTAAGATGAATTTTACTTGATGATTCCCCACATCAGTATCAGGCTTATAAAAACTCAAAATGACGGAATATTAGTTAAAAAGAAAACAGGTTAAGCATAACATAAGCATCACTGTCACAAAAACTGAGCCAGAATTTTGCACTGTTGGAAAGTGGTGGATACATACATTCCTCAAAAATTATTCTCAATCAATATGGAAGTAACTGTTGGCTCATATTTGTATCAGTCTTTAAGAGACTCACTCACTTATCTCTATTATATATATTATAAAAATGTGGAACAGTAATGCTTTCTGCTCTGAAGACTAAATATAAAATAAATCCCCCATTTAATTGGTAAGGCAGAGGAACAGGAAGAACAAGAAAACAATGAGATGATGCTGAGTGGCACAGTGATCCACCTATCCGAGCAGCACGGAAGATGACATGCAAAGGTATGAAGCAAGTTGCAAATGGAAAGTATTTTAGAGAATGATTATGAAATAATGCAGAAGGAATTCCAGAATAGCCTCTGCTTTTTGTGTTCTTTCAGAGCTTCCAGAGAAGTTACCTTTTAAAGAACAAATGAACTGCACTGGTAGTGATGATCCAGCCCATCTGCTGAAGGAATTCTTCAAGCAGTTCTCCCTAAGTCTTGGTCATTGTTCTGCCTACACTGCTTGGGAAAGGAGTTCCCATTGCAGTGTGGGACAGTCCCTCCCACTCCCTGGGGCTGAGCACGCTGCCTCTGGACTGGGATAAAAGCCAGATTTGATTCCCCAAATAGCAAGGTGCCTTCCTGCCAACATAGTTTCTTTTTTTTTTTTTAAACCCAAATATTTTCCATGTGTTTTCGTCTTAAAAAGATATGAAATAAAGGATAATTAAAATATGAAAACAATGTGTGTTTTAAAAATGATTAAATATTATTTCACTTAAGCATAACATGTTCTGAGGGATTTCAAGCAAGATATCTGTGACTCGCTTTGTGATCTGTTTTTGCAAAAGAGAAGCATTCAGGTTTCACTAAAACATGTTCCCCCCTATGAGTGTTAACATAATCAGTATTCAGGAGGGTAAGGACCAATGTGCATCCAAAAAACCTCGAACCACACTATGTGGTCAGAAAGTCATTCTATAGAAAGTCATTCTCATTCAAATCAAAACAGTAAAATTAGATGAACTAGGAAAATATTTAAGCTTCTTATACATAGCTGCTGGCTTAATTTTCTATATTGTATGATAGATGTTCCACCAGTCTATTCATGATTTAAAATAAAAGAAAGAAGGAAATGAAAGCATCCTGACGAGAAAAATCAAAATGGTTTTTGCTTTTTTTTGCCCTTTTTTTTTTTAATTCCAAAGTATACAATAAAATTGTTAACATAATATACTTTACTCAAAAAAGAGCAGATCAGGGATAAATGCACTGAGAGTTTAAAACATTTTCATAGTATCAGCCAAGCCTGGACACTGCTGAATAACTGCAACTTTTACAACAGACATTCAAATTTACTGTGCCAACATCCAGATTGGGAGGGTAAACAGAACAAACCAAAATAAAACCAGCAGAAAGCCTTAGCCAACCATGTAAGAAGCTAAACTGAGGTTCCAACAACATTCATTCTAGCAAAAGAGAAAATATGTTTCCTTAAAAGTCTGGACTTTAGGACCAAATCTATTTGGATGACTGAGTTCAAAAGAAATCCCAAGGAAACTCTGAAGTGTGCACAGATGCATGTTCCTTTGAAATACTACCATGATCAACAAAGGATAACAGACATAAAAGTGGGATTTTCTTCAAAAATCAGTATGCCTTAAATATAAGCACTGTGAATAGAAATTAAACTCAAAAAGAAAGAAGTGGCTGCACACTTCTTGTTATATATGATATGAGATATGATACAAATGGCTAGTGCAACATTTATTTAACCTCATTTAGCTAAAACCACAGACGTGTAGTATGTTAAGCCAGCAAAAGGCAAAATCAACTTTCTTGAAAGCTTGTAACATTTCTATCACAGAAATAACAACACTTACCTTAAGGATTCCATCCATGAAAATGATGTAACAAACTTTTTAAATTAACAGCCAAAAGACATCAGCCTAGAGAACTATCTGTGCCTCAGGACAGACAGATGCAGACAAAGCCAGCAGCACAGAGAGGCCCCAGCCACACAAAAGCTGATATTGTTCTCCTGCTGGGTGAAAATCTCACTTGTAAATCGAGCGACATCTGCATTGAGAATCACCCCAGCCATGGCCCTGCAGAGGTGACCAAAGCACTCCACTCAACAGGAGAATGATTTCTCTTGTCTCCTTCAATGCAGCTGCACCAAACTGCAGCTCCTGGGCTTACATTCTAGCAAAATTCCTTTGATGCACTGATAGAGATGAAACATAATGTATAAAAATCTTCCCCATTAGGCACAGCCTTGGAGCACACTATATTTTTCAAAACAAATAATCATTGAAGTCTTTTTGAAATAATCATAAAATCTTTTGTCATGATACAGAACACCAAACACCTCCAAAATTAGTAACCTCTTCACATTTCTTTCCAACTTCTTTATCAGCACTGCTGACACAGGACAGCAGTGTCTCCCACAATGTCTTTCATCCAAGTCAATAAAAAAGGATTTAATTCAAGCATTTGATAAGGCTTCTAAAAATCTGTCAATGGTAATAAAAAACTGCTTTCTCTACTTAAATTTAACTCAGTTTTTCCATAAAGTTATTTATATACTATACTACATTCTTTATCTTCTGAATTGGATACTGGAACGAAACAGTCTATAAAGCTTTATATAGTCATAAACCCAGACACAGGAATGTCCCACAGCATTCCCCAAATTTTTGATCATCATACATTTAACAGAAGCAAGAAAAAGAATAATGGTCCAGACAAAAGTTACTCTTCTTCTTTAAAAGAAGGATCAATCATTAAACAACATTTTTTTAAAAAGAAGTGAATATTTCTAAATGGCTGTTCCTAGAAGGCCCTTTTCTTTACTCTCCCCAGTAAACACAATTAAGTTTTTAATAATGAATGGTGTAACTTCTGTGCAGGAAAAAACCCCTCAACACAAATACTAGGATTCTGTAAAATGATGAAAAAAACACACAATGGAACTGTTTAATAAGCCCACAACAGGATATGCTGGATTGGCTGAGAATGAATATAAACTACTTTCTAAATAGTTGGCACCTTTTCTCTGCTTGTTTTGAACACCTTTGGCCCCCAAAATAAATTGGAAGAGAGTCTTAAGACAGTTATTTAAGCAAATTAATAAATTAAAACAATCGGTGGGATGATGCCTTCTGTGGCCTCAAGAGGTGCCTGTCCTCACAACACCCAAGTTAACGAATTATTGAGAAAGATTTCTATTTTGTGATCTGAAAAAAACCAACGTATGAGTAACTTGCACCCTTAACAAAAAGACTGTCCTTTCTTTTTTGGCTTTCAGAAAAAGAGTTATTTCAGAGGCAAAATAAGGTATTTCAGCAGCAGGCATGATCTACCATCATGTGCTTCATCTAAAAATAAGGATAACTGTTGAAAAAGAGTAGGAACACAAGAACAAATTTAACTGTGGAAAATGCCCACACAAGAGGAACAGTAGTTTAATGCAAAGTGACAGCGACAACTTCACAGCAGACTAGAAAATTCCTGCTTAGTGGGATATCATGCTTTATAGGTTATTTGGTCTGGTGGCTTCAGTAACCCCAAATGGTCTGAGAGGAATAAACAGTTTCCCTGACAGAACTTCATCCAAGTACAATTGTTTTTTTCAGAAGTCTGAGAGAGAAACTGGAACAGTATTGATACATAAACAGAAACCAACCTCCCACATTCGAGTTACTGACATGAAAATGCTACCCTTTCAAATAATACTGTCTGTAACTGGATTCAGTCACTCCAAGATGTATTTAATAACATTACAATCTTCCAGAATTTTATTTTGTATTTTTCTAATCAAAGTATATTTGGGAATATTCTAGCATCCCCCTTCTACATAGCATAACAAAAAAAACATCTTTTTGATGGCATTTTGTTCTCACAGATATGTTATTATAATAACATATATCCCTTTTTGTTTATGAGAATGACCATGATGAAGAATGGGAAAATTACATGAATTCATTGCCATTTTTTCGTGTTTAGAAATCTACAACACATTGTTACAGAAATAACAGGTCATGAATGAAGTACTAGGAACCACACTGGTACTGTCAAGAGCAGAAAGAAGCAAAAACATTGCAGAAGCATAAATTAATGTCTGGCAGACTTGTCATCCAGCAAAATACTGAAACTAAGGCCATGTGGTTTACCAAATTTCAAGAAGTTATATGATAACATAGTAACGGATAATAAAAATCTAAAAACTTTTTGCATGAGTGACACAAATGTTTTGGTTCTTATTAAACTCATGTTATTCTACTCCTCTCCAGATTTTTTATTTCTTGTTCATATTACCTAACTACCTTTCTATACTGCATCATGCAATTTAAAAGGAATAATTTCGGTATCTGGGACACAAGCTAGATGAACTTAAATTGGGAAAAAAAGATTTGTATTTTAATGCAAATTGCAAAGATGAGTTGTTGGAGATGCAATCCAGGAAAGCCATGAGCTCCTAGTCCCTTCCTCCTGTGTGCTTCGTATAATTTTATCCAATGACTGCTGATGCAAAATGCATAAACAATTATCAGAGAACAAAGATTAGAACTGCAGTGTTGTGGCAGAGCAATGCCATCAATCATCACTTTGCAGCCAAATCCTCATCTCTGGTTCCTCGAGTCCTGGGGCAGCTGTGCTGTGGGGAAGCTTTGCCAGCAGCTTTGTGTTCCCACACAGGCCAGCTCAGAACCCAGCAGCTGGGGCCACTACCAGAAGGAAGGATGTGAGGTTGGAATCCTTTAAACTTGAAGAATGCACAGAATTCAAGTGACTAATCAAAGTGTAACAAGTGCACAAATCATCCACTACATTTAAAGTGTTTGAACACCAAAGGACCTGTGGCACTGCTTACACTCAGCTCGTGCTCCTGCAAAGCTGCACAGAGGAACTAGTTCAACAATTTGTCAGAAACTCTTTCAAGTTTCTACAAACATAATCATCTGCCTGCAGATCAGACAGCTGGAATGACTCCTACTCCTGTGACTCTTTCACTGGGTAGAAACCACACACATCATGTTACATTTGTGATATTCACTGAGCTGTTCAGTTTAAGATACAGTACTAAAATTATCATCATCCATGTGGTCACATGAGCATATTGGTTTGATTCAAGAGTGCAGCTTTAAAATTAATGTATGTTTATAAAGTCGCAATTCACATTTAAAATAAAACCCAAAATCTGGTCCTTATTAAAAGGAAAAAAAAGCTGTTCTGATGAATTATTTTAAAGCAAACCTAATAATCACATACATGTTAATCACATACTCTAAAATACTCTGTATGTAGAGTCCTAGAAGTAGTATTTTTGCATAAAGAGCTGGATGACTTTTACATCCTACAACTAAAGAAATTAATATTGGTATCAAACAAAAAAAAAAAAAGGTAATATGCTCAGGATAAACCCAAATATTATCCAGTGAACAACAGATACAGGAACACATTCAAATTTTTATCACAAAAAACTTACATCTAGTAGCGTGTGAAGATGCTGATCCTGGAAAACACTGTGAAGAAAATCTAAGTCTTTTTCACTGCAGTCTGTAAGTGCATGAATTTCTTCCAGGCTGTCCAGCACCTGTGACACTGCTCCTAGGGTGCAACAGACAGGGCAAAGAAAAGAGAATAAAAAATTAATAAAGCAAAGGCTCATGGAAAACTGAACTTTGGAAGAGGAAACTTTCATCTGGTACAACTGGAACAGGAGCTTAAAAAAGCTGGAGATTTTAAAGGAAACTGAATAAACTTTACCTATATCAACAGTGCTCACAGACAGTGGATTTATGCATTAGAAATGGTTTAATGGACGAGAGATTAAAACCTAATTTTATTAAGCTCAGCTTTGTTCTATTTTAGCCTTGCTTCCAATGATGTCTTATGGAGTGACTTGGATTATTGGCCTGTCCTCACCATTCCCACCCCAACCTTCACTTCTCTTTTTGACTGCTGGCCAATTTCAAATACATATTGTAAAATTTTGAAACATCACTAAAATCAGGAAGAACCAATGCTTTCACAAATATTTTTAAAATCAGCATCGGGAAAAGAGAGAGAAAGACCTGACTGCTGAATCCTCTGGGGGACAAAAAAAAGGCTGTAATGTGTTTTTGTTTTGTTTGTCCTGCTTGACTGGTTATCTCCTACCTAGTTATAGCACTTGCTGCTTTTTTACCAGGGAATTGTCCTGGGTCATAGGATGATGGGGATGATTTTTATATGGCAGGGGGGTGAAAGAGAAGTGAGAGCTATGGAGAAAAAAAAGGATAAACTGAAGGCATTATGGAAGGTGGAAGTCCATGAGGAAAAGCTGAACTCTCAGCAGGGGAACACAAAGAAACACAACACAAATCCACAGTAAATCAGCCCACAGTGGTTCTGTGTAAAACAACTTGTTTAAAAGTCAGAGCATCAGTGGTGGCTGCCACCTGTGTGCATCTTTAGAAGGCCAGCTCTGGCTTATCTCAACACCCACAGACCACATCCTCACTTTTGGCACAGTGGTAAAAGCATCTGCAAAGAGGGTGTCACATCCAGTGAGAGTCTGCAACAATGCTGGTGTCTGACAGTGAACTGCTGAATGCTTTTTCATAAATAAATTCTTAATTCTGGATACCAAATTCTACACATTCTCTATTTCACTAATTTCTCATCAATATGTTCATTCTGTTTACTTATTCGTTTGCCTGTGTCTTTTTGACAAGACAGATAATATGTAAAAAACTGCTGCACTCCTTGAAATTCTATCCTCCAATGTATGAACAATTCTTACCAGCCCACCTTAACTCAAACCCTTTTGTACTGCATTTTCAGAATCTAATAAAAACAAAATACCCAACTCCCTCTTAGCCACACAAAGAAACAAGTTAAATTTACTTATTTCTCTGAAAACCTTGAAAAACTGGAATAAACATAACAAAATACATGAAAGCTACTATACAAGACTTGCAACCTTATGGCTTAGAAGGACAAGAATGACAAATCTAGAAACTCTTGCACCACATTTAGTACAAGCCTCAGCCTAGGATTCTCCTCACAGTTCCCTGTACAACAAAGTTTGAGAACCACAGTCTCCTCCTCACTCACAACTCATGGCTCAGGAGCAATAAAACTTCTTCATTCTCTCCCATCAAGTGTGTCTGACTACTTTTATCTATTTGATGTGCTAATTTATGTTCCTTGAAAAATCTGTGGCTGTCAGCAAATAAAATGAATGGTTTGACTTTTAGTAGTTGCTGTGCATGAGGTTGGCTGCAATGAAGAAGAGAAAAATCTGCTTCCCCTTTGATAATGAACAAGGCTGCTCAGCTGAAAGGAACTACCCACATCTCTCTGCCAGAGACACAGCAGAAAACCTGGGAAAATACAGGGACTGGGGATCTGCTGGTAAGAGGATGGAGAGATCACAGCTAAGCCAAAAAGGCAAGGAAAAAAAATTACCCAGGGACCCAAAAGGGATTGCACTGCTTCCTTTACATTTTCAGTACATCAGTTAAAGGCTCATGGACTTAGAGATCCCCAAGGCTGAATGAAAGTGCTTGATTTTCCAGGATCCAGTTGGCAGAAGGAGATTTGTTAGAATTCTCTTTTAATTTCTGCTCTTGTCAATCTCCCAGTTTGAATTACTTTATTTTCAAACAAAACTTTTTCTGGGTTCAAAGCCCTTTCTGCGTTTTTGGAGTATTTAAGGAAAACTCAAGAGAAGATTCACTTCAGAAGCCCAGGTATCTTCAGAGTCTCTAATACTGCTCCATGTTTCTCATAACCACTAAAACTTGAGCTAAATCTAGAACCAGTAAGAAGTATGTTCAAAGTTGTCTGCAGTGCTGTGTTACTGTGAAATACCAAATGCTCTGGACCACCATATTTTTTATTTGACAGTATTATTTACTTGGCATATTTTATTTTGTGGAATACCTTGTGGGTTTTGAAATGGAAATGAAAGTTAGATTTTTTAATATTTGCCTCTCAACAACCTCTTGAATATTTGGGAATTCAAAAAAGATTAGGGTTTGATCATTTGGTCTTTTTTTTCTCCTGTCACATTGAATAGAAGGCTGTAAAACAAAGTTTCCAAGAATGCCCTTAAGAAATTTGATAGGACTTTCTGACAGAGACTTTATAAATCCCTCAAAATGACAGTTTCACCTTATGCTTTTTTTTAACCCACACTCTTATGCTGCACCTACTTCCATGCCTTTCACTTTTTTACAAATAATGTGTACCTGCATGAAAAAAGGCACAGTAGCAATATACTGACAGCATGTTAGTGCTTAAAAAAAGTGACAGAACAATTTTACAGACATTTCTGTGAACACCTGAACTCTCTCTGCTACAGACATCTGGTTAAAAAAGCCTAAAAGTACCTTCCAGTAGAGTTTTAAATTCAGAGAAGAGATACTACATAAAATAAAATTAACTAACCTTTACAGCACACCTGTTTCTAAAAAGATTCATATTCAAGCTGAATTTCTAACCTTTGGGGAAAGTGTAAAGGCATTCAATATTTATAATTAAAGCTCATAGCCTCTTGAAATTTGATTTAATCTCCTTTCAACATTGCAAATGCCCCCATTTTAGCCTCAGCACAGATGATAAAGGAAGGACTTAAGTGAGTTATTACAGTCATACAAGCTAAGAGCTCAGACTTCTCATTGTCTGTACCAGTTACAGACAGAATCTATAAATATGAAAATTAGAATGATGCATAAATATTAGTAAGGCAGGAAAAATTAGGAAGTGGACTAACATGACTGGTTGTGTTCATTTGCTTTCTAGGACTCCAAAATATACTTTTTTAGAAAATGCTGCTCACTGCCCCAGAATTTTCAAGTAGCTCCAACTTTTGGCTAAGATGAATCTCATCCTGCACCTTAAGTTACTATAGAATCAAATCCAATTGCACAGGAAAGGTTGCAATTCGAGTGATATAAATACAAGACTCTTCTCTGCAGAAACTGTAACAAAATCCACATAAACATAGTTCTGTGAGAAGACTGTGGTGATTGTGGATCCTACTGTAAATGCACAGTAAATGATCTCAGTGTCCAAAGGAGAAGTGACACTCTGGGCTATGCACACAACCTTGTCTTGTATTTCCATAAGAATACCTAAGATAGCATGGCTGCAGCTATTCAGAGTTTCCTGGGGGCTGCCAACTCTGAAAAGTTGAAAACTATGGGCTGTCATATATTAAAAAGAAGAAAAACCACATCAGAATGCTGATGACTAGTACTGCAGTCAGTACTAGTATATAAAATGCTTTTGTAATTAGTGGAATATCTTCTTAAGGATGCTACCAAATTACTTCTAAGAAGATAGAGATGAATTGAGCAATTTCTGCCTACTGAGGCAGATTTATTATTTATCAGAAAGACGTATCTGCTGGGATTATTTCTTTACCCAGTTCATAGTCACAGTTATCACAAGTACCTTGTGCAGGTTCTGGTACCACATTTATGGAGATGGCCATTCAGAAATAGTTCTCTTACAGCTGAATTCTGTCTCTAGAGTCTTTGTAGTTCTCAAACAGTGGTTTTAACACTACCTGAAGTTGCTATGGACACTGCTTCAACAGGTTGGAAACAGGCAAAGCTTTGGTAAAATAGTGTTGTTACTAAAACATCCAGCTAGTCTACTCTGGAACAGGTGGTTTGACCAGAGAAAATGAACTTTAAAGGTAGGGGGGAGTTGCTTACTTCTCTCCAGAACAGAGCCAAAGAGAATTTAAAATACTACCTGAAGGACTGCCTACATATTCTCTGCAGTAGCAACGTGTCCCTCCACTACAAAATATCCCACAAGTTTGCTTTTCTGAGGTTTCTCAGCACACCAGGCAGGTACAACTGGCTTCCCCTGTTCTGCAGCGGGCAGCAAACACAATTAGGAGCTTCTTTTCATGTGAGATGTGATCTGCAACAGCATAAGACTGAGTGAAAGAGACTCAGATATTACTGCAAAACACAGACTACATCCTGGCTGCAAGCACATTCTGAGAGAGGGGAAAAAGAATTATGTATTTTTTAACACTGAAGATTGCAAATGCCCATGTAAGTCTTGGTCAGTCATAAATCCTCTTCTGAGTAATGAGAACTCAGAATCCAGGAAGCCTGACGTTGTTTAAACACTAAACTATAAACTCATGACCTTTTTGCCAGTCTCCTGAAATTGCTGTGCCAGGAAATAACTCTGCAGAAGAACTTATAATAACCATTATAATAATAGCATGTTTTTATTAAAGAGACATTGGCAAAATCTAAATCCCTTAGATTTGCAGAATGATGTAAAATGAAGTTCATTAGCCACTCATTTTAATGCTGTTCATTCTTATAAACTACCTTAATTTGAGTGGCTTTTCAACTATTCTTTATGCTGTGTAAATAGGTAAGTAACTGACTTGAGGATTTTACAGTGGTATTTAAATGACTAACCAAGGCTTTGCTGTCATTTGCAATTTCTCCATATATCACAGTTCAGTCCTTATGCCAGCCAATCTACAATAAACAGAAGCTGATTTCTCTCAACCTCATGTCTTGGCTGCCTTCTCATGTGCAGCTGCTGGAAATTAAATTAAAGAAACAATCCTGGCTCTTAAAGTACAGGCATTTCACGAGGCAGGATTTACATTTTACTTTGTAAAGAGGTCTGAGGCTAGTACAGCCAGAAAAGACAGATGAATAACCATTAGAAATTGTTAGATTTTAGAGAGATCAAACATAAGAATCACAGAATGAAGTCACAGGATACAATCTCATGGAAAAATAAGCATGGGCATTATTATAAAGTGCAGACCTTTCCACTACTTGTACTGATGTAACTTCTAAGATATAGAGAAAGCCAAGCTTTCTTTCTCTTTAAAGAACCAGCTGCTCTTTATCACTCGAAAGAACATCTGCAAAAATCACTGGAGTCGAGATGCCTCTAATCTCACACAGTAATTTGCTCTTTGCTGTTCACTGTATATATATGACTACAATAGTTTCAAATAAGGTGGGAGACGCATGTTTCACATATGCACAGCAGTGTAATTAAAATGTAAGGCAAGTAAAGACTCCATCCTGCTCAAATTTGAGCTGTATAGTGTTTCATGACTTCTTCCTTCTTGCACTGAAACCAGTGAAGCTTAGACTCTATAAAGTTACAAATAAGCTTCTACATGCACACAATTCTGTGAATGTTACTGGGAAGCAAATAAGGCAGTGATAATATTTGTATATACATACACTATACATATGTAAAGCAATCAGGAAGAGTCTAGTAAGAAAACCAAAAAGATGGAGGTTTATGGAGATGACAATAAAAATTCAGAAACAAGACAGCTGGAGCAATGGAAGGGTATTGGGATTTATAACTACATTAAAGAAGGTAAGAACATCTAAGGAATGCAAGAAAGGAGACAAAGGCATGTAAAATTCAGAAAAGAAGCTAGGAAGGACGAAAATAGGAGCAGGAGAGAAAAACAGGGAGAAAAAGACTAAACAAAGCAAAAAAGAAAAATAAAGGAAAAAAAGAAAAGAAAACAAGAGATAAAGTGTTCCCAAACAGCAGAAGGAATGTAGAGGAGAGTACTACGTATGGAAAACAAAAAAGGATGGGGGAAAGAGGAAGTGGTGAGGGAGAGGACAAAGAGGGCAGCAAGAAACTGATGCTTAATTTTGAAGAGAGACTTCCTTTTATCTGCACACACAGGGGCACTGAGGATAAGCATGGCTCCAGCTTTCTCCTATCTCCATACCTGGCATCTTCACACAGTTTGCCAATTTTTTTCCAGCTACCCCTCACTGTAAAAGCAGCCACAGATATGAGAGAAGGCAGTCTAGCCTGGTGGTAAAGAAATATCCAGAAGTGTTGTTTTTCAGACCAGACCTGTACCTTACATGTAAGTGCACTCACATGCAACTAAACCAGTAAATATTTTAACAAATGAATGCCCTTCACTATACCTTACTTAGACCCTTCCTTCCTCGTTGCAAAAATATCTGAAAATCCCCTTCTGACCAGCATGACTGCAGCACACTCTATTATGGTCAGTCAGTTTGCAGAAGAAAAGTCTCTATGCACAAACAAAAAACCAAAAATCATGGCACAGGCTCTGTGTGAGTTTTGCTTTTTTCCCCTGGAACTGCAGAAAAGTAATACTCTTACAAAACTTTTATATAAAAATCTGCTGAACTTTCACTCCCTTGTTACTGGTCAGGCATTCTGAGAAGGGGAAGTAGGAGGACAAGGAACAACTTTCCCCCACAACCTGTAAAATCAAAAGAATGAACCAAACAGCAACAACCACAAAATCCACGACCAAGCAGAAATGGAGACACAGATATATGTCCTGCTGACATGTCCTGACCTAGGACAGAAGCAAAGCTGTTAGCCTACAAGTCTTAAAATGCTGTAGGAAATCTGCACTGTTTATAGGTTGTTTTTGGAGATGCTGAATTAGTTGTTTTTGAAAAGGTCATGGTTTGTATCAAAGGGTCTAGAATTTCACACCTTCTCCTCAGTATAGCACAGTCTGCAGGTTTTAGCAGTGCTTGTGCTCCCAGTCTCTCACAAAGTGCAGCTACCTTGCAGCAGAACCTCCTCCCTACATGCCAACAACATTCCTTCCTTGAGGAGACACACATTGGATAGTTATTGAAATCAGGTGTATGCATATCCACAGTGCATATGCATAGATCATGTATCACATCAACACAGAAGGATCAAGAAAATTCATGCAAGCGTAGAGCAAGAGTATAATACTTGACTAATCTTACAGTATATGTTTGGCGGTAGGAGGAAAAAAACATTAGTCCATGAAAACAATTTCAGAATGAAAATGCAAAACCAAAATATTGTATGCTTTATGAATTGAATGAAAATTAAATTTTAGTTCAGTTGTGGTGCAAATATTAAATATTGGGAAAAACGCCCCAAAACTCAGGTAATTTTAATACTGCCTCTAAATTTGAATCTTCAGAATTCCCTGGAAATCATCCTTCTGCTTAATGACACTGTCAGTTATATTATACTGTGGACAGATTTAGTCAATACTATACCATTTTTTTTTTTGAACAGGCAGTATTAAAACCGAAAATAGCAAAGAGAAGCAAAAGAAAGCGGATTTTTAAACATGCAAAGACACACACCATAGCCGAATGATATGCCTTAAAGGAAAACAAAGGGATACCTACTTTCTGCTGCTAGAAGTCCTAGAAGGAAGGCAGCATTTGGACAAACAACAAACAGTATGAAGATTTCAGAACAAGCGATTTATAAAGCTGCAACCTAGCACACTAATTTAGCCACAAAATAGTCTCAAAAAAGTGAAAAGGATCCCCCCAGTTTTTAAATATGGTTCCTATGTGTGAAGCAAATGGCACTGGCAGACTGGGATGGGAGGAAAACAAACACTTGGCACTGGGAAGGCAGCACATGGATGCAGTGTTAGAGGTCTATTAACATCAGACTTTTCCCAACATCCGTTAAACTATTTTTAAAAACTCACGGACAAAAAATGAGTCCTAGTAAAAATTAATTGCTAGAAGTGAACTGATAGACTAATTCAATGTACTGCAAATGATGCATAATATATTAATATACTTAGTAAGCAAAATTTAGCAATGTTATATTGAAATCAGAAGTTTCAGTGAAAAACGTTATTAGAACATTTAGAAATACAACCACTTTATTACTGCTTTTAATTAACAATGTCTTTATGCCCTTTTTTTTCAGATTTAAACATACCAGAGCAAAGAATCAATAGCTGAAAAACCGTAAAGTTAATAATGGAATATTGGAAACACACAAACATTCACACTCTCAAAACTGATAGTTGTGCTTGTATAATAGTGAAGAAATTAATAACAATAAATTATAAGGTGAATGTAATTTTTTCCCCAAGCACTCATACTTTAAAATGTTACACAAAACCCTTTGCAAATATTTACAAAATCAGCAGTAATTTTTGCATAACAGAAGCGGGTTTTTTTCTCTTACTCATATTGTTGAAACTGATGGGTTTTAAGATACGGGTTTGTATTGCCCATATTTAATGAACTCTAAATCCCATAAAACTACTAACCATTCTAACTTGTGAGTTCAGCTACTTCCATATATGTTGGAAACAGTGATCTTACAACTTGGCCACACATATGCTGTTTGACCTTACCCTGAAAAACTAAGAGATTTAGCTTTATTCAAACTATTATCATCAAATCTGGAAATCGAGATCTCACGCCGTTGAAAACTTCTCATTTGACAAGACAACATAGAGTCTCACAAAATAGAACAGAATGAAAATTTCAATTTGCACACATCAGTCCTGAGACAAAATGCCAAAAAGCATTTGTAAAAATGCTGTGTGTGGCCTTGCAGCTGAAGAAAATGAGGCAAAGGCACAGAAGGAGCCTCAGTGTGGCTGCTTCCCGTGCAGTGCAAAACTCTGCTTCTACATCCATCTGCTCCCAGAGTGACCACAGAGCTCAGCACTCACACACAAGTGCAGGAAGTACTGCAGCAGTGCCACTGCTGAGGCACAGCAGCACATCTGGCCACTCAGGCTGCTCTCTTGCTCTGTGGTTACACAGAAGCACAGCTTGAGAGGATCCCTTACAGGAATCCAGAACTGTCTGCGGCAAGAAGCTGCTCTGAAACCTGTTAGTCAGAGTTCAGAAATGTGTGCTACAGACCAAGTCATTCCAGCAGACATTAGGGAGTAACATCCTTTAACCAAAAGGTAAGGTTTGCTTTAATATGAAAGTCAGTTAAGCAGTTTTCCAAAGACTATGGATTATTCACTGGCTTAACTCCAGCACTGACTCAGCTCTGAAAATATGGCTACAAAAAGCGCTTGGAAATACAAAGTTACAAAAAACCTCTTCAATTTACCAGTTTTCCTAACTGTTGCCCTAAAAAGGTAACCATTTTGAATCTACTTAAAACTCCAAACAAAACACTTGTCTTCAATCAGCTTCCCAAGTCAAAGCCTGAGAAGCAAAAGGAGGTAAAACTTAAAAGCTTTACACTGGTGATGTTCATTCCCCAGCTGAGACACTGTTATGAAAACACTTGAAAACTGTATGTCTGTACTCTCTGCTGGGGGACAAGTGGGCAGCATATGACAGAAGGAGAGAAAATCCTGTCTTGTGTTAATGTGCAGTCAGGAGACAGAAGGACCAAGGCACAGGGCAGGCAAGGAGAGGGAGTCAGATGGGGAAGGGCAGCAGAGAGCAAACACTGTGAATTTCCCTGCCACCTCATGTATTTAATGGTCCACTTCGAATACTTCCTACTGGGCCAATTTTTGTCCTGTGACAGATTTAGCCTTTAGGGCTGCTGGTTGCTAACTTCTGATTTATGTTTGTTTCAGCATATTAAAAACATCCAAAACATTTGTTGCCTTGGGGAATACACATTTTATAATGTCTTGAAGACAGGCAACCTGAAAATAAAAATGTTTTACATTCTACAAAAAACCATTTGGAGGAAGCTTGTCAGCTGAGCCACTTGGTTGCTTTCCTAAAGAAGCTACTAAACACAGACTGCCAGCAAAAAACCAGTATTTTAGTTTAAAAATGTTTACCTAATTTAAAAAAAAATTTGAAAGCCCTTATCACACTCTAGATTCAGCAAGACTGTTTTCTGCCATGTTACCCTGCCAGCAACAGGGTGATAGCAGGATTAAGTTAAGTTCTTCAGAGTATGGTTGCTGCCAAAAGAGGAAACAGACAACCCCCAAGAAGTGTTTGGAACCAAGAATTATTATCACTGTACAAATGAAAGGAAGATGTGTGCAGAAAAATACCTGGTTGACTTCAAATGAAATTTATCTCTGCTCATTCCCATCTAATTTAGCTATGCAATTTGCTGACCATCACTGGAAAGCTCTCTAACAAGAATATCCTTTGTGATTCTGCATCTACAAAAACCACCTGACTTGCTGCCTGTAGTGTCTTCCTATCCCAGGATAATTCTCTGGTAGTACAGGAAGATGCTCAAAAGTTCCAACAACCCCAGGTTTCCAAACTGAACTTTGAGGAGGAACATCTCTAAGTTCTTTGGGAAAAAGAGAGAAATGAAATTTTCTGTTTCTCTGTTTGGAAAGACCTGGAGGACAGGATATGTAATTTGCATAACCTAATAAGCATCTATATTTCTGAATATTTATCTCTGTCGGAGCTCTGTATTTGCCTGTTTCTGACAAATCATTTAATTACAATGATAAGCTTAATGAAATTTTATGGGAGGAATAACTGGCAACCACATCTAAAATATTAAATGCTCTTCATTAAGAGTTTATGATCTGGAATAACGTTATGAGATATTAGGAAGGAAACTTAAATAACCTTAAGATAATCAAGTTTCTACTGCAATTCAAGAGTTTCATGTTTTATTTCTACAAACTAGTTTGGTTTAGAATCATCACAAGACCCATCCTACAAGCTAGAAATATTTGAAAATATTATTAATGTACTTCTGAAGGGCAAACAAAATAGATTTCCCTATCTAGGAATTTCAGAAGCTGAAGGAGCTGTAGTATCTTTCCTTGCAAGGCTCAGTGTTCAATATTAAATATTTTATCAGCTAAAGTAGTGGGTCAGAGAAACACGATGAAAACTCCCCCCTTAGCATGGTTTCCTGATCCTTGTGATCCCCCATCACTCTGATCAACAACGTTAGTTTAAAGAGTAACTTTGCTTTCCTGTTGTTTCAGAGATGAACACAAGTTAACAATGGATCCAGCACAGATACTCTGAACAATTTACATGTGTACTGGGCTCAAGCGTTCTGTGAGCAGAAAAAAATAGAACTTGGAACTTTCCTGAATACTAATATCTGCAATTACATCACTCTGAGGAAGACACATGTCCTGTTGATGTGAGACTGAAACTGGAAAGAGGAACTGCTGTTTTCAGATTAGGAAAGTTGCCACTGCCAATCATGTTGGTGGCCATTCACCACTGAAATGGAGGAAGTAGATAGAAACAAAAATTAAGGCACTGCAAGTAGTTCTAGGTGAAGTAAAAGTGACTTATTTTTTCTGAAAACATAGGTGGATCCTTATCTGCAAGTAAAAATATTCAAAAGCTGTCTGTCTGAACTTAAGCCATGAGGCTGTGATCCTCTGCAATGAATGATCTGAGATTCTCATTCATTTCTATGGGAATTATGAACAGAGTTCACGTCTAAAGGAAAAAGCAATTTTTAAATTTAAGTACTTGAACTTAAATTCCAAGAAGTGAAATTGGAGAATTTCAAACAAAAAAAGTTGCTCCCATTCTTATATTAATGACATGGAAATAATTTGTAATAATTACTTGCTCATATGAAATAGAAGGAAAGGAATAATTAATATATGCAGTCAATATGTAATTTTCTCACCTATAAAAATATTGGGAGAGAGAATTATCACACAGCAGATCAACACACACAATTAAGTTTCTGAAATGTCTTCTAGAAAGGGCAATGTATAGCTAAGATATTCTGCCAGTACCCTTAAGCTGTTTAGAAAAATAAAAGACAAAGTCCTTTTGGTCTTGGGTTTTTCTTAAAGGTTCATTTAAATTAACCCTAAAGCCTAATTTTAGATAGAACAACGAAAAACTTTGCACTGCAAATATTCTGAGCAATGGTATGTCAAAATTAAGATACATAACCAAGACAGGGCTGTGTTAATTTAGGGACTGACAGTTTATTTAAATTTTTGAATATGGACTGTGGACAAAAGGATTGCTTGAGAGAGGTCACTGTCCTGTCCAAGGCCTAGATCATAGCACAGGTATTATCCTCCCCTTTGAACTATGCTGGGAGGTCCTTGAAGCATGTCTTGTCTCTCTCTGAAGATCTGGGGGTCAGAAATACTGTCCAGTGTGCTTTAAACAGGACACATCTTAATCATACTGTTCTCTAAAACAAGGTTGAGAAATTTTGGTATATAATGGTTTCTTTTTATAAATAACTATTAGTAAGGCATGAGAACTTTGCTCCAGCCCAAGAATTCAAGAGAAGACTTTAGTAAGATCTTATACTCTATTAATATAAAGAGAAATATGACATTATATTATAACAGTATTTGTAATGAAATGCACAGACATGAAAAAAAAGTCAAGACAATTTCTGTAGAAACTTAAAACTGTACAAAGATTTTATCTTTGTTTTTGCCAGCTGTGAATGCCATTACGAATCAAAATAATTTATCCTTTCACATGTAAATGTTAACTTAATATCCAATTCTATGAAATCTCAAGAAATTAGTAATTATGTGGTACTCTGGTCAATATAGACTTAAGACATGCTGACTGCAGTAAATACACTTTCTCTTAAAATACCTGAGGAGGTGGGGTCTTCAGAGAAGTCTGGCAGCTCTTCAGGGGGGTCACCATAGAAGGAGTTGAATTTGTGGCTTGACACAGCTGCTAGTACTGCCCCCTGAATAAAAATACCCACACAGACTAAATTACACAAAGAAGGACAATGAAACATTTCCAGACACCTTGGATCACTCAATCTCCCCAGGTCTCTTGTGTGTTGACCCTCTCAGTGAAGAGCAAATAAATGTTCTAGTCTTCAGCTCTGCCTCCCTCTTATCAGTGACCACACCTAACAGAAGAGCTGGTCATACACTAATAAACATAAAAATATTCTTTGCCATGGGATTTCATGAGAACAGTTCTTTATGTTCTCATGAATGCATTTTGTTCTCATGTTCTTTATGTTCTCATGAATGCATTTTGAAATAGTAACTGTGAGGCATAAATTCCCATTATAGTACAATGCAAACAAAATAACAAATCTCTTTATCTTTTCATTCTTCCTAGACTGAGTGGATTAGCAGGTATAAAAATTGACTCTTTAAAGCAAAACACTATGTTTTTATTTCAGAAATTGTCATAATTTGACACTGACGGCACTAGAATATTTTGACACACATACAACATCAATACAAAAATAATACAGTTATATACATAATCTCAGAGTCCCAGAATGTGTTACAGGGGAATTTACAAAGCCAGTTATCTTCTCTGGCATATATTTACTTCTTCAAGTAAAATACACTTTAACCACTCAGGTTTTAATGCCTCACGGTTGGGGAAGTATAGACAAATTTCATGAAACATACTGCAGAACAGCGCTTTGGATAAAATGGCATTAAAAAACCCCAGAAGATATAAAAGCTCAGGAAACTAAATATACTGGTCTCCCCAGGAAGAAATCTGGGAAATAACTGAAAGTGCACCTAGAACAGCAACCATATTCTAAAATGTACTTGCTAACATTTTAATGGAAGTATTACCTGGATATACAAACCACGTAAGAAAAAGAGCTGTTCATGAACTGTGGCAACTGTGCATCCTAAAATCAGCTACATTAAACTTCTACAAAGCAGCAACTCAGTGTGAATACTTGGCTCTCTGTTTTATTGAAAATTGTAAAACAGCCCATGAACTGTAATGCTCCATGTTTCTACATAGTTTTCTGAACCTTGCAGTGAATTCAGAAATGCTTCTGTTAAATGTTCCATGGTAGGAACTGAAGGAAAACCATGTCATTTTGGGCTAAAATGTTAACATCCTTTTCAATACAGCTAAGAAACAAACTTGTATGGTAAACATAAATGGGATAAACTGGAAAATATGTATTTGCTCTTCTGCAACAAAGACATTAAAATTATGTTCCTTTTATTATAAATGTAATAAACAATAACAACAGAAATCACTGCATGATTCTCTCCTTTCCAGTAATTCACATTGCACAGAAACTGAATTGACTAAAGATGAAGACCAGACATTTTGCACTGAAATTTAGTTTGAGAATTATGCATAAAGAAAGAAAGGACAAACAGCCTTTCTAAGACACCATTTCAATGAACATCTGTGAAGGCCTGTTTTAACTTTTTATTTTATTGCCAACTTCAAAGCATAGATTTCTCTCAGCACTTTTAAAATGAATAAAGTATCACACAAAATTCAAGCTGTGTAGTTCTATTGTTTTAGCACTACATTCAGTTTACCTTTAGTTTTCGTCTTGCATTGAATTTTCTCAATTGTTCTACTGTTTCTGGAAGATGAATCTTGTATGCATAGCGATCTCTCTCCTTGAAAAACCCCACAAAAAACAAACCAAAAGAACATTAAATACAAGCTCTTAATATCCTCTTGACACTAAGAAACCAGACAAGAAATGTACAAGCTCATAAATATCCTAAGGAGAATGAGGATTTGTTGCAACTTAAAGAAAGCTTCAAGAAATTAAGAGGGATTAAAATACTTTGAAAGAATTCTTAACTTGGCCCATGGATATTTTCTTCTTGTATTTATTTCCCACCTTGTAGTAAGACTCTACCTAATCTTTTGTTTTACTGTTGTGCTGTCACTCTGTGTCTAGCACTGAACTTCAAAGCTGGCAAGTAGAAAGCAGTTCTGCTTTTTGGAATTCACAAACCCCAGTGAAGCAACACATTGAAGCACTCTTTTACAGGGTGCTTGATACTTCAGGTAAACTTGGGAGATGGGGAACATGTCCAACAGGGCAGGAAGTGCCAACTTGATGCCAACCAGGGAATGGTAGAATGGGAAGAGTTCTCCATTGGAAGTGCAGATGAAAAATTTGCTAGTGAACAGTTGCAGTGACAGCAGGGACGAAACTTACAGCAGCTGACTACTTTTCTCCCCTGAAGGTACATACAATCATTAATTTAAGGTGTTTATCACATGCATCCCCTGAATCAGAGTGAAACCACAGCAGAAGTAATTCAGTCTCTCTACAGCACTAAGGATGTCTCTGTCTCATGCTGTATTTGCTCCTATCTATAAATGGTTTAGAAAGTTCTGAGTCAGCAGGGAAGGCATCTTATTGCAGAAAAACATGAGAGGACTGCCTGGTAAAATGCTGGTCTGAGGTTGGAAACAAGGTTTTCATAAACTAAACCACCTATTGTCCCATGTGACTTCCAAAAAATAACAGCAAGATCCGAACCAGACCACAGATGTCAGAAATGTGACACTGCACAGGCAGAGCTTGCACAATGACTTTACAGAATTGTCTTTTTAACAAACCTAATCAGCTGGGCTGCTCAAACAACAAAAGTGACAACAAAAGTGATTCTGCCAAAATGATCCCCAACCATTCTCTAGCTTTGGCATCTAAATGTGGCTATGCACTCAAAGTGAAAAAAAAAATTCCAATTACAAGCAGGTAAAAACAGATCACCCGTGTTTGTATGATAATCTGGGATTCCAAAACATGATGTTCATTTCCATACTCTTTGATATATTGATACATGAATCTGGTATATCCCAGATGAACAGACAGAACTTTGGCCTTTTTGAGTGGAATGAATTCAGCCTGCAGTTTCCCACTACTCAGAAGAGTTGTCTTAACCATTGTCGTATCTGAGAGGTGAATGGTCTTGACCTCCTTTGATAAGCTGGACCATTCTGGAGCTTGGAATACAGGAGTCAGAGGCAGAAAGAGAGCAGAGAACTGGAAGAATGACTCCATTCACTGGTGGTTACACCATTTACTTGGAGGGGAAAGAGCATATGATCCCATTCTTCCCAGGTTCTATTTTTTGTGGTTTTCTCTTTGTCTCATGGAGAGCATATAAACAGTTCAGCAACAGACACCAGATTAGCCCCCTTTCAAAATAAGTGCCCTGTTTAAATTAATGATATTATGACTCCTGGACAATCCACAATAGAAAAGAAGTAGAGGATAATAAAGAAAAGTAGTTAATTCATCATCTTCTGCCAAATAAAATACAATGCTCTGAACCTGTACTTTCTACCTTTTAAATCTGCAGCACAACCCATCATTCTCCAACCTCAAGGTTTAGCACTGACTACTGATGGACTCCTGAGAAGCTACAGGTGTATTTTCTCCTGCTCCTGTTGAAAGTCTTCAGTGTTCAGCAACTACTCTTCCACTGGCCTAAAGTGCACTGTAAATTCTGCCATCACTGAAAAATAGTTTGATTACCAGAATTCATATAATTTTATGCAGTCACAGTGGCCTTGGAGCAACACTTCACTACTTCCCTCTGATGGGATATTTTTAGGAATCTAATGTAAGGAGGCAGCACAGTTCAGTAGCATAAGCTACATGAGTAATAGGAAAGAGGTTTAGACATGACTGAGTGAAAAAGAGATCAGAAATTATTCCTCTGGAATTTGAGAGCCACAGAAAGACACATTAACACCTTCTTTAAGCTTTATTCTATGCAGCCCTACTCCCTTTACTGTTGAAGATGTCCAACTGAGTCTGCTCTTAAGCAAAGAGTTTAAGCCTGGCAATTATCAAAATCTCAGGCTCTAGTCCTACAAAGCATTTAAAGCACATTATCACACATTTTGTACAGTTCACCTGTACTTCGAAAAGCTCAGAAAAACGAAGAAATAAATGTTTGTTTCCCTTGAAGAGGAAACTGGCATGTAAATTGCTGTTTTTACTACCTTTAACCAGGGGTGATTCAGTGCTTCATACACTGTTATCCTTTCTGCTGGATCCAGCATAAGCATGCGGCGTACCAGATCTTTGGCACTTTCAGAAATATGGCTCCATTGCCTAGGATTCATCTGATTACAAGCAAGGAAAAAAACTTGATTAGTAGTAAGAATACAGAAAAGAACCTACTTTTTATGCAAAGTAATTGCAGAGATTTAACAGTGGCTGGTGCTTACAAACAGTTCCATGCAGTAAGTGTAAAAGAAAATTTCTAAGTTTTTTAATAACTTATTAAATTGTACACTAGTTGCTACTGAAGTGGCATAAAAATTGAAAGCATAAACCCTGACATATCCTTACTATTATGTTATAACCATAGTATAATTTCTATCCATTCTACATTCTGCTCAGATAAAAGTAACTATTCACTAGAAAAAGCAAAAAACAGTTAAGCTCAGTTTGACTGTTAATTATGCATATGATAAATGTAGACATTAAATCTACTCCTGAAATCAATATATGGCATGACAACCTATTTGTATCAACCCACAATTTCATGCCAGTGATTCTGAGTAAGAAGGGAGTAAGACAATGCCTTTTGTGAACTACTGTGGTTCTGTCCTCAAAGTGTTGTGGACAATGGTGCTTCCCAATAAATTCCTTTCAACTTCACAACAGGCAAAGTTTTTCCACTAGGAAAGCTTAAAAGGACAAAACAATACAAGCAATTGCAACACTTTCAGAGCACAACTTAAGGAGATACAACGTGAAGGATGATTCAGAATATATCTTCATTTTGTCCACATGCAGGTTTGTACCCAACTAGTCAAAATGATGGACACCTGATAAAATCATACCAAAGTAAGAATATTCTTTAGGTGATATAAAGGATTATATTCTTAATGCATTTCTAGTATTTCTTTAATTTATGAAGAAGCTAAGTTTTATTTAGCTGATAGACAGCTAACTTACAAAGTACTAAATGCAAATTCAAAATTATAACCAGACTCTTTTCAGCGTTATAATCCGGTCATTTAAAGAGGTCCACTTTATTTAAAATCACTCTTTACAAAGAATGATCAGTTGGAAATGGGGGCACTCAGCAATGTTATGTGGCTATGAAATGCATATTTATGGCTGTGATTCATAATTTCTTTTTCAGCTCTAATGAAATGAAGGTAATTGCAAATTTGACAGTATTTTCACTGAATAGACATATTATTGTGGAAACAGGAACAGAAAAGGAACTAAGAGAACACAATGTGCTGGCCAAAACTCTTTTTTTTTTCCAAAAAAAGAGAAGTTAATTTCTATCCTTCCAAAAGGTTTTAGCTGCTTAAGAGATTCCATAAAGAAATCTTCCATAAAGTGGTATGTCTGTCAGTCTACGCAATCCCAAAACTAGTGCCATGAAGAAATGCTGCTGTTTCTAGGAATATAAAATTTAAAGAATGAAATATGTGCTCCTGACCAAGTACAATATCACTGCTGTCACATTTTAGCAGGCTGTTAAGTTGATATAATAAAACAGACTATCTTTAGGACAGACTAGCTTTAGGAGTTTCTGTTTGTAATTTGCTAATGCACAGCTCATGTATGACCTTGGTTGCAATTAGAGCAAGGCTGATCTTAGACAAATCCACAGAAACAGTGAAGTTGAAGCTTTAAATCTGTCTCCACCATGGTCTGGCAGGCTGATGCAGTGAGACAGCTTCTCTGATGTGCACACCAACCTGCTCTCAGGTGCTCCTTTTGAATCATCAGCTGCACTTTACTATACACTGTACTAAAAAGAAAAATGCCTACCTGCATTTGTACAGTAACATGCATAATATGATGATCCATATTTATGATAGTTCTTTTAGTAGATTAAAAAATTTAAATGGTCTATAAATCTGAGGTTACAGTATGTTCTACTTCACAGCTAAACTCATGTATTCCTGCTGGGCTCAAGGTACAATTAGGGGCTGTGGTTGTAACAGCCATTTATTTTTTGATCTGAGTAAGTATTTCCATATTCTAATTCCTAGCAGTGATACAAAACACATCAGGTAAAACATAAATGGGGGAGGGAAAATCATCTCTCTTCCCATGTGACAGATTTCCATAAGCTTTGAATTTAAATCAGGCTGAATACAAAAATCAACTTCCAGAAATTTTACCAACAGAGCTCATCTCACTGGAAAAGGATTCAGATATATTGTCATTTACCTTGTATTTGCCTTTAATAATGCCTTCAAATAATCTTTCCTTGGTTCCATAAAAAGGCAAACAACCACTTAGCAGGATAAAAAGGATCACACCACAACCCCAAACATCTACAGGTTTCCCATATGGTTCTCTTTTTACCACTTCTGGGGCCATAAAATGAGGTGTTCCTACACGTCCTAAATGGAAATAAAAAGAAAATTGAGTCAAAGAGATGTGTGTCAAACATGGAAATGAAGATTATCACTGCATTAAACTAAAACAGTTTTAACAGACTTTGCTCATGGTTTAAACTTTTAACACAACTCTTTTTTTCTTAAGTTTAATATTTTTAGATATATGCAGTGAGATAAATCAGCATTTTCCCTTTTGCTTACTTTATACTTCTATAAATTGAGAAATATTCTACCCTAGCTGGCAGACTGTGAAACAAGAGTTATAAGAACACTGGGATTCTTCAGTGAAACTTGCCATACTAAAGTAAAACCATCAATTTGGACAATCTTTGAAACAGGAATTATTCAGAGAGCAAGTGCAGCTCTACAGACTGCAGAGTTCTAGACCACACTGATAACTTGAAAAAGCTGTATCTAATTGGCAAGAGCAGAGTTTGGTCTGACACTCTGCCCAAACCTGGGCCAGTCTGCTGAAACTGCCAACAAAAATGCAAAATGACAGCAAATGTGTTACTAATTTATTTGGAGAGGGCAACATCTTACTGCAGATAAAAAGATAATGCTAATTTGTTTCACAGAATGCTTCCACTGAGTGTCATACACTAATGGTGTTTTGGGATTGGTAACGAATGTCTTCCTATGAAAATAAACTGTATTTAACACCAACTGATCATTTGAGCAGATAAACTAACTAGAATAACTTCATTCAATTTCTGTGTAACACATGAAGCCATATAAAAGCAATGAATATTTTACCTCTCCTTACAAATGTTTCCCATTGTAAAAAATTTTGTTTCCATCGCAAAAATTAAGTTTTGAACACTCAGGTAATCACTGACACAAACACTGTAGTCTTTGGACTATCCTTGTTCCACCAAATACCAACAAAAGAAAAAAACCACGAGTCACCAATTATACCCCTTCATAAATTATTGCTGCTCACTACAGTGGATTTTAGAGGCTCCACTCCAGGCTTGCAGCACCTCTCTGCTGGTTAGGTGAGCCTAAAATGCAGCCCAGAGAACACAAGGTGTTTGCAAGGCACATATTTAATTCAGTCTTGTCTTTGTAAAGAGACTCTTGCTTGATTAACCTCTCCTGCTCACCCTCTGCATGGCAATCAGCTAAGTCACAGCACTGGGAACAAACACCTGGGAGACTATTTGGAAGTAGCTTCCTCAGGAAAGACCATCCTTTGTTCATCCCACCTACTGCAGGAATATGATCTGACCATGTTCTGCTAACCAATCCCCACTCACCCCTTCCTGTACATTAAAGGATTAAAAAATTGACAGAAAGATAGCACCTTTTTTACCACAAAACCACCACTGTCAAACTTCTTCACCTGGCTTTGTGTTAAACCTTTTCACTCCCAGTTTATGAGGGAATCCCTCTGCCAAACAAATGTTGGGGATCTGTCTATCACAAAGGGATGTTACCTCATCACTAAGCCAGGCTGGCATCTTAAAAAGTAGTCAGGCTGTAGTCCAGGCTGACCTGACAGCAAAGGAGCAGTTCCTTCCTGAGCTAAAAAAGAATAAACCAGCAAGTCCAGCTCAACCCTCATATCACTGGGGGAGGAGGATGGATATTAAGTCTGGACAGAGATGCACATGGGGAAAGGTGACTCATTCTCCTTGTTGGCTTTACACAGTTTATAGGTACATGATGCAATTTCAGCCTAACTGATAAACCTCAAAGCCAAATCTTCAAGATCACAAATAGGAGGTAAAGAGTTATCTCCTTAGATGACTCTCTCTCTTTTAGATGCCTGGTGGCAGGGAAGGAAAATGTAAATTATATATACATCCAGTATGCATAAATTGCTGGGAGCTCTTTTTTTTTGCATTTTTTTAATGTGCCTAAAAATGTGAATCTATAAGGGTTTCATCACTTTTTTCCCCTTTGAACGCTATCACTGTGACCTCAACAGCATCAACATTTCCAGCTCTGTATCAGGCTGTGCCTGTGCATAAGCAGCAACACCTGCCTCTTCAAAAAGCATTCTTCTATCCCTTAGACTGCTCAGATGATGTTCGTGGTGTGCCTACCTCAGGCTGGAAACCTTTAACTCACTAGATCATCAGAGACAACAGAGCAGCCTGGCTTAGCCAAGTCTCCTTTATCTCAGTGAGAACTTCCTGAGACTTGGGTGCAAAGGAACGCATTTGCAATTTTGGAGCAGGTGTAGCCTTTCTTACATGTTGAGAAAACCTTCTGTGGTACTAAAGCTCATTTAAATCTTTTAAACCAATACAAATGAAAAATCATAAATTCTCTGAAAATTCTGCCTTCCCACCATGCTTTATAATTCCTGTTATAAAACCTGGCAAGTCTGGAGAAAAGTGATTACTCTGAAAAAAACTAGGGGAAATCAGCAGAAGAAAATACATTACATGGGGAAACCAAGCTACTTAAAAGAGGCATTGAACTTCAGGGAGATGAATAGTTGTCTGGATAAAGTAGCTAATGAAACCATGAGCCTTATGTATCAAATGACATTTGATTTAATGTGTATTTTCAGTAATTATGTGCCACTCCTCTCAGCTCAGGAATTTCTCTGTGGTTTAAGTAAGAAATTACAAAGGTGAACGTGGTACAAAAATGACTATGTGCTGTGAGAACAGTGTTTAAAAGTTTGGGTTTTGGCTTTGAGGTTTTGTTTTGTCAAAGCACTTAAGTCTACTAGGTGTTTCAATACAGTGAAGGGCAACCTACAGAACATCTTGTGTCCTTGCAAACAATTATATTTTCCCCTGGTGTAAAATAGAATATTTAGCAGCAACACATGCTATAAAAGCAATCCAACAGCATGATGGAGTGTAGGAATTTAGGTGTCAAGGTGCTGGCATGGGGGGCTGCAGGGGTGGTCTCTGTGAGGGGGCTGGGGCTGCCCTGTGTGGACACAGACAGCTCCAATGGACCCAGCCCAGCCGTCAGGACAGTGGTGCCTCAGGGAAAGTGTTTGTAAGAAAGGGAAAAACACTGCCTAGCAAGTGAGGAGTTTGGGAACTGTTGTTTCCCAACCCCCAGAACCACTCAGGGTTGGGGGATAGAGAAGTCAGGAGTGAGTGAGTGAAGTTAAGCCTGGGAAGGTGAGGAGAGGAAGTGGTATTTTATTTTTTGTCTTTGTTTTCCACTACCCAAATCTATTTGATACTTCAAGGTTCCTATTTTGCTTCATCTGGTGACCTCACATCAGAATGTGAGGTTGTACGTTCACTTAGTGCTCAAGTGCTCTCACAAACAGAAAAGTTATGCACGAAACTCAGTCCCTCTCCAATCATCACACATCTTCTTTCTGCTCCCTTGGAAGTTAGAAGGTGTTTCTTCTCTCACAGGCAAAAGAACTCAACCTTTGTTGGCTTGGTTCAAACCCAGGACACCATTAAAATCCACTCTGATGAACCATTTGAAGTGGAGCAGAATAATAGAAATAATTCAGTAACAGGAAACACACTACATGGCTGATTAAGTTCCCACCAGGCTGCTGCCATAAACCAGATGAAAAGTGGATGTTACTTAAAAGCAAACTGAAAAATCAGTGCTACTGCTCACTTTTAAATTTCAATTGAGAACTCCATAAATACAAAACAAATGAGAAAGAAGACTAGACTAAGGTAAGTTAACTATCTGTTCTTTCTTGCCTTTCTAGACTTACATTATATTATGGCATTCTTAAACGGCAGTTAAGAAATCCTGCCATTTACCACTGCTACATTACCATGAGTGGAAACAGTTACAGATGGATTTGGTTTTGTAATCTTGCTAGTGCTGATTACAAGATCCTGATACTTTAGACGAGAGGGATGTGCTGGATACTTGTAGTGGTGGGAATCACTATTTCATGTCCATGAAAAAGCAAACCCAGAAGAAGCAGAAACTTAATTGGTTGCGACTGAACTGTCTAGCCAAACAGCATTAAAAATGCATATATGTATGTACATATGTATTGGAATCTTACAAAGGCTGAAGTAATCTCTGGGCCAGCTGTCATCCTTGTGACCACTCCACTGGCTTCATCAAAGGAGCAAATGATGATTTTGAAGTTATTCTAAAAACTAAGCTGAACAAGGACTACTGAGCTCCGCCTTTGAACTGCACTTAGCTCAGCAAAATGAAGGAAGTGCACACATGAACTTACACAGATGGGGAGTTTTCCTTACAAGAACTGTAAGGAATATCAGCAACAGCACAAATACGACCTATAGACAGCAAAGTTGTCTAAAATCATGGATATTCACTGCTCTTTAGACCAAATCCCACTTTTGCTGATCTGGTAGAAAATTTGCCTTCGAACCATGTCCAGTATCAAATTTTAAAATTCTTCTCAATAGTTCAGTTTTAAAATACTTTAGAAGCTTTTCAATTTTCTTTGGTGTTTGGGAGGAACTGCGTCTTTTTGGAGGCAGTGTGAGAAAGAAAGGCAAGCAAAGGCCCTTTTCTCTGTAACAGGTAACTTCTGTCTTCCACAGGATTTTTATTCTTCAGGATATAAGCACAGTCATGGATATATTCGAATGACTGTCCACAAAAAAATAACACTTTAATTAAATATACATTGCATGCATGCACACAACACAGAGGATTTTTAGTTGTATATATATCTGAGAGGAAGTCATATGGAAGACTGGAATCCATTTTCTGTCTATGTCCTTTATAGGTTCTTTGTTCTAGAGTGGCATTAACTGAAAATCATCACTATATGCAGACTCAACAGTGGCATGGAAACAATGTGATAGCTGTCTCTATCCATTTCACTGTAAATAAATGCCTACATCCAAGTGTTTGCTGAGTTAGGAAGCACTCAATGCCTGGATAGGTACATCCAGGTTACATTCATAAGGATACCTTATTTCTAGAGGTAAACTTTCTTATCAGTCAGTTTTGAGGCATGTTGGCTGCCCTGTAAATTTATGAAGTTGCTAATTTTGCTGATTTTTCCTGTAGATAAACAGAGAGCTTCAGTCTTCAGGTGCTGTCAATCTGATATGATTTAGAAGCACTAAAGATAAATTTTGACTTACCTTTGATAATTTAGTTTCTATGACTCTTTCCATATTATTCCAGACAATAGGGCTATGCTTTCCACAAGAAGAAGAGTATATACAGAGACCCAATCAGATTTTGTCATCCCTAAGGCAGGGGATTGATGACCAAGATATCAGAAGGAGAGTCTTTCAACAGCAGTAGTATCTGAACGATGTATAAGGAAACAACTGGAACAAATAATTTTTAGGAAAAAAAATGTGAGGTACTAATAAACATCACCATCTGACCTCTCACAATAGTGTAATAAGAAATATGCTCACAAATTAAGGTGTTTCTAAAAGAGTGGGATGTCCAGAATAATGTGGAAGGAATCAAAGAATCACACACAACAGATCAGATAGGCCAGTACGTTACTACTCTTAATTCCTTTCCACATTACTCCAGACAATAGAGATGTTTAAAGCAGGTGTACAGAGAAGGTGAATAGATTAAAAAAAAATAGAAAAAAAAGGGGGGAAAAAAGGGCAATTCAGCTTCAGCACAGAAGACTGTCTGAAGAAAATGTGTTTAAAAGATGCATCAGCAGACAACTGGACAGCTGGATATGAATGTCCAGAAAACAAACAAAGCAAAGCTCACATGCTAACGAGACAAATTATGCTTAATTCAATGGCCTTTTCTGCCATAAAACTATGAGGGAGGAAGTGAACCAAAATTTCTCAACACATTAGCCTCCTGTAAGCACTCTCCTATCAGCCCAGATGTGAAGTGGGATTTCTGTAAGACAGTAAATCACAGCTGTATCTTTTCAATAAAACAAAGTCTCTTAAGGCAAAGCTGTGAAGGGACTCACATTCTTTTATTTTTTAGGAAAAAATGAAGTGAAAACACTACCCTTTAAGAGAAAGAAGAATACCAATGTAGGACCTCAGTTTACAAAATTTTACTTCTTGGAAAACAAATGCAAGCTTCCAAATACCATTTAGACACTGATGAGGAAAACAAAGAAAGTCTACGCTGTATAAAACGCCTCCAACATTAAAAACAAAAAAACCCCTTTCTAACCTGGGGTTTCTAAAAATAGTAAGATCCAGTTTGGTGAAGCTCTGAACAGGCTGCCCAGAGAGGTGGTAGATGCCCCATCCCTGGAAACATTCAAGGTCAGGTTGCTTTGGGCAACCTCATCCCGTGGAAGGTGTCCTTGCCCGTGGCAGAGGGACTGGAGGACCTTTAAAGGTCCCCTTCAACCCAAGCCATTCTGTGATTCTATGATCATTTTGACACTGATGAGAACAAAACAAAAATATGGAACTTAAAAGATTCTGCTTCCTTCCTGCCCCTCCATTCCACAGTCTTATTTAGAGGGAAATTTATGGCAATGCCTTCCTTTGCTGTTTTTGTAGTAAGTTTAGAAAACAGCTCACAAGGAACCAGGAGCACTTAGTATTTATGTGCTGAACTTCTACTACAAACACAAGACGTTTTCCAGTAAGATGGTAATTGACATTAGGATACTACTGGATTTTGAGGCAGCCTAGGGGAGCTAACTAATAATACATGAGAATCAATACTGGACTGGATTAGCATTATGACACCTGTGATGTTTTGCTGCTGAAGGTAAAATGTGAAAGGCAGTTAACTATCCACAGAACCTAATACCCCTTAGGTCTACACAGTTATCTTTTTTTGCACTAGTTGAAACCAGAAGACATTAAGTAGATTAAGTGGAGGAAACAGTACTTGTGAACTCCATGGTTTTTGCTCCTTCAGATTTTTATACCATATACTAGCTAAAAATCCCACGAGTTAGCATATAAGGTATTTGCTATCAGATAAATCAGTCACATTTAAGAAAATATTGTGGCAATTCATACTATGTTCTGCAAGAAAAATTTTTCAAGGAAGAAGACAGAGATCATAATGTGAGACTGTTCTGTTAAATCACTGACTTCCCAGAGGTTCCACTACTCCAGCTGCATCATAACAGTGAACACAGACTCTTTCCTGTGTGCTGTTCCACAAAGGAATTCACTTCTAAATTATGATGATCTGTAACTCCTGTTTAGACTGCTACAATTCCTTATAAAAGTACCTATTATTTCAATGCTTCAAGTGAAGCCCTTAGCACAATTTTCCACTTTTGATCATAGGAACTGAACCAAGACCTTCAGAGACAGTTCATGACACCTATTTGTAACTCAGATGACAACACAAGCTTCTTATCCACTTATTGCAGCTTGTGGGCAAATGGAGTGGAACCAGGAGTATTTCCTTAAATTTTCCCTTCTGGCCTTATGAAAAAATGAGTTACAGCTATTTTTTTTTTGGCACTTTATTTTACTTAAATAAATAATAATTAATTATTAAATTTTCTTAAAAATAATTTCAACTGAGTTGTTAGCTGATAAAACAAAGTCCCTGCTAAAATCTCTTCCATACATATTTTCATCAATGACATCTAGTATGATGTCACAGCTTGTTGCCATGAGCTCTCTTACATTCTGTTAAACAGGCTTGAAAGAACTGCTTGAAAGAACCTGTAGTTACAATCCTTCTAAAGAACACAAGTTTGTCTTTGGACTTGCATCAAAAGATTTGGCTTCATCTACCTTTAATATCCAGGGTTTAGTTTAACTTCACTACAAAAATCCTTCCCCAAAAGTTTATGTATGCTCTGATAAAGATGCCTTAGTCAAGTAAAAAAAATTTTGCAGTCCCAAACAAAGCAAAAGCTATAAGCCTGAAGGCCGGCTTCAAACACATGGAGGGAGAAAATTCCCTTTAGTTTGTTCTCCTGGGGCTACACAGAATCTGGGCTTGCCAGGGACACGTGTGTCAATGTTCAAAGGGAGGAAAAACAGCACAAACTAAGTACAGGGGGTTTTAGGTCAGTAAAATAATCTTAATGCCGTGATAGCTTTTATTTAATAGAGAGTTTATTTTTTGATGTGTTAATCACCAAATACAAGCACTGCCATGCTAAAAGGGAAATAATTGACTATGTCAAGAGGAATCAGTGTTTTTCACTAAAATCAAGGAAAGCAATGTGAAAGTGAACAGGTTGGTTACCACCCTGCTCAAACTTCTCATTTTGGAGAGTTTCTACTTCATTTACAAGACAACTGAAAAATAAGAAATCCCTGTAAATTATTGTTTCTATTATGACAAAACTTATCCATAGGGCATATGGATAATACCCTTAAACAAATGTGTAGATAAACACTAGAGTATAAGAAATTTATAACCCAGTTCAAACAGCCAGTATTGATAATTTTCATAGAACACATATGGGGGATATTGTAAAATGGAATAAATAAAATCTTGCCAGTTCTGTGTAGGGAACTGTCTAGTAATTTGTCTTCAGGTAGGATTCTGGCAGGGAAAAGAATTGCCAGGTAACAGATGTAGCTTGTGGTATTAAGACTGGAATGGAATATGAGAAGAAAGAGAGGAGTCTATTAAGGAGAAAACTTGAAAGAAGCAGAACTTAGACTTTCCCCAGTACATAAATGAAGTGGCATTACTCTGGGTATTCCTGAAAGTGACTGGAATTTGGAGCTGAAAGCAAGAAGTGCTAATGAAAAGGCTGCAAACTGGAAATGCCAGCTGAGAAAAAGGGAAAAAAAAAGTGTATGAAGGCAGACCAATATGGCAGGAGTTGAGGTGGAAGAAGCAAAAGACACTGATAGAAATATTACATAGATAGAAAGCTTATGTAAGTGCTGCAAACAGAACCCCAGCACTGATTGCTGCTTGGAGGTTGAGCACAGGAACAGTGAGTGGCATCACAGCACTGGGAACAGTAACAGGAAAGGAAGGCCATGGCAAACTCGGAGAAAAATGCAGTAATTTTTTTTCAAAGCTGATGTTTCTTGCTAGACACCTAGTAATCTGAAAGTACACTGCATCTGACTACCTCCAGAAGAGCTGCTGAAAGAGAAGAAATGGGTAAGGCTGCTCAGCGAGAACATAAAGAAGAAAAATGAGATAATTATAAACAAAAGTGTAGAAACTACCACTAAAAAAGCAGTGGCTGAGGTACAGATAATTTGGGTAACACAAGAAAAGTAAAGAAAGGAGTGACCTTTCAATTAAAGCTTAACTGAATGGGTATTTTCTTGGAAAAGATGTCTCTAGGTAATAAGATACTTGGATATTTCCTGGGTATCAGCAATATCTGGAAGGGAATGGAAACTGTTGGTATGTTTATATTGGATTTGCTTTTTATTTTAAAAAAACCCATATAAAAGCCAAATTGATACAGAACTTCAAGTGATTAGATTAGGATATATGAGGTTTTGAATAAGCATGGTACTGAAGGGAGTTACTCATTTTGAAGAAAAAAAAATTAAAACTAACAAAATGTTTTGTTGTGCTCTCCTACTCTGGCAATGAAAGCACCAGAAAATTGATTGGGTCTTCATCTGTGCAGGCTGATTAAAGCATAACCCTATTGTCTGGAACAATATGGAAGGCAGCTAGAAGAAATAAAATCCACAGAAAACAAAACACAGTCAAAAAATATACATACGTATCAAGATACTGATGTCTTATGCAATAATTACAATGAAATATTAAAACACAGAAAAGAATCACATGTGAAAACTAGTAAGATTTTGCTATTAAGCAGCACAGCATTTTGACAGGAATTGCCTATCAAACAGGGGAGCACTGACGATGCTGCTCTAAGTCCTTACTCAAGTGCTTCAATCATGACAGCATTTTTATTTTCTTTGCTCTACCAAGCATGGAAGAATTAAACCAAAGATTGTATTAAAGTGGAAAATTCTTTCTCTTTTTTTCAGATTTATTTTGATCAAACCAGCATGAGCTGCTGTTGAGTAACATTTACAGGGATTTAATACTCAATATATGGATGCAAAGTGTTACATTCCACTACCAATTCAGCTTGGCTGCGTGCAGTTATTGTGTTAACAAAGTCTTTAAAAGGTTATTTTTGAGGTCTTGTTTTGCAGGCCAGGCTGTGTCAGAAGAACAGAACTCTGCAGTACAACATGCACAATATTGAGTAACTAGGAAGGAAAATTTCTTACCTCCAGCAACTAGCCCAGATTCTCCTAACTGAATTGCTACCCCAAAGCCACCGAGCTTTACTGGGGCTGAATTCTCTTTTGAGGCAAGCAGTACACAGTGTGGCTGAAAAGACAAAAATCCAGATAAATCATTATATTGTTTGAGAAATACAATTGGTATTTTAGAACTTATTTTCATAAATGTGTGAACAGAAGCTAGATCTCTTTAAAAAAAAAACCAAACCCTAATTTCACTTGGTTTTTTTTTCCAGCATGGACTCCTCTCTACATTGGCTTCCCTCCTATTGCCCCAGGCATAGCAAAATCCTTTCAGAACTTACCAGAACTAGCAAGGAACAGAAAGTGAAATCATGATAAAAGGGAGAGAAAAACACATGCCTATAGTTTCTTACCTGGTATTACTTTTTCTTTTTGTCCTTCACCCTATTAACCCTTACACTGTTTCAATTCTCCAGCTGAAATATCCTGCCTATGGTACATTTTGTGGGGTCTTATCCTTTCCATAGAGAACATAAAACAGTTTTGAGCCTTAATCACAGAATTCATTCATCACTTCTCAACTGCAGGAAAGAAAAGGAACATCCCTGGGATATTCTAGTGAAGGATATTGTTTAGGTTTCTAAACTGGATTCCAGCAATAGCCATCTACACCTTTCATGTTCCACAAACAAGAGTAAGGTGTAATGCATAAAAATGAAATAATGTTATACAGCAATTTGGAGAGATACTGACTGCTATAGGAGGAAGCAACATACAGGCAAAATCTATCAGAACACAGTTTAGTATTAAATACACACAGCTAAATTATTGCATTTAATACAGAATTTCCTGCATTTGCTTGAAGCCCCTCTTTCCAATATGGTATTATTTTAAATGAAGAACTTCAAATTTTTATACTACTTCCTGAGAATACATCACTGCCTAAATTACAAAACTAAAAACTCAGAAAAGTGCACAGGAGCTACCAGAAGTTCAATCTGACTACCCGTAAAGTCATCATCTCTAACCACCCATGTCTTCTTAAAAAAGTTTCAATTATATGAGAATGAAGACCTTCAAGACAACGTTCTTGAGAGCTTCATTACATTTAGGCCTTCTTATATCAGGTCTTCTAGAATCCACTCTTAATTTTCCAATTTATGAATATAATTTTCAATTCCTTATTCCCTACCTGAAAGAGTATTACCAGGTGGTATTATTGCTGCATATTGTATTTCACTTCTGCCCTAGTTAAATGGTTAAGCTGCATATTTAGGGCACTTTCACATCCTCTTGTCACGTTAATTTTGAGTGAAAAAAATACAAAATTTCTAATCCCAGGCAAGGAAGAAGGTAGACGGGAGAACTATACCACAATTGACAAAATGTATCATTCCACTGTGGTGTTGATTTATCTTTACCCTACACTTGAAAATACTTCAAGTATTTTCATGAAGTATTAAAGAGATTACAGACTGTACCAACATTATTATCACCCAAAAAGCCACTGGCACTGCTCACCAGAAACAAAGTCTCTGAGAAAAAAAATTCTAATCTCCAATTCAGAGCAAAACTGGGAAAAATTTGTTATAGACCCTCTCCCAGCCATGCCCAAATCAACTGGGTATTGCCAGCTAAAAATGCCTTTTAAAAAAAACACAGCAAACCAGTTGCAAAACCAGTTAAAACTTCCCCTTGCTGCCAATGGTCTGTGTCAGCTGAGGCTCAGACTTTCACAGAGAAGCTGCTGCTGTAGCTTTCTAATAAGAGGACCTGCATGTTTCTCCTCCCCACCTTCAGCAGCGGTTTGGAGAACCAGCACAAGCTCTGAACACATACATGGTAAGCAGCTTTTTTTATACTTAAGCTGTAGTAAAATAAATCTATATTAACGTTTCTCTTAACTGCAAAGGTATTGCTGACCTCCAAACCCTTTTTTTAAAGTATAACTTGGTTTAAGCATGTCCGCTTGCTTAGAGGTGACACAACAGTGCAGTTATGTTTCCAATGTATCTGCAGTGTAACCCAAGTTTCTCTCTCATTGATCTAAACTTGTCACTGCTTATGCAAGTCACTATGTCAAACATTTTTATAGGAAAGCAACTTCAACATGAAGTGGTAGCAGTAGATTAGTTTCAAGATGTAATTGAAAGCATCGCAGTTTAAAATCAACCTCTTGAAATGACTTCTTGCCCAGATAGTATCATGTGGCAAATATGAGAACAGCTGGTTTTGAAACTGCTAGCACACCCTACAAGTTTAATGCAATTGCAAAATCAGACAACATAGCATGTTAAAATATTTCATACTGTCCCTTCAATAGTTCAGATTTTGTATATACATGAGGTCTTAAGAATTTTACCTAAAGGATTGCCATTTTCACTGTTGCAGCTGTATTACAGAATTAAATATAAATATGCATTTTTTAAGACCTAGCACGCAAATTGCGTGGCTTAGACATAGACCTAGCATAAAAGCTATTTTAAAGTAACTCATACAACAGTGTTTTGTTGTTTTTTGTTTTCTTTAACAGTTGCCAGAGTTACAGAAAAAGCGTGCCAAAACCACTTCTCAAACTGTTGTGAGATTAGGGGAAAAAAAACCCTTTCCTCTGTAAAACAAAAATATTCCACAAAAACTTATTTATGGCGTCTGTTGGTGCTATGACAAACAAGTTGAAGACTAAGTTTTGTCATTTCTTATGAGTATTGTAATAAGCATCTCTCTAAACCGCTTAGGGTGACTCTCCTCCACACCACACGATTTCTGGTTTTCCTTCCCTGGTCAAAGCTGACTTTTATCTTTCACATTGTACCTTCTTGGTCAGAAATAAGCTTAACGAAATAAGAAACTCCCCAAGGAAAGCAAACAAAACAATGAAAACAAGGAAAGGTTTGAAAACAATCTGCCTTACTGCATTAATGTGATGTCCAGCTAACAGTAGTTTATTTGTGCAATACTGATTTGTGAATAGTCACAAAGAGGAAAAAACTCTTAAATTTATATGAAGATACAGACAAGCTACTGCAATAATACTGTCTCACTGGGGTACGTCTAACACATTACTTAGCCATATAAGTATTAATTGACAAATGCTTTTCTAATTGAAAATCAGTGAGTTGCATGCGAGAGATCCTGGTTACTTACTTAAAATTAACAGATGAGTTTGGACTGGTTTTAAAATATTTCTATGTACTTTGTATCAGCAGTGAGAATACTTAGCTATGCTTACCTGTCCCTGCACCTTAGTTAAAATTTTTTTCTGTGTTAGAAAGGCTAATACTAACATGTGAACTTAAAAAAATTATTTGTGCTTAGAGATAAAAAACCCTTAAATTTCTTAAGTTTGCAGGAAAATCTAATAGCTGACTTTTAAACCAACAAAATACAGTAATAAAGCTGTAACTACAGAAAAAGTTATCTGTGAGAGTACTCTATACTATCTGTTCTTTCTTGCCTTTCTAGACTTACATAATATTATGTAGCTATTCAGCTACACCAATACTTTGGTGCATTTACTCCTTTTAGCTATTGCCTTTTATGTTTATATCACATTAGACTATGGGCAATAAAGCAAACAGATACATGAATGGAGATTTAATTCTTAAAACTTCTCCTTGTTTCTTTGCAGAACAGCTAAAAACCCTATTTGCTAAAAAGCAAATGATGACTGCATCTTCAGCTGATTCACTGGCCACTATTCCACACAAGGAAGAATTGTGGAGTAACCAAACCAACCTGACCATAAATGCCTCAGAAATTCACAATACCAACTGTCTCAGAGATGAGAACTCACTGTCACTTGCCTTAATAGTTTTCTACTCCATTATTTTTGTTGTTGGATTGGTTGGAAATATTATAGCCCTTTTTGCTTTCCTGTGCATTCATCAGAAAAGGAATTCTATCCAGGTTTACTTGCTCAACGTAGCTGTTGCAGACCTTCTACTGATCTTCTGTCTTCCCTTCCGGATACTCTATCACATCACCAACAAATGGATTTTTGGGCAAATTTTATGCAAGATTGTGGGAACTCTGTTTTACATGAACATGTATATTAGCATAGTACTGTTGGGACTAATTAGTCTAGACCGTTATATAAAGATAAACAAGTCTGTGAAGCGTCCAAAGATGTTAACTACTACCCGGAGTGTGCAGATTTGTTGCACGGTGTGGGCAATTGCGCTGACAGGATTTATAGTAGTAGTTGCACCATCTTTCTTTAAGACTGAGGGCAGCGACTCTGCCTTGTGCTTTCATTACCGAAGTAAACAGAATGCAAAGACAGAAGCGATTTTAAATTATATCACTGTACTGATTTTTTGGATAGTTTTTTTCCTTTTGATACTTTCATACATTAAAATTGCCAAGAACCTTCTGAAAATTTCGAGGAGAAGGGCAAATTTTCCCAATGCAGGAAAATACACCAAGACAGCAAGAAATTCCTTCATCGTTCTCATAATTTTCACCATCTGTTTTGTGCCTTATCACATATTCCGGTTTGTCTACATCACATCACAGTTACAAAACCCCTCCTGTTACTGGCAGGGGATCATTCACACGTGCAATGAAGTGATGCTCATCTTTTCATCATTTAACAGCTGCCTAGACCCAGTGATGTATTTCCTAATGTCCATAAGTGTCCGTAAGACTGTATTCCAGCTGATTTGCAGAAAACTTCACGGAGAGTCAAGCCTAAACCTGGAGAGCACTTCAGACATAAAACTTGGCCAATATGCACAAGAAAGATTGTCCACCACCACTCCCCACTCCAGCTACTCAAGGAAGAAGTCTATGATTTGAATGTTTAAATGAATTTCTGTCACTCCAGGACACCAATTTCAGATCACAAAATTCTCTACTCTACAGCTACTAATCTTGCCTTTCTTCCTGTTGAGAAAAATGAGAAGTCTTACTTCTGTTTGTGAAAATGAGAAGTTACTTTTCAGAAGCATTTCTCTCCTGTTTATCCAAGAAAACAAACTAGGAAGTTCTCAGACATCTTGACTGAACTAAACTAAACTAGAACACTAACTCTTTAGGGAGATTTCCATGAAGGGGTTTGAACCTGTAAAAGTAATCTTGTATATACACATTAATATTAGTAACTTATGTAAATAATAGATTAATTTTGCAAAAAGTAAGTTCTGTCCTATCTGGAAGATCTATATAAACCATTACAGGTTTTATGTATTTTATGTTTTTTTCTGTTTTAATACATTTCAAAGAGATTGGTACTTTAAAAACATTTATAAATGTATTTTTTAAGAAAATATTTGAGAATTTATCAACATATGTGGCATAAAAATGAGGTAAAGAATACAACAGTTATAAATTCAATTATAATTACAGAAGACATATTTAGTTTTATTAAACAGCAGAATCAAAATATTCAATCCTCCTAAGTCCCTTACTCTATTTCCAACATTTTAATGAGTGTCAAGATCAAAAAACGAAGGAAAAGCAAGTAATGCTTTCAGCAAATTAGAAATTAATGAAGGAGAGATGACATGTGGCTATTTCCTAAGATTTTGTTCATTATGACAATTTTGATGACTGCAGCTACACAATGGAGTTCAGTAAGGAACATAAAATCACAGAACTGAGCAAAATGAACAGCCAGGCTCAGCCACTGGTCTACTTACAATTTCCAAATCCACACATTCCAGATGCACACTTCCCCTGTGGCATAAGCCCTCCCTTTCCACGTGATTAAAATAATCTTGGTAATTGCTGATGCCATGTGAATAGCAATGTAACAGCACTGTTTCATAGACACAGCTATACTCTCAGATTTAAACTGAACAGCCTTATGCATTTAGGCATTTCAACAAATTTCAAACTGTAACATTTCTCAAAAAACAGAGCTGAAGGTGGGGGTTGTCTGGCACAAAGATGACTAAAGCAACACAGCCATGACCAACTTAAATGTCTGGCATAACAGACCAGAAAGGTGAAAGAAAGAGACCAGACATCAAGCTCTGTAAAATAAGGATTTATTATCTTGACAAATACAAACAATACTGCTCAAGTTAGCAGGTGTAAAGAAGTTGGTTTTAATATGACTACCAGTAACTTCTCTAATGGATCACGTGACATTTAATGCCAAGTCTGTGACAAAATGTGTGGATTTTTACTAATTCCAAACAATACTGTGGTTTTACAGAAGATACTCATAATACTCTGACTGAACAAAGTAAACATAAGACTTCACCTCTGCTAGATAGAAACTTGGTTTAATTTTGATGTGATTTTACATCATTCAGATTTGATGAAACTGGATATAAACATGTGAAACAAAGTACAATGACTAGCCAAGCTATTTTGTTTCCATTTTTAAATAAAAAATTATGGGGTTTCTTGATCTTCAAAAGAAAGATTCCCACAAACATGTAATTTCAGAAATATACAATGATAACTGCAATTTTTCTTAAACATTTCAGCATACAATGGAGGTGTTTGTATGATAATTTCTGACTGAGTCTCACAGTAATTGCATTTCATGATCTTTTACCTATCATTTTGTCATCCTATCACATTAATGCTTCTCTTGGTTGTGTATTTGTACAGTACAATTCTATTATGCAATACTGTAGTTCCACATAGTTACATCAACTCTGGTACATCTAGTAGAGTTTATAAACCATAATTTCACAAGATATGTTATCTCACCATTCTTTCTTTGTCTATGCTTATTCTGTGAGCAGCTGGTCGATGACATTTATCAGCAGGTAAGGGTGAGGGTGTGGGCTGGGGAACTCAGAACAGGACAGGCATGAACAACAGTGGGTTAAATAAAATACAAATTCTAAAATTCTTTCAAATGAAGTGTTAAAATCAGAATTTTCATTTATAAGGTTTGTAATTCACGGACACAGCAGGATTGCAAAAATAGATCTTGTCTGAAAATCAAGTAATAGTAGAGGGTTGTGATACTGAAAATCCAGACTGCATTAAATAAATCAACTCCAGCTCAGGAATGAAAATCTGAAAGGGAACAGGTCTATAAGAAAGTCTCTAAGAGCAAGAATGGCACAGAAGAGGGGAACAGGAATGACGACATGATCTTGACAGGCAACAGCAGTCAGAACAAAGAAACAACCAGAAAATGCAATCAGCAAATACTTTTGGATTTCTACAACTGTATGAATCAGTGCTTCAAGATGTTGAAGGCCAGATGTATCAACTGGCTCAGAAAGGGATCTGAAACTAGACAGCACTGTCATGTAGGAAGCATTTACTACTGACCAGGAAACAAAAGCTGGTATTTTTACTCTTTTAAAAAAAATTTGATCCTTACACATTTTATTCTGCAATCAGTTTTCTCAAACTTGAGAGTAAAATGCCAGGCCTTACAAAAAATATTACTGAAGAGCTACCAGTCTGGAACATCTTGGGAGATCTGCTAAAAGTTACATTGTGATGTGTCAAATGACCATGTAATCAGTCACTTAAATAGCGTGTCTTACTTCTCAGTACTTCCTACTTACTGGAGTCTTCAGGTGAATTTTAACATGAAGGCAATTCTATTTATTTTGCATTCTGTATTTAAAGGATAACTCAACGTACATCCCCATATAACTGCACAAACCTCATTTTTCTCTTTACTCAAATCTGTAACACATCCTTGAATTTCAACTGGTGTACCAAAATGTACCAGCCTTGTGCTGGTTTTGGCTGGGACAGAGATAGGCTTGACTGAGGTAAGAGTTCTTCACAGTATGAGCTGCAGTTTGAGCTTGTGGTCGAAACAGTGTTGATAACACACGGATGCTTTAGCCACAGCTAAGCAGCACTTGCACAACCTGCAGGGCTTCTCTCAGAACACCCCACCAGTGAGAGGCTGGGGATGCACAAGGACATGGGAGGGGACACAGCAGGGACAGCTGACCCCACGGATACCCCAGAGCACATGGTGCCATGCTCAGCAATAGAAGCCAAAGTGGAAGTTTGGCCGTGCTGCCATTTCTCAGCAACTCGCCAGGCACTGGTCAGCTGAGGCTGCTTTCTATCACTTGGTTTTTTTATTTTGCTTCTCTCTCTTGATTTTTCTTTTTTTTTCCCCTTTAAGCTTATTAAACTCTTTATCAGAAACCATGAATATCCACTTTTACCCTACCAATTCTCCCTCCCAGCCCACTGTAGAGGAAGTAAGTAAACGTGTGGGATTTAGGTGCTTTCTGGGACTAAACAACAACCACCTTCTTTGACACCCAACGGGGGCTCAAGATATTGGCAGATTTGATCAGAGGGTGTCAGAGCAGGAGGGAGCACCAGAAGGGGAGTTCTGCTCTGCGGCAAAGCAGCCACAAAAACAAGAGAGGGAAGAGATAGAAATCCACTTGTTTCTCATTTTTACCCTTCTGATTCTCCTCTCCATCCCACTGAGGGGGACTGAGTGAGAGGCTGTGAGGGTTCACCTGCCTACCAGGGTTAAACCGCAACATCAACTTTCATTTTCACTATGAAATTAACTGTAATTATGCTTTTAACCTGCAAATTGGTGTTTCTCATGAGGGCAGACAAATATCAATTATTTGATAACACAACATGAAAACATTTAATTAAATTACTTCCCTTACAACACTGGCAATGAAACCATAAAAGAAGAATGCAACTTACATCACCGATAAAGAAGTGAGAATCACATTATTCCCAGAACTGGGAAGTTCACTTATGGAAGTTAAAGTTTAATGCTCTGACAGCACATAGAGGGCTGTGAGAGACAGTGTCAAAGCCCTGCCGAAGGAGAGGAATTTCACCACTGGGAATTTCCTGGGTTTTGTGTTTTTAGGGCCAGAAAACAAGTTGTCTGCATATAGTGACAAAACACAACATATGCTGCCTATTGGCAACATAAAATCTAGTAGATGTATAAATTAAGAGTGATCACAGTTTGAGAATTAAAAACTGTAAATAATTGAGGTGAATGATGCACATAATTATGAAGAACTTAAGAATGAATGACATAAAAAAATGCACTTATTCTACCCGAGTATCTTCAAATACATTTTAGATAAAATACATCATTTGTAAGTTGGGTGAATGGAAATAATCCACTAAAAGAATAAGGGAGGTGCTTGCTACAGCTTAGAACTGACTGTATTTCTGGGACAGGTGAGATTTTTTAAAAGCTTGTAATATCTCATTACTTTGCTACTGCTCCCAGTAATCCATTCCAAAATAAAGTCTGATAGACTGTAATTCACTACAACAATCTATTATCATAAATAATTCAGAAAAAAATGTAGCATTATCTCTTCTTACAGCATGAGTTATTGTCATTAAATAATAAATACTACAGGCCACTGTCAATAATCAACCAAATAATAATAATTTTAAAAAACCCTGCTAACTGGAATCGTTCACACCACTCTCAACAATTTTTCAGGATATGCATTCTTGTATCTAAACCTCAGTGGAACACCACAGTAACAAGGACTTCTCACACTACTTAAGAAACTATTAAACATGTAATAAACACAAGACTCTCTGTTAGAACAATTTTTATTATAACTATACATTCAAAAGTGGAAAACAAGGTAAAATTAAATCTAACAAGAACAAGAATTAAAGTACATGCAAACTAATTACAGCTTTACAACCTAATTACTAATACTCCACAGCAAGCAAAATGTAATTGTAAATGAGTTCAGCTGTGAATCCAGAATAGGAAACCAGCTTACATGTCCATTATTTTAGTAAAAAATGAATAATAATGAGACTGAACAATAATATTTATAACAGATCATGGCAAAACTAGCAAAACAAGAACCTTACCAAAATTGCAGAAGTTTTTATATCGTCTCTCTTCTGTTCTCAGAAAGGAACTTATTTATAGCTTTTGAAAAGCCTTATTTGACAACCACAAATGTATCAGAAAGGAGAAAACTCAAAATCTCAACTTCTGCAGAGCTAAACAGAGTTTGATCTGTGATCATACCTATGCTGTGGAGGAAGGAAATTGTCCTGTGTATACTTCTGGATGACTTGTGTAAAACACTGCATTTCTGGGACAGTGAATCCATTTTCCCTGATTGAACCCTAGGACGTACCAGCTGTAAATTGCTTCCACACAATCCATCACCTGACCAAGCATAAGAGATGTGCCCATTTGGTCACTCATGTGAGGACAGACATGGACACAGCATTATTGCACTGTGGGCTTTGGGAATAGACAGCTTTGTGATAGCTCTTGGAGCTGAAGAACTGTCAAACGCCTTTGAAAAGACAATTTTCATGCATAAAATAGCAGCACGAAGGAAAGTGGGCAGTCCTAAAGAGAACCCCTCCACCCTCCAAAAGAGGAAAGCACTATATAAAGGACTGCAAGGTATTTCTCTGCCACACCTAAAGGACTGTGACAATTGCACTTCCATGCTATCTCACTCTTTCTTTGTTTTTTACATAAAGAAGCTGATCCTGACCTTTTCCAAGTCTTTTTTGTACAGATGATATCATCTTGTCTGAACTCTAAATGCCTAGCTGCCTTCTGACACTGTAAAAGGAAAAGTGTACACTCTGAAAACCTACATGTGTCAGAGAGAAATTGTTCTTAACTGTACTCTTCAGATGCCAGTGCCATCGTTTTCACTGCAGCAGTGGAGATAAAACAGACACCAGACAGAGATATTTCCTCTCAGCAAAGGAAGGTGCCTGCAGCTTGTATAGGTAAGCTTAAAACTACTACTTTGTTGTACTTGCAGAATTTGCTCAGTGACACACAAATTTTCATTAGACCTCTAAAATGAGTAAATTCAACGATTACATTGTGAATTTAACTCATCATAATAAAAGAATTTAATATATTTGGTTCAACAATAATACAGAACTTAGTGTACACTAAAATGCAAGAGCGATAAAAGTTAGTTTAATTTGCAAGTTTGTCAAACACTATCTACAGCAGTTTTTATACTTGGTGTCTGGGCTTTTTATCATTGCTACACAGAATTCTCTTTAGCATCTGAGTTCATTTGCTTACAGCTGTTTAAAAAAAATTATTATCAGTCTTTAAGTTTGAAATCTGCTGGTTTTTGCCATATGATTTTCTATGAAACAGAAGCTAACTAGGATACACTCCACTAAAACATCTATGTATTCATACAATAGTAAAAGCTCTGCACTACAGGTTTGCAAGCTGAAATGACAGTTTTTATACACAGTCATTGCACAGTTTCCATTTCTTATTTTCAGTTTGGAAACTGAGAAAAATGAAATTGAAAAATGAACTTGGAAAAAATAAATGTACTACAGTTTTCAACAACCACTCTATATGTTAAAAAATATAGACTGAGATTGGAGCTCTGATAAAGTAACACCAGATATAGACATGAGTACAAAATAAATATATATAGCCAGATTCCTGCAGCATACACAGACTAATTTATACTTACATGGAGGTACAGATACTCTTCTGCATTTCTGCAGTTAAAGTAGTTCTTTGAACTTAATTTGTTTATTTAATTTTAAATGGTCTGGAAGTGGTTTCCAAATTAGATTACAGATGTTCCAGAAGACTGACAAATAAACCAAGATCACAGAAGTTATTGCTAGACCCTAGCTTGAACCTTCACCTTCCTAATTTATTTTATTAGATTCTATGTACACAAAAGCTTTGGGGTTTAACTTTTCTTCATAAAACCTCAGTGGAAGAGAATGCCCAAACTGTAACCTCATGCAAACTTAAGATAACAGCAGTGTTAGGAACACTGAAATTAGACGAGAAAAACAGCTGAGATAAGAGCAAAGAAGAGTTGTTAGATGCACATTACAGAAAAATAATTTTTTAATTGTGTTTCAGCTCTGACCAGTCAAGAAATCCTGGCATAAATGAACAATTCAGTATGTCTTCAACCATCACCAGCTACCACTGTAGTTCTCCCCATCATCTACTCCTGCCTACTTCCAGCAGGAATCTTTGGCAACACCCTTGCCGCCTGGATATTTTCCCGGAAAGCGCCCACCCAAAGGACACAATACATTTACCTGGCCAACCTCATGACTGCAAATCTGCTGGTTTGCAGCACCATGCCCTTCCTGGCTGCCTATTTTGCGGCTGGGCACCGCTGGCCCTACGAGTCGGTGGCGTGCAGGATCGCCCATCACGTGGGGACGCTGGTGCTGCATGTCAGCATGTATGTGACCATCGTCATCCTGTGCTCCATCGCCCTCAGCCAGTATGCCACGCTCAGGAACAGCTGCACACAATACTCCAAAGAGCTCCCTGGGAACTTCTACACGCGCCTGCTTCAGAGATTCCGGTGGCCAAAGTTCGCTAAATGTCTGTGTTTGGTTATATGGCTGATTGTGCTGTGCATAACCATCACAGCCATCGCATACAACAGCCAGGAGATGGCTGAGGGAGAGTTCCCCATGTGCTACAACATCAGGGTAGAAGGTGGGGATCGTCCTGCAATCATTGCTGGTTATCTTGCAACTGCATGCTTTTTTCTGTCCTTCATGACAGTTTTGTGGTCGTACTATTGTCTTACCAGACATCTGAGCAAAATACAGAAAAATACCTGCATTGGAAAAAGACATCCAATTTACAGAACGGTGAAAAGAAACATTCTTGTCATCCAGATGATATTAACTGTCTGCTTTCTTCCATATCATATTTTTAAGCCAATTTTCTATGTACTGCTTACATATAATGACTGCCGAAGGTTAAACTATTTAGTGGAAATTAAAAATTTCCTTACTTGTCTTGCTGCTGCTAAAAGTAGTTTAGATCCAGTTATAACCCTTCTGTTAGACAAAAACTTTAAGAAAAGTCTTTGTGGCCTGTTCACAAAACCCACACCAGAACATCAAAACCAAAATGACGACATTTTCACTGAAACGAGAAGGAACATGGAAAGATTTTCATAGACTATAAATAACAATAAACTCTTTTTAACTACCTGTAGGCAGGCCTTGATATGAAATGGTAAATATTTAAATAAAATGGTAACACATTGTATTTTCTTTTCAAATCGTCTTGCTTGCGACATCAGCAGTAGCCATAATAAATCCAATGTATACACCCAAATGAATCCAAGCAGTTTGTACAGTGAACAGTGTAATACCCCTTCATCCATGTAGTGCAAAAGATATTTTACATTTGACCTGTGGACAGTGCCTTTTACCTAAAAAATCAAGGAAGAAGCCAAAAAACTAGGCAGAAGTTGAGGACCCAGTTCTCTCTTTTTATCAATAGGAGTTTTGGATACAGATTTCCTTTACAAAAATGTTGAACAAAGCACTGACATTCTCCTTGGGATGGCTGAACCACAACTGTGCTACACGACCGACAGGCAAGTAATTACAGCAAGACAGAACTGAGCAGGTAAAGTTTTCCAGATAGCAATGTACTGCTGAAAGGATTGGTTTTAGACCAACAGCTGCAATCTGGGTGGGCAGAGCTGTTCACTACCAAAGTGCTCTTATTATTTGCACAGACACAAACCCAAAACCCACTTCTGTCCTTCCTGAAATACATTTTATAGGGAATGTAGGTGCAGTTGTTAGCACAACACCTGCCTGTGGTTGTTTCTCTTAACACAGAGTTTTTGATGGCAGCATAGGCTGAAGTCATTCTTTCCACACTTCTCTAGTCACAACCTCTTCTTCCCCAGTGCTTATCAAAAAGGCAAGAAAATAAATGAAACTTTGAGAACTACTAATCAAATATAACTTTGCGATAGACTCTTAGAAAGATCTCATTTAAACATTTCTACATAGAACCAAAAAATTATATATGCCTTACTTTTTTCCTATGCAATTTCTCCAAGATGATGTCCTTTCAATTTTTTAACTGCATCAATAGTGGAAAAGCTTTTGTGCAGTACAGGCAATTTGAGAAACTACAAATCGAGTCCTGCATTGGTCTAGCATTTGATAGACGAGTTCATGGAGGAAAAACCCCCCAAAACCTAAAGGCATGAGGGAGAGGTAGAAAAACATTACAGCAAAACACAGCCCATGTGGTAAACTTCTGGCATTGCTTAGACATCCTGGTGCCAAATCAGAAGTTAGCAGGTAACATGTGAATTGCTGAATAAAAAAATTAAATAATTAATTTCTACTGCAGTGAACACAAAATCCTAAGACAAACACGCACAGCACCTGCAGTTTAGAGACCACAAGCGTCTGTCGAATTTTTGGTAAAGTCATTCAAATGTGCTGCGTGGGAAGCCAGCTCATTGACCACAAGACATGAGATTTTGACTGTCTGGGCAAATGACAGAAATACATAAATTTACTGAGCAGAAACAATGTAAATGTTCAGCTCCAGGTAGGCCAAGCAGTGTAAATACACTTCTCAGCAAAACTGCTGCTGAACATACTGACAGGTCACTAGGAAAAGGGCTGGACAAAACAAGCCCAGGGACCTTGAGACAGGAAGCAGAGGCACAGGAGTGAATATAAACAGAGAGAAAAGAGCATTGGCTGAAGAAACACTGACAAAAAAAAATACTGGAAGTTTTATTCTTGGAGCCTCTTAACTTCTACATTGAATGAGGAAGTGTTCCTCAGAAAAAAATGTGGCCAGGTAGGACACTTCAATTCCACCTCTGTTAGCTGTTTTGCAGCCTTAACAACCTTTTAACAATTTAATATATAACAAAATCCTCACGAAGAAGTTGCTACTGGATCTCAAGGATCTAGTAAGTTCTACAAAATACAGAAAAGCAACAGTTATTACTGAATGACCCAAGAAAGCATAAAAGAAGTTTTGTGCCAAAATGTAAAGAGAAGGAAAGTAACACGCAACAGTTTTCTTGTTTTTGGTATTCAAAGATTGAAAAGGGAAGATGGTCTTAAAGAACAGCTTCTATTCTGGTTATTTTTTATATAGTTAAATATACAGTTACATAAACACATACAAACACATATAAATTAGTTTTACTCATTTTTTATATATGCCCAAAGGCAGAAGTGTAAGGGTGTTGAACTCTACCAGCAAAATCTGAAGTGCTGAGCTACACGCAATTTAGGCAACAAAAGACAGAAGTGGTAACTGAATGCAGTCTCAGAATTCATATCAGTGGTTAAGTCCTGTATAGCACAAAAATCAACACGCAAACCTATCCACACATCAAGTCTCAGGTCACCTAGACCAACTCAGATGTGTATATGACACACAGTGCAGTGAATAACTACTCCCTGGAAAAACGGGTTTGGACTCCCAGTCACAGAAATACTGAATTGAAACTTAATGACAGAGAAGGCAGAATCTGTGTATTTTTGCTTTATCAGGTTTATCTATTTAGATGATCACATCTACAAAGATGATCACATCAACAAAGAATTCAAATCTACCAAGACAAACCCATAATGAAAATTTTGGATGTCCACATTTCGCTGACAAGCTCACCCTGACTCCAGCTGCACACTAATCAATTTACTAATCAGTAATACATACAGGTACTCAAACTACATGGAAATCATAGAACAAAGTTGGAGTATTTGGAATGAATTAAGAGTAAAATCCCAGCAACTTAAGCTCTTCATGTGATTAAATTACTCTTACATCAGTTATATTAAAAGGTGTGTTTTTATAACAAGACTTTTGCAGCTATGGAAAATTCTACATAAATATCACAATAGAGGCTAACAAAAGATTGCATAACCTTTTGATGTTTTACTGATAAAAACCATTCTGTTAAAGTTATTGCAAAAATAACCAAGTGACAAATGGTACTCAAACTGCAGCAAGAGTTTTACATGAAAAGACCAGAATCTCATTTCAGACCCACATCACTCCCCTTTCCCTTCTGTTGTTCTCTTACATAAAGATTTCTCTGTGCACAAACTGCTCTGTAATAACATTTTGTATTGGAAAAACTCCCTTTTCAATGCTGCTACTTTCAATGGCCACCTTCTGGGTATTCCTGACACAGCAGGGTAACGAAAGGATAAAAAGAATGGCTGAGTCCTGTATCAGTAGGTTGGCAGAACAGGAACAAATGTCGTGCTAAGGGAAAAAGTTCTTGACATTCACATTTCTGATGCACAGCTCTCTTGAGTTTTCTACCTTTGTGCATTTTCTTGTACAAGTCAGGTGAAGTTTCTGGCACCAGACTACAGCAAACTTTAATTTTATCTACTCTAAAGCATCTAACCCTTCCTAATAAGCCAGGAACTAAGGGAGCACAAAAGCAGCCAAAAGACTCCTAAGCCTCACATGGGCTATAAGGTGCAAATTTTCCTGCACAGCAAACCACCAAGCATTTTACGGCCCAAAATAACATTCACAGAAAGTCTAAAAGGCAGGAAAATGTAGCATGACTGTATCAACCTTACAGATTTTATCAAAGCACTTTCACTTTCACCCATTCAGGTAATTTGGAAAATGGTCATTTGGTCTACTTCCTTTCAAAACAATGTCTACAGTGACATCTAGAGCCTGGATATTGCAATTAGTTTAATGTGTTCTACACCCAAACCCTATAGCTCTGCGTTGCTTTTGCCAAAGCAAAGCACTGTTGGTTTACACTGCTTTAGACTGATCCCTTACACATTTTTATTCTAACCCACAGAATTTGAACAGGTTTATTTCTAAGAATGGTATTTTAAAAAACCCAGTGATTCTGAGGTTCTAAGAGACAGGATAAGCATTAAAATAATTTCCCATTTTACCCTCTGTGAAATGGGCCTCCCTCAAAGTCCCTTGAAGCTGAAACGTGGGCTTTTTCAAGAATATGGTCCAAGAAAAACGAGCAGAGCTTTCATGAAGACACAGCAACACAAAGATGATGTTAATTCTGAAATTCATGTGGTACCAAAACCAAACAATTTAAAGAACCTAGAATTTTCAAGAAACATCGAGATGAGACATTCTACCAGCAGTTAAGAGTCCATTTTTAGAATCTGTTTTAAGAAATGACTATTAAAACACCAAACTTAAAAAAACCTCCTTTTACATAGTATTTTTCTTGATTTTAAAAAGAAAGGAGTAAGACGCTGAGAAAGGTCTACAATGGCTGCATACACAAGACCAAATAACTCCTTGTAAAAATCACCAGTTCAATGTCTAAACTCTCTCCCCTCACACATCACCTGCAGGAGTTAAAAGCACAGTTTACCTTCTCTCAATCCTCTCTACTCACTAAAATCCAAGAGTCACTTCTCAAACTGCACCATCAGAGCTTGCTAGAATTTTCCTTAATTCCTATAGTGCTTGACTCACTTTGAATAAAACCAAACTCTTGGAGAAGTGAGAATAACTATTTTAGGCAATGACATTAACAAAGAATATGCATATTCAAATTGAAGAGAGTCAAGCCCACTTAGGTTAAAACTCCCAACAACTTACATTAAAGTACTTTGGGAAAAACTACTTCCATAAATATCCATAGAAACAGTACAAAATTTACCAGATCAAAACCAGTATGTACATATACTGGTCTTTAACACTCTATTTCTCCTCCCAAACTTGTTTATATTGGATAAGTTTTCATAATAATACATGTTTAAGATTGTCTCCAAGAAGTAGATAATATTACTAATATTGCATCATTTAAGCATGTGAATCTCTGTGAAATCTTAATATGAATGAGGACTGTCATTATGCTGCAAAATTGATGCCATAAGCTAGCAATTCCAGCTTAATTTATGTAATTGATTTATGTACACATTTTCCCAACAAGACAAAATGCAAGTGAATTTCACATGAATATTTGGAAACTAGAAATTAAACTCACTTTCAAAACAAGTTATAATCAAATGAATGTATAATTTGTGAACACAGGCCTCCTAAATAATCTTTATTGATGGAATTAGGGTGGGCTTTAATCTTACATCACAATAAGAGTAAACACACACTTAGCAAATAGAGATTCCTTTTCTACAGCTCCTCTCTTCTAAATTAAAGAAACTGAAATTTGTAGCTTGCATTATTGTGGAAAAGAAGAAAAGTAATTAAACCCCCTTACCTTCACATCCCTGTGAATTATATTATTATCATGACAGTAACGAAGAGCTTCCAGTATCTGTCTCATGTAATGACTGAAAAAACAAACACATTATGCATGACAAACCTGCAGGAAAAATTACTATACACATGTAACAAACTAAGCTTCAAGAGTCTAACTAGATAAAACTATTTAAAACTAATTAACAAAACCTCAAATATACAGAGTTCTGTAGAATGGAGTTGGTGTTTGTAATAGTGAATACAATCTAAAGTTTGAGAATTACTCTGGTAGAAGCTGAGAAAAATTAGAGAAGAAAAATCTTTGTTTTCCAGGTTTTTGTAAAGCTTTCAAATGTTCAATAATTCTGCTTGATATGACAAGGAAGTCAGGGAATCTCCATTTTTTTTTTTTTAACAACAGAATACAGAAAGGAGAAAAGTGAGTTTCAGTGCCTGATTTATTTGGAAAAGGACTGGACCAAGGTCTTGCCAGCTTGATGCAGACTGAAGCCTAGCCTGTGTCCAAAGGATGCCCTAACAGATCACTGACCACAGCAGAGCCAAGATATCCAACAGCATCCTGTGCCCTATCAGGTAGAGCATTACCATGGGCTAAGGGAGACAATCCTTGTCCTCCAGAGGCTCCAGATGGTTAAAGGGAGTGTTTTGTCCCTAGGAACATAACAACAAACTGGATCAAGCTGCTCAGGGAGGCTGTGGAACCTTGGAGGTATTCTAGACCCCACTGGACAAAGCCTTGAGCAACACGACTCAAATGGTGTGCTGAGCCTGCCCTGAGCAGGAGGCTGAAATACAGACCTTGATGTTTCCTCCAACCTCGTTTCTATGATGTTAAAAAATCACAGTGTTGAGAAAAGGATACAAACCCACTAGGACAGTGGGTTTCATTATCCTTCTGCAGTTTTATAGACTTTAATCTTAGTTAATGTCCTAAGTGAAAAGGTGAAGTGACCATAAATACAGTGATACATAAGAAAGAAAAAACCAAACCAACCAACTCCATCTAGCAAGACCAGTAAAACTCACACTTGTCAGGCAAGTTACTTAATGTCACCATATCAGAGATCCATAAAGGCAAAACCAGACAATTAAGTATTGGACATGAGATACAGTTTTACTCAGGAATCTCATCCAAATCTGTAATTAGTAAATGGCAAAATGCTCCAAAATTCTACTTTGATTACGATAATTATTGCAATAAACATCTAGAGTGTGGAAACAGGATTATTTATAGTATTCCAACTTTCAACTTTTAGCCAGCAGATTGTACAACAGTATATTCCATTCTTTTCTATTTAACCTGAGGGATTAATTAAAATTATAATAAATACCTGGCTACAGCCTCACTGTAGACAAATCCAGCATCTGCTCTCTTCACAATTTCAAAACACAGGTCTGCTCCATCCATACTGTAGGTAAAAAGAGGCAAAAATGCTTAAAAGGAGTAACTAAAATCAATTACATAAAAATGCTTCAAAAACCCTATTTATTTCTCTTACATAAATCTTACATAAAATACTCCAGATACATATACAGTGCATTACTCACTAAAACAGCATTTAATGGGCAATCTAACAGGAAATGGCTTGCCACAGGTTAACCATTTTATGTCCCTCAAGTCATGTAACAGGTCTTTTAAAGCATTACCAATACCAAACATTTACTTTATTGCTTAAACTGCTCAATGAACAAGGTGTGCAAGAAAAGTCAATGTCCTGTAAAGAGCTGCAATTCAACAATTAGCTCCTGATATTAGGTTATGTGTGTTCTTATAAGCATTACAAGTGCAACTCTATAATAACGACTGTAGTAATAAAAAAAATGTTACTCGATTTGAATTTTAAATGAAGACTTCAAAAAATACTCTAGAAATATAGTGGAGTCTTTCCAGTTGGCATTCTCTATGGATAATTAAGCAGCCAAGAGGAGATTTTACAGCTCACAGACACCTGAGAACACTGACAACCCACACACTGTATCACCAGCTCTGACACTTAATCCTTTCTTTGTCTTCTCCCTCATCTTTCTGATCACCTAACTTCCCACCATGAGCAGCATAACACTTTAGATGCAGATATATTCATAGACCTTCGGCTGAAATTAGGCTGCCATTTCTCTAAAATGAAAGCAGCTTGGTGCTGCCCTCCTTTTCCCTCTCCTGAAAGGGACCTAAGGCAGATTGGTATCTAGAAATGTTTATAGCCTGAGGGGGCAAGAAGAGAGTAACAAGAGTTAACAGGAACAATAAAAATCACAAAACTCATGATGAATAAGGCACTTGCAAAATACTGACTGTAAAATGTCATTTTCAGCCTTCACACCTTTTCTTTTTCTTCTCCACAAAGACTCAAGGGGGAAAAGAACCCAAAAGGCAGAATTTGCAATGTATCTGGACAGCAAACATTACTAGGGCCATTTCAGTAAGCTGTACAGAATATCAGCATCACTTCTGCTTTGTTACATATCTGCAATGCCAAACTTCTGCTTAGGGGGTAACAAGCCATGTGCAGAAGTTTTAATTCCCAAATAAATCTTAAAGGTATCGCCGATGCAAAATACACTATCATGTGGATAGAGCACTAACAACTGTAAGAGGGACTGGTGACTAAAAGAAAAGCACACTGGAGAGTACAAAAAATCCCACATTACCAAACCATGGATGCTCTTCACTGCACCAATATATTCCTCCGTAGGTTTTTTCCCAGCAGTTCTGTTTTGCTCAATTCCCTACACCACGTCTGCATACAGGGCTAAATATCACTCAGAGGATATGCTGTGCTTCACTGCATAGAGTCCTGTACAGCAGCCATGGGGAAAGTTCATTGACAGCAGCATAAACCTGGATTTCACTGTCTCACTGGAAAAAATCCCTCATGTCCATCTCTCAATGCTTTCTCAAATGTAGAACATACAAAATGTATGATCAGCTACCAAAGCAAGGAGACATCACTCTCATGAAGCAGCAGAACCCTTTCAAAGACTAATTATCTGTACTTTTTAACAAGTCAGTGAAATTAAAGTTCCAGAGGCACTCAAGTTTTTTAGCAGCATCAATAGCTTCTGAGATACAGAGGGAGGAGTTTAATTTTTTTACATTAACTTTTCTATTACACAAGGTGTTTCTAATCAGCATGGTCTTTAACATGTATTTCTACCTCCCACTCACAGCTATCAGCATTTTTTCATTTAAATTTTGCAACAGTAAGTGGCAGTTTGAGTTTCTTTTTGGCAAATACGTTTGAAAGTTTTATTCCACTAAGAGGAACTCTCCTGGCCCTTCAAGCCCAAATATGCATCAGGTGTATTTTAATCTCTAACTTCAGTTGACTATTTTTGCAAGACAAAATCTTCCTTTTAGGAGTATATTTGATTCATGCATAAGGAGGGCCTTTATCACCCCATGTGATACAATATATTCAATACATGATATTGACTATCATGTGACTTTTGTCTAGCTGAGGGTGAAAAACAGCCAGAGTCAACCGCAGTTACAAGAAATCCCAGAAAATGCCAGAAAAGAAAGCATCCAAAGAGAAGGCGAACTAACAAATTAAAAACTCAGCAATAGCTCAACCACTTAAAGATTACTTTGCAGAAACTAAATGCCTTGATATAAGGCCATTGAAGTTTTGGGATATTGATGGAACGAAAGTTCAGGAAGTCTCAAGGGCTTGAAACTGTTAGCATGAGCATGTGAAAACCACAAAAAAAAAAAAGTTAAAATCCATTGAAGTACACATTCAAATAATTCACCTTGAAGACGTAAGTGGATGATGCAAAAAAAGTTGGGAAAAATCACAACACAGCTGTAATCTGAGAGAATCCCCTGACACCAGCAGAGGGAGCTCACAGCAGGGACATGAACCAACCAGGACCGATGTACTTTTTATCCTGCCCAGAAAATTTATTCCCAAATCATACCGAATACAGGAATCTGCTCTGACTCTAGCAGTGACTGAAGAATAGACAGGATACTGCAGAAGAGATCTGTTTTCATACTGAGGTATGATAGCTTTGAATTTGCAGACTAATAGGATGTAGCCTACAATTTAATTTATTGATGAAGAATGAGAAAGCTTCAGAAGCACTGCTTCATTTAGGGAACTGAAATGTTACCTAATAAGAAAAAATTCAGAGTTGACATACTGCTCATAACTGAGTTTACTGAGTTTTGTACCATGTGGGTTCAAGGCTTGTGCTCAATTGCATTTTTCCATTCAGCTCAACAGTTTTTATATACTTGCCACCTTCACTTACCTCAAATAAACCAACTGCAACCCTGTTAAGTATAGCTTTTATGAATTTGAGATTGCAAACCTAAAGCATTTCTACATGTTAGCTACATTAAATGGCAAAACTATATGTATACAACTATTACATACATCCTAACTGCTAAATCTAAACAGATCAGTTCTTCTAATGTCCCAAGAGAGAAATCTCTCTCAGAATGCACTAAGAAAAACAAATCCACCTATGTATAGCAGTGAGACAATATTCTGCAAATGACCAGATATTAAGGTATCTGCAATCCACTCACTGTTCCTGTATTGAGCTCTTCAGCATGAAAGTAATCTCAGTCCACACGCTTTGATTATACTGAGGACAAACTGCAAATAATGTACTTGTAAGTCTAAAATCTTAGTTTAGTAGTTTTCAGGCCCTACGAAATGAGTATTTGCTTTCTTTTACAAATATTTCAAGTAGCCAACCCTTCTCAAAGTATTCTCACTGATAAAAATGAATTATCATTAGGAAAAAACATCTAAAGCAATAGAATATAAAGTGATACTTGCATACAAAAGAGAAAACCATATTCTGTTTAAAACCAGGCAGCTCAGAGGGACCTCATCAGTCTCTACAAATGCCTGAAAGGAGGTTGTAGCCAGGTTGGTGTTGGTAGGTTGCAGCCAGGTCTTCTCTCAGGTAACAAAAGCAATCAGAAAAGGCAAAACGGCCTCAAGCTGTGCCGGGGATGTTTACATTACATAGTAGGAAAAATTTCTTCACTGAAAGGGTTGTCAAGCATGAGAACAGGATGTCCAGGTTAATGCTGGAGTCACCATCCCTGGGGTTATTTAAAAGATGTGCAGATGTGGAGTATAGGGACATGGCTTAGTGGTGGACTTGGCAGTGCTGGGTTAACAGTTGGACTTTGATGATCTTACAAGGTCTTTTCCAACCTAAATGACCCTATGATTCTATAGAGCTGCCAGCAAATAACACCAAGAATGGGACAGGAAATTGCAACTGTACTATAGAGAGCAAAGCTGGCCTTTTTCAGATATTAGGTGTCTCTAGAGCCTCCAAGGGATAATTTCCATCAGAGTAAAGAGTCCTTTACCCTTCTAGGGGTGCAGCTGGGGTGTGTGTGAGGGAAATAACTTTGCAGAGGCACATCCCCTCTCATTGATGATGCAGTAACACCTAAATACTTTTAAAATAATATTTTTACCTTAGCAGTAAGACTCTCTGGGACAGGATCTGCTTCGTACTTTACACATGCACATCATCTATTACAACCAACTGCTTCACTGCAGTTTATTACAGAAGCATTACATGGTTTAGTGCAGCCTACTGGCAACATGACATTTGGCCCCACTCTGGAGCATGCTTGAGCTTGTGTATGAATAAGGGGTTAAAAACAGGGCTCATGTTTTGGTGTTAAACCTCACTGCAACTGTTCATCAGTGTTTCCATGAAACATGACTTGATTTTTTTAATGTTTCCTTAAAAAAAATTTTCCAAAATTGGGCACAAGCTGTAAAATTTTCCTAAGCAGTATAATATTGTTGTTACCAGGTACATACTACCTGTGCTTCTTTAACTTGCACTTTTTTTATATCGACAGATTTATCAAGATATTCAGGGTGCTCCTAGCAGCTGCTCCATGCAGCTCAAAGCCTATGAAACAGTAGTGGATCGATGTATCATTTACAGGCAAGTAATGGCACAAAGTTTTAGGTTTGGTTATTCCATGCATTTAATGTGCTGGGCCTGCTTTAATTTTCATGTTCCATGCCAGTTCCAGTGCCTTTGGCTGTTGAAGGGATGTCAGGTGTAGCCCTTTGTGACACAGGCGCCTTGTGTCAGGGCTCTTTGCGATGCAGGACATTGTGGTGCCCAGAGGCCTTTGTGACATGGCAGAGCCCACCAAGCTATATAAGGAGCACAGAGCCCTGTGGTGCCTGGTGCCAGGAGAGCTCCCTGAGAGCCTCTGCAGCAGTCAGAAAAACATGGACATGCTCATGGAGAAGGCGATGCCCAACTGTCCCCTTGCCATGGAGCAGCCAGGACTGTGCATGAGGCCCCAGGTGATGGGCAGTGATGGAGGGAGAGGGGCCAGAGGGAGCTGGGATGGGGCTGGAGGGAGATGGGATGGGGCCAGAGGGAGCTGGGATGGGGCCAGAGAGCAGCTCTCTGGAGCCCAGGGCCTTGCAGCCCCTGAAGTGCCAATGCAGTGGCCTCCTTGCCCCCAGCTGGGGCACAGAGCCAGGGCCCTGCCCTGCACAGCCCCTGCTGCCCCCCAGGCCCCTCAGCTCCCCAGCTGGAAGCCCTCAGGGAGCAGTGGGCGAGGGTGGCAGCCGAGGGGGCAGAACTGCCAGGGCCCCAGAGTGTGGAGTGGGACTTGGCTGTGGATAAGGGAAACTGGGAACACTCCATGGACCAAGAGCCCTTCCTGTGGGAAGATGAGACAGACAAAGAGCTTTTCCAAGAAGATGGCAGCCAAGTGCTTTCCCTAGGGGGACTCTCGAGTGACCAGGAGCTCTCAGAAGGAGACGTCACACTAGAGCCAGCATTGGCTCAAGAAGAAGATTGTAGTGACAAAGTGCTTTCCCGAGGGAGACTCTCTAGTGAGTGGGAGCTCTCTGAAGGTGAAGTTAGACTGGAGCCAGTGCTGTCCCAAGAAGATGACAGCGACCAAGAGCTTTCCCTAGGGGGAATCTCCAGTGACTGGGAGCTCTCTGAAGGGGAAATCAGACCAGAGCCACCATTGTCCCAAGCCAGAGATGACAGCAAAGAGGAGCCACAGGAGGACTGGCAACAGATCACCATCCATACCATCTGGGTGAACCCCAAGTATCCCCAGTTCCTGCAGGAGCTCCACAGCCCCTGGTGCTCCCCCAGCCCCTCAGCTCCCCAGCAGGGAGCCCAGGCCCTCGGGCAGCAGCCAGCTGTCCCTCAGAAGCCCCTGTCCCGCTTCAGGCAGCGCTGCAGCTCTGCTCAGCCTGTTCCGCTGCCCCTGCCTGAGGCCTCAGCTGGACGAGTAGCCCTGCTGCCAGTGCCAGGCCAGCCCTGCAGTGCCACTGGCCAGAGCCTGCCTGCTGTCCTGAGGGAGCCACACGGGCTGCCTGTGCCTGCTGTGTCCAGCCAGGCTGAGCAGGACTGCTGCACAAACTGTTCTTCCGTGACAGTCAGAGTTTGGTTTAGGAAACTGTAGTAGTAAGAAAACAAACCCCAAAAACCTCACCCCCCAAAAGAAATTACCCCCCCAAAATAGAATAATAAGAGGAATAGGAATAAGAGTAAGAAGATGATGAAGAAATAATACTAGTAAACACGAAGAAAATGAGTAACAAAAAGAATAGTAAGTTGAATAACAGTAAGAATGAGAATAAGAAGATGAAGAAGAAAAAAAATCATAGTAATAGTAGTAAATGAAGAAGAAGATGATGAAGAGGAAGAACTAATAGTAGTAAATAATAAGAATAATACGAATAAGAAGAGTAAGTTGAACAAGAATTAAAAGAACAAGAAGATTAAGAAGTAATAATAGTGGGAATAATAGTAAGAAATGGAGTATGAAAAACAGTAGTAAGAAAAATAAGAACTAAGATGAAGAAATAGTAGCAGTAGTAAAGAAGAAGAAGAAGGAGAAGACAAAGACTAAGATGAAAATGAAATAGTAGTAGTAAATAAGAATATCAAATTAAAATACACATCTACGTATCTAGAACCACAGAATGAAGGGAAGGGCCTTAAAGATCATCTACTTCCAACTGATTATCTTCTGAACTCTCTCTCTGAGACCTCATTCCTATTTCTTTCTAGCTCTCTACCTCTCCTTTCTTCTTAAATAAAATCCATGTGAAATCAAATCTGTACACTGTCATCATGTGCTTTCATTTGCACCTTCATTGGGGCAGAGGCATCTCTTTCATGGGATCATAACACATGGGCAGAGGTCCCTTCCAGCCACAAACATTCCATGATTCTGGTCAGCTGCTCACTTCTCTTTTCTTCTTCCCTCTGCTTCAAGCCGGGAACGTGTTTGAAAATGTCCAGCAAACAAACATTTGCTGTCTGCTCTTCTGTCCTCATTCTCCTCAGCAGAGGACAGGATGAGGCATCAGGAAGAAAAGGGCAGCTTGCCTTCACCCTTCAGTAGCACGCAGGGGGGAAAAAGTCTCGTAATCTCTGCAGATGTTCCCATGTCTGTGTTGTGTAGTGGAAATCATTCCATCCCGCATGGTTCTTTACCAGACTTTTCAGACATTTCTACATAAAAACCGAAACAAATTCTTGTTCATTGTTTCTAAATTACATGATTCTCCATATTTGATCTCCGACTGGTTATTGATCCCTTTGCCTTTGATGCTAATTTGGTCCTCATTCTTTGGTTCTCTGCTAGCTCCAAGCTTGTTTTTAGGGTCACAATTATGTAGAGTGCCAGTAACACACTCAGACAATGCAGTTTTATTCCACAGCAAACACCTGCTGCTGAATCACTTTACCAAGGTATCCCCTCCAGCACAACACATTCTTCACACAGCTTTTCCTTTCCCTGCCACATTTTGAGCACAGGTGTTCCTACAGCCTCATTTTCTATCTTTTCTACAAAAGACTGATGAATTTTGTGTACAAAGGAGACATGGACATACATATGATTAACAATGATTACCCCTTAAATAATTTAGCTTTGTAATTCCTTCTTTCATGTGGCCTGAAGTCAGGTGCAGAATTCGCGTAGTAATTCTAATTGCTCAGACTTGCTTTTTATGTGTACAAACATAAATTATAATAGGCTTGTCATTAAAAAATAATTACTGCTTTTGTCTCATATTTCTGAGCTACCAGTACGGTAAAAATAGAAGCAAACCCTTTTTTCCTTTTGAAAATCTTGTTAATTATCAGAGTATGTCTCCCCAAGGTGTACATAATTATTTCATAATAGGGTAATTAAAGTCCCTTGGTCCATGCTTTGGGATTTACAAAAAAAAAAAAGCAAAGTCAGTATTGAATCAAAATGTACAGAGTAGAAAGCACAGAACAATTATTTTACAAAACCCTAAGTTTATAAACTCATCTAAAAAAGCAGAAGATCTGCAAACAACAATTTTCTGCTTTACCTAATTTTTTTGCTGTTACCACTGGCTTTTCCACTACCTCAATGGTAAAACATGTGAGAATTATTTTTTAAGTGGACATCTCAAATCAAATTCTTGGCTCTAGTGGACAAGCCAATTTGACCTAACACACTGGCATGATGTGGTTATTCCAACATGAGCACCTCAAATGCATCAGAAAACACAATGCAGGAAGATCAGAGAAATTTAAGAGGCACAAATACATATGCCCCCATGCACTAGGAATGAATCTATGGGGAGCACAAGAAGAAGAGCTGCTAGGCAGAGAGAAAAAAGATTGAGAACAGAACATGCACAAATGACCATTCGACATGTCTGGATGTGTGCTCTTCATTTAGCTAAAACCTAACTCAGGAGGGACTAATAATTTTTTCAAAGAAACAATGTGGTGATTTTGGGGCTGCCCCCCTTTTTTGTTTCTTGATGTTGATTAAAAATGCCTGTCCATTGCTGAAAAGCCATGTTTTGTTCACCCTTCCAACTAAACTCTTACATTCAAACTTCCAAAACAGATCTTTTAGACAAAGGCCTCTTTCCATATACTGTGTACAGGTAAACTGACTTACAAGAATACTTAAATAAACCAGTAACTTTACTTTTTTATCTAATACTAGAAAAACACTGCTAAAGAATCAACAGTGTGGAATAAAATAAGCCAAACTTCACTACTGGAGTAGAATATCCCCAGTTACCCAGAGATGATGTCTACCAGCAGATTTTCAACTTGTTCTCTTGTACCCTGCGGCCATCAATAAAGATCATGCCTGTCTTAGCAAGCCCTGGTGTTCACCACTTAGACAGTGGGACAACTCTTATTTTTATTTGGGACAACCTGTACTTGCCATAAATAAAAATTTTCAAAGCACTCAAGACCTCTGAGCTACAAAACCTGCAGGCGTGAGAAGACACACTTTCAGGGTTTTATTTAGCAAATGACAATGCAGAAAGGTAAATTCAAGGAGAGAAACTTACAACTCGAAGACCATATAAAGCATTCCATCTGAGCTGTATGTCTCCAACAGTTCAACAATGTGAGGATGCTTCAGCATGTGACAAATACTGGCTTCTCTCTTCAGATCTGTGGAAGATAAGAAAGTAGTTGTAGATAAGCTATATAGTCAAGCTGTTCAGAACACAAGGTTTGGAAAGACGGAAACAATTGAAATTTCTAATAAATTAATTAATCTTTATAAAGAACACTGGCAAGATGGTATTTAATTATGCTTAATTAAAATACTCACATAGCTCTCAAAACTTAACAGATTCCTGAATTCACATATTAATAAAAGATCTCTTTGGTCATAGTCTGAAGAACTCTACAGAAATAAGTTCCTTTAATGTACATTTGGTGACTATACCGAGATTTTCATCCCAAATATTCAATGAAACGACAGAATTATGTCCAAATGCAGAAGACAGGCTCTTTCAGAGCACTACAAAACTATTAATAACTGGAGGTCTCTCCTCTGATTCCTCTGCTCAAAGCAAGGTGAACTAGAGCAGATTGCCCAGACCCGCACCCAGCTGGGCTCTGAACATGTCCAAGTGTGGAAATTCCACAACCTGCCCAGGAAACCTCCACTGATACCTGACTGCCCTCCTAAGAAGTGGTTTTCTTATGCTTAAGTTTCTTGCAGTTTACTTATTTAATAGTATTTATTTTTAAATCCCAGTATACGAAATCACACTAGCACAAATTTTAATCAGCATGTATTAGTTTGCATCTGTGCTCTAGAGAAGAGTGAGTAAAGCAGAAAAGTTGCAACTAAAAGAAGAGCAGAAACCACTCTGAAACCTCTCAAAGCTTGGGAAATTTTGTTTTATACAACACTGTTACTTCTGATCACAAATCAATCCTTCTGCAGATAAAGAAATGTAAAAAACCAAACCACACTGAATTAATTTTCCTTCTTTGTTGAAACAATTTGGTACTTTTGTTATTTTATCATCCTTAAACCTTTTTTCTTTTAACTTATCTACTTGTATTCTAGAAAGAATAGCAAAATCTTGAATGAATATCTTTGATGATAATTTGACAAGGAAATTATCAGTCTGAATTCTGAATTTTACTTTTCTATTCTCTTTCCATACAATTGGTCATTGTTCTAGAATGACCTATATATGCATTTACAGAGAAATAAAAATATTATTTCTTGGTTTGAGAATATTCACCATATTATTGCACAACACCAGAAAGAAATTTAAAATGCACTTTTTCACATGTGCCCTCTTACATTCTTAGCATGAATCAATAATATTGAAAAATGCAAGCAGCCAGATGAACACTCTTTCATGTGAAACATTTAACAGCTGACTCAGATTTATGCTAGCCTTCGGATCTTTCAGCCACCTATAAATTCAAAAGAAAAGCTGAGAGTTTGGAAATGACAGAAATTCAATCCAAGAAAAATGTTCAGATTCACAAAGTGCAAATTTTGTTACCAGAACTTTCACCTGCATTATGTGTTCCCTCCCTCAAAACATTGCAAATATAATCTAAAAGCAAAATACCAGAGCAACCCTTTATAAACCATTATGTAATGACACCTTAGGAAGTACAAGCAGAACAGCAAACAGAAGTATCATTCACTGATGCACAAGAAATTTTGATAAAGAAATTAATGTGAAATTTGCCCTTTTTTGCCATCTATTTATGTGGATGAAATTCTACAACCTAAGAAAACAGCAGCATGTCTTTCACTATGGAAAATACTCACAGTATCAATTCTTACACCACCTTAATGCCGTGTAACTACTAAAGCCACACTGTATTTCCATCACATTAGGCAATGATTTCACATTAAATAGTTACCACCCCTTTTCCAGGCAGAGAGGTTCACACCAAGGAGCAATGAGTGGAAGAGAATAACAAACTATGTGATTCTGTGAATGTCTATGATCTTCAGACAACAAGCTGCTTATATTTTGTCTCTTACTTTATAACAACTTCAAAACTATCACACTTCACCGTGGTATCTGATACCTATTTCAGGTGGAAAGCAAAGTGGAAACATCCAACAGGAAATTACAGAAAAGTTCTGCTTTATTTACAGGCAAAAATTGTGTTCAAAATAGTTTATTTTGGTTGCTTCCTTTATTATATTTTGTGGGCTTTATTTGAAGGGAAGTAGAACTGAAAGGAAGAAAGTATGTGCTGCCATTTCCCTCATTCCTCTGTGTAATATTGGATGAGTGCAACAATTGCTCACAGACAGAGCACCAGCACAAGAGGAAGGAGAAACAAAGTGGAAAATAAAATCTCCAAACACGAAAACAAATGAAAAGAAGTTACAGAACAAGGTTTTGTACGACTGAGGGGTCTTGGGGCTAAGGGCAGAACAAAGTCCTATTTTAAACACAGCAGGGACTTGTTCAACAGTAGGCTTATTAAGAAAAAGAAAACTAGGTATAAAGAGACAGACAAGTACATAGCACACTGATCCAACAAAGCCACAGGGCAGAAAAGAGATGATGGATTCTGAAGCACATTTTGACCATGACACAAAGGTCAAAATATTTCATGTTTAAAACCAGTAAATAGGAAAGGGGAGGGAGGAGAAAAGGCAGAAATGACAAATATATTTCAGATTTCACTTAAGAAAATGACATCAGCATCTATTCAATCCTTTATCAAATGCTTTTACCAGACTGAATTAAATTTCACCTCCACAGGTTCAAGAGGTAAATAAAATCCCAAGTACCCACAGATATGGTTCCAGTTCTGAATGCAACATAAATCCAAGCAGATGTCTGGTTGCAACAGGTGATTTAAGGATTTCCTAAGAAAAATCCAATTATTATCTTGTGAGCCACCATATTATCTGTAGCATCACTCTGCTGCTACATTGACCATAACATTGTATAAACTATTTCCTACCTCCTGTTAAGTTTTCTAAACCTCTGCTGAGTATTTGAGCCATGCTGTGCAGTAATAAAGGTCCCAGACACATATCAAAATAAGCCTTTCATATTCCAAACACCTACAAAAGATTCAGGACAACTTTAGAATCTGCCAATGGAGTGAGTTAGCTTTAAGCAGCAAGAGGTGATGTGTCATTTACTAATGGTTTTATACCCCATATTTACAATAGTCTTCTTCACTTGTAAACAAAATTTAGCTGAAAGGACATAGCCTCAGGCAAGACAAGGTCTTGGAATCTAAACCAAACTGTCACCTTTTACTTGCTGGACTATTCGTTTGAATCCTTTCTGAACCCTTCATCTAGTCATTTTTCTCTTCTTGACATGTTTGAAGAAATTACTTTCTGGTTCATTCTTTAAGGCTTCCCTGTCAGCACTTTTTTTCAAAATTAAATATAATTGACAACAGCGATAATAGAACTGTAAGTTTTAAAAGCACAAACTTTAAAGGTTTCTCTGCCAGCTGTATGAAAGGTATTGTCAAACCAAAAATAGGGGAAAAGACGTGGTGTTCCATTTAACTTGTTTAGCACACAGGCTGATACTTTACATCATAATTTGAAAATCATTTACAAGCTATCCTTTCACACAACTGTTACCAATAAATGTTTCAGAATTTCAGTCTGTTTACAAAACTCTGACAGTTTTTTAGCAACTGGAGACATATAAAGTTTCCATTTTACACCTGCTAATTATTTAGAGAGGCACTAAAGTTGTTAAGACGGCTTGAAAGTTCAGACTTTGGTAACAAAGAAGAGAAGTTCAAAGATGGAAAAGGGAATTCCCAGCCATAACCACCACATGGAGAAAATGCAGCCTCATGTGAGGATAGTGATACTGAAAGTGAAGTACTGGAAGCACTAAAAAAGGTAACTGCTCTAAATAATCGCATAGAAAGATATATCAGTCTTTGAGAGAAAACATAAAACATGAGTATCACTTAAAATTCCCATGGGAGTTAAACACCTAATATCCTACACTACTCCGACAATTCTGGCAAACACCTAATTTCTTTCAAAATCTGATATCCAAGGTTTTAAAACATCTCAAACATACTGAACATATTTTCAAAGTATGTTCATGGAAAAAAGAATTAGATGTTCTCTAGCAGCCTGCATTATAGCACCATTTCATAACCTTAAAAGTGATATGCACAGACAGTAGCAGCCTCATCTTTTTTGGGGACAGACAGCTCCAAGCTTCTTAGCAAGATGGAAGACACATGTCATTTTTATGTATACACAATTCAATTTTATACGTACACCATTCCGATTTTCCAGGTTCAGTCCTTTAAAGGATTAGTTCTCCAGCCACAGCTTGTGTACAACAGTATTTTGAAAGGAAGTATCTGCATCAGTAAGGCTCTTGCTTAAAATGCATTTGTACAGAAGCTCTTGCTTCTATACATTTGTACAGCAAGAACATGATTATACATAATTTAAATGGATGTGGTATTACTGAGTTAAAAGGAAATCAATGTTTTGTCCACTTGGTTATGTCATTCTCACCACCCATCCTTTGGTGAGCTTCATGGAGAAGCTCCTGATCACTCCAAATGGGATTCTTTCAGAGGCAGCTAAACTGAACTGTGTGCCTTGGAAATGTGCCTGATGCATCACCTGAAGCACAGACAAGGCACACACTGAGATCTCAGCCCCAGCTGTTTCACCCTACAAACACACTGGGTTTTGTCCTGTGGATTAGCCTTTGCTAGATGTTCAATTAGCCTTTGCTAGATGTTCAATTCAGCTGGGCAGGGGTAGAAAATACAACAAGAACAAAAAACCTCATAGGTTGAGATAAAGACAGGGAGATTGCTTATCAGCTACTATTATCAGCAAAACAGCCTTGATGAAATTAACTTATTTACTGCCAATTAAAACAAGTACTTAATGATTTGGGTAGAGGGAATCAAGAAGATAGACGTGAAACCAAGAAATATCTTCCCCTCTTTGACAGGCTCAGCTTCACTCCTTCCCTCCAGCCCCGGCTGTGAGGGATGCAGGGGTGAGGATGATGCTCAGAACACTGCAGTGCTTCCCCTCTGCTGCCCCAGCAAGAGTCCTCTATCTGCCCTGCCATCTCCTTCCCTGACCTTGCTGGTCCTTCTTTTTGTTCCACTCTACCTACACTTTGCTCCAGTGTTTCCTACCCCTCCTTAAATATATCTTCACAGAAGCACCACACACAAGGCTGATGGGCTCAATTTTGGCCCACTGGAGCTGTCTGGGAACCTGTAGCCCTGAGTCTCGTCCCACAGAAGCTGTCCCTGAACTCTCCCACACCAGAAATGTGCCAGTTACATTTAATCCAGGTCTAATTCCCTTTCTGCAGTAGACATTACACATCTATTACCTGTTCCTGTAACAGCCACATGGAACATTCTGAACACCACCAAACTCCAGTTTAACCAATCACACAGTACCTGGGGTCACACTTCCTAAGCCAGGTGAACTTCCAGCAAAACACTGGCTTAAAAAATGTCCCTATCTCCTCTCTTTGGCCACTCTTGGTGCTCTGTGAAAATTACTTCTAGGCTTTATTATTCTAATAATACACCAGGGAAGTTATTAAAGCTCTCAGTGCAGCCAACACACTGCAACAGGAACGAGCAGCTGGAGGTGGGAACATCCTGTATTGACATTGGCAGTCAAACTCCTGTACTACAGAACCACAGCAATGTTTCTGCCCCAAAGATTTGTTCCTTTCATTTTTTCTTTTCTTCCACTAGAGTGTATTCCCCTTTCCCTTAATTAAAACAGCACTGGCTGTCTCCCTGGGACATGTGAGTGACTCCTCATCACACAGATACATCCGACCAGTTAATGACTCGTTGCCTCAACAAGCACTAAAAGCTTTCCTGCCTCTCCTCCCACACACTTTGGGGTGGCTGAGGCTCCACGGCAGCCAAGCTGATTTAACTGCTGGCTGTTTCCCCCTTCATCCCACGCACATTCCTGGCCTCTGTTCCACTGTGCAGCAGCCTGGAGCTTGTCACACCACACACCAAACCATGGCAGTGCTAACTCAGTTAAAAAAATAAATAAATAAATTTTTGTCTCCACTGGCTCAGTGTTTTGCAGTTTTAGCATGGGAAATGGCTCATGAGCAACCTCAAATATAGAAGTCAGCTTAAAAGAAGGAAAATATATATGGAAGGAGAAAGCAAATAAGGCTGGGAAAAGCAACGTTTAGAACTGTTTAGGATGTTGCAAAACACAAATACACACCTTTCCCTGGTAAGTGTCTCCACTGTCACCAAATCTGTGTTGCATAATCAGTCTGTACCTTAGCTAACATGCTTGAAACATCCACCAAAAAGAAACTAATGCATAGAGCTATGAGTGGCACTTGATAAAAACACCATGGTAATCAACAAGTGCAGTGCCAATGTGAGATAATCCATCTCCTGTCAGGATCTTTTAATGCTACTGTAGTGTTTGGAAACAAAATGTTGACACGAGGCAAGAACAACGAAATGCAGTTACAGCTAATATTTCCCTTTTTGAGATCCCCATGCAGAAACCTATGGAAATCTTTACTTTGTGGAGTAAGACTTTGTAGATATTGGCTAAATTCTAAATAGCTTTCATTTGCTACTCTAGTCTTTCTCAGTATTTGGACACAAATATAAACCTATTAATGTCTTTTTAACTGGAGCTGGGTGTCTTGGGAGACTTACAAGGCAATTTTCCTTCCTCAATTTATACTCTGTCAGCTATGACGAACATGAAACTGGGCATGAAAAAATCCCACTTTTCTCTCAACTTCTGATGCATCCACCAGACTTGTCCAGAATCACCTGACAGACAGTGTAAGTTGGTTTGCATGATTGTGTCCATGAAAGCAACTCTACCTTCCTTTTTATTCACTTCCTCACTTTTCCTGGCAAATATGCAAATAAGCAATACTTCATAAATAAGATGGCATATTTTGGGAAATGAATCAACTTGAACTAATAAAAATGTTTAAGAACACCCAAAAGAGTATTTAACAGCTGCCTACTGCAGATAATCTAAACCAATTTCATTTAATTAAATGATAATTCTTAGCAACTTTTTACAAAGCACCCACCATATTGAAAAAAAATCTAATATATTTCAAGGAAGAACAAAGATTAGCTATCTCTCATCTAAGACTTTCCATATTCTGTGTCCTCTTGGTTTATACTCAATAGCAGGTTCAGAGAGGTAGGGGAACAGGGAAAGAAAAGAGGAAATATAGGAATGTGAAAGCAACACCTGGTGGATTATTATTGTTTTTTAATTAGATGCACAATATGTCTTTCAAAATGCTTTTAGTAGTTTTTTCTGTGGCAAAGTAGCAGTTTCTGAAGTGCTTCACAAACTCAAGAAGGAACATAATCAGAAGTAGGGCTGAAAACTCCATAAATTAGTTTAAAAAGTAGTAAGGAGGATTCTCTCTTTCACGAGCTTGGCCTTCCAAACAGAAATGGAATTGTTGCTGAAGACATTGTTCAACCTCTGCTGTAAAATCTGAAACACTTTTCTCCTAATGTTGCACTGTTTTCAATAATTAATGAAAGGAAATTGAAAATAGTCATTGACTCTCAAGTTGTGATCAATCAAGTTATGAAAACGAGTTCATTATTGATAACCCCATTGATTAAATCCCACTTCCCCACCTGTTTCCCAGCACTGTGTAACAGCCTGAAACCCAACACCTTCCCAAGTACCATAAACCACAGGTGTTTACACTGCAAACCACAACTTTAAACACTTTGTGATACAATGAATTCTACAACAGAGCAATGGGGAACGGTAGGTGCAGCAGTAGATCTGTCAGAACACGCCGTGAAATTTCTTTTAAAAACAAACAAAAATAAAACAGAGAAACAAGTGGCCACAAGGTGTGTATTTGATAAAAGAATGCCACACACTGGCTGGAGCACTGAACTGGCAAAGCTCCAGCTGTGCGGTCACAGTGGCCTTTACTGAAATAACTGGAAGGCTGCGATTTCATAAAGTTACACAGATCGTGTTTTCTTGTAGTGAAAACTAACACTTAAAAGCAGCAACCCCATCAAAAGCAATTGTTCCCTCTTTTGTCAGCTCCTTCTCCCCTCCTGATCCCTCCCTTCACGCTGGTGCAATGTTTGTGCAACTACACCATAAACACAATCAAGGAATCGATCCACCTCAATTGAAAACAATCTTTTTCCCTCTCTCCTTGGAGCTGTTTTTCCACCAGACGAGTTCTGGCAAGTCCTGGGAACTTGAACAAACAGAGCACAACAGCGTGGACAGCCCAGCAATAGAAACAAATGGCCAGATTACAGCAGCAAAAACCATTCGACAATATGTCAAATCTCAGCACTCTGTAGCATTGCTGTCCTTCTCCCAAAAAGTAAGGAAGTCAGAAAACCAGATTTCACAGTATTACCAGGAAACGCTAACTTGCCTTACTTTTACATTTTTGTATATTTAGCTGAACCTCAAATTAAAGAGAAATGAACTTGCAAATCAGGTTGTATTTCTTTCCTCCCCCTGCAGTGTCCTGTTTTTGCAGTTCCACATGGCCACAGTCCCTGCAGATTTCTCACTAGGTGGCAACGCAGCTCCTGCTTTGCTCTGCATGGAGTCAGCAGCAGAACACAAAAGGAGCCTGAATTGATTCAGCGCAGAGAGCTTTGTGTTTGGCCACTTTTATACCCTTGATCTCATTAATGACGAGTACAGTTCAGGTAGAAGAACAAAGAAAAGATGCCACTCTAATATAATTAAGGTACATTCAGTGCTAAGTGCCCTTTTATCCAAATTCTGTGGAAGACCGGTCTCTGCTCTACTTCTAACCAGAGCTGTTCAGAGATGATGGCCACTCACCAGTATGCTACTACACTGCACACACTGGGAGTTGTATGACACAATCAGAATACATTTAGTTTGCTCACATAAGCCACATGTTCTTTGTTTAATCCAACAAACTGTAACACAGTCTGTGTTCATTGCTTCCAAGTCCAGCAAAAAGCCTTAGAAAGCTAAAACCTGCACGTAGTTCAGTTTAAATCACTGGAGTTTCTCCTTTTTTAAAGGTTAATCACCCAGAGTGAGGTTCTTTGTTTCATTTTTTGTACATTTGTTTGTTTCTGGAGGTTTTTTTTTTTTTTTTTTTGCTGCAGGTGGGTGTGTATGTATGGGTGTTCATGGTTCCCTCCAGCCTTTGGCCATGGCAATACAGGCAATGTATTATCTCAGAATGTACTAAAAGCATTATTACCAATGTTACGCTTAGATTGGCACAACATTTTTACACCAAAATTTGACATCTTTTGGCCAGAATTCACTTAGGCTGATCAGGTTAACTAAAGGTTATAGACATTGCAGTCCTTCAAATGAGTTTTTAGTACTGATGTGCTAAAATGTAATGACATTAAATCAAGTAAGTGCCCTTGGAGGCAGTGAAACATTTTCAAGAAAAGGATGTTAGTTGATCCTGAAAAATTAAGTGATTTCTCTTCCTGATCATTCTAACATTTGGAGGTTGGGGTTATTTTTGTTTGAAATGTCTTTTCTTCTGTGACTTAGCCAGGTAATGAGAGGGAAATTCACTTTTTGATATTAAGAAAGAATCTCAATTTTACAGTAGCAGCTCTGGTATTTTAAAGACACAAAGGAAATCTATTCATAACATATGCAGCTAGTCTAGACAAACTGTCTGTAACTCCTACTCGAGGAAGGGTTAAATAATCCATTGCACTGCTTCTGTTGCTGAACACTAACAGGCAGGAACAGCCCAAAGGCACTCAGAGGAGGGAACTGACTGCCTAAGATGCTTCTCATACAGACAAAATGTATTTGTTTGCTTTGATCAAAGTTTCTTTGCTCTTGAACTGCTGGGCTCTGCACAGCCAATACAAAACCAGTTGCACACTAGTGCTAGAAAGGAAATCACCTACTTTGCCCAAGTCTAGACAACCCAAGCAAAACCAGCATCTAAAAATGACTCTAATTCTACAGTGCCACATAGCTCAGTGACTGACTGTTTTAGCTGGCATGCAGCTCAGGTTATTTTACAGTTTTTCTCAGGTAACACACTACAAACTGCAGTAAATGCTGCTGTGAGGGACAGCTGAATTCTGAAAGTCTCTGCACAGCACATGGAACTCAGCCAAACAGCACCTACAGTGCACCCTGAGTAATAGACAAAGACCTAGCAAATGTAAGAATTATGCTAATTCTCTTCTACTTGGAAATCCTGTACTGGAGTGATCTCCAAATGCTGGGAAACAACTACCTTAGGAAAACTTGTTTTCTGGTTCAGTGACAGAACAATCTCAGGAACCAGAAAATTCTTCTCAAGCAGTAATAATCCAGGATATGAGAAAATTTAATTTTGGTTTGTTCCTCTTCTGCACATGCTTCTCTTCACAATTCTTACCAAAAATCATATAATTTTTTTTTGTTTTCTTTGTTAACTGGCATGTTATAAAGCAAGTTTTGTAAAACCAGTGTGCATGTTTTACTCAGTCATTAAAGAAAACTCTCTACAGAATATGTTTTTTACCAGCACTTTTAGGATTTCATACCAACAAACCAACAAAATTTTAACTAGACTCATTGCTGCTGACCAAACATCCATAAAGTACTTCTATATACCAAGTTTGTAATGCTTTTAAGGAGCACATTTTCCCTCTTCTGCTTGCAAAGCTGCAATACACCTCCAAGCCTCTGAAACCAATGCTCCCAAAATACACTCCCCTCCTTTCATTCCACAGAAATCAGATGTTAATGATGTAAGTAGTATAACTGAGCTCAAACCTGTTCCTAGCAACATTCTGGTCACAGCTCTAGGAGTAAGGTTTTAACTTGCCTAACTTGTCTCTGATTTTACAACAGGCTGCAAATACTGCAAACCTTTACAAACTGTCACTCATGTTTTCCTTTGTGAAATAGACCAAGCTGACAGAGGTAACGTATTCCCATAAAGAACCAATCCAGTGACAACTTTGCCTATGAATTAAGTCCTAGCATTTACAGATCCTCAGAGAAATATTTTCTTTCATAATAGTCCCCCACTTCTCATGTTATTTTAAGGACAATTTCTCTTCACCAATACAGACACAGAGAGTTTTCTTCTTTAATCTCACCCAAACATTAAGCAAATAACATTTCATTTTCCTTCTTTATTACCTGGTGGTAAGCAAAAGATACCTAAAATTCATACTTAGCAAAAGTTGAGTTAGAAACAGTTCAGTCACCTAAAAAAATCTGTGAACTTGGAAATTGTATCAAAGTAGGAGACTGGACTTGGAAACAGCACACCTGCGTGGCTTTTTAACTAACTTTTGAGAGAGTTTCCCACTGCCTCTGAACTTTCATGTGATGCCAACAGCAAGAATCACAACAATTTCCTTCACTGTCACAGGGTATTTTGAGGGACTGACATGGATCTATAAAGCCTTGTAGTAACCAGCTGGGGATAATGGATTGCTCCTCCTGCTAGACAGAGCAAAGACTGTTTAAGTACTTGCATATAAAACCCTCTCAAACTGAATGAACCTTTCTCAGTTGCTAAAAGGTTTGACTCGAATTTGTTCAAATTTCTTTCACTGGTGTCCAAATCTGAAATGATGATCCATTAGAGTAAGAAAAAACCTTTATAAATTCTGCCCATTTGTCTTGCTCTAAAGTGCAAGAGCAACAATAAGCTTGCAAAAATGAAATTATTAAAGCATATATCCTTCATATATACTTCAGAAGTCCACATGAATAGAATAACTGGTAATAATCTGCATCCTCTCCGCAAAACAGCTTTACAAGAGCACTGTAAGAATATTTTAACAGGGTTCTTTTGTTAAAAGAAACCCACATTTCCTTTCTTCACAAGTTAAATATCTGTCTAAGATAAAAAATATCACAGACATGATGGGGTACATGGAAATGTAAAATGTGACACATCAGTCAGCTGAGTTAAGAGGGCCCTGACCCACTCCACAGATTCTTTAGCCCACCTTTCCTGTCTGCACAACAAAAATTAAAACTCTCTCTTAACATGACAACACATGACTCTGAGGCTGAATGCAGCCTTGTCCGGATTCTGAAAATAATCTGAAGCACAGGGAGTTGCACAAAGTGTTCTCTCCACCCTTTCTTGAAGGAAGAAGCAAAGAACAGTTCTGAACCCAACCTCCCTCCCCTCACAAACCTCTTTTGCTGAAGCAACCTGCTCTGTGTGTCTCACACTGCACAACCAGTTCTCCCTTTTCCAGAATGCTGCAGCAGGAAGACAGGAAAGCAAGGCAGGGAGGGGTGTACATTCCACTCTAGAAAGGAGATGAGTTATGCACCTGCTGCTTTGATATAAAAACTCAGATTTGTAAATCCATGCAAATTTTTGTACCGTTTATGCAGGTTGTATATGCATCAGCAACAGTATTAAAAGTCAGCTCAGGTCTACCAGAATTTATGAGCTTAAATGAAGTATATGCTTAGCAGTTCTGCTGCTTCAGGGCACGATGATACAGAAGAGTCTCTGCCAGTCAATACCTGGATTAATAAACCATGGACTTGAGTTAGCTCCAAAGTCACATGGACTTGAGTTAGCTCCAAGGTCACTTCAAAGTCACAGAGACCCTGATTCTTGAGAATTTATTAGCCCAGCTAAACACAAGCTGTGGAAATGCCAATGAACACGGAAAGGGAGTGCCAGGAAAATGGGGCTGACACTCTCCAAAGGGTCAGCTCTGGATTGGTGCTAAGGTAGAGCTCACAAACCTTGACAGATAATAAAAGCACACTGCACATGTTTTGTACATTCAAATGTTTTCTAACTGTACCTGTATTATTGCATCTCTTTTTTCATATTAGCTAAAGTACCTCAGTCTCCATTTACCATGGAAAAGCAAGACTTGGCTGCTTAAATCATCCTCTTGCATAAATCTTCATTCCTGAACAACTAATTAGGGAAATAAAATGCCCTCAGAGCACAGAGAAATTAATACCATTTATATATGTCCTTTGTTTTATATATACTACATATTACGGTCAGTTTGGATAGCCTATTCATAATTCCTAGGTAAGTAGGATTTAAAAACAGACTAAATTGCAGCAAAACATTCTCAGTTGAAAAAAGAATAATTAAAGCTCAACACACCTTTTACAACTTTGAACCTTTAGCATTGAACCTGAGCCTAAAGCTTTGAACTTTCCAGCATTCCAGAAAATTCATTAAATTAAATTCAACTGTCTTTCTTCTTTTGTTTCCCAAATGCCACAGAAAATCATGAAACTAGAATCCATTTAAGCCTTTTGTTACCACAAGCAATATTATTCAAGTGATACTTATACCAACTCAAGGACAATCACAGACACAAAAGTGCTGTGTGCTGCCAGCAATGAATACTGGAATGAAAGAATGATGAAAGCAGACAACACATCTGTTATAATCCATTTTTAAGAGTTTTGCCAAAATGCATGCATCAGAAGTTATACACCAAAGTAAACTTTGAGGACAGTTATAATGGATGTTAATGAAAACTGTATAAATCTAAATACTGCACAAATGTAACAACCATTTCTCCTACAGACTATTTTCTTTATTTTGTTGTTTTATAACTGCAAATTTATCTTTAAAATACTGATTAAGATTCATATAAGAAAAATATATATAAAACCAGTAGCCTGCTGGTGGTAGTCATGAAATCTGATTCATCATCTCCAGTTGGGAAAAGGATTTTGAGATACAACTCTATTATTTACACATAGTCTAATTAATAAGCACAAAAAAAAACTTTTAAGAAAATTTACAAAAGCTTCAGTTTTTAATTTTAAAAGTTACAATTTCTTTTCTTTTTCTTATATACAGATATCTCTCATTACTACAACACATGTTCACTGCACTCACCTGATACTACAAGTTACAAAACCTTCAGCAATAACTGATCTTTGAGATGAAGTTTGATCACTCTTTGAATGGTTAAAAATCTGTTGGAGAATGGGCTTGGACACTGAAATTACTTATCAGGACAGCATCAGATGAAAGGGTAAAAAACACATTCACTTTTTATCATCTTTGAAGATCTTTGGAACCACGGACTTGCAACAGGATCCAACAAAGCCCTGCTTAGACAGGAGGCTTGGGCAAGACCTAGAACAGAGCTGGCTTGTTTAAACAAGTTTTCTTGAGCCCTGATGCCTGAAACACACCATCCTTTTTGAAAAATAATCAGGTAGAGAGAATGAACCCACCAAAGCCAACTACCAGACCTCAGAACACTTTTCTGGGTCAGCCTTTGTGCAAAAGCCTCCAGACCAGATGAAAATGACAATTTACATCTCAGTAATTTAGGAACAAACACAGAGAGATTCAGAGAACCAACAGCTACCAAGATGTGCATTGACACAAACAATTAACAACACATATCATATTGCAAAGAAAATTAAGTATTACATCACTGTAGCCCTTAAAATCTATGTGCTGTTAGGAGTTGAGCACTTTTTCAGTCTGTTCAGCTTTTCCTGTATTAAAATGTTAAAGTGAACACCAATTAACTTACTACTAACACGACAAGACTATCTGCTGCCAGACAGGCTCCATCCAACTATGGAAGGAATGATTCTTTAGGCTTTCACAGTCTCAGACAACTGCAGTGGAAAGTTCAATCCGTAGGGATACAAAGCCAGAATCTGGTTCACTTGGCAAGGTAAGAAACTCCTACCTTCCCCTCATTAACTACAAGAAGAACAAAACAAAACTGCACTAGTGCCACCCAGCACCTCCAAAACATAAGTGGGTCAAGAGCAGGGTGATGCAAAACTCAAATTTTGTGCCAGCTGATACAGAAGGGCAGAATATTCGGAGACATATGAAGCAAATCCTGAAACTGGCATTGTCTCAGCAAAGCCAGTGCCCCCACATTTATCAGTTCTTATTGCTACAAGTAACCTCAGAACCAGACCAACTGTAATTAATTTCAGTTTGGGGCCAGTGGACAAACCAGGACAATTACAAAGGTAGATTCAAACTGAGGCAACAAAGCATGTACAGGTACTGAAGATCCAAGGCTTGTTATTTAGAAGAGTAAACACAAATTCAGACAAACAAAGGATTGCAGAATCCTCTTCACCTGACACAACATTCTTCAGTAAAGCTACCTCTCTTGGGCAAATCCAGCAATCAGTTTGCAAGAGGCAAAGCTGATAGTGAAGTGCAGTGCTGAGAGCAAGGGTAAATCAAGTTACTGCAATGCCACATGAGGATACAGATTTGATTCAGGATATGAACCTGCCTTCCTATCAGCAAACAGTCACCACAGCATGACCAGCTCTAAAGCTCTGTTCTGCAATATAACATTTCTAAATACTAACCCACAAGAGACAATATTTTAGAAAGAGACCATCTCTCCCCGTCAGGGTTTATAACTTTGAAGAAACCAATTTTTCTTGCAGTAGTTATTAGTATAAGGGAGACAGAAAATTAAAAAGGCTTCAAAATGTATCTTATTTTTATAAAAAGAAAAAAAAAAACAGAATAGATATTTTGATATTATTTAACTCCAGAGATCTCGGCACATGTAAGCACCCTCAGTCCTCAGACCAGCATTTGCAACTCAGATTAACATGCCCTGAAGCTGTGAATAGCTTTGACTGTTGCTGTCATAATTCCTCAGTAGGTACTAAATACAACAGAACTAAGGGAGAAGACTCTCTTTTGTTTATAGAACACAAAGGGATCAGCAATGAACAAAACTGCCCTGCATCAGCAAATGACCACATCTTCACACAGGAGTGAAAAAGCCAACGTGTGGCCAGTGGGATGGAGACCAGGGAGGGGGAGGCAAGGAATGTTTGGCCTAAGCTTGTATGTGTTTGTTTCAATACCAGAATCAGTAATTAAAAGTCTGCTAAGTGACAACGAATTAAATTGACTGAAATTCCCCCCAAACTAGTAAACTCTTCATTTGGATAGGTGATAGGGGAAAGAGAGGATGATGACACAAAAGGAGCTGAATGAGCACCTTCAGTAATACAGAGTAAGAGGAGTTAATCATACACAGACAAACCACACCAATAAAACAGGACATGACCAAGATTAGAAAACTGGTGGCAACAAAGCCTGGTAGTCCAGACAATTTCCAGAATTAAATGCATATTTTCAAATCTTTAATTGGTATTTATTTGCTGACCAGTCCTACCAAGAAGACAGGAACACAGATAAGTATAGCAGCTTTGATAAGGTTTGAGGCTTTCTCCTCTCACTCCATTGTCAGTGTTACCTTGTGCAAGCACTTTCTCTGCTACGTTACTTGCAGTTTAAGGCAAAAACCTCCCCAGAACAATGTCTATGAGCTATTTTGGAAAGAACTGAGGTAGCAACCATGGCTCTTTACAAGAGTTACTTCACTAGTCCCGACTCCAACCCCAGACTGCATTTCTGTCTTAAACAGAGTCACTGGTAGCCCTCAGAAGAAGTAAAAATCTCTTCTGTTTTCTGAGCATCTCACATCAATTTATCTTGGATTTTAGAATAACACACAGCATACAGAATTATCTTCCTCTAAAGGGAATATCAAAATTCTCAACTGAATGAACTCAGACTATGTTTGCTTGTATTTTCCCCTTAATGAAGTAATTCCTCTTCAACCCTAACAGGTTTCTAAGTAAGGTGCATTTAAAAAAGGAAGCAAGACAATCAAGACAGTAATGACTAGGAGACTTAGGGTGCAAGTCCACTATTCCCTTTCTCTTCCAACTTGAGTTAAAATAAATCAGTCCAAAGGTAAAAAGTACCAAAGCCAAAACAAAGGAAGCAACAGGACTGCAGAGTAAGGAACCTGGAATGAAGGAACAAGGCTTTCCTTTTCCCTTCAGCAGCCAGGATCTGTTCAACCATCTCAGTCCTACTGAGGGGAATGGGGAGGAGATGCAAAGCAGTGATACTCACCCACACACTGCACAGACGGTAAGTGGCATCTAACAGTCCTAGATGTTGGCATCCTACATTTCCAGAGAATCCTAGCTCCTTTACTGGTTTTCCCCTCAATCAGATCAGCTTTTGAGAGGTGGGATGGTGGGTGCCCTATCAGTCTGCAGCACAAAGATTGCTTCTTGCAGAACTGCAACACCAGAGATGAAAAGCTTCTTTGCAAACACGTCAGCCCTACTTGTCCAGCCCCGTGCTGGGAACACAGGCTCCAGGTTGGAACAGCTTTTCAAAGAGAACAGAGAGGACAGAAGAGGACACGGCAGTGATAACCTGTCCAGACCTGAAAACAGTGAGGTGTAACACACACGTGTTGTAATAAACATTTTTGTGGTGGCAACTTGGATTCAAATCCTAATTTGATTTGGCAAAGGAAAAGAATCTACTTGGAACAGACAATGTAGTATTGCGTAAGTAATTTTCACTATTTACAATGCTATAAACTAAGGCAATATTTTTAGTAAGACCTGCAATTGTAAATTGTCACTATATCACAGGCAAGGTTAAAAGTGACAGACATTAAGAAATCTACAATAACTGGTTCTGTCACAGTAGATAAAACTGTATTTTTTAAATCTCACTTTATTTAGTTAGCCTTCTAGAGGAAATCAAGAAGCTTGGGGTTTATATTGCTGACTCTGCTAGGAACTTTCCATGGAACTTAGAATGTATCTGTAAAGTAATTTTTTAGTTACATAAAGTATTAAAATTAAATTCTTATTAAACTGCCTTAACAAATGCTAAGACACTCTGAAACAACAAAACATTACTTTTTAGCATCAGTCTCACTTGCAATTGGGCTTTTCCTTCTACAGCAACTTCAAAAAACAAAAAAAATTGACCACTGAATATTTTGGGCAAAATAAATACATAGAATAAACTCCCTTCCCCAGCCAAGAAACACACCATAAATCTTACTCATATACGAAGTGACCTTAAAAAGCAACCTCCCATGAAAATCTGTGTCATAGATTTTAAGTAAACCAATCATAGATCACAGTGATTTTACTTACACTGCCAGTTTACTCACTGTCACTGTATGTATTTGTTGGCTGGATTCATATTAGGAAATCAAATACATACAATATATTCAGTGTGAGTAAACTGTCCCTGATAAGTGTCATGATTAAAATAAATGACTTGGAGCTGGAAAATGCCATGCAGAAAGTGCTCAGACTGCAGTAACACACAGAGCTGTCCAACACAGGTCTCTCTCCTAAAGCTACTGATTATACATGTAGCAGTTTTAAAACACAGAACTAGAAGAAAAATCAATGCAGTAGTAAAGATAAAACTTAATTCATATAAAATATGTTCACTGAAGTTTTTACTAAGTGGACTTTTACCTTAAATGTAACTGTATAGACAGTAATCCATTGCTCATACCTACCTTCTTTCACTCTATTAAAACAAGTAATATACAAAAGAAAACTAATGGTAGAAATGGTAAAACTCGAACAGCAGATAAAATGTAGAAAGTCTTGAAGAAACAAGTTCTCCTTGGGACTTTCAGGTCTTAGATTTATTTAAATGTACATGCTTCTCTTGACTGAGAAGCTGAAAAGCTCCAGTATTCCACTGTGTATGCTAACCAAGATATGTTTTACAAAATAGCTTCCAAACATGAGTATTTCCATTTGCCTTCATATCAAGTTGACCTAATTGTTTCTCATAATACTTTTGTCTTTTTTCCAAAGATTTACTAATTCAAAAAGATTACAAATAGGGTCTTTTTTTCTTTCTGAAGCAACTCTTACTCTAGAAAACAGCCATTGCTTGGCACTGTGTACAACTGGACCAAACACTCTCCCACATAATGACACACTATGGAGATCTCTCAACTTGTACATATTTCATGTATTACTCATAAGTATTTGCTGATGCAGATGTTAGAATGAAAATTTCCATGGAAATCAGTGTGCAGTTTCTACAACTGCAGTATAGAGTATGGCACTTTGTCACTAGTCCTAAGCTTTACCATTTTTTCCATGTTGAATTTTTCAGCTGGAAGACCAGTTAGACGATAGGAGCATTATGCTGCATGTGTTCACTTTATTATGAATGTACTGACATATACACACTAGAGATGAAAAATATGGCCCAAATTTTCAACTCTGTAACTCTCACACCCAATCTATTATTTAGGGGGTCCATTAAGGTTTGCTAAAATGTCTTGACTTTTGCAAATTTCCACTGCCTGTAGCTCAAAACCATGTTCATGTCCAATCCCATAAAAATACCAGGATGTGCAGAAAGTGTCCAAGAGGAATGTTTGTAGCTGACTGATGGGAGAATTGCTCAAGACTGTGATGTACCTACCAAACTTAGCAGAAAACTCTGGTCACTCCAAAAGAATAGGAATCTGTGGATCAGAAACCATTAATCTTGCTTTTGGAAAAGAAGTATTTTAGGCAAGATTTGCAAAGGATGCAGACTGTCCCAACCAAAACCCACACAATCCAAAGACAGGAGCTTTGCTATGGCAGCGTACAGGTTTGTCATTCAAACATGAAAAGCAGCCTAGAACACAAGGGTCAGTATTTATCATATCACAGTGACATATATTTTTAGATTCACAAAACAACAAACCCCAGCATTTAAGAGTAAAAAAAAAAGGTTCTCTTTGGATCAATGAATTAACAGAAACTGCAGCTCAGCTGCAATTAATTTTGAATTTTGTTGATTGCACAAACCAGAACAGAATACAGCTAGCATCTAAACAGAAAATATTTGGACATACAGCTGATGCTGATTATCTTGCCTGTGTTTGTAACCAGCCAGAATTCCAGCATGCACAGCTAGAGCCTATTTCTGGACTATTGGCAAGAATCAGGATTCGTTAGACGAATATAGAGTGTGTACAGAGACAGAAGTGTTTTGAAAAGCCTTTTAGTTTTTCAGAACAGGAGTTGGACATACCTCATGAATTCTGCAGAGATTAAAGACAACAACGTTTAAGAATGAAGACTTCAGAGTTTTTATAAAATAAACCTTTTTAAAAGTGTATTTCCAGATCTTTAAAAATAAATTTAATTATGACTTTGCTTTGCAAAAGGGGTGAAGAAACACTCCTTTGTCATTTGGCTTATTGTAATGGTAAAAGCTCCAAGCATTTCTTACTACTCTTGGATAACTGGAGCAGGAATATCCTTTCTTACCCCTCCAACCTAAATTTCTTTTTCAAACAAATTTGCTTTACTGCAAAATTCTTTCTCAAACACTTTGCTTTGCTAAGCAAGAAGGATGCTATAATTAAACCAAAACAGGGTTTTAAAAAAGAAAAACATTAGGTTATGTGATAAAAGCTCATCTGCACACACACAAAGGAGCACAGAGAAACAATGGCATGTGGGACAGAGGGGAACCCAAATAATATTCTGCTCAGCTGCTGCCAGGTCCATCAACCCATCAGAGAGTTATGAAGCTGCCTGGGTGGAATCACAGAATGGTTGAGGGACCAGTGGGGGTGATCTGGTCCAACCCCTCTGCTCAAGCAGGGCCACCACGACCCCATTGCCCAGGACTGTGTCCAGGCAGCTTTTTAGTATCTCCAACAATCCACAACCTTCCTAGACAACCTGTGCCAGTGCCTGGTCACTCCCACAGTTAAAAAAAGTGTTTGCTGGTGCTCAGGCAGAGCCTCCTCTGTTTCAGTTTGTGCCACTGCCTCTGGTCCTGTCACTGGGCACCCCTGAGAAGAGCCTGGCTCTGTCCTCTGTATCCTCCCTTCATGAATCTCTACCCATCAATAAATCTCTCCTTAGCCTTTCCTTCTCCAGGCTGAACAACCCTCCCAGCTTTTCCTCACAGAAAAGATGTTCCAGTCCCTTCATGTCAGTGTCACCCCTTGGCTGGGCTCTCTCTGGGACCTCCATGTCTCTCCTATGCTGGGGATTCCAGAACTGGACCCAGCAGTCCAGGTGTGGCCTCAGGAGTGCTGAGGAGAGGGGAAGAACCTCCTCCCTCCACCTGCTGCCCATCCTGTGTCTAAGGGAGCCCAGGATAACACTGGCTCCTCTTTACCAAACAAGAGCACAGGGCTGCCTCATGTTCACCTTGGTGCTCACCAGGACCAGCACAGGAGTGTCCTTTGCTCTCCTCCAGTCCTCAGGCATCTCTCCTAAGCACCTTGTTCATTCAAAGGTTATCCTGAATGTCCTCACAATGGTATCTCTGAGCTCCATCAGCACTTCTGGGTGCACATGTGTATAAATACACTTTAACAATTCATTACCCTTGGGTGCTTCAGACCTGCTTCTGACTAACACAACACACAGAGTTCTTAGACATCTCTTTTACTAAATACTTCACACATTTAAATATCAAATGCAAACACGTAAGTCATTGTACTCTTAAACCATCCTATGCATCCAACTAGATATTCAGTAAAGGGACAGAGAAAGCTGAAATTGTATGAAGTTTTAAAGTATTTTTTTGATAATTGTGAGGTGTGCCTGTGGTATTTTTTCTGGGTAGAGAGAGGATTAGGCTCTTTAGAATCCTGCTCAGCTACAATCTTTCTCACTATGTTTTGGGAGATATGAATTGCAAAGCAGAATCAGGTTCAGAGTCACTGACTGAGGATGCAACTGCAGCTGACTGGGATGAACACTTCAATGACAGGCTTAGCACTGCAAAATCCCCACAAAACAAACCTAGGAAGTTATCTCCAAGACTTTTGTAAGCTATTCAGTACACCCACAGGCATCATTCTGCTTGGAATAAATATTATTAGCTGCAGCATACCTTTTCACTTCTGTGATTTATGCGGGGTCATAAGCACTATCTGAAAATGTTTCTCCCAAATTGGGAAATTATACTAAGATTTTAAAGTATTTTAAAGTTTCATTTTCAGTGAAACTTGCATTCTAAATGATTGTTAACTCCTGGGAACACATGGGATTCAAACAACACATTTCAAGGACCAACCAATTTTTGTCCAGATGAAGGAGAAGTGATGCATAAATACGAGTCTTCACTGAAGTTTTCTTGAATTAGCAAATATCCTGTAGCACTTGACCAAAATGTGCATAAACTATGCTTATTTCCTTGAAAAATGGTTCAATATTACATATTACCCAAAGAAATTGACTAGTTATTTCAGTAAGAATTTTAATCCAATGGTCCCTAAGCCCGGTATTATATGTACAAAGAGGAATTATCTTCTAAGTGACAAACCTTATTCATGGAGTTAAATGACATGAGGCTTAAAGAAATTTTTCATAATAATGTGTTGGCATTGGTCTTATTTTCTTGTTCACAAATGTGAAGATATTTTCTTATTCCACATATATGGAAGTGTGAATAGTTTGGGATAGTTTGGGTTGGAAAGGACCTTCAAGACCACCTAGTTCCAAACCCCCTGCCAAGGGCAAGGACATCTTCCACTAGACCAGGTTGCTCAGAGCCCCATGCAACCTGGCCTCGAACACTCCCAGGGATGAGGCATCCAAAATTTCCCTGGTAACCTGTTCTAGTGCTTCTCATATAAAGTGAGAAAAAAGATTACAGAGATTTTACTACAGGAGCACTTTCCAATCAATTATGATTACTTTAAAAAAACCAAACCAGGCCAACTGCGTACTCAGTTATATAACAAAAATAACAGTTAAATTATCTATTATCTGCTGCATAAATTCTGTTTAGTGCTAATTACATAATCATTTCCATTATTATATGTGTTCTAAGAATTCCAAGATACAGCAATTTTTTAATTAGCACTCTAATATGTTATTCTTAGAATGAATAATTATTAAAATGGCAGTTAAATACACTTGATATAATTGCATTTTGAAACCTGTGAAGTGTGCCATTTTTATTTATAAAGCTGAGAAATGCTGCCTGCACTTGCTGCTCAGCTGCATGCTACCTTTCTCAAAAAAAGCTTCATGATAACATTATGTAAAGACCTGATCTGGCAACAAGTCCACAGTGGTTTCAGCCACTGGATACAACAGTCATTTTTCACAATGTTGGCACTACAGTGAAACCAAGAGCAGAAGAACAAAGCTGTCAGAGCAGCAAGTAGCCAAGTAGTAAAGATTAAAAGAGAGGGAGGAAGAGGGACACTCCTGCAGGGCCTTTGTGTGTGCAGTGCTGTACTAAATCCAGCAAAATCAGATACATGTGAAAGGCAAGGGACTGAAGTCACACAGCAAACAAAGCTGTCCTTGTTTTGGAGACTGATTAGAGGGAATAAAGAACCAATTGCTTGCAACATATAAAAACTTAATGATTTTCCTTCTACTTAAGCAACAGTGCATAAAAAAAATTAGGTAAATATCCTTTTATGCTATAAAGTGGGTGTAATAAATTCACAAACTATGCTTCCCTGCTGAAGATGGAACAGGAAAATGTTTCATGAACACTGCTCTGAATGTGCTTGCATCAATATTTCCAGAAATTTTATGTTCTTGAAGTAAACTAATACCATATAGCTGATTTCTATAACTCTTTGCTTATGATCTAGATAATACGCCATATTTCCCTACAGACCATCATATTCGCTTCCTGGGATGAAACAAATTTGTATGTGAGACTTCAAATGAGGTCAAAACAATGAAAATTTGACCAGTGATACTTAGTAACCCACTCCTGGAATCCTGGAACCCACTCCTGGAAGCACATGCCAGGAAATCCTCAACACAAGAAAGGAACAAAAAACCCACAAACCCAAAAAAACCCCAACAAACAAAAGACCCCTAATACATAAAGCTGTATTTTACACTTAAAAAACCCCAACAATTATGTGAATTCTTGCCCAAGACTTAATTCTGTATTTCCAACCAGAAAAACATGCACCATATGTGCAGTGAACTGACTTCCAGTAGAGAGAAAAAAATGAGTCCTTAGGAAGCAACACTTGTTATGTTTTCATGCATTCCTGTGATCCACTGATTCTATTATATGGTTACCATGCTTCCACACTTACAGAAATGTCTTCTGGGGGAAGAGGCCTGGTTCCATCTCCTGTATTATCGCACAGAAGTATTTAATTCAAATGACACTTTGTTTACAAAAGTTACAGCAGAGCTGTAAAAGTTAGACATTTATGAAATTTGTACATACAAACGAGTTGAACTGAATTGTAACCAAATCAGCCAATGGCTTCTCCAGAACAGGAAAAGAAAACTCAAATCCTTCATTAAGTTAAAACAAGCAAACCCCTCAGAAAGGCTTAGGTAACACTCCCTGTACCAAAACCAGAACAGTTCTACCCCTTTGTGAAAGGAGAACTAAGATCAGAACAACACATTCCCCAGAAAGGCAAACTCTTGAAATGATAAACACCAAAAGTGACTTCAAATACCAATCTTCAAGTCCTGCTGAGAGGCACAAACTCTACTACAGGTCCGTTCCATCATGACCCAGACATTCTTTTTAAAAATAATCCTAAAAGGCATTATTTTTATTTTTGATTTGTATTGCCACAGGTACATAGTTAATTCAAATTCTTCCTACCTCTTTACCCCAACTTGCTTTATTGTTTGTACAACACCCACAAAAACTATGGTGGTATTTTAAGTACCAGCAACATGAACTCCGTGACAGGCAGCTACCAAGATTTTAAAGAGTTTCTTTTCAAAATTCCACATTTGTGCATTTTCTTAAGAACAGAGATGTCACTAATACCATGTGATTTTTGCAGTCTATAGATACCTCAAACTCTTCACTAGTGAGACAAACACACACTTGATGAATCTTCAAGAAAACTCCTGTGTAATAGAGTTATACCTGCAACACTACCATCACTAAATACTTGGGTTATGATTTCTCAGAGGGTTAGAATAGCAATTCAAAAGCAAAGTGAAACTGGTACAGAGCTTTTAATTCTCTGAAATATCCTCCTATTTTCTGCCTTCAATGAAATGAAACCTCTAATGGTGCCTTCCTCCTGTTTTCATTAGATCACAGAAAAGCTGGTGGGAGATGACCTCTGATGGACATTGGGTCCAGCCCCCAGTTAAAGGGAGGTCACTGCACACACTGCTGAGTGAAGCCACAGCCATCCTGACCCAAACTCTTGAAAACCATGTCCAGCCTGTGCCTGAGCCTTCCAAGCAACAATTCCTGGCCATTTCCCTGTGTTCCAACAACTTCCACTCACAGACAGCTCGGCTCTGACATTTTTGTAGTTCCTCAAGTAGATGGAGAACACATTGTAATATCCTCTCAGCCTCCTCTTCAGCAGACCAAACAAACCCAGCTTCTTCCTTCAACCTCTCTTTGCCCATCACATCCTGCAGGCTTCCTGATTATCCTGGTTGTCCTTTGCAGAGACCTTTCCAGTCCTCTGGCACCCCTCAAATTTTGAAGCCCCAAGCTGGGCACAAAAACTCAGGTGCCAATACTGAGCACAAAAGCTCAATAATGCCACAAGGAAGGAAGTCACAGTGAAACATGATACAACACAGAACTGACAACTACCATAAATTCCGGATCAGTTGGTATTTCCAAAACAAAGGCAATGAGTCATTCACTCTTTCTTCAAATCCAGGCTATGTATAGTACAGTATAATGAAATATGATGACATACAGATTTGTAGTATTTTTTACTCAAAAGAGATGAGCTCAACACTGACAGTACATTTTTTTCTGAAACCCTTGGAATCACACAGGGAGGGAGGTGCAGAATCTTACAGACACTTTTGTGAAAAATAACTTATGATTCACCACAGCCTCCCAGTATCAAAAGTTAAAGATACTGTCATGCAACTTCACTCTGAACTAAATTAAACTGCTCTGATAAAATGATTTTGAGAAATGAAAGTCTAAGTTAAAGAAAGAAATAAAAATAAGAAAACCCCCAAACCAACAAGGGTAAACTGTTTAATGAAATTAGCAGAACAAAAGTAAGGTCTCGACTTTCAGAAAATCACTCACAATCTGAAAGTAAGATCTGTGGGCCCCTTTGTGGGGGAAAAAAAAAACCCTCAACACAACAACTAAAACACAACAAAAACCTGCCAGTTTTCATCCCCTCCTCCCCAGTGAAATAACTTTGGAATTCTTCTCCTAACGTGGATGATCCATAGCAAGGCCAGTATAAATTCAATTTTCCTGCCCCTCTCTGTGCCAGAAGCAGTCCAAGAACTGTATTTAAAACATTGCTTTCTTGGCTACAGTTTTGCTCTTTGTCACAGACAAAAGCATTTTGCAGACTGTCTTCACAGCCTGCTTCCAGCAGAACCAGTTTGGGTTCTCAAGAAAACCTCAGTCTTTCCTTATCAGCTTATTTATTCAGCTTCACAGTGGCTGAATGCATACAAACCTGTATATCAACCATATACATCAACCTAATAAATAAGGTGCAGACTATTAGAAGGTTGGAGAAGAACAGGTAATCCCTTTCTTTGTGAGGACATTTCTACAGAAATGAACTGAAAGTAAGAGAATCTAATACATGTTGAATTAAATCTTGAAAAACAACTTCAATGCACTGTAAGCACAAAACACTGCCCTTTAAATTGCTTTAAAAAACACTCAGCATGTTACAAGAAAGCAATCTGGATTTAAGAAAAGGCAGGTAAGTAATGTGTATTGGCTTTTACTAAGCAGTAAGGAACTGAGTCCCATTCTTTTCCTGAGAAATGGTGCCTGCACTTAAGAGATATTTGGTGTTAGAGCAGGTAACTAAAAATCAGACATGCAAGCCATGCAGAGAAAAACAAAGAGAAAATGCATGGGATGTGAAGAGAGCAGCAGAGGAAATGGACAGTCAAACTAAGGTGTGAGCTGTAACAAATTCAGAAATAAGGAACATGGTTCTTACACTTTTCTGCACTGAAAGTTCTGAGTATAGCAACCAAGAACTGTACTTGAAAATAAGTTTATTTACATTGATGTATTTTTTTAGACCTAATGAGTCTACTACTACTGGCTTCTGAGAGCATCAAGTACTATTCCACATGGATTCTCTAAATTGAACAGCACAAAAGAGACTCTTTTATGTCTAAAAATATTCAACCTCCACATTTTGTTTTATTTTTTTAATCTCTGTGATATGAGTGAACTGTAGTAGCATCTGTCAACAAGTTAAATAATCAACATTAATCTAACAGATCACGTGGCCACTTGAACAGTGACAAGGTGTCAATATACTTCATTAATATGGTTGAATTACAACACTACAGAGATTGATGATACACAATATGCAAGACCATGAATACTAATACATAAATCCAATAGAATTTAGCCTAGATTAGATTTGCTAGCTGTCAGACATCATTACATAGCATGAATTTTCCCTGCTATTATCAACCCACTGCAGAGATGCAGAGAGACATAAAAATTACTTGAGATGTCTGTGTCTATACATGCTATGAGTATTGAGCAGCCTTATGGAAAGCACACTACACCTGATAAAAGTTTGTCTTGTGAGCTAGTGGCTTCTCCATCATATGCCACAAATGCCCATCAATGCCCATTAATAACATCAACTGATAACACATTAGCTTAGAGAAGCTTTCCAGCTTGATTGGTTTTGTTACTCTGGTAAGGAGATACCATTATTGTAAGACACCAGCATGTATTTCTCTAAATGAATTGTTCAGACTACCAAATAGTCCCTTTACAACATACCTGGTGCCCAGCTGCCTCACAAGTTAAAGAAATCAAAACATTATATCAAAACTAGTTTTAAATTCTCTTTTTTAGCACACTACTGCTATGCCTAAATTTTCTCTCTGTATAATATTGCAACTATATTGCCCCACAGATTACATTGTTGCTACAAACACCACAGGATCATATGGGGTGGAAAAGACCCTCTGGAGGTGATCCAGACCAAACTCTTGCTCCAAGCAGGTCAAAACAGACCTGGCAGCCTGGAGCCTTGTGCAATCCCCTTCTGAGCATCTCTGAGGATATTCTCCACAAACTCTCTGTGCAATCAGGTGCAGATTTTTCATTTCTTTGTCCCTAACTGGCATTTTTTCATGTTGCAATTCATCCACATGGCTTTTTGTATTTTCACTGTATGCCCAAATGAAGAGTGGCTCCATCTGCTCTATATTTTTCTGTGAAGTAACTGAAGACAGCACCAAATCTCATCTCAGCTTCTCTTAAGGCTGGACCAACTCAGTCCATCTCTGCTGGACTCATGCCAGTGCATCATTGCTTTTCCCGTACTGGAGAGACCAAGACTGCACACACTGCTCCAGGTGTGGCCTTACAAGGGATGAACAGAGGGAACAATCACTTCTTTGCCTTGCTGGCTACACCTCTGCAATGCTCTGCTCTGCAGTTGGCTGCCTTTGCCACAAGAGTACACTGCTGACAAACACAAAGATGAGGCTCCTACCACAACCACGCCATCCCACAGGGGTTTTTATGTAAAAGCACTCAAGAACAAAGACTTTTCAGATTTAAAGTGTGGAGCATATTGGGCCCTTTAGCTCTAATCACTCTAGATAGATGTGAATTAATGGAAGGAATTGTCATCAGCTGCCACACATGCAGAATGTCCTGTTCTCCCACTCCTGTGCCTCAAAGAAAGACTGGAGGTGGAGAGTTGTGCAAAATTGATCTTGCAGAGGGCAAAACATTCAGGTAAAGAATATCTCCAAGGGTTAATCTTATCATTCCATTAAAGCTCTTACATGAACACAATTTACAAATACAGCTTCCTTACAGGTATGTTTGCTTTATACCAGTGCCACCATCACGGCTGCCCACCAATGTGCTTAAGAAATACCATACCAGAAATAAACAAATTAGAAAATACAAAAAAAACTTTAAAACCCCACTAGAACCTGGGTAGAGGTGCAAAAAAACCCCAAACAAAAGAAGCCAAAAAAAAAGCAGAGGAAAAACAAAATAAAGAGTACAACAGATGGAAAGAGTTTGTGAAAAATTCACATTCTTATGTAGAGAATCTGTACCTCCATGCTCACTTATACATTTATGTCTTTGTGTCTTGATACTACAAATCGAAGGTATAACAATTCAAAACCTTAAAAAAACCCCATCCCCAAAATAAAACCCCCCAATAACAATCCAAAACCAAAACAACAAAACAAAACAAAGGCACCACTAAACCCAGAAAGTGTTCATGATCTTACTTCAATGATCTGCTACCTTGACTTATAATTACAACAATACAACAAAAGTGGAATTGGAAAAATCCCAGAATTTCTTAATTCACTCCCAAACCTATTCTTTAGACCCAGGTAGAAATTGCAAACCATCCACAGTTATCTTTTCTTCAGTGAATCTATCATTACTGTTGGCTTTTCTTTTCCTCCTGATGAATCCCTACGTTTTTGTCTACTACTTTTCTCTACCAGAAGTTCTTTACAACCCCAAAACGTTGAATTTTACTGTCATGGAGCCAGGAAAGCAATACTCCACCAAAGGCAGAAATGTGTCCTACCATCAGTAGACCAAATGAGGCTCAGAAGAAGACTAGAATATAGACAGAACTTATTTAAAAGATATCAAATAATTTGCTAGCTCAAATGGTTTTGGTACAACTTGCCAAAACCATAATGGAGCTAATGACAAGCTGAATACTGTGGAAAGTGTGGCTTATATTTTGTTAGAGGGCTAGAAAAAAGAAACTAGCCCTCTATTAAAAGAAACTACCCCACTATTATTCAGTGTCTGGTCTTTTACCAACAGTTACCACAGATATTTTTAAAATAACATTATTAAATGAAAATATTTGGTAAAGTCTGAAGCAAGACCTGTCATTTACCTCACAAATCAAACTAGTCATTAAGGCTCAACTTGTTATAAATACCAACAAAAGTCAATGACCCTTTTTTGCTGCTAAACTTGGGTTCACAAGGACTTGCATGGCATCAGTGGAACCCCCAAAAACACTACTGTATAAAAGAATATGATCTCCAGAAAAAATATACAGGACATGGAGTACACAGCAATTGTCACTCAGTAGCCAATGCTCTTCTCCATGTAGGGTAAAAGAAGAACTTCATGCACACACAACTTGTGTATTCAACTTGTAAAACATTGATTGTTTTACTCTAAAATAGGAAATGTTAGAGAGTTACAGCCTTGTATTTACATGTTAGTAGTTCTGTAGCATTGCCTGTAATCTTGACTATATGAAAAACACATTTTTATATAATTTTGCACTTTAACAGCAAGTCTTCACCATTTATAGCAAATTACTTGCTAAATCTAGACTAGTAAAAACAGAATTCATGTGTTCTTACTTCCTATGTATGCTTTTTTGACTCAGAACTATTTTTTAATGAAATTCAAATTCTTGAAAAAAAATCCAAACAGAAATAGAAATGGCTTAGACCTAATATTTATGATCATAACTGAATATATGTAGAAACTACTAAAGTTCAGAAATGCAAGCACTAAGCCACTTCTGAAACATACAACCTTGCTTTAAAACTTCTAGAAAATATAAACCAGAAAATATCATAAAGAGAGCAAACATAGGAAAGGCTTTCCAATCAGAAAAACCTATCTGCTTGGAGTCTGCATAATTCTGAATTCTTACCTTCTGTGCTTAATCCAGGACTTGAAGTGAATTTTGCTACATCGACGATCTTGACAGCGAACTGCTGCCCTGTCTCCCTGTTGATGCATCGCCGCACGACGCTGAATGGACCTCTGCAAGAGAGAAACCAGCCATGAATGACCATTCTCTTCCCCAATGAACTGCAATTCTTACTTCTCAACAAGGTTTTGGTTCTTGCATTCAAGTGTAGTAGTTACACAGAATATACCTCTCGGCCTTGCTGCCCATTAAATGTAAAATGAACATTTCCAAAAACAGACTGGTGTAAAGAACATCAAGTGAGTTCTGTGTTTTCCTATACTAAAGACATATTCTCTTACCCTGACACTTCAGAAAGGTTACACTCTTAGGAACCTTATATAATATACTTACATCATTATAATTACATTTAAAGTGGACCTTATTTAGATGCAAAATCCAAATAGGGGGGAATATTGAGGTGGGAAACACATTCCTTCTTTCAGTCCTAAGCTGAAGGGATAAGGGGCAAGGCAATGACAACAGTAAGAGAACTGTGAGCTGTTTCCCTTTATTTGTCTATTTTACACAAACTAGGTTTATTTCAAGTTTATTTGACATCACTAGATATAAACAACCTCCATTACAATACTTCCATATTCCACAAAAGCTCATGATTTTCTCTCATCTATGGCACTTAGAGAATCCCCACAGAAGTTACAGGTGAAAAGATTAAAATTAGTTTAGACAAATGTAACTATTTCACTGAAATAACAAAAAGCTAGTTATTTTTCAAAACTGAAGTTACATTTGCCAAAACACCAGCTAGAACCTTTTAAAAACCACCAGCACAAACATGTATTTTTAGAAGGTTCTTTTAGTAGATGATTTAAGCTCTTGGTGCCTTAACTTATAATATGGAATTTTCTGTTCAATATTAACAACAACCAATACAGTCAGATAAATTGGATAGGTTAAGCTTTCAAACATGAAAAATTAGTATGTTATGGAAACAGAATAGGATTGTTTCAAGAATGCCCTAGCTGCGACAAGTCAATCCTTTTTTACTGCTACTTATCTAATGACTGACACATGAGTTCTAAAGAAACCCATTCTGAAGTCTTCTCAAAAAAGATGTGAGGGAAAATTTGAGGAGGAAAGAGCCTTTGTTCAGAAGTTTGTCTATTGAGTGAACATTCACCTGCTGAGTCAAATAAATGCTTTAATGTAGCTTGAAAGACAAATTCTTCCATTCAAACAATGAACTGGAAGTTAGTTGACATGTTTCTGAGCAATGAGATTGTAAAGCAACACAATTCTCAAAATAAAAGGCTCCCTGAGGAGGCAGAAATATCCCTCTGAGGGTCCTTGCAAACCTTTATAACTGGCTTTTGCTGTTCCTTTACATACCAGATGATCTGAAGTGTGTAATTCATCACAGTACCAAACCTGTACTCACAGAGCTAAAATCCAAGTTTTGTACTCTTTCAACATATGACATACTTATAAGGATTTATTGAAATAGGATTATTTCTGACAGAGAACATGAATACTGAAACTAGTCAATGAATCCCAATCTAAATATTCACAAGAAAGGAAAATATTAGCACAGATATGGACACGTGAATTATGCTGAGGTACTCAGACAAAATGAACTACTCAAAAAAGAAAATAAACATGCATTTTCTTCTTTCCTTGCTCCAAACACACAATGAAATCCCCCATACTGATGGCTCTTTTCTCTTCCATACCCCACTATTATTCAGAATCTGGTCTTTTACCCACAGTTAGCACAGACATTTTTAAAAAGATGTTCAATTAAGCCTCTAATACATAGAAATCCACTTTCATCACTCAATGAAAATGACTCAGCTGACTTAGTTTGACATGTGAAGGATAGAGCTATTGACTTTAAATCTTCCCTCCCATGCTTCAAAAAGTGGTCTTCTAAGGTGTCTCACTTTCTATAGATCAGTGTCACCTTCTTACCCCAAATTTCTGCTTACTCTTCTAGCATCTGTCAAAGTAAAATTGTTTTAAAATAGTGTAAATACATTTAAATTATAGTAATCTAAACACATTTTAAAACCCAAACTGCAGCTTTGGAATAACACTGGCAACACTTGTTTTCCCTCCTAATTGTCATAAATCACTAGAAACTAAATGTATTTAATTCAAATGATCCTTTTCATTGTCATTGTTCCGTCCTCCCCCCCAAAGTCTTTCTGGAGACATTAAATAAAGCTTTTAACATATTCTGATAGAGTATAGTAATCACTAAGTGCAAAGGTACCTCACAAAACCACATTCTTACTTGTAGGTAGATCCCTGATTTCTGTTAATTCACACAAACTGCATGAATATAAATATTCCTTGCTGTTGGCTGAGCTACTTTTAGCTCTCCTGGTTTTGTCAAGTCTAGGCAGAAGAGCTTATCCAGCCACCACAGTGTGTGTATGTGCTTTGAGCAGACAAAGAGAGTTGGAGGAACCATAAATCAAAAAGGAGCCTACAAACTGCAGCTCTGAGAGGATCAGATGTGTGTTTAACCCACCTTTCTTTTGTGAAACCATGCCCTGATTTCTCTTTCCATTATCTATTAACGTTTTAAAATCCTGACTTCAGTCATTTCCTTCCTGCATATTAAATCTGGGACAAAAAAATTAGAGCATTTTATTCAGTTCTGTAACAGAAAAAGTACAGAGACACCCCTATAGTCTCAACCTTTATGACCATATTGAAGCTTCACTATGATTTTAACAGAGACTTATCTACTTGGATTGAGGAATGCCAAAGACTCTTCAGTAAATGAAAAGTCCTGTAAAGCACAGAATACAAGAATTGGGGTTGGAACCAGATGATCTTTAAGGTCCCTTCTAACCCATTCTGTAATTCTGTGAATTCAGTGATGCTCACAATTAATACACGCTGTTCAAACAATACATCAATTTCATATAGAAATAAAAATACTTTTAAACACAACCTGAAGAAAGACTCAGCTATTTACAAATCGCAGATTTCCAACTTTTTTCAAACTCCCTCTCATACTCAAGCTACTGACAGCCTCAAAATAGTGTTAAGACACTACATTAGCTGAATACATCCCATGACAATAACATCACAACAAAAGCTTGAACAGTCCAATTTTAGGTAATTTTAATCACTCATGAGAGGTGCCCTGATCAATTAAGCTGACACCATCGCTTCCACATGCCAAGTAACACAAAGGAACTGTTAAATAAATTATGGTTGCAGTTAGTTCTCTCCAGCTGCAATGGCACACAGCAAGTTTACAAATTAAAACAGCCCAGGGTGATGTTGTATAACCTTAGTCAGAACACAAGAAACTGTGTTTTCCAACACAAGAACCTCAAACCTTATTTAGAAGCTGAGTAACAGAAGTCTTTCAGGCCACCCTGAGTCTCAGCACCGAAACCACCCAGTGAGGAAAGGAACCACAAAGGAGCAGAGATGAGGAGCTGTTCAACAGTTGTGCCTGCAGATGGGGAAATGTGTATCACATCCTCACTAAATGACAATTTCTAAAGCTCATTTTGCCAACCCTGCAGCTCGAATTCTACAGATCTAAAGTACAGAGGTGACACAGATTGGGGAAGGAACAACTGTAACCCTAGACACAGATCATCAAAGCTGTCATAGACAGATAAGGCTGCTTATTTATTTATTAAGAAAAACTGAGTTAAGTTGTATAAGACTTCCTTTTCTAAGTCAAACAAACTGTAATCATGTCATGCGCTTTGTATTTCATTTCTCTTTGTGCTACCTTTAGCAGACATTTCCTAAGCTGCAAAATCTTTCTCTGCAGTCTGCATGCACACCACAGACTACACCAGCTCAAATCTGAGGATCCTTAAAACACACAAATAGATGATTTCTTCACTGATATTTTGTCAAGATCAGCAGCAGCACATTCAAACACCTGGAATGTACGCCAAAATCCAAAATGTATCTACTTAAACTGAAGGTGGGATGCATGATGGGTTTTGCTGTCCCATGCAGATGGAAATCCAGGTGTTGCATTACTGAGGAGGTTAGTGAGTACATAGAGGCCATAAAATGTGGATTGGAATGCTGAAGAGGTTGTCTCATGTCTTTTCATGTTTCCAAAATTTCAAGTAAGCAGAGCAGGCCTGGTGTAACCTTAACCCTGCTAAAACTAGTTTCTGATGAAAACTTTATTGTCTAGCACAGAGCAGTTCATTTTCTATCTGCTAGATACAAACTTGAAGAAAATCAATTATTAATTACTCTCTCCTTCAGGAGTACAACACTTGAATTAGAATAAAACCCTGAAACTTTGATAACATCACAGCCTTTTTTATCATCTCCTTCACTTCAAATTATTTTACTTTGTGTGTCATTGGGACTTCAAGGACAACGATCAGAAACCAATATATTGCAAACTATCTTTTTATAACTGACAATCTTGTCAGTTTATCTGTCTGTTCTGCTTCCTGTCTCCTTTCCTTCAATCCCTGATGGTCTGCAAGAAGAGCTGGTTGTGATTGAAATATACTACAGCCTGTTTCCTTTCTGTGTCGCTCGATGAGATGAACTGACCTGTGAGAATGAAATTCCTACAAAGACACTTGCTGAACCCCTTTGTTTCAGAGCCTAAAAACTTGAGATTTTAGGTCATATCTGATCACCACGAATTTGCTCAACATCTTTTCCAAGCACGTCACAATTTTTGAAAAACTTAATGTAAAACAAGGTGTTTTGGCTCTCTAATTTTTTTTCCTAAACTTAAAAAAGTAAGAAACACAAGCTGACCATTTTGACAGAAAAAACCCAAAATAATGAACAATATCTCTTCCACTGAGCAGATTGCTCCTTTAAAAATTACCTTCTATTTAGAAGTAAAAGGCCCTGAATTCCTTTTCCTTTAACAAGGTTTAATAGTTAAGAACTTGAAGGATGCAACATAGGTCTGAAAGTCACCTTAATTCAACATTTTCAATGGAAGATCGGCATTTCCTAAAAATGGTTTTGTCAGTTTGTAGCAATAAGATACTACAGATGTATACAGATAAAGTCACATAGAAAAAGACATATACCTGAATTTTTTTTTCCTTTTAAAGGCTATGCATTTGCTTACCTAAGCACCAAACACTACTTTGTACTAATGCGGTTAATACTGTCAAAACAATTGTATTCAAATTGATGACAATTACTGGAAAGAAAACAATTTGCTACAACACCTAAAGAGATAGATCTTTTTCCCTCTTCACTCATCAACACAATTTGTAACATATACTTGTTCTTTAACTTACCCTTTCCCTTTAACTGAACTGAACCTCTTCCAAAAATTAAGTATTCCCAAAATTAATTAAACCTCCAATTAGTCACTGTATCAGCTCATTTACACATGACACTGCAGCTTAAAATAGTGATTGAACCTTTCTGTGAACTAGCACTTCATATCAGAGGGGCATCCACATTTAGAAAGCCATCACAGGCAATGCTGGGTCAACACTTCTTGTTTTATTCTCAAAGGAAAATTTAAAATAATGCATTATGATGACTATGGCACAGAAGAACATCTGGGTTGAAGATCTGATACTTTAGCAAATTAGATATCCCAGTACAAGCCACAAAACTGAATTCCCAGACAGCAATATTTCTATCACATTCTATTTATTTCTACTTTTCAACAGCTCACATCTTTGAAACCAAGTCTGTGTTTAAACTCAGCTTTAGGGTGAAACCTAAAGAACAAAGCACAAAACAGCAGTTCACTGGATCTCATCCCAATATGGATACATACTTTCTAATATTAATCCAACAGAAAAAAAATCATATATAGCACCAAATCTTAACCATCTCTTTCGATCCACAAGAAAACCAGAGGAGTAGCTACTCCAGTGCTTGTGATACTCTCCAAGAAAACCTTAGGGTAGGCTTTGAACTCATGCAGCAAACTGAAAAAATAATTATTTTCAATTTTAAGAATTTCTGGTGTAATTCAGAAGTTTGTTTATATGGTTTTGTCAGTATAGAAGCAAAATACATGCAGAAAGAGATTTCTTCTCTTTCTGCTGTCTTTCCTATCTCCAAGCTAAAAGGGGGATAAGCTAGCCTTAACTGCTCTGTCACCTCTACCAACAAAAATGGTAAGTTTGTGGTCTGATTTTTCTTCTTATCAAGCAAAAATGTCAGAATCATTTTATCAGTCACTCTATATACCTACCAGATCTTTTAAGTATACCTACACTATAAACAGATGCTGGTATGCAGAAATATCTTTAATGTATCTATAGTTTGTAAACAACTCTTCTTTGACACTGACTGGCTGGGATATTGAGGGCATGGGAAAGAAAGAACATTGAGATAGATGCTCATTAGATTTGCTATTCTATTACTATAAAATAAATATTTCAGCACCAGTCACCTACAACATTCTTCACACACAAAGGATTCAGAAAATATTTTTATGTTCACATATACTTTATTTTTGAATTCCACAATTATATGTTAACACTGACCTTATCCTTGTAAATTCTCCATTTTATTCATAGACTCACAGAAGGGTTTAAGCTGCAGGGTACTTCTGAAAGGATGTGCTTAAAAAATTTTATCAGAACATGTACTTATTGCTATCAAAAATGACACTACCATGGTTTATTTTTTAAAGAAAACAGAAACTCCCTCACTCTTCAAAAAGAAGTATTTTTCAACTCATTAAAGGTCATTTCCTAGTGAAGGGTCAAGACCTTAAATTCAAGTAACTACTAAGTAGACTTCTTAAGGAGGTCAGGCTCCACAGATTGCTTTTTTAGCTCATTTCTTCCTTGATAACGTTTCCAATGATTCACTACTAATTTGCTTTTGCTGCAAGATTAGACATTGGACACTCTTTTCACTTTCCTAAAACAGCACACAGGTCTAAAACTATGATAGCAGCATTAGTCTTCAAGAAAGTGACTGATTATTTGTTCTGTTTTCAGATGAATGAAAGGAGGAACAAAAATGATTTTTAGGCATGTATGTACTAAACATACACAGGTAAATGAGGAGACATTTCCCTAACTGAGGTATAAATAATTACAAGGATCTCAGAAAATGGTACTTTTTCAATAAAGGCTTTTTGACCAGTTTTTTAACTGTTGCTGAGAAAGAAAATTCAAAATTGGTTCTTTAAGCTGAAATGAAACATTGTGCCGCCTCAGCAATAAAGAACTCAAGAAACTGATGACGAATATAACTTTCTCTCTGGTTCACCTTGAGGTAGATGAGAATCTATATCTCATGCAAGAAGTGATTTTGGGCCAGTGAGGACTGGTAATCAAAGCACAGATCCTACTGCTGGAACAGGAGAGGGGAGAAGTGAGGAGAGCTTTGTCCACAGCTAAATTTCCATGGTGAATACTGGAATAAATGCATAGAATTAAAGTCCTCAAAATTTTATTTTTATGCTCAAACATTCTGTAACACTTCACAGAAAAACAAAACACACCAGCAGCTGAATCAAAAGCTCCAGCTCAAGAGTGTTCAGAAAAATTGATGCTGTTCTCCTAACAGACTCCTTTAATATGTGACCAAGTGTTTTGCCTATTTCTCTTCCTTGTGAAGAGAAAGAGTGGAAGATCAGGAGGCAGTGAACGAAAACTGAAAAAACTGTGAGACTACTTTAGGTATGAAATCATTCAACAGTGAGAAGAAAAGCAGCAAGAATGAACAAACATGTCAAAAAAAGCACTTCAATTACAGGAACAAAAGCGAGCATATTAAAAATAATAGCTTTGCCTCTAAAAGAATAAAGAGAGGTTGCAGAGCACCTTCAGGCTCATCAGCTAGAGATGATGATCACGATTTTTCTCTTTTCCCATTCAGAGAACTTTTTTATCCCACTCATGTGAAACACAGCCTTGTTCCATCTCAGGCTGTGGCTTCACCAGCATTTGTTCAGCAGAGCCCAGTCTGCAGCCCCTCTGGCTACTGCATCATCCTGGAACAGCCTGGGCATGGTCACACTCCACCAAATCAAAGGAGAAACAAAACTACTCAAAATACCCTGCACAAACCAATTCTCCCCTTTTTTACTGTGTTGCTTTTCATTCAGGGCTGGTGCTTGGTTTGGCTTACAGCTCAGCTGTGCAAAGAGCTGTGTCCAGACAGCCAGGAAGGAATGGCTGGGCACTGCTGCTGCCAAAGCTGAACCTTGGCTTAAACCACAGTGATTTTTCATAGGGTCACTGCACTAATATTTTACACCTGCACTCATGCAATGAAGAAAGGAACTGATCTGTGAGAAACTCTTGGTAAATCCACATACAGCTGCCTCCACTGTGTGTTTGTCCTGCAGCTACAAGTGCCTCTGATAGCACACAGAGCAAGATGAGTTAGAAAAACAGGAACACGTCAGCCACCACTGTTGCCAAAAACCCCTTCATGAAATTGCACCCTCAGGTGAACATCTATGTATTAACCAGTCCCCACATCATCTCTTCACCACTGCATTCTGGTTCTGTTTTAAATTTCCCCTTTAGAACTTTTAATGTCCACTTTATTAGTCTTGCTAACAAAACTGAGCTTATATACTATTTTAACCATGCCTAAGAAAATGGATTTATTTTTAATGACAGGTTCTCTTGTTTCAGAATCTCTTCCTTGTGCCTGTTCCAGTTCCAATTTTTCCTAACAAAAGCAACCAGAACTGTGAGTAGGACTCCAGCAAGGTCTTAGCAGGAGTTTGCACAATGCTAATCATGTTTTCTTCCCTGCTGGAAATACTGTGCCTGGTACACAATCCTGTATTTGCCTTCTTGACATGCACATCGTTAAGCCACCCACTAGGGCTGCATTCTTCTGCTGAGCTGTTTACAGCCAACCAGCCTCAGTCTACCCCGCAGGTTGTTACTACTTTTTCCATTCTCAAGTGGAGAATCCTCTTTTAGAAGTTCATAATTTCCACTACTAAAGTCCTTTCTGGATGATGTCCAGGTCCTCCTCTGCATTATCCTCAAATGTTGCATTGCAAGGATAGCTTAACTGTAATAGTACAGTTCAACTTAGCATTTTTTTTTTCATTTTAAAATAACCAGACAGACATCTAATCCAAAACTGGCCAATGACAAACCCTCATTTTTACACTATTTCTTCTCTAAATGCCTTGTCTTAATTTCTTCTTTAATCCAATATGGAATACTTACAATTTATCATACTGCTGTCTTTCTGTTTCTTTTAAAAAAAACCCCAGGAACCCAAAGTACAAGAGGGAAGTCAGAGGGAAGCACTGGAAGATCTGATTCATAGAAGGAGTTTTCTCACTGCTTGGAATACTTGAATACTACACCACTAGTTCAGCTGCCCCAACACTACTGCCTTAAAAAATCAGGAGTTTGCTACATGTTCACTACAAGGGACAAAGGTACATCTAACTTGCACAGGCCACTGCAGAAGTAGAGAAGAAACTTTACATTTTTGATGGAAACAACCTCATTTAAATATTGTAACTATGTCTGTGGTAACATATGACAATTCCTCAAAACTGAAAATGTATCACCTTTATATTGTACTGTATGCAAAAAAAATCAGCAGTTCTTTAGGGGTGTCTCTGCTCCCCATACCTGGCTAACAACAAAACTCTCATTTAATCTTCTACCACTACACAGTAAAGTCTCAAACTTGAAAGAAAGCAATGGTCAAACATAGCAATATTTTTACAACACACACATAGCCCTAAACAGAACTTACTCTGATAGTTGGATTAATCAAAATTTCTCGCTGTATAGCTCAATATTAATTTTTGTTAAAGAGATAACCAAACCAACAAAACCAAACCAAAACCAACAACTCAGTTCAGTTTGGCTGTCACTAACAATCACAGGCTCAGGGATATTTCTGTGCGCACAAAAACTCACAAGACCCTTTGGAGCCAATAAACAGAAGTTATTGAGGCTAGTGAGACAGACCAAGTTTCTAAGTGAGAAAGTTCTCCACTGCAGCACTGATCAGTAAAGCCAAATTGTCTGAAAAATCTTGATCCAGACAGACTTTCCTGTACTTTTTACAGGAGTGTAGCCTCTGAACTGCCAAACACATTAATGTGCTAGGAAAAGTATCCTGGAAAGAAACTCTGTCTTGTGTGTTTCAAAAGTATTAAATTTCCTAAGTTGTCATCAAAATTGTGTTTGAAATGAAGGAAAGCATAAAATAATTGAGGTTTTCTTTTAAAGGTGTTGGAGAACTTCCAGTATTTCAGAAATTGAATTTATGACTCAAATAATCAGCCTTTAGGGTCATTCATAACATTTTAAATTATGGAAGGATTATGGGATTTATTAAGAACATTCAGCTGAATATTGGGAAAAAAGTTTCTGGTTTTGGTATTTATAGAAGGTTGTTGAATTCTCTTTTCAGGGCAGAAATGAATGAGTTCTGACCTCTTAAGGTCCGAAGGTTTCAACAATATACTGAAATCAAAATCTGTCACAGATGAGGAAAATTTAGTTTCTCTCTTCTATCTGAATCTGTTGGGTTTCCGAACAGTAGTTCCTTGTATTTTTATGTATTTAATGCATACAAACTACTTTTTGAAGTCACAGTGCATTTTTTGGTTTGAGGTGGGGTTTTTTTCTGATTTTTTTAAAGTATAGATTATATTTCAGCAGACTAGGAATCTCGGTGAGAAAAACTTTAGTCTGTACACCATTTGTACTAGTTCAGCCTTTTACTACCTTAAAGTAAGTTCATTTTTAGTAGTTTATTTACAATTGGAATCTATGATCCCTGTGGGTCCCTTCCAAATCAGAATATTCTGTGATTCTGTGTAATACCATCTCTCTTGCTAACTTCAAAAATTAAACTAGAACTATTATATGATAGTTCAATTCTTGGAAAAAGCTAACGCAGCTACTAGAAAAACATTTGAAACTGAAAAGATTCCTATTCCTGTAACTAAATATCTGGATAGTAACAAATACCTTCCCTAAGTACTTAAACATAAGATGCCAGCTTCCTGTTAAAGAAGTGTTCATGAATTTTAAATTCAACTCTTCTCTTCATGTGCTAATGTGAAGTTTAAGGTCTCTCCTTAGCAAAATCTCATCATTAGGAAGACTCAGCCATACAGAATCTCTCATATTAACTGCAGGACAATTATTCATACATGAACTATAACCACCTACATGACAATTATTAGTACACATGCAGCACAATGCATTACATTATCATTTCACAATTTCTTTATTGAAAAAAACCACAACGTTTTCTAATGGCTAAACATTTAATAGAATTGTTAATAACCTGAAACTAAATGTACAGCCTTTACTTAAAAGCCACATAAAATATTTTTCCTTTCTTTTTCATTACAAAAAGGAAAGGCTGCCTGGATGAATTTCCCAGGGAGCTCTGAGCACAGCTGTACTGAGGTTTGTGCCAGAACCACTGTGAGAAAAGCACAAGGTGCCAGGGAGCTGCCAGGACAGGACAAGGGTTTTACTACTGCTTTTCAAAAAAGACCAAACAACAAATTACTCCTGGAAATATGAAATTAGCAAAATCAGAGCACTGATACCATCTGTGCATGACCATGTAAAGTGCACACACTGAACGATCCCACACTCCTGCAAGTGATTATTTGACCTTTGGGACTTTGACAAAAATAGGAAGCTGAATCTATGGTCCAGGTCAGGAACAGCATCTGACATTTCATCAGTTTCCAGCTGCCCTTCATTTATGCTCAAGAACTGAAGAGTGAAATGAGGCAGCCAAGCAACACCTTGAGTCCAAGAGTAGATCTCACTTTGTTTCCTTACATATTCCCACGCCAAAAGGCAAAAAGTATTCTTTCAGTCATGTCATTTCAAATTCAAATCAAACTAAAAGTGATTTCACCTGATGTGATAAATGCTGTTGTTCTTCATTTGAACCACAGAATCAAATTCCTTCCCTAAATTACTGTCTCAAAGCACCAAACCACCTGTGCACTGATGCTTTTAAAATAAAACAAAATAAAAAATATTCAGTGACACTGGCAGAAGTCCTAAAGAAGAATTAGGAGACTGTTCAATAAGAAACTTGCTGCTGCCTATTTGAGGCATTCCCAAGCACTGCTCTTCTGGGTGCCACGAGCAGCTGGTGCTGCTGTCCCTGGAAAGGAGCCCAGCAGCAGAAATGCAGCTTCCAGCTTTGTTCTAGGCTATGCACACATGGAAAAGCAAGCACATAACACCAACTTCCCTGGCAGTAAAAAGGCAAAATTAAGGAATTTGACTACTCCTCTGGTTTGAATGATAGCACTGATATTCTTGGAGCTATGAAGAATCCCAAGTATTCAAAAAATAAGGCTACAAATGTGAACAAAACCTGGATTTAAAAGTGCCAATTGCTTTTGGACTAATAGTATGTCCCTACACTATGGAACCCTACCATAGCAGACTGCTGCTTTATACTACAAATTGCATTAAAAATTCAAGTCTAACCATATTTTTAGATGAATTGAAGGCTACACAAAACAGAACCAGAAGTTAACTGCTAAGAAAGGCAACATTTAGGAAAAAGTGAATAAGGAGAAAAGTGCTGGCAGTTGAAGATGGGGGAGAGGGAAATGGGAAGAAGAAATCAAATTATCATACTATTTTTTCTTCATTATGCTTCTCTAGTCAAAACAATTTGAAGGGAGAGAAAAAGGAAAAGACAAGTGCTATAGACTGCAGAGAATACAGAGCATTGCTCAGCCACAGAACACAACTCCCCGTTGGCATGGTTTTCAAATAACTGTACCACACTGCTTGTAAAAATATAGAAATATAAATACCCAACATCAGACACTTTGTGTGATCTATGTGCAAGTGAAAACCAAAACCCAACCACCAAAAGCCCCCAATACTTTTAAGAAAGCCAATGACGGTGGTTATTGCCTTTGAATATCCATCCAGCACTTTTTGAGTCACAGGGCAACTGCTTATGCAGTTTAAATTGACAGCAAGGGTTTGTTTGGCTTTTAGGAGCACAAGATCAGCTTTGAGGATGAAGGCTGTTAGGAAGGTTCTACAAAAGGAGGGCAAAGCAGGGATGCCAACAGACTGATCACCTTGGAAAAGGAGTGCTTCACACTCATGTGCTGGTTTGGGCTAGGAAGAGTTAATTTTCTTCATAGTAGCTAATACGGAGCTATGTTTTGGGACAGGAGAGGGAAACAAGGACCAAAGCATAATGTCTCACCACCCTCATAAGAATTCTTTATATTCTTATGTCCAACCATAAGAAATGGATTTCAGTTTAGAGCTGTTGCCAACACGCTCTTTTCACAAGCCCTGGTGAAAAGTCTCTCTCCATCTTCCTCATAAACCCCCTAAAAGTACTGAAAGGCCACATGAAGGTCTCCCTGGAGCCTTCTCTTCTCCAGGATGAACAGCCTCAACCCTCTCAGCCTGTCTTTGCAGCAGAGGCTCACCAGCCCTCTGAACACCTTCATGTCCCTCCTCTGGACTCGATCCAGCAGGTTTGTGTCTTTCCTACCCTGGGGACCCCAGAGCTAGATGCTGCAGCTGAGGTCACCGCAGATAAATTCCTATAACAAGTTATGGCTTCACTGGAAGCTCAGCAATCCCCTGAAGATGGGAACTGTACTGGGTGATAGTACTACAGTAAGTTTCTCATTAAACTGAACATGTGGAGAAATATTTAAAACAGCGATTCCTGCATACCATGAAGAATTCCTACACTAAATTCCCTGGCAAAACTGCTCTAATATTCAAAACTCACTCAAAAGAACAGCAATTTCAAGGAGATACTCAAGCTAGATTCAGCCTTTCCAAGAGTTGAATAAGTACATTATTTATATTATATATTGGCAGAGATATATGTGATACATATGTACACACCCCCAAACCTCCCCCCATATAATAATTAAAATGTGATACACCAAAGCAATTCAAATATATGTTCCAGTCAAATCTTCTGCCATCATTTAAAAATCTACCCTTCTTCTCTGAAAATGAAGTGCATCTGAGACTGCATTACTGAGCCATCATTAAATAGCTCAGATCATCTTCTGCATTTAATTCTACTGGAGTTCTTATTCTTCAAAGACCAAGTATGCAAGATACCAGACCAAGTTATTGCCTTCTGGAAAAAAAACCAAAACAAAAAAAGCCTGATACAAGCATTATAAGTTTTCAGTTTCATTCACTCTTGCATAAAATGCACATCTGAGGTATTGATTTTCCCTACCTCAAAGTTACATACTTTAATTATTACAGCACACCAGCACAAAAACATCTCACACAATGGGTCAACAATGAGGCAAACCCCTAATAATTTAACTGATATTAAATCTGATAGTATTTGGAAGCATTTATCAACAATGTAGTGCTGATCAGACAACTATCTGGGCCATGCTGTAAAAGTCAAAGCTGAGCAAAATTCAGCAGTCACAGACCTTAGTTTGCTGAAAGACAGAGAAGTGCTCATGTCTGTGAAGCACATCAAGATTTACCTTCACAGAACAGCAAAAACCCAGTTCAGCAGGATTGACTTTGATACTTCTTGTGAGCTGCTAAATCCTCTTCCATTAGTGTTCTGTGTTCTCTGCTCTTTTCACCCATTAAATAAATCTGCACATTAGTACAAATAGAAAAACAAGGATAAACTTCTTTGGTTTCTTCAGGAAAGTTAAAAAAAATTAAATCCCAATGAAAGTATAAATTCAGTGCATTGCTGAAATCTACCATTCTTCCTGACAATTACTGATGTGTAATTCTCAAAAATCACTGTCTTTAGCATATGGAAATCTCCACTATGCAAACTGCAAGCTAAACAGCAACACAAGGAGCCCATTCCAGTTTTATGAAGTTTATATTAATGATTTATAAAAATGAGTTCCTTGAGTCCAGCACAGAGTTGGATTTTTGGTTAGAATGCACAGTTATGTCCCATCTCCTCTGTTTCCCTATCAACCTTTCTCATCTATTGACAAAGGTTTAGCTTCAGATCACAATCTTACAGCAGACAGTCCTACACAAATATTTTAATCAATATTTTTATGTTGTGCATCAGATCTCTATCTGGGAACAACAGGCCTGAAATCTGAGTTAAAAGAAAATTCCTCCACAGACAGCAGAAGTGAAACAGAAGAACACATTTAGAATACAGACTATTTGCATCAAATGAGAATTACTTAAATCCATAGACATAATTAAACCAAAAAAAAAAAAAAAAAGAAAATTATCTGGGTACCACAGAAGTCACATTTCCAAAGTTTTTAGAGAAAAGATGGGCTAAAGGCTTTGAAAACTGGTTGTGTTTCCTCGTTGATAAGCACAGATATTAACATGAGCACACTCTAGATATGCAATGATATTTGGTATTCACATCCCCTCTCCCCAGCTAAACCCCAGATATCAGCTAGAGAAGGAAATCACAGGGGACATTCCTCCTTCACATCCCAGCTCTTCACAGCTGTGAGTGAAATGCAAAGCTACAGGACCTTGCCATTTGCCAAAATGACACAGAAGAGACACCCCCCCCTTCTTTTTTTAAATTTCCCCTAAAAACCCCAAACAGCTTGAAAGACACATCATAGCCTGGCTTAAATTAAAGTTTTCAATTGCTCTACTGAGAGCAAATAAGGCCAGTTTGAGAGAAGAAAAAAGCAGTTTATGGAGTTCTTCATTTGGAATTCAAGCAGTCCTGTGACACCAACAGAGAAAAAGGTAGCTTCTGTGCTTTCATGTACACTAGCAAAGAAATACAGATATCACAAATTTACCAACAGAGAAAATACAAATGGATGATGCTCCTTTTCTCAGAGCATTCTAGTCTTCTGCTGTTTGCAAAAAGTTATGTTGAAAGTTATGAAAACAGCTGCAAATACAGCAACAGATGACAATTTGCACAGACCACCCTCATATTACAACTTTGTAGTAAGCTCTTAAAATTCTTCTTTTCTCCATGATCATGAAACTTAACATGACACTTCTGCTGCCCTCCTTGAAGCACTCAAAGGTACCACATTCTCTTGAAAACTTTAGAAAAAACTTCCTCCAGTAATTGACTAACAATGCCTTATTAATGAAGGCACTTCCTATAAGGAAAAGTTACAGTTTCAGTATGTGTTTTTTCCCCAATTTTTTCCCCACATATTTGTGAAACAATATGAAAGTTATCCTTAAAAGCTAAGCGCTAAAAAAAGTAAATTAGTTGCAGATGATCAACTGCAGTTCCTGGAAATGCATTATTTTCCATTTTAAGCTGCCTCTGCCTTACACATGGCATCTTTCTTTGCACCTTCAGATCAACATAAAAGTGCTTGAACATTACAGCTGGGACTGAATGACAAAGCTAAATGGACAAAACAAAGCTAAAGGCACAAAAACATTCACACTGCATGTGAACAGAAGTCTTTCAAGGCTGGCTGCTTTCCTAGCAACCTTCCTTCCCAGGAACACCCAGAGAGCACGTTGTGCATTGGACAGACTGTAGGAGCAGCTGCCCTCAATGCATTAAAATAATAAACAGAACAGAAATTTACTAAAAAAGGAGTATAAACATTTTCATATATGCCTTAGAGTAATTTAAATGCAATTTAGGTACCACTTTGGGTCAAAACCAAACACCACCAATAAAAAGCCCTATTACTTAACATGAATTTCCAGCACAAGCAAAGAGCTTTCCACTCTAGACAAGTATGTACCTCCTTTACACACAAGCAGATTATTTTGGCCAGACTTCAATGACTCCTTTCTGTGCTCTGCTGCACCTCTGGACATTTCACAAGAGCAGAAAAGTTGGGGAGATGCCAAAAGTGACTCCAGCTGCCACCTGGACTATGGTTAGATGAGTGCTTTAAGAAGAACTATTCTACAGATAACCAGGAAATGAGGAAATCCTGCCCTTCCACTTCTGCCAGGTTCTTCCTTCAGCCTGGGCAGTGGCGTGGCCACAGGGGTGAGACAGGTAGGAAAAACAACCCATCACAAAGAACTGGGCTTTCATCAGTTGGTTTTCAGTTCTCTTCTGGCCCCTGGAAGAACTAGCTCTTTCACAAACAGATGTTACTTCCATCAGCGTGAAACAAAGAAAGGAGATCATAACTTGAGTGCTTGCCAATGTTAAAGGACAAAAGAATATTAGCAGAATCAGATAGGTCTCAAAAACATTTGAAGAACCTTATTTACAAAACAGGTTTGGCTTCTCTTTTACACTGATACTCTTCTATTTTTCACAAATTCAAATTACACTAAGATTACTTCAACCAGAAGCTTAGTTATAAAAGTAAATCTAAGATCTGACTCATATGAAAGCAAAATTCACATCCCATGACTTTTCAGTCAAAAGCTCATTCACTTTTGCCTAAAGTTTAGATTCAGAGTTAAGCTACCATTCAAAAAACACATCTAAATTAGTTGAGAATCACACAATACAAAATGCTGAAACAAAACCTTTTTGATATTCTTACAGCTATTAAAAATCCTGAAATTTTAATGTTTTAGTATGCAATCAGATGATCATTAAAAAGCTTTCTGAAACATGTGTTTCATTAGTCATTAGATAACCCACACTGCATTTCTGTAATTATGTAAGTTTAGAGTTTATTTTAGGCATAACACCTACCTGAAATGGTCTCCCAAGTTACAAACCAAATAGAAAATAATTTTAAAGAGCCGTATTTGGCAAATTTCCCAATATGTACTACCATGTAAATGATTTCCTAAATTATGTGCACAAACCCCTTCTTTTAGAACAGAACCAACTATTTAAAACAATCCAGTGTTACTTCCCACAGATTTCAGACCACCATCATTTTCCACATTTGTTTCCGTATTTGTATTTTAATTGTGAAGTGCATTTCTCAGGTGGCAAGTAACCTCTGGAGGTAATTTGATCCAATTTGCTCCAGCAAGGCCACCTAGGGCCAACCATCCAGGACTACGTCCTGGTGGCTTTTGAATATCTCCAACAATCAAGAACCTCCCTTGGAAATATGTGCCAGGGCTCAGGAGCCCTCAGTGTTAAAAAAAAGTTTCCTGGTGTTCAAGTTTGTGCCACTGCCTCTGGTCCTGGCACTGTGCACCATTGGGAAGAGCCTGGCTCTGTCCTCCTTGTCCTCCCTCCAGGTATTCATACACATCAGTGAGATCCTTCCTGGGCCTGCCCTTCTCCAGCTGAACACGCCCAGCCCTACAGTAATGTCACAATATTTACACAATATAATGCACAGTAGGTTAAACCACATGGTTCTGTTCTGTTAGCAAGACACATTCAATTGTCTCTTCACATCTGCCTTGATGTCACTCCACCAGGTTTGAGTCTTGACACACATGACAACCAACACCTGGGCTGTCACAAACCAAAAGCTGTTTGTCAACAGCTGTCTCATCCTGGCAAAATTTAGTCACATGCACACAGAGTGCAGAACAGTTTCCCTGGAGAAATTAGGGTAAGGTACCATCCCCACCAATTTTTTCCAGATGATAAAACCGCTCAGTAAAAGTTACCATATTTATGTCTGTGAAGATAAAACTTCAGGGTCAAAAGAACAAAATTTGGTAGTTTTGTTTTGACATCTAGCCTGGCTAGCACAGGATGCTGCACTGAGATAATGCTGTGAAATCCAAAATCCCAGCAAAAGGAGAGTCAGCTTGAAAATTCTTCTCTGAAATTATAAAAGCTTGTAAGAGCACTTCCAAAGGTATTCTTCTGATTTGAGATACAACCAAAATGTGATATGGTTTAAATCTGTCCACACTAGCCAAGACAAACCCACGTGCTTTCCCCCTAAGTGCCAAAACTACATTTCTGTTAAACACCTCCAGGTATGGTGACTCCACCACTTCCCTGAGGAATCTATTCCAGTGCTTGACAACCCTTTGGGTGAAGAGTTGTTTCCTAATATCCAATCTAAATAAACCTCCTCCTCACAACTTGAGGCCATTTCATCTTGTCTTCACTTGTGGTCTGGGAGAATAGCCCAGTTCCTGCCTGGCTACACCTCCTGTCAGGGAGTTGCAGAGAGCACTAAGGTCTCTCTTGAGCCTCCTTTTCTCCAGGCTGAGCCCCTCCAGCTCCCTCAGCTGCTCCTCACCAGATTTGTGCTCCAGACCTTTCCCCAGCTCTGTTCCCTTCTCTGGACATGCTGCAGTTCCTCAATGTCCTTGTTGTGAGTGGCCCAGAACTGGACACAGAACTCGAGGTGTGGCCTCGCCAGTGCCCAGTACAGAGGGACAGTCACTGCCCTGGTCCCGCTGGCCACACCATTGCCAATGCAGGCCAGGTGCTATTGACCTTCTTGGCTACACTGATGGCTTTTTTTGTCCACCAGGCAGCTTTCCAGCCCCACTGCCCCAAGCCTGGAGCACGGCCTGGAGTGCAGGACCCTGTCCTTGTCCTTGTTAAACCTCACACCATTTGCCTTGGCCCATGGATCCAGCCTGTGCAGATCTTCCTGCAGAGCCTTCCTGCCCTGAGTAGATCAACATTCCCACCCAGCCTGGTGGTGTCTGTAAACTTCTGCAACTTCTGTCCAGTGAAAAAAATCACTTCAAGTTCTGCACCAGAGCCCAAGTCTACATTAGCAAGAGGTGCAGTGCAATAGGAATTGACTGGCAGAACGAAAGAGTACTGAGAATCCAAACATTGACACTGAAAGTGTTTTCAGGGGTCTTGCTCTGAACTAGGGTTAGTCTGGTCCCACAGACTGAATACCCAGCAGTAGTTGGAGAGCATTATGTTCACCTTCAGAGTGCATTATTCGGCTTAGTTTAATACCAAACTAATTCAGTTCACACACTCTGAGGTCACTCTACCATATGAAATGCAGCAATGCACATTAAGGTTGGATGATCAAGAGACTTAATTCAAAAGAGCACTCATGACATGACAAAAAAAGAAAAAACAGCAATGGAGACACACCCATATTGCAGGTCTGCTGATCTAAAAAATATTTCTCTGTTACAAAGAAATCTAAATCTCACATTGGTAATAGAGAAAAATACATCACATACTTCAAAACAACTTACACTGCAAACAGAAAGAAATTAACAGTGTTACATCTTTCTCGCACATTTGTTCTTGGGAAAAGGTATGCTCATTTTCACATACTAAAATGGAAAATTTTGAAGTGCTTAAAAATGCTTTGACAAAGGCCAGAAAAGTCATATGGCTACACAGCTCTGATAAAGCCACATGTTAATACCCATCTTTTCCTCTCAAACACCATTAAGAATTAAACTATGATATATATTGATGTGACTTGGAAACATTAAGTCACACCATTGTTAGGCAGACATCTGGAAAAAACAGTAACTAAAAAGAAAAAAAATCAGACATATGAAAACTTTTACAAGTATTAAAAATTTAATTGCTTCCCTTTGAAGAATTAATATAAGAAGTGACTGAAGAGTTCAATTTGCTCTTTCTCAAATTTACATTTAATCTCTTGATTTTCTTTTTTTTTTCCCCCATAGAATTCACAAAAGAAATGCTAAATTAACTTCAACACATAAGTGCTTTTGCAGCAAGTTTGTTTTAGGATCACAGGTATATGCCCTAAAACATATAAACAGTTGGAGTGTCTGGAGGGCAAGATGCACACAAGGTGTATGAAAACTATCCATGTTCACTGTGTCAGTATTGAAATACAGATATATTAAGAAAATTACTTTCATTGGCTCAAATGCTCACTACTAATTAATTAATGGCACTATGTAGGTACCTGTTGCAGGTTAACCCAGCAAGGATCTAAACACCACACAGGGCTCACTCACTCCCCAGCCCCCAGTGGGATGGGGGAGAGAAAAAAGTAAAGTTGTGGGCTGAGATAAAGACAATTTAACAGGACAGAAGCAGAAGGGGAAATTAGTAATAATAATACTAATAATTATTACCACCTGCTGACTGATGTCCAAGCAGTCCCCAGCAGCAGCCTTTGGCCACCTTTTCCCCCTGGTTTACACACTGAGCATGACACCACATGGTCTGGGACATCCCTCGGGTCAGCTGTCCTGGCTGTGTCCCCTCCCAGCTCCCTGGTAGGATGGGCTGAGGGGCAAAAAGGCCTTGACTCCCTCTAAGTGCTGCTCAGCACTTACACCAGTGTGAGACCAACATCCTAAATCCAAAACACTGCACTGTGCCAGCCACTAGGAGGAAAATTAACTTTATCCCACCTGAAACCAGGACAGTGACCAATACAGAAAGAAGTTTTCCAAAAATGACACTGAAGAAAGTCAGTGGGGTTTGTTTAGCTTTACACTACAGAAGTTTGTAGACATTTGCAGGCACTGCTGCTCAAGTTACAGATTTAGTGTGATTTTTTTCCCCTCAGTTCACATCAGGATGTAAGAATCTGCTAAAAACAGAGGTGTTTCAGCTAGAAAGCAACTTCAGTATGTGCCACAAAACCAACAAAATCAGCACAAAACTCATTCTGTTCCTCAGCGTGAAAAGTCAGACTCAAAAGCAAAGAGCAAGCAAGCTGCTGTAGCCAGTGCTTGGAACAAAAGGTATTGTACTGAATGCTTGATCAGCTGTGAATTGCAGAGCTATGCACAGATAATACTAGAAACAGAATAATGTTAGATGTTAGAAATTTAAAACACAGACCTGTTTTGCTAGTAAAAGCAATAAGCCAAGTTTGCTAGATATAACATTTCTCAATTTATTAGTACCAGCAGGGCACAGTTTTTATTTAAAACAATGCAACTCACTGAAAGAATTTCTTATAATGAAAATGTCAACCCTAAGTTACATTCAAACAACCTTGAGATACATGATATTTACTTCTATGCATCTAGAAAAGACAACACAGAATTGTATTTGAGCAAGATGTAACTCAATTTACCCAAAGAATGTGAGCTGCAGGTGTAAAGCAAGCCATGATCCACAAACCATGAAATCTCTTAAATGCCTGTATACACTGAATTACAGTCTCACTGCTTATCTGAACAACAGATTTGGTGTTACTGATATTAAAGACATTCACCAAATACTTCTAGCAACAGTGTAATATGCCCATGCCATAGCAGCTATGGAGGAATAGTGCACGTGTAAGAAGTTACTCAAGTTCTACTCATACAGGCTGAAAAATCATGTAGCCAATACTTCCTCTAATGAGTTCTGACAGTAGAGTTTAATGTAACCAATCCCACAACAACAAGCATTTTACTGATTGCATTCCAATGTTGTTACAATATTTTAGCACGAACAAGCAGTTATTCTAACAATATTCAATTCCCCAAACACGCACAAAGTCCAAGGCCAAAATCCTCCCTCCAACTATTAAAAACGCTAGGAAACCAGTAGTTTTGTTTCAGAAACAAAATGAAGTAGCTCTCATTCACTCACAAAATTTCACAGACAGGAATGATTACATTAAATGACACAAAGAGGGGCACTCTCTCTGGTCCAGCTTGAGCCATCTGTCAGTGCCATGGACACGCTAGGAAAGCTCCACACAAAAGAGGAGTTTAGAGAACAGGAGTTTGCATATCTAACACAGAAAATAAGATGCTACTCTCTCAACAGCCACAACAAAATAAAGCCCCTTGCAGAGCTGTGTATTTTAATTTGAGACACACTGAACACTAAATACACAGAACTGAGCTCTGCACATATTCCTTATGGTCACCTAATTCACTTAATGTTATTTCATTACTTGAATCACTGCAGAGCTTCTGTAAACACATAATGTGGCTCTTCAACACCAAATGCAGAGTCGTTTAGGAGGGTTGTAAGTCCTGTGTGTTTGTGAGGTTTTGTTTTGTTGTGGTTCTTTTTCTTTGATTTTTGTTGTGGTTTTGTTTTGTGGGGTTTTTTAATTGTTTTTCTTTGATTGTTTTTAAACAGAGTAACATTTAGGTCAGTCACAAATCTGTGCATAGGACAAACTTTTTTTGCTTTCAGGAAAACATTTTACTATTACTTTGAGATGTATTTTAGCCATTGAAGATGATGTATGGAGATCAGTTCATTATAATAAACAGCAGTAGTATAGCAATTTTTACAGCATGCAGGAAAGTTACTTTGTACAGGAATTCCACAGGCATTTTAATGATCATTAGCTGTTTGGTACATATTCATATCTAGTTTTATGCAATACCACAAATTATCCTTCAGTTTTGAATAGAAAGATTAACAGATCCATAAGGAATATAAACAAAGCAGTTACAAGAAAAGCTATAAGGAAGAAAAAGTCAGAGTTAAGAGAGTTATCATTGTGTCTAACTTACACCATTGTGCTTGCAATCAAAAACAGTAGCACTGTTGGTTTATATTAAAGAATCACTGTTCACTGGTAGCTGAATTGGAAACTATTTCATTTCTGTTTTCACTTAATTGAAAGTGGTCTTGTCATAAGTCATTCATAAGTAGCATCTGCTCAGGCTGCAAGCTTGGGTTTAGAGAACCTTGAACACAAGGAACAAAACCACTAAAATTACTGTCCAAGGACTGTGCTGTAAAGCATTACCACAGGATAAACCCACTTAAACAGTGGGTTAATAAGCTACACCATTTCCAAAACAACAGAACCTGATTAATTACAACACTCATTTGCCTCTGCCTAGTGATGCTCCTTGTCAAGAATATCTTTTAGACACAGAGGCACACAGAACTCCCAAGACCATGCAAGAATGCAATGACAAATGTTAATTTTTCTCCATGATGTTTTAACATGAACCTTCTGACAAACTTATAAATGGTATTTTTCAAAGAGACAGATACCCTGTAAATTATATCTACATGGATACACAGTACACACAACACACACTGCTCTAGAATACTGTGCTTGGAGATACCAATATGTAGAAAATAGTATCTTTTTTATTTCTCACTTATACTAGAAGAAAATTAGAATTCTAAATAAAATGCCCAAATAATGTATACTCCAATTATTAGTGAAATTATTTTCTTTATTTCCCCGTGTAGTTGCCAAAGCAAGACTTGTCAGAATTGTAAGGGGGAATGTGCTCCTGCAATTAATTGTCTTTATGTACTGATATTAAAAGTATTTGCCATAATTATGTTAAAAACCAGTTTTGTTATGGAATAATAGAATTTGCTATATCATTAAGGCTATAGCCATGTCCTTAACCCAAACAAATTGCATTCAGAGGAAATGCAAGCACACAAAGAAGCACAGATTAAAAAACCCCAACTTTTCCTGAAGTGTAATTTGCTGCCATACTATTTTTCAGCTCACAAACATAATGAGATATCAGTTTCCCAGCTGTTAAACTCAGTAGTTTTGTTTTACAATTAAATTCTGTGTGACTGGGTTGCAAATCAGAAACATGCCTTAATCTCCTAAGGGGTCAAGACTTCTAAGGGAGCGGCCACTACAACTAATTCCACTACTAAGCAAAACCAGCTTACAGACAGCATGTTACTGACAGGTTTCAATACTACTGGCAGCTAAACACAAATCTTGGCCCTGTTAATGAAGAAACTGCTTTGTCCCTCATGATATTCCTCCCTCCATGTGTCACTGTGTGGTGCAGAAATCAAGACACATGCTGCTTTGCATAAAACAATTACAGTGTACAGCATATAATCACAAATATTTTTTATGGATAAGGTGTAATAGATAACAATGCTGATGCATTTCAGCCACTTTGTATATATGTGTGTATGCTAATTTTATGCAGATTCAGAAATTAATTGAAACAGTCCTTCTTTAAAGATCTAATTACTCATCAAATGCCTACAAGGTCATTCAAATAAGAGAAATGGCATTATGCTCCCCTAAAAAAGATTTTTAAATTCTGTCTCTTACCAAGAAAATTATTTCTATCTAATATAAATAGTTCAGGTGATCTCTGGTCTCCTATTGTTATGTAGCAAATTTTGAGGACAGTTTTTCCAATTATTACACAAGTTCAAGTATAATTTAACTATGGAAAAGGTATTTTACATTTACTCTTTCAGAGCTGCAGGTTTGGAGCAGGTGATCCTTTATGCTCTTTTACATACCAATTTTTACTTATGTCTTTTTTAATCACTGAGGAAATTATAAATTATATCAATTGTGATAGGTTAAGTATGGTACTCTCAGAGAAGAGCAGAACACTCCCTGGATAACTGACAATGAATTTATTCAACTAATTACTGGGGCATATTGCTAACTCTTGAAGATTTTAAGAGCTTAAACCACTAGAGGGATCCATCCCCCTCCCTCTTTTCCCACGACTAAAAATTTTACTTCTTTTCTTATTTACTTTCACCACTGAAAAAAGGTGCATTTAAAAAGTGAGCTTACTCACCAGGTGGGTCTCCCAGACACACACAGCTCAGGCTGTAAAGCACTCACAAGCCTGTTAAGGGGCTTGCTGCCAAGGACTGGCTTTAGATCTATTTATAGCATAAACATGGGGAAGGCCAGATAAGTCTTATTAGCCTATTTAACAGTTATTTGAAGATTTGTTTATTTAAGATGCAATAACTTAAAAATAACCGCATAAATAAGTTTCAGTTTCTTCAAAACATTTTAAAGCTTAAGCAACACCCTGTTAAGTTTGTTACCAACACCACCCTTGAAAGCCTTTCACACCTTTAATAACTGCAGAGCATTGCTGCATTCAAGGACCTCAAGAAATCTAACAAACTGAGCAATCACTGCAAACAAGCCTTTCATTACATCACCTTCAAGTAAAAGCCTATATATGCATACTCAATCAGCAAGACAAATTCAAGAACTAATACCTTTTTGTAACTGGATTTAAATAAGCTAATTTTGGTCTTTGGCACTAGGTCTCAGTAACAGGAGAGAGGCTTAAAATCACAGACCCAGGTGGCTAAAACAGAGAGGAGTAAACATTACTGCTGCACAGATGTCACTGTAGGTAGAAAGATGCAGGTCAGAAAAAGAAGAATGTGATGAAAAGATTTTTTAAAAGGAGGAAAAATAATCTGAACTCATTTTATGCAATGGAGTAAAAAGTAAGGTACTTGAAGTGCATGCCAGAAAGGCAAATAAAGCTCTAAGAATCACTCATGACCACACTAGTGTAAATCAGTCTTAAGAAACAACTTCCTCTCAGGAAACACAAATTCCTGATTCACAATTAAGGCTGGGAAAAAAAAATAAAAAGAAGGAAGGGAAAAAAAAAGAACAAGCAGAATAAACTATGAACTGCAAGCAGCTGGGCACTTTTTTTACAGGAAATAAAACAATTAATGAAGAACCTTTTATTACACCTGATATTCAATGTGAGGTGTATCTCTGTAAAACATACACCTGGTTTAACATTTCAGTTTAAGTTTCACTATCATTTGAAGGGGAGGAAAGGGGAAATCAACCCCATAATTAGTCAAAATTAAATAATGGTTTTAAGTTAAGCTCATCTGTTTCCACTCCTGTGCAGAAGACTATTCACTTCTGGTTTAGCAATGATGGTCCAACCACCTAGTCAAATGTCTAAGTGGAAAAGCTACCTTATACCCAAGTGTTTTACCTGCTGTTATCTCCCTTCTCGAGAGAAGCCCACATGGAAAAACCAAAAGGAACATGCATGTTCATTCATGTTTCTGTGATGGATGCACTGAAAGACAAGCTTTGAAAAAAATTCCACTTATTGTTTCTCTTTACAATGCAAAATTAGAGGAGGCTGAGAAGCCACTAAAACTTTAAAAATAATTAGGTTTACTAGCACATAACTCCATGCAAACCTTGTCTATGCTCAGAGCTTCTACAAGGAACGTTAACTAGAATGTGGTGCTCAAAAGGACAAAAACATTAGGATCCTTGTAAGCTGTAGCTTTATTGTCTTGTACCCTTTTAAAGAATGATTTATTTCAGTTGTTAACAGCTTTACAGAGTTAAACACAATAGCACCACACTGTGGGAGAAAGCACTGCCATATACACACAGTGAATGAGGCAGCAATTTGGAATTGAGACATCGTAAGAAATGTTTCCAAATGTTCTGGAAGTAGTGTATGGCCCTCAGGTTTAGAAGGATAAGAGGTCTGAAACGCCATCTGGTACCTTCTAGTACTAGATGAAAGATCCAACTTAAGATGACAAACTTAAAGGTATATTACAGACATATTTTCAACATATTTCTGATCTCAGCAAACCTGAGCATGTAGAACTGTGCATCCCATTCCCACTGATTTTATAAACTGCAAGAAATTGAATATAGTATCAGAGGCCATTCCCCCCCAGGAACATCCAAGTGGCTGTCACATGCAAACTTCAGCTGCATCCAGTTAAAAACTCAATGCTACGGCCTCCTGCTGAGAAAACTTGTCCCAGAGCTTATAAAAACCCTGAGAGATATTTCTCTAAATCATATCCACAGAATAAGAGAATGGTTGAGGTTGGAGGGAACCCCTGGAGGTCACCTGGTCCACTCCTCCTGATCAAGCAGGGCCACATGCAGTGAGCTGCCAAGAACCATCTGTTCTGCACCATCTTCAGGGACAGAGACTCAACAACTCCTCTGAGCCATCTGTGACAGAGCTCAGTCATCCTCACAGCAAAACCCCCAATGTTCAGTCAGTCTCGTGTTTTGGTTTGTGCCCATTGCTTCTCTCACCTCCCTCAACCTCCTGCTAACACTCCTCCAAGGCAGTCCAGGACATCTCTGTCCCTTCTTCACCCCTAGGGCTCATGGCTGGCTCGTGCTCTCCTTGGTGCCCACCAGCACTGGTTCACAGGGTTGTTCCTCCCCACACGCAGGACTTTCCACACTTACTCTTGTGGAATTGCATGAGGCTCCTGCCAGCCCATTCCTGCAGCCCAGCAGGGACTCTCCGGATGGCACCACCACCCTCTGGTTTATCAGCCACTCCTCCAGTTTGGTATCATCAGCAAAGCTGCTGGGGGTGCAGCCTGTCTCATCACCCAGACCATTAATGAAGCTGTTGAACTCTGTCAGTAACTACCATTGCAGCCCAGAGGTCAATGCTCATTAATGAACTGTCAACTCATTAATGAACATGTAGAACTGTGCATCCCATTCCTGCTGAATGCTCAGTTCAGAAGTGAATGCTCCATTCATTAATGAGCACTGACCTCTGGGGTACAGTGGTAGTTACTGGCCTCCAACTGGACTGATAAGCATCCTGTCCAGTCCTCCTCACTGCCTGCTCAACCAGCCTCTATTCCTTTAATTTCTCCAAGAATCTTATGGGAGACATTTTCAAAGGCTCTTCTGAAATCTAGACACACAATATACTTTGCTTTCTCTTCATCTACCATGATTCTTTTTCCCACAGAAAAAAAAAAGATGTGCCAGCTGTGAGTAGGGACCAAAGATCTTGAAGACAATTGACAAATCAAGCATCTGATTAAATTTCAAACATTTGTTCCATGAGGGCAAGCTGAGGAAAATGAGCTTGTGTAGCCTAGAGGAGAGGAAGTGTGAAGGACTAGCTGGCACTTGTCTTTCAGCAACTAAGAGGTTATCAGGAAGATACAGCCAAGCTCTTTGCTTTGGTCCAACAGCACACACATAGTGATCATGCACAGCATAACTCATTCACTTCCAAAACTTCATTCACTTATCTGAGTCCTCAACCTTTTTTGTTTGTTTTGCCCAAGGAACAATGCAACACAAATCTTATTTATCCACTCTACCGCCTCTGGAATGATGGGTCACTATACAGGAGAGAAAACTGCAACAGCAACAAAGGCTTAAAGGGATATTCTTCTTTTTCCCCACCCATAAATCTTCAGATATTGAAAGAGGCCAGCAGCAAGAGAGTTTGTACTGCATTCATGCTATACAATACACTAAGCATCTCAGTCTTATTAGTCTGAGGCAGAGGTAACAACGACCTGCTTCTTTCCAGCAGCATAAAAGACAGAAAAAATCCACGGGGAGGAGGGAGAGAGCACCATTTTCTATTGTTGACTGAATATAAATAACTGTCTGATTGACACAAACCCCATCTTCTGACTACATCCATACACTGGAATCTTCTTTTTCAGTGACAGATAAGAGCATCACACAATTCTACAGAGACATGGAAAGCTGAATGGCATCACAGTATCTTGCAAATTTCTAAGAAGGAAATGTAAAATTACAATGTCTGATTCCTGCTAAGCCACTATACAAAAATACTATATGAGCAATGCCTATTTTTTTATTATGCCTTTACAGAAGGTTCTTTTACAGAAAAGCAGCATTCCAGAAGGCAATTTTCAGGTTTATGTTTATAAAATAAGTATTTCTACAAGGCAACATCCTTCCAAGAATGTTTAATAAGTTCTCTTTCTTTGTAACGTACCAAAAGCAGCTGAAGGTGAATTCTATCTGTTGATGACCTTGTACAATCCCACCCTTACTCAGGAATACTGCAAGGACAGGAAATCACTGCTGGTTCAACAGCCCTCTGCTGACTCCTGTGCAACTCATTCAAGTCTAGACAGTAGATTTAAAAAGCCAGTCTGGTTACAGTATTCACACTGCACATCACAGGAAATGTAGAAAGTGTCGCACTTGCTAATTTTAAAAGTCACACTTACTAAGTAGCTCTGGATAATTTTTAAGTTTGCAATGCTAACAGGATTTTTTCCTTTTTTTTTTTTTAACGAATGACATACATGCATCATGTGGAAATGTTAACGAAGAACAAAATACTAAAAATCTCAAAAAGTGGAGAAACCTATTCTTTCAGAAGACAGACAAAAGATGTACCAGTAGGTAGATAAATGAAATCCACAGGAGTCAGAATTTTGATGTTAATACAGAATACACTGATCATTCAACTTTAGAAGACTAAAAAAAACCCAAACAAAACCACCACACAAAATCTCACCCCAAAACACCTAAAAATCCACCAAAAACCCACCCAAAACCAACCAAACAAATAACGGGAAAGTCTGTCTCTGACAGCAAGATTTTAAGAAAAGTCTGTCAAGAGGTACAAAATTCTTCTGTATTTTCTGCACTGTCTAAAAATAAGTCTGTCAATTGAGTGCGAATTGACTCATTTTGTCCAGTGAATGTCTTCAAGTTTCGTTGTGCCAATAATGTTTTCACAATATTAGCAAGCTTGTATTAAAAAAAGGCCCAAATGACTTTTGCTAAATTGTGAATTTCTCTGTATTCACAAGACAGCTGCAGTACAATGCATGTAAACAGGATCAGGTAATCCAAGCTGGCAGAGAGCTGTCAGACAGAGCTATAACCAAGTGCTGTTTCCTCTATTGCAGATGAACACACTTTCACCCCTCATCTTGGGATTCCTGCAATTGTTCCCTAACCTGCTTTAGTCTGAATGAGCTAGGCTAACAACAAGGAATATTTGAAACATTGGAATTAACCCAGTTCATTTAAAATGAAGGGAGTTGTGCCACAAGCACCGGAGACAAGGGAAGAGCAAGAATGAAGATTTAGAAGGAGTAATTTAATCAGTTAAAATATAAGGATTAAGAAACAGGGGAAATATAACTTGAGATGGCTGACAAAAATCAACTATCACCACACACAATTAACCCTGTGATTCAGTTAGGTACAGTTTTCTGAAGTCAACATTTTTATTCATACTTTATTTTAACACACTAGGAACCTCTACTCTGTTTGCTCTTCTGCCCAAATGGCACACAAATTAAGAAATAAATCACTGCAAATAAAAAACATTCCACTTAAAAGCCACTGAATACTGAGAAATTGATGGCAATAACCTTGCCAAACATTCCATCCCTACTCATGAATCAGTCTTTGCACCCTTCTGCATACTCTGCTTTGCTAAAATAGTCTCTCTCATGTTTGATTATCACCTCACTAATCCTAATCCTGCCTTTCATGATTCTCATCTTGCTTCCATTCCTCTCATTCCTCTTCCCCCTTCTCCAGCACCAGACACGTCTTTTCCACAACCTTTAGCTCTTTGGGATGTTTCCTCTCTCACCTTTGCAAACACCCTGTTATTAAGCAGTAAATGAATTTCTACTTGCTGCTGCTTTTCCCTCCCTCAGCCTATTTTGTCTATCCTTGCAGATTGGCAATCACAAGACCTCCTCTGGTTGGTTATTCAATTTCACTTTTCAAACTCTGTTCTTTATTCCTTCCTATGAATCTACTCTACTCATCTTTTTTCCTCTCCCTTCCTCCCACATTCAGCCTAAGAATCGTTCCCTCAGCAGCTTCCTATTCCAACTTCTGTTCTCCTTTCTCACCATGCAGCATCAGCAGAACCATACTGGACCATGCTGCAATTAAAAAAGAAGCTTCCAAACTCCACTTGGCCAGGATTTCAATGATTCCTGCTCCTTCCCCTTTGGGAATAACAGGGAAAAAAAAAAAAAAAGAGGAAAGGCATAACGCTGAGAAGTTATGCATTTATTTTAAAACTAGGATTTAGTTTTTAAACAGAATATATACATTTTTCACACTGTTACACAAGCCCTAAAACTGGAAGTCTTTCACTTACCAAACACAAATAAATAATGAATCAGTCACATATTTAAAAGCTGCTGCAAGAACTCTTACAATTATTTTTCCAATGTATTGTCTGTACCAATGATTGCTTTTTAATACCTTTCCCGTAAAGCATAATACAGTAATTCCTACTGAGAAAAAAAGGGGTTTTTATACTTTAAATTACCTTGGCTGCTCTAGCACATTTTTGCTTCTGCTTTTCTACAGTCTTCATTTCTTTGTATTTATCCTCCTTACAGAAGTTTTTTATGTTGGATCTAGAATGCAACTATAATCAATTTCACAGAATTCTAAGAACTGAAGGAGTCAGTTTTCTCTAAAAATTGGCATCTGTTCTCCATCTTCCTTAACATTTTTTCTGAATTTGTTATAGCTCTCTTTATGACCCTCAATGACATTCTTCAATTTTTACCTCTACTGCTTTTCTTATGATATACCTTACATCTTTTTATACAAGCTAAAACAGTGTTTTCTATTATTGCATGTAAGACAGTTCGCCTGAAAATTATTTACATACCAAATCTTCAAAGCAAAATAAAAAACCCAAACCACAAAACACCAAAAGAAAAACCAGCATTCACGAGATGAACTGAAGGCTGCTGAAGAGCCAGAAGGAGCACATCATACCTTAATGGACTGAAGTGCTCTTCCTTGCAGCAGCATGGAACAAGACGAATAAATGTCATTAGAAGCTCCAATCTGGATGCTGCAGTTTCCTTCACAGGCAAGAACACAACCTGAATTCCCCACTACCTGCAGAACAGTGTATTCTTGGGTACAGCATCATCCAGCTAGAACAGCAGGACTGTGGAGCTCCACAGCTAAGTCTGACCTGCAGCTCCAAAATGTAACTATCAAGTATTTTCAACAGATTGTGAAATTGAAGTGCATAGGAAGTTTTAAATAAGTACATAACAACACAACAATAATTACAAAGTGAACCACAGCCGGCAACTAAGGCTCTGCCAGGCTTCTCAAAGTGGAATTTGGGCAAAACCTTTGGTCTAAACACAGCCCTGAATCAATTGCATTTAATACACAGAAGTAGATTTTTCTTTGACAAAAGCAGTGACTGGATCTGACCCATCACTTTAGAAAGCACATTATATGACTAAAGCTAAATCTGAGGGGGAAAAATAATCAAACATCATTTTAGAAATACTAAGCTTTTTTTTAAACGTAGAATTTCATCCCTAGAAAGTGCCTATTTAATCCTATCATGACAAAAAGCCCAATGCCTAAACTCAATGCCATTAAACTACAGGTAAGTATCCCTTTAGCTTGTCACAATATAAAAGCTCAAACTTTTAATTTGCTTTTATGTATAATAAACCATAAGAGATGTGAATATGTTTCAGAAACATCTGCACTGGGGATATTTGGAAAAACATAATCGTTTTAGTCATCTTAAAGCAGCAATGGCAAAATACTAATTAAGATAAAACTTGGCAGCTCATTATGAGTGATAGGTCCAACAAAAAGCAAAGATTACATTTTTGCCCGGACAAAACAGCATGAAATTATTTCAGCAGGTAGTTTTCTTTGAATAAGGATTACTTTTTCTGATGTGAGGTAGATTGATAGTGTTCAGTCTTTGCTGAGATCTCCAGACAGGGCAGGGGGAGGAAGTCCCAGAAATGGACTTAAAACAAATTCTTACAAAACGGAACATCCAGTTACCTCTTTAATTAAAAAAAACTCAAAAAACCAAGAAACCAGCTGTTTGTACATACTACAGTAAATGCTTCTACCTTCCTCAAGTTTGAGTGCAGAAAAGGTTCAGTCTTGGCAAGGAGAAAGTGGCAAAAGACAACTGAAAATGCACTGATTGGTGGTGAAAGACTTCTGTGACCATGGCAGGAGATAAAGCTGACACAGCCTTCAGCAGAGATGCAACTTCAGTGTAACTACAACAAGTAGAAAAAAGTTTCAAGACTGTACAACATGAACCTTCACAGCTGGAGTAAGGTTGAACGCTGAAAGGAAGGATTTACTGCCAAGCAGTTTGTATAAAACTCCGGATTTTTCCCCCCAGTATACTGAAAATTATGCTGTGCATATGCTTTAAAAATAAGCAAATGAACAAACCCATTTTTGCCCCCATAGACACTTACCAGCTTATTATAAAACTCTCTCGGGTAAGCTTAGGCCATATTTTAGAATTTAATGGACTAATTAAAATAAGGACTTGCAGCAGCTAAGCAAAGTTTTCTTTAATCAGTTTGTTCAAGCATTCATTTCAATTCTATCCTACCTTGCAAAAAAACAAGTGTGATTTACTTCTACCTTAAGACCCAGTGACAAGTTAGAAGGAACCAGGAAGAATGATGGTCACAATTATCTGCTTTTTTGCTCCACATTCCAGTGAGAAGCAGCTGAACAGGTCTAGAACTGCCACCTTAACTATCCCTACTATTGGAGATCCTCCTGAATAGCACCAAACATTCAAAAATACAGTGACAATTTTGGACACTGGATAATTCCAAACCATACCAGCATTTACCTTACTGATTATTAGCTCACTAATACTAAGCAATAGCCCTTCCCAACCTACCTCTTACAAAAGAGGAGATAACATGTGATCTACCGAGCAACAGGACTAGGGAGGATTGTGAAAACATCTGAAATAACAAAAAAAAATAGATACTTTCACATCAGATGCACACCTTCCACTTTCTCACTCCTACTGCACACAGTAACTATGTCAGGATCAACAATCTGCTCCTGATACTGACTAACAACTCAGCTCCCTTCCACTAAAGTTGAGAAAAATATAAGGGTTTTTTATGTTTTGCAGGGTCTTAACTTTAATCAAGTAGAATACTTTACTAATAATTAGTCAAATGTGGTTTTGGACTTAGCACGCCTCTGTGCACACGAGCCACTCCAAGGAATCCTGATTAAAAGATTTTTGCACATCATTAAACAACAGCATACTTTCTGAAGCTTTATAAACAGATTTCCAAGAAGCATTTAAGCTGATAGGATGGAAAATCACCTATGTTTGCTAGAAATGAAGGAGAATGGGTGAAAAGAAATGAAGAATTTTACCAGCACATTTACATGTGCAATAATTTTTAAATTATTTAAAAAAATAACCCATCATACAATGTTGATATTATCTCTGACATACTAACAGGGCAGGATCACACCCCTTCAAATGAGCTTACTGGTGTAACATTTCCCACAGAACATGAACTGCACAAGACTTTGGAGATACAAATCTCCAAGAGAAAGGAGGAAGTTGTATTTCTGGAAGTCCTTTAACTTGAGCAGTAGGTTTTCCTCAGATTTCAAGAACATGCAAGTTTTCCTGAGATTTCAAGAGTTGTCCTGTAAGATATCATCAGCCTAAAGAAAGTAGCAAGGAAAAGAAAAAGAGCAGCATTTTTTCATCATTCTTTGAGGACTACCTCCTACTCCCTGCAAAATCACAGAGATTAGACAAAGTAGAAGAATGTGAAGAATATAAAAAGCATTTTCTGCTAGTTAGAATATACAGGAAAGAGTGGAGCAGGTCTGTACTTATTAGGTATAAAACAATTGTTTTATTAGTGCTGTTGCTGAAAAACCCTCTTTTCCCAGAAACTGATTGGATAGGGAAGGATGGTTGCTAAAACAAGTAGGCCAAGATCTTATTTCCCCCTGGTGAGAAAAGATTAGGCAAACTTCCTTCTTCCACAAGGGCTCATAGGAACACAATTCAACTACACAGAACCACCTCTCTGCCCTGAATTCTAGGCAGCAGCAGTCAAGCCACACAACTTTACTTTTTCCATGCTGCAGAGGCAAAGTTAACCTGCAAAGAGAAAAGCACTTTCCCCTACAGCTTTTACAGCTATTATGGGGAAGAAAACTCAACCCAACCCAACCAAAAAAAAAAAAAAAAGTCACTTATGAAATACCTGAACTGTCATCGGGACTTTGAGGAGACAGTAACAGAACAGGTTAACCTGTACCACTCCCTCTACAGAAAACACACCCAGGTCTCAACACTACAGTCCCAGCTGGCTGCAGATTCAAAGATAAAACTATAATGATGACACTTTTTCAAAGGTTCTTGTAACTCTGAGGAGAAACTTTTTGTTAGCTCAGGTTTCAGAAACCAAATTATTAGTTTGATTCTGCAGCAAGCCAGTTGCCATGGGAGCAAAATTCTGATTGATAGCCATCCTACAGCCCAGTGAGTGTGAAAAAAAATTAAGATATCAGTGTAAGCCAGAATGCACCATGTGAGACAAAGTATACGAGTACTGATAGGAAAAGAAACGCAAGGCAAAGCAGGGGGAAAAAATCCAGAAGGAAGGTTTGGCAGAACTACTGAGGAGCTTCACATTACAAAAGAAATGCTGAAAGAATGAAAACTGGCAGAGAAACATTTAAAAACCATTCAGGTGTATTGACACTCAAACTGGAAGTAAAATGCAGGTACTGAAGAGAGAAGCAAAATCCAAAACTGTTCTACATTCAATAACCAACCATCAGAATATACTGTCTTTATCATAATAAATATAGTAACAGGAGTGTGACTTACAAATTTTTAGTAGCTAAAATGAGCACAAAAAATGCAGGAAGTTTGCTTATTAACTACAGCTGCATCTGAAGATGAAACAAGGAAGAATACAAGAGATTTCTCCTTAGGGAAACTCCCTAACATATTCTAAGGGAAATAAACAGAGGGGACAGCTATTTTCTTCACTGATACAAGCTCTACAAAAAAAAAATTCTTCTAACAGCAGTTGTGAAATTCAGCCAAAATTTGTCTTTTTTAGAATACAGATGAAAATACAGGACCAAATAGCACCTCACGATAAATTTCATCAAGAAACTAGAGATGGCAGCAAAGTCTCAAGCTAGCATCTGAGAGTAAGAGGAAAAGTTACATGAAAAGGAAAGTTTCGAGTAATTCTTACAGCTTTGTCCAAATGGTAAACATTTAAAGTTGGTGGTTTTTTTCCTTTTCAAACAGTGACAAAAAAAGGAAACCAATCAGTAAGAACAGCTACAAACCACTGTAAGGTTCTATTTTATATGCAAAGACTTCACAGATCAATTTTTAGCACATACGAGAAAAATAATTTTAAAACCACTTTCAGCAAAATATGAATGTTTAAAATCTACTGTGCATCAATATTCTCACAAGTCACCGCTGATTTCTGAATGTTCCAGCCACATATTTGACACCACATTTCAGAAAGGTATTATATTTTTCCTTGTCTTTGCAACTGTAACAAATACTGAGAAGCTGGATATAGGCTCAGTTTCAGGAGGAGAATTTCCCACTGTTAGTTTTCTGGGACACTTTAAATTTTTTAAAAATACATTAACAGTAGGAGAAACTAAGTCCCATTCTGAAAAATACCAAACATTCAGGAAAATAATCATGGAAGTTTCACGAAGTGACCTCACTTTTCTGCTAAATTGCATCCCTGAATGATCTAAATTTCTATACACTTCTGAGTTTGCTGTTTAATACAACACCTAAAGGATGCTAGATTCAGAAAATCATTGTCTCCAGGGACATTATATCTCACCAGCATGGAGAACAGCCAAACCAAGTTTTGCCTTGCTACTGCCTGGGATGTTCTCAGAACCAACCTGTCAGCCCATGCCAGTGCAGTGGTAGCTGCTACTCATCAGTGCTTGGAACAATCCCCCTGAAACTAGGAAACCTCCTGAAATCCTCCTGATCATATTAAAATCTTTCCCTAATACACAGTGCCTGCAAAAGCACTCACCAGGTGAGAAAATATAGAAAACAAAGGTATTCTTAACACTCCCAGCTGATGTTTTATGGAATTATTTAATATTCACCAGAAGTAAAGCATCTGTGATGATCACATTCACTAAGCAAAACAAACAAAAAAAAATGATTCCCAGTTCCTTTTCTGAGAGAATTTTAAGTATTTCACAGACTCAACACAAAGAAAACAACTCTACAGCCAGCAATCCATTTGAAAACATCCCTAATCAACTCAGCAAACAGACAACTTGAACTTTTGAAAACTTGAAACAACTAAAAAACTAAGAATCCAAGAAAGAAGATTCATCTGCAAGAGCTGAGAAAGTATCCTCAAAGTGTATCTCAATGGCAGCTATGAAGTTTTGAATACTTTACAAGTGCCTGCAGCTGATAAAAAAAATTGACACACTTGAGATCTAAGATTAGGGAAAGAAGTTCTGATATTTTAAGCACCCTGTTTACTTTATGCTTTTAAAGATAATTGAACCTTAAGGGCTGAACATCCGAGAAACTCAGCCAACAGATAACCACTTTTTCCAGAGAGGAAAAAGTAAGAAAAATAATCTCAATCTAATAGCTCTAACTGAGCAAAACAGTTCTGTCTGACCTTCAGTTTTGAAAGCCTCTTTTGTTCCTTTCATGTCTGTAGTGCTGAAGATCTGAAATTAAGATACTTGTAGAAACACACTAAGGAAGACAGTACCTCCAGTTTAGGGGCTGTAGAAAGGAAAACTGTTTTCTGTAGGTGCAAGTTGCTATTTTTCAATCCAAACTTGATCTAATGCACTGAAACAGAACTTTTCCTAAAAAGACCCAAAACAAAAACCCAAGCAATAAATCCCAACAAAATAAACAGGGAAAAAAGGCAGATATTTTAACTAAAGTTCTTGATCAATACATTTTATATTTATGTTTAGAGCAAAACAAAATCTGAAAATCGCAGCTCAGTAAAACTTTGCTTTTGAATTTCTTGAACGTTCCTAAATATTCTATCAGAGCTTTTGCACACAGTCCCACCAGAACCAGAAGTAACAGTTTTGGTTTCTATAAAGATTAGTACTACTCACAAACATTAAGCATGCTTGCTGTTCAGAGTACATCCAGCTGTGAATGTTTTAAGTCCTGAAGCACCCAACAAGGCACATGCACATCTGAAGAACATCTAGCCATGTCAGAAGCTAATATGCTTCAAATAATTAATCCCAATATTCAAAAAATAAAAATCCCAGACTTAGTTGCCTTCCTAATTTTAACTGGCTGTGTTGCCAATTAAAATCCTGAATAAGGTGAGGTCCTGATGTAAAGTTAGTGCTTGGTTTTAATTACAGGGAATGTCTATATGTATAGGAAGAAAGAAGAAACAAATTAAGACCATAAAAACAAGTGATTTTTCTTGTGCGTGTGTGTTAAGAATTGCATATTAATTCTGAACTTTTTTTCCCCTCAAAAAAAGTAATTTGTTCTCCTTTTTTCTTGCCCTTTCCTCACCATTGTCTGGATTATTGCCTAGAGGGTTTGGAAGTTCACTTCCTGATTACACAAAAAAAGCCAAACATGCTTTAAAAAACACCCAACAAAGCATTTTATGATACGATCCTAGCAATTCACTATTGTCAAAAGTGAGAAGAGGAGAGAGGTCCCTGCACATTTTATCTCTCTCTATCCCTGAGTGTTTTACCTTGAGCAAGCCCTGACTGCACTGTAGGTCTGGTCAAGCCAGTGAAAACAGCAGAATAACCATCCACCAAGTGAGGATTTTTGTAATGCACCTGGTTTATCCACATCAGATGACTGCTGAAGCTGGCACAGGTGGATCACTCAGGGCATGGAGCACAAAGAGAGCAAGATCTCCTCCTTCCAGCAGCAGCAAACTTAATTCAGCTCTTGTCTCCAAGCTGCCCTCACATACTCCTCACACTGGGGCACCAAGAGAAAGGCTATTACTGCCATGTTTATACAACCTCCAGCACAGCTACAGCTTGACACAGCTCTCCTTTGGAAGGATGATATACTTAGAGAGGCTGCAGAACAGCAAAGGTGCAGCATTTCACCTCAATTCCCACCCTGTTCCTTGCTCTGCAGGCAGCCAGCCCACAGGTCTCTTCTCTAAACCATCCAAACCCAACCTTATCTGCTCCTGCTGCATTCAAGTTCGAGTTCAACCCTGGCAAACTTAAAGAGCTCCACAAAGATCTCTCTTTTCTAGGAGAAGTTACTACTTCAGAGCAGTATTGATGTGGAAAAGATCCTATCACTGTAATGAATTCCCTAAACTTTTTGTAATCTTCACAGGCTATCCTCACCCCCACCTTCTCTATCATCTTCTCCTAACCCGAAGGAGGGGGTGGAGGAGTGGCTTGAAGAAGGGAGATAAGATTACCTCACTTGCTTCCTCACTATCCCTTCCATTTACAGGTGTATCGATCCCTCTAATTGAGTGTAAATTAGTGCTTTCCCACTGTCCAGAACTGTTCCCCTCTGTTCAGTATCAGGAACAACATCTGGAGCTTAAAAAAAAGGAGAAAAGTGGGCAGCTGACAAGTCCATTTGGATTATCAGGATTTCCCTGGAACAGGGTGGAAGTAAAGCAATAACACACCCTTTTGGCTGGCTTCTCTAAGCTGCAACATCAAGGATGCAGCCAAAGGTTTTATTCATAGACCCTCTTCCCAAAATGAAACTGGGAGAAAAAAGAAGGTAGAGAAAAATGCCAAAGTTCTGGTCAGATGGTCAGGACAAGTTTAACCTTCTTTTAGGAGAAATACTAGAGTTTTTTGGGGTTTTTTGGGGGGGACATGATAGGGATTGGGTTTTTTTTTTGCTTGTGGTGATGTTATGTCAACTTTACAGACCCACATTACAGGACATCTAGAAAAATATTTCACAACGTTCTGAATATCTTAAAGACCAATGTACCTGAGAAGCCTCAACCTCTCTGTGGTTAAGACTTCCTTCCTCAAGCCTAGAGATCTTTGGATCAAAAACTGCCAAATGTCAACTACCTTACAAACTCTGGTAACTGAATTTCAATGAAGTCACGAGTTACTCAAGAATAATGTGTTCCCTAGGAAAGGCACACTTTGAAATTCTAAGGGTTTCTCAATCTCAACTGCAGCAAAACTGACACTGATGAGATAAATCTAGCTATGAAATCTACCTCAGAGTGCTTCCAAACAGCTAACAGAACCCATTTTGAACCACTGTAAATGCCTTTACAGAACTTAAGCCCCAGATTTTATTTCTAAAAAAAAATTATTCAAAGGCAAGTTTTTCACAGCTTTCTTTGTTCACATATCCAGGAAATTTAGTCAATATTAAATGCTAGATGTAACTGCTTATGGCCACACTATCCAGAAAAGAGAATGGAAAACTTAGTTAAAAATGCAATCAGAGTAGCTGCAAGCAGTTACACCTGCCACTCAGTAGCCAAAGAAACAGGTGAAGGAGCCAAGTGAAAAACTATTCAACCAAATGCTACTTAGAATCCCTGGTGGAAGGGAAAGGGAAATATTCAGAATTTCTTACACAGAGAATGAACTTTGTCAGTTTGTAAGAACTATGCACCAGCTATAAATGTCTTCAGGTGATGAAGAGATGTTTTAACTACTGACTTCTGAAAAAGTTAAGTCAATACAGAAATTGGCAAAATACTGACAACACAAGAATTCTGACAAATGCTAAGCCTGGAAGGAAAGCACAGCCCTGCTGCACCTTGAACACTGCAATAAAAGATCGAAAGTATGGAGTAACTTTCTGGCTACCCCTTCTTATCCTATTCCAGAAAAAAAGGGGATAAAAATAAAAGAGCAAGGCACTTGTTAACCAAGGGACATTTAATTCTGTCTTATGAGAATACATCTGGCAATAGCCCTCAGTCCTTTTAGTGCTAAATTTATCCTGCAACAATTTTCTAGTAATATCTCTGAAAAGACACCTCTGCTTCTCATACAAACTGCAATGAAAAAAGAAACCCATATTACAATGTAAAGGTCTTTTATGGTCAAGCTCCAACAATTATTTGAACCTTATTCCATCTCCAGAAAAAGATACTGGTAAGAGGGAGCTTAAATACCCAGTAACACCAAGGTAACTGAAATTCCAAAGTTTGCTGTGTACTGCTGTTTTCAACAAGGGCATAATTCCTTGTACTAACAGACACCTCCCAAAGAACTCTGTAACTCACTCTGAGTACAGCAGGAGTTTATTAAGAGAAGGCACACCTGGCACACTAAAATACAGTTCAGTTTACAGCTAGGCTGAAGTCAAGGCGCTCTCTTCACATGCTTTGGATGCCTTACCAAGGTGTCCTCTTACATGTTTATCTGATGTAGGCAAAGAAAAGTTTCTTGGAGTTCTTTTGGTGGGAATAGCTGATAAGGACACTATCCTAAGAGATAAATCTATTTTTTTTTAACAGGTAGGGATGATAATTCTGGTCATGCTGACATTCCTGCTGCATATTAAAAAAAAATTACTCCCTTAATTCATGAGAGTTATTTTTATCAACTCCACAATTCGACACAAAATACCTACTTATAACAACCACTCATTTCTGGAGTCATCATTCTTTAGATGACACATTTAATATAACTGCAAGTTTCTGAAAAGTGATCTTTGGAAACATCATATTGAGGTTAATAATGCTTGATTACCATTCACAGTAGTGACATCTGTATAAATGATTATAAAAAAGTGCAGTGTATCACACAGAGGGCTAAGTAGGTGAGTGGCTGTTGACATAAAATGTGTCTCTCTTCTTCCCCTAACATTTCTTTATCCTAAAGCATTTTATCTTAAGCATTATGTCTGAACTGAAATTATTATCAGGAATCACTTGGGTCCTGAAGCCTAGCCCCCATTTTTTTGATGGCAACAAAGCTTCATATTGTTTTAATAAAAAGATCAAACTCTTAACTTAGCAAATATTCAGGACAAAGTCACTTTTTTATCCCACAACTTCTCACAGATATCTGATCCAGAATCTCACCAGTAAATTGGTTTAAAACCTTCAAACTTTCGGGCTGAAATTACACAGGACTAATCTGCTCACATTTGCTTATCTTCAAGGTTTCCTTGTCTCGGGTGTTTAAATGCATAAACATACTTGCAAAGCCCTTACACAATCTTTCTCAGCTTGTATTTTCCTATATCAAGTTCCTCCAAACTCCCCTCCTAAGCAAGCCTGAAATTCCCAATCATTACAGCTGTCTTGTCCACATCATTAGAATCACAGAACCATTTATGCTGGGAAAAAACCCTGAGACCATCGACTCTAGCCTCTGACCCATCACCACCCTGTCTACTCGACCATGGATGGCACTGAGTGCCACATCCAGTCATTTCATGAACAGCTCCAGGGATGGTGACTCCTCCACCCCTCTGGGCAGTTCATTCCAATGCTTAGCAAGCCTTCCCATGAAGGAATTCTTCCTGAAGAAGGATGGACACAAGAGTGCAGCTGCTTACCAAAACAACACTGGAAAAAGCTGTACAGACAGAGAGTAGTGATTGAAATGCTGTACTCTGCAACCAGGTTTGTTCATTCTACTCTGTGTTCAGCTGCTTCTCTTAAGTAGGTAGAGCCTCTTAAGTAGAAACAGGTCACTACTGCTGCTAAAATCCACAGCAGAATAACCTAGCTAAAGATATACTTAGCAACTATACAGGACAAATAATCAACCACTATTTTCCTCAAGCAATGCATATTATGACCTCATGCTTAAATCAAATATTTATTACAATGTTACTCTAACACACTGTAACAGAGAAAACAGCCAAGAATGTTTTATTAGTAGGAAGTTTCAAAGACTAAAAAACTCAAAAGCTAAACTAGACAAATCAGTTGCCATATCCCAAAGAAGTTCCCTTTCTCCTCCCCGTTACAAACAGTGAGCACATACTACAGTTGTTTCATTTTCATCTCGTTTGTCATTAATTAGACCCATCAGTTATTTGCATCAGTTTTACAGGAAATGCAAAATCTCAACAGCATACTAGAGTAAAAGTACGTTTGAAAGTCAACAGCATTCTAATTGCTGTGAGTGAAAATGAAGGCAATAATGGAAAACAATACCACTGAAACCATCAAAATACCTCTACATAGTTTTGTTACCACAATAGTTACAATTATTAAAAGTTTTAATTAATTCTTGGACAAAGAATCCATGAGCTCTGTCTTCCCTTTCCTGAATATTCCCAGACTGAGGCATAAATCTAAAGCACCTCCAGCTCCAGGTAATAGCTTAGGATGGAATTGCAACCACCACCCCTTGTTTTATTTCAGCGGGATACAAGCCTTCCAAATTTTACTGGAAAAAAAAAATCCCTTGTCCCACGACTTTGCAATCCTCAGATCACATCTGTGGAGTTCCAGTGGTGTTGGCAGTCTGGAAGAAGGGAGAAGGGAGGAATGCCTGCTGGCTCTTGAACTTTAACTACTCTTTATCACATGGAAGAGCCCAAGCAGTGAGATTCATCCCATCACAGCGGAAAGAGGGATGAAAACAAACTAAAATCCTCACGCATGCAGTGCAGAAGAGGATTAGCCTTAACCAAGCCATATTGCAGAGAATGTCCTGAAAGCTCCAACAGCATTAGCATCAAACATCGTGTTATACTTTGGTACTGGAAATGCCAACAACTGCACTACTACACACACAGTGATGGGACATATGTGCCACAAATGGAAGAAAAAATTACAAAAATTTACAGTTTAAGTGGCTATTAGTGACACAGAATGGATAAGGCTGGAAGGGACATCAGTGGGTCATCTGGTTTCACCTCCCTGCTCAAGCAGGGTCATCCCAGAGCACATGGCACAGGATTGTGTCCAGATGGCTCTGGAACATCTCCAGTGAGGGAGACTCCACACCCTCCCTGGACAATCAGTTCCAGTGCTTGGTCTCTGCACAGGAAAGAAATTCTTCCTCATGTTCAGGTGGAACTTCCTGGGCATCAGTTTGTGTCTGTTCCTCTTGTCCCATTGCTGGGCAGCAGGGAGCAGAGCCTGGTCCATCCCTGACCCCTCCCTGCAGACACTGACACACTGGGATGAGGTTCTGTTTCAGGTATCTCAGGCTGAACAGGCCCAGCTCCCTCAGCCTTTCCTCAGAGAGATGTTCCAGTCCCTTCATCATCTTTGCCCAGCACTCCAGGACCCACTCCATGTCTCTCCTGTGCTGAGGAGCCCCAGACTGGACACAGCACTCCAGGTGATCCTCACCAGGGCTGAGCAGAGGGACAGGATCACCTCCCTGACCTGCTGGCAGAGCTCTTCCTAATGTACCCCAGGACTAAAGACTTCAGTTGTAACCAAAGCCCTTTTAAACACAAATAAATGTCTATCATCTTTATCTCACTGTATTTACAACTTAAACATTTGGCGAAATTTTTAAGCAACCTCCAATCCTACTGTTAGAAAGGTCAGACAATCTTTATGGTTCTCCTCTAATGCTAACATAAGCTGATATGGATCTTAAGAGGTACAGAAATGTTTAACCAGACAATTTAAAATAAAGTCCTTGCAGAATAAGACTCTATCATAAAAACCCTGCCTCAGTCTTCTAGATTCACCATCTACTAAAGACAGGCATTCTCTCTGGGATAAAGAAAACTCCTGCTCTGTGTACGTGAAGCTATGATAAACTTGGAACAGTTTTCACCTCAGATGAATAGCCAAGATGTTTCAACTCTACACCTACTACGTTTTATAAAGCATTTTGAATGAAAATGCTAATAAAAAATAAACAAGAACACTCAGCACTACTATCTGTGAGCTGTCAATCAAACACATGGTCTGATCGACATAGTAACAGGCCTAAAGATTTTAGATTATGTACTTCTCAACCAATACACAGGGAGAGTTTCGCCTAAGTTACCTGGAAGCAAGTTTGAAAAAAAATGACACACCTGTATTCTTCATCACTAACAATTATCCTGAGATATGTTAACACATTTTTGAAGGCTAATGAAGAAATCCCCAATTTACTTCTTGCTTGAAGTATGTTTGTCTCAGCCAAGTTGAAGATGAGACAGTAACCTCTAACATAACACATCTGGTATAGTAAAAATAATGACTAATGTTAGTGTCATAAATGCCACTTTAAACAGTTCAACAAGAAACTGGGATTGTTATTCTAATTTGTACTTTCATATAGCTTTCAGCAATGGAAAGGTATACTGGAAATATATGCAAAGTAAGATTTTCCCTAACTTTTTTCCTAATGAAAATGTGAACTAGAATTTCTCTGTATCCCTCCTGGCCTTTCTTTCCACCCACACCCATTAAACATGAAAAATGCACGCTTGCAGGACTTAAACACACCAAATGCCACATAATAAACAGTTTATCATTGTCATTCCCATCAATTCATTCATACACTATTGCCCTGTAATTGTTCCTCACCAAAAGCTATTATTGCTGCATTTACACAAAGTCACTCTTATCAGTTTATTGTATTTAGAAGTGTTTAAAGCTTATCCTAAAGATCAGAATATGCCTCAACAAAATGGACTGTCTACTGACAGCTGAGAAAGTATGTCTGATTTCTCTAGTGAATTGTACGGGAACTTCAACTAAACACTCAAGACATTTTACAGGCAAAGATCTCTTTCCCACCCCCTTTGTGAAAATACCTTTTACTATCTTAAGTGACAGTAGTAAGTACCTATTTAGAAAAGATAAATTACACATTTCAGTATTTCATGTGTCCGAAATGCAAATCAGAGCCAGATGTGCTATTTGCAAGAACTAAATAACTGTATCAATCAATAACAAACCCCAGGAACATACAGACATTTAGTGAATGTTTCACTGAAAGATGTTTTTCAGATGCATACATAGCAATTCAAAGCAGATTTACAGCAGCTTCCCTCAAGTTTCTTATCGACAGGCAAGGTGGTACCCAAGATCTGCATGCTAAATAAAGATGCTGCACCTCTGGTCCCCTGGAATTTACCTGCATAGCATTGCAAAGAAACAGGAATGTATACTCGTAAATTTCACATCAAAGTTGTGTATTTATTTTAAACGTTTGGGTTTTTTTGGAGGACTGACTTGACATCTGTGCGGAAAAGCCTGAGTAATCACAACCAGCTATCAGCCCTTCACACCACCACTGCTGCTATTTTCAGTAATACACCCTGTTTTTGCTACAGTGCTCTTGGCATCATCATGCTACTGTGATTCAATATTTATCTGTTAGATCCAGTTACATCACAACACGTTCTCTACACTACCTAAATCTCGTGTGGAACTTCTGCGGCTAGCAAATAATCCACCGCCTCTGAGCTCTCTCTTCCAAATTCTCCAGCCACAAAACAAAAAGTCAATGGAGATGTGCAAACATCTGGCCCCCTGTGAATCATCCATCCTCTCAAAGGGTGTGCGGTCATGCATAAGCACTGCACCTTCTAATGGCAATCGGGCAGGAATAAAACCGAGTGTGAACTGCAGTGGTTAGCATAAAACCACTTGTGAACCGAGTGTGCCAAAAATTGTCTCCAAAACATCTTTAAAAACTAGAGCTTTGCTCCTACAGAAGCTCCTCACCAGCATCAGGCTAAAGCAATAATTTACCATTTATGATGGCAAACAAGGCCCTTGGAGCTTAATATTTTTAAAAGTTGTGTTAGCAGCAAGGTGGTAATGTCTTGTGAAACGACAGAACCGAGTGCTGAAACTTCTGCTGACAACACAGCCACCTGCTATGTCCAACACCAGCAATTCAGTATAATCCTGAGAAAAGATTAATTCTAGAATATTTTTAGCCCTAGCTTTGAAAGCAGACAGCACTCCATACAAGCTGAAAAGCATACGGGTGGAGAGTGAGCAAGAGAACACATGCAGGAAAAATTCTTTGTTTATAATCAAAACACAGCCAATTATTCTCATAAAATCCATTGTCATGAAAAAAAAAAACTGCGAGCACACTGAACAGTGTCACTATGAAGGCTTGCAGAGCAATCTCAGCTTCGGAATCAGAAACATATAGAAAATGAAGCAGTTCCAGTATCACTACATCTTCCGTGTCCTTTTTGCAACACAGACACAACTACAGCAAATACGTGAAAGACGACGAAGAAATAAAGAATGGATTTCAAAAACTGAGCAGTCACAGAAACATGGGGGCAGGGGAGAATGGAGTTCAGGTTTAATTCTTTATCACCATCTGATTTGGGGGAGTTTCTGCATTTTCCTGGTGACTCGGATTGTCATTTTCATCCAACAGCGGTAACCCGAAACAGCAGCTGGGGAACGCCAGCCACTGCCTCAACTCCCAGGTTTCCTACAAGCCTCGAGCATCGGTTTAACAGCAGTTGCATAATAAGACTCAAAAGGCCAAGCACTCCTCCTGCCTTGTACATCTCCATTTCCACACGAACGAGAGTGATGGATCTGGACGAAAAGCCAGCACTACCCGAGCGCCACTACCAAGCTGGTTATTATGCAGCCGAGAAGAGGAAAACCCAACACCTGGCGCACAAATAGGCAGACACCCAGCGAATAGGTGGATCTACGGAGAGCTATCTTCCCTTTCCCTTCCCCAATAGGCAATCCTTGATGGGTGTGCCAGGAATGGGATATCGGGGGGAGGAGAAGAAAAGGGGTGGGAAGTGGTTGCCGCTTGCTGCAGCCAGGCTGAGCGATGGCGAGGTGGTTAATCATGGTGGCTGAGGAAACATGGGGTCACTTCTCCCCCTTCCGCCTCCCGTGTGACGAGGACGGCGGGCACCGGCCACGGGGGGACCCGGCCCGGCACGGCCCCGCCGGCGGCGGCTCAGGTGGGTCCCGGGCGGAGCATCCCGGTGCCCGCTGCGGGCGGGGGGCAGCGCTTGTCCCCCCGCCCAGCCCTGCCCTGCCCTGCCCTGCCCGCTCCCCGCCGCACTCACTTGCCGATCACCTCGCAGAGCTCGTACACGTCCTCGAACAGCACGTCGTCGTCGGCCATGGTCCGGGCGGGGGGGCTCAGCCCGAGAGGCGGCGGCCCCGGGGACGCCCGGCTCCCCCGCCGCTCAGCGCCCACCGCCACCACGGTAAATCCCGGCCGCTCCCAGCGCCGCCCGCCCGCCCGGGGCTCCCGCGGCCGCGCCGGGACTCCCCGCTCCTGCCGCTCCTCCTCCGCCTCCTGCCGCGGCCGCCGCCGCTCCCCGCGCGTGTCGCACCCCCCGCGCCCCCGCCTCCCACCCCCCTCCCGCCCCCTCCCTCCCGCGCTCAGCCGCGGCTCCCGGCGGGCGGCTCCGGCTCAGCGGGGCGGCGCGGGAGCCATGGAGGGGATCGGGGCGGGCGGCAGCGCCGGGTCGCTCCCTCGCCGGGCGGGAGCGGGGCGCGCGTTCCCGGGCGGGCGGGAGCGCCGGGAGGCAGGATAATAGTGGGAGGGGGAAGGGCGGGGGGAGTCCAGGCGCGGCCGCCGATTCCGCTCCCGGGCGCGAGGAGGAGAAGGAGGAGGAGGCGGCGGCGGCGAGGCGGCGGTCGCGACAGGCGGTCGCGATGGGCGCTCGCGGTACCGAAGGGCGGGCGGGCGGGCGCGCGCGCGCTCCCGGAGCCGCCGCCGCCGTCACGCAAGCCCGTCACGGGGGCGGGCGCCGCCGGGGGCGCGCGCGCACGCGCGCGGGAGGCCACGCCCCCAACCGCCCGCTCGAGGGGTCCGGGGAAGCGCGAGGCGAGGGGGGGCAGCGGGGGGGGTGGGGGCTCGCGCAGGCGCGGGGCGCGGTGACGTCATGGCGCGGGGAGGGGTGTGACGTCATGGCGCGGGGAGGGGGTCGGGGCGCGAGTGCCGAGAGCTCTTATAGCCCTTGTCGCCCTTATCGCCCTTATCGCCCCCATGGTCCCACCGCCCCCATCGCCCCCGCGCCCCCCGCGGCTGCAGCGCCCGGGGCCGGGCTGGAAGTGCCGCTCAGGTGGGTGAGAGGCGCTGCCGCCGCGCTCCGCGCTGCGCGAACCGCGCTGTGGCAATAAAGAACCTCTGTGCGAGCCGCGCTGGTATCTCTCACTCCACTGCTTTGTTATGTATTATGCATATTCCAATAGGATGTGAGTATTTTCCGCAGCACGATCCGAGCCGTCTCTGTTACTGGCAGAAGCGGTGTTTATCCCCGAAGCAGCGATTTCCCCTCTCGGCAGTGCTGCAGACGCTGCTCCGGCGGGGCGAGTGTCCGCTGGCTGCAGCTTCTCGCAATAGCCACGCCAAGCAATGTCCGAGACTCCGGCTGGATTCCGAAACACTTCTGTGCTTACCTGATACATCGTTCCGTGGTTTTTGACAGAATCCTGTATACGGAAGGAAGGTGGAAGTTGCGCGTGTGTGCTTTTCCAAGTTTTGGAAAACTCGGGTGGTTTGTGGAAGAGAGCAAAGCTCTCTTGACAGAATTAGTACGGAACTCTTGCAATTTACAAAAGTATTTATTTCTGTCAGAATACTTTAGCTCACATGCGACTTCTTAAAACTCATTAACGAAGTGTGGAGTTGTTTCCCACACTGAGGAAAAAAAGCTCACAGAGCAGAATTATGTGATGAAATGGTTTAAAGGTTGGATTTAAAATGCACAGCTGACAACACTTCACCTTGTTCCTGTCTTCAGCCAAATTTAAAAGGGAAAAAAAAACCCCAAGAAAAATAGTGAAAATAATAACATCTAATTAATTGCATCTAATAATTACATCACTGTACAGTGTTATCTTCTAGGGTGAGAGTCATTACTGGGGGTCTGTGCTCTATCCCATACAAACCTTTAAAAAATGCCTAAACCATCATCTGCTCTTTGGACTGCAAACAAAAAGAAATGTATTTAAACTTTCCTCTAAATTTCACACAGCTAAACATGTGGGTACCCATTTTTTCCTTTTGCAGGGCCACAGGGCTGAGTCCCACATGGGTTACTCGGTAAGAATTTTTAGAATATGGGTGAGTGTTCACTTTTGCTTTGAGTTGAAATTGTGGTCTGCTGAGCCATCATGAGAAGTTAGCATAAAAAAAAAAAAAAACCCCGAAAGTGCACAAGGAGGAAAAATGCTGGTGATGGATCCCTTCCTGAGCTGGGGCAAATGCTTTGGCTGCTCCAGCAGCATCACCTGATGGAGTTTCGCCTTCCTCTGGATGCTGAGTGCTCAGAGTCACACCAGGCCACTTTACCTGGGTGTGACACTTAAACTGAAAACAAGGAATACCAGGCATGATATAGAGGGGCCTTAGCACCAAAATATGGTAATAGAGCAAATCCTTTAAGAGCTTCAGAGGACGCTTGGGTTGGTTTTGAGGACAGGCAGCACCTAAACATGGCTTTCTGCTAAAGGACAAAATCCTGGGGCACAGGCTGGGGGTTAGTTGTGCTCCTGGGAAGGAAGTGTCTTGGAAGACACTGAACAAAAATGGGCTTTTGCTGAAGAGAGGTGGTTCATTCCCTGGCATCCAGGGAATGCCAGGAGGCATCTGGCCTACTTGAGGGGTCCTGATTCCTTCCAGGAAGGAGGGTATTGCCTGCTTTTTTGTCTGATGGACTGAGCTTCCTATTTTTGGTTTTGGGTTTGTTTTGGTTTGTTTTTTCCCATCCTTGAGCAAAGAATGCACTTGTTAGAGCAGCCAGAGCCTTCATTAGGCTCTCAAGAAGCAAGGTGAATCTATCAAACCTGTCAGCTGTCCATGCTCAGTGCAGGGGGAGAGTGAAAATGGGTGCTGCCTCCCGTTTGAGTGGCATGAGAAGAATCTGTCTGAAGTGGGATTTGTGTGTAGATCTGGATCATAAAAAGTTGCACAGTGAGCCAGCAAACACAGCAAGGATACCACTGCATCAGCAGTTACTGGAACAATTGAGAACTGTGCTCTGTGTAACTCTGTTTCAGATTGAATGGGCTCAGGAAAATATGAGCATAAGTTTGCCAGCAGCCAGGACCCGTAGCATGATAATCCAAGCAAAGCATTTACAGGCAGGTTTGTGATCAGAAATTTCAGCCACAAGTTTGAAAATAATAATTCCCTTTCATAAGCAAATATTCTTGATTTTCACCCATGTGTCCAGTATGGATCCTTATGGATTCTGGGATTAATTTAAAGGTTTAAGGTTTAATTCTGAAATACGCACATCTAACATCTTATTAAAAAGTATGCAACAATGATGTTTGACATATCAGCAGAAAAAACTTGGCACTTGAGACCTGGAATGATTTACTGGCAAAGTAATGATTGATCTGAAAACAGATCAGGGCATCAGTTGTTCCAGAGCTGGGAGAGGGACTTCATCAGGAAAGATCAAGGAAAGGACACTGACTGTTCACATGAGAAAATACCTTGCAGTCTCTGGTAGCCTTCCCCAAAGCACTGCACCTCTTTGAGCTACCTGTCTGTCAGATTCTGGATAGCCAGGTTAAGGTGGTGTATGTTTGGGTTTAACCACTATTTAATTCAAAAAGTCCTAAGGAGTAGCTGAGTTTGGCCTTGGGCACTAGGAAACTGATTTCTTAACATTTTGGGGGGTTTTCAAGTTTTATTTGCCTGTGGTCTTCTCAGGGTTTATATGTACAGTGTGCACAGTGTGAACCACAGGGCAGGTAAGTTGTTCAAAAATTGTTTTTGGAGCAATAGTTGCGCCTAAAGAGCCTTTACAGTGTTTTAATTTAGAAGTTTGATGTAAAAGGTACATGATGATGATGGACATGAAATTTTAATGGTTTGACAGTGTTCTGTTATCCCAAAGATGTAGGAAGCACCAAATCCTGTGCCTCAGATTCCAATTATAACAGGGTCCTGGGTACTTTGATCTGTAACCCAGGTATTAATTCCCTCTCTCTTACAAAGTTTGAGAATGATACAGAGATGAGTATGAGCTGTTAGCACTTTGTAGGAGGGAATATTGGAGGTCTACCAGGTTTCTGACAAACTGCCATATTGTTTAGGTGTGCAGGTTCTATGAGCTGAAAATAGTTCATTCTTTGGGCAGCAGAAATGTGTTTTGGTCAAAGTGAAAAGAGAGAGTGTTTTGATCACAACAGGCACAGACATTTTCAGTCCTTGTGAAAACTGTCAGTGAAAAGAACCCTAAAAAGCCATCAGCCGACCTGGAATAGGACTGGATGACTTCTTGCAAAAGTCTATAATTAAATCAGCTCAGAATCTCCCATGTGGCAGGGCAGGCTGCAGCTGCAGAGCTCAGGTGAAGCACACAAGTTGTGCCACACCGTAATTAAGGAGGCCAGGTTTCCCACGAATGCTTGTCTTAACAGGTGACTGATGTTTGTCTGGGAAGATAAATCTCCAACTGCATTTTTTTCCCTGGTGGAGTTGTTTCTGAGTTCCTTCACACTGTCAATTCTCCATTGCTCCATGAGAAGGGGACTTCCACTGCTTCTTTTCCTCACTGAAGACACCACCAGGTCTCTTTTCTGCAGCCACTTCTCTTCAAAGAGCAGTTAGAGCTTATCTCAGGGATCTGTACCTTGCCCCTGACTAATTCTGTTGGAATTGACAGGTTCAAAAGTTCCTGGGAAAGATCCTTGTATGTGTGAACATGGCAAAACAGAGATGTTTCCTTGGGCAGCAGGCTGAAAGCTGCCTCTGGAATGAGGGATTTGCTTTCACTGCCCTTGAGACATGGTGACCACATCCCCTTCTCTGACCCTCGGCTCACACTGACCCAGGGCCAGCAACCAACAGGTTTTGGTCAAGGGAAAAAGTCACTTTGCTCATGTGTGATTAGACAGTACTCATAATTAAACATAAAGTACAGTAACACTACTGAAGATGGCATTAAACTAAACCAAAGCTGACCTGATCTGATACTGTCAGAAGTATCACAAGTCACGTTTCAAAATCAACTTCCAAAGGTGAAACAGTCCCAGATAAGAATAGCTGATAACATCAAAAGAGAGAAGAATACTTTAAAATTACACAAACCCTTATTTAATGGAGTTTCTTTAGCTATTCTTTGCCATTCTGCTGATTTTCCCCTTCCTTGTGTACCATGTAGCTGTGTCTTGATTGGATTACTGGAGGTGTTTATTTTTCTCCCTGACTGCAGCTTTTCCTCATTGATAAGTATGGATTAAATTATAAGAACTATGGAGGAAATCTCTCCAAGATGCTTTTATTGAAACCTTTTAAAATTAAAATTATCTTAGAAGGATTAAAACCAGGTAATAAACCCAACTCACAATTCCAGTTATCTTTTCATCATTTGCAACCATATGCTACAGTCATGCACCTATATAGAGAAAAATAATTAAAAATCACATTATAAAGACAATTTCAAAATGCCAAGTACTAGCACAAACAAATGAAAAATAATGAACTTTTTATTTTCCTTTTGTGTATTTCTTTCCTTCTTTCTTGCATTTCTCACTCTCCTTTCTTTGGTACAAAATTATTAAGCACTTTTGACTAGACAGGTGGCACCCTAATAGAAACTCCAGAGGGGCCCCACAAAGCAGAGTAAATGCCCAGAGGAGCTTTGGTGTAGATAAATGGCAGGGAACACTTCATCAAGAGGAAATCCTCGTCTCCACCATCCCTGCCAGAAGCTGAACTCAGAACTGGTGGTTGCAGCTCTGGAAACACCCCTCAGACTCAGCCAGGCAGTTTTCTGAAACCACTGCTGTGGGGTGCAGTGATGGGCAAAAACAGCCAGGGCAATTCTGGGCATGTCAGGAGAGGCATGAAAACAAGAGAAGGTGTCATTTTGCCCCCACATAAAATTCTGGTGCACCCACAGCTGGAGGGCTGAGACATTTTAGGCTTTCCCATCTCCACGAGGATGGCAAAGGAATTTTCAAAGGAACAGGGAGAGAATGGCAACAAAAAAAACCCCAGGGATGAGCCAGCTGCCTTGCCAGGAGAGGGCAAAAGGCTGGGACTTGGGAATTTGCAGAGAACACACCTAAGATAGGGTATCCTTGAGGTTTATAAAAGCATGAGGATGAAAACAGAATTGTTCAAACCCTGCACTACTGACCTAAGGGATGCTCCATAAAGCCAGAAGGAAGGGAGTTCAAGACAGATACATAACCTTACTTTCTAAGAAATATTATACACTAACACTGGATAGCAAACTTTTTGAGAGCTTGCTGCCAGAGGAAGCTGTGAACACCAATAATATCAGGAGGTTCAAAAAGGAATTAAAGCATTTCAGGGATGACACATCGTTATAAAAAAACATTGGATAGAATAGGCAGGGGTGTGCTGTGGAGTATTCCTGGTACAACAGTAGGTGCTGGAGGAGTGGAAGGGCTGCAGGTTGGGACCAGGCTTTCATGCACTTCCAAAGCTTCCTCCTCCTGCCACTGCTCTGTTTTCCTTTACAAAGGTGTAAATTCAGTTTTCACTACAAATTACACAGTCAGCTTCTCCACATTCGGGTAAACCACAAGAGTCAACACACCTGGAATGCAAATAATATCCTTACCCAGGAAGGCCATGCTATTGATCTCAGTCTTCCCTCTAGGGTAAGGAGGGCTAGGTGAACCCATTAGGGCTCAGCCTCCCGTGTTTCATTTTTCATTCCAAACTTTGTCCCTTATTTTGTCCCCATTCTGCCACCAATTTATTTTCCAAACCCTATTTATGAGGTTTAAGATACCTAATTTCTCTTACTGCATTTTCTATTAATGTGCAGTATTGCAATCCGAAAGCTGACAAGGTTTACAGCTGAAGGCTTCTAAGTCACAGCTATGGCATCACCATATAGCTATAAGCTATAGCACTTATCCTATAGCCTCAGGGTAAGCTAAGCTTACCACATTTTATAACTTTAGAAGAGAATACTAATTCTGTAAATAATTATTTACTAAGTATTTAATCTTCCTCCTTGTCATCCAGCTTTTTTTCTTTTTCTCCTGGTTTTCTCAGCCTACTTTTTTCTTTTTTCAGGTGGGGTATATCTGCCCAGAGAGAGAGAACACCCTCTGACCACTAAGTTACTTCCCACTTCCTTCTCCCTCTTACAGTTTCCCTTTCTGGAGAGTTCTGCTGCCACTACATGATTATTCACACCCAATCTTCAAGTTTTTTTATCCTTCAAGAGCAAAACCACCTGCAATGGAAAGAGTTTGTATTGACTTCCTGATTCAGACTGGCCAAGTTACCATTGAGAAACTCCTTGTAAACCTTTTGCCTGCAGGAATCCAAACCATAGATGGCTTGCAACAGATCTTTGAAATTTAGCAGGAGAAAAACTCCTGGAGGCCAAAGGTGTAAGCTTTTCCATGTCCCATGCAATTCTATTCAGGTCTGACAGAGGGGAAAAACTGGGAGGAAAATGCCCATTTTTTTCCTATGGCTTATGTTGGCAGCAGCACTCTGACAGCCATCCAAGGGGAGCAGCCATGGGCATCCTCATCCCTGGCAGTGTCCACAGCAATCAGCATTGTGCTCAGAGCCTGACACTCTGGCTGCAGCTGAAAAGCTATTGTGAAAGTGAAGTTTGGAGACAGCAGAGAGAGAAAAAGAGTGCCACACTCCATAACAGCTCTCTCTAAATCCAGTACATAGTGTCTCTCTGATCTCTCCCTTTATGGGCTCTCCCTTATTTTGAAGAAATTCAAGCCAGACTCCTTTGATGATCACCTGCACACTGCACATGGTCCAAATCTCAGCAGAGGCTTCTATGAGTAGCTTGGGGCTCTCTTTCATTTGGGAGGAAAAAATGTTTTCACAAAGGCAAAATATTTTTTTCTTTGAGAAAAGGCACTTGTGTGCTAAGTGTGAGATTATTTTTGTGATTGCTACCCTATTTGCTCTCACTATGGGAATGTCAGTGGAGAATATAACAGAAGGTGGAAAGAAGTGGGAGAAGAATCTTGATGTAAGGACAGGAGAGTGACACACAGGTGAGCAAATTGTTATTTACATTGTAGTGAAGTGTGGTCCCTGGCTGGTGCTTTGCTTGGTGTTTTTACATCAGGCCAATATGCTCAGCTTCAGGTGTTTTTGACCATCAGTGTTCATCTGCAGACAAGCCTTTGCCCTCAGTTTTCTCACAGCTCCAGGTGTACAGCAGCATCAAACATATCTCTCTGCTCTTTCACCAACATGGAATATATTATTATAGAAGCAGAGGAAAACCAAGGATTGTTGAAATACATAAACACTTTCTAAGGAGCTGCCAATTCGTGTTCTAACCTTGTCTTACAGAGGATGACTCCTAAACACAAGCTCTGTCTGATGCTGGTGATGTCCTTAGCACAAGTAATACAAAAGAATCTAGCAGAACTAAGTTCTGAAGATTATATTTTTTTATAAACTAAGGAGGACAAAGCTTTTGGAGTCATTAAATTTTCTGTGAGGAAAAAATAACACTTCTTGAATTCTAAATAATTTCTCCTTGAGTTGCAGTAGAGTTGGACTTTGGATGGATGCATTTGCTTCTTTAGAAGGAATGTCATGAAATTAGGGCTCTGATGATGATGATGATGATAATGATGAAAGGGAGATCTACTTTAAAATCTCTTGCTTGTCCAGCTTGTGGAACAGATAGCTGTGCTGCCTGTCCCTCAGGCTGTGAAATACCAACTTAGAGCACAGTGGTTAGGCTAATTAAAGCCATCCATGTTGCTGACTGTCCACCCAAACCTCTGTGCTGTAAGAGGCAAGCCCAGAGCAGAAATGCACACTTGTGTCCTTCCCATGCTGTCACCATCCAGATTTCTCAGACTCCCTTGCAGTTTGAGTTCTCTTTGAGGAAGATTTTCCTGTGCCATGGTGTCCATTTTGTGCTCCACACCCACAGGCTTTGGCTGTGCCAGTGCTCAGTCATTACAGATTTGGATAAAGGACACCTCTTGGACAGGAGGCTTGAGTTCAGTCATAGCAATGGATTCTTCCAAATAAGAGCCAAACAGGGCCAAGTGCTTTCTCCTTTCAGAAGAAAGGAGTTGCTGTCTAAAAAGCTTCTAAGTCCTTATTTGCAGCAATTATCAGATCAGTGAGTAGATCCTACCATGAGTGGAAAAGCTGTGACTCATAGTACTGTGAGGCTTGATGGTGGTTGTTTTGTCCCTCCTTTGGTGCCTTTGGCTGGAAGAATGAAGATAATCACAGAGCAGATGTGGCTCAGCATAGCTGTACCTGTCCAGAAGTATGTCAGCTCAAGGATGTGAAGAGCATAAAGACCAGGAATGGAATATGTACAGGGAAAGGCATTAGTTGTGCCTCTGCTGTACAGGCACAACCAGTGCCCAGCTGGTTGGGTAAACCAAGATTTTGACAAGCAATGTTCAATTCTGTTTTCTCATTCTGTGGGTTTCTAGCACAGAATCACTTACAAATCATTTCATTAACTTTAGATCTTGATGGTCTCCATTTGAGCTAATTTGGCTTCCTTTACAGACAGTCAACAGATAGAGACATTTCTGAGGCATAATTACGCTGGATATGCTGGGGAGGCAGTGAGGAGCTCCAGCAAAATTTTCCCATATAAAAAAAAAGATATTTTGCCTTTGATCTCTCAAAGGGTGATGTTTTAAACTCTTCTGTTAATATAGTAATGGATACCCTAAAAGAAAATGAGAAGATTACTAGCTTTAAAAAAAGTGATGAGAAAGGTGTTTTTTTCCTAGTCTGGCTTTCACAGAAGTGAAAAAGATGTCTCCTCAATATTTCCATGTTCTGTAACCAGCAGGCACAACAGAGTTTGATAGGGATCTGTCTGACTTGGAGTGTGAGCTCCTAACAAGAGCAGTGCAATTTGTAGCTCTTATTTAACAACTGGTTCAAGGCAGAACCTCTTAAAGACAAGGTTCTCAGTAACTTCCCTCTGCATCCTGAAATTAAACATTAACATAATAAGGAAGTTCAGTTCCTAACTTAATCTGACTTAATGAACAAGCACCTGTTCAATTAGTCTCCGAGTTACTCTGCACTGATTCATGGAATTGGAAATATCTCCCAGAGTATCAATACTCTTGCTGTCAGATGGCAGCAAGTCTGTTAGCTCCACTTGTGCCATACCCTGAAACTAATTCATCTCAACCTGCTGCGGCTGTTGGCTGTCAGAATCTCTCAGGTGAAATGGCTGTGCTGGTGCTTCTCCTCTAGAGGAAGTGTCACGTACTCCTCTGCATCTGTCCACCTGGTGTGTCAAGTTTGTCTCTGCCCACGGGATATTTCTTACAATATTATTGCTCTTTGCAGTTGTTGCTCTTCATTATAGGCATTCCCACAGTTGTTTCTTACTAAATGGTATCCCAGATTATGTTTCCCTTTACCTTCCCCCCTCCCTCATATTTTTTCCCATGTATTTGCTGGTTGATGGAACTTTGACATGAATTTCTAGTAAGCACTCAGGAGCAGGCACTCGTGTTTTCAGTTTTCTCTTGAATAAAATGTAAGCAAATAACAAGTCATGTTACAATGGTACCACTCCATTATTTAACAGCACTAAGTACAGATTGGAATTGGCATCCATTCCTCTACATTCTTTACTATTTTCTGCAAGCTTTCAAAGGCTGGAGATGATGGAGGTTATGGTTATATGACTGAACTTGTATTTCAGAGCAGAATGGTTAAACAGAACCCTGATAAATGTCAGAAATTCCTGAGTCAGGTATGCCAGGTCTAGCATAAGGGTTCAAATTTGGGATGTCATCTTTCTAAGCTGTTATGTTTTCTAGCAGCACTGTCCCGGGAAAATTAGAATTCTTTCAGTGCACATCTGGGATAAGGAAGGGACTGCTGACTGTAGATGTTCCTTTCCAGCCAGGACATGCAAGCTTGTTTCTCCTTTGCATTGGGAACAAGTACTTGCTGTATCATATGACAAGTCTTACCACTTCCTTGATGAAGTCATTTGTTTAGGATCAGGATAAATCTCTAGACCTTTTTCTCAGAGTTTTCAATCACTAAATGAGTTCCCTTTGCCCATTTTATATTTTTTTCAGAATGACCACTCCAGTCTCTTTAGGCATCCATTGGACTCTGAGCACCTTGAATTTGAGCCTGATAAAGATTATCAGTAAAGACAGAATAATATACTGGGGACAGTATGTAAATATTTTTAATTACATTTTGTAAAAAACTCGTTTGTAAGAGCAGGTTTGACAAACAGAGTCTGTATTCTGTGTTTACTGTTGCTTTTTTATCTGCTTGGTTCATGTAAAATCTGACTCTGGACCTTGAAGCACAGCCCAGATTTTAAGTGGGTGAGTGTGCCTGCAGCCACCAAAACTTTCCTGGGTTTGCATTTAACTTGCAAATCATGTTTCTGTAGCCGAATATTACTCTTTAAAGTAGTATTTCCCAGGTTCCTGTGGCAGACAGTCAATTTCAGCTAAAACTTATCTCTGGGGAATGAGAGGATGAACCTTTTTAGCTGAGGTGCTCCATTCCTTCCTTCTCCCTTTGAGACTGGCGTTTTGTTGGCACTTGTGACAGCCACAGCACTGCCATGCAGCCCAAAGAGAATCACAGAGTCACAGAATGGCTTGGGTTGGAAAGGACCTGACAGACCATCTCATTCCAACCCCCCTGCCATGGGCAGGAACATTTTCCACTATCCCAGGCTGCCCAGAGCCCCATCCAGCCTTGCGTTGAACACTTCCAGGGATCCAGAGGAAGCCAGAGCTGCTCTGGGCACCCTGTGCCAGTGCCTCCCCACCCTCACAGTGAGACTTGCACCACTGCCTTTCTGGGAGTGGGTGGCAGAAGATTTTGTGTTGTGATTACTTTCACTTCTTCAGCTTCTCAAGAGCTTTGTCACAGGCAGTGGCACTTGTTTCTCAAGTGCTTTGCCGTGTCCTCTGCTCTGCAGAGTGCCAGGCTTAGAAAGCTGGTTCTGGCAGCTCTGTCAGGCACAAATTTGCATGCAACATTTGTCTCTCCAAGGAATCCTTAAACCCTTTCTTGTCTGTCAGGCTAGGTATACTAATGATAACATCAACCTCCCTCATGTGATCATTTCCTAAACCATTCTAGAAAATGAGATGGATTAATGAAGACTTATTATTTAAATTGCTGAAGGTACCCAGCTCATTTTGACTGAACACAGGAGGTTCTGCCATGACTGCTACAACCAGAATGGATGTCTATTAGTCCCTAAGCATCCAGCACATCCCAGTTGTGAGATTTTATGCCTTAGTTTAAACCTCATAAACTAAAGCAGCTATGACAAAATTTCTGAGTGTGCTCACATGCTAAGCTAGTTGTATATGAAAGGACAAAGCTGTGCATGGGTTAATTCGCTCCCCTAAAAGCTCACTGGTTTCAATTTGCCTCAGATATCTGTACTGTCCATTGCAGTCTTCAGCGAAGTTACACCCTGAGTTCATTTTATTTTTGGTCCCAGCCTGTATTCTCTAAGCCTACAGAGCCAGGATGTGTGAATGATTCATTCCCTGGTTTAACCTGGCTCTCTACACCAGCTCCTGGCTTTTTCCAGAGCTCTGGAAAGTTGTGGTTCCCTGCCCTGGCTGCTTTACAGCTGCTCCTGTCAGCTCACAGTAGCTGTGGCTCAGAAAATGTTCAGGTCCTGCACTTTGAAGTCTGTGGTTGTCACTCATAACTATCACTCATCTCTGAAACATTCTCCCCAATGCTGGAAATGTTTACAGAAATAATTTGCTGTGGATAGGCAAAAAACTGCTGGCAATTGAATCATAATTAAAAAACTTCCATTTCAACTCTAGAGAGTTTCCATCTTCAGTGCAAAAATGTCACAGGTCCCAGCATCCCTGTCACCCTCAGCAGACCACTGCACTGTTATTCAGCATACCCTGCTTTTATTAGAATTACATTTGAAATAAAAAGTTAAGGTTTTCAAAAGAACTTCTGATTTTTGTTTTCTTATAAGTAGAACCTCTCACTTCAAATAGGAGGAGGCTGGTAATATTGTTTGTCCTGTTCATTAGATACTAGATCATGCACTTGCCTGATTTTTTATTTTACCTTTTCCTCTTTATTCTTTGATTTTCCACGTTACACAGATGACACGGTAGCCCTAAATATAGCAGAAGATTGCTCATGAGACTCTTTTAAATTAATCTTATTAAAATAATTGATTAAACTTGGTTCTTGACTAAAAATTAAATCTTCCTTTTTTCCTCTTTTTTTTGACTCAAGGTCAATTTTAAGCACTTTTGTCATTCTTCGACAGATAGGCACAATGTTCTGGAAAACATTTTGAGGAGAAATAGCACAGAAAAATCTTGTTCCCACACAGTCTTAAACCCCTGGGGTTCAATTCTGTAGCACAATGAAAGATCACATCTATAATCTTCTCCTTAAACTTGGGACCTCTAATATGTAGGACTCTGTTCATGTTTAAGTATCCACAAACTTTGTGTTGCCTGTTTACCTGACTCAGCCCTCTGGATGGTAATAATTAAATTCAAGTACCTTCTGAAAGCATGCCTGGCTGATTTTCAACCATTACAGGAAAAAGACCTTTCTCCAAGGGGCAGATGGAGATACTGAGGAATCCCCCAACAAATTCAGCCCATAGCCTGCCCTGGATAATTTCTTTGCTGCTTTTCTTGCTGTTGAACACTGAGCCTTTAGAGTAGACCTTCAGGTCATGTAGACTGGATGTAAACATGGAGAAATTATTACTCCCAAACACAATTCTATGTGGTTTTTTTCTCCTGTCTTCTTAATACACTTATGGGAGAGATCCTCAGTGAAAAGTTATCTTTACAGTATGACAGGCTGTTGCCAGGAGCTCAGCATGAATGATCAAACAATTTTATTAATCTGTTTTTAACACAGCAGACCGAGGTAAGGAAGAATTGTGTCCTATACAAATATAACACAAAATCAGAATAATATTTTCTGATTCAAGTATCAGCATGTGGAAAAGAAAAGAAAAACTTTGCTCTGAAGACAGCCATTTAGATGGTGCTTTGGCAGAGAGAAAGTCAAAAGTTCTGCTGAAATAAGGAAAGAAATACGTGGAACCTGGAGATCAAAGCCAGCCTACACTGTAGGCAAACCAGCTGTCATTGGCTGGTGTCTCTGTGGTGTGTTTATTTAAATACAGATGTATTCAAATAGTAATTGTTCTACATTTCTAAAGCTCTCTCTCTTCCATTTGCATATTGGTCTTGCATAATTTTGAATGGGACTAAATTGCCTCACTAATTTTGACTAATATTTTAAATGAAGCTGCCTAAAAGTTACAACCCTAATTTACCTAATAGAATTGCTTCTATGAACCTTCCTTCAAGCTACTGCCTGAGTAAATACATTAAAAGTTCAAGTGGTGTAATTTATCTCAGACCTTGTGCAGTTAGGGTACTGTGCAGTACTTCACGTAGTTGAAAAACTAATACAGTGCTAAAGTGACAATATTGGAACAAACTGTTCAGATTCTTTAATTATGTTACATATGTTAAGACCTTGAAACTAATATCTGCAGCATATCAGTGCTTTAGTACTAAGACTATCAAGTTCTGGATTTGAGAAGGAAGAGACACATTTGACAAAAAAATTTCATATACATGATTACAAGGACCATTTAAGGGACAGGTTAGGGTAGGAAACAGTAGGGACTATTGAGACAGAAACCAGAAAAATAAGTGGTGTAAAACATTTGCTCAGAAAGAATATTTGGTTTGTCCTGAGAATTTCCCCCCAGTCCTGCATTAGAACAGTTAAAGTCGAACCCAGACATTTGGCAACCGTGCCCTGCTTGGAAATATTTATAGAAGGCTAATACTTAGCAGGTGGTAAAATTTTCCTACCAAAGATCTCCAAGCATTTTACAAAACGTTAATAATCAAGCTTCATAAAAAAATTAAAGCACAGCTTTTCCAGATGTGTCTGCTCCTGCAGGCAGGTGGTTTGAAGCCATGCTCAGTGCTCACTGTGCCACCTAGAGAGGAAATCCTTGGATATCTGCTGGAGAGTTCAGGGATGTGCAGAGGAGCAAGACGCTGCTTGCTCTGTGCTCACTGACCCTGGCTTGTAATGCTTGAATGGAAGGATGGAACAAACCCCAGAAATCTGCACTGAGACTAACAGAGTCCTGGCAAACCTGCCTGTGTGACGTTGTTGAACGCCAGCTGCACTGGAGGAAGGAGAGAGATGTGGAAAGTTTGGGAAACTTACTGAAGGCTACATTGCAGGAGCTGGCAGAGCCAGAGCAAGAACCCAGTGTTGACTCAGAGCCTTGTGCCTTCATGCCTGGGCTGGCTTTTATTCCAGGGAGCTACAGCTCAAATGGGAAATGAGAAACACTGCAAAGGTATTAGACAGCTGAACAGATTGTAAGCGCTCTGGACAATCTTGTGATTACAGCCCTTGCGAGCTTTGCTTAACTGCTGGGCAAATTGGATTAAACAATTATGAATAGGTACGAGGCACCTAAGAGGATATAACATGGTAGGAACAAACATTTTTACATCAAGGAAAACACAAGATTTTCTACAGAAATGAGTAATGAAGAAATATTTTATTTCTGAAACATTCTTTGTAGGAACCTGTGGAAAAAGCTAATTGTTGTGGAGGAAGAGAAAGCTGTTATAGAAACACGGAGAGACAGATAGAGAAATGTCAGAAGAAGTGGCAGAATGGCCTGAGGCTGAGTACCAGTACTTGGTGATTAATGTAATTTGCAATCTGTAAAAGAATGATCAGTGAGGTGGCAATGCTTGCGATACGACAAAATTGTCTGGGATAATTAAAACAAGAGAAGACCAAAGAGCACTACTGAGATAGCTAAGATAGGTCACTGAGCATCAGATGAAAATTAATGTGGGTATTGCATTTTGGAAGAATTACCTGAACTGCTGTCAGAGGTCCAAGTTAATGGCAACCAGTAAAAAGAGGAATTTTTCAGTGAAAACGTCAGTGCAAACCTAGGAGTGGCATGGAAGAATTTATGGATTTATGTGCTGAATAAATCTGTGGTATGTTTACTTGGAACATTTCAGTTCTGGATATCACCTGAAAAGAATCATGAGCAAAAAAGAAGAATTTACAAGCAACTGGGAGGAATGACGAAAAATTTCCATATAAAGTTGAAATTAGGATTCTCTAGATAAGAAGTGAATATGTAGCTTTAGGGTGCCCATTAAAAAAGTTAAGGGAGGATTTTTCATGTTCTTGTATTTTTAATTATGATGCAAGAGCAACAAGATGTATGATCAATCCAAACAACAAACAACAACAAAAAAAACTTATATTTAACTGAAGACAGAATGGATAATAGGTAGCAATGCATGCAATCCTGTACTATTATCCTAAGGCCAGGAGTAGAACCAGATGGAGGAATTTAAAAGATATTTATGATCTCAATTAGAACATACCACACTGTACACAGAACTGAAGAGAAAGGATAGTAAAAACAAACATTAAAATAAGGAAATGGAGTGGCTATTTCATCTTTGCCTTAAAAAACTGGATTTTGTCTTCCTCATCTGAAGCATCTGGGACTGTCAACAGCTGCTGACATGACCCTAGATGAGCTGGTGTCATCAAGTCTACCCATTTGGAAATCAAGGGTGCTAATTAGAAGAATCAACATGAACAATAGAAAAAACAGCAGATTGCGCCACTTTCATATTTTGGATAATCAGATGCTTCATTCTTTTTAATCAGGGAATATATTTTCACAGGGGGTTTATAAAATTGACCATAATAATTAGTTTAGGCAGTATGTTTAGCCTCAGATTCAGGTATTTCTGTTTACAAGGAATGGTTTTATAGTTATTTTCAGTCCTAGCAGGAGACAGTCAGTGTATAGGCACAGAGTAGTTCCTTTACCATGACCTATATATCCCTGCCATCTGCCCATCTCTTATGCCAAGGTAAATCAGCCTCACTAAACTACTTCATAAAACAAAGGAAATACAGCTATGGCCAATTTATTAATAACCAGAAATCCTCAGCTGCCTTATAAACATCAGAATAAGGATCAGAACAAAGTGGTTTTGCTGTTGCACCATGACCATGGCTGTAGCTATCTGAGCAAACCAGAGGTCAGAAATATTTCCATTTAATAAAAACAAATAAAATAAACGGTCATTTGCAGAATAGCAGGTTATCCCACAGAGCCACAGAAACTCCTGTCTCCATCTTTGTTTTCTCCCTGTCTGTTTTAAAGGCTGGCTTTTCCATCCTGCAGAAGAGGACAACACAATGAGGCTCAGGTGTGTCCGAGCTCATTGTCTTGTCCTCTTGTACTGCTGAATTAGTGTCTTTTCCATTTCCCTTCACATGTGGATGTCCACAAACTAAGAAGTCTCATGAGCTGTGTCTTGTCAATTGATCTTAAATTCTGATGGGCTCAATGCAATGTGAAAGAAAGGCCATAAATCTCCTGGAAGACAGCTTTCACTTTCTGATGTAATTGGAATAGAGGCAAAAATTAGGCAGCACAGATGTGGTTTTTTAGCATATATTCCCTTGAGAAAGAGATTCACATGTCATGGGTGCTGGGCAGGCAGAATACATCACTAAGGGGACATGTGTGGTGACCTGAGTCCTCTGGCTGACAGGCAGCACCTCAGATTAGTGGCAGAAGTGGCTGCCAAGCTGTGAACTCCCATTGGTGTAGCTGGGTGTAAATAACCACGAGTTTCCTGACCCAGGTGTTACAGAAACGTTTCCCCCTACTCTGCTATTACTTGAGCACCTTATTAAAAGTAGTCACCTTGCCCTCATGTCAGCAGTACCTTGAAGAGTTTGCATTTTCTCATAATGAGGAATAGTTTGTTATAAAAAACATAGATCAATTAGCACTTGAAGAGTTGCATTTAAGCAGCTTGCTGTAGATCTTCAGTCCATATCTACATACTTCTTTTTTTTTTTTTTTTTTAATTTCTCCTGAGAAACAACTAGTTCCTATCTTCAGCTGTATTATCCAGTATGTAGGAACTTCTCCTGAGGATGTGCCAGTGTTAGAGCTTCCCAAGCAGGAGCACTCAGCTGACAGCTGCACCATGGCAGCTGAGCTGGGACCCCTTTGCTCTCCTGCCAGAGCTGATCATGCTCCACTGCTGAGCTCCAAAGGCAGTGGAGTTTGCTCAGACTCCACCAGGGTGAAGAAAGAAAGAGATGTTAGGCAGAGAAGACATGGGCATGTGTCTGCTTAGCTGTTTGCTGCTCTGCAGTGTGAAGTGTACTCGATAAGTGCACTTTACCTCTGCCTAAACACCAGTTAGTATTTCCACAGCATCCCTGGAGCCATAAAAGTGTCATTCCAGACCTCCTCAGGTGTTGAATCTTATTTAGAAACAATTTCATCCTCTATGGCATGTTGTAGCTCTTGATCTAGAGACCTGAACTGGACTAGACATAAGTTGGTGAAAGTCCTTATTTTGGGATATTCACAGCTGAGCTCCTTAAATATGAAGGGATTCTACTCTGAGAGCTTGTTAGTCTTGTGTTATGGAAAAGGCTTATAGTTATAATCAGCCTTTTCTTAGTTCTGTACTTAAAACTAATACTTATAGTTCTTCAGAGTTAATTTCGGGGTTTTAGTACTCCTAAGCTTTCTTTGTCCTCTATTTGGTGAAAAAATGCATAGCTTTGTTCTTTACTTTTACCTATAAATAAAAACATACTTCTCTTAATCTTGGAGTCTGTGATACTCTGTCCATATCAGTCCTGAGCAAAAGTACACCTTTGAACTTTAAAACCTTTTCTAGAGACTATTCCCATATTTTTCTGTGTGCCTCGTTCTGATTTTTAACTAATTTCTTACATTTTTCTCATACCTTCTTACAGTCCCTTCTCTCTCAGTTCAGTTTATCCCACAGTCTGCATGAACCTCACTTGAGCAGAGAGTCTGTCTTGTCATGCTTCACTCCCACTGCCAGGACCTTCTCTTTAATGGACAGTTCAGGTTTCCAGAATTTCCTAATTTCCCCTTGAGCCATCTTTTGTGAGAAATACCACTCCTTTTAACTCAGCCATTACCACCTACCAATAGTAGGGCTGTGGGGATTCTTTCCTAAGCTCTACCTTTGCTGCGTTTAAACTCCATTGGTTTTAATAGCCGAGCCATTAAAAAGCCAGAGAGTGAAAGCTGTAAGAATAATACACAGAACCTTAACTTGGCTATTAAAGGAGAGTGGTTTCTAAACACAAGAAGTATTGTCAGTGAGACACTGCCTGGGGCCCTGGAAGCATTCCAGCCTCCAGTGTGGGAGTTTTTTCAGGGTGGCAGCAGGGTGTGTGCAATTACATCCCTACCTGTGGTTCAGCTTGGATCATTGCTGTGGCTCAGTGCAGCTGCCTGGCAGTGCCAGCCTCAAATGCCACGAGCAAGAGGTCACAGCCCACGATGATTAGACTGTCACCTGATGGGAGGGAAGAGTAAGGGCCTTTCAGCTTCTCTCAGGCCACATGCATGTGCTATTCAGGGCCCCATTGCCTCTCCCTTTGCTTGTCCTCTGCTCACACAGGAGAGTTTCTCACATGGTGCCATGAATTTTTTATGACTGAGCGATTAGAAGATGAGTCTCACCTGCTCTGATTAGATCTGGTTCAGCAAGGTTAAAACAGCTGCTTTAAAGGTTGTCTGGCAGACTGGGGAAGGAAGGATCTCCTGTTTGTCTGTCTGGGCTGACTTCAGACAATCTCCTCCCAGAAATCCATCCGGTTTGATAAGAATTCCCAAGACTCAGGTCCTGAGTTCACTGGTTCTGGGCAGGTTGGCCTTCACTCAGCCTGGCTCTTGTGATCCAAACAAAGGGAAGTTACCAACTTGCTGTGCACTCAAGAAAGCCTTGCCCAGAAATGCTGCTAGGACTCTGCAGCTCCCAACTGAGACAAAGTTGTAAGGAGCTGTTGTTCCAGTGTCAGATATGTTGCTTTGTGAGATCCCAGCATATGTATCCTGCAAGTGAAGATTATGCTTCTCTGTAGCTTGGGAATGAGCAGCGGCAGGATTTCTGAGCTGGGAACACAGTTAATGAGTTTCACTGAGGTTCTTGAAGTCTAATGATTGATAAAAGACACCCCAGTTTAGGCTCCCAGGAGTGTAGACAGTATTTGCAAAAGCAAAAAAGGAAAGGCTAACATTTGTCTATAAAGATTTGGTGGCTCCATCCATAAAGGAAGCAGACAAATTCAACTGAGAATTGCCATTTCTAAAGTAATTTCCTTCCATAACTGTATTACAGGTTACTCTATTGGGAGATGCTGTTTACAGAGAAATAAAAGCATGTAATTTTGAATTTCATACCAGGCTATTTAATTTCATAATGATCAAAGGAAAAAAATGAAATATACATGGAATAAGTTGTTTGTATCAATGTGAAATGGCAAAATACTAAACACAATAAAGTCTCCTGAATAAACAGCCATGGATGAAACCCTGTGCTTAAAAGTCAATTGCTTTTTGATGAGGCTGGAAAAAAAAGTTGTTTTTTCCTCCAGCCCAAGTACTGTCAAAAAGATATTCAAATATATATGCTGGCTGGCTGTTTGGGAGGAAGATTGCTACAAGCCTTGCTTATCTGGGTATTTGTGATGTATGCGTTATGACATCATCTCAAAATGTATTGCTGGCAGTAATGGAAGTTTGTAGAAGGTATGGAAGTTCCTGTTTATATTGTTTAAATTTTTCTGATTTATCCACTCTGCTTGGGGATTCTTTTGTCTAGCAGCCTTGGTGGTGTTTTATGTTATGCTCTCACTGAAGATACAACGGTAAGTATTGCTAATGGACAGAGTGAGTCGAGTGCCAGTAGTATTTACAATATATTTACAATATTAGACAACCTGAAGGTTATCTGTTCACTATTAACCTACCTAATATCCAAGCACTAAATCAGAAGAGGGCAGTAAAAGAAAATTACACGGGAGATGTAACAATGGGGAAATATTATTCCCTAAGGAAAAATAGCGGATTGAGGAAAAAACCCCAAACCCATACGCCTGGCTTCATCCAGTCTAGGAGTGTTTACTCTTCCCAGGACTTGAAACAAAAAAAGTTCTTTAACCTCACAAATTCTCACCCCAGGAATAAGCAGTGGGTTTACAGGAAATAGAAGCTGATAACTACACAGAGAAAGAGGAGGGGAAGGAGAAAGATGCATAACATAGAAAAACTTGTTAATTCAGGTATGGGTAGAAGTGAATCTCCTGGAAACAAGGGTGGTAGAGATTAAGCCAGGACAAGGAGATGTATGTACATCTATGGACATCAGCACTGTGTGAGTGCACTTCCCAAATATCTTGTGCCTTCCAGGAAAACGAATTAACAATGCTGTGTTTCATGGTATCAGTTTGAGATGATGTTGTTCACTTGGTTGGGCACTGGATTGTGTTTGTGTAGCCAGGTTTTGGTAGCAGGGAGGCTACAGGAATGACTTCTGTGAGAAGCTGCTGGAAGCTTCCCCCATGTCCAGCAGAGCAAATCCCAGCCAGCTCCAGGATGGACACACTGCTGGCCAGGGCTGGGCCAGTTAGAAATGGTGGTAACACCTTTGGGATATCAAATTCAAGAAGAAAAAAAGGAAGTTATTGCTCAGATGTAATTGCAGCCAGAGAAGAGCAGAGTGAGGATATGAGAGGAGCAGCCCTGCAGACACCCAGGGCAGTGCAGAAGGAAGAGCAGCAGCTGCTCCAGGTGCCAAAGCTGAGATTCCTCTGCAGCCCCTGGTGACACCATGGTGAGGCAGCTGTGCCCCTGCAGCACATGGAGATCCCTGGGGATGCAGAGATCCACCTGCAGCCTGTGGAGGAGACCCAAACTGGAGCAGGGGATGCTGAGAGAAGCTGTGACCCTGTGGGAGATCCATGCTGGAGCAAGGTCCTGGCTGGGAGCTGCAGAGCCATGGAGAGAGGAGCCCACCCTGGAGCAAGGTCCTGGCAGGACTTGTGACCCTGTGGGAGATCCACACTGGAGCAGGCTGTGCCAGACTGACCCCATGGAAGAGTGACCCACATTGGGGCAATGTGTGGAGAGCTGTTGCCCATGGGATGGACTCACATTGCAGAAATTCATGTCCCCTGCGGGCAGGATCCCACTCTGGAGCAGGGGAAGAAACAACGTGTGATAAACTGACTATAAACCCCATTTCCTGTTTCCCTGTGCCACTGAGGGGGAGGAGGGAGAGCTGGGAAAGAGGGAGGGTTAAGGGGAAGGTGTTTCTAAGGTCTTGTTTTACTTCTTATTATCCTGTTCTGGTTTAATAAATAATTAATAAATTCAGTTAATATCCCCAAGTTCAGCCTGTTTTGCCCATGATGGTATTTGGTGAGTGATCTTTCCCTGTCCCCATCTCAACTCAGGAACCATTTGTTATATTTTCTCTCTCCTGTCCAGCTGAGGAGGGGAGGGACAGAGTGGCTTTGGTGAGTGTTTGCCATCCAGCCAGAGTCAACCCACCAGAGTCCTTTTGGTGCTGAAACCCAGCATCATGAGGATTTTGAGATAAGGACAGTAACTGGGAGAGGAAGTGGGCAAAATATGGACTGAGCAATGTTAGAGAGCAGAAAGATCATAGGGAACTTTTGTTGTAATTGTGGTGAAAGGATGAGAGTGGTTTTTGTGTAAATTGCCCATTTTTGTTCTGTGTTGTGATGATGGTGTGCTTAAGGCACTGTGTGTATTTCAACAGCAACTGATTAAAATTCTAAAACGGTAATTTCTTTTGAAAAATTAAATTGAAATCTAGACAAGAGTCTGCTGAGTTACAAATCATATTAAGAGATAATTTTTGCAAAACCAAAATGAGTCGCGGTTATTATTATTATTAAAATGGCATTGCTGCATCATAAGCCCTCATAAATGCAGTGCTGTTTGGTTTATAAAAACCTCTGTGTCATTCCCTGTATTCCAACTAAGAAGCTTTTGAAACAAAAAGAGAAAGATTTATATTTTCTATAATCAAAGTTCCACTTTTTACCTCTGGAGTTTTGAATAAATGCCAGGTTGGGTTTTTTTGCTGTTTTTGTTTGGTTTGAGGTTTTTTGTTTGTTGTCATTTTTGTTTGTCTGTCATCATTTTTGTTTGGTTTTGGGTTTTGCTTGTTTTTGTTTCTTTCATTACTGTACTTCTTTCAGCAGCCTAGTGTTTTTCTGACCTTTGTACCTTGGAAGTTGTCCAGAAGCCATCCTGGTAGGACATGATGAGTTTGTCCATCAGAGAGGGGAAGGTTCTTCTCTGCTGAGTCTCAGGCAGGACCTGAGCTTGGGTACTCAGGTTTGTGGATTCTAGGTTTCTCCTGAAGGGAAAAAAATTCTTATTTAAAGAAATGGAGGCTTTATTCAGGTAACATCTCATTCACATCCTGGCTGCCCTGGGTATATGGCTCCTCAGTTTAATCTCTCATCCTTACCACCAGGAGATCAAGTTTCTATCTCTGAGTTTGCAGACCCATGTTGGACTGTTATATACCAGATCATATCTCTAGGAAGAAACTCAAAGACCAAATCTTTTCCAGCTTTTCTCCCCTTGGCACCTGAACCCCTCTGGAAGTATAGCACCTGCTGCAGTGTCAATAGTTATTGCTTTTTGCCGTCGTGCAAGTGTTAGAAAACAGAGCCAAATATTTCATTCCAGTTACTGACCACACATAACAAGTCTGCAGGGTTAGGGAAAGAGCAAGGTTCAGCCTGACCCTGCACACTCTCATTGTCATCTAACCAGGGACACCAATACCACTCTATTTTCCCCTAAAATGGCTGGGAGCTTTGGGCCTGGAGCATACAGGAGCTTATAAAGACATGGCTGTTGCTATCCCTGAATTTTCTATTTACTGAGCATCACTGGAACATCACTGGAAGCATCCTGGCAGTTGGCAGTTTTAGGTACCCTAATTGCCTTTAGGAGTTATGGATTAACTTACCTCCTTATTCTTACACCTCTTTACTAGATCCCACACTCCAGTGAGAGGCTGCAGTATGTCTCTCTAGGTTGAAAAAAACTAATAGTCCAGTGTTAAGTCTAGATAATACACAGCTCACCGTATTTTTTTTTGCTGCCTAAGCAATTTTTTATGCTGTGTGAAGTGACAATTATAGGCTGCTCCTAAAAATAGTTGCCCATATTCACTTGGTGCTGCAAGGGGCAGGCAGTGATGAACGTGACTGTAAAAGACCCATCAGAAACGTTTTCACTAACGCAAGATTACCCCAGAGTTCTGCTGGAAATTTCATTTTTCTTCTCTGGAAAGAATTTCTTCCATGTATTGTTAAATTGAACATTCTTAAGCTTGTATTGTCTGGTGCTGAATGTTGAAGCTAAATACTGAGTGTAATCCAATTTTGTTTTGTAAGTTGCAGTTTACTGTTTGAAGACGAGTTGTTGTAGCTCATCTGAATAATGGTTTTGTTCTTAAGAGAGCTATCAGCAGTGCTGTCCCAAAGCACCAAATTAAGAAGCAGGAGAGCATGTAGGAGTTTAATTTGTAAGCTTATGACGGGGCACAAAACCAGCTCATCTGTTAGGAACACACAGATGAAAGACAAAACTGGTGGATCTAATAATCGTCTTCAGCAGTAAAATGTTTGGGGACTGTAATAGTTGGAAAATTACAGAAATCTCTCTGGGTTTGCATGAAAGCGAAGCTGCTTTGGAGAAGGAAAATGTTTCCTAGTATGTTCTGCAAAAAGGAAAGGGTATTGCAATTATGATTAACATATGAACTTTTAGAGGGAACTAGTAAGTTAGGTTAATTTTAATTTTTCAGATAGTATTGATTATTTCTGTACTTAGTAGCTCAATAGAAACTAGTTGCAAAAATGTCAAAAAACATTCTTACACCTTATTGAGGCAAATAAAGACCATTTACATAACTAAGGTTCATTTGGCAAAAAGTACTGAGATAATTGTACCAGATTTTTATTAGCTTCAGTTACCATGTTAGAGTTGAAATTCCTCCTTCTCTTCAAGACTGCTCTCCCACGTGTAGGATTATGGCCTCTCATGTGTGGCTTCAACCTTCTGTACTCATGTTTAGCTGAAGCTGCATGTTTTGCTGCAAAATTTGGTTTAATGGTAGAACACCTTGGGGTTGTCATGGCTTTCAAATGTCTTTTAGTAATCTTTTAGAAAAATAGCTTCGAAATATTGTGTGAAATATTGTTTGCTTCTTAAAATGAGGCTATATTAAAATTTTCTGTCATAATTACATTGTGTGAACCAACCTTTAAAGTGATGACCTGTGTCCTGTATGTCCTTAGCCTTTCCACCAGTGTCTCTCCAGCAGAGTGCACAGGGACAAGAGGAATTTCCATGGGTAAAGGAGCCAACACTGCCATCTCCCACATCCTCTCCCTTTCCACGTTTTTGGCTGCACACCTGTAATGCTGGCAATCCCTACAGTCTGTTCCCTACCAATTCCTACCCATGTTAGCTGAGAGAAGAGGTGCTGAGCCCCATCAGATGAACAACACTTCCTGCCAGTGCTGCTGCCTGCCATGGACTTGTTGTTTCCACTTGTGTGGAACATCCTTCTTGAAAGATTTGGTGCGTTTTACCCCCGTGTAGTTTTGTAGCAAAGTGTCACCTGTTCCCATATGCTACACATTTCCCAGATGAGATGAAGGGTTTTTAATGTGATGCAAGAGTCAAACATCTCTGAAGTTTGGGAGGCATCAAGGCTCTGTCTGCCCCCAACCTCGGGCTTGCAGTGTCTTGTTACAATACAAGCTTCTAAACATAGCCACGGCTAATTGCTTCCTGGATTTTCAAAAAATCTTTAACATTGGGAAATTCACTCATGTTGCTTTACAGCTCTGTCCAGCTGGCAGCACCTTCACTTGAACCGCAACGACAGCAGGTAATTGTAACAGAACAGTCCCTGTCAAAACAAGGAAGATCTACTATGCCACTGGATAATGAAATGGAACAACTCATGCAAGCAATAAAGAAAAAGTGCTGCCGGAAAGATAGAGAGTCATATTCAGGCCTTTAAAGACTATAAAAACAGTACAGTGAAAGAGTGAGCTGTTGAGTGTATCACTGCTCAGCATCCCAGCACAACAGGAGAGCTGTGCTCACAAGCAGCATCCATCGACTCACTTTGCATCAGGAATTCTTGCTGAGCAACAGTGGTGATCATTCCCAGCACCATTAACACTTCCCTTATCAAATCCCTTGGTGGAAACTCCACTATTCCAGTACACTGTCAGTTTCTGAGACCAGCCCACACAAAACAATGTAGAAAATTGTGTAGAAAACAACAATGTAATATATCATCTGTAGTCTTCCCAAATCCTAAGAATTAAAAAGGAGTTTTCACTGTTTGCTTTGCATTAGTGTTTTTCAATGTCATGTGATTTGTCTCTTCTCCTATTTTCTTTCAAGTGTTACAAGCTTCTACCCTTTTCTGGAATTATTTTATTTTGTTGTGCCTATCAATGTGAACTCCATCAGTAATTACACCTCATATGCATATCTGTCTTAATGTGTTTGTTTTCTATTTTACTGACACTGTCCTAGTGCTGGCTTATGTGAAAAAGTAACTGAGGAACATCCATCTACCTGCTGAACACGAATCATTATTTTATATATAATGCCATCATACTTTTTAATAGTAATTGGAGCCAGTGCTCTTGCAGTGCTGTGCTGGAAGGATGCTCAAGCCAGTTTGAAATTAACTCTCACAGCTGCTGCTGCAGCTCGGTGGCATCAGCTCTGAGCACAGTTGGGGCTGCCAAGCCCACCCCAGCACAGAGCCAGACCTGCACTGCTGCACTTCCAGGAGCAATTCCAGCTCCCTCAGTCACAGGCAGCAATGGCTACAACTTGATCTTTCCAGTGTTTCCCCCTGCAGTGGGTTTGTCACCTAATTCAGTGACAAATTCACCTAATTCGTTTATTCGTCACCTCATTCAGTGCTCGTTTATTAGCAGCTGCCTTTCTTTCTGGAAGCATGTTTGCCATATGTTTATGGACACTTCTTTTTTCAAAGAACATGCAAGGACTAAGTTCTTGGGTGTTCTGGAAACACCACACATAAATTATAATGATATGTATACATGGATAAGGAAGAACTATACTTTAACTTCACTACTTTCAGTATTTTTTCCCTCTGGTAAACCACAGTGTTTTTTTTTGAAAGGACCTTCCAGTGACAATATCCTTAGGATCACAGCAGGAGCAGATGACATTGTGAGAGGGAAGAGGTGAAAGCCGCCCAGTTCCTTGCCCTCTGAGCTGTCTTGGCCCTGCTCCCCCTGGAGTTTCTATTTTTATTTCTGCTCCTGGGACTGAGAAGGAAAACCAAGGGTTGTGTGTCTCTTTTTGCTGTTGCACAATAACATTTCCAATAAGCTCCTCTCATGGACTGGATTTTTATCTAAGATTTAGTGTCAGAGGGATTATATATTATATTATCTGCTATGTAATGACAATAATTCTTACTATTAATTGCTTTTTCAACTTCCTGGCATTCAGGAGTCTGAAAATACCAGAAGAAACAAAAAAAAGGCAAAAAATATCTTCTTTTTCTGAGGGCAACAACCTAACTGTTATTTAGAAGTTCATGCTATATATATATATGTATTCTCCTGTGTTCAGCTCAGGCAGACTACATTTATTACTGAGACAGTGTCATGACTAAAATCTTTACCATTTTGCCTTTGAGAAAACATAAGATTACCATACTATTCCTTAGGTGTTTTCTTTCGCTAACTGAGGGAATGTTTTCCTTATATTAATTACCTCGAAAAGCATTTATATAGATTTTAAATGTTGACACCTGTAATGTTTACAATGTTTACATATGATTAATTGCACTTTGGCAATGTGTATAGAACAGATACAAGCTATAGTCAATAATATTTCACCCTTTGAGGCACATTTCCCAAAAATAATTGCTTTCTGTGTTTGTGTTTGTGTGTTGGTCTAATGAAATGAACAATCTCAAAGCTAGGCAAGGTCAAACAAAGCACCTTCAGCTGTGTCTGGGAGACACCACTTGGGAAAATAATTTGTATTGCTCCATTCTCCTTGGATGAAAAGGGATATGGAGTCTCTCTGTGCCTTGCTCACTTCGTTCATAGCCCTGCTCCCTTTCTCCACACTGTCCCTTCTCTCCTGCTGACCTGTGTTCTGTGGCTCTGTTGGGTGCAGTAAGAAAGATGATATTTGCATTTATGTAGATATGTACAAATTATAAATTGGACAAAGAATGCTTTTACCTGCTTGGAAGTTTGAGTCTGCTCCTGGTAGCTGTTTTCAGATGACACGAGAACATGGTTTAAAGGCATAATTTTTCTTCTTCTTTCTCTAGCACTTCATGTAATTCAATAAAGCCAGGAGTTTGTTTTATTTAGTGTCAAAAAGTGCTTTATTTTAAAATGAATCTAACTTAGACTTTGAGGAGTCTCCAATGGCAGCTCCCTGGAGCGGAAGCACATTTTGGAGAATGTTTGCAGAGTGTTGGGCTGGTAACTGTGTGCCCTCAGCACTCAGAGATTAAATGCCTACATGGCCTTTTGGTTGCTGTAGCATTATTGATGTGGAATGTGGTGAAAAAAACCTGTCAGAAATGTGCAGAGCAAGGGCTGCTAGAAAAACACCGCTTTCTTCTTGTGTGACTTGTGTATTTACTTAGAGATTCTTTTGGAAGTATCTTTTAACGAGCAGAAAACAATTAGATGAACCAGTCATCTGTCAGGCTGGCAGTATGGGCAGTCAAATATTAATATAATTTAGATACAGGCTATAAATGCCTGGCAACAGTGAGTTTAGATTGACAGCGTGCATTAATTTGCCTGCAGTCTTTTCTGTGCAAGTTCCTTCTCCATCATGTCTGAGATTGACACCATGTAACCTTTCTCCTGGTTGCAACAGAAAAATATCCTCCTGTTAAATTCAAGAATTCCTAAAAAAATGAGAAAAGAAAGCTTTAGAATGTGCAGGAGTTTCTACCTGTCAAAAGGACTTCATGCAAAGCACTTCATAGGCAGCAAAAAAATGTGACAAATCAGTCCCCTCACTGTTGAAGCAGCTGGTTCATCACTGAGCTTTGGGAACAGGGGGAAGAAAGGGGACACCCCATGAGGAGGCTGCAGCAGCACTGCCATGTGCTGCTTTGTTCTTCCTGCCTGCTTCCTGCACCTCAAGTGAAGAACCCAAATTTGGGTCCTTCCTGGTACAACTTTCTCAGTGGGCATTGCTAGAGCTCTCCCTTCAAGATGCAAGTCACAAACCATGAATTGCTTTCCCCACCTTCCACATGGCAGCAGGAACTGACATTCTGGAGGGAGTCTACGTTCAAGAATGCTCTTTTCCAGTCGAAATGCTAAATGAATATGCTCTGGATGCACCCTCCAGCTCCACAAGCAAAACACAAGGGATTATTTCAGACAGGGGAAGGAAGAAAAACGAGAAAAAGGAGAAACAATTTAATCTAACAATTAAGAAGAAAGCCTGTAGATACATGGAACTAAATGTGTCAGGGAACCTCAGGCTGGACATTAGGAGAGGGTGGTTGGTCAGTGGAGCAGGATCCCCTGGGAAGTGGTCATGGACCAAGCCTGCCAGAGTATCAGAGTACAAGGAGCATCTGGACAGCATCCTTAGTTTGATGGTTTGGTTCTAGGTAGTTCTGCAAGGAGAAAGGAGTTTGGCTTGGTGATTCTTATGAGTCCTTTCCGACTTGAGATATTATCTGATTGTATGAAATGGTGAGCTCTGGTGCAGAATCAGGGATTCAGCACAGTTCAGTCCATTTTCTGAAAACAGAATTACCAGCTCCTCTCTAGTTTCACCCACATATGTGACATATGGATTAATATATTGACAGAGGTGAAGACAAGTCACACTCTTATTCTCCTGCATGTGTTAATATTTATATTGTCATCCACTTGTACTTTACTCTTTCCAATGCTGGAAAATCCTCTTAAGACCCCTGTCATTTATTTTGTTCTGTAGTTATAGTTTATAAAAGTGCCAGTACCTTCACATGACAAACATATTGTAGGGAAATAAAACCTTTATAGGAATATTTACAGGGACCAAAGGTGCTCTGACTATCAAAGCAAATTCCTGATTTTCAATCCAGACTTAAAACTTGGAAGTACACTTCGGCATTTTTCACCCAAGTCAAGTCAATATTTTTTCTAGAATATCTTTGCTAAAAACATGAAAAGGATACATTTATGAATCACTGGATTGCTAGGCAAGATATGAAGGTGAAAGGAAATAAAGTACTATGTGGTGGAGGGAAATTAAAAATACACAAACAATAGAAGTGGCTTGGTTGTACCTTCTACTCATGTCACAAACAATGCTGGATTGACATGGTTGGCTGTTGTTTTCAGAAAGGCAGAGGGCAAAATTGTTTTCAGTTCTACCAGCAACCCCAATCAGCCCGGGCTTGGTTGGATCAAGTCACAGGAGGAAAATGCCCTTTCATTGCAGTGATTTCCAAAGCACTGAAAACCTCTGAGCAGTTAACAGAGACTGTACAGGAGAACTGTGTGCTGAATGCTACAGTCTCTTCAGTGCTTTCTGAAATGAAATCCAAAAGATTTTTTTAGCCCTGAATTGTACTGATATTTTGTAAGTTGTCCCCATGACATGTCCTCTTGACTTGGTGTCACAAGAAGTCCACTGCTGACAGCCACTGCCAGGAAGCTGACCAGACAGTAAAAATAAGAAATTTCACCTTCTTACAATTGGAAGACAAAAAAGGGAGGCTTGGGAGCTGTGTGTTTGGTGTGAAACAAACAGATGGGAAAACACAAGTTCTCCCAAGCCAGAAGCTGTTTCAGCAATGAAATTAATTCATTTAATCTGTTCTGTTTTCTTAATTTCGGTGTCTGTTGTAACCTATTATACCCAATGACGATGTTTGGTTGGACTGTCTTCTGTTCCTCTGCCTGTCCTCTGCTCCACTGCTGTCACAGACCATTTCCAGTGACAGGAGAAGGGGGTTTTCACCAGCCTAATTTGAGCAGGGTGTTGGACTGAACTCGTGTTTCACTGGACAGTGACAAGCAGTACTGGGGTGCTGAGTGCGACTGAGATGTCCCAGGAGTGGGATTTGAGAAGCTCTGTTAATACCAGAGAAACTGGATGCTGACTACCCCAGAACCAGGTGATATTTTGTCCTGTCTCTAAGCAGGAGGTGCCTTCAAGACAAGGAAACTGAAGGACTTTCCCCCACGCTTGTAAAGCAAAATCATATCAAAATCATATATTGATCAGTTTCATTCGATGCCAACTTTATAAGGCACTTTGGGAATTTACGGTAAAAAGAAGTGAAAATTACAAGATGAAAAATAAAATGATCAGGATTTGTACACACTCAACTGTAAGAAATGCTTTCCTGAAGAGTGCAGTTAAGCAATTAACAACCCTCCCACACCCTGTTAAAAAGTGTATGTGCATTTTGGAATTTGAAGCGGGGCTTGTTACAGCAGAAGACATTTAGCTCAGAATTGGCAGTACTAACAATTATAACTTTAAAATACTGTCAGTTCCTGCTGACAGAAAGCAGACAGTGATCCCCTGTGCTGTGGGTGTGAGGGATTTGTTACCTGGTAGCTCCATCTCCCTTTTTCTGATCTGGGCAGTGTTCTTGCTCTGACTCATTTAAGGACATCATGGCATACACCTTTCTCACACTGAATGTAAATAGTTTTAGTGCTCTGATGTTAGTTTTAACTATATTACAGAAACAATAGTCACCATTGCTCACAATCTGTGTTGCAGTGGCCCACAGAGACCTTTTCCCTGGCTGGTCACAGCTTTGTGCACTGTGCACATGGTGACCAACAGCTCCTGCTTGAGAAAGGATCCAGCCAGGAGCAACAAAACCTGGAGAACTGTGTCACTGTGTCCTTGTGTCACTAGCCAGTCATGCTGGAGGTCCACACCTCATTTTCTGAAGCTCTGGCTGGCGTGTCACCATCACAGTCTTTTGGATTAAAAAAATACCCTCCCTTCCCTCTTCCTGGTGAGGTTCTGCATCTGACTTCTGTTGATTTTTTTGTGTTTCTTGTCACACAATGGCCACTGTCCCATATTGCAAATTCCTTTCACATCAACTAATTCCTGCCATTTTACAGCCCATTCCCTGATCTCTCTTGTGGTTATTCCTTCAAGTCGCAGAGGGACATCCTCACTCCTGAAGTGCAAGACTTGCAGGGGCCACACCACATGTGGCCTCTCAGGAGCAGTGAACATTGTTCCGGACTCCCCCAGGGTTTTGATACCTTTCTTTATAGACTTATTTCAAACCCTACTTCGACTTTGAAGATACTTTTAAGGCGCACGAATTATTGAATAAAATTTTAACTAAGGAAAACCTGATTATGTTCTATAAATATTAATCTCGGAGTGTAATTGCTTTACTACTGTATTATATTGCAATAAGCTTGCTGGTGTTGCAGCATTTTAAATAAGCGTTAGATGATTTAGTTTGTTCTTACTCTCTTCATGGCAACAATCTTTAGTCTGAAACGAGATTGCAATTTGCTGATTAAAGAATATCACCTCATCAAAGTGACAGTAAGGAGTTCTTTTTTTTTTTTTACACTTTTTTATTTACTCATACTAAAGATTTCATTTTTTGAATGTCTTATGCCTTTTCTGCTCTTGCTGTTTAATTTGAATTGATAAAATATTCCTAATCCCATTCACCTGGAAGATATCATATATCAAACACACATGATAAAGGTTTGGTTTGGAAGGGGTAGCTCTGAGAAATTGCTCAGAGGGGCAGCAGACCCTCAGGGTGTAATCTCAATACGAGTTTGAATGTGGTAATGTTTTATATTTGTTTTACTGACTGCTTATGGAGACTCTAGAAAGGGGAGTTGAGAGAAGTGGATTATATTAAGAAGAACTTCTGTTTCAGGATGGTCTGGGACAGCATTATGGAACTTATATTTGGTAAAAATACCATGTTGTCATTCAATTGACAGAGGACATCTGGCTCTTCTCTCCACTCCTGGAGGAGGTGCTGTCTGTGAGATGTGAAGAGAATGACAATTGAACACAATGAATAAGGCCACAACAGTTTTTGCTGGACTAAACCAATTGATTTTAAGCTGGTATTTGCTTCCTTCAGTCTGAATGGAGCAGTGGTGGAATCCATGCCAAGAGATGTGCTTCCCATCACATCCTATTCAGTTTAAGATCTTATTAGTTGCAGTCAAATATTTTCATCTCTCATGCCTGTGCTCTTAATGATCTATTCTTCACACATAGCTGGAGTGAGAAATGAACCTACACATACAAGGAAAGTGAGTTTTTACTTTCAAGTAGGTGTGCTTATAAACATTCATGCACCATTCCTTGCCCTGTGGCCCATGCCATTTTTCAGTCTGCACAGCCAAGCCCTTCTTGAAGGTTTAAGACATATTATTTGGAGAAGATAAGTGGAAAAGACCCGGTGGAAGTGACTCAGAATGAGTTGACTTCTGGCATAGTGAAGTACCTCCGGCTTTTAATCTGTCTTTTTGGTGGGGCTTCTCTTATTTTTCCTTTCCCATTTCTCTTAGTATTCACCATGCTATGTGTGTTTTCTTTGAACATCAAATTGAAATTGCTTTCAGCACTGTAGAGCACCTCCCTGATGTAGCTTTAACACATCTTTAACAAATGATGACTAAACATCCATGTGGACAACATCACTGGAGGAACTTACCTTCAAGGTGGAGTTTGACCCAGATGTGAGGACAAGCACAATCTGGCAGGTAAATATCACAAAATCATGTGCATAAGAATAAAAGCTGTTATCACTTTTCAAATTTCTTAGTTTCAAATTTCTTGGGTTAAAGTGTCTTTACAGACCTTTGCACAACAAACACTTGGTCTTGTTTAGCCTGGAGCCTTGTTGATGAGGGTGGCTTAGTATATGGCTCACACTGATGTAGAGGGATTGGCACAAAAATTTGTGGAAAGAATCACAGAACCAGAGAATCATCAAGGTTGGATAAAAGCTCTCAGGTCATCAAGTCCAGCCACTAACCTGTCAGGTTCACCACTAAATTGTCTCCAAGAACTCCACCTGCATGTCTTTTTGAACACTTCCAGGGACTGATTCCACCACTCTCCTGGGCAGTCTGTACCTGTGCTTGACCACCCTTTCAGTGAATAAATTTTCCCCAATATTCAATCTAAACCTCCCCTGGCTCAACTTGAGGCCATTTTCTCTCCTCCTGCCACTTGTTACCTGGGAGAGGAGCCCAAACTCACCTGGCTACACTCTCCTTTCAGGGAGTTGTAGATGAAAATCAACGTATTTATTTTCCTCCATTAAGGGCTTTCTAATATCCCTGTACACAAATATCTTACTTTTTTCTTATGGACTAGCTTTAATATACCCTTATTAATCTTGAAGCACCGGATTCTGACTTGGGGTGAAGTCTGCATTGCAAACATGGGTGTGAATGGAGAGCAGAACAGAGATCCACAGCCTAATTCTAAATTAACCAGATGTAGTGGTCTGGCTGTAGCAGTGCCAAAGCCAGTGTAATTGTCTCTGATGATACTTGCCTTTTAATTTTAATGGACAGTGTTTAATCAGGCAAATTATTTTAACTGTGGAAACATTAAAGAAAGAGAATGGGAAGTATCATAGCTGTTACTTTACATTGGCTTTCCAGCACATTGCTGGTAGAACTGGGTAACTTTAGCTCTGTGGTGGCAATCTGAGAGTGACATGAGAAGACAGATTGCTTCATTAGGATCAGTTATGCTTTAAAAAAAAATCTTTATACTCAATGTAACTAATGGGTGTAACTGTGGTATCATATGTTTATATGACAAAACAGAGTAAATGAATATATTTGAAAGCAGCATTTTTGGTCTTTTGCTCAGGTACATCCAATTGTCAACTAGTGGATGAATACACATATTCTCTTAAGAGCACTCTCTTGTTTCTCTTGGAGTGAAAGATTTTCCCAAATTCAAGCACATTTCCTTCCTTGCAGTTAAAAGCTGACTGAACAGAACTGTATTTTTCAACTCATAAATCCTCTAAAAAGGAAATCTCATTAGTGTAATGAATCCATTGAATGGTTGTTTGTTATAGACAATTAACCTCCATTAATTGGAGTGGTGTGCTCACAGAAGAGGGATTGTTTATTTGACAGAATGATTTTATTTTGTGGGGAGAAGAAGATGTTTCAGATAACTTGCCAAAATAACTTCATCTCTGGCTGATGGCACAAAGTTACTGAGGGCAGAGCAAATGAAAGCTGTCTGCAGAGCTGACATTCCATGACCACACAGTGAAACAACAGGTGAAATTCAGTGCTGATGGGTGGAAAGCAGGGCAAAAGGAGAATTTTTCCAAGCTTTACATGCACAGCAATGGGGTCTGACCTAACTCTTCCTGTTTGGGAAGAGTCCAGTTCGCCCCCTGGGGAGGTATTTTGGAAGGTTTGGGATATTATTATGAAGAAAAGGGGGAAGCAGGGTGTTAGAGTTCCACTGAGAGGAGTGCCAGGAGATATCTAAACTTACAAGGCCACTTATGTCCTTGGAAAAAAAGTGTTACCGTTCTGTCTCCCTCTGTTTAATTTAGTGGCCATCAGGGACAAGTGCTCAGCCACAGAAAGATGACTTTAGAATCTGGAGCTCTGATACCACAAGCTTTCATGCTTTTGCAAGCAGCACAGTAGGAAATATATGCAGCGGAATGGAAAAGATACTAATTAGTATATTTTGTATTGATCTTGCATTTTCTTCTGCTGGTGGATCATTTTACTTTCATCTTTATGATTTTTTTGGTAGGTCTATATAGTTTTTTGTTTCATTTTCTGCTGTTAGTTTTTCCTTGTTTGTGAGATGGAATTGATGCTGCTATTAGGGATCTCTGTTGTTTGTCACCATCACAAATGTAAGGGAGGCATTATTATCTTTATAAAACTTGCATTAGCATTTACTGTTGTGGTTAATTCTTAGGCATTCTGTATCACTGTTGCTGCCTGTTGTGAAGCTGAGGAAATGTTAATGGAAAATAGTCCAATTCTAAAGTGCTGCAATCAATATGCAATCCTTCTTACATGTTAACCTTTACCATATGGATTTAATATCACATCTGATTTACACCTAATAAAACAAGAGCCTGCCTCTAGAGTTATTTTTTTGCTCTCTCTCTCTCTTTTTTCTGCTTCAGATATTACTGTGTGCTACACTTTGCTTGAGGAGCAATCCTATGGCTTCACCCAGCTCCCCTAACCCAACTTCAGCAAAAAGCTCCCTGACCTCATTTATCTGCCAGCCTTGAGCAAAGCTGGATTTCTTCTTCCAACTCTGTTTGCAGTCCTGATTGCTTAAAGCTGGCAAAGAATGGACCATGTAAGGAGCATATCCCATGGCAGCTTCCTCAGTGCAGCTAAATAATGGAATATGTTTGCAACCAGTGTATCCTATTTCGGACCCTGGGTCTTTTTCAGCAGATATTTTGTGGTTTTTCTCTTCAGTGCTTTAGTTTGTCTCTTTAAGTTATAATACTTAAAATCCTGACTGCATTAAAAAGCTATGTATTGACTTTCTTCTGTTTTATTAATAAACACTTAACCCCAAGCCATTCATTCACCTTCTTCACTTGCTTCAGAAATGGTACATATTCATGATTTTCTCCTCTGCAGGTCTTACACCCCTCTACAGAGGAAAGCAACAAGAACTAGCTTAATACCTCACATACTCATCTATTCTCTTTTTTTCCAGCTTCCTCTGAGCTCTGCATTGCACCTGACCACTCACAGTGTTAGGAGTCAAAAAACACAGAGAAGGCTTGGAAAGTACCAATTATTTCAGTCGTGCTGCTGAATAATAGACTGGAAAGCAAGATGTCTGGAGTGCATCAAAGGCCCAGTGAAGGTCTGCAGAGATGCCTGTGTTATTTTAGGGATAAATATGTGCAGCCTAAGTAATGTCTAACCACTGCATTTAAAGATCTGTGGCATGAAGAGAACACACGGTGCTTCTAGTGACAGGAGCTTGAGAGCACCCTTGGCAGAGGAATAAAATGACTAACTACAAAGCACATGGATATTTTCATGATGGAAGTTGATAATCAGTCAGAGAAGCACTAAAAAATGGATGAGAGACAGGATAAATGGAGAGAAGCTTTAGGACTGGGTGCTGGGCAGTGAGATACCTTCACTGTGCAGTGCAGGATCCCACATTCCATGGAGTCACCCTAGGCAGGGAAACCTCGGGGAAGGCGTTGTGTTGAGCTGGGCAGCAGGACAGGGTGAAGGGTGCATTGTCCCTGCATGAGAGGGGTTAGAAACAGGCTTGGGGCTTCCCAGCAGGCTGAGCAGCTGTCCCAGGAGGGCCAGCAATCCCTGCAGTGCCCTGGGCAGAGGGGACCGAGGGGCAGGAATCTTTGGGAAGATGGATGTGGCTCTGCTGGGTGGTCCACGATGCACAGCACCAGCACCTGCTGAGCCTGCAGCTGCCTGCTGGTGGTGACTTTAAGGAGTTTTTCATTCCTCCCCTGAAAAGGCAGTATCTGGAGAGGCTGCAGGTTTAGATCAGTCCCTACTTGACAGCCAGGAGTGGTGCAGTCAAGACCAGTGGTTCATCCAAGACAAGTGGTTCTCCAAGACCAATAAATCCTCTTACAGTCTTGTCTCAAGTGTGTGTGATGCTGCTGTGACCTTGGGGTGTCTGATGCTAAGGGTGGGCTCAGCATGAGAGCAGAAATAGGTTTGAAGTGGTCCCTTGTATCTCTTGTTCCCCAAAACTTCTCAGACAGGAATGAGGACCAAGCTGTGCTCTGAGACCAGAGGAGTTGGTGTTACATGAGGCATAGTCATATTATTTGAGGCATAGTCATATTATTTAAGCAGGTGTTAGTGGAGCCTGAGATCCTGATTATACCATTTCAGTGATGAATTAATTCTTTATGGCCAGAGGTGAACGTGAAAAGAGCCTCCAGGAGGCCAGACAAGCCCCGTGCAGCCTTTGTGGCAAGAGGCAGGAGCTGTTTCAGGGAGATAAACAGCTGCACGCTGTGCTGGCGTTAATGCAGCCGCCGGGAGAGTCTCTCCTGTGCTAATCTATGAATTTCATAGCCCAACACTCCATTACTTATTTATAGATTTATAGCTCTCCCCCCTCCGTCCCCCCCAAGCATCTGGCTGCTGTGTATGAAACTCACGGTGGCAATTACAAAATGTCCTCTGAGAAGCCATCCCTGTGGCTGCTGTGGCACCGTGGGGGAGCAGCAGTCACAGCCTGGCATGGTGTGTGTTGGATGGGCAGCTGCTGGCTCAGGTGCATCTGCTGAACATCCAGGGCTTCCCAGGGCTCTCCCCACACTCTGATCAGCTTTAGCAGAGCTGGGCCTGGCATGGTGTGTTGGATGGGCATCTGCTGGCTTAGGAGCCCCTGCTGAGCGCCCAGTGCTTCCCAGGGCCCTCCTGGTTCAGTTTTACCTCCTTCCCACACCCTGGTTCAGCTTGTACCAGAGCTGGGCCTGGCATGGAATGTTAGATGGGTCCCTGCTGGCTTAGGAGCTCCTGCTGGGCATCCAGAGCTCTCCCCACACTCTGGTTCAGCTTTACCAGAGCTGGGACCAGCTGCTGCCCCAGGACAGGCCCCAGGACAGGCGCCATTTACTCTGGCAGCAGTGACTGAAGCCTCTGTTATACCTCAGAGGGGTATTGGTGGCTTTGGTCCTCCCTGCTGCTTGGGTCAGAAATAGAAAAAGATCAGTTGATATATTTTGTGCCTGCTGCACCATTTTCTCCCCTGTGCAGTTTTTGTTCTGCATTAGAGCAATGATCCCACCCGTGGTGATTTGCTCCTCTCAAGGCCTGTGCTTGGGACTGCCTCTGGGCTTGGTGGGATTGCAGCATGTGCAGTGCAGGGGTGTCTCTGAAATGGTTTTGTGCATGTATTCCAAGCTCTTAATTTTTGCTGGGAGGGACCTCTGTGCTGGATGTTTCCCTGACTGCAGGAGCTGGGATCCTCTCTGGGGCCTTTTGAGGGGAATGGCAGCTCTGGGACTGTGGCCCATGCTGGAGTCTCTCTGGCTGCTGGCATTTCCACATGTGTTGTGGGACTCTGGAGGAAAAAGGAACCAAAGCACTGCTGCTGCTGTGAGAGATTCAATGAGGGAAAGCGATCTTTTGAAGATAAATGTGTTCCATATGCAGTGTGGGGTTTGGAGGGTAGCTGGCACCTCTAATAAAAGCCAGAAGCAAGCAGACAGTGAGGACAGAGCCCAGCCATGCTCCTGTGCCCTACAGGAGGTCACGCACATTATGCTTTCTGCCAGGAGAGATTTCTCTGTACATTTCAAAGGTAGCCTCAAGAAAACATGTTTTTCAGCAGGCAAGATGTGAAGCTAGAAATGCAAAGAATAAAAACTGCACAGTCACTGGCAGAGGTCAGCATTCACTACCTGTTATCACGTTGTGCTTTCTAATGTGTCTCTGTTATTTCCGCAGCGTGTGCCGTGCTGGAGTGCACAGATCTTGGTCGTGGCAGTTCCTTTCCTTGCAGTGTTGGTGGAAGGTTCAAGGGCCTGACATCCAGCTGATACTTGGGTCCTCAGTGTGAGTGCAGAGGCTTTAAGAGCAGCTGCCTCACAGAATGTTATTGTACCTTGCAAGTGTTTCAGCTGGGATGTGTTATCCTGCAAAGCTCGTTGTCGTTTTAGCACTTCTGCTTTATCTGCACTTGTGTTGTTGTTGAATATATTTGTGGTGTCTAGGTGTTACTGCTGACATCTTTGTGTTTTTCTGAGGCTGAAGGATACCACTTAGACTTGTTGATATATACCTTTTTCTCCAATATATTTTTAATGATTAGATTTAGAAGATACCACACTTGCCTTAAAGATTATTGCAGAACTGTTCTGATGCTGTTAACAAAATTGGTATGGAATACTATTCTATGGCTTTGTGAGTACTTCATATTACTTGAAAAAGATTGTGTTCTATTTAAGTGAATTTGATTTTTTGTTGCTCATTAACTTTACAAGTATTTTTATATAATTGTGTTACTTACAGAATAATTAAAAAAATATTAAAAAAGCCAATCTTTTTTCTAGTCCAGGCACGTTTGCAAGTCTTTAGGAAGTTCAATGGCAAGAGCTGAGTAAAATCTAAAATCCTTGTTTAGCAGCTTTAATGTTACTCTGAAAAGAACTATACAGATAAAGAGCTCTCTGCACCTGTCAAAACCTCTATCGTAGTCATCATTTTATTTATTTTACCGCATTATTCAAGTCCTTTGAATTCAAGTCTTCTGCACAGGAGAGCTGTATCTCATCATGCCATGAGCTGAGTAGGTGAGATACACTAATTTTCCTCTAAGGAGGTGTTTCAGAAGGAGAAATAATCAGTGGAGGAAGAGAATAATTTCCTAAGTTTTAATGCTTTTGTTACACGACTGTCATCTTTCAAATTCAAGAGTTCCATCTAGAGGAATCCTATTTCATGAGCTTGGTTTTGCTGGCCTCTTAAAGTGTGTCATGTTCTGTGGCTGAAAATAGATTAATTTAGTCTCCTTTCTTGGTTTTCTGTGTTGAATACCTGTGAATTTCATTGTTTCTTCCTGGCAAGTCTTGAAACAACACTTTAACAGCAGTATTCTCTTCTTACATTTAAAATATAATTTCCATGTTTCTGTTTATCAAGTGTGCTGAAGAGAGAGAAATTTTGTTCATGTCTGACTGTCACTCATGAATTTGTAGCCCAGGAAGTTACAAGCCTCAGATTTTCCCATCAACAGAAATAAAATATATACTTGAGCAAAAAAAATTTAGAGTAACCAAGCAGACTCTAGAACCACTGAAACTATGTAATAATATAGAAACTGCTGAATGCAGACAGACCCACTGAGAACTAATATTTCTGCAAATAGATATAAATCTTTGTTCAGTTTGTTTTAGGTGCCACTGTTTCCATGTATTTTTTCCTTACCTGTAGAGAAATCTGGAAAAAAAATCCATCTGAAATGCCAACAGAAGCAATTTGCTGTAATCTTTTGGGGTTAGGAGTTAAATTCCTGTTGTTTTTTTATCTAATAAACCTTTTGAGACACTCCTGTGGCTCAGATACTCCAGTTTATCTTTTTTAATATTCTTTGTTTGTCAAACAGAGATTAAATACCTCGGTAATGTTTAATAATGAAGTCTCATATCTAAAACTGTACTGGAATGATCTTTGTATTCAGATGTGTGGAATTTTTCTAAGACAGAAGCCAGTCAGAGAGAAAAGTTTTGGCTTTTAAAATCCTATTAGCAAAAGGATGGCATGGTGCAATGGGTGGGAATGAGCTGAAGAAATCCCACTGTTTACTCTGTGAAACTTGAACTTTGCTGTTGTAGCTTAACTTAATTAAAACAAAGCAAAATAAATGAAAACAAAAACATTGGAATTTTTCCAGTGGCTCAACTTTCCCAAGCAAAATGGGATTTTCAGATTCATCCCCGTGCTGAGAGTGTAGCAGCATCCCTGTGCTGTATGATCTCTGCTGGCATGGCTGTCTCAGCAAAGCCTTGCTCTGATCACCCTTTGAAGAAAACCCTTTGAAGAAAACCCTTTGGAAAACAGCTGTACAGAGGTGTAGAACATGAGGGGGCTACACTGGAAAACTGAGGGCAGGGGAGTGAGGCTGAGGCTGTAAAAGCAGCTCACCCAGGCTGTGCCTGGATGGCTCAGTAAAAGAAAACCAGGAGGACTCTGCAGCTGAGTTCTGTGGAAGAGCCTGAATGTATAAAATGCTAAGAAGGAGTTCCTCAGCAGCAGGTCTGTGTTGGAAGTACCTGACTGGAGCAGCTCAAACCAGAGCTTGCAAGGCAATGCCCACAGAGTTAACTGGGATGAATGGTCAGGAGTGATCAGTGATTGCACTGGATCACTGGGTATCTTTTTCTACAAGTAGAGATTTCCCTTTACTGACATGGTTCATGTAAAAATGTAAATACCTTTGAACAGACAAGCAATGGGAATTCAGCTGAACACAGCAGGTAAAATGCATTTCTCCACTCAATTATGTATCTTTTTCTTTCAAACTCAAAGTAGCATCAATGAATTTTTACCTAATTACCTGATTTTACCTGATTAATTAGAAACCAGATCTTATTTCTGATTTTCAACCTAAGGCTTATTTAAATTTTGATTATGTATTTACGAAAAAAATAGAGCTTCTTTACAGTTGTCTTTAGTTTCTTTTTCTACCAGTATTTTACAAAGTTTTGCATGTTGTTATGAAGATGAATTGAAGTCAATTCCATAACCTCAGGCTTAAATTTGTTTGTACCTTTAATGAAGTCACATTGTGGTACACAATCCCGAGTTATTTTATCTAATCTGACATCTGCCACCTTGTTTCTGTCAGCGTTGACTTTAGAGTTTATTGTAGTTTTCCTTAATTTTCTCCTTCTTCCTTTCGTAACTAGCTTTGCAATTAGGTAATTTTAGGAATTCAGCAGATGCAGAAATGTAAGTTTTCATGATTTTTATTACCTGTTACACTGTGCTTACGAGATGATAACCACATGGATGTTTCTGAACAGTTGCATGCAATTAACAGTGGTGAGAAGTTTGCTTTGAAGGTATTTCAGTTCTGCTTAAAAGTGTGGATGATTTAAAAAAGGTGCCTAAAGACTGCTGAAGCCTTCTCCTCCTCAGTTTCCAGAACTGGGGTAGTGAAATTATGGTTCAGTGCCTGTAGAATGCCAAATTAATGGACATGTCCAAAAGTATTCAGAAATAAATTGCTCAGTGAAGAATGTCTATTTATTTGTGCATCTATTTGGTTTACTCACTAAGCTTGATTTCATCTCCCAAGTAATAATATTTGCACAGTATAATCTCAGGAAAGACTGTGATCCATAAAGAAGTTCCCAAACAAGATAACGTGAAAGAAGATTTAATTGTAACAATTTACTGTTTTTTCAAAATAATGAGGTTGTTTAATAAAGATGAAACAAGGACTAAAAATCCTGGAAGCAGGCAGTACAAAGTCTGCAATGTCCTTAGTTTTACCCCATGTCCATCATCCATCAACTGAAGTTCCTAGCTAGCTGTCACATGAAATGTCACTCCAGAGCTCCAGAGTGTTCATTTGCTTTCTGTGCAAAGGCATTTTCACTGAAACTTGCTGTCCATTGAATGTTAAGTTGTGGTCTAAACAGATAACTCCAACCCAGAGAAGCATTTAAATATACTTTAGCAATTAAATTAGGCACAGTTTAAGTGTTCCCTTAGTTGAGACCCAGAAACTGATCTTTGAATCTCCCCTGCCTGGTGACTCATCCTACAGAAGCCCAAATATTTAAGTCACTAAACAACTGATTGGTGCAAACTGCAAACTGCCCTTGTCTGAACTGCAGAGAAACCTCAGGAAGGTGGACTGATGCTTCCATAAATAGAGAGTGGAAAATGGATTTCTTTTTCCAGTGGGAAGTGTGTAATTTAATCAAGGTGGAAACATTGCATAGGAATGTGCTGTTTTCAAGATAATTTTTTTAAAAATAAAATCAGCAATTCAAATATTTTCATTGCTGAGTCTTAGAGTCTCAGTGTTTAAAGTGGAAGTTTTTTACATGAACATTCATCCAGGATCAGGCTATAGCCAGCATTTGAAAGAGAATGAATGAATTAGTAGATGCTACCAAATATAATTTGTAAAGAATTCCCTTCCTGAGAAAGCAGCAGAATTTAAATGACTGCTTGAGTGTATTCATTGCCACCATCTGCCAAGAATATTCATAAAAGGAGATAGGCTAGAAGTGAATTTCAGGATGATCTGTGGAGGCTGAGGCCTTCACTTTCCATTAGATAGATACAAGGGCAGAGCTAGGGGATTTTTATGTAAACTTGATTAATATAATCTCCCAGACATATATAATGTATCTCCAGCCATCAAAGTAGGATAGAATTAAAAACAGGACAGGTGATGTACTTGTACCCTTTTACTAAACTTCTCATGGGGCTATACTGGGAGAGGAGATACCTTTAATACCAATTTCTCCCCTGTGTTCTTGGCAAAAATTGTTCCATGTCTTCATTGTCAGCATGGCCAGTGAGAAAACTTCTGTTTAATTTTGCCTATTTTGGACTATGAAAGAACAAAACCTTTAGTATGGAAAGTCACAAATTGCTGATTCTGTGTTCTGAAGGAGCAGCTCCTCCTAAAACCTGCAACTTCCAAATATTTTCCTCTTAATGGGATCAAACCATGGAGCAGTGCAGAGAGAAATGTGCTGAAGCATTCTAATGAAATGAACTTTAAGGCAAAAACTGTTCTGAAGCCTTAAATAATAGGTATCTCCTGTTACTGTATTATTATTTACTTGCAGGTCAGATGACTGTTTATTTTTGCCTTAGCATTGTGTGGCTCAACTTAGCTGCAAAAGCAAACCGTTGATGAGTCAGGTAGCTCAAACAAGATGCAGCATGAAGGATGCTTCAAATATTGCCAAACATTTTCTGTAAGATCTATCTAATTAGAAGTTAGTTCCCTATTTGGTAGCAGACAACAGATGTCTCCAGAAGTAAAGTAGCTTTTCTTTCACACCAGTTTTATCTACATAGGCTGAATCTGGATTCTGACCATGTAAATTTATTTTCTGTTGCAGTAGTATAGTTATACACACATATATCATATATACCTGGGTGGATTTTCCTACTCTTAATCAAGCTAGTTATGAACTCCTGAAATGAACTCCTAGTTCTTTTCTTATTGTTTAGCACTTCAAAATGAAAAATATAACAACAATAATCATATCAGTAAGAATAATGGTCTTCATGCTAATGGTCCACATGGACTTTATAACATGGACAAAACCCCAGCCATTTTAATGTTTTCTGCATTTGGCTTTGTTTCAGCTTCAGAAATTAGCTGTGGGATTACAGATGAACATACCTCATCCAGAAAGTGAACCTCACCTCAAACGACCCTGATGTTGCAGAGCAGCATCTTTCAGAAGAAGCACTTCCAGAGCAGGAGGAGGATATAGACCAGCTGGGAGCTCTTTGAAACTCTCCAGGGAAGACCTCCATCTCCAGATCTGAAGCCAGTGAGTGCTGCTTGCCTGCTGTTAGTGGCGGGAGTGGGGATCCTGTGATTACTCTGACATGTTCAATAGTGTAGCCTGCTGTGGTGGTCTTTTGTTTGACATCATTGGTTACTCATTGCCAATTGTCAAAGGTGGGCTTTTCAATGTAGAACAATTCCAGGGGATCTCAGGATATGTTAGTACAGATCTTTAGCTTCTTGCCCTTGTATTTGGACAAATATCTCATTGTAGGTCATTCACTGCAACCGAAATAGCAAAAGCTGATCCCTCTCCTGTTCTCAATTCAAATATTAAAAAGACAACATGCAGCTGTACTTCTCTCCTCAAATGTGGGAAAAACATTTATTTCCCCCTTCTGGTAGTAATTTCTACTTTTCTTGTCATCTTCTCTGAAGTGTTTAAAAAATTAATCCCAAGTATATTCAAAGCTAACAACAGTGAGAAGGTGCAGAATGCTGCTAAAGCTTTAAATGCTCCACACCAGGTCCTTGTAGCATTAACTAATGAATCCCCACAGCACCTCCAGAACTGCAGCTTGCACTAAACATTTTGTTGTCTGGAGCCCACCATAATTCATAAAAATCAATGCACAGATATTCAAAGTAACTTAACCTGTGTCATGTACAGGAATAACCAGCTGGGGACTGGGCACCAGGATGAAAGCTTAGGAACCAGGGATCTGATTTCAGATATGTGTGGGAATTGTTATGGCTTTTCTGTTTCCTAATGCCTGAAGAACTTTCTGATTATGCATGCACATGTCAGAGCAAAATGTGGGACATGCACCAACCCCTCTAGCATTTCTGTTCTTTGTAAAAAACCCCAGGCCTGGCAGGCTGAGCAGAGTGGTGGTGGGCTGTAGATCAGCAGAGAATGAGGATTACAGGGCTCACATCCTGGTTGTTAAGTCAGTAGCACCTGTCTAGTAAGTCTAGACACAGCTAATTACTGGTGAGAAGTCCTTTTTGCTCTGTTTTGCTTCCCCTTTTTAATCACCTCGTATTTTTTTATTGTAGTCTCTGGAGGACAGGGAGAACAAATGTTGCTTAACAGCGTGGACAGAAGTTTAGCATGACTTTAGTTGTTGCAAAGCCTGGAATGACTTGGTAGAACTTCCCAAGAGACAACCACTACCACTTAAGGCAAGGCAACACTGTTCTGTATCCTGTATAAATCCTACTCTGCCACACTTCTTAGATATTTTAAATATACCTTAGAGATGCTCAAACAGTGTATTAGCACTGTGCTTGCCTTGTATACATCAATGTGTAAGGTGACTAAAGAGGTTCCTGAGTTACCATGGAGCTGAACTGCACAGATCTTGGGAGACAGTGAAAACCAATAAAGCAGAATGAGAGAATAACTCCCTGGGAACTGGATTTCCAAAGAGCAAATAACTGAACACTGCATCAAATATACTTTTACCCCTTTCTTAAAAGACAGAAGATGTGGATGAACTTTGCCAGTCAGATTCCTTTGTCAGGCACATCCGGGATGTAGAGTTTAATTGTTTTTTTTCAGAGAAAATACAGCTTAGGATTTCCCCTGAGGTGAATTTCTGACGCCTTTGTGTCTCTGTTGGACTCTGCTAGAAACTCTTTACTTGAACACATGCAATTTCTTCCTCCTTTCATCCAGGCAAGCACTTTCCCCAGTGCTCCTCATCAAGGGCACTGCTCTTTCAAAACAAAGTTTGAGCACCCACACTCCTCTTGGGCAGCTGCAAGTGCAGGAAAAAGGGAATAGTGTTCCCTCCTGAGCAATTCAGGAAATGCAAGCCGCCTTAGGAGAAAGTGAGATTTATTTTGCTAAGTGTGCATACTTTCATGTGAGCTGGAGGTCCGAGTCACTGGACACAGACACCTGCATTTAATGTTCTATTTTTGCCTGAGATCAACAGGAGCAGAAACCCTTCATCACTGTATTGATCACCTTGCCATTGATGATCAGACCTTCGGATTCCAGGTCTGCTCTCCCCCAGGACAGCCTGTCTGGTTGCACTGAGCATTTTATCCTGGATGTTCACGTGGCTGTGGACTCGATCCTTGATTGACAGGAACCCCTCTCACCACAATCACCTTCTCATAAAACCAGTTAATTCAGCTCCTTAAATTCTGAATCTGGGGAGGGAAGATAAAACTTGAAGGATGGGAGCAGGAACTCAAAGATCCCTGGAGACGAGACTGTTTCATTCTCTCTTCACAGAAGAAAAATGTAGAAAAGCTGTTATTCTTCTGTTTCTTCTGGGCATTTTGTATATGACTGGGTGGATTAATTTGTTTTCCAACCCAAGCAGCTTTGTTATCCAATTTAGCATAGATGCCTATGTGTATTGGGAGAAAACAGCTATACTCCAATGGATTTTCTCAAAATGCCTTAAAAAACCTACAAATAAATTCCACAGAAATGTGGAAAATTTTTAACAAGGCTAGAAATGGCTTAATAATCAGAAGTAAATATTGTAAATTCTTGTCAGTCATGTTTTGCAGGAGAACTAACTAGCTAATCAGATTTTGACTACTTTTTTCCTTTTCAACAATAGAACAATCTGAAATATCAAAATTTTCCTACTCCAGAAGAGCTGACCCCAAGTTTCTGGTTACTGTGTGTGTTGGACTTTTTGTTCATATACAAGGAACAACCAAAACTCTACAAGAAAGCTGTATGAAAACTCTGCAAATAAAGTGAATCAACTCTGGTATGTTTTGAAAATGGAACAGATATATATATATATATATATTTACAATAGCAGGACAAAAAAGAAACTGTTTGGACTAAAACCAAAACAAACAAGAAAAACATCTCAAGGAGGTTTTTTCTCAGGGGTCTGCATGAGAAACCTGCTCCCAGGAAGGTGGAGGTCTCAGAGCACTTGGCCTTTCTGCAAGAAAAGGGAAAAACCCAAGTGAAGGCTACAGGTGCTTTGTATCTTCTCATGCACTGGCACATCTTAAAAAACCATGGAGGCCTTCTAGCTACCTTGGGAAGCATCTAACCCTCATTACTCTGAAAAGTGATCCTTCTAGGCTCCTTGAAACCAGCGAACTGGAGGATTATGTTCATTGCAGTGGGGAAGTTCTGCTCACTGCTGATCGATTATCTGGCAGCTGGCAGGACCCTGCCATGAGGAGGAGGAGGAAGGAGGAACACAATGCTATTTTTGAACTTCATAAAGCTTCCCTGTAATCCATCATGAAAATTGGTGGATCATGAGGGATATCAGTTAATTTAGTTAGAGTTCAGCTGCGTTTGTTGTTCCTAGAGAAGAATCTTTACAGCATCCATTAGGGATATTTTAATTATTTTCAGTGAAGGAGATCACGGAGGTTCCCGTTCCCTTCTTGAGAGCCAGCAAAACAAACAAACAGCAAAATTCACTTTGCCTCAAACAATTTGCAAACTATAAACAAGTGCAGAAATCAGCAAACTGATTCAGCAAACAGGCTGGGGAATCATAAAGTAACAGCCAGACAGTTATGACCAGCATGAGATTATTATGATCAACAATCTAAATTATTATTGTACATCCCTAAGTAGCCTATTCTGGCAGCCCCATAATGTATGTAACACACTGTACCTTCTGCTGCTCCATATCTTTATAATTGGTTGCCAGTAATTTCTGTTTTCATCACTGTATTTGATGTTTGGTGCATTTTTGATTGTTTCTTCTGCTGAATGCAGACAACAGATAAAATTTACATTCACAGCACTTGCAGTTGCCTGGTGTCTGCTGAATTTTTAAATTGCAGCAGTTGAAAAGTAGTCTTAAGTTTAAAATAAGTAAGATATAATTAAAATAATTTATTTGACCCTTAAAAAGCTTAACTTCAAAGGAATTAAAACCCTCTCAATGATATATTGTCACCTCACAGTCCATTTGCTATAATTTGAGCACTTTTATCAACAGAGAATCTTACCAAAGGCTTCATGGACATAAGAGATGATTAAAAATAGAAGATCAAAGCATGCAAACAAATCCTATTAACAAACTCTAGCAAACAGGGATTGTTTTATAACTAAGTATGAAGCCAACTCAAACAAATGTTAGGCAACACCACAGTGGGATCCCACTGTAGCTTTTGGCAGGGTGTGCTTTATATACTCTGAAGACATTTTTGTCCTCTTGCCACTGGTTTGACCAGAAGCCACATGTGTGGACATCACTGCACTTCCCTTCTCTCCCACCAGCATTTTCCTTTCTTAACACTCTGCTTCAAGACACCCTCACAAATCAGGAGCTAAATTCAATAAAGAAGCAGCAAGCTTTTTAAAAAATATTGCATTAAACTCCTCAGCTCAGCATCAATACATGGAGTGCCTGCTGGGAAGAGGGACAACTTGATCAACTCCATCTCCCACCATGGAGTACCAGACATCTGAGAGGTTTAACAAAGTTTCTCATGCCTTCCAGTAAAAGTTCAAGAAGCAGAATTTGCACTATGGGGTTTTGCAAATCCTTTTGCCACGAATGGTGCTACTATTAAACAAGCCTTTTGAGGTAGCATGTGAAGGCTGTGACTAATTTGGCATTGCCCCTGGTTAAGCAATACAAACTGCTTCCCTGGACTCAAAATAATAGACTGAGATATTCCCATTTCCTGCAGATGAATGAAAATAAACAGATCCAATCTGAGTTGAAAGAATGTAAGTAGAACAGGCCTTCATTTGTAGGGCAAAATAAACTTTGCTGATCCCGCAGGCCTGGGACTATAAACAGCATCCTTTTTCTCCCAGGGCAGTGTATAATGTGAGTGCATGGTTTGAACATCCTCAAAATAAACAGCTAATCACCCTTTCTGGCCTAATTAGGTTATGTTCTGGCCGCTGGCTCTAGGTCTCATGTGAAGCAGCTTTGAGGGAAGCCCTGCTCCTCTCCCAAGGAAGAGAGCCTGTCCAACTCTCTGTTTGTCAGTGAACATTCGCTCCTTAAGAATATCCAGCTTGGGGATCTTCCTTGAAAGCTTGGCAGATACAAGGGCAATAATATTCTCATCTCTTCCTGCTAAGAGCAAAGATAACCTTTTCTTCTTCTCTCTGCTCATTGCACAGATGCAATGGGAGGATGAGCACATAATATTGTTTAATCTTTATTTTTTCGCCCCTGGATTTTGGACTATCTACCTGTTTGGTGTGTATCAGCAAGTTGTAACTGGTTAGATTTTTTGCATGGGCATTTAATTCACTCTTTGCAGAAAGGTGATTTATCCTCAGTACAGCTGTGAGTGTCCACTGCAAATGGTAACCAAATAATCCATAAGGTTTGCATGGGGATTATTATTACTACAGTAGTGCAGACAAGGGACTGGAGCACAGATCAGTTGTAAGGCCTGCCCAAGCTGGCACTTTGCAAGGAAAGACCTGGGGGCTCAGAAGTTGTTTACTGAAACTCATGGGCTGGATCCTGACCTGTTGAGTCCTTAATGGGGCTGCTGCACTTCAGGTGCTGACTGAGATCAGCAGGAAAAAGAATTAATGCAGGGAGAAATCAGGTGGCCTTTTAGGGTCTGGTTTATCAAAGCTTTCTGGGCTGCAGCAAAGGATCTGCAAGAGGAGAAAGAGCTGACCAGATTCAGAGCATTTCCATATTTACACTTTTCTAGATTTCTCTGAATGTACCCTTAGATCTTGAAATATGTTCCCATTTTTCATTGCTCTTTTAAAATAGTTGTTCTTCTGTATCAAAATCAGACCATCCTACCTTTAATCCCCCTTTCAAAGTTTCTTTTCATCTTTAAAACAGCTAAAGGTGCTCTGAGGACTGTTTAAACTGTAATTCTCAAGGTGCTAATTTCCTCTCTTCTCCTTTCTGGTGGAGACTTGTGGTGGGGCTGGAGCAGAGCTGCTGAGGATGCCAGCAGGGCCCATCTTTCCTAAGCTGTGCATAGGTGGTACCAGCCTGATCAAGGGCATTTTCCTCTCTTCTTGGCCCCAATTCAATGCCCAGTGACTGCAGGAAGCAGTTACTGCACCCAGTGCTGGTTCTAAAGGGACAGACCCTTTTCTGGTGCTCTTTCTCCAAACTGAGAAGTGCTTAGCACAAACCCTAGAGCTGAACTTCTGATCTTTTCAGCCTCTCAGATCTATATCCTCTCGCAGTTTTTCTTGCCTGTGACGTCCTTTTAGGAATAACAAACCAAAGAATATCAAAACAACTGAGCAAAGACATTTCTGAGCCACAGGCATTGAATTCTCGAAGATGACCTGGTGAGACACTGCCCCTCTCCTGGCTGCTGCCCTCAAGCAGCCACACCATTCCTTCCCAAAATTAATTTCCCCATTTTCACCGAGGAGCTGTGTCTCCACCTGCAGCTGGGACCTGCTGCAGGACATTGTTTTTGCCTGAGGCAGTGGTGGAAAGGGAGATGAGCCCATGACAAGCCCGTGGTGAGGAGAGGACACTGTGCTCAGCACAGGAGAGGCAAGGATGTGGCAGCACCAAGAGCATTCACAGTTTAATAGACATATTTCACACTGTCACAGCGTCCTCTCAGGAGCTCAGCTCCCACTTTAGGAATCTGAGCAAGTGACAGACTGCACTTTGGGGCTGTGACAGGGAGGCCTCTCCCCTCCAGCCGCGCTCTCAAAAATCTTGATGACGGATGCAAATCACTTGCAGCCAAATTAAGAAAAGTATATTTAGGCACCTAGAGAAGTAAAGAGGCACTTAATAGGATTTTCAGAAGTGTATAAGCAGATTAGGCATCCAGCTCCTATTGAAATCAATGAGGATGGAGCATTTAAAAAAAAAAAAAAAATCTATCTTGAGGTATCTCAGTGCTGTTACAGCCTGGGTGCATTGCAGGGGGTGGTGAGTGGGCTCAAAGATAAGCCTTGCAAAAAGCAGGGCTCTCTGGTTGTACCAAGTCTCCAAAGCCACAGGAGCAAGTTCTTAAGCTCCCACAAAGGCTAAATTGCACAGTCCTGTGGGAATCAAAGAGCAAAGCCTGGAGGGAGAGGTAATGATCCTTGTGTGCCTGCCAGAGAAGGAGCAGTACTTTTGCAGAGGCAGAAAGTAACACAAAACCAAGGAGACAGATCAATCACTGGATCTTTGCTCCAGAAAAGCCATTGAAACAGCTTTTTTTTGGTTACAGAGTTGGCCAAGAGGGGCTAGGTGAAGAAAATGCTGGTTGTTTGATTTTGACAGGGAAGCAGCACTTTTGCAGCCCTCGTAAATAAATGTATTTGACCCAAAGAAACATCTTCTGTAGCCAGTTTCTCCCTTGGGTAGAAAGTACTTGTCAGGACCTGGATTTTGCCTCAGTCTGTGATTTATACACGGGGTATAATACTGTAAAGTCAGTTCCCTGGTTTCTCTGAAATGCAGCTCCAAGTCTGTCGGGCTGAAATCAGTCCTTTTTTTGCTTTACTGAGCAGGAGTGATGATACATACATTAAGGACTGTGAGGCACTGTGGTAACTGGGGCCAATTAGCTGCTACCCGAGGGCAGTAGCTCCCAGATGTGGCATATCAGACAACTGCAAACCTACAGAACTGCTAGCAGATCACTCATTATTCTCCTCCAGAGACTTTTAATTGGGGGATTAACACACGGTATTTTTAGTGAGTGTCCTCAGAACACTTACCTTCCTCTATGGCATGTCAGTCCCTCAGGGAGCACTACTTGGGAAGCAACCATTGCTAGAGGTGACAGGGAGGAGTTATCTCCTCTGCAATCCCTGTTGACATGAGTGGCTGATACAGACTGGAGGCAAAAGCTAGGCTTGCCACAGCTGCATTCCCAAACAAATGAATAACTCTGAACAAATGCAGCAATCTCAGGTACCTTATGGGCTGCTGACTCCAGCCTCGTGCTGGTGCTTTCTAAACTGAACTTGGCTACAAACCTCTGCTACAAAGAAGATGAAAGGAAGTGGCATGCTGAAGAATTCGGAATGTTCATTAATGTGAAGCCTGCTAGACAAGTTAGGCGAGAAGGAGACATGATAGATGGGTCAGCAAACAACATTCAGCTGGGAAAGTCCAAGTAGTGGCCAAGAAACCTGAAGGTAGGGAAGACCTCTCTGTGTTACATCTTACCTGATCAAAACCATTAAAAACCAGTAGGGACAGGTTTCTGGATACCACTGGAAAAAGGAATTTCTCAGGGCTGCTGTCCTTTTGGCTTCCTAACCTCTTTCCCGTAAAAGTTAGACCTTTCTGACCTGACTGTAGTGGTGAAATATCTGATGCACTTTAGTTCTTTGCCTACCTGGAAAGAAAGCAGGAAAGAACCTTATTAGGCAGTGCATGCCTATATTTACTTATAATATTTTCTCTGGGTTTAAAGTGCTGAATTATTAGTGTTATGCTAATAAAATCCATTTAAACTCATGGAACAGTCTTTAATTTAAAGAGAAGTGATTTTGGCAATTTGCCAGCAGGCTAACAGGGTATTAATCAGACAATACCTAGGGACCAACACAACTATATTGCTTTTAATCTTTTGACCAGCAAGGAAAACAGGAAGAAATCTATTTTCCTCCTTTCTTTGCTCAATGGGATAACCAGCTGGTACAGATGAGCTGCAGCTCAGCTCAATTTGGGAGTAAATATTTGGGTTTTAGCTGTGTAAATGGGAGAGCAGTGCTACTTTCCTGCAGCCAGGTGCCATCCATGGTCACAATGGGCCCCTGCAGGGCTCTGGCTCCCAGAGTCACATATTAATAACAGAATGTCACCTTGCACTGGAAAGTCCAGAGCTTCACTCAGATGTGCCTGGAAAGGAAAAGTTTGTTTGACTGTGCCAGACAGTCATTTAAGGTGATCACAGGAGGTGTTCAGGGCCAGATTTTCAGCCTCTACACTGACTGTGACACGGCAGCCCCAGGGAGGAGAGGAGGAACCTTCCAAAGCAGTGACTCCTCTGGGCTCCGAGCAGGGACCATGGCAGGGGACTTTGTCTGTCCCCAGATATGAGCACATGGAGTAGAGCAAGGAATGTGTTGTATTTCCATGTCCTCACACCACTACTCTTTAAAGGCAGAGGAGATGCCCTCCTTGAGCCTGCAGCCAGTCCTGCTCTCTGTGTGTCCTGTAGAAACCTCTGGGGACTCTTGGGTGGGGTTTAGCCCTAAGCTGGTCTTGCCATATTTCTGTGTTTTCAGACGAAGAACAGAAATTAATTACCCAGATCTTTCAGGCACATTCTGTATTTTTTACACAGACCCTTCTGACCAGCAGCAGAAGACTGAAGAATGAAAGCATTTTAACATCCTGGGCTAACCTACATGGAGAAAAGTGGATCAGTTCTCCTGCCTAAGAGCTCTCTGAGACTCCTGGTGGGGAGAATCCATCCCAGCGATGCTTCTTTGTTTCCCACAGACACATAGCCCATCAAATCAGCACTGCCAACTTGCTTCAAAAAATGGAACCAGGGGTCTGGAGCAAACTAGTCCTGCTGAAGCCCTGAAAAAAGAGCAAACCATCTAAAAAGAAAAGGCATCATTAATTTTCCTTTCCACGTGGTGAATGAAGAAGCTTCTTCCTGGAGAAGAAAGGAAAAGTGTTCATTTTGTTAGCTTCATCCAAGGAGAAAAAAAAAAAATCTTTGAGGAGTTTTCTGGCACGTGGCTCCTGTTAGGTTTCAGCCAACTCAGCTGTTTTCAGAAGCACTGGAATGTAATTTCAGCAATAATCGATCAAGAAGCACAGGCAGTGAGGGTGTTCTGTTGCACAGAAGTCCTGGGTGAAAGTCTATACATTGTGGATAAGAACACAGATTTAACAAATCTGGAGAGCTGAATTCCTGGAATCTTGCTCTGCCCTGAACAATGGGAAAAGGAGGCATTGTTGGGTGGGGGACGGTGCTTTTCAACTCCAATTTCAGTCAATTGGCTCAAACTCATCTGTAAATCTTTGGCATTCCTGATGAAAAAATTTAATTTCCCACCATTTTTAAAATTTATTTTTCAGGATGCCTAAGCTCTAAATTAGACATAGAGCTTTTGGTGTAAGCCAGCATAATCCTTTTACCATGGAATCATTCTGTTATAGAGTATTTTGATCGCTCTGTGTGTGTGTGAAACTGTTGTCTAAAATGTACTGTTTAACACTGATATTTGCCTGTTTTGGACAAATCTATTAAAATTTTAAGAGGAAATTATGCAAAAGAAAACAACTTTAATCCCTTGGGTGGGAAACACTTGAGTTCTGCATAATTTCAAAGTGCTTTTGAAAGAACTGAAATTGTTCAGTGTCATCCTACAATGGCGTAATTTTTTTAAGGGCTAATTAAATAATTTTCATGGGACAAAGCAGTCCCTTACACAGTGACATATATGGAAAAGAGTGAGTAGTGTGCTCATTTGCAATGAGATCTTGGAATCACACTGCTCTCAGTGAGCTGAGCTCTCAAGTCTGCTGAGGAGATTCCTGTTGCCTTTCAGTCTTTGGAGCAGTCCGTATGTGAAAGAATTACTTTATTCCTGCCTCTGGTGGGAAGAGCATTGAGAAGTCTGTGTGAGGGAACTTGGAGCCATTCTGCTGGTACTTGTGCCTAGACTGTTCTGGGAAGAGAACTTCCTGTTCTGTGTTGTCTCCTAAGAGCAAATATCCTTAAAGGATCTGGCTCTCCATATGATTTGCTTACACAGTAATTTTCTTCTCCTAAATGAAGCCAGGAAAGAGTTTCCTGTTACATTTCAGGGAAGTTAAGCGATGTGCAGAGCAGATATGTCAAATAACAGAGTTCTAGTGTGTAGAAACCAAGTCAACATTAATAAAAGTTTGCTGTCTTTCTAAAATGATCTTATACATTAGAGTGTCAAATGCTCGAGGACTTCTAATGCAAAAAGACAGGATGAATGCAAGGCAATGAAATGAAACTAATTAAAATGTCAGATAACACAAGTTTGTGTTCTTTGAAACAGACCTTCATGTAAGATAGCAAGATCTTCATTAGAGGGCCACAAACTTAACTTTTCAATAAGAAATAATCTTAATAATTTTTTACATCAAGTCTGACCTCTGCTGCCTACAAATTTGGATTGATATATCAAAGTACATATTGCCTTTAATGTTCCTGTCAAACCTGAGCTGTGATGGAGTTATTCCCTACTTGGAGGGATGATTCTGTGAAACTTAGCTAATAAAAACGTGACACAGCCAGTGACTGATGTCTGTTCTCTCAGGGTGTGTTAGCGTGGGACAAACACTGCACACACATTCCCTTCTTGACACTGAAAAATGAGACACATCTAGTAAAAAACATAATATATGCTCCAATGGTCTTGCAGTGACCTTCTCCTTGTCTTTCTGCCTCCTCACACACCTTCCTCACCTCTCGACTCTCTCCCTCCCTTCCCTTGTAGCCTCCAAGCCTCCAATTTATCTTGCAGTGAGGTCTCTGCTGTGCACAGGCTCTGGCAAGGTCTGGGCTTCCTCTGTGGGAGATCCCAGGCTGCTTTTTTGCCAGCTTGGACCGTGAGCAGACAAAGAAAAAAAGCTTTTCCTGGTAAAATAAAGATATACTCAGAAAAATCGAAACAAACCTCAGCAGCCAATCCAAATCCCAGTTCTAGCAACCTGGTAATTTGTCAGTGCCAGGCGTCAGCCCACTATTAGTCTTTTTCTGGATAGAGATGACAGAGCTCTGTTGACAAGCTGTAGGACTTATTTTGGGAGCTGGCACCTGGCTCCCTGGCACGTCCCCCTGATGGCTGTGTCACGCTCCTCAGAGCTGCCTTTGGCTCTGGAGCCTCACTGTTTATTTCCATAATTCCATGGCCATGCCCTGCTGTCCCCAGGGCTGTCTAAGGCCGAGCAGGGCTGGCAGGAGAGGTGTCCCAGGGCTCACATGAGGCTTCTCACCCTTCCCCAGAGGGGCTGGAAGGCGCTTTGGCCTCTCCCTCTCAGCCTCCCTCTCCTCCTGCATCCCTCTGCTCCTGTTCCCCTGAGCTGTTCCCCTTGTCCTTGCTCAGTGCCACAGGAGCACTGGATGGACAGTCTGCTCCATCCCTTCCTACAAAAGGCCACAGCATCTGATCCAGAGCCTTCCTGCTCCCACTGTGAGAAAATATTTAGCATTTTAATATCTTTTCACATTTTTAGAAGTAATTTATGTGTGAACATACACATTGCTTAGTAATCATTTCTCAGATGAATGTGGAATTTTTCTAAAATTAAACTATCATTCTTTTCTCTTCACACTTGGCTGTCATATCTTTCTTAATGCAAATCAGTCATTGACTAGAGACACCTACTGTAAGAAGCTATTTTAGCTGTCTGATCGGTTATAAATTGATTTTAGAAGTGAAGACCATTTTGGGGAGATAAGCTGGGATTGGTAGGGAATGGAAAAAATAATTCAAAGGGGAAGTTTTTATTTGAATGCAAGTGACTATTTACTTCTATCTCAGAGCAAAGGCTGTAATCCAGGGATCCTATCTCTCCTCTTGCTTTAACTCTTAGACCACAAATCCCTCACCTGCCCTAGCCCTATACAGTGCAGAGCCCTTGAGGACCAGAGATGTGTACCCCAAGGAAAAAATATTTCCCCTTTCAGTCTCCATTTGATACAGGGAACATTATCTCTGAAGGAGCCAGGCTACTCTTCTGCTCTGAAGCAAGTCCCTGAGCACAGGAATGAAAAGGAATCCATTATGGTTAGTTTCAGAGAAACCTCTCTTCCCTGCAGTATTTCCTCCTGCTATGCTTCAAGTGCTCTTCAGAGGGAATACTCACATTTTCCAGGCAGAGAAAATGGCTTTGCTATCACAGTAGTGGTCTGCACAAAGCGAGAGCAAAGCAAAGAAAGTTCACTGGATGCAACTTGGGAAGTTGGGAAAAATGAGAACTATTTTCTGGTTTTCTTTTTTGTGCTCTTTATTCTTCAGGGCCAGCTCTGATGTTGTCTACTGGGGCTTAATTTTTAAGGCATGACTTTTCTCTTTGCACTTTTTTATTTTCTGTTACTTGCACTGCCAGTTCTTTGTATGTAATTAAAATATGCAAACAGTGGCTGAGTTTTTAAATTAATTCAGTTTGAGTGAACATGCTTACCAGCTTCAAGGCTTGCACGCTGCATCTATAGGAACAATAGTTACCCTGGCACAAGTTTTGGGAGTCAGTTTTGAAACCACAAAAACAAACATAGAAAGCAACTTCTACCACCTACCAGTACTTCTGTGCTTTCCAGGTTTTTTAGACCATTTCTTTTCCCCCCCTAGCAAATTACAGCTGCAAATTGCAACACTATTCAGATTTTGATTATTTATGATCAATCCACCTTGTCAAAGCTTCTGGATTTGAATAAAAAAATGCATGTTACAGTTGCAGCAGATTTATAGATATTCAGAGAGCAAAAAAACAACCTAATAAATCAAATCAATTACAAATTGCCTGTTCCTTGCCCAGCTCTATTGTCCCCTGAACGCTTGTAATTGGGAGCTCAAAGGTGAACATTCTGACTTTGGTAAGTTTTAAGGTGGCATGTTTTTTTAATGCCTGGACTTGTGGTTTCTCAGATGTGTACAGGATTTTCTAACATGCTCCATTTAATACAAAATTCAGGGCAGTTATAATCCTGCTCTACTCTTGAGCTAGAAACAGAGTCCTGGATCAGATTGCAGTTCTGGACTGAGGCAAATTGCTAAAGGAAGCCTTTCTTCTGCCCCTCACCTTCCATTATTAAGAGACATCCCTTGCTGGCTTCCAAGGAAGCTCCCTGGGAGCCCAGAGCTGCAGATGCACCAGTGGGAAGGTGTGAAGCCTTTGGCAAGGATGTGTGGCATCGCCTGGAGCCACCCCGTCCCACCACCCTGAAAAGAGAAAGCACTTCCCAGCTCCTTCTGACAGCTCTTCACATCAGCTGAGCTCAAAGCCTTCTGCCATCTGTTTGCATCTTTGTTGCAACCTATGACTGTTTTATTAGGAATTCAGCACCACTGCTTCAGCTACAAGTGAATGCAAGGACACAGCTTCCCTATAATGGCACAGGAGCAGCTGCAGCGGGGCAGCCTGAGGGCCACTGTCCCCACTGTCCCCACTGTCCCCACTGTCCTGTTTTGTACCAACAACCCCTGGGGTGAGGAGGGCTGGCCCTGCTGGTTCCCTGAATCAGGGACAAATGTGCTACTGCAGCCAGAAAGGGAAGGACAGCCTCAGTCCACAGCTATGCACTGTCCTGTGAGGCAGGAGCTGAAACACCACAGCTTTGGGACACAGCATGGGCCACCTGGAAGGAGCTGTGCCACTTCTACTCTTCCCATCAGGCTGTCTGACAGGCAGGTTTTGACTGTCCCATGTGTGCCCTGTGGGCACAGGCTGTCTCCAGGCAGCACTTGAGCTCCTACTTGTGTCTTCCACCACATGGCTGCTCTTGTGTGGCCACCTCTGCTTCAGGATCTTGCTCCTTCTGTCTGGGGAGAGCAAGGATTGCACAGGCAGCCACTGTGACCTGGAGCTGTGACAGCCTTGTGTGGAGCTCTGCCAAACCCCCTGCCTGCAGCCTGCTCTGCCTGGCCCAGCAGGTTTGAGATGAGGGTTGGGAATGGATGGATGTGATCCCTTGGGAATGGATCATTGTGAGCCCTTGGGAATGGATGGATGTCATCCCTTGGGAATGGATGGATGTGATCCCTTGGGAGTGGATGGATGTGATCCCTTGGGAATGGATGGATGTGATCCCTTGGGAGTGGATGGATGTGATCCCTTGGGAATGGATGGATGTGATCCCTTGGGAATGGATGGATGTGATTCCTTGGGTCACAAACGGCACTGTTCTGTTCTCTGCCCGACCTCTGCCTCTCTGCCATTGATTTATTCTTGGCTAATCTTTTGGAGACCAGTATCTGACTGGCCAGGCTTCTGGTGTCTTTCTGGTGTCCAGCCTCCCCCATAGCTGGCTCCCACACCCCTTATCCTACATGGAATCTCATGGGACCAATGTTCCCTAGAGAAAAGCACACAACACACACTGTCTTCTCCAGTTACTGGCACATGGGACCTCTGCTGAACACACACACATGCACACAGAACATTGTCCCTCGCCCAGGAAAGCAGTTAGAAATGCAATTTGAGAAGAAAATGAGGGCCTGACCAAACAAGCATAATGACCAACAGCCTGTTCACATGCAACTGGCTCTTTTTATCCACTTATCTCTGTATTTTCCATGCTTGTTCCTTCTCAAGCAACCTTCATCCTCCTGTTCTTGCCTTTGGTTTTTACCCTTAAAATCCCCTAAGTCTCACACATTCCCACTAACTCCTTTAAGACATCCTGCAGTAAATTTTACACCATTTCCCAAATGCCCATCCCACAATGAGTCTTGAACACCTGGAGGTGACAACCTTGCTCAGTCTGCAAGGCTGTCTGGTGACAGCAGCTCCTGCAGACTCCTCCAGCACCAAAAGAGTGGTGTCATCTGCTGATGTCCCTGGGAGTATCCAGGAGCAGGGGCTCTAGGGCTTCCTCTGCTTGGCACAGTCCTCTACCCACCTCCAGGCCTTTGTGCTTGTGGTAATTAGCCCTTCATCACACCAACTCACACTTCCCAGCACTGTCAATGTGGATGTCTCTCAGAAGAGTAATCCCTGAGTTTGCACCACTGCCAGCAGACCTGAAATTTGATTGTCAGAAATTGTGTCACTCCTGAGTATTCTGTGCTTATTTGACAGATTTGATTTCTTCAGCCACTACAGTTTTTACAGTCACAAACAGAAAAAGTCATCTCCTAAAGCACATTTACTGCTGCTTTTTAGGAAGTCACATTATGAGGTTAATGAGGAATATGAACAACATTAAACACTAAGCAGACTAGGCCATCATGTGCCTCATTCAGTAACTGGGGAGAGGAAAGCAACTTCTACCATCTCAGTAAGGCATTGTGCTGCTGCTTCCTTCTGTGCCAGAGCAGCATGTGTGAGAATGCTGTAGCCTTCAGGAGGTGATTGGGAGGATACTGTGAAAGTGGAGTTGTTTTTCTGTTGCTGTTTTTAAGACTATATCCAGAAAAATCTATGACTTTTTGCAGAAAAATTGCAATTTATTGCTGCTAGATGTAAACAGGGGACAGTCAGCATCAGAGACAGCCTGCAGGGCTAGGGATGGGCTGGGTCCTCTGGGGTTACAGACCAGCAGAGCATGCAGGAGAGGACCTGGCAAAGACGTGAATTTGTTGTCATATTAAAAGCAATGCAGCAATAAATCACTGGTGTGCAGACCACCTGCCCTCTGCCATCTCCCCTGGAACAGGCAGGGATATGAGGTACCAACAGCTCTGGAAATATAGGAGCTGCCAATATAAATGTTTTTGATTAAACTCCGTGCAAAGGCCACATGCATAAACTCACAGGATACACAGAAACATTCCCGGGGTGGTGACTTCCAAACTATTTGCAATCTTCTGTTTACTATTGGCAAACATTTCCAGGGGACATGTTTGTGAGGAATATGTGTAGAATTTGGCACCATAGCTTGGGGCTTTTTCCAGCAGCTGCTGAAGGGATGGCATAATACCTGTGTTGCCAGGCTTGACACAGTTAGAGGAGAAGCAGTTCTTTAGATTAGTATGGAATTAATTCCTTTCTTGGCTACAGAGTAGTTACATTTGATGTTGCCCGCTTGGAAGTGATGCTTGAATGGATCAACAATGTTTTTGATAATATCTGCCAAGAGCATTTTGACTGAGTCTTTTACTCACTTTTACTGATTTTCATAAATCATGCATCAGTTTAGAGTATAATGTAGATAACGAAAAGGTGCTCAAAACCGAAACCTAATAATGTTTTGCATTTCTTACATTCATGTCTTAGACTTTATATTGAAGTGAATGAAGTTGTCTGAAAAAGCAGGCCAGATGTGATTTTAAAATTCCATCACTACTTCGATTATCTGGACTCTTTTGTATGATAAACTATTTTGGAAGACAGGTCTACCTACTAGCCAGTCAGTTACTAAAGCCATTTTAGAGATGACTGATAGTGTCAGGAGCACAGAGGCTGGTGAGGAATACCTTGGAGCATCTAGCACAAACACACAGTCTGTGGTTCTAGATATGGGCTGCAAGCCTCAGCAGTGGAGAAAAATTGAATCAGTCACTCCTCATCCAATTCCTTTTCAAAGACAGAGGAAAATGCATTTGGAAGGTAAAAGAGATGACATCACTCTCTAGAGCTCTCTAGAAGCTGCTTGCTTCCAGCCAAGCAGCAATCACTGTGATGAACTGAACTTCTCAAACTTTGCAGTGAGGAGGCAGGTGAGAAAATTATTGTGCTTGTCTTCCAGGTCTGGAATGGTGGAAAAAACAGTTATAGTCACTGCTGAAAACAGAGATCCTTTTTTGGAGTTCTTTTCTTGCCAGTGCACTGGAAAACTGCAATGTAGACCTGGGAAAAGTTCACTTAGAATAATAAAGTATATTTTGGCACACAGAAGCTGCAAACTTGAGGATGCAATTGAAATACAAATTATCAAGAGTGAGATGGAGCTCAGAATAACTTCACTGAAGGTGTAGAAGGAAAAAATAGAGAGTGGAAATTAAGTGAAATGTGGAGGGGTTTTGTATAAATAAGCAATGAATTTTGTGCTGTACTCATATCTTCTAAGAATTTATTTTGATCTATACATTTGAAAACTGAAAAAATCCCCAAAACAAAATGAACCACCAAATGAAGTGCTTTTGCCATTAGGTATGTTCTCACTCACTATGAGTAAGCCATCACTTAGTAAAGGTTATGCCTAGATGAAACCTATTAAGAAACTCACCACCAAAACGTCTTTATTATTTTTCATGGCAAAGGCTGAAATTTCTCACCTTGGTTCACATCCTTTCTGCCATCCAAGGAGCTGAGTTCCTGTCCTTTGAGGGAGGCCTGAACACATACTCTTTAGCCATTATGTTTTTTTGGTGGTGGACCTATTTGAAGGTTTTGATGTGTATTTTTGTTGTTGGAGTTATGTTATTTGCCTTATTCTTGCTAGGCTGTTACAGGACATTTTTGTTATAATTCATTGCAAATATGGCCCCATTATACAGAACTGGCATATGTGAAATAGATGCAGAGTTACTAAAAGTAAAAGAAATGTCAATAGTAATTGTGTAAAAAGATAGCTACTACTGATTTACACTTCTAAAGACTAACTGTGTTTCCCAAATAATTAGCCAAATAAAATTGTGGTTGTACCTAGAAATCCTTTTAAGTATAAATTTTATCTGTGGACTTTCCTGTTTCCAGCTGAAATAATGCAACATAGAAGTTGATTAGAATTCTCTAACAGTGAACCTACAAGTTGAATGCTGTTATTATATTCTATTTTATTGAATAGCAAAATGATGAACAGTGCAGGTAATACCAGATAGAGCAATATTCCTTTATTTAATTTTTCAATTTAAAGTTAAGAACATTTTGGTTAATGGAAGGTGAAGATAGTGTTAAGGAGGTTATTATTTATTGGTGATTTATACAGCAATGGGATTGTATTGTAAAGAATTGAGTTAGAAAAATTGACATGTTAAGTCTCCTTAACTCACAGGCACTGGAGAATTGCCCTTGGTTCTAGTTGAATAATACATATTGGCTGATATAAACAAGGTACAAACTGTGTCTAGATGCATTTAGAAGTCCCAAGTGGGAAAATTTGAGTCGGTTTTCAATGGTCTATTATCCCTTGGTACCTGGGAACATTACATATGCAAGCTATGGCATCTAAAATGAGTAATCTTCAATCCACACAGTGCTGGCTGACAATGCCATATTCAACTTGTTGAGCTAATCATTGCCTTTAATTACCAGATATCATTTTTTTAATGGTAGCCATTTCTCAGATGCTCTAGTGAGGTGTTTGCCAAGTAGTGATGAAAATTTAGCAAATTCCTATCAGGGATATGGTGATGTTTTATTTCTAAAAATCAAGAATAAGAATAAAACCCCACTTGCTGGCTGTGTTATTTCACCATTTCTAAGATAACTCATCTAGTTGACTGCAAATTCCCCAGAATAAAAACTTTCATGTTTATATTTGGAATCTGCATTCAGACCAATGGGACAATGTAGTCCATAAACTATAACAGAATGCCAGTTAATTTCAGATTATAGGCTGAATAAGAAATTCAGTCTGTAATTTTGCTTTCTAGGCACAGTTAGCTAAGATTTTATGTGGTGGTTATCATTAGAGAAGCAAAAATTTTCATGTGATATCATGCCAGCAAAATAGCCACAATCAGTCTAAACTAAATGCCTGTGAGGACTTGCTGGATCTTTAATTTGTTAATGTAAGTAAGTGCTGTTGTTTTATTCTGACAAACTTAATCAACATATTAATGCAATCAGTAAAAAAAATATTCTTTTTCCTAATCTTATATAAATGAGTAAGTGCTTACTAGGATGCATCAGCAACACATATTATCTAACATGGAAACAATGCTGTTTTATCAGAAAATAAAGGCATATTGGTGTGACAGTAATTTCATCTCCCTCTAAAACATATAAAGGATAGTGAAAGTCTGAGGATGAAGATAATGAGAGCTGCTGAAGCTCAGAATGCCAGAACTTCAGTGCTGAAAGATAAGCAACAGCCTCTTCATGTGTGTCACATGAGGCTGCTTGCCAAAGTGAAACCAGTGAAAAGTCATGTTTTCAATATTTTTTTCTAATTTTTATTACTGTTTCAAATATTGCTATCTTTAATTATGGCAACAGCTGTTGGCAGCACTGTACAGTATGTGTCTGTACAATATGTGTTCTCTACATTTTGTTCTGCAGAGAGTGGGACTTGGATTTATTTTTATTAAATCTAAAGGAATAATTTTATAGGCTGTTCAATAGCTGGAATCCTTAAAAATTCACCTTACAAGGCATGAGGAAGGCTCAGAGTTCAAATGCACCATATAATGTCAAGGGAAGTGTGGATTCCTCCTTCCCCTCTTTCTCTCTTGTCAGTGATGTAGGGATATTTTTCAACAAAGAGTAAGTGACAATCCTGTGTATTTTATAGCTTGCTCTAACATTAGTCAAACATCTGCCACACAGTAATACTGTGATGTGAAGTTCAGCCAACTAAGGATTGTCTCTACCAGAAAAACTGATAGATTTATTGAAGAAACCTGCAGAAGATGCAAACTTCAGTCTGACCCTGTCTGTTTTCTACCTTCATCTCTCATTTGGTACATGAATATATGTAGGGATCTGGACTCTGGGCAATATCAAAACAAATCCAGATCCCCTTTTCCAGTGAGATGTGGGGAATGCCAAGTGATTTAAAGATAACACTTAGGCTTTGCTGGCCTTGTCTGAGCATGATGCCATTTGAGCATCATTTCCACTCCTCCCCGCTGACCCTCCTTTGTCCCTTCTGTCTCCCTGTCACCCTCTGTCTCGCTGCCAACAAAAATGTCTAATGATCTGCACGATGACCTGAACTAGCTGTTTCCATCTGGATCTGTTCCGTGACGTGTCTCCCAGTGTGACCACACACAGCTGTGCTGCCGTGGGCGAAGCACTGGGAGTGATCTGAGCTGGTGGAGTCGATCTGTCACCGCCCGTCACACCACAGCCACAGCCACTTTTTACCATTTTTCTCCTCAATCTCACTCCAGCAATTAACTCATCAGCTACTGGCACTGTGTCTCCTGTCATTCTCCAGCAGCTTTTGATTTCCACAGAGACTCTGCTGGGATTGGGAAGCAGAAGGAGAAGCAGGATCAGGCTGCCCCTTTCAGGGAAGGGCTGCCCTGTGCAGGGAGTCCCTCATGCTGTTTGTCACTCTCCAAGCTTGGCTGCTGCACTGGAGCAGCTCAGCCTGCATTTCACCTCCCAGCAGCCCAACTGCAGCAGGAGCCCTGACTGATCTGTCAGTCTCTAGTCGCTGCTAGGTCTTAGGTGACCCAAGAAAACTTCAGAACCCATTTGGGGACTTGCTGGCAGCTGAATGGCAGCCTTGAACATGCTGTTAGCATATAAATGATAGTCTTAGGTGAGCAAAATGATCAATTGGTGTCAGTCTTTCAGGATATGTTCTCACCTCTTCCTGGTGAAAGCCAAGACTCGAAGGTGAAACTTCTGCCATGGCAGAAAAGACAGGACCAAAGAATGCCCACAGGGACAGCTTTTGGCTCACAGAGGGACATAAAATGCATTTTCCCCACCCTCCCAGTTCCCTCCAAATCAATGAAGTTAGAATCTGACCCTTTTCTTCTGATAACCCTTGAGAAGGAGTCAGGCTTGCCAAAAACCTCTGCTAGTACACCAAAGGAAAAGGAAGCAAGTCACAGCACGTGTTTTGGATCAAACAGTAACATTCTGTTGCACACATCTAAAACACAGTGGAGAGAACACAGTGCGGCTTTGGAGTGTGCCTGGGGACATGAATCACATATTAGCTCAATATTTGCCCAAAGTGTATAAATCACCAGGATTCAGGCAGCTAAACTTTGTGTATAAGAGCTGCACAAGTAGCAGCCTTGTTTGTCTTAGCTGTGCAATTTGAGGCTTTACCTATACACCAAGTAATTTTTGGTGGGTTTTTTCCCCTTCTTTTTGAACAAGAAAATTAAGTAAATAACATAACAGTGAAAGAAATGCTTCACCTCAGAGAAAGCAAAACGCTGGCAACAAACAGAAATTTGACATTTTCATAGATTTGGGTTATCAACTTTGACAATAATAAGCAAGAGACCTATTTCATGTAAACTTAGCACTGGACATCAAAAAATTGGTGCTTGGTACCATGCAAAGCTGCCTCAAGAAGGTTTTTCCAGTCTGGTGAAGATCATGAGCAGTTGTGTGAGTCAGTTTGCTACTGACTGAAAAGCAGAGTGTGAGGTGGGTCAGCAGGTTTTTGACTTTGTGGTGTAGAGAAAAGAAGGTGAGGATGTTCTGTCACCTGTCTGATAGCCCTCTGGAAATCTGTGACCCTCTTGGACACTTCAAACCAAACCTGAGGAGGGGGAGTTTTTCCAGCCATCCCAATTTATCAATCCCACCTGCTAGGTGGGTAAAGGACAGAGTTTTCTTCATGACTTGTCTGAACAAATTAGTGCTCTGGTTGGGTTTGGCAGTGCCCAGGGGGCAAACCAGCTCTCCAATCTGTGTTTCCACCCCAGCCTCACTGTCAAGACAGTAAAGGGCATCAAAAGCATGAAGGAGAACTGAGTGGAGTCATCAGACAGCCTGGGAGAGGTAAAGGAAACTGGAAATACTGGAAGGCAAAATATTACAGGGAGATGGTGCTATGAAAGGACCAAGGGGACAAGTGGTGAACTTGAAACTGAAAGCAGAGAGATGTTGTTTGGGGTTAAAAAGGAAAGCTCTGTGACACTGAACTGCAGGAAATCAAGGTTCAGTAGTTCTGCTCCTCAAGGAACAACTTGTCTTCAGAGCTTGACAGTATTGCATTGTGGTTAAATGTGTCTGGAGGGATTGGTTTATTGCTGTCATGATATATGGATCTCCTCCAGATACTTATCTCAGAGCTTGTGGAGGGGTTCAGTCAGCAATGGCAGGCTATTAATGGGGGAGGAGAAGGATGTCAAGCTTAACAGGAGGGAGGAAGGAAAGCTAAAATAATAAATATTGATTTGGAGTATGTCTCTTATTATCTCTGAGTGAACAGGAAAATGTTATAATAATGTGATATTTATGTGAACCATAAATTATCCTCGTGGAGCTCTTCTGCATCAGTGTTGACTAATCAACGAACCATCCTGGGGTGTGGCTGGCCATGCTGCTCATCCAACAGCTTGAGTTCATTATTGTATTTCATTGTATTCCTGCAGGCTGTAAATTTTTATTTGTTTATAGCCATTTGTGGGATGCATGCACTGGACTCAAGGAAATCACTTTGGCCAGGTGGTTTCAGTCAGTGAGAGACTTGTCCTGACTTCAGTGATCCTTTGATCTGTTCCTGCTGTACAGCTGAGGAGAGCTGAGTAAATCCTGATGACAACAGACATCTGACTGAGTTCAAATCTTCCATGTGGATTTTTACCATACATTGAAAGGGACTTGTAAGGCCAAGCCAAGAACTGGACATGCAAATTGAATGCTGCATTAACCTATCAGTGCGAGATGTTTTTGGAACAGGAGATGCAATTTTATTTGGACTTCAACAGGGAGTCTCCAGTCTCCTGGACACACAGCTTGGGGCTGCATTTCTCCATGTTCAGACTGAGGAGCTAAAGTTTCAGGATACAAGGATCACATGTGCAGACACTTAAGTGCTTCAAGTTCACTAACAAAGCCATGCTGTCTTTGTTTGTAAAGTGTTCTTCGTGTGGAGCAACATGAAAAAGAAAGATGTATTGCCCAAGAAAAAACATTCCCCAAGGAGAAAAAATTAATAACGTGGCAACTAATCATGTTGGATTCCTTAATTCATGGATCAGATGGAGGAAATGTTGGTGATGATATGAATATCAAGTTTTCCCCATGCCAGAGTCAAGGTGAAAAGTCATCCAAAAAGCCAGTGCAGATGCTCACCCTGTGGTCATGTTTCGCTTTTTTTGTCGTCTGGTGAGAACATCAATATATGCAACTAAGGCATTGACATCTGATTCAGTCTGGAAGTACTGATATGGTGTCAATGCCTTAGCTGCATACTCTGAAGAGGATATATTAAAGTTATTTGTGTTTCTTAGAGTGCAATTTAGTGCTACTTGCAGAAAGACATGGTGGGTTTGGGGTACATCTATGCTGGTATTTACTCATGTAAAAGCCTCCCAATTACACTTTTGTCCAATTTCGATTTTTAAAAAATTTTTGCTTAGATTCAGCAACTACAGTGCCTTTCTGAGGTGAGCCAGGACTGCTTAAGTCTGATATATTTTCTGATTTTGGTAACCTTTCTGTCCTACAGGTTTTAAGCAACAGGCTGACTGAAGGATGCACCTTCACCTGCCCACATGTGACACAAAGGAGGGCTTTCTTTTATTTTTCCACTCTAAAATTGCACCCTTTTGCTTATTCAGCATAGTCTGTGAGGCTCAGGTGTCTCTTGACTCTGTGCAAAATATGTGGAAGCTGAGAATGTTCATCCACTTCTTCTTGAGTGACCTGGGTTGTGCAGGTGGAGTCCTTGTGAAGGGACAGTGTGTGAATCCTGCAAGCCTCTCTCCCAGGCAGAGTCTGGCAGAAGATCCATGATCAGGCACCAGCCCAAGCCTGAGAAGCCATGAATCCTTCCCTCTCCCTCCTGTAGTGGAAAATGCTTCTGCCAACATCAGAAATCGGCTATTGTATTTGTGTAGCACAGAAAAAGATCAAAGCCAATTTACTGGTGCAAAATTGGATTGCATCGTTAGCAACAGAAAAAGAGGATGATTTGGTTTTAGACTTTTTTTTTTTTTGTATCTATGGCATTTCATTTACACTATTTCTTCTCTCAGTTTATGAATTCTTGCATTTTTTTATTCAGTGTGCTGGTCTGTGGGATTGTGTGCAGATGTGTCTCTCTCATGGTGTAATTTGCATGTACTGTGCTGCCTTGGCCAAGAAATGTGCTGGTTGAAGGCTTTGAACTCGAAACACATTGGAAGGGTCTGATTGTGCACTATGTGTGAAAATCAGATCCCTGTAAAGTTCCACATGTTCGATGTCTGAAGATGAGTTCATGCAGAATGAGTGACCACTTAGAAATATATTTCTCCTTGCCAGATCTCCTCAGTCAAGAGGAGACACTCTAAGAGACAAATTATGGGGTTTGTGTAAGTTATTTTCCTTTATCTGAGCATTGCTGCTCTGAGTGTTGGGGAAAGGCTTTTTCTACTGCTGCTCTTTGCTGTTGGGACTCCAATGCAAATTGGAACATCTGCCACCATCAGGGCTTTTTCCTGAACATTGTTCTGTCTGACACTACACAGTTTTTCAAAAGGAATTCTTGTAAACCTTTGAAACACTGAAGTCTGACTGCTTTGAAATTTTAACAGTGTCAAATATTTCTTTGAAACTGGGGACAGTAAAATGAAAGCTGAACAGGCACCTCTGCCCACACAAACAATTTTTTTTTCATTTTCAAATGTTTCTGCTGCTCATTGCTACTGGAACTTTGAAAAGTCTTTCTAGTGCTTGAAGCATGAAAAAAACAAGGCACTGTTTCATTTTTCTTCTTCAAAGATGAGGAAATTTCAAAATTATTTGAGGCAATAAAAAGGAAAATGAAAAGAAAAAACAGAACAATTTTGATGTTATCGATTTTACAATGTCAGTGTGAAAAGGAAACAGGAAAAAAAGGAGAAAGTCTCTGTGTAGGTATCTTGAATTTTTCAGGTTTCACATTTGAAGTTTTTTTCTTTTTGTGAAAGATCCTGATTTAAAATAATAGCAATTTTTCTTTGAAATACAAATTTTAATTTTCAGATAATTCTGAGAATAAGTTTGGCTTATTTTTAGGAAAAAAAGAATCCCTTGTAGATATGAAGTGAAATGTCTTTTGATGTCTAAAGAATTCTATGTTTGGACAGTTAAGTTAGAAATAACTAATAATATGTTAATTGATTATATGTCTTTGATTCCAACAATCCTCCTTCCCTGAATTATGAGAGAAAATTAATTAAACCTACTTGCTAGGAAGAACCATCTTCTGTCTCTTCCTGTAAGCTGTCTTCTGCAAATATGAATAAAGACCATTAATGTTACACACACTGAATTTCAAGGAAATTTCTTGCAATGTGTAAAAGTAATCATGTGCAAATGTGTTTGCAGACTGGGACTGTATTCTCACCCAAATATATAATGCAGTTTCCAGGTGGTAGCTATCTGATACTATGTCTATTTTTGTTTTAACACAATGAATACTCAGCAGCAGAGTAGTATTGCTCACTGCCTTTTCCTTCTAATATTGTTCATGGCAGAAATCCAATTTATACAGTGCAAATAATCATTATTTCCAATAGGTTGAGGACAAGAGCATAACCAATGCCTTCTACTCCTACTTGTGTCATTCATGGTATTTCAGTGATGTGAGTTAGCATATAAAATCCATTAGAAGGATTGTGGGAGGGGGGAAAAAAAAAGAGAAAAGAAAACAGAGAACATTCTTAGTGCTGCAAGGCACAGGGAATTAGAGGAAATATCAAAGCAGGTGGAAAAAATACGACAAGGAAGTCTAATACCCTGAAGAAGCAGAGGGAGCCTGTGGTCCTGGGGGTGATTCAGTCCCCTCACATCGTGCAGGAGAATTGGCTCTTGTTCAGCAGCTCTTTCACCAGGGGCTTGCCACAGTCCCAAGCCCTTTCCTAGATTGCTCTGGATGCACAAAGGGCTTCAGCAGCAATTCCTGTCTCACCTGGAAGGCTGCAGGGCCTCAGTGCCAAGCCCAGCTCCTCAACTGTCTTTTGCAAGAAGACTCCAGCAGGATGCTAAAGCAGGATCATGTTTTCATCGCCGACTTTGCGAATGGGAGTGACTCATGTGCCATCTGTTTTGTCCCTCCACCCCATCATATGCGCTCCCTGTTTGTGCTGGGTAATGCATTTGCCATCTATTAAAGGGAGAGGAAACTTTGGAACAGCCAAAACAAACACTCCAGCCTGAGAAATGTTGGAGTTTTTGGAAGGGTCTGGTTGGAAAGCCACTGCCACTCTTGTTTTCCATTGAGACATGTGGTTCTGGGGCAAGGACTTTCCAGGTGACAGCCCACAGAAATCTGACAGAGAGCCAGGGATTCCCCTGTGTCTGAGGCACAGAGGGGAGCAGTGCATGAAAGGGGAAAATTGGCAAATTTGGAAACGCTGAGGAGTTATTCAGCACCTCTCTGAATGGTAGGACTTGCTGCAGGACACCAAAATCTTACCTGGGGCTTAAAAGGTGCTTCAATAAATGAATGGGAAAAATTTCCATCAAAAACACGATGACAGCACCTCTGGCTCATTCTGCAGTGTAAACTCTGTGTGTCGTTGGCACTAAACCTGGGGCTCCAAAATCACTAAGTCTTGTAACAGACTCGAAAGGCTGATGCCAGAATAAACTGGAAAACTGGATTACTGGTGCCTCGGCCACTCACAGGCTGAAATTTTACCAGACTTCTTGCCTCTGAGGTTGCTGTGTTGAGTTACAGAGTCCACCAAGGTGGCAATAGCCCCACCTAAGGAGAAGGACTATGCTGAGGAGTAACCAGAACATGACACACCCCATCCATTTCCTAAAACACTGTCTAATACCACCATAATATGCTGGTGACAGTGCTTGCTAACAAGACATTAATAGATGGCATTGTTGCAGGAAAATCAGTGAAAACTTGGGCTCTTCTTAAGCATTACATCATGACAGTAAGCAAAAAGTATAAACAGAGCCAAGGAATGAGTTACAGCCCAAAGAGCAGCCTTCCCTCAACAAACACCACCTTTCCCTCAAAGCCTTTCTGTTACATGCTTGTACACCATCCCTCCCAGGTTTTAAGATTTTACATTGATACAGAAGTGCAAGACGTGCTGTACAAATGTGTTAAAAATATATCTTGATTTTCCTGTCATTCCAGGTCCTCCTCAGTGGGCAGCCTGACTCCATCACATCCGACACCCCACAAAGAGCTCACAGGTTTGGTGACATAGTTTCAGCCTCCCAGCTCAAGCCTAGGCATGAGCCAGGATGTGTCACAGCCTTGCTCTGACTGGTTTATGTTTCTCCCTAATCAGTGAAAATGTTACCTAGCTAAATGAGTGTGAGGAACAAACTGTACCTACCCCCAGAAAAGCTCCCTGGAAAACAGTTTCCAAACATATGCATGAGGTAATGAGCCTGTTTGCCTGCCTGTGTGTCACAGCACTCTGTGCTATTCTGGTTGTGTTTCTCAAGCTGACATTGCTTTTTTAATGCTCTCTCTCCTGGTCTGCTCTGAGTCAGTCTCTGCACAATCCCAGGCTGCTTTTGTGAGGAGCCACTGGGCAGCTCCTGCCATTCCTGACATGGATGGAGCCTGCTCTGCAGCTCTCTCTGCTTTTTAGTTCTTACCTGTCCCATCTCTAGCTGTGCCTTTTTTCAGTGTGATGTGAGACTGTTTGCAACGGGGAAAGGCACAGGAACCATCCCAGTGGCTCTCCCTCTGCTTCTTTGCCAGGAACAACACCAGCAAACCCCCAGTGGTGCAATTCAGCACAAGAGCACTCAGAAAATAGGTGTGAGGTGTTCAGAAAGCTCAGCCTTTTGCTTATGAAATCTCCAAGAGCTTCTTGTGCATTACGTCAGTTTTCTCAACAGTTTGCAAATCTGTTCTTTTTTCCCCTCTGGAAATATTTGTCACAGTAGATTATTTTAACCTGTGCTGCTATATGTAAAATGGAGAATGTTAATACTTTATTTGGCTAAACATGTATAATTTGGGAAGACAGGTGAAGTGATGGATTAATCATCAGGCTTTTAAATTCAAGTCTTGTTATCTGGAGTTTTAAATGTTGTTTATTTGAAATTACAGTGTGGGTATGATGTCTAAGTGGAAGCTCTTTCCATATATAAAATAAAGCTGCTTTTGCTCTTGGTAATAAGTGAGAGGATTGATTTAAAATCTGTCATTTTCCATCATACCTGGATGTTGAGATAGACTTCTCACAAGTAACTCAATGGCAAAACTACAGCTACTAGAGTGGCAAAACCATCTCCTTCTGCTTTCTATGAATATTGCTAAGCCTTGACCTACAGGACCTTACCTACTTACTGTGGGAAGGTAATTTTTCAGACAAAAAAATTACAGACATCTGGATAAGTGGCTATGAGTGGAATCCAATTTTACTGCTCTCACTGAGTGGGGAAATCACCCTTTATACAACTCACAGCTGTCCCAAGTCACCTTCCTCAGTATCTATTTATAGGTTTTCTGCTCAAGACATCTCAACTTCAAAAGAAATTCTTCTTAGGAAAGCATGCAGTATTGTCTGGGAAGATAGGGTTACTCCTGCTTTGAATTTCTGCTGTAGAAGAGAGAAGTGAATATTAGTTTTGTCAGAATGGTAATTGAAGCAAAAGAATGGAAAAATGTTCATCTGATGCTGAGCCAAGAAGGGTATTTTTAAGGATTCTTTAGTGAAACTCAAATGCTTTATTTAAACTAAAAAGATATTTTTCATTTTGGGACTATTTAATCCTTTTAACCTTTTTCTGCTTTAGATTTTATTTAGATAAATAGCATTCTTGCAGAGAAATTGTTTGCTTTGTTGTCAGACAGAACACATTGGTATTTCTGAGATGAAACATTGATTAAGCAGCATCCAAACACCATGTCTTGGTGTAATATTCCCATCTCTATTTTCCAGCAAACTTTTTAGTTCCCAGGGATGTTTTGCCCAGTTGAAGCTTGGGCAGGTCTGGGTCAGGCAAAGACAATGAGCAGAAAATCCTTCCTAAAAGAGAGACAAAAGAGTATTTTGAGGAGCAAATGCTTCTTCCTTGACCAGTGCTGGAGGGAAGCACTTGATTAAGCAGTTGATCATCTTTAGTGATGCTGGATGATGCTCTCCTACATTCTGCTCCCAGGAAATGGTATTTGTTATCTCTCAGATCTGAAGAAAGGCACAAAAGACCTGTGTTGCTAATTGGTACAGCAGCTGGCATATAGTAATTTGTTGTCAGAGACACACACTTTGCATTTAAGGGTTTTAACATTTCAATTTCATTTGTGGCTGCCCTGTCTAGAGGCAAAAGCTGTGATGTCTGTGCTCAAGCCCAGCCTGCTCACGAGGCTGAAGACTCACCTTGTCTGCCAGAGTCTATTTTCTCATCCTTGGGAAAAATAATTACCCTGAACAAGAAAGGGAAGTGTGAGGAGATCATGCTGAGGCACACAACGGCCTGGGGCCATGGTGCTGGAGCAGCCTTGCCACCACCAGCAGTGCACAGCTTGGCTTTGTGCTTCCACCTTAGCTGATGCCCACCTTAGCATGCCTTTGACAGGAGAAACCATGGAAAACAATGTTTTCAGGGGTAAAACAGGAGATGAGGACTTGCCAGCATTTATCATCTGACAATAAGAAATTAAACAGGCTGGCAGCAGTGTCTAAGATTATCTCCTCTCTGCTCGGGACTGTGTTATGTTTCAGTTGAGCTTATGATGGAAGAGAAGGACTTGTGTTTATTTTTATCTTTGGTGTTCACGTTCTGAGCTGTCTGTGTTCCAAAACACTGTGGTGCTGGACCAGGCTGGAAGATATTGGGGTCCAAAGGACTTCAGGGGAGTCACATTGCTGAGAGGCCACAGGGACACAATGCCACAGTGTGAGATCATAACCTCCAAGGCACCTCAGACACACCTTTTTCCAGAATATGTGGTTAGATCCTGACATCATTTGCCTTCCTGGGAGGAATCTCTTTTAAACTGCATTTTATCTGCTTTTCTCTTTCTAAATCACTGTTCATAGCTGGCTGCGTTTAGTTTGTATTTACACAGCTTTCCTGCACTGAATAGCCACCATTTTATTTTAATTATTGGAACACAATAAGAAAAAGAGTTGGGAGAAAAGGAATCAGCTGTGAAATTGTCTATTCATAGCATTAGTTTCCTGTATTTACTGACAAGTTTTTCACTTGCCCAGATAAAGGTATTTTATTCTACTAATTCTTGTTTGTTTTGTTGTATCAGAATCCTTCCTTCCTTCCTTCCTTCCTTCCTTCCTTCCTTCCTTCCTTCCTTCCTTCCTTCCTTCCTTCCTTCCTTCCTTCCTTCCTTCCTTCCTTCCTTCCTTCCTTCCTCCCTCCCTCCCTCCCTCCCTCCCTCCCTCCCTCCCCCCCTCCCCATTGCCTTGACTCCAGGAACCTTAATTAAGCAAATGAGCAGACTTGTGCTTTAGCACATACAGTCTTTTACCCATGTTAAATGAGAGGTCGCTGCATCCAGTGTCATCACAATTCTGAAATTCCACATGGAGCACTTTTCACTGAGCTGCATTCAATTATTTATTCAGGCTCTGTTTCTGTCCCCACTGAATGCAAGAGCACTGACTTCAACACAAGAAGTAGCAGGCATACAGCTGGAAAGAGAAAAATTGTGAATTAAAAGTAATTTAATCTCATTTAATCACATTTCCTCTCCTCCTTAGCCAAAAGATTTAGAAAATAAATAAACTCTCTGAAAAGGAAAACTATTAAGTAAGTTTCAAAGTCAAGTTCATGCCAACTAATATTATCTATTTCAGGACTTCCTGCCCTGCTTATCTCCTTTTAATTAACCTATTTCTGACCTGGACCATGTGTTTGCCTGGCAGACACAGCCCCATTTCTGCAATTGCTCTTGGCACTATAAAAGAGTCTGTAGTGGTGTTTGTGATCAACATTGCTACGTATTTCCTGCAGCAGAGCTCAGGGCAGCAGGCAGGAGGCTGGGAAGCAGATGTGGAACAGGAGTAACACAGAGGGAAGACAGGGCTTTTTATTCTAAATGCTACACATTGAAGTGGTTGATAAAACAGTGGGGTTGATCTGCTCTGTCTCCCTGTTCCTACAGCTCAGATGTCTGGACACAATCCTGGAGCCAAAGGAAGCACAATCAGCAGAATTTCTATTCATTCTTATCTTCTAAAGTGCAGATTTAACATCCTCCTGTGCACAGTGACAAACAGGCCATTGAGGGTCATAATAATGGAGTCTATCCCTTTACTAAAAATCTGAAAATAAACCTGATAAAGTTCTCAGGCTACAGATAACACCTAGAGGGCCCAAATGTGTGTTATGCAGAAGGCAACAGTCCTGAAAATATGTATTTTTAACTGCCAAAGATTCTATCTCATGATTTTAGTAGCAATTTGATGCAGCCCTGGACAGCACAAAGAAAGACGTTAATCCACTTACTCAACAAATCCTATCTGCCAAAAAGTACAGAGGCTCAGACTAGGACAAAACTGAGCTTGAGCAGCTCCTCTTCCAGTGCAGTAAATTGCAATAAGGACATTACAGAAGTAGAAGAGAAAGAGGGAGGGAGGGAGGGAGGGAGGGAGGGAGGGAGAGAAGGAAGGAAGGAAGGAAGGAAGGAAGGAAGGAAGGAAGGAAGGAAGGAAGGAAGGAAGGAAGGAAGGAAGGAAGGAAGGAAGGAAGGAAGGAAGGAAGGAAGGAAGGAAGGAAACCTGTGGCAGCTTGAAACATTTTGCCTGAGAAGGACAGGAGGCAGCATCAAACCTCTCCCAAGTGCTGTCACCTTTCTCATGGGCAGGATTTATTCTTGAAAATCTACAGCCAGAACTACCTCATGGCTTATGCAAGCACCCACATACCAGTACCAGCTCTGGTTTACCTTGTGCACACTTAAACTCGCTTGTTACAGGGCAAACAAGTCTTCTTCATCTCTCTTGTTGTGCAGAGAGAAAATTTTTGTTCTTCTCCAGGTGGGATGTGCCCTTTGGTGACACAGATAGCTGCTTGGAGGGGTGGATGGCCTGTACAGGTGGCTCGAAAATCATTAGAGAAAACTAATGATGAAAATAATTTTCAAAGTTTACTTCCAGAGGGCTGCAAACAGCAAAGCAGGAGGTGCACCTGCACCAGGGTGTCAGGAAATCAGCTCACAGCCTTGTCAGACCTGACAGAGCCTGGTCAGGGTGTAGCTCTCCTGACTGGGATGTCAATACTTTCTGAATTGCATAAGCTTAGTTAGTTCCCCTGAGACATTGCCTGGTTGGCAAATTCAGTGTTCCCAGCATCGTAGATATCTCAGAATAGAAGTTTAGACTGCAAAGCTGTAATTCCTTCAGCCACACACAAATGAGGAAAAGAATTTATTTTCTCTAGAAGTCAGATCTTCCATGAAATGAACTTCCCAGGACTTTCTGGCAGTGAGAGGTATGTTTTTCTCCAAGTTGCATTCTTCACCTATTGACTATGCTTCCCATGAAATTACAAATACATTTAACATGAAATTGGTCAAATTTTACTATCAATTTTCTGGTTTTCACCTTTGGAGAAGGATCTTACAATGCCTAGTGATTGGGCAATAAAACTATAGAAGAAATTCAATGACATTAAATGCAAATTGATGCATATGTGGGAAAAAAGCACTCTGGGATGACACAGAATGACAGCTTCTAAATTAGCCTCTGATATTCAGGAAAAAGATTTGGGAGTCATTACTGACAAGTCTCTGTGAAAAATCAGTTCATTGCTCAGCGGTGGTCAAAAAGATTGTTAGGAATTGTTAGGGAAAGAATAGAGTAGAAACAGAAAAAATTAGTTATGCTACCACATAAATTCAAGATGTATCTTTATCCTGAATATCGTACTGCAGTGAACTCATCACCACAGCTTGCAGTGGAGAGCTGAAAGTGCCCCAGAAAAAGGAAGAAGCAGGCTCAGTCAATGGAATGGCTTTTGTGAGAGGAAAAGCAAAATATACTGGGTATTTTCAGCGTGGGCAAGAGATGAAGCCTGATAACGTCATGAATGGTAATGGGTAGTTGAGGAAAGAGATTAATTATCATTCCTGACAATGTAAGAATAAGGGCTGATGAAATCAGCTGGGCGTTTAAAAAGGGAGCACTTCACCACCCAGCATGTGGTGAAGTTGTGCAAGTCATGGCCACGGGATATTATGGAGACCAAAATAACAAATGGCTTCAAAAGCTGATGGGGCAATTTGGCAGAGGACAGGGCCATCAGTTTCTGCTCAAAATTGTGTCCAGGATGAAACCCTCCATCACAAGAAGCTGTGAGAGAGGGGAGGTTCAGTCAATGCCTGTATTGCTTCCCATGTGCTTCACTTGAGCCTTCCCTGCTGACCACACTCAGGGCATGGAGCTTTGCTCTTTGGTGTGACAACTGTGTTCTTCTGTTATGCTTTTAAAAATTATGACTGCAGTATTTATTTTTATTCGTATGCTTTTCCACACCTTCCATCACTGTCTCCTGTGGGAAACCCAAATGGATCAGTGTGTTTGTCCCTCACAGCTCTTTGGAATGGCAGAGGAACAGCCCAGTCCCCATTTACAAAGGGATCATTGCCCCAGGAAGAGTCTGCTGGGATGGGAAAGGCCCTGAGGGACTGACAGCCACCTTCCTCCTCCTCACAGTGTGTGTGGTGCCCTGGAGAAAGGGCCATGCAGACCTTGCCATGCAGACCTTGCCATGCCAGCCCTTCTCCCACCAGCCCTCCCAGGACTTGCTGCCCCTGGGCTGCATCCAGTTCTTATGACTAAGGCACAGAGAGAGGAAAATAAAACCCCTCAGTGCAGCAAAGCCCTCAAGTCCTTAGTCAACACTGAAGTGAAGCCTACGTGGTTTGGTCAAAATCCAGCAGTACATCTGTGGAAGAGGTGGGAGCTGGATCCAACCCTTTTCTGGCTTGGATAGTAACCTGTAATTAGGCTTGTCAGACTGTAAGACACCTAATATATCCTTCTGCGATATTCTTTTTTCCCTTGGTGTAACTTTTTCTTGTATCCAGTGTGCTGTAATTCTAGGTTTTTCTCTTTATGGCAGTTAGTTTCTCAGCATAGTCCCTGACCACAAATACTTTTGAGTGGAACATCTGGTCCTAATGTGTGCTCTAGAAATGTTACTTTCTGCAATGTTCCATTTGTCTCCCAAACAATATTTTTCCTCTTGTGTTTGCCCAGAGAATCTTGTAAGCTGATCAATATCTGAAGCAGCAAAGGATCCATTTGAGAACAAAGGCTCCAAAAGCCACATAAACTATTTCCCAGAACTCGAGGCAGTTGAGGAGAGCTAGTTTGCAGAGCAGCCATGCACATGGGAGCTCTGCAGGGCTGCCTTCCTCATCTTTCTCCTTGCTGCCTTTCCCCTTGCTGCCTTTCCCCACTGCTCCTACCAGTTACCACAACTTGTTTCCATGCTGGTGATCCCATCTAACATTTTGGTTTTCAGTTCTCCTTCACTTCTAGCCAAACCCTTTCAAATATTCAGAGGAGGAAATACTGCTGTTGCCTGGTTCCTTCTGTTGTTTCTCACTGTCATTACAGCTGCCTTTTTAGCTGCATTATGTGAGTAAACAAACCTTCACCTACACAGATGGGGAGAACTGCCCTGCATAAAACAGCCTGTGCAGTCAGTAAAGAAGAGGTACAGGATGAAGCTGGAATGTTTAATATACTTTCAGGCATGGGGAACATGAAAAGGCTGCTGAACTCCAGAGAAAACTCCAGTGCTTTTCTGGTATGTTTGCAATACGGATGATGTAAATAATATATAACTCCTGGAAGGAGCGTAGGAATATATAAAGTTTTATGTAGGGGAGCTCTGCATGCATGTGGGAGATTCAGATATGTCTGCAAATCACAGGCTGGATGCCAAGCACTGTGTGCCCACTGTAAACGAGGCTTGGGGACTGAATTACTTAAGTAATTAAAGTCGATTGTGACTCACATGCTGAAAGGGTAAATTGTGCACTGCCACAATCCACCAAGTTATTTAATTTTGGAAAACCAAAGCTCCTCAGTGGCGAGGGAGGAGGACTTATTATTACATTATTTTATCTCTGCAGGCCAAGCTGTAGGCAGCCATGATCATGGTTTTTAAGAGTTTGCCTGGGCAGGGCTGTGTTGCTGGCCAGCCACCTCATCATTAACATAAGGCATGGAGAGATAGATCGTGATCCAAACATATGAAAAAATGCAGCTTAGCCATTTAAAATCCTTCAGGGCTTTTGGTGTAGGTGAACAAAGCTAAGTATGCTTTGAGCAGCCTGCTGTCCAGATGTGCTGCAGCTGTGCAAGGTGGAGCTTCCCCTGCTGAGGTGTTCCCACCCAGCCCAGGGTGGGCACAGGAGCACTGGATGGAGGAACTGAGGGTTTCAGCCTTCAAGGAGCTGAGGCTGGAAGCCCACTCAGCCCCCAAGAGCCTGCCTCATAGATTTCTGTGTCCTGGAAACTCTTAGTTTGCTTTCTGGAGCTGCAGACTTGCTTTTCTAGTGTGTTCTTTGGGGCACACATGGGATTCAGCTGCCCTGTGTCTTTGCACAGCTCCTGTCCCAGACCTTGCCTTTTCTTCATTAAAAAACAGAATGCAGAAGAGGAGGTCCCAGCTCATCTCTTGCCTCCCATTCCTGTGAAAGTTGTCCCTGCCCATAGCAGGGAAGTTGGAACTAGAGGACCTTTAATGTCCCTTTCAACCCAAAGCATCCTATGAGTCTGTGATTCCCAATTAACCCTTTTCATTGTGTTACTCCCTCCTCTCAACCCACAGAATATGCCCAATGTCTTTTCCAGTGTTAGAATCTGCAGCTCTTCTTTTTCCCCTCTGTTTATTCATCCATTTAATGCTCAGCACAACCATGAATGTTTGCCATATGGGCCTGTCTCTTGATATTTCAATCTGCCCTGAGTTTTGGGTCAGTAATAAGCAGTAGGAACAATTATAAAAAAAATATGTCACACTTGAAATAAAACAGAATTATTTATTTTATTCCTCTGAGGCCATATTCCTAATATAGCTTTCTGGACACCTGAGAAAATGCTTACATTGAGATTTTCCTCTGACTCTGTTGAAATGATGCCAATAGGACAGAGATTCCTGTTATGATCTGGTTATTAAAAGGGGCTTCTGCCCAAATCAAGGTGCAAACGAGACCATATGCTGATTACAATAGCTGAGATTTTATTTAACAGTAAATGTGAGGTAGAGAGAGAGAAAGAAATAGGAAAGGGGTCAGAGAGAGTGAGAGGGAGACAGAGGAAACAGAAAGATATCACTACCTTGTGGATCCCATGGTGTCCTATTGGTTGTTTTTCACCCTGGTTTTGGTGCTGGGGGTCCCAGAGTTGTTCTGCTGGGGTACCACCTTTATATAGTCCAAATTCTGGGTAACCACGGGGTGTAGGTGCTGCTCCCATAACTTGGGATGGCATGGGGGTAAGCAGTTGTCTTCTTTCCCCCAGTTTGCCATAGTGGGAATTTTTGTCCAGGTGCAACAACCAGGAGATTTTCTTCACCAGTCCTGGCATTAAGTGTCCTCCTGTTGCAAATTCCTTCCTTCTGTACTTATCTAAAGTCCTTGCTGTGGTGGCTTTCTTTATGGCAAGTCCTTTCTATGGCCTTGACAGTGTTTTGAGAAAGGCAACTGCACCCCTTAAATCCTTACAGCTCCCTCTGTAATCATTTGCATGTTGTTCATGCCATTCAGCACATGGTAAATATGATAAAACAGAGAAAAAATATTTGTGTTGCTGGAGGTCAACAGAAATATCAGTGATTTTACAAAATGTGTCTGGGAAAACAGCTGGCTGAGATAATTGCACCAGAGAGACCTTGGCCACTTTGCATAGCAGCCAGCAGCCTTTCTTTGAAACCTCCCCAGAAATATCTCAGGTTGGAGGCTGGGCTTTGGTTTTTGCAGCACAGGCATTGCATACAGATGTGGAGCAAAACTGCTGCTGTCTGCTGACCCCAGCAGCTCCAGGAGCTCAGGGGCTGGGGGAAGAGCCTCCATTGTGATGGAAAAAAATGAGGGGAATTGGCTGAGAGAGCTCTGAAGGAGCAAGGATGCCACATCTTGGTGTTTTCTGAAGCTGCATGACCTTTGATATCAATAATCCAACAGACACTCACAAAGCAGGCATTGACTTCATCTGCTGCTTTTTCAGGTGATCACAACCCTGGGTCACCCCTTGGGGCTGCTGGGTGGTGCTAATAGGATCTGAGCTGGGGGTCCTGCACAGCAGGAAAACCCCACACAGGGTGGGCTGCTGCCAGCACCTGCCCAGGAAATGCTTCTCACAACTCAGAGGGATCAGGTTAGAAACCAAAGCAACTTAATCACTGTCTTTAGTGAGAAATGCTTCCACAGATGTCCTCGTTTATTAAAACTATTCTTTGATCTGAAACGGAAAACAAAATCTCATTTTATAGGAATAGTGATTTCTGGAAAAGGTATTTTGAACTCGTTTAGGCATAGCTGGCAAATTTTAATTATAGATGAACACTTACTTGAGCACTTTTTTAGTTGTATTTTACTCCTCTGGAAACGTGGCAGGTCTGAGTCAGCAGGATGCACAGCTGACTCCAGCCTGGGGAGGAGGCTGGGCAGAGCAGCCTCAGCAGCCTCCAGATGTTGAGCACTATTTTCTTTTCAGTGGCCTTTTCCAACCCTCTTAGAGAGCTAGGTGATACACAGATGAAGAGTATTATTTTTTCAAGGGAGACTCTAGATAACAAAAGTGACTAGGAAGAGTACAATTTCTGCAGGTCTGACTCAACAGCATCTGCTTCACTGAAAGCACTGAGAGATTATTGAAATGAGGCAGGTGTCCAGGTTTCATTGAGGAAAATATTTTAAGCTGTTTTCATAAGGACTGTCTGCAACAGCAAAGTTGGCTTATTTTGAGGGAAATGGAACAAATCAAAACAAACACAAAAAAGGAAGGGAGCAGGATTTTGAAATAAGCTTTTAGCTCTCTTTTTTTTGAGCAGAGTAGAAGGTTGGTGTTTTGGGCACTTACCTCAAAGACTGACATTTTGGAAGGAAAGGAAGTGAAAAAAGGAAGGAAATCTGCACCCTGGATACAGAAACAGGTGTTTACCATGCTTTGGAGGGGTGTAAGTGAATTTGTCTCTCTCCAAACCCTCTCCAAAACACAATGTCTGCATGCCATATCCACATCCTCTTAAAACACTAGAGGTGCATCTACTTCTGACAAAAGTTCAGTTATTTTACCTGTCATTCTGATTTATGTTTCTTAGAAAACATAGAGCTGCAGTTAGAAGAAAAAAGAAAAGCCATATGGCAGACTATTGCCAAACAAACAAACACATACAATATAGATGTCAAACAGCTTTTATACAAACAAAAAGAGCAGAAAAACAGCTTTGTCCCCCTTTGATGCACTACATGCTTCTATGAAAGAATCTGTACCTGGATTTTAACATGCCTTCAGCCCTTCTGGAGAGACTGGCTCTTACAACGTGGGCTCAAAGTATTTCCTAGCGCACTCAGGTTTTAATAAGATCTCAATTTACAGAGATAAATATGTCTAACCCTGTGAATAACTCTGGATCTGGCATTAGTTGTAAGCGTTATCACATATTTGGCATAGCTGAAATGCTGTGGGATGGAAAGCAGCTGGCTGGGCAGGGACTGTCACGGCTCAGAAATGGCCCTTTGTGAAGTTAATCAGGACTGAAACCCACGTCTTGCTCGTGCAGCACCTGCTGTCACCTCAGCCCTGTGAGGCCAACCTCTGGAGCAATCCTTTGCTCAGATAAACAGGACCTTGCTCTTTTTGGGTCTGCTGGGTGCTGCATGTCAGGAGGCTCCTCAGGAACCTGAGATTACTGTAAATGTTACTTTATTTAAGGTGTTGTCATATAATTTTAAAAGCCCTAGAGCACTACCTCTGTGTCTTTTTGAAAGAGTAGATGAGGAAAAAAATAAAATTCTCTAGCTTTTGTCAGAGAGGGAGGAACTAATTTTGTGTATTTTGGAATAATCTGATCCAGTTCAGGCTGCACATGGGGCACACAGCTGGAGCACAGTGAGTGCACATGGGGCACTTGTGCACACACAGTCCCACTCACACTCACACTGCTGGGCACTACAGGCAGCACAGGAGCAGCTGAAATGGCACTGCCAGCTCCTCCAGGAAGCAGGGGCTGGATGACAACAAAAGGACAACCAGGAAAGAGAGGAGCAGAACTGCTGCTGAGAGCTGGGGTGACAGCAAACCTGGGGTGTGAAGGAACAGACTGGAAGGAAGAATGGAGGAAAATAAAAGTGCAAGGGTCCAGGGACTGAGAGCAGCCAGGAAGGTGTCTGGGGCTGCCTCTTGTCATTCCTAAATTCCTCTGCTTCCATGTTCACCTGTGCTAGAGAAGGTCTGTGAGTGGCTTATCTAGGTGGTTTTTTCAGTCCTCTCTAGAACACATGAATGCTGAAGATAACAATATTTGCTGTCCCCATGGGCCACCCTCAGTTCCCAGAGGCAGAGCTCTGCCCCGAGGATGGCTCTGGGTGCTCCTCACTCAGTGTTTGTTGAACCAACTCCCCGTGCTGGGACTGATGTATTTTTAAAATAGGGGATGGTGTATTTCTTGCTCCCCATCCCTGTTTCCCCCCCCACCCCAAACATGGAGCATGCTCAATCTGCACAGAAAAACTTCCCCAGGTCTGGAAATGTGTCCCAGGACAAATCAGCTCCCCTGTCTGCCAGAGCACTTGGCCAACTACCAGAGCACCAGGCTCACCGTGGCTGTGCATGTTCTCTCTGATGTCTTGTGAACATCTACTACAAAAGGGACTGAGATGGGTTATCTCTATGTTCATCCATGATAAAATTAGTAACTTAATGAGAATGTACCATGGATGTGGTAGGTCTCATTCCACACAGGAGAACTTGGGTTAATTGATTGTGTTAATCACATCCTCCCCTACTCGTCTTAATCCCTACATTTAATTTTATTTGGGTTGTGCAATTCCCTTGAGGAGCTGCGCTTGATCTGAGCGCAGTCAGACTCAGTTAAGTTTCCTGACAGGCCAAGAGGAGTGGAAGGATGCACTGAGGATACAGCTCAATCCAAAGCAGAAAGGACAGGAGGGAGAAAAATGAAAGGAATTTCAGATGCAAAATTCAAAGTATAAATCCTGTGGCTTATCATTCTCATCATTATAAAATTACTAAACAGATCTGACTGTTTTAAGTAAGCAAACAGACAGAAGCAAGCTCTTTCTCACTGAGGGATGTGAGGCAGCACTACCTGCTCCCACACTGCTGTGTTGTCTGCTCCCTGGGAGTGGGATTTCTCACCTGTGCAGCCAAACGAGGGCAGCCAGGGCTCAGTGCAGCTTCTGGACCATGCACAGGCATGTGTGGCACAGTCATGGACAGGAATCTGAACCATACTGAGGTGCATTAAGGTGTGGACATTCACAGGTGGTGTTTGAGCACAGCCCATTGCCCAGTTTGGTTTCCCAGTACTGTCAGAGCTCAAGGGTCTCCAGTCTGCAGGCAGTACACTCCTGTTTTGTGAAGCCTCCATGCTCAAGGATGCAGTAAGGAGAGGCTGCTCAGTGGGAATTCCAGCTCCATCTTTCAAACTCATCGCTTTTGCAACTTCAGATTATTAATGTTACTCTAATATAGGTTTTTGTGATCTAATTTCCCTTAGCCTCAATTAGGGGTTGAGGACATTAGCCCAGTAAAATCCTGGAGGAACAAAAAAACCCCGCCTAGCTTTTTTCTTCATCATTTTTTGTAAGTGAAGTAGTTAGCAGGGATTTAGAGTTGGTAATTTTACCCTTGACAATAAATCGGCAATCATTTGTGATGAGGCAAATAGACATTCAAGCTGGGCAGAGAACAGCTGAGGTAGAACCTCAAGAGATTATAAAAGAAACCTGCTGATGTGCAGGTTTCTGACTTTCTGGTGTCAGCATTAAGTGACACTATTCAGGTTAAACAAACCTTTTTTTCTGTGTGAATAAAGCTTTGCTTCCAAATGTCATTTTTCACTTGGTGAGCAAGGCATGAGGATTTGAGTAGATGGATACAAAGCCATGTAGCTCATCAGCAGGCTTGAATATTAGCCATCCTGAGCACCCCAGGTTTAGCTGGTTGCAGGAATCAAACAATTTGTAGTCAGTTATAAAAGCACAAAGCACAGAATGTATGGACCAGGAACATATTATTGTCACAGATAACCAGGGAGTGAAAAAAGCAACAGCCTAAGGAAGTGCTAATCACAGCCACCTATCCACTTGGGATCTGGAATCCAAACAAGGATGCTTGTGGAGATGTGGTCTCAAGAGGCCAAGCAGGGTCTTGGGGAGCTGGACAACACAGTAGGGAAGACTTCAAACGATGTAAATATTTTTTCATGCCACAGAGATCTCTATATCCACACAGCATGGTGGGAATCCCCTTGCAGGACCTTCACGGAGCAGTCCTGTGTGGTTTGTTGCCAGCAAACCCCAGGAACAGCCCAGACACAAACAGACTCTGTGACTGCACAACAGCCTGGCCTCTCTGCTGTCCCTGTCAGGCACAAGCTCCCTCTCCCACCCTCCCATGGAGCAGGGATGCTCCAGCCCAGCTGCCCATGGGATCACCATATTGCTAAAAGCAGGTTTACTGCAGGTGCCCTGTGCTCTCATCCCGCAGGGAATTCCACTTGGGAAGCCACTGCAGAGCTACACTTTCTCTCCTCAGAGGTACACAATGCTGAGAGCCAATGCACTCAACATACTTTGCAACAGATTTTAGAGACTCAACAATTTTTAACTTTAGCTAGGTTGCCTCCATTGATGATGCATTTACTCTTGTTCTCTCCAGGCAAATCTATTAATGCACTGATAACACTTAATCCTTGACCTGTTCATAGACAGATAAGCAGGCTGGTACCAGGTCTAGTCTCTCTAGCATAAATTACAGCACAATACAAGAAATTCCTAAGGATCTGAGCAGTTCACATAATCCCAATGGAATTAATAAATATGCTTCAAGATGTTCCTTGTGTTGTGGCAGATTAATTTGTTTTTATTAATGTATCACATCTCTGAATGTTGTAATCTCATCCTAGCTCCAGGAAATTGCTGTGATCCCTGCTCCAAATCTCTTAAAATGTTGTATTAGTCACAAGTCTATTGCTGAGATTAAAGAACTAAGAGAGTAAGGGGCACACCATGAGTGTGGTGAAGAGGAAGTTTACAGCTACAAGACTGCCTGTCTTTCCAAGGGAATCACAGTTGCATCATGAGATTTAAGATCTTTTTTTCTCCTGCTAACGTTAGATTAGAAGACACTCCCATGCTGGCATGCAATGTGTGAACTTCAAAGGGAAAGTGTTTTGAGCAAGGAAAGAGTGATGAGAGTTTTCCAAGAGAAGTGCCCATCCCATGAGCACTGTAGGCACTTTTTTTTTTGAAGGAGACGTTTACACATTTCATCTATTTTAGGCAACACTGGAGCACTTGCCATCTTCTAACAGGCTGCCCAGGGAAGTGGCTGAGGCACCATCCCTGGTGGTATTTAAAAAAAAGTGAAGATGTGGTGCTTAGGGACACAGTTTAGTGGTGGACTTGGCAATGGTGGGTTGGTGGCTGGACTTGATGATATTAGAGGTCTTTTGCAGCCTAAATGATTCTGTGATTCTCCAGGCTATGAACCGGAGGGAGGGACAAACAGCAGTGTTCCTCAGCATGGCACCTTGTCCTCCACTGCTCCTGCAGGCTCCCTGGGACAGCAGCCCTTGCTGCCTTCCCACCCTGAGGCCACACTGACCATCAACCCTGAGCTGTCCAGGGCATCTCTGGTTGTGGTGCAGCTTCTTGCTCTGGGCTGTTCCTCTCCTGACTGCACAGTCTTGCTGCAAAAGACTGGATGAGGAACTATTCCTCATTTAAAATGCTTTGGTTACAGGTTTCCCCAGAATCTCCCTTTTGTGCTGTGAGTTTTGGTTACTGCTCAGAGCTGACCTGCAGTTCATGCCTGTGTTGTGAAGAGGTCTAGGGATGGTCAAGGCTCTCGATTTCATGGCCTTTACAAAAATTCAACCCAGTGCTTTGCTAAAATGGCTTTGGAAATAGTGGGGTTAGTGTGAGGAAGAGTGGGAAAGGGAGGATATTGCTAGAAATCTGTTTGGCAAACTGAAATGAGGATATTTTGGGAGAGACAGAAGAAAATAGTTATTAAAACAGACACATTTTTCTGGATATCTCTGAGATTTTGGCTTCTGAAAAGCAGCTTGCTAATTACATGAAAAAATGCAAGAAGAGAAGGAAGTTCTGACTAATCCTAGCATTGAGTGTGGATATGTTGGCCATCTGTAATAAAACACCTTGTCTCCTTCCCTCCCTGCCTCCCCTCTTCCCTCCTCTTCTCCTCTCTCCCTGATATACCCATAGTTTTTGTAACTGTGCGAATTCTTGTCCAGAAACATTTCAAACAAACCCAACCAGACCACACAGTAATGTTAGAACAGTGGCCTCTGAATTTTAGCTGAGCTGATTAAAAGGAAATAACTTAAAAAGTACTTTAAAGGCATTAGCGGATTCAGCCTAGCCAACAACACAACAAACAGCATTTTTATTTACTTAGTCCTTTTCTTTTTTAATGATTTTTCCATTGAAATGGCTGCTAATTTAAAGCAGGAAATTCACCAGTTATGTCAGTATAATTTGCATCAATTAGTAACCCAGAAGTGGGTGCAACTCTATTTTGATCATGCAAAAAAAGCAATAGCCTAAGGGTCTCTCTAGAGAAGGACTAACTCACAGCCATAACATATTGCTGAGAATACCTCTTAGGTGATATATCTGCATAGCCCACAGGGTGCTCCTTGTCCCTGAGGAGAATGGTAAAAAGATCTCTTAATGAGTAAAATTTTTTTGGGGGTGGGAGAGAGGAAGTGTTTCATTGGTTATTTTAATAGCAACCAAAGAGGAATTTATATATGAGGATGTTCTTGTCTAAAATATAAAAGGGAGAAGGACAACAAGAAGAAACATAATAATCAAGCGTAAGGAAATATTACAATTACCAATTTTTCTGCCTAACATTTCCCCAGTTACAAATGAAGATATTATTCTGATAAAGACCCAGTAGCATCTATTCAAAGCAAATTTCAGGTCTGTGAGAGGCACTTTTTGTAGCTCATGTGAGGGAAGAAAGCAGCGTGCATCTCCTCATTCCTTGGGAACATTTTGCCCTTCTCTTGCTTATTTGCCACGTGGGGAAGGAGCTAGCAATTTTCTGCTACAGATATAATTGCAATTTCAGTTTTGATTTGTGTTACCTGGAAATCAAACTGGAGCCTCCAAAGGGCAGGAGGGCTACATGTCAGCTCTCTGGAGTCTCAGTGGCTACAGTGTGTCTGCCTATATGGAAAATATTTTTTAAAACATGCTTGCTATGAGGAGTAAATGGCAACATGGGCTGTCTGCCAATAACCTCAAATCTGTAGTGAGAAATAATTCAGTCTGCTTGCAAGCTGAGTTCTAGTCTTCCTCTCTTATATAAACTGTTGATTTCTCTGTGATTTACTAAGAGTAGGTATAAAACATATTTTATTAAGGCAACATCTTCCACTCTAATCATGCTTCTTAAAGTAAAATGCCAACATTTTACTCACTGGCTCCCCAGCACCCTTGAGGCTTACTTTTAAACTTAACACACTGTGCTGAGTACAGCTCTTCACCACTGCTGGTGGCTTTCAGCATCAGTTGTTAGTAGATTTAGCTGCTGCTCTCCATATTTCATCAAGCAGCTTGAAACAACTTCATTACCAGAAGGCTGGTGTGTGTCTTTGATGCATTTTTCCAGCTTATCTAAATTGTTGAAAAACAGTTGAACAAAGAGCACTTAAAGGTGGAAGTCCACAAGTATCAAGCTGAGTTTCAGCTGTCTGGTAAGTGAAGATGCAAGTGACATTTGCCATTACCCCTGTAACAGAGATGACAGAACAGCTCCTCGAGAAAACCCTCACTGCTCTCACCAAAACCAAACATGAAACTGCTGAAGTCAGTGGCTTCATAACCTATTGTAACAATGCCATATGTGAGTTTACAAACCTGTAGTCTGAAATGCATTTGAGTGTTGCTTCTGACTGCATGTGGAGCAGAGCCTTGGAGGCTGCAAGTTTGAGATGCATTGAATGGTGATGTGACATCATGGTGGGATGGAAAGCCTCAAAGGAGCTGGTTCTCCACTCTCCTCCTGTTAGTCCCCACTGTTAGTTGTGTCTTTAGTCAGATTCTTTGTTTGTGCAGCATGTGGCAGTGATTTTAAGTGTTTGTACAAAATGCAGCTTTCAGGTGTAAGGACTGGGCATGAAGTGGGTGGTTAGGCTGACCTGACCGTGGGCTGCTGCTGAAATCACCTCTGGCTCCAGCTGCTTCCTTGGCATGGGTACTGCTGTGTACTGAACCCCTCAATGTGCTGGCTCAGGGACTTCAACAAGCAAAGCATTGACTGCAGAGCTGCTTGGCCTGAGCTGGCTGCTCACAGGGTCAGAGCAGTGCTGGTTGTGGGGAAGGGGGTGGAGAAGTGTTGCTGGGGAGAGGGAGGGTAAACACACCTCTTTTTTTGGCAGCAGAGATGCTTCATCACAGTGGATTTAGGATTAAATGTCACCCTGCTGGGGTGCAGATAGCAGGTCATCCACAGAGATTACATGGGCTGCTTGCAGGGAAAATTGCTAACCCAGATGTTTTTCCCTGTGTTTATGGTCAGGAAAGCCTGGAGTTCACTGGCCACACAAATGGTGATGCCAGGATGTGTCTGGCATATGCCACATCCCTAAAGGCAGGTTGTAAGAGGTAACAATCCCACAGTTTGCATGATAAAAATGCATCTCTTGATTAAAGATTGCCCTTATCAGCTGCCGGTAACACTGTTTGATGTCTGCATCTCTACATCCTGCAAAGAGAGAAGGGCTCTGCAGGAATGGGAGCATCCCCAGGGCAGGGAAGCATCCCTGTTCTGGGCCTTGCCTAAGGAGCTGGAAAGTAATGAAGGTGTTTGAGTTCAACATTAACTGCTCAGGCTGTTCAGGCTCTGGCTGTGGCTCTTGGAGCTGAGACAGGCCCCGACAGCACTTCAGCTGGATGAAATAAAGAGAGCAGCAACTGGAGCCCAGCCAGCATGCAGTTAGCTGAGAGAGAGAGAGCTTCCTTTTCATTTTTATAAATTTGTTCCAAGACTGTTTTATTAAGCTTATTCTTTCTTCGCAGAATGCTGGTCTAGTTTTCAAAAGAGCTTCAGGCTGACTGGCAAACCCTTCTCCTTGTGAGGAAATGCTGATCCCAAATTCCTGCCTGCTCCTGTGAAGTCTGGCAGCTAGATGTAAGGCTGAGGTGCTGAGAAGATGGGGGGATGTCCCCTTTGAGAGGCACAGGGAGCAGCTCATCCCCTGGGGACAAGCTGCAGCCAGCTCACCTTTTATTTGGTGGGGCACTGGGTGGGCTTCACACAGGCTCTCCTCAAATATCTAACAGCTGGGAACAAGGCAGGACCTGCAGTAAAAGCCAAGAAGACTTAGACTGGGGGTACTTAAACAACAGCAGCATTTCAGGTTAAGTTCCCTGAAATTTAGATGAAGGAAGGTTTCCTAGAAATCCTGTTGTGGAAACAGCCTTTGTTAGGTGCTCCTGTGGTTGGTGTCAGCTGCAGAAACACTTCCCTGGGAAAACCTGAATGTGGGGAATACCCAGGATGTTTTGGGTCATTCATTGATGCAGACAGAAAGTGTGGAGCTGGAGAACACCTGCAGCCTCCCAAGAGCCAGGCTGAGGAAGAAAAGAATATCCTGGTGGAATAGCAGCAGCTGTTCCTAGAGTGCTCTGCACAGAAAATAAAGTTGCTGTGATAAGAAAATCAGAGTCCAGAGTGAGGATATAAAACAATGTTGATATCAAAATGCTACCATCTGAAAAAAGAAGAGCTTGAATAAAACCATCAGAGAACCAAGTGGAGAGATATTCAAAACAGGAGTAACAAGACATTCCTGTGTGCTGGATCCCAGCATGCAAGTGAAGCCTTGATTTTAGGCATAAAGCAAGGGGAAAGTATAACTGCAGGGAATGAGTTGTAGATACATACTGAAAATATGAACCACATTTTCTCAGAGGTCTCTCTGAGGCCAGGAGAAGCACTGGTCAGCATGGGACTGTGGTGCTGTTGATGGGAACCTCAGTCTCTCTGTACCCACCATAACCAGGGCTCTGGAGGCTGATCCTGCAAACTGCTCAGTACTCCCAGTGTCACAGACATCACAGCCATGAGAGCCAAGAGAAATGCATAGCAGGGCCAGGATCAGGCACAGTGAAAACAGGGATAAAGATTTCTGGGAGCCTCACTGTGAGGCAGGGAACATTTATGTTGGTTTACAGGAGGCTGTTTAAATCTGCATTGGGAACATGGGCAAAATACCCAGGCTTGGGATATGGAGTGAGGTACGAGTGAGGAGACTTAAGTAAATTGTATTGATGCAACTTGAATCAATTTGTGTTTGATGTGGTCAACAAGCCCAAAGCTTGTATAGGTATTTGTGTTTCGGAGGGATAATGGATTATTCTGGGTTGGGTCAAATGAGGAAGGAATTGACTTCAGCTGAGATCAGAGAGGTGCTCACATTTGGGCTGGGCTTGTTTGTGGAGCTGCTGCCCCTTTGTGCTTAAAGGACTGAGTGTGGGTGCTGAGTTAATTCCTGCACTTCAGGAATCACCTCAGCTGTGACCTCCAGCTGAGGACAAACCCTCTAACAGGTTTGTTACAGTCTGTGCAAGCTCTTCCCCTCTCAGGCTAAATCAGTGTGAACTGCTCTTAAACCAATTGAAATACCTCCGTGGAAAGAAGTTTCAAAACATCTTAGATTTTGCTGTTGCTTGATTGCATCAGCTTAAAATTCACCTTTCAATCAAACTGGTGGGAATTTGCCTGCAGTCTGCTTTTTAAGCAATATGGTTCTTGAAAATTAAACTGGACTCAGACTGCAGAGGAACGAACAGGAGAGGAAAAAACTTATCTTAGATAGGAATCTTAAGAGTAACTCTGATCTTCAAGTTTAAGCTAATGCAGTGCCACTGATATCAAAGCAGATATTCTTTCTTTACACAAAAAATAAATTTGATCAGTGGTTAGGCTGTTAATTCAGTATTATTCAACTAGATGTAAGATTTTTATAACATTACCAGTTTATTAATAGTCAGAACACGAAACTTTACATTAGTGTCAGGGCTGTGGGGGAGAGGCAGAGTGAAGAATGGAAAAAGATGATATTATTTGCCCAGGGCAGACAATTAAAGAGCAATCTGCTTTAACAGTGTCACCTTTATATAATTTCTCCTGTCTACCATTGCCACAGTTTTCCACACCTCAGGGGAAGAGCTGGCATTCTTAGCAGAGCTCCTAAATGGGTTCTTGTTTCTGTGAGATACTCTTATTAATGCATTTTTTCATTTTTATTTTTTCTTCTTCTGGAAAAAAACAACCCATAAAACCAGCCCTAGACTTTGCAGAACTACACAGTGAAGTTAGTCCTGTTGCTAGCAAAGGGGAGCTGAATGTTGAGACACAGTCAGTGCCTTTATGCTCTTGGGCAGCAGAGAAGGTGCATTTCTTCACCAAGATGAGAACTCTTTGGTTTTTCATACATCTTAATGTATTACATGGGTTTCCTTAAAGATATCATCACCTTCCCTTTCCTGCTTGTTTATTCAGCAAATGTTTCTGTATCTGAGAGAAAAAGAACTTTTAATTTTCTAGGCATCTGGGATCTTTAAGCTAATGTCTGTTACTATATTATTTTACATTTAAAAAGATTAAGCTCCTCGTAGATGTTTGTAGAAACACTTCCCATAAAAATGTGTCTGAAATTAAATATATGCTCTTGAGAGTGCAACTTCTTCTGTCTTTTGGTGTCAGCCTCTGGTTTCTGGAATTCAACATGACTGTACTGTCCTGTCAGCCTTGCCGAATTTTGTAGAATGACAAGATTCCCTCAATATCATTATTATTAATGTCATCTTACCCCTTCAGTGACATTGAAGGTGTATTTCATGGACATTTTGGCCTTAATTTCTCTTATCACATAAATTACATAGTCCATAGTATGGAAAATATTGGAAATATTAATCCTTACAACTGGGGATAAAAATTTAGGTGCAACGATTTACTTAAGGACCAAGTTTCTCCAAAGGGGTGCTCACATTGTGTATTTAGGATTTTATGGTCCCAAACTGTGGCAGATACCTGTCTACCAAAGGCACTGCAGATCTATGGCTGGGTGTAGGATAGAATTCCAGATTTGCTAACAGCATTACCTAAATTGGTCACTTTAATTGTCTCACTTAAAACATAGAGAGCAAATAACTTCATAAGCATTTTAAAGAAATGTGGCCTTAAAGCTGCCAGGTTTCATTCCTAGATTTTGTTTTGCAGTTTGTAACCAGTGAATATTAATGAGCTTTTCACTGCTGCAGGTTGTGGTGAACAGGATAAATGATGTCCCAAACATGCATTTTGACACATTCCTGTTTTTAGCTTCTGCTTCTTTTGTTGGCTCACCTGGAAATTTTGCAAGGGTGCCCATTGCCTTGATAACTATAAACAGTATTCTTTAAACTGTTTTCTTTTGCCTCTGGTATTAAACTTTGGGCTAGAGACACATCTTTTGATAAATATAAAGCTAGTTTACACAAGGAGTGTGTATCAGTCCATGCCTCCTCATTCCAAGGCTTAGGCAAAGGTATCAGCTATATGAATCCATTTGGCAATCTGTAATATTGATTTGACCATTTCTTGTGCTTTAAAAAAAAAATAATTAATTGCACAAAAATTAATAGTGTAGCATTTATTTGTCTTACAGGAAGTTATTTTTAAGAACATCTATAATACTACTCCTAGATCTAATCTATGAAATTTAGACCTGAACTGTAAGGCTAAACATTTATAATGTAAGCTCTAGATAAGAATTTCTGAGTTATTAATAAAAACACAAAGATAAAATACTGGTTTTAGCATACCTTCTAATGTCAATATGTTTTCAAACAAACCCTATGGCTTTGGCAATGGAAAAAACCATCTTTCTGTTCTCAAGTCTGCCTTAAGGCCTTAAATTCAGACCAGGCTGATGTGACCAAAAGTCATCACCCTCTCGACTGCTCTGTGATCAGCTACAAAATTTAGAGCTGTAGAGGTCAAGTGTTGGCTGTCTGTCATAATTGGCATCCGTGTTGGAAACCTTAACACCCATTCCAGAGTGGGAGCTGTGGCTGCTGAATACCAAAGCTCCCTCAGCTCCACAGTCATCACTCATGCCCATACAGCTGCCTGTCAGTCTCTGTGACATATATCAATATTTTACAGGGGTTGTAGGGCAGCTGGCTGCCTAATCTGGGATTAGCCAGAAGCATCATTCACTTCCAACCCCTGAAGGTGCACAGCCTGGGGAGCTGAGGGTTTGAGAGAGACTCCACATCTCCCAGGAGATCACACAAGGAGGTGGAGAAGAGCCACAAACAGCACATGGTGAACAGTTTGGGAAAGACAAACTTCTTGTGGGTCACACCTGAAATAGTGCAAAAAATGGCCTGAATATTCTATAAGGTTTTGAATATGATTTGTTAGGAGGTCTCATGGAAAAACGTAGTCAGACTAATTTTACTGACTTTTTTAAAATGGAGGATGGGATTAAGTCAAATCCTTCAGTGTCTTCTACTGCAGTAGAAAAAAGAAGGACCTCTCAGGAGCTACTCTCTGTTTTCTCTGCTCTCAGAATTATTGATCATAAGCGAATTTTGAAAACAAGTATGTTGACAGAGTGGGCAGAAGCAGATTTTAAATGTTCTATTGTGAACCTTTCCCTTCAATGCTTTTCTTACAGAAAAAATAAAATTATCAAGTGGTATTAAAGTTTTCAAAATCTGGTAGATATGCAAGTTAGACAAACTGTAGAAGAATCTTTTCATGCTTTGAAGATCAGCAATTTCTCTTTGATAAAAGTATAAATAATACTTTTATTTTATATTTTCTTCAGGATGTGTCAGCATGAGATTTAGAAAAATACACCTAGATAAAACTAGAATGTTGGAAAAGTGATACTTGAGGTGTTTAATTGTACTTCACCCTGGAATGTTCTTTTTTTGTATAGGACATCTGAACAGAAATTCTTTTATTAAAATGCTCTTGGTATCCAAAATGCAGCCTGCTGAGTAAAAAGACCTCTCTGACACGTACAGAACTTCTGAATATCCTTTTGCATGTAATTTGGGTATGTTTAGACCTTTCCTCTGAACACAATGAACAAATAGGTAACATTGTCAATGAAGGGAAGTGAAATATTTTGAATGAATTGTGTGGAACTGCCACAGTTACTTCTTAACCAGATGTGTGGGAAATTGTCTCTCTGAAGTCAATATTCACCAAGGGAGAGAAAAACAGCAAAGCTTGTCATATTTGATGGCATCACTTTAGAAATGAGACTTGCTTTTCTTTCCATTGCCCTTTCCTACTTTGGCAATTAACAATATCCTTGTGGTAAAAAAGAAAAATCCTTCCAAGGAAGGAAGGAAGGTGATCCTTTTCCAAAATATTTCAGGTGATTTTGACATATATGAGGGCAGGTGAAGAACCAAACTCTATTACTGGATTGATGGGCTGGGCTATAAAAACCCCTAGTTGGAAAAAACTGGCTCACTTTTCAGATCTCCAAGCATATTTGTCTTTGAAATACAACCTGTTGCATTTGCTTTGACTAAACATTCATGTAGAACAGCCAGAAGAGCTGGCAAACAAAGCCACAAAACAGGACAACCTTGTCTCTTTTTCCCAGAGCAGATGTCACAGCTCAGTCACAAAATCGTGGCTAGTAGAAAAAAAATAACTCAGTTCAACCAGAAATCCTCAGCTCTGAGTTTCTAATAAAAAAACAGTGCCCAAGTCCCTTCCTTGACTCTGTGTCTCTACCTGTGAACTCTCTGGCATTGGCTCCTGTTAACCTCTGTGTAGCTGAGTTGTTGTCAGCTTGTGTTCTCCAAAGAAAGATCAGAGACTGCAACTTTCTGCTGTCCCAAGTGCAGGGTTGGGCTAACCCCTGCTTCTGTATTAAGTCAGGCTGTGAAAGATGCTAGGATTTTCTCCCATTTTCCCTGGAGCAGATAAAGCCCTTGTTCTGACAGGGACAACAAGAGATCAAGCAATTTCAGGGGTTGCCTTCAGCTCTCTGGCCTGCAGTGAGTGCCTTTAATGGCTCACCTGGCAGTGAGAGTTCATACATTTCTTCACAGCAGGTTCCCCCACCCAGTGGCAAAGGTGTTTGTGAGCCCTGTGGGCATGCACTGAGTTCTTGAAATAAATAAAATTTTGTTTTCTTCAGCGTGCAGAGGATTTGCCAGCAAGGAGAGCCTGGTGAAGGTTCTGCCCATTAGAATAGGAAGTCTGATTTCTCTGAGCAGAAATGGTCAGAAGAATGAAGAGAGAGGGGAGGGAAGAATAATTTTTGTCTCTCAGAATTCAAACATGAGTTTTGATTTTTCCTAATGGAGAAACATATTGCTTCTCTGCTGGCAACTGATATATTCTCCACAACAATTTAGTAAAACAAAATGCATTTGTGTCTGGGATGGGGCAGCTGGGAGTGCTGTTCTGCTCCTGAGAGCACACCCCACGTAGGCTCTGCCATTATCTTCCAAACGTGGCTACACCATGGGGGAGAGGACAGCGTGGGCTGAGCTGCAGCTCTCATGCTGCCTCGTTCCTCTGAGGGGGTTAAGAAATGGCTCAGCTGGGAGCTTGCTGAGCTCAGGAGCAGGAGAAATGGACTAAGTGCTTCTGCATTTGATAAAGAGCAGAAGTCAATTGTAGCACCACGCAGGAACAAGGTTAATTGGGGCGGGAGATTCAGTGGCAGGGCTTTGCCAGTTTTCCCCTTCGTTCAGCACAGTTATACATCCAGCTGTACACACAGTTATACATTCAATATCCTGAATGTAGGCCATGCTGGGGAAGAAAACTACCTCGAGCTTGAGGCTTAAAAGCAAACTCCCATTTGAATAATTCAAATACAAAAGACCTCCTAATTTTTGTTGGGGATGTATTTTTGTTTCTTTCCATGGTTGTATAACACACACAAATGTGAGGGAGCTCTTTGTTCTGTCTCTCTCGGGTGCTGTACCTCTGCGCAATGCAGAACTACCTTGGCTCGCTGTGCTGACATTAAGAAAACCAAGCTTTGTCTGCAGACTGAGTGTGAGGAGTGTTGTCTGCCAAGAACCATCAGAGTCAAGCCATGAGGGCAGAATAGTAAAGTTTTAAGGTGGGCTATTGGTTTTTCTGACTGAATTAGTTATAACTCTTATTGGCAAAGAAACCAGAGCAGCACAATAAATATCCCAAGCTTATAATGATCAATACTGCAAAGTGACAAAGCAAGTCCTGAAGCTGGGAGCTGAGAGCACTCAGGCCTTTCAGCCTTGCTCCTTATAGGAATACACTGATATCTCTGTGTCACTATGAACCTCCTTTGGAAAGATATGAATCCTTATTATTATCAATGTCAGGTGCTGCAGGCACCTAGCAGAAAAAGTTGCCTGCTTTCCCAGGAAATGCTGGTTGTCAGAATCAGAGGCAGCTGTCAGAGATAAAGAAACACAGAGGAAAAGACTATTTATCAACAGGAGAAATTGTGGTCTCAGCATACCAGGAATTTTTGAACCATTGACTTTCATTGCTGGTGATGAAAAAGATGATTTTCCACTGCTAGGTAACAAAATCTCATTGACTTCAGGAGATAACTTGTGCTGTTAAGCACAAATTCACAGATATGACCAGGTGCAGAACTACTACAGGGGGCTCCCTAAAGCCTACTGAAGCTACTTGCTTTGTTTATTGCTCATTTACTTATGTAAAGACAACTGTCAGTTTTAGGAGTCTCAGACAGTCACACATCACACACTAGGCCAATGACAGAAACCAGCTGAGAGCATGAGTACACTTACTGCTGCTGCTGGAACTGCTGAAAGCTGTGTCAAACTGAAAGATGGTTGACCTCTGTAGTGTGACTCTGAGGCTCTACCAACAACTGGTTGCTTGCATGCACTCCAGAGAGAAGCCCAGAGTATAATTTATTGCTGCAGTAATCCATGGGGTCCATTTGTAGCCAAGCACATTCCCACACCTGGAAGAGGCAGCCAGGACAGCTGCAAGGTGCCAGGAATGAACCCTAGAGTACATTGAGCAGATATTTGTTTGCCAGACAAGGAACCTCTTTTGGTTGCTGGGTTGGGTTTCACATAATTTAATTGTGTCACACTGTCATTATTGGCTTCAGCCTCCACCTCCCTCACGATAAAGCAATCTGCATGCACAGGCAGCTCCCGGTCACAAGACTTTTTAAGCTTTTACAAGTCACCTCTGAACAAGGCAAAGCAGTTATTTACCTCTGTAGACTGAGAAGGAACCTCACTAACAAGCTCCAGTGTGGATCTCAACAATGTACATGTGTATTTATGTACTTGATTTGATGATTTCCACATTAGATCTTGCCTGTGGGCTCAGAAAAGCCTTGGTGAGCAGCCTGAGTGAGGAGGGCTGGCCAAAGCTGTCCATCCCCAAGTGCTGAGCTCTCTCACAGAGAAAACCTGGCCTCATGACAGGGACATTGACTCTCCAGCTTCTTAGATGGTGGAGATCAGGAAGGAAGAGCCATCTGAGTCTCTTGTGACGACTTTTGTCATGGACAAAATGTATTTCTGGTTGCTTTTTAGTTTTTCTCTTATGGTCATAAAATGCAATTGACTGAGGTAGGAAAAACACTGGACTTGCTGGGGATGCTGACATCTACAAAGGGGAGTGTATTAGTTTGAAAACAAACCAGTGGGAGATTGCAAGTCAGGATTATAATTTAATAGGAAAATTAAAAGTAAATGCAATAACACAAGAAAAAGTACTGACAAAGTCAGATACAACCTGACACCCTGTTAGTCAGGGTGGTGCTAGCAGTCCAAGTGAAGTAGTTAGGTTGAAACAGTGATTCTGTGGAAGGTCTGGTCTCCACTGAAGGTCCAGTGGTAGCTCTTGTCCTCTGGGAATGCAGTAGACAGGGCACCCTGTGCCAGTCAAGAGCCCAGGTTATATCCAGGTGGGAATGCTTGGCTCCTCCCTCCTGGGTGGAGCATCTCACAATAGGATGAGATAAGCCCCTGAGTCATGCAGTCATTGTCTGTTATCGGGGTGAGTCATGGCAGGAGAAAACAACCAGTGCCCCACAGCTGGTGGCAATGGAATAATAAATACATTTATATTGCAACCTAGGATAGGGAGAAATCATATCATATCCAAAGGACACAATTTGGACACTCTCCAGGATCCCAGCCAGGTCTCAAACATTTCCAGGGATGGAGCAGCCACAATTTCTCTAAGCAACCTATTCCAGTGCCTTACCACCCTCACAGTAAAAAATTTCTCCCGAATATCTGATATAAATTTCCTCTCTTTCAGTTTCCAGACAGTCCTCAGCAGGAATGATGAAGAGTGGCACGGGGAGCCTCTGCACATCACATGTGCCCTCCACCCCTGCAGCCCTGTCTCCCTGAAGCTGTCAAGCTGAGGCTTGGCTGGTTTGTGTGCTGCTCCACTGCACTTTGCTGAAGGGTGGCCTCCTCAAATGAGCTATCACTCACTGGTAAATGATAAGGGAAGGCCGCTGAGGTTTCACTAACTGCATTCATTACGAACGTTGTAATTGTAAAGATTTGCTATAATTCAGTTAGCTGCCCTAAAACCCTTGGCAAGCCACATTATTGAAATGATTATTGTTACAAGACTGTTGTAAATTGGAGTCAATCATCCAGACGTGAAATTGTCTTTTTTATATCTGTGCGGTAGGGAACAGTCTTCCTTCTTTTATTTCTTTAAATTAAAATCTCCTGGTTATTGTACCTTGAGTACCTTATTGGACAATGGGATCCCTTCCCAAAAAATGCAATTAAAATTTCTCATCTCCTCAACAGAGGTGCCCTGAGTCCTTCTAATCTGACAGCTCACACTGTTACTCCCAGCAGGTTTTTTGGTACTGTAGGAAAACAGCAGTCAGGGATCACACAGGTACAGCTGACTCTCCTTTGCAGTTCAGCTGCACTGGACCAGAGTTTCTCCACCTGTGTCCTGTGGGAATGGCTGCAAACTGGACAAGGGAAAACATACATGGACATTTCCACACACATGCCGAATGAACACATCACAGAAGGGTAATTAACAAATATTCGAAGTTTCAGCTGATCTTTACTGGTTATAAATTGATGGGCTGCAGTCACAGCCCTGTGTAAGGTGGCCTGTTAATTATTTTCAGAAGAGAATTCCCAGATTTGAAGTAGTAAAGAACCACTGGACTCACCTGTCTGTTGAACATCTTAAAATCCTGATTCTGTGTTTGTTGAAGTCTGAGAATACGTGATCCTTGTTGCTGCTGGTCCGACTGTGTCCTTCAATTGCTCAAACTGCCCTGACTGTCATGCAGGGAATCTCACAAATATTTAGGACATGTCCCCTCTCATGGACAAAGGCAATTGGATGGCTGGAGATTATCCTGGCTATTATAAATGCCAGTGCATGGGTGGGAGTTGCTCTGTCTCCTGGAGAGATAACAATTTATATGCTATATAATACAGCCAATAATTTGAACTTTTTTTGAGGAGTAGGTCAGTAACTGTGACAGGCTTGGTAAGAACATTGCGTGGAAGGGGCTCCTTTTATTTGACCTGAGGTGCAGATGTATAAATGGCATGTGAAATATAGTCCAGCACAGTTGTTGGCAGTTGGTAATTTGATGTTTATGAAACTTCCCTGAGGTGGATTTCCAGCTCAGCCTAAGAGAAAAGCTGTGTTTATGCTCTGGTTGAGCCGTACCCCTTCATAGGAGAAAGGGAGTGGGAAGATTAGAGGATTTGATATCTGTGGGTACCTCTTTAGATTGCATGGCCAGTTTCCTGCCCAAGTAAGAATAGGTGTCTTTAGTGCTGGATTTGTACAAAAAAATATTTTTTAAAAGAATTTAGGCCTCTTGTGAACCCCTTGTCAAATGATAGCACCTGGTGCTCCAGTGGAAACTGGAAACAGGAGCTTCAGTTATTCCTTGCACAGCCCTTAAAACTATTCATCTGGTAAGCAAAGGTTCTTGTTGCTTTGGAGCTGAAGACACAGTTGGATCCCAACAACTGTGATGAAAACAGTGGGAAAAGGAGCCGAACAGGACTGTACTCTGCTTGCAGAAGCAGAGGGATGCTTTTGATCTTTCCTGCCCTCCGTGGAAACAAAACTGCCTCAGAGTCTCCTTTTCTCTCTGCCTTGTGCAGAGAAACCCTGAAGGGCAGGAATGTCTGGAGTGGGAGAATGGGAAAACCCCAGTGCTTCCGCTGGGGTGTGCCATCCTTGGCACTGCAGGATGTCTCCTTTCCAAGCAGAAGATCTCTAGGTGGAGTGGCACAAGGGAAATAGGCTTTGCACATTTCTCTGCCCTGTGGAGCAAAGGAAAAATATTTTGGGGGACAGAAAGCACAGATTGCCTGTGAAACCTGTTTCCACACACCACCAGATAAAGCATGAGTGGCTGTGATGGACACCCCAGGGACTGTTTCTAGCTATTTTAATTTTTTTTAAAAATTTCTCTTTATTTTCCTTGGCTACCATGATACAGCATGCTGTGCTGGGTTAGGAGCACATGACTTGCCAACATTAATTGTTCAACTTTGACTCAGCCCTGCTCTCGAGGTCACTCAGAAAAGTTTGTTGGTGTGTGACTGTTATGGGTCCTTCATACCACTACAGTTTTCATAAGCATCCCTCTAGCACTGCCTGCCATGCCTCTCCTACCTCACACAGAAAATGCAGGTGGCTCAGTTGTGGGAGCAAAGAAAGATATTGAAAGGAAATTCACTGGAAAAGAAATAATTTTCTACCTAGATAGAAAAATTGTCATAACTTCAGGGAGAAAATACCAGATCAGGTCTGCGGAAGCTACCCCTACCTAGAGCTCAGGAGCTACTTGTGTATTTTTAATCATGTGAGCCCACACAATAATATTTTTTTTTATTTATGTATTCAGCTGAAACTAATGCTTTTATTGTATCAGTGATCAAATACTTTATGTCCAACCCACTACTTCCACTGGTGAGAAGGAAACATCAAATGCCTTGCAGAAGAATCTGGTGTAAAGTTGAAAATGAAAAGTTGCTGATTTCAAAGAGGGCAGTTAAAATGCTGGTCAAATTGAGAATTTAATGCATTATCGAGGTGAATATAAAGTTCTTCTTTTGTTGCATTTTTTTTTCCTCTTCTGAATCAAAATATTTCAAAGGCATTTAAACAGAATTGAATTGATTTAATTAGTACAAGACCATGAGAAGTGATTGAATTACTAAGTATGGCCACTGCTATGGCTACATAATGGAAGCCTTCAGTTTTTATTAAGTCCATGTTTGAAAATCTGGATTAAACACCCAAACTAATAAGTCAAAACATTGATGTAAGATCCAAAGGACAACAGCATTGTCACTCTGTATAGCAGGGCACCAATTCAGTGCTTAATTGGTACAAGAGCTGTAATAATATGGTTCATGTTTAATTAATAAGACTCCTAACTAGTCATGAAACTTTTAAGAGCTCGTGGTGCTGTGAAATTATTGTAGTTTACATCCAGAGTGCTACAAAGCTTTTCCTCTCCGAGACATCCCACTCTGATGGGGCAGCTTCACTGGATACAGGCAGCACACGTTTATCAGCATATAACAAAAGCAAAAATTGTATTTGAATGAGATTTACTGTCCATCTCATTGAAAAGACTGTAATTCATCTTGGGTTTTGCTTTCCCCTAAGAGAAGCAGGAGAAAATGTGGCAAAGGTGAGCAGTTAAGATGAAGTGGTCAAAACACTTGGTGATGTGTTGATCAGCTCCCACTGTCCTCCTTCTTGCTGACTCCAACAAGCATTCACAGACTGATTGTCTTGAGAAAGGGTTCTCTTGGCATTTTATAGATTTTCCAGGCAGAATTTTTCTACATTAAAGGAACAGAGTTCAGTTTAATGTTCCAGCCATATGCCAGAATTTATAATCCTTCCCATTTAAAGTAGTTCATCTAAATTTGATCCCAGTCCCGTGCAATAAAAGAATATAATTAAAGGTGAATGTAAAAATTATTGAACAAATATAATAAAAGGGCAATTAAAGTCTTCAGATATAAAAATGCAAGGAACTAATGCTAGCCCTAACCTCTTAAATTATTCTTAAAGCAAATATACTTAATCATGTCGATTCCATTCTTTTTTTTTTTTTTTTTTACCTTTTGCCCAGACCTGCATGAAATACTGTTAAATTAGAAATACATTCTGGTTATTTTTTCCCTAATACCTACTAAGATTCATAGGAAGGATAACTTGCTATTAGCACAGTCTTCTTTTTTTCTTAAAATTAACATACTCAGGGTAGCAGTGCAGTTTATGAAAAGAACACCTTGTTTGACATTTCTTCATGGATTTTTTTTTCCCAATGAATATATCTAATCCCTTTTTGTAAAGCTCATGTAAGTTTTAGGCACTCTCAATGTCCTGTAAAAAAAGTACTCCACAGCTTAATTCTGTGAACAACCAGCTCTGGTTTCCTGTATGATCCTGCTATCTGCAAATTTCATTTGCTGCCCTCACTGGTGTTAGAAGAGACAGTGGCAATCATTCTCTTTTCCCTTTCTTGTTCCTGCCTCTTCACAAAAATGTTTGCAAAAGAGAGGTCAAGTCAAATTGAGTACTCTGCAGGAGATAGCCCTTCACTGTGAGATTAATGGGAGTAATGTTCTAGGGGAAATAAATGCCTGATTATCTGTAAGGCTAATCCTATAACCAGGTATTATATGGTGATCAGGAGACTTCAGAGGAGTGGGTGCTGGACACCTGGCTCTTGGGAAAGTGTTAGCTTCAAACTGAAAAGACACTGAAAGGAGGAGTGAAGAGAAGGCCTCCATAACATTAGTAAAGTTTGAAGCCATACTGATCATAAAGTAGTTTAACAATTAATTTGAAAATTAGAAATATCTGTTTTCAATATTTTGTGACCTTTAAAATACCACATCCATTATGTTGTGTGTCTTGAGAGCAGCTTTAAATTTGAGGTACATATTTCTTTATACCAGATTGCTAATCTGAAATGCAATATCTTTGGCAGGTGTGTTGTAGTGAATCTTCTGAGTCTTGTGCATGTGATCAAAGATGGAGTGTGCTGTGAATGGTGGTTAATGAAGATACTGACCCTACCTTTTTCGGTAAGGTAAAGTGAGAATTTGTTTTTAATCCTTTGTAAAAACAAACCCAAGCAGAATGTAAGCCAGGAAACAAATAAGCAGACACTTCTTTCTGTGCATGAGATACAGCAAATAGGATAAAAGCTATTTGTGGATTTAGAGGTGCTTGTTGCTTAATACCTACACATTCTCTAATGGCACTTGCTGCTGCTCTTAATGAACTTGACTGGTTTGGTTCTCTGGCTTGTGGCTTTGCTTTGTGGGAACATTCAAGAGCTTGCTGAGTGAAGCTGAAGATGGGTTAGAGGTTTTGAAGCCAAATCAAAAATCTCCTACAGGCTAAATTCTCTTGGTTTTGAGAGTTTCATTCTGTCCTACTGTACATGTGCTTTACAGTTTAAAGCCCTTTGGGTGGTTTGTGACAGTCAGTGGTTACATCCTACATGAAAACCTCTGCTGGGTCTTCATGGTGAGAGCCATGAGGAAGATTATGGTCAGCTGCAGTGGTTCCTGGGACCTGTAGATATTCCCTCCTGCTGTGATCCCTCAGAGCCAGAGGCATGGGGTCTGTTCTGCCCTTCAGGGAGAGGGGCAGGGGTGATGTGAGGTGCTGGCTGGAGGCTGCCAGGGATGGGGAAGGCTGCAGGGCTGTCCTTGTCCCAAACTCTGAAACAGCTCCTGGTGGCCCCACCATGATCAATGCTGGTAACTCTGCTTTTCTGAGCTGTGCTTCAGGGGCCTTCCTGGATAACAGCCTGGGGTAAGCAGGAATTTCTCTCCTGTCATTTGCTCAAGAAGGGAGCACTGCTGAGGGAAGGGCATGTCCCTCCTTTTGATTTTTCTCTGTAATGCCCATCTTAAAGATGTGACACAGAAGCTGATTTTGGAGGAAAGCTCTGGCTAAAGCACTGGCCCCACTGAAGTCAGTGGCATCATTCTCACAGACTTTAAAGGTGCCAGAGTCTTGTCCTTCATCCTTCTATTCTGAGCCTCTTCATCCTGGAGAGGATGTTTGCTCAAACATCAAATGAGATATATGTATGACCCTAATGGGGAAAAACTCCCCAATGTTAAGAAAGATTGCAATGGCTTGGGAGGGACTGGAGATGTGAGGGATGGGTCTTCTCCCAGGAGCAGAGCCAGCTGGCTTCCACACAGAGGCTATTGGGGCAACTCTGATGATAGTGTGATGATAAATGCAGAGAAATAGCAAAGATAAATGTCTCAAATCTTGGAATATTAGAAAATGCAATAACAAACTCAACTTTTGTCTGCCAGAAATCAAACTGACACAATTTAGGAGGAAATATGCTGGCATCCTGTCCCTCTGGTCCCTCTCCCAACCTCCCTTTTTCATCTTCTTTGATTTTTCCATCTGGCTCATCTAATTGAAATTTGAACTGAGTCTGAGTTCAAGTCCCTTTCAGGATTTTGTGGGATATTTTGCATGGTAATCTGTCTGTCTGACCTCACTGCAAGATTGTGAAATGACAAAACCACGGTTTCTTCTTATTGCCACAACGAAAACATGTGTTACAACAGTGACACTTCCCCCTTTAGTGGTTACAGCACAACTCCCAGCTGTGGTCTCCATGACTTGGGAAGAATTATATGGACTGGCTGAATTTTTAAGCAGATATAACAGCAAACCATCTTTGGGAATTAGGGGGGAGGGAAGCATAATACAATACCAAGCAAGATTAATAGCTAAAAAATGCACTGTGCTTGCAAATTTTAATAAGCCCTTATTAGAGATGGACTTGAATCAAAACCTTAACTACACTACAGCAGGAAGTATGGTATAAGTTGGGAGTTCAGGCCCTTATCAGACATTGTGTCAACATATCTCTCTGTAAAGGATTGAACCAAACCCAAAAAGCTCAAGGTCTATCAGTTAAAAGGCCAATCAGAGGTGGAGACCAAAATAGTGTAACTTGCATGAAGAAAGACTCCTTTGTTTTGAAGCGTGTAAAGACAAAGACAGTCAAGAAAATAAATGTATTGCAGGGGTGTTTTATTGCCTTTGCAGATGGTTTCTGTAGAGAGTATTTTATGAGCTTTGGCCACATTTTTACATTACTGGTGAATACAGCTCTCATTGTTCAAAGGGTATCATCTGGTGACTCATGATTTTCTTCAAATGCTGCTTAAAAAACGCCTCATGTGAAATTGAAAGTTCTGCTCTGCATATATCTATTGGCCTACAGGAAAATGAGCCACTTCTGAGCTTGATCAGTTACTGGACTTGGGAGTCTCAGACAATTCATGATTGATAGACACAGGGAAGAAGTGAAAATACAGCATCATCTCTGCTCCTCATGGAAAATAAATCTCCTTGATTTTGTGTCACAAGTGCTGATTCTGTATTTCCAACTCAGGACTTCACTCTGGAAATATGAGTTGAATTTTAAGCGAGTCTAAGTTATTTTTTAATGCATGTATGCCTTCTCCCTTCTTGAGTCAATGCCAGTGCAGACATGCCTTGCACAGAGCTAACAGATAGCAGGGAAGTCAAAAGGATGCCTAGCTGGGTAAACAACTGTTTTACATGATTTCCCTAATTTTCTAAGTCAATCTGGATGAAGCAAATCTTTCAAACCAATCTTCTCTAGCAGCTTCCCAGTGAAGTGCCCAGGTTCCCATGTGTGCTGTGTGCCTGCAGCCCAGCCAAGACTCTGCTTTTGAGGGAAATGCCCTCCCCAGCCAGGTGAGTGTCTGTAGTCCAGAGCTGCAGCTGGAGTTATTTTCAGAAAGTTGATCCTAGTACAGAATCCCACCAAAGCACTTCATAAACCAGCTGTGGCTTAACTTAAATTCTCTTAATATTTCCATTTTACCATCGAGCCCATATTTCAGCAAAACTATTTAAACAGCCCAAACAGTCTTAGACCTCTCCAGAGGGTTTGGTCACCTTGGATATCAGATTTTGCTGTATCTAACCAAAACTGTGCCTACTACACCTGTGGCAGAATTACCTGGATGTCAGCTCTTGGATCTCTCTTTTTTTCTTCCTCTATCTTGCTGTTTCATCATATAGTATTTTATGGGCATTTTAGAAATATAGTACGTCATCCTCTGATTAAAACTAGTGGAAGCAAGAGGAGCATAAATCCATGTCAATGTCTACAAAAAGAGGTTGGTAAAGACATGTTCATAAAATGTTTTCAACTCTTAAGGAATACCTTTACACCCAATATCAGCAGCTGAGAAATGCACCCTGCCTGCCAAAGCAAAGGATGGATTCGTTTGTGGAAATCTGAATGTATGTGTGTAATTGAGATCTTGAAAATGAGGTTTTGCACCCATTTTATAAATGAAGACATGAGGGGAAAAATTGCACTGGCTACTATGACAGACTGTGACAAGGGAGAAGGCCTTTTACTCCCATCTCTGGAAGGCTTTGTTGCATTTCTGATTTGCATTGCATGGATTTGCTGCTGTAGGGCTGCACTCGGGCAGATGGTTACTGCATGCCTGGAAGCACAAGTGAGGAACTGGAGAGGAGAATTAATCCTATCCCAGAGAAAAAAAATACATCCTCTCTGGCAGCAGGGTCTGCAGGAAAACTTGGCATTGAGGATCTCTTCTCTTTTCTGCAAAACACTGAAATATTAGGAGGAAAAAGCAAGGGTGGGCAATCTGATTGTAATCCCTCCTTGCCTCAGAAACAGGGAGCCAGGAGACACCTCCAAGTGGTTCCTCTGGGAAAGGGATAAGGTGGTGTGTGCACTGACCATAAGGGCCTAAATAGCTGATTAAAATGTACTTGCAGACATTCAAGACGACTGGATTTTCAGAGGTGCTGAGAACTCATAAATGCCTTTGAAGCCATTGTGAGACTGCAGTAGCTTTGGAAGTTGAGTTGTTATAAAACTGAGCCATGCCTTAATATACAGAAACAAAAAATATGCAAAAATGCCCACTTCATAACCTCAAGTACTGAGCAATTTTAAATGCAACATACTAAGCAAAGATAAAAATGAACACAGAGCACAATAAGTTAACTTACAATATACAGTGAAAATATTGATATTTTTGTCCTAAACATTGCAACTCTAATAAGGACACCAAACTACGAGCAATTTACATCCAAATCAATGCATTGACCAAACAGCGAATCTCCGAATGACAACTTAAAGTTATTGTATTTTTCCATATAACATTTAATATTATTAGCAGCAGAGTTCTAGTTACTCCTGTGAATGCAACAACAAACCAGTCAATAGCTAAATATCCCTACGGGTCTGACAATCTGTTACAATGTGTCTGATTGATAATCCTGCAAAGCTTCTTTAGTTTAACAAGGCAGCCTGTTACTTGTTCCCAGAATTCCCTTTATAAGATGTGAAAATTGTGTGTTCTTAAAATTTAACTTTCCCCCTGTTGTGTACACTAGAGGTGGCTGAAATGCAGCCTTAAACATTTTATTTCAAGGAAATCACAGGAAGCATCAGGTGGCAGTGACCTTTCATGACTGAAGATATGAGCTACATTTTTCATTAATGTATCTCTTGGCCCCAAATGCTGGAGAGGAAACAACAGACTTCAAATCATTCTGCAGAGAGTACAGGGGATTATACAGTGGTAACATGGGAAAATCAAAATAAACTAACTCTTTATCCAGCTAAAATCCTGCCGCAGTTCAGCTACAGATTTCATCATTCTGCCTAATGGGATTAAGGCACACAACAAGGGGCTCCATTCTCAAGTATTGCTGCCTTATTCCTTTAAGTGCTGCCCAATTTTCAGAGCCAGGAAGATTCATGAAAGAGTGCAAATACCAAATGAAAAATATTTTCCATTTTTGATGAGTGACTCTGAAGAAGTCTGCCTTGGACACTTTTTCTAATGAGGTGAAGTCATCTCCCCTGGAAGACAATGCTCTGCGAAGCTTGTAGATGAATTCCATGCTTGGCAGCATTCCCCTTTTAAGTTCCAGTTTCTGGCTTTTTTTCCCCACTGTCCTTAGTTAAGGGTTCTGTGTGACTTCATTCAACCCCAAAAGCAATTCTGCTTTTTATTTACTAGCCAAGGAAGTACTGGAGCACAGCTTCAGAAAAGGATGATGTTGGTGTGCAGCAGTTCCCTGGAAGCAGAGACCACAGGGGCCTCCAAAGGGCTCCTCAGAGTCTCACCACCCCTGAAAGGGACCAGAGGAGGTCATGAGATCACAGGCTCATGGCAGGGTCGAGGTCAAGCCTGAAGGTCAATCCACAGATCAGATCCAATGAATGTCAGACAGGCCCACAAAGACAGAGGATGGCCGAGGTCAACATGGAAAGAGCCCTTTGAGCAGGGTCTGGCAGTCAAAGACATATTCAAGGCTACATATTAGAGTTTTTATGAATTGTAGATTTTAAAATTATACAAGGAAACTGCCAATATTGTTTGAAAAGTTAATGCTGTGTTTCTTTCACATTGGTGTATCTAGCTTTCACCATGGCATTGCCTGAGAATCCTGGGTTAAGCTTTGCTGTGCTAGTCACAGTGATAGCACAGGCCAAAAAGGTGCTCTTGCCCCAGCCACCTCAGGTAGGGGCCAGTGTTCATATTTGCAGTTTTATGGGGCAGGCACAAGGCTACCAGTGCCCTGATTTCCCTGAGACACTCAGCAGTGCAAAGCAGAAAACTGCCAGAGACAGAAAATTGCATGATCTAATTTAGCTGGGACATGTACAATCTCTTCAATGAAGAGATTGAGTCTATTAGATTCATCCGTAGTTTTGCTCCAGCCACTCAATTCTAAGGGGGTTAAGCTGGAGACAAACAGTGATTCAATTTTATGACCAGACTGAAAACACAAATAGATCTGCTGCTCCTGTGTGCTAACTGTCCTGTGTGCCCAAGTGCAGGATGCTTTAATTGGGTGTAACAGCTCCAGGTCTGGACTTATGTATGTGCACATCAAACACTCCTTTTGAACCATGAACAAGTGCTATTAAAGTAATTATTCCATTAGCATCATCATCTTTCTATATAGAAATGTGGAGCATATGGCAAGCTCAACAGATGCCTATAGCCGCCATCCAGATAACATTATTAAAGACAACAAAAAAAGGAAAAGCCATTATATTTTTGGCATATTGGCTGAGAACACTCAGGAGGCTGAACTGGAGACTGCTGTCACATTTGTCATCCTGCTGATTGCCTAATGTAAAACACAGAAGGCTAGTGAAGTGTGAGAAAAGAGACACACTATAGAGGACCAAAGCCAGAGCACTGGGACTTGGAAATTACAAGCAGTGACCTACAGTAAATGTGCAACAACAGTGCAAAAGCCCAGCTTCTTGCTGCCAGGGGACAGGCTGTTGACTGAGAACAAAGCTTCAGGTTTCTCTGAGTGATTAGATATTTGCAGTGCTGTAGATGCCATGTCCTAAAAGTCCTGGAGGAAGAATATGGGCACTGCGGCTGCCAGCTGATTCATGGGGAGCAGCTGCAGAGAAAATGCCTCTTCCTGCCCTCCCAGATGGATGAAAACTGTCATGAGAGGGCCCCTACAAGGGAGGGTTGGACTTCAGCCTTCAAGCAGATTTGTGCAGAGATATTTCAAGTCCCCAGATGGGAAAAAACCACTTCTCAAACTTCCTGAATACCCTCTTCAAAGGAAAGGCCAACTGTACTGCCTGTAAGGACTGTTCAGGGTAATGCAGGGCACTGGGAAGAGTTTCTGCTCTCCTAGACCAGGAGCTGGTGCCTGCATCTGCTGGTTTCAAATGGCTGTGACATTAGGCTTTTCTGAGTGAGAAAGTTTCCTCCTGTTCCAAAGGTGGGGAGAGGGCTGGGAAAAGGAGCTGCAAGGAGGAGCTGAAGATGGGGAATCACAAGTGAATGAATGCTCTTGAAAGAGCAGAGCAGATGCTTGAGCCGGATGCTTATTTATTTATTTATTTTCACAGAGGTTTCTAGAATAAGGATAGTCTTGATCAGTTTTGCTCTTCCTTAACATCCCTTAGAGGTGCTTTCTGACAAATGGACTACACGGAAATACCTTTCTTGTTATGGGAGCACCATGATGATTTACATCAGCTTAAGGAGTTCTGCTTCTGCAAGTTCTTTGTAGCAATAAGATAATTTTTTGGTTATTTTCTGAATAGGGAATGCTCCTGGTACATAACACGGTGCTTCAGACATTGCTCTCCCTTTCTAGGATTTCTGGGTAATCTGCTGGCAACACATGAGTATCTGGGACTGAGAAGGGGCAGCTGACTTCAGTTTTGAAATGTGAATGGATTTTGTGCATTCAATTCAATTTTGGTTGCAAACAATCAAAATTAAGAAGGGTTATGAAGGGGATCCTAATTTCTCTTTTTTGGGAGAGCCATGTGAGTAAGAAAGAGGAAGGAATATGTGTGTCTGTGAGAGAGAGCATATTAACTGTTATGGTGACTGGTGAAAGAGATTTATTCATTGTTAATTTGCCTTTCCTCTGTTTCATTGCCCATATAACGTGCAGTTTAAAAATATACACGAGCTAATTAGGAGACGTTTTCTGGAAGGGAGTCACAGCTGCACACTGTGAAATTTCTGCAATCAGTGAAAAAATGTAAGGGGCTTGTTTACACAGTTCAGACATCCAACTTCAACTACACTGCCACGAATGGCTGAACTTGTGATATTCCTTTCTTCCTTGATAGTAAGTATTTCTCCAAGAACTTGTAATGCTGCCTGTAATGCTAGTCATTAGGCTGCTCTTGAAGTATGGTTTGTGTACACAAAAGCTTGACCAGTTTTTCTAACAGTAGCTGTTGTTTGAATAAAACATGTTGTTACACATCCTCTGCAAAATTTGTTTCTTGTCCTTAGTATTTTCTCCCAGTGATATTGCCAGTGTGATTTCTAGAGCTCCTTTAGGTTTCCATAGGTTTTCACACCCTTAGATGAGGAATGATTTATTTTCCACAGCCTCAAATGTGTCATTATTTTTGGTGCATCCTCCCTTCCTACCTTACAATTTTTAAATGATTTAAGGAATATTTTAAGGAGATCTCTAGTTGTTTACCTCTATGTCATTCATCATCAGCAGTTTATCACCTTACGGTACCTTCTTCCCACTTCTAGAGGTGTATAAAATACAAATACCTATTATTATTTTAAGTGCACAATAAAGTCATATTACAGTGACAAATAGAATCATAGAATTATTTATGGCATGTATTCATTATTGAATTATATATAATGTTAGTATGAGCAATACAGTTGACTGTGTTCTGTGCAGCACATGGGACTTGCAATCTAACAAAACCAGAAAACCAGCTTCAATCAATTGTATAAAACACATACTTTCAACTTATTTTCCCCTTTTGATGGTTGCATTTGTGAAACTGAGATCCTGGAAAGCCATGAAGAAGTAAGTCTTCATTATGAAAGGTGACCTTTTTCAAGATACCACATCCTGTGTGGTTAAATGGCTTATGCATTTATTAGCACCTTTAGATTCAGAGCCTGCCCACTTGGTGCTAGCAGAGGAATATTTTGCCTTCTCTGATGTCAATGTGTGCTATTACACACTCCAGAAAATTCCAGAAAACCCGTGAAGAAAATGTATCATAGATTTAAGACTCGTGAAACTTAAACAGTTGGGAAAGCCTTTAGATAAAGTTTGAGAAGGGCAGGCTTACACCTGACAAATATTGACTAGTTAAAGGACACAGCTCAGCAAATAAGACTTGATAGAGTCAATTGAACACTTCCTATTATGTGTAGATTAAGTTCTGCCTCACCAATTTAAAGAGTTTTATTTTGCATCTTGCACCTACTGTCTTCTTCAAGAAGGTTCCTCTGGGATATTAGGAGAGGAATTTTGTTGCATCAGGGAGATGATAATTTTTAGACTGTCACAGAAAACTGTACTCTGGTGGGACAGAGATTAGGAACAAAAGGTACAATAAACCTCCACAAACAGATCAGAAGCTGGCCTGGAAATCTGAAGGGCCATATCAAACTTCCTTACTTGAATTCCCAAGTTTATCAGGAAGTAATTACAGTGTGAAGAAGGAGACTTCACTAAGGCTGGTGCAAAACTGAGCTCTGAAACAAATATGTTGAAAAAACTGTGTGAGTTCTTAAAGCTATTTAAGAAACAGAAGGTGGATCTTAATATCCATATTTAAGGATTAATCATCTGCAGCTGGTGTGAAACATTCACAAGTGAGAATGAAAGTAAGCCTTCAGGCCTTCTGGTGAGGAGATAATTGGGTGCTCATGACAACTCAGTGACAGCCCTGAGGTTTCCTGCTCTCTAGGGCCTCTGTAGATGTCACAGCCATCCCAGCAGGATAGCCCTGTGCATGTTGTGTAGGGGGTTATGCCTTTTCCAGGATTTTATGTGCTACTGATTTTTCACAGACAGTTTTCACTGAGATGGTTTCCAAGATAGTAGCTCCTTTTTTGGCCTAACAAGAGAAGTCAGAAGATAATTGCTCCTTCGTAAACAGCACAATACAATTTATCTGCCTGCCAAAAAAAACCCCCAAACCCAACAAGAGCAAAGCAGCAAACAAAACTCAGTGGATCAGTGATTCCACAGAATATAAATATGGGCAGGAAAATATGTGCTAATACCACTGTGATCACAAGGGAGCACAGGTGAACAGCATCTATAAAACTTCTCAGGACTGGCCTAGTCGCTAGATCTACCCTGATTTGCACCATCTGAGTAGCTGGATCATGATATATAACTGTAGTGGTTGCTGCTAGTTCTGTGAGTGAAGCTGAAATTCAGCTCAAGGTGACCAGGAAAAACTTGTACATGCCACTAAAAAAAAAAAAAAAAAAATCTAGTAGAAATCTATGTAATTTTAGAACTAACAGAGCTATTGCGCAAATATAAATATCTTCTTCACCACTTTCCATTACCTTTATACTGTGATGAAACCAGCTCTGGGAATTCTGCTTTGGTTCATCTTGACTTTTTGAAGACCATTTAGTTCTTTTATACCCTGCACCAGAAGTACATGGTGGACACTTGCCAGATAGAAGTACACAGACACTTGCATCCTTCTTGGGGTTTTTATCTGTTGTGTGTAGAAGACATAAATATATTTTGGCTTGGATGGGTGATCTTTTCCTAAATGATTCTGCAACTCTATAATTTTTACTTGTGAAATTACAACATATTCTTCACCAGAAAAGACAAGGTGACTGTAATGCTCCTAAAATCTGCTGCTCTTTGTAAACACAGGTATGTGCTTGAAAGTTAAGACTAAGACCTGAGCTCACAGTGGATTATTTGGTGCCCAATAAAGTTTGGGTTAATGCTGTCTGTTCTCTTGGCCACCTATTTTCACAAAGCTTTTGGGAACTTTGTGTCAGTGACATCTATCCAGTTCTGTTAAATGAGGTGACAACTATGAAACAAGGGATCTAAAAGTGATTGGGGACAGAGGGAGCAGACACAAGGCAGCAAGCATGGTTGTGCAAGCCTAAAAATGAGGCTGAAAATAATTTGCTGCTACAACAGTGTATGACTTCTCAACATCCCAGAGTCATGTTCTAAATAGTGGAGAGATCCTAGAGAAAGACAAGAATGAGATCCAAAAGGAGTTACAAAACCTCTCTGAAATACTAATGAGATAAGGCAAAAATTATCTAATGCCTGGAGAGCTTCTCTCTTCCTCCCCCTTCACTTCTTGTTTTGGTTTTGCACTTTTATCTGAGCAGCAGTTTTGAGAAAAATGAGTTTTTAAGAAATCATGTTATTTGAAAAGCCAGCTAATATTGCAGGAACACAGTACATACAGACAGCAGGCTCTAAAACTCAAATCAATAAATTGCCAAGTAGTAAAAGTAGAGTTTTGTTGAAAAATCCCAGTCATCTGATCTGTAGGTGTGCTTTACTAGAATATGATAGTTTGTTGGCTTTCCCTGCTCACAAACCATGTGTTCTAAGTAGAAAAAAAAAATTATTTATTCCTGGATGACTTTTCACAGTTCATCTGACAATAGAGTACTCTGATGACTTGTACCAACCACATTTTGGTGACAAAATACACTGAATACACAAGGGAATTACAATTTTCTGTGTTACTTGCATGGTGTTGTTTAAAAACCCTGCAGAAATCTTACCCTTCAATTGCACTAAGTGTCAGGGCAGGAGAGTAGCCCACAGTGGACTTGCTAGGTTTGTTTTATGGAACATTCCCATTTCTCTTCTCCCTCTTTTGGTTTCCATGACTCCAAAGGAATACACTCAGTGTATTGCACTAAGGGAAGCACTGATCTTGATCAGCTGAACTGATATCTTTGGCTGTTGCAGTTATAAACTCTAAATGAAGCTTCTTCACCTTGGTTAGAGATCTAATATCTATGGGTTAGATGGTGGCTGTTATATTGACAAAAAGTAATTAAACTATTTTTAATTGGCATCCTTCCAGGGATGGGGCATCCACAATTTCTCTGGGCAACCTGTTCCAGTGACACAACACCCTCAAAATAAAGAGTTTCTTCCATATACCTAATGCAAATTTCCCTCCTTCCAGTTTGAAGCCATTATTGCTTGTCCAATCACTACAGTTCCTGTTTCCTCTTATCTGATGATGTTCTGCAGTTGTTGCTCATCTTCAACTGCAGATTCAGGGAAGGACTGCTTTTCCTCTTCGGAATGATCAGGCCTCCCATGTGGTCTGGACAGACAGAGAACCAGGTTTTCTTCCCAGAATTTAGTAGCCACATAGCATATCTGTAAATGTCAGTGTTTGTGGCTTCTTTTGCCAGATACAAATTAGTGGGGGTGTTGTCAAAGGAGGAATGTTTAGCTCTGCGGTGACAGAGCTGTTTCAAAAATGCTGCACAGGCTGCCTGTAGATTCTGGAAAGTGTTGTGACATCCACTACATTTGTTTCCCTTGCCATGCTCTACTTAAATATATATAAAAGACCAGCTGGGAATGACTCTTGAAGTTTCTGAAACAGTACTCTGTAATGGCAGGGTTAGCAGTGCCTGTGGTTACATAGCCTCTCCAGGAGCTGGTCCCTCTTCTCTCTTAGTTCACATCAAATTTTTAGTTTCCCACTGATTTTAACAGGTTGACTTTCTTAGAATTTTTGAGATCTGACCTTAAAATGACTTATGTTATTAGGATAGTTCCCTGACTTGATGTGGCTGCTACAGTTTTATGCAAAGGGCAGGGTGAACTCACTGCTATCTCTTTTAAAGAGATCAGCAGCCCTTGATCTGTTCTTCAGTTACAATGTGAATATTTAGGAACATCTGAAAAGACACACAAAACTGTAAGCATTCAGAACAAATTGACAGAGCAATGTCTTTCAGTATAACTGAGCAGTCTGCAGATAATTCAAGCCTTTACAGAGTGTCTCCTGCCTTGAAAAAAGTGATTGCAAGGGGTCTCAATGTACTTCCCAGGTCCTGCTGGCTGTGCTATTCCTGATAAAAGCCAGGATTCCATTGGCTTCTCAGACACCTGGGCATACAATGGCTATTCAGCTGCTGTTCATCAGCACCCCCAGGTCCTTTTCCACCAGGCAGCTTTCCAGCCACTCTGCCCCACGCCTGGAGCTTTGCCTGAAGTTGCTGTGACCCAAGTGTAGGACCTGGTGCTTGGTCTTATTGAACTCATACCTTTGGGCTCAGCCCATCCATCCAGCCTGTCCAGATCCCTCTGCAGAATTTTCCTGAAGCAGACCAACATTCCCACCCAGCTTGGTGTCATCTGCAAACTGACTGAGATCTATCCCTGACCCTCTTTTCCAGATTGTTGTTAAAGATATTAAACAGGGCAGGCCCCAATACTGAGACCTGGATGTAACTCCATTCCCCATCAGTCTCCAGCCCCAAAGCCAGTTCTGCACCCAAAGTGTGCCATGTCCAAGACATGAGCAGCCACTTTCTCCAGGAGAATGCTGTGGGAAATGGTGTTAAAGGCTTTACTAAACTCCAGGGAAACAGGAGACACAGCCTCTCCCTCATCTACTGAGTGAACCATCTTGGAGGAGGAGGAGTTCATGCCTGTCAAACAGGCCTTACATTAAGTACCTCGGCCTCTTCCTCTCTTTTGTCACTGTGTTACCTCCCCCAATCCAGTAATGGCTGGAGATTGTCCTGAGCCCTCCTTTTATTGCTAACGTACTCATGGAAACAGTTTTTATCGTCTTTTATAGCACTGGGTAAATTAACTTCCAGTCAGGCTTTGGCCTTTCTGATTTTATCCCTGAAAAACCCCTTGAAAACTGTGTAGGCTTCCTGCCCCTTCTTCCAAAGGTCCTAAACTCTCTGGTTTCATGAGAGTTCCATGAGAGTTCCATGAGAGTTCCATGAGAGTTCCACTGAAGTTCCATCCAACGGCCCAGCTGGCCGGGCAGGGTGTGGCCATGGAGCCCTGGTGTCTGTGACATCGGAGCGGACATGTCCCCAGACACCCCGTGTGGCAGTGTCACCGTTTCAGTGCGGCTCCAGGCAGCGGTGAGTGCGGCAGGGTGGGCAAGGCTGGGCTGAGCGAGGGCCAGGAGCACCATTCCTGGGGGAGCTCTGAGCCTGGGGAGAGAGACAGGGCTGTGGAGAGCACCTCGGGCAGGGCAGGTGCTGCCATGGGGCGAGTGTCCCCAGGGCTGTGGGGATGTGGCCCTGTCCCTGGGCCCTGTGTGTCCTGCCTGCAGTATCCCTGCCACCATCTCCCTGCTACCCAACCCCGCTGAGTCTCTTCACTCCTTCCTCCTCCTGCACCATCGGGGCGAGTGTCCCCAGGGCTGTGGGGATATGTCCCTGTCCCTGGGCCCTGTGCTTCCCACTGCCCCAGCCACCATCTCCCTGCTACCCAAACCTGCTGAGCCTCTTCTCTCCCTCCTCCTCCTGCACCATCAGGAGAAATGTCCCCAGGGCTGTGGGCATGTGGCCCTGTCCCTGGGCCCTGTGCTTCCAACTACCCCAGCCACCATCTCCCTGCTACCCAACCCCACTGAGCCTCTTCTCTCCCTCCTCCTCATCCAGACCATGGGTGGAAAAATCACCAAATTCCTGCTGGTGCTCACCATTCTGCAGTGTGCGCTGAGGGCAGATGCCCAGGCAGTGCAGACCACGGAAGAGGTTCTGATACAGCATGAGGAACAGGGCGGCCAGCTGACTTGGATGGTGAGAAAGATTGTAAATCACACAAGTGACTGGGGAGCTGGGAATAACTCTTGATTAGTCTGTGAAGAGCAGGGCAGTGATCCTCTAGCATGGGCTGAGTTTAACAGTGCCTGCATCCCACTTATGTGCCTCTGCCCAAGTGTTGCTTCCTGCCTGCTGCTCAGCTGCTTTCCAGTTCAGGGGCCTGGGTACATGGAGAACAACTGGCTTTACTCTAAAAACTGTGGCAAAGAAGGCATTAAATACCTCAGTTGCTTCCTCATTCTTTCTCACTATATTTCACCTCTATCCAGTAAAGGATGGAGACTCTCCTTAGCCCTCCTTTTTGTTGCCAATGAACTTACAGAAACATTTTTATTGTCTTATATGGCAGTTAATGTATAACCAGATTAAGTTCTGTTTGGGCTTCGGCCCGTCTGATTTTCTCCCTGCACAACCCCATGACAGCTGTGGAGTCCTCCTGAGAGGCTGACCCTTCTTCAGAAGGGCATAATCTCTGGTTCCATCTGAATTCCATCTGGTTTCTTTCCAAAGCCCAGCCTGGCTGGGTGGGGTGTCACTGTGGGGCTCTGGTGTTTCTGACATGAGAGGTGACATGTCCCCAGATGCCCCATGTGGCAGTGTCACTGCTGCAGTGCAGATTAAGGCAGTGGTGAGTGGGACAGGCTGAGGGAAGTCTGGGCTGAGGGACAGACATGAAGCACTAGCACACAGGGGGAGTTTCTAAGGCTGGGGAGAGGGTGCAGGGGCTGTGGGGATAGTTTTGGGCAGGGCAGGTTCCACCCTTGGGACAAGTGCCCTTCATGCTATGGGGATGGCTGCCTCTGTCCCTGGGCCCTGCATGTCCTACCCCTGCTGCCCCAGCTGCCATCTCCCCACCACACCCAGCCCTGCTGAGCTTCTTTCTCCCTCATCCTCTTCCAGGCCAGAGCTGGAAGGATCACCAAAGTCCTGGTGGCGCTGGGCATCCTCCAATACACAGTGAGGATGTCTCTTCCAACAGTGAAGGTCACGGAAGAGCTCCTGAGGCAGCACGAGGAGGAGCACTTCCTGGAGATGGCTGAGCTGCTGGTGATGGAGCAGAGGATGCAGCAGACTGGCATCACCCCAGGAAGATTGCTCCTCTTGGCTTGCCATGAGTGGTGGTTCTGGATCAGTGCTGAAATCCTCCTCGTGCTCTTTGCCATCTACTGGCTGCCCAGGCAGAGCAACCTTGACTATGATGATGACAGCGAGGAGGAAACCTTCACCAGTTCCCAGGAGCAGGTGGAGGAGGAGGAGGAGAAGGACCAGGGGGATAAACCTGACTCTTGTGACACTCCAGAGAAGCCCCTGGATAAGGTAGGGACCTCTGACACATCTGCCAAGCCCTTCCCAAGAGCAACTTTCTGCAGGCTGCATGCAGCCATGAGAGCTGCCAGTGCTTACAAATACCTGAGTGCCTGCAAGGACATGATTGACCCCCCTTCTGCTCCTGCCTGAGACCATTCATTGTGCACTATTTCCACTAGAGCTGGACACTGTGGAGGATCTTCCGGCGAGACACCCCTGTGGCTGTGGAGAGCAGCAACCAGAAAATGTGCTCTGCTACCTCCCCTCCCAGCTGAGGATGCAAAGAAGAGTTCATATCCCTGCTTCCTGTGCAGCCCCTGCAAATGGTCCCAGTTGTGATGCTCCCCCTGCCAGGAAGCACGGAACCCTTTGTAAATACCTTTGTAAAATTGTTTGTTTTAATAAATTGTTTTTAGGCAAGAATGTGTTGGGGGATGGTGTTCCTTGTCTCCTGAACTACAAACTGGGTCACCTTGTCATAGGGGACATCAGGTTGGTCAGGCAGGACCTGTCTTCCCCAAACCCATCCTGGCTGGGCCTGGTGCCCTGGCTATCCTGTATGTGCCAGAAGATGCCTCTCAAGATGAGCTGCTCCATGACCTTTCCTGGCACTAAATTCAGGCTGACAGGGCTGTATTTCTTCTCACCGTTGAGTTTTGAATACCAGTGACTCTTGAACATCTTCCTCCTGGGTCCAGCTCTGAACAGTGCCTGCAGAGGGGCAGGGGCTGCTCTGTACTATGTGCTGTGATGGGTGCTTTCAATATCCTACCTCTCACATGGTTCTTTCACTAAAATATTTTGGTTTCTATATATTGACAGAAGAGGTGTATTGTACACCCATCACTCAGTTTATTCTTCAGCTAGGGGTGCTTGATATAGACCTATTTCAAAATCAGCAGTAATGTTTTGGGGTAGAAGACCATATGGGCCACCAAAGCATATCCCTGCAAGGCTTTAAAAATAATCAGACACTTTTCTGTTGTTCAAATATAATTACTGACAGCACCTTTCCATCTTCTTCCATTGGAAAATTGTGTCCAGTCACCCTGCAGGCCGTCTTTTTAGACATCCAGTGATGACTTTGAATATTTGTTTTGCACTACAAGCACTTTTTTAAACAGGCAGTCTGTCTAAATGTAACGTGTTTGCTACAGGGACAGGGGGTGTATTGCATCTGTTACCCTTTTACTCCCAGGGCATCTTTGCCTGTTGCAATCTTTTATTCATTAAGCAAGAGGCCATGTTAGGCAAATTATTTTCCTTGATTCATGGTCTCTGAACTCACCATTAGCTGTGGGTTCCACCCTACCAATCCTTCCCCAATATGTAAAGGTGTGGAGATAAACACTACTTGGCTAATATGCTTTGTGATCTTGTCAATCCTTGTGACAAGATAACTAACACTGTGCTATTTTGCACATCTATATTATATATTACATGTCAAATAAAGTTAAAATAGATTGAAAAATCTAATTTGAATCACCCAGCATCAGAAAATTCAGCATGAAGACTGAATGCTTTCCTTTCAAGAGTATACTGGATTTTACTTGGCATCCCTATTCAAAATATGTGAAATAACATCCAATAGACCTCATCATATTGGCAATGAAGACAAATGAAATTGTGCCTCATCTGAAGGTGCTAAGGGCAGGCTTGGTGGATATAAAATCACACAGTTTTTATCATACATACATGTCTGACAATAATTCGTAGGAATCAAAGAATTAAAAATTGCTGGAAAAATTGGAGGTTTTTTTGCTGTTGTTTGAACTTATTTAAATTCACTGTATTATACAAAAGAGATTTGAGTGCCTTCATGCCATTAATTAAAAATGTTAGTAACTTCACAGAGACTGAACTACAGAAAGCTCACTGCTTTGAAAGATGCTATCAGTGTAAAAACAAATTCTTTATACTCAAAATGGAGAGCATAATAAAATCCATAAGGATATTGCCTTGCCTACAGGCAATTGTGAATGGTAATCTTCTGTTGATTCTGTTGGTGCCAGTATTTCACTTGGGGACTCAACGATAGGGAGTGGGAAGGAAATTATTTGTTCTATCCCAGAGGAGGTTTTGAGATATTTATTTTTTTTCCTTGTGAAGTGTAGAGAAAGAAAATTGATATCCTGAAAGTTTTCAAGGACTGGTAATCTGAAAATGATAGATCATTTAATTTTTAAGTACCTTTTTAGAGGAAATCAGTAGGAATTATTGAATCAGTGTGGCAGACTGGAAAACCTCCCAATGTTCAGATTTTTAATTTTTGCATTCTAAAACCTGTGAAAGGGAGATCTCCTATTGAAAAAGGTGACTTATAAAAAAATTCTCAATCAAAGATTACACTCAAATTTATCAGAAAATGGTTGTGCTTTGAAAGGGACCCTTGGGTCCAGCTTCCCTGGTTAAGCAAGGCCACCTAGACCATGTTGTCCAGAACCATAGCCACGTGGTTTTTCAATTACCCCAAAGGATGGAAACTCCACCACTTCCCTGGGCAACCTGTGCCAGTTCCAAGTCACCTCCTGTATTAGTTTGAAAACAAACCAGTGGGAGATCACAAGTCAGGATTATAATTTAATAGGAAAATTAAAAATAAGTGCAGTAATACAAGAAAATATACTGACAAAGTCAGATACAACCTGACACCCTGTTAGTCAGGGTGGTGGTAGCAGTCCAAGTGAAGTAGTTCAGTCAAAGCAGTGATCCTGTGGAAGGTCTGGTCTCCACCTGAAGGTCCACCGGTAGCTCTTGTCCTCTGGGAATCTGCAGTTCCAAAGCCCAGGTTATATCCAGGTGGGAATGCTTGGCTCCTCCCTGCTGGGTGGAGCATCTCACAACAGGTTGAGATAATTCCATGAATCTTGTGGTGGTTTCTTGATGACCCATTGTCTGTTATCAGGGGTGAGTCACAGCAGGAGATAACAGCTAATGGCCCACAGCTGGTGGTAATAGAATACTAAATACATCTATATTGTAACCTAGGACACCTCCACAGTGAAAAAGTATTTCCTGATATTCAGAGAACCTGCTTTGTTTCAGTTTGTGGCCACTGCCTCTGCTCCTGTTGTTGAGCACCACTGAAAAGAGCCTGGCTCTGTCTTCTTTGTCCCCTCCCTTCATGTATCTGTGCACATCAATGGGATCCCTCCTGAGCCTTTTCCTCTCTGGCTGAGCACCAGTCTCAAAAGCCTTGCTGAAGTCTCGGCAGACAATATCCACTGTTCTCCCCTCATCTACCAAGCCACCCAATTTTGATTTCTGAAAGCAGAGAGGAGACAAGTGTGAAAGGATTATAAAGGCTGGAATTGCAGAATGAAAACTGAGAGATGTGTGGAAGGTATTTCTGAAGTCCAATGGTAGCTTTTAATATACTTCTATACACATAAGATATATTGAATAAATATATATGTGAAGGTTCTATGCTAATCTTGTCTTGTTTTAACAATCTTGTCTGAATATAAATGAACTAAAAAATACATTAGATCAATGAAATCAGTTTCAGACTGAACGGCATGACATGTTTTTGAGCTGTTCTTCACTGGATTCCTGCTCCCATCCAATCCTACTCTTTTCCTATCTTATCTAAGCCTTCAGACTAGTTATTCCAGTTATATTGCAGCAGGACATCTGTAAAGCAGAGGTGATGCTTCTTCCTGTGCCTGTCCCTGCTATTGGGAATGCAAATTACTCCAGGTGGAATCCAAGTCCTTCTGCTTTATCCTTCTGCAAGCTCAGTGTTTAGTCAGAATGAGTCTCCTCCAAATGCCAGAGATCCTTACCCCATGCTCAGAAACTAGGAACTCCAAGATTTAGAAGGGTGGTTGAAGTAAAAAAACTGAGTTGAATGGTGTGAAATGAGACAGGCAACAGACACAGCAGCTTCTGGGTGCGTTTGAGACCTTCTAGATCCTCAGGCAGCTGCTTCTGGAGTTGGGGGGCTCCCAGAAATCGTCTGGAAAGTCAGGGTGGAAGTTTCTCTGGGCTGGGAGAGCTAGAGAAATGATGGACTCCTGGTAAGCCCTGGCAGCCTCTCCTGAGCTCTGTGAGCTCCTCCTGATAAAGGGATGCATTAATGTTTTGGGTTGAGCTGACTCCTGAAAGAGCAGAGGAAAGAACCCCCTGAGCACTATGAAGGGAAAGGCAATATAAAGACCCACCTCGGGGCATGGAACTCTGTCACTGTCTTTCACAGAGCCAGTAATGGCCATTGCTTGTTATATAAGCTGAAATATTTTTCTCCCTTTTTGGTCTTCACAATGACATAGGAAAACTGCTTACAAAACATATATTTTAGTTAACATTGTGAAGAGGTAACTTTGTTATTTTTGTTAGTAAATATGCTTTGTATTTTTATTTGATATTAGTAATTACAAACTCTTCCACATAACAGTTCAACAGATTTAGTATATCTGTCACAAAAATACTTTTTTTGGTGTTCTGCACAACCCCACTCAAGAAGTTGAGATGCTTAAAGGGGAGTGTGCTTTCTTCCATGAAAGCAAGACTAGTTTCTTGCCTACACACCTTCCTAGCAGATCACCTTCCTCCACTCCTGCTGGATAATGCACTCATAATCCATAATCTTCCAGACAGCTCCGCCTGAGCCAGCTGAAAACCAAAGAGTTTTAGTGAATTTCTGTGTGCAAGGTCATTCTTGCAGATTGGGAAGAGACAACTGTAAAGTGTAAAGTAATTTTATCAATCACAACATAATTTATTTGCCTAAATATAAACATGTAAGGTCACTTCAGACACCCTCATGTTTGCAGATATTTGCAGAGGGCTGGGAGACATGCTACAGGGCTTCATCCAAACCATCCCTTCTGGAGATACAGCTAATGGACAGATGGGGTATCCAAACAGCAAATACCATCTCAAACACACTTATGCAACTGAATCCTTCCTTCAGAAGCAAAGAGGAACCAGAGTAGGAAAAAAGCCTCAACTCTGGTGTGCTAAGCAGCAAAAGCAAATAATTCCAGAGCATAGAAGAGGGTGGCTGCATCTGACAGGCTGGCATGAGAAAAGGCTGAAGTTCTGCACCTTCCCAGACCTTGCTCATTTCTAGAAGGACCATAAAGTCTAATGTTCACTCCAATTGTCAGTCTGACCAATAAGCCTCCCTGTCACAGAAATAATGGTGATGAGAAAAAAGTGCTGGTTTAGGTATATAAATAGTTTTAAATAGGATTTGTCACACAAGTATTCACCAGTGAGAACAGAGACTGGATTATGTGTTCCTACATTTGTTCTTGTGCCCAGGTAGAGAAATGACTGTGTGGAGAAGATCACATTGGAAATTGCTTATGGTTTAGGTTTCAGCAGCATGAGCCCAATTTTTTCTTATCAAAGTGAGGCCTGAGGAGATGGCAAAACTCCCAGAGACCTTAATAAAAGCAGTAACAGACCCCTCGACTCTGCTACGAGAATAAAATAAAGTGAAAGCAGAGGGGAGAGGGAGATCAATCACTGTCTGAGCAGATGTCACTCTGGAAATCACCAGATATACTGAAAAATGTTAACATTACCATGGGACTGCATGCAGAATGAATAGCTTTTATATAATTTCAATTTTTATGCCCAGATTTTCTATGTATTTGCTTAACTTTCTGTTTCTACGTGTTTACACACCTATTTCAACCCCTGGGTGAAAAAGGATAATTTTTTTTAGCCCACAAGCTTATTAGTGTGATAAAAAGTCAACCCAAAAGGAAAAAAGCAGACTTCCATACCAATTTTTGTTGGATTGTTTTCCTTTTTATGTTTTTGCTGAATTAAAGACAGATTCAGAGAATGTTGACACTTCTTCTTCCAAAAAGAAGCTTTTATGTTTGATTCTCTTTTAAGGTAATTTGATCTTCTGTTGTGTTTTTAACAATGCAAGAGGAACCACTAATTCATGCATTATTAATTTCCTTTTTTGCTTTGCTATATTTTGTTTTGTTCTTCTCAGTCACAGTGTTTTAACACATTTTTTTCCAGGTATTTCAATTTTTATTTCTCATACGTCTTTGACACTGTAGTAAATGGAGTTCCTATTAATATTTAAATTTCTTTTTTTTGTTTTTTTGGGGGTTTTTTTGTTTTATGTAATACTCAAAAGCCTCAGCATATGTAATAATATCATACATTCTTCATAGTGCCTAAAGTCCTGCTGAAATGACTTGGAAGCTTGGGATCACACCTTTACACCCTGAAGTTTTATTGTAGGTACCACTGTACACATGTTTGCTCTTTCTGGCATGTGTTGTTCAAAATTATTGATATTAGAAATGCCAGATCATGGAACAAAGTATGCTGAGAAACAGGAAAAAAAAGAAGTTTGTATATATTCAAGTCAGTCTTTGCTTTGAATGCCTACAATCTTCATCTTTTAAACTAATCCTGTTCTGAGCCTGGCTGAACTTATCAAAGAGTTTAAATCTAAGTTCCACTTTCAAAACATATTGAGAAACTTCTTTTTCGTCAGAAAATTAGGAGCCAAAGCTATAAAGCAATTTGTAAGAAAGGTTTTATATCTAATATCTATATCATCTATATCTATATCTGTGTCTATCTTGTGATAACAAATTATATCAATAGAGTCTTAATTTAAAAACACAGTTCAATACCTTAACAGTGAAAGATGAAATTACTGTTGTGAACATTCCCAAAATCAATATTCTGATTTGTAAATTAAGAATTTAGAAAATTCCTAAGAAAAATCAGACATATCCTGGTGTGTCTGGTCCGTGTGCCATAGAAATAGCTTTAACTCTGCCCTGCAGTTATGTTGTAAAACCAGCTTTGACTTTAAGTAAGTATTCACTCCAATTTTTAACTGTAAACACAAGTTGTGTGTACATCACACAACTGGAGTACTGTGTACTTAAAAGAACGCAATCCAGAAAGCAGACTAGAAAAATTACTATGTGTTACTTATAATAAATAAATATAATCCATCTGCTCCATGCCCATGAACAGCAACAAGGCAAATAAGATTTTGCAAAGAATTTTATTCCAGCAGTTACTGCAAGCCCAGTTCTAGTTTACATTGCACTTATTTCAAAACATTGAAGGTTTACACTTTCTGAAACTTATTTTGGCAAGAATGAATATTTGCAGTTATGACTGTATAAAGCAAGTACTTTAAATGAGCTAATGAGCACTCATACCTCCCATTTAAATTTTTTAAAAATACAAAATTTGAGAGTAGTTCCTGTGGTGCTACAGGAACATGAATTAATTGATGTGTGTCCGTCCAGCTGATGGGAGAAATTCATTAACACCACTCTCACACAGAAATATATGTACACTGATGAATAACGTATTAAAATATGTTTTATCATGGCAAAATACATATACTTGTCTGTTCATGGGTTTACTAGAACACCAAGTTGTTTCTGTGCCATGAGCATCTTCCACAGCGGGATGGGAAGATGAATCAGAAAAAGACAAAACCATTGGCTTGAGATAAGGACAGGCCAATAACTGAAGTGCAGTAAAATATAATACCACTAATAATAATTGTAATGGAAAAGGAGATCATAAAGACAGAAATAAAGTTTAAGAAAAAAACAAGCAAATGAGGCACAACAGAGTTGTTCACCACCTGCTGATGTGTTTGCAAACTTGCTGAGGGAACACTTCCATCATCTGGATCAGTAATGTTGCTGATGAACAGTATTAGCCCTACTGTAGAACCCTGGGGGTTCACCACTAGTGACTCAACTCCAGCTGACTTCATGCTGCTGACTATAACCCTTTGAGCCTGGCAGTGTGGCCAGTTTTCAATCCACTTCCCTAGTCTACACTTAATCAGTTTGGAAAAGGCGATGTAATGGGAATCAATGCTGAAAGCCTTGCTCAACTCAAGATGCTCAAAACCCAGTGTCCTCCCTTTATCCACTGAACCATTCAAGGCTATCAAGTTGGTCAGTCATGATTTTCTCATCAGAAATCCTTGCTGAGTACTTAAAATCATCTTATTTTTCATGGTGTTTGGAAACAGTTACCACATTTCCACAGCAGCCAAATCAGTCACCAATTGGCCTGATCCAGCTTCCTTGGGATCTGGACCAATAAAATGTCTTTACAGCATCTGGAAAGACTATTTTCCATAAAAATCAATGTATGTATTTTTTGGCTAATTAGAATTGTCTTAACTATATCAACCATGTTGCCAGCTAGCAGTCCTTCATCCAAGGACAAAAAGGAGGCTTTAGCCCTAATAACTTTGTAGGCAGCTATCCAACCCTTTGGATGTTGTTTACTTCTCAAGACAGAATGCTTTAGATACATGTGCCACCAGTTACCAAGTGCTTTACTTTGTCCTCTTAGCAACCCACATCAATAAGACGCTGTTTGTCATTTAAAAATTAGTGCTGCATTGCTAATTAGTTGGTCACGCCTCTGGTAACCTTATTCAATGCTATGGGGCTAATCACTCCTGGAAGGCCTTGACATATTTTATAATTGAACTGTCAGGTTTGCATTTGGCTGCAATTCATTCCTATCTGAGTGTGACTTGTTAGCCACATTAAGTTGATTTCTTTTGAAGGCTGGTGGGAAGCATGGAGTCCTTATTCCCATTTTTATATGTGATTATGGTATTCCTGCAGAGTACTGGTAGGGAAAAGGATTTTGCTTTCATTCTGTGAACTAAATGAAAAGCTGAGGTGGCTCATCTGTGGATGTCCTGCTAACAGACTGACTGGTATTCACTGCCTTTTTCCTTTTGCTTTCATAGAATCATGGATTCATGGAATGGTTTGGGTTGGAAGGCACCTTTAAATGCCATGTGCCCTTGCAATGAGCAGGGTCCTCTTCAACTAAATCAGTTTGCTCAGAGCTCTGTCCAACCTTGCCTTGAATGTTTCCAGGGATAGGGCATTTGTCACCTTTTTTGGGCAACCTGTTCCAGAGTTTCACCACCCGCTTCACAAAAAATTTCTCCTGGTTTATCCTCATGTGTCTTCCTTCTTGTCTAAAACGCTGGTCTTAACTCTTGCAGGAAGGATTCCTATTCAATGTCATTTACACAGCCCTTAACTTTGGATTCCAAATCAGATAGTGAATAAAACAGTGCTCTGGTATCCCTCCCTTCATTTTCCTTCCCTACTCATCAGCTTGACAGACTGGGCAGCTGCAAGAAAGGGATGTAATTCCTGATGTAGATTACTGAGTAATGTTAAACCTGCTATAACAAACCTTCTTTGCACCAGCACCATGGTAGAGCATAACCCTGGAAAGCAAAATCTTCATGTGGAATTGCATGTCACTAGAACAGGCTTATATCAAAATGCAAAGAGAAGTATCCACACTTCTGGCAGCTCTCTGCCATGCTTGCCTGGACTTACTTTCTAAAATGAGGTGAAGCTGCTTGAATTGAAATACATGTGTCATGTGTGGAACTGAATGGGGTTAGAAAGAGGGTCTGTATGCAGCTGAGACAAAACAGTTTAAGGAGATACTGTTTTCATGGGGCTTTATGCCCAAAACTCTTAGGTACCTAAAGAAGCATTGTCTGTAAGCTTTGCAGGGGATTAAGAGAGGGGGAAGCCCCACCCAATTCAATTGTGTCACCATTTAAATACTGCCATCAGGCTGGGAGGTACCTGTCCTTCATGTATTGCTCACTATGGTTCCAGCTCTCAGTAGAAACAATCTGTTGTTTACTCTTGCTGGGCACATTCGAAATCTGCCACATTTGGATTTCGAATGCTTTGAATTTCAAGGAACCAGGTAGCATTAACTGCTTCCATTTCTCTGTGCAGAATGTGTGAGCCATGAATAAGCAGTAATCCCTGCAACCAGTCTGCAGCTGATTCCCATCACTTTCAGTATATCAAGCCAAATTTGTACTGAGCTATGAGGGTTAGAGGAGAGGCACTTGGGTTGAATTTGACCTGCTGCACCTTTGTACCATGTAGTATTGACACTCTCTGCTATAGACCTATTGAAATTTAAACTTCTGCTGTTTAGTAGTTACTTTAAATTAGGTTGGACTCGATGATCTCAGAGGTCTTTTCCACTTAATTTATTCTGTGATTCTGTAAATGAAGATGGTCAGCAGTTCTCTGCTGTGAACACAGTAAGTATGTTCTTATTTCAGCCCACTGGAATAAGTGCCCACTTTATGAAGAGAAAATTGACCACTCTTGTTGGTGTATTAGAGCACAAACCCAAAATTTATTGTCCAAAATGTATTCTCAGAGTTGATCTTCGGTAGAACAAAATTAATCTCCAGGTCTTGATTAATCTATGTCCTGCTGGAGAAGATTCCTGTTTATCTTCAGTCAGGGTCCTCAGGGCTCTACCTTTCAAAAGGCCCATGACATCCATGGGGTCTAAAATACTTTCTAACATATGTAAATACTATTCTTCAGAAGACACCTAGAAATGGGATTTTTTTTTTTTTTTTTCCCAGCAGAAGTCCCAGACAGGTAGCTGTTCATTAAAACTATGGTGCTCTTTTTCAGCTTTCAGAACATCTGTCCTGTATCTCACTTGCCACTTTTGCGGGGTGCAAATAACAGCAGGCACACAGACAGAGCTATTAAAAATGTAAGAAGTATTCCAGTAAATCAGTTACTTTGCAGTAAATCAGTTAGTTTACCATTATTGAAGTTCTGTATGAAGCGAGTCTCGCTGTTGGCAGAAGAGGATTTTGTAATAAATAATACAAAATATTCTCTGTTTTTTAAAAGGGATTTTGTAGAGAGACTTCAACAATAAATGATTTAATGGGTTATGTGATGATCAATGGAGCTGCCTCGTGGCTTCTCTGAACACTAGAACTCCTGGTGCACACAGAATCCTTGGAGGACCTCTGCCTTTTAAAAGATTCTTACTAGCAGCTGACACTTACTGTGTTCTTTTTTTGAAAAGGTAAAAATCTGTACGTCTAAAGCTTGTAAAGAGTTCAGGAGGGTGAATTATCCTCCCATGCAGCAGGCTGCAGCAGTATCACGTGAGATACTTTATGGTCAGCAGAGGAATCTACCTGGATGGGCAGAGATCCTTTGGAGATCAGACAGGAAATGATTCTCCTCTGGAGAGGGAGAGCAGTGCAGAGAGTGAGGTGAGCACACAGGAGACAGCACCTCTCAAACAGATGGGCTCAGCCAAACAGGATTCTTGCTTGGCAGAGAAGGACAGAGGCAAATGTGCATAAAAGCTTGAGAAAGCTGGGCAAGGTAGAAAGAAGAAAGATGTAGGGTGTTATTCCATGTCCAACCCCTTCCTCTGTCACAGCCTGTTGCCACCAGCAGATGTATGGGTATGCCAAAATCTCAGCTGTGGCTCTGCACTCTGAACTCTCAGATACTGAAGCTATGTGTGTCCCACAGCTTGGCTCTACCATAAATCAGTCACAAAAAAGAAAAAAAACACAGTCCTGTATAATTTTTGAAATTATCAGGTTTTCCTCCATTCATCTACTTCCATTATATTGTCTAGCACAACCAGATTCAGTAATAGTTTCCTCACTGCCAAATATAAATTTAATATAAAATCCTTACATTTATTCTGCTTATACATCTAAGGACTACAGTAATTCCATCAGGTTATTTCCTCCTCCTTTTTTACTACAGTTTTACTTTTCCATGAGCTGCATGTTTTGAAGATCAAGGTGTTCTTTCATTCCATACTGAAAAAAACTACACAAAACTCTGAGTCCAGGGACCAGTCCCTGCAGTAATTCTTTAGAAACACCTCCACTGTATTTTCCTGTTTACAGAAATGAAAAAAAAAATTGGAACTTGCCTACAAAGGAAAGGTAAAAAACCCAGTAGTTCTTGGAAGCCCATGGTTGGATAACCACAGCAGAAAGATCTGTAGAAGAAAAAAAAACAACCCTGCAGGAGTAGAAGAAAGTAGTGATCTACAGAGAAAACTACATCTCAATAATCACAAAGCATCAGAATAACCAAACAGCATCTGGGATTATGAAAACCAATGAAGGGAAAAACAAATGGGGCCATTTTCCCAGGAGGATGTATGGTCCTACATTTAAATGAATGCTTCATCTTTCAGAAAGAAAATGGTTTCCATTTCATTAAGTCTGGGCACAGATGCTGGTTGGTAGAATGAGTGTAAGGATATGAAACTTGCTCTTCTCAAAGTGAAATTAAAACTCGGGGAGGTTGATGAACCTGGATCAAATGGCCTGACCATTATTCATCTTATACATGGAAGCTGAAGAACTTTCCAAATGAAACCAGTATGTTGAGAGCTTGTGGGTGGAAAATAGTAAATGTACTACCACAATGTCTACACTGCCAGAAGGGAGAAAAGTGACATAAGCAACTACAGGCCCATTAGTCTGAACCCAGTGCCATAAAATATTAGACAACAAATTTTACAGGAATAGAATCATAGAATCATTTAGATTAGAAAGGTGACTTTTGAGGTCATCAAGTCCAACAGGTAACCCAGCACTGCCAATTTCACCCCTAAACAATGTCTCCAAGTGCCATATCTATACCATCTTTAAATACATCCAGGGATGGTGACTCCAGCACTTTCCTGGGGAACTTGCTTCATTGTTTGACTACCCTTTGGCTGAAGAAATTCTTAATATCCAATCTTAACCTCCCCGGCACAATTTGAGGGCACTTTCTCTTGTTCCTATTGCTTGTTATCTGGGAGAAGAGACTGACCCCAGCTGGCTACACATTCCTTTCAGGGAATTGGAGACAGCAATAGTATCCCCTCTGAGCCTCCTTTTCTCCAGCTGAGCTCCCCAGCTCCCTCAGCTGCTCCTCATGAGATTTGTGCTCCAGACCCTTCCCCAGCTCTGTTCCCTTCTCTGGACACACTGCAATCCCTCAATGTCCTTCCTGAATTGATGGGCCCAGAACTGGACACAGGATTTGAGGTGTGACCTCACCAGTGCCCAGTACAGAGGGACAGTCACTGCCTGGTCCTGCTGGCCACACCATTGCTGACACAGGCCAGGTGCCGTTGGCCGTCTTGGCCAATACTCAAACACATGAAGGTGAAATAATAAAATTCAATTTGCTTTCATTGAAAATAATTCACATCTGACTTGCTGCACTTTTTGCTTTGATCAGATAATTGAACTTTAAGACAACTGAAAAAGTAGATGTAATTTGTCTTTTTTTTCTTCATATGGTATCGCATAAGAAGTTATTATTTGTGCTGAAGTTTATGTGCAACACTTACAAGGGAATAAAGCAGATTATACTGGAAGGCATGTAACAGCCTTGCAATGAAAGCAAAATCATCCAGATTGAATGGGATTATTATTCCATAGCTCAAAGGCTGCTCTTGTGACAGGTACTCAACTTTTTTAGTTATAATATCCAGAAAAATTAACCCCATATTCCTTGCATTTTGATGCTGTGTCATAGTCCCAGTGCGAATTTCCTTTATCTAATCAAATTCTTGGAAATTTTTGGACTGGGGGAGGTCAGTCCTTGAGGACAATTTTGGGAAGCAAAGCTCAATATCTTGTATAGGTTACCTTGGTACCAACAAATGGATATTTGTTAAGGAAATTAGGAGGCTTTGTTAATGCAGCAATAGGTAAAGATACTTCATAGAAGAACAAAGCAACCTCATAGACTAGAGTGATGGAAATACAGAAAAATGTGATAGTACACATTAAATAGCACTGCCTTTAGGGTTTCATATGTAGTCTGCTTCCTGTACAAAGGAATCTCATCTGGAAAAAAAACAGATGAAAAGGAGAAAACCCCAGGTGACAACCTCAAGAATAAATCTTGTTGACTATACACAACCTAGAGTGATTTGAGAAAAAAAATGTGAGTCTTTAACCTGAGTTGACTTGTTTTTTCAGATTATCCTCTTAGGTCAACTCCTTGGAGTTACAGTCTGCCCTTTTGTGGAGGCATTAATCTCTTGCTGAGATCCCTCCACCCTGACCTGAGGTTCTGTCAAAACAAGGTCAGCAAACCCAGCTGCTCTGAGGTGGAGGGAGGATCCCACACCTGACAACCCTGTAGCAGAAAACTGCACTGTATTCCACTGGGGATTACTCAAAGGAGTGATAAACTGCCATTGAATTATAAAACACGGGAGATTGCAAAAACAGCATCTCTGAGGAGTTTACTCAGACAGCAGGAAACTGTGCTGGAGGCAAAAAGAAAAATCTGACTATCCAGGAAATATTAGAGAAAATCCCAGGTGCACACCATGCCTCTGAATGTTCAGAGTATTGGCAAATATTGACTCCAACTCCAGCTGCTTATTACCACTGCATTGCCAGCTCATAATGATGGAGGGGGATTATTTGCTTTACTTTTTTTTTCCTCTTTTATTTTTTACATCTTTTTTTGTTACAAATGGTTAATTTTACTGTAAGAAAAAAAAAAGGCAGCAAGATTTAGGAATACAGCTCAGCTCTTCTGTAGGCTACAGAGAGTAATCTGGGGGGTAAGTTTTCTTTAACAAGTCTCCAGCAAAGGACTGATTGGTAAGAAATGAGCATTATATCATACTTTCCAGACTATTCACGGGATTAAACCAACTGTGCACACAGTAAGCTCTCTTTACAGATCTGAGAGCAGCACAGGCAGCAAGACCCATTTGTTTTGGATGGTTTTCAAGACACAGCTATTGTTTATATTGTGCAGTGGCCCAGGGCAGCGGAAGAGGAAACTGTAAATTGTAATGAGCAAGCTGGAGTGTGCACAGTGCTGTGCTTCAGGAAACATCAGCTCTCCAGCTGGAAAAGGAGGCTCTGAGAGCAACGGCAGCTACAGGGATGTTGATGTTGGCAGTGGGATTTTAATTTTATCAGGAAAACATCTGAAAGGGAAAGAAAATGCTTCAAGGTGTTATGGTCGGCTGAGTCTCGTGTTGACTCTGCTTCCAGGTGTGATAATCAGCCCAGTTCAGTTGTCACTAGTGGGGAAAATCTCATGAAAACAAGATAATCAGAATCAGGTTTTGGCAGTAAATACTAACTTTTCCTTTTTTTTTAAAGGCTTATTTCATTTTTCTGAGTTTTTATTCAGAAAATTACATTCTGGGGACTTGGTGAAATTCAGTATTTTGCAGGATCATTAAATAAGTATTAGGGAGGGCTGCTCAGAGATTGTCTGCTGGCTGTGGGCAGGTTGTTGGGGAGAGAGATTACAAGAGCTGTGACAAGCACTTTCTCTTGCATTCTGCCAGCTAAATGCAGGGCAGATGTACCTGCTGTTTCCCATTTGAGTGTCTGACTGCTCTACTGCCCTGAGGTAGTTATTGAGTGGGGAGCAGGAGAGAGGAGAGGGTTGTGAGAAATTCTGCTTCTCCAAAACACTTAAGAAAGGTTGGTAGTGAGGAGGAATGAGTGCTGGTCTGGCATGTGGCTGGTGTTAGCAGAAGGCAGCTGCTCATCCTCAGCTTAAAAAAAATTAATAAATCCAAGAGGAGAGTCACAAAGTAGAGAAACATGATACTTGTCCAGATGAGTAAAATCCTTAGAAAAGGGGTAGTGTGCTAAAAATGAGGCAGCGAATAAAACACATGAGCCACATCTGCTGTGGCCTGGCAGAGTTGGAGGCTGGAGATGGGGGCAAAGACCAGCATTGCTGCCCCACTCTCCCCTAGGGTGGTGCCAGGAGAAGGGTGGTACCAGCTTGGGTCTCAGCTCTGCCTTGCCCCTCTCACAGGAGGTGATATGCTTTTCTAAAATATATTTATTTTCCATTACTAAAAAAAAACAAACCCGAAAGGAGTAACAGAGTGATTGAGCCCACAGGCCTGGGGGCAAAGGTGGCAACAAGGAGGTCAGCCTGCCCACCAGGCTTGGTCCCTAAACCTGTGGCCAAGTCTCCCAACCCCCCAGGTGTCCCCTGTGCACCTCTGTCCCCCAGGTGCCACTGCTCTGTCAAAATGCGCCAAGCAGTGAGATGGTTTCCTACTTGTATTAGCTTGAAAACAAATCAGAGGGAGATTGCAAGTCAGGATTATAATTTAATAGGAAAATTAAAAATAAGTGCAATAATGCAAGAAAATATACTGACAAAGTCAGATACAACCTGACACCCTGTTAGTCAGGCTGGTGGTAGCAGTCCAAGTGAAATAGCTCAGTCAAAGCAGTGATCCTATGAAGGTCTGGTCTCCACCTGAAGGTCCAGTAGTAGCTCTTGTCCTGTAGGAATCTGCACCTCCAAAGCCCAGGTTATATCCAGGTGGGAATGCTTGGCTCCTCCCTCCTGGGTGGAGCATCTCACAATAGGATGAGATAATTCCTTGAGTCTTGGGGTTGGTTTTTGATGACCTATTGACTGTTATCAGGGGTGAGTTATAGCAGAAGATAACAGCTAATGCCCCACAGGTGGTGGTAATAGAATACTAAATACATCTATATTGCAACCTAGAACACTACGAGGAGCCACCTGTCCTACAACAGACTGGTTGTAGGACACTAGGTTGCAATAGTTGAGCTTCATTTTAGTCATATTAGTATCTTTACTAGCAGGCAGAATTGTGCTAAATATGCCCTCCTTCCAGTCCCTGTTGGGTAAGATTTGTATCTGAACACTCCCTTCAAGAGGAGAAAAACCTGAAGAAACTTAAAGAGGGGATGTGAGTGTCATGAGCAGTTGTTCAGCTGAGACACTTGGGAATAGAGGTTTAGAGACTTTTTGGAATAGAGTTTTAGAGACTGTCACCTGATGTTGTTACAGTGATTTTAGTTTAGAGGACTGGGATGGTGGAAACTGAATAATTAACATAAAGCAATATGAAGGAATAATGATGTGACTGGACCCAGACAAGCAGCTGGAGGGATGTCTGGCCTCTGCAGCAGACTTTAAGTAGAGACATTTCAGGTCTGCCTGAATATTGCTCCTTCTACCATCTCTGGTTTTAGCCAGCTTAGAAGATGGGTGTAGCAGAGACCGTGTTCCATCTGGCTGTTTGGAAAGACATTTAACAGCACTTCTGACCAAGCTTAAATGAAAGTTAATGGGGCTGCCCTTACTGCTCTGTGAACAAAGTGTTTGTTCTCCTTCCCTCAGCCTGTGAGGAATAAGACTTTTCATATTCTTCAGCAAGAAATTAGTGTTCAGGAGACGAAGTGGTGTGAATCAGTGCATCTTTGTGGCTTCTAATAGAGCAGCTTCTCTGCACACAAGTGATGTGTCTGACCTCTTACCCTCTGAGACCTGGAGGGCAGAGATTGTTTATACCTTAAGTGCTGACCTTCACCTCTGCTTATGTTCTCAGTCACCTCTGAAGAAAACAAATGGGAGTATGTGAGTGACTGGTTCAACTGCACAGATCTGGCAAGTCTGAGATTTTGAGCACCAGAGTCACTTTTGTGCACTTATTTCATGCTCTGCTGCCTTTTCCCTGCTCTGATATCCCCCATCCCTGCCAAGCTCTTCCTCTGTGTGTTCTCCCACAGAGAAGTGCCCCCACTGCCTGTCCTTGACCCACGTGGGTCTTTTCCTCCCTCACAGCTTGGAGTGGGAATTGCTGGTGCTGGGAGCTGGAGCAGCCTGAGCAGCTCCCATATGAGTTTTGCTAATAGCAAATATGGAGAATACTATTGCTGAATTCACACACAGACTGCTAATAAACACCCACACTCATCTCCTCCAAGAAAGGATGTCATCATCGTTTTCGCTGTTGAATGTTGCCTATTTATGGGGAAAAGCTCAGGTTGGCACAGTGAAGGCACCAGTCTAAAGACTGTTTACTTTAAGCACAATGAAATGATTGTCATATCAAAAGCAGGGCTGGTTGAACATCTTCCTTTTATAAAACTTCCCTATAATAAATAGATTTTATAGATATGTATATATATATATATATATATATATATGAACAACTCATCTTCTTGCAAAAACCATTCATTTGTGAAGAATAAAGAGAGAAACATGCTTGGAAATTCATGTTTCAAAATGGGAATTTCTACCCAAAACCAGAAAAACTGATTGCTGTAATGGCTTTGGGGATTACAGAGTGCTCATTGTGCCCTCAGAGCTGTGATGCCAGTTTATCTCCCATCATGTCATTCTAGAATCAGTAGTTGTCATCTCACTTTGCCTCATCTCCAGAAAATTGAGATCTGGTACATTGAGGGAAACTCAGCCTGGCCCAAGACCCCAACCCACAGAGCTGAATGAGGTCAAAGTCCTGATTGCACAGCTCCTAAAAGACATCGTGGAAACCCTTCTCATTCCAGGTTTGGAGTGCTTGAAAAGAGAAATCTTTGGTTTTCTACTTGATAGATTTTGAAACATCCCTAAAATATCTGTAAAAAGTCAATAGGATTTTACAATCTTCAATTACTTTTGAATTACTTATGAAAATCAATGCTTTTTGCTATAGCTGAAATCCTCCTGTTGCTGAGTGAGCTCCACAGAACATGTATGGGTCAAGTCCAGGGCTCTCTTAAAGAAAAGGCAACTTCAAGTATGTAGTTTTGCTGTTTCCTATATGGAAGAGATTCTGCATGGTTTCACTGTTCAGCACTCAGCTGAAAAGAAATAATGGATGCTTGTGAAACAGAAGTTTTTCCTAAACAATAACTTTCAGCTAAAAGCTCTGTAGAGAATAAAGTTAAGGGTTAAGGGCTAAAATTCTTGATGGCTGCTGGAAGAGCCTCCTGTGTCATTCTGTGCTGGCAGTCACTAAAACTTTTTGTTAGATTGATTAATGGGGATTTTCCATTAAATGTTTGTCCTTTTGCTGTCAGAAAAAAAGATTTTACAGAAATGTGAAAGTATCCAAAGGGAATTTTCTACTTAGACCAAAACATTTGCTCTTTCTTTAAGCCATCCAAGTGAAATATTGCATTGCTGTTCATACCAAATCAATGTGTTTCACTTTTCTTTTAAAGAAAAAGAGCCATTTCGTTTTGTGCTCAACACTGAACTCCAGGCGCCTCAAAGGAGGTGTAATTCATGTCCCCAATTTTCCTTATGGGTGTACTACAACTTCCATGGGATCCCTGGCTCTCTTCAAATATTACACCACCTGATATTTCCCCCAAACTGAATAATTGACCCGTGCTCTCAAAATTTATGGTAGAATTTAGAAGCATTTTAGTCCCACAGAGCTCTGTTACTTACCCCTTCCTTTGACTGGGAATTGAAAAGAACCCAAATGATCAACAAAATATTGGAATTTTCCACAAGAACAGAAATTGTGATTTTTTTTTTTTTTTTTGGTGTAGTTCAGCAGCCTCTCTGGCCACTGCTCACTCACTGTTGTGAAAAGGGAAGAAAAATTGCTCCAAACAAAAGTGCTTTAGTGTGGTCACTGCTTCAATCTGAATTCAATTGCATTTAAGAGGAAGCCTGGGAGACAGTTTGGTAGATATGTAGTGAGTTAAATGACTCAAAAATGTAATTATTCTGAGATGGCATGCATTAACTGACAATTTCTGGTGCAAGTGAAAAAAAGCAGGAGTCCTGAGAAATGGATATTCTCGAAGAGTAAATGGTAGGCAAGTGTCAGGAAAGTGAGATATATCTTTTAAATGGTTAACTTTGGCTCTAAAAATAAAAATGCTGATTAATTACCTTTTTAAAGCACTTCAATAATGATACTCTTTAACCTTTACAGCAACCTGGTGGAGCAGATGAGCTTTAGTGCTGCCGATTTAGAGATAATTAAGTAGCGGATGTGTTAAAATGTCTTCATTTTTGATGCCTTCTACACTTTTAATGCTCACCTCAGTTCCTGGTTCCAAAGTAGCAAAAAAAGAGGGTGAGGATGGACAAAACGCAGTCAAACAGGATACTAGCAATTAAAAATGCTTTATTAGGGCTTCTACTCTTACAGAACAGCCTGCAGGGTTGGAGAAAGCTTGAAAACATATATAAAAAGGAGCAAACATGAGGAGATATGTGCACTTCCCTGCCAGAGATTAATAAGGGAAGGAACATACTTTAAGTCAATGGATAAAGCACTTGCTTGTCTGAATGGCAGAAGTTTAGTTCTGGAAGGAAACCAACCATTTGTCAAATCTGCATATTTCTTCACTTAATTAATAAATAAAACAAACTGTTCAAACGAGAACACAGAAACTTTCCTGTTTAAGGTCTATGCAATCTGGCCACCTCCCTCTGATGGTGACCAGCACCAAATGCCTCAAATAAATCTGCAAGAAGCAGGTCAGTTTTGGGTTATGGAATAAATTGCATGTCCAGTTTCCTTCCAAACTTCATTGGTTTATACCTTGACATAACAGTTTTGTTCTCTGTTTCTAGTGTTTCTAGCTCTCACAGTACATGGAATCCTTGAAGCCCTGACTATGCACTTCTCTTATTAGATCTCAACTTTCCTTAAAACAATTGAGCACACAAACAAAACAAAAGAAGAAAAAATAAGAAAAAAAAAAATAGAAAGACTTCCTGTTTGTTTGGGGTAACTTGACAAGACATTTTGAAGGCTGACATAGGTTCAAGGCAAGACTGGACAAATACATATGAAATAAATTCACTGTGTGCAACAAATTAAACAGAAACCACTTCCAACACAGCAACTGTCTCTACTTGAAAACAGTTGGAGACTGGAAGAACATGAGAGGAGGATATCACATGTCCTTGTCCTGCTCTTCCACTTCCCTTGGGAAAAGCAGCTTTTGGAGACAGAACTAAGTGGAATTCTGGCATGATGCAGAATGGCCTTTCACACAGCAGGCATCATCCACATTTTGAAAAACCCTACCCAAATTCATAAGACTAAAGCAACAATCTCAAAAGATTTATATTTTATCAACAAGCTAGTTTCAGTATATTATCTGGAAAAGCTGTATATTTTTTCCCTAGCATTTAGGATTGAGCAGGTCTTAGGATCTCCGTGTATCACAACAGTCAACGTTGAAATGCTGGATTCTGTAGGTTTTGAATGGTAGCATATATTATTTATAATATTTTCTTTAATAACAGTAAGAACGTGCTGCACCTTCATAGAAAATTAACACACAGGCTTCTTTTCAAATGTGAGAACTTAGGAGGACAGTTTTATTTTCACAACAGTTCTAAATAACAGTTTTGGTACTTGGTTTTTGTTTTTTTCATAGAGGAAAAAACCCCTCGAGTATTATCAGGCAGTGATTGCTTTTACCGCAAAACTGACTCTACAGCACTAAGTTGCATTCTCCCCCAGGAAACCACTTTCCTACACTGCTTCACTGGAACAAGAACTTGAGGAGCTGAGTGGGTGTTCAGTGCTCTGCTGCAACAAGGTCCTGGCTGAGGGGAGCCACGGTGTGTTAAACACCCCCTGGGCTCCTGCAGGGATGCAAATCTGGGGGAAGGCGAGAACTGTGAGAGAGGAAATGAGCCCGGTGGCTACTCTTGATAAAAGAGGGAGAATCTGTGCATGCCAGCACAAATAGTGTTTTTAAGGGCATAGATAGCATCTTTGGGGATGTTTTATTTTTAGCTCGAATACTTGAATATGGCTAATTAACTTCAAATGGGATGTATGGCATAAGCAGGCAGAAGCCTGCTGGTGAAATTAATTATTCACCCTAGGAAGGGACAAGGTACATATGAGGATGCTCAAAATGTGGTAAGGGAATTTGTTGTGTGGAAAAGTCTGGAAGTAAGGCATAACCTGCATGTAAAGTTAGAAGTTTGTGTGATGATTATGTGAGACTGAAGTGAAAAAGGCTTGTGAGGTCTTCATTGAATTTCTGTGTGAAGATACAGAAGTTTCAGCACTGAGAAGGTCTCAGTTCCTGGAGTCTGCCCTGGAGGAAGAAATTTGTGTGTGGTGTCATCTGTTGCAGCATTTTTCAGCAGGGGCAGAGCCTGTCTGCATTAAGGTAGAAACAACACTAAAAAATGTTAACTAGAAAGGAGAGAGCAAACATTTTAAAATTCTCTGCTGGATCTGATCGGCCTTAACTCTGTATTCTGGAGGCATGAGAAAAAAACTGAGCCTGGCTCACTTTCATTGGGAAAGAGGTGATTCTCCTTGTCTGGAAGTTAAAGAAAAAACTCAGCCCCTTCAGTGATGACATCTACAGTCCCTTCCCAGACATATTTTGAGCACCTCACACGTAAGTAATGGGAAATTTTAAGGGCAAGGATGCTGAATTTTACAGTTTGGTGCATCCTTGTTGCCAAAACTTGGTCTGATGTGTCCTGTGGAAATGCAGTCCTGCTGGTGCAGTCCTGCTGCCCTGTGGCTCTGGGAAGCCCCACAGACCCTGCAGCAGGGAGAAGGCTGGAGGCTGCCCACATGTACATTCTCCCTCCCTGGAGCTGGTGTATCCTTCAGGTCAGGAGAAGTGCTGCATCATCCTTTCCTGGGCTTTCTCTGTGTGTGTGTGTGTGTATGCATATGAAAGAGTGGGAGGGAGAGACTGCTCATTTTTTGTGTCCCTTAATTAGGAGCGTTGTTACCATGGCTCTGAGAAGAATTCAACTATCATGACGATGGCTGTCATCACTCCCCCGTGACACAGCTTGCAGGAGGTTGATATAGTCAGCTTTCTGACTCAGTTAGAGACCAGAGTGGGAGGCAGAGGACCTGCAGATCATCTCTGCCCATTAGAGGAGACAAAGCAAATTACTTGTGAGTCATTGTTCCACATGAGTCTGTGCACCTTTCTGGGTTCTCCACCCCAGATTGAATCCAGCCAGGACTCAAGGCCACTGCTGCTGGCTGTGCTGTCCTCCCAGGGCTGCATCCTTCTCCTGGGCAATCAGGCATGCAGACCTTCATTTCATGGCTGGGCTGTTTCTTGACTGAGAAAAAAGAGAGGGAGATGGTCTTCTCCCAGCTACACCCGCTGTCTGCATCAGCACCATGTGGTGCTCACACCCAGACCAGCAGTGCAGGCATTGCTGGGGATGAGCCACTTCCACAGCTTTCCCACAGGGATGCTCAGGCTTCACAGGTGTGTCTGTGTCTGTGCTGCCTGCAGAGCAATCCATCCCTGCAATCCATGATCCACTGGTACCTTCCACCCAGTTTTCTTCGTGTACACCTCGGGATTCATAAGCAATGCAGAGAGATGGGCAAACAGCCAGCCAAGCTAAGTTGCCACAAAGGTATAGACTCTATGAGACTTATTCAGGAGTTATTATTGAAGACACAAAGAGAAAGATGGAGAGACAGAAGGGAGGAAGAGAGAGCAGGAACTTGCTGACTCTTCTACAAGCCAGCATCCTTTCCCAGTGTATGTGTGTGTGTGTGTGTGTGTGTGAGCACTCATGATGGCAGTTTATAAACACCTATAATTAATCCTGAGCTGGACCACTGAGCCCCCTTCCCTTCCCTGCAGGTGGCTGAATTCTGCAGGGGCTGCTTGTGCATTCTGGATGGATCCCCATCTCAGCAAACACCGGATGCACAGCCTGCTCATGTGCTGCTGCCTCGCTCGCCATCTGTGAGGATGCACTTTGTCCACAGGCTGATCCCTCCTCCTCCTCCTCGTTACAGACTGGATATGACCAGAGGACCCCACTGCAACTGACGTTAGGCAAGAAAAAGGCTCATAATTGGCTTTGTTTTGCATCATTTTGTTAATAAGCCAGCTGCACTGGGAAATGCTATTTAGGCCACATGTTTGAGACAAAGAATACATTCCTGTCTAATTTAAAGCATTAAAATCTGCCAAATCTAGCCATTAAAACCCTACATGTAAATTTAAGCCATGTAGTTACCCAAACACTTGAAAACTTAAGCAAATTTGCAGTAAGATGTGCATAGATTTATTCCACATATGCCTCCCCTATGGGAGCCTCACAGCTAAATCTCTGTGCATCTTTTATCTTATTGTAAATACGTACAATAACGATGCATGGAAATGGCTTTCACAACCTTGATTCACCAGTAATTTTTGTTTGCATTACTTTTTATATTGCATTGTAAAAATTCAGCAATGATTTAATATTTAGGAATTCCTACCACTTTGTTATGGCACTCTACTGAGGAGAAACCAGCACAGAGATCTGCAAACAATGATTTAATTTGTGCAGCCACTGTATCTCACCTCCTTGCATATCAGTAATAGTCCATCTGCTGCTGACAGCCTGTTCCAAATGTAGTAATATAACAAGTAATGGTGCTACAGTAATGCAGCACACCACAGCAAATCATCCCATAAAGGACACAAAGTGTTTGCCAGGGTAGATTTGAAAATACTTGGTTTGTGTGTTATCTTTTTTTTTTTGCCAATGTCATTACATTAGGAATGATGCTTATGTGAATAATTGGTTGATGCTTGAGCAGAAAAGTTAATATTTATTCAGGGGAATGGTCTGTATGGAGAACTATTGATGCAACTGAACACAAGTCTGTCATCAAAAGAGGTTTTTAGTATTGTGATGGTGGTAAAGGTTTCCTGAGTGCTATGACTGAATTTGCTCCCTTTTCTTCTGAAATCCAGGGTGAAAATCAGTATTATACAGCCAGATTTAGGAGTGGGATATTTATCAATGTGATGTGAAGGGACATGACTGTGCCTTCTTAATCCACTACTGAACTTCTCATTCCAACATGTACCAAGAAACTTTTGTTCTCAATCACATTTGAGGCATGTGCTTCCTCTAATGGGGAGCAAGCCAGAAAGGGCAGTGGATACTGGCAGAGAGAAAAATACCAATGCCACCTGAGAGGAAGAGGAGTGCAGAACCCCTAAAGAAGACAAGGAGACCTGCTGAATCCTGTTCACATCTGTATTTTCTCTGTGATTAAATAATTCATCAGGCACATGAAGCCTTTAGGTGCACAGTTATGTGTCCATATTAGTGATCAAGTTTTTTTAATGTAAAAAGAGTTGCATCTGAAGAGCTATGCATATCTTGTGATTTGTTTAGGGTTTGGCCTTTTTTTCCTTTGATTAGTGTTAGTGGGTTCATTCCTTCAAGAAGTTAGGCTAATGTTATTCTGAATATAATACAGTTTTGCTGCCAAAATGAAAGAACTGAACTTGTGGTTACTGTCATTTATGTGTAGCAGTCAAAAGCTCTATGTAAGTAATAAATCTTTAAATATTTGTAAATGTCCTTCAGTTACTCTACCACTCCAGTGATCCCCCAGGTCTGTGTTTTAGTCCAAGTGAAAATGATCAGAAGTGTTTGACTGTATTTCTTTTCTTTCTCATGGAGGCCCTTCAGGCAGTGTGAGAGGTGATCAGAGAGACAGCAGTCCTGGACCACCTCGTGGGGAAAGAGGGGCTTGTGTTAAATAAATAAATACAGGGAGAAAAAAATGGAAATTAAAATGGAGAGGAGAGGAGAGGAGAGGAGAGGAGAGGAGAGGAGAGGAGAGGAGAGGAGAGGAGAGGAGAGGAGAGGAGAGGAGAGGAGAGGAGAGGAGACTGTGCTGGCTCCCTGCTGGCTCTGGCAGGACTGATGAGATGCGCTCATGAGCACAAAGTGGTGTGAATACACAGTACAGAATGAAGCCTGCCTGTATGAACATAACCTTTTGATATCATTTCAGCAGATTTGTGCTGGCAGAGTGAATTTATATTGGATCAATGCTCGATGTTATGTGGCCACAGCATTCCTGCTCCTGTGTTAGCGGCCCTGAAGCCAGATCTGCTGTACAGTCATACCATGGCTTGAATTGGCATAGAAAGAAAAGCTATTTGAGGTCATGGTTGTGGCAGACTGCTGGCTCTGCCTCGAGCAGCTTGTGTAACTGTGCCACGAGCTCTGCTGGCTCTGAGCACTGTGGTGTCTGTCTGTCACAGTATTTATTGCTGAAAAGGGGAAAATAGCTGGAGAAGCACAAAGGGAACATGTTTCCACAGGTCGCCTTTGCTGTACCAAAGCTTCATCCAGCCAAAGCCTGTGGTGAGCTTATGGTTCAAGTGGGTTCTGCTCTCCAAGGCCACATTTTATGAAGCCAAGACCTCTCTTGCAGACGCACATCACTCTTTAAAGAGAAAGCATTATTCATTAAAATCAAACCCTCTGCTCGTGAGATGGATCTTTCCTGGGACTTGATTATATCACGTTTAGAAGAACAACAGGCAAAGATGTTTGGCTTCCTCTCCCATGGGGAGAAGTTCCATTTCTATAATTTTAACCTGCCTTTAAAAATAAGGGCTGGGAGAAAGTCTTTGGAATAATTCTCTCTCTAGCTGGGAATTAGAAATGAGTGGATCCAATTATTTGTATGAATACAGGTGTAAAATGGATCACAAATTTTACAGATTGCTCTGCTGTCTAGTAAGGACAGAGGACAGCTGCTCCCCAGATTTCATCTAAATGCTTCAGAGCAGAGGCCTTTCCTTCTAGACAGACACTATCTCTTCTTTGCAGAATGGAAAGCTTCAGGGCATCAAGGGAGAATAATCACTCAAATATTTAAAGTTAATTAATGGAATATTTAAGGTTAGCCTAATATATTAGACATGTTATCATAGGTATGATTTTGATAGCATTTTTTCCACTCAGAGATTTTGTTCCAGTTAATAACAGTGGCTTCATTTTGTCTGGACATTGCATCCATCCAAGGCTCAGAGTTGCCTGACATCCTTTCTCCCCTACACAACATGTAAGGAAGTCCCTGCTTTGAACAGTGCTTTGTTGAAAAGACCATACACACTGTGAATTCTTCCAGGATGGCATGAAGCTTCTCATCTTACAGCTAACAACCAACCAGTCTAATGAAATTTTAAAATGCAGCAAGGTCTTAGGACTGAGGAATACTAGTTGAAGACTCATGAATTCAGCCAGTTTCCTTTAATGCAGGCAGGGACACCTTTAGTACCTTTCTCTGAATGTCCATTTTGAGATGAACTGAATTACAAAAAAAATTTACATACAAAAAGTGCAGCCCTCCTTTGTCACTTTGTGGAATAAAATGACAGCAAAAGCCCAGCCTGTTCATTTAAAATGCTAATAAGAAATATGCTCTGCAGGACTTACGACCTCCTCTGTATAGATACAGGTGGAACTTAGAGAGAGATTTCTTCCACTTTTAAGTTGACATTTAAAGAAAACTACCTTAATTTATGACTTGATAAAGTCTTTGTCACAAGATAAAGTATTGATGACTGTTTTTTTCCTCAAAGAGGAAGGGAGATGAAAAAAAGAAAAAGCACCACCAAACACATCTTATAATAACACATTTCAATAATATCAGGAAATACACATGTATTTCACTCCAGCATTTGCCACAGTAACAGCATTCTGAAATGAGAAAGAAACAATTGCTTGACATGACCAATTGTTTGACATGATCACATTTATGAACATTTTTCATTTTGGCTGTGGACAGAGAGCCTTCCATGTTGCATCCTGATTCTGGACAAGGATGCTCCCCTCAGCCTGCCCTCCGTTTCCTGATGCTGTGTTGCTCTGACCCTGAGCACAGGAACTCACAGGAACTCTCCCCAGCTCGCTTCACTTCTTCAGCTCAAAGAAATCCAGTGGCAGGTGTTTGCTCAGAGAGGTCATTTTAACTCAATTGCTTAGGGAGCAATCAGAAAAGCAGTCTGGTTTTTGCTAACAGGTAGCAAAAAACGGGACAGGAGCAGGGGTGGTAACCTTACCACCAGCACAGCTGCTTGAAAACAAATGTTTGTGTGTCCTGTGGGGGCAGATGGCAAATCACATTACCTGACTGCAATACAAATTGGATGTGAAACTGTGCAAACAGCAGTAGGAGAAATGCTTGTTGTTATGGGATAACTAATATAAATCATCCACGAGTATTCACTCCAGTGTTTCTTCTTAGAACCTTTAGAGATCTGTTTTTACAGAATACCTTTGATGAAGCAATCGACCAAGAAAAAACATGTTCCAGTGTTTTCAAACAGCTATCATTTAGCCTATCTTCCCACATTTTAATGACAAATGCCTTCCTGATAAAAAGTATTTGTGATTAGATGTAGTGGAGAAAGTTCCCATTGACCAAAACCCCCTTCAATGAAACTTCAGTGATGCTTAGAATACCACCTGTTTGTTTGACAAAATTACATAAGCAAAATTTAGAATCAAAGGATGACCATGATATTACCTGGAAGAGAGACAGGGCTGGCTTTTAGAGCTATAGCTATAAATTATTTTTTGTGTGCCATGTTATTTTCTGTATGGAAACCAGCAAAACACAAACCGTTTCAGGGAGAGATTTTGCATCCTTTCTCCTTTTCTCTAGCAGAAGGGTCAGAAAGCCCCAAGGGCTGTACTGTGGAATCACAGTACTTTGTGTTGGCCTTTTGCTTTTGATACTTTGAAGGACTTAGGAGCTGTAACCCAACTTCAACCTCCTTTTGAGGTAAAGAGTAAATAAATAGTATTAAGGCGTTTAAGTTATTCCTGCCCCTAAGAACCTCACTTATCCCTGCCAATACTTGTTCTGTGTCACTGCACTTCACAAAAATTTTGGTTTTCCCAAATGGAGAGGCAACCAGTAAATGGCAGCTGTGGAGAAGCCTCAGAGAGTGATAACTGCTGTCAGAGGAGTCACACAGGGTGGGCTACAAAATGCTGTCAGGGTTTCACCTCCTGATAATCCAGAAATATTCAAGGACCTGGCACGGATCAATTCTGCCATAATTTGTCTTCTTTTTTGAAGCTGAGATTTCTGTTATCTCCAACATGCTGCAGGAGATAGAAAATTCTCAGTTCCATTTTATCCCCCAGTTTGGAAAAATCAAAAGATAAAGAAGATGTAGATCTGATACTTAAATAGGATCAGGTACTTCAAAGACAAAATTATTTTCCTCCTCAGATGTTCCAGAAATTTCTTCTCAAAAAACCCTCCTCTTTGTTCCTGTGTTTCAGAACATGGAAAATACATGGTGCTAAGGTTTTCCCCCCTTATTCACACAATTTTCATCTTGCCAGGAATCAAAGCACTACAGAGGAGGTGGAAGTTTAAAACTGTCTATTCTCCTACCATTAAAAGATGCCTTTTGTATTCAGTTTCAACAGCTTTAAATGTGAAAAACAAAAGAATCTAATCTAGTTCTAAAAAAAAAAAAATCCCTATCAAATGTAATTATAAAAGAATTAACTATTCCAGAAGCTTTCTTTTTAACCTGATGAGGATACACATGATTTTGTGGTCATGTCCCCTTTTGATTCAGAAAACTTCTCCAACTGGGTATTTTGTACAGCTAAATGAAATCTGGTTTTCAGACAAGTAGTATGGTGTTGTCACTCATCATATACTTATTTACCTGTTTATTTGTGTCAAGCCACTGCCAAAATTTGAGGGTATTCCCAAATTCCGTGGATGTTTCACCATGCCAATATCAGGTGCCAACACCAGCTGTTCTCTATCTTCCAGCTCCTGCTCCAAGAAAAGAGCAGCAAAGACTTTCTCATGGGCACACACTGAGTTTTCCAGCTGATTTTGATGGGACTTGCCAGGGCACATTCCAATGGCATTGGGATGACATCTCAGAGAGATCCAAATCTTCAGCTTCTGCCTGAACTTGTCAAGGGCTGAGCACCTTCCTCATGCTGCTCTGGGTCAGGTTATAAATGAGACACTGGAAATGAGGGCAGGGTTTTTGTTCAGTGGTTAATGCAGACACCTCCCTCCATGGGCAGGACACATCAGATGGGCAATCAGATTAAAGGAGGTTGCAGTGCCAGCTGGGTTTAGGCTGTGCCCATTTTTACCTTGCACTGTCTGTGTAGCAATGGCCCACAGTTGCTGCCTCTTGTGTTTGTTATTTAGTTTGTTTGCAAAAGTTGTCTTTCTCTACGGCTGGGTAGGTAAGGAAAGATTTGGGAACCTTACCTCCTCCTCAATCAACCTCAAACCCAGCTGATGACTCATTTTGACAAATAGGTTGGAGGTTTCCCCTGGCTGCTGGCTTTTTCTGGGAGATAATTAGGTAAAAAGTCCTGGAGGAATTTTTTAATAGGCTTTATCTTTTGGGAAAGATTATTGTTCATATCTTTTCTTTTTCTACCCCTGGGAATTATCTGCATTACTGGGAATATAGTCAGAGGGGCAATTCAAGACATAATTTTTTTTTTTTTTTTTTTTTTTACTATTCCTGCTTTTTGCCCATTTCTTCTTGGTTTTTGGGAGACTGCATGGGATGTTGTTTGTTACTAAGATATTTCTCCTGCATTCTGTGGGTTATGGCTTCATCTTTCTCTTGACTTGGCATTTCCTTTTAATCCTCTGTGGAATATTTGGTTTGTTTTTCACTCTGCCCTGGATGCATTCTTGGCTACATTTTTTTCTTTTATAAGAATACAAACCAATCCTGCTCCTCCACACCCACCTCACACCGGGTGAGATCACAGTTCCACAGATCCATATTAGGTGCAAGCATTTTCCCAAAGATTACACAGCAGATAAATCTTTGCATTTCAGCACATGGTTTATTACCGAATATATTGTCTGCCCACACATGCAGGAGCAGATAACCAGTGATTTATATTTTCATAATGACTGCTGCAGTGATTCATTTACTCCATGGTATATTGGTGTCAGGGCAAATCATTTATGTAGAAGGGGAGAGAGAGCAAAGAATGAATGGTGATAAAAAGTGGTACAGAAAGGAAAAGAGGGCAAAAAAAATGCCTGGACAAATGAAAATGCTTTCAATAACCTGAGGAAAGTTGTGGCAAAGGAATTTTTGTGTTCCTGCTGCTTTTTTTCAAGGAATGGGGCATTCACATCTTCTATGGGCAGCCTGTGCCAGTGCCTCATTTCCCTCACAGTAAAAATTTTCTTCCTAATATCTAACCTAAATTTCCCCTCTTTCAGTTTAAACCCATTTTTCCTTGTCCTATCACTACAGTTCCTGACAAAGAGATGAAATACTTGATGAGTTTAGTCTTTTCATGTCTTAGAGGTAATCTGACAACTAGTTATGCTGAAATACCTTTAAAAAATCTGCCCCAGAAAGGCACTATTAACGTGCTGAAGACATTACACAAAAGAGCCAGATCACCATCACCTGTGCCACAAAATCTCACTGAAGCTGGTGAGAACTGCTGTAGCCAAATCTGTCAGAAATGCTGCTCACAAGAGTGCCTAATTTGGTGCTGATCAGCTGTTGGCTGATAATTACATATCTGTGAGTCTCTGCTCACAAGTTTGTTCACACAAAGAAAGGATGTCATAAATTCCTGTGCAAGGAGAAGTCCTGCATGGGTTAAGGAGTCAGAAGACAGCAACTCACCCAAATGAAGAAAATGACATAACAAAAGCTGAGAATTTAAATCCTGTGAATACTTGCTATGCACACTGAAGGATTAATTGAAAAATTCTTGGCAATAATCACATTTGTGAATACTAAATGCATTCACCAGTGCTTTGCAAATAAAAAATGAGGCTAAGGTTATGAATAAATTGTTCAGGGTTTCTACTTTTAACTCTGGAATATTTGCTGACAGCATTGTTGAAATCAGAGAGGGAATTTATGTGGTAATACTGAATAGGTTAAAGAAGAGATAACATCAAGACATGGAATATTCTGAAAGAACCTTCTATCGTTAGGAGAAATAGTGGTTTTCTCCCTATAACTTCTTTCATTACTGCCTTTCAGCTGTGCCAAGCAAATCAGGTTTTTTTTGTTGGCTACATATGAGCTGAGACTTGCTATATCTACTGATTTAGAAATATTTAGTAGCAGAAAGCACGTCAGAGCTGGACTTCAGCAATTTTTATTTCAAACAAAACCACAGCTTTTGGCTAATATAAAGCTATTCATGAATTAATGGGCAAAGCTCGGCGAGTGATTTCTGGTCAAAGTGAAATATTTCACTAAAACCTTTCTATTTTCTTGCAGTTTCTCATTTCATGGGGCTATTTGAAATATGTCTTGTCTACATCATATTACAAACTATTACAAAGCATAATTCCAGTCTCCCTTCACATTGACCAAAGCCAAATTTGTTTTGACTTGCAAAGCACCTTCTCTGTTATTCGTCCCTCTTTATTCACCTCAGTGAGGAGGTTGTTCTTTGCCTTTCAAATTGCTGGGCTCTTTCTACTGCCAGCCCACTGCCAGGGCTCTGGGGACACGTTTTGTTCTGCCCCCCAGCAGAGGCATTCCTGATGGGAGCCTGGGGAAGGCTTTTCATGGGAAGCCAGGCAGGTTTTGCTCCACAATCACTCCCGGAGGAATTTCTTGCGGAAGGGAAGAAATTCCTTGTTGTTCCACTCGTCATCAAAGCCTTCCCTGGGAGTATCAGGAATGCCTCTGGGCAGGGCTGTTCCAGCTCTCTGGCAGGAGAGAGATGCTCTTCCCTGCATGCAGCTCTTTTCTGGCTTTCCATAGCTGAGCTCTGGATCTGGTTGCCCACTCAGAGGACAAACCAGATATAATTCAAAATTTCACACAACTGTGTGTTAAATATAGGTCACTGTGAGCTCTCTCTGTTGCACCTGGCCAACCACTCATTTCCTGCTCTAAAGTCAGAAAACATTCCTTATCTATCCCATCGGATGTGCTATAGGATACAGGTAAGAGATAGGAGGGTTTCCATTGAAACAGTGCAGGAGGGATCATTTGTCAGCTGTCAGAGCAGGAAGGCACAAGAAAGAAGATAGCAGTGGGAAGAGCTGAGCAGTGACTTTCAGCCCTCCAGAAAAAAAAAACCAAAAAACCAACCCCAAACTGCAGTAATCGCTCAGCCCACACTAAAACATTGGAAATAGCATGGATACTATTAAAACCCGAATATTGTCTTCACAATCCCAAGTACACTTTCACTTGAGCAGTAAGAATTAAGCACGGTATTGTTTCTGCCAGAAAGTGGGTTAAATGTGGTGTAAATGGCTCACAGACAAGAGCAAATAAAGTCATGGGCCTCCTGAGGAACCGCTGAGGCATGGAATTGGAATCCCTTTAATCACCCTCTGCTCACACTTCTCACCGTGTTGCCTCCTTCAGTAATGGGAGAGCAGGGAGGGGAAGGCAGAAACGAATCTGAGTCAGTGCTGAACCTCTGTGAGCAAGGAGAAATGAGCTGGTGGAGCTGGGTAATGCTGTGAGCCAATCCAAATCCCAAAGCACGAAATGGGATCCCTCCAACATGCTGGTTTCTTGAACATTACCTCCTTCCCCCTCCAATCAGCAGCTGACGAGGACCAATAAATGCCAGTGTAAGAGCTCTTTGGAGAGATGTATTGACATCATTTTGCCAGTGGGAACGAGATGGAATTGCAGCACATCCAGACTGTTTATTTTCCCTACTTTTAAATATTCATATGAATACTTCCGAAGTTCTCCTTTGCCCACTGCCTTGAATGAAAGATAGGAAAAGTCGTTTGGTGTTAATATTTTTGCCAAGAAAAAAAAAAGTTTCATTTTAGCCAGGAAGCTGTTGTTTACAAACTGCCTGGTGGAGGAGAACAGCTGCCTGGGTAATGCAGACAATGGCCATCTCCATTCTAAGGAGTATTTTCACCTCTGAAATAAGTGTTGTACTGCATGCAGGAAAACAGCAGCTGCAGGCAAAACAAGGGAGATCTAAGGCAAAACAATGTTATCCCCTTCACCTCCCCTGAAACAAAGAGAAGATGCCATTTGTAGGCACTGGGAATCTTAGGTTTGCTGTGTTTGTAATGTTTTCTAACCCCAGCTGTCACCACTCTCTGCTTTGTTTCATGGAATCCTTCTCCCTCCTCCTTCCTTGCCTCCCTCCAGTGCCTTCATGTCCTTACAACTCACACACCTGGAGAGTTTCTCTTGAGATTTTTCTGTTTATTTGACCTCCCAATCTCTTCCCTTTTTCCACCAGATAAGAAATGATTCATATCCACACCTTTTTGGTGTGTTTGTTTCACACATTTCTGCCATCTTCAGCCTCCCAATCCATCCTCTGCATGTCTCCTGTTCCTCTACTCTTTGTCCCTGCATCCTCCCTCTGACTGCCACAGCTTGTCACCTTTGCTTCTTCTTGCCTGTCCTCTGTCATCCATGTCATGTCTGAAAAGAGTAGTAGAGCCAACCAAAGTGTCTGAGTGATTTGCTTGATTTTCCTTCCTTAGAGATCCATATCCCTTTGCCTAACATTTTCTCTGCAGAAGTCCTTATCTTCCTTCCCATTCCCCACCTTGGTTCAAAGTGTTGTGGCCTGATGCTCCCCTCTTCATTCCTTTTCTAAAAGCAGTGGCTCCTCTTCTTCTCTCCTGCCATATTGATGCTGTCTGTCCCTGTCCTTTGATCTATCTTCTCCAATCTAACCTTATTTTCAAAATGTAAATCCTGGCTCTGGCCCTTCCCCTTGTGACCTTTCATGCTCACCTTAGGTAACTTCAGCAGAGAGCTTGAGCACCCTCCTGACCCTTAACCTGCGCTAGTGACTTCTGCTTGGGGTTTGAATCTCTTTTCAAAGACAGAATAAATCTCTTTTCCAAGAGAGGACTTCACCCACTGCTGTCTATTACTGATCACACTGAGCATAGCTTGTCCTTTTCTCAAACCATGTAAAATTCATGCTGGATTCATGTTGTTGCATTAACCTTAGTGCAGTTGTCATGATTTTTACAGTCATGACTCCAAACAGCCAGCTCTTGTTTGGAGTTGTAAAGTCAAGTTTACATGCCAGCCACACTGCAGTGCCAGGTTTTGTTGTCCTCCTGACAGCTTGTTTCTATATTGTCCACTTTCCCTGGGAGGAGTTCCCAGAAATTTCAGATGTGGTTGAAATTTTCCTTTTCTGTGGGTGCCTGTAAGACAGAACAAAGTTTGGGCTACACTGTTTATTAGTGTTTCATTGCTCTTTCATCCTGGCCCATCTGTTTACATCTGACCACTCTCACTCCTGTTGAGTTTCTCCTGGTAAAGAGCATCCCTGGAAGTGTCCAAAGCCAGGCTGGCTGGGGCTCTGAGCAACCTGGTCTACTGGAATGTGTTCCTGCCTATGGCATGGGGATTGGAACTCTATGATCTGGAAGGTCCCTTGCAACCCAAGCCATTCTATGATTCTATGATTCTAAGCACGTTTGAAACATCAGGAATTATCAACAGTATTTTCTTCTATCAATATTGCTAAAATCAGATTAAATTCAAGTATGACCAGGCAGAAGAAAAACTCATTTTAATTGGTTGCTTGAATAGAGAGCACTCTAAAGAGCTAAATATTAGTCAGCACTGGAGAAATGTGATAAGTTTTCTCTTTAGAGATTGATATGATAAAATGCATAGTTGTTCTGTAAGTTACTTGAAAATAAATGCCACCACCCCCATGCTAAAAATGAAACCCTTCTTATTTTTTCTGGAGTGTTTATATACCTCAGATTTTTACTTTCTCCTAATCAGAAACTTTTCAGTCAGCTCTATATTGATTTAAAAATAGCTGAAAACAATGAAGAAGAAATTCTGATTTTGATCAGCTTTTGAAAGAAAACTCTGAAGATCTAATTACTTTCACACCCCTTCTTATCCCTTACTTCCTACTGCAAAGAGATCATGGCTTTAAATGTGGTGTTAGCAGGAGTGGAAGGACCCTTTAAGGGGAGCAATGTGTCTTGCTGCACAGCAGAGATGAATGCTGCACAGAATGGCTGCACAGCAGAGAACATAATACAGAACAGAAAATATGGAAATGCCTCATTGTGTCTCTCTAATGCCTCCTTTTATAAGCTTCAAGGAACCCAGCAGGTCTGGTAGCCTTTGGAAGCCTTTTAACTGAGCCCCATCTGCCTGAAAATCATGAATTCTACATGCCTCTCATGGAAAGCTGCTCTCAGAGGATGGTTCTTGAGGCATGTGGAACAAGAACCCCTCAGATTTCACTTCTGTGCAAGAGCTTCAAATGGCAAGAAACCCTCCCAAAAAACTGCCATGCTGACAAATATTTTCTAAAGTACAATAAGTGAGCAGCACTGGGAGTGGTTTTCTGTTCCCTTCTTCACGTTGCAAGGGCTTAATCCTATCTTGTCTGAAATTTCAGGGAGATTATGTACCTTTATGATTATTTAGGCCATGTTAAAGCATTTACAGAAAGAATCTAAAGTGCAATATGCACTCTCTTTCTTTGTTAATCCATATGGTTAACTGTGCTTGGTTTCCAAACCTATGTTACTATCCAAGGAAATGTCTGGATGATCCATTCAGAGCTGAATACTGGTGGGTGTTTCTTCATTTTGCCAACTGAATGCTTGAACTAGAATGCCTCTCCCTTTCCCCTGCTCAAAGGTGTCTCTCCCTGTAGCTAAGGGTGAGCTCAGAAACCTGCCTGCTCACTTTCCTGTTCCTCTGCAGTATACTGACAGTCAGAGCTGGGAGCTGTGAATGTCTAAGGATGCTCAGGGCTCAGACAGGCAGCTCCCTTTAGCCAGATCTCCAGCTGGGCAGAGCAAGAGGAGCTCAGCTCACCTGCCCAGCACTGGGTTTGGCAGCTGAAGGGAAACTTGGAACAGCTCCCTGAGCTCTCAAAATGAGGTAGATGAGGGGAGCTGGTGATCACCAGTCAGACTGTGGGTCACACCATCAGTATCTGTGAGTGAAAGAGAGAAGAAAGGCTTGGGGAAATCACATAAAGGCTTCCAGCTGCCTCAGCTCAGTGCTTCTCTGTGCACTAGCACCAGTTTGGAATTGAGGCTTTGGGCATCAACAGCTTAGCTGCCACCTTCCCTTCCCTTCCCTTCCCTTCCCTTCCCTTCCCTTCCCTTCCCTTCCCTTCCCTTCCCTTCCCTTCCCTTCCCTTCCCTTCCCTTCCCTTCCCTTCCCTTCCCTTCCCTTCCCTTCCCTTCCCTTCCCTTCCCTTCCCTTCCCTTCCCTTCCCTTCCCTTCCCTTCCCTTCCCTTCCCTTCCCTTCCCTTCCCTTCCCTCACCCTGGCTTTCCAGACACCCCACAGTCATCCATGATGCTATTTAGACCTTATGGTAAGAGAAAATAATTCAGTATAACCAGCTTCAGACACTAAGCCAGGTGTGTGAGGGACTGCTTCAGAGGAAAAGGTAAAATGAGAAAACCTATTTTTAAACATATATCTATACTTTTTTCTAGCTTGGGATGGTCTCTATCAATATCCTTCAGCTGAAATGCTATCTGGCAGTTTCCACATCTGTCAGATGGGAACTGATTCTCTGACAAGGTCTGACTGAAGAATGGCTTTCCCCTAAAAGGATACTGAGCTGGAGAAAGTCTCTTCTCCCATACTCTTTTTCTCCCTCAGCTTCCTCCAGACTCAAATGCCCCCTTGAGGATTTATTGCAATTCATACACTTGATACTTAATAAATATCTCAGGTTTTAATATTTTCCACAAATGATCACTGATCTCAAAATGTGCTCTGGAAATGTTCACATCCCCAGGCCTGGTGATACAGGTTGTTACTCGTCAGAAAGCAAACAGTCTAAGGTCACCTCCACCAAGGTGAAAGCAACACCTGGTGAAAGATCTGATACCTGACAGTAGCATAAAGATATCCCCTATCCATTATGAATGAAATTCTCCTTGCAAATAGAGAATATTTTAGATTTCCATGGCAATTTATGCACCTTTATGACATAGATAATAAAAACACAGACATACAGAAGAGGACTATAAATGCAGCTTCTGGCTAAGTCATGGTGGAGACCAGACATGGCATTAAATATGTAAAATCTTGTGTGAAAGTCTGTCTGGGTCAAGTGACTTCTAAAACAGCTTCCTGGATAAAAGAGCACCAAGCCAAACTGCATTAACATATCCTGAATGTTTCCTTACAAAGGCAACAACCTCAAACGATTAAAATTGATTTGAAATGGCAGAATTAGGAGACTGGTAAAAATAATAGTATTGTTTTAGTTATTTAGTGGCTCTTCAGAACAAGTGTAACTTTTTTAATGGCCAGAAGTAGTGACTGTGTTGCTTAGGGGTCGCTGAGATCATGAGATCAATGGGCAAAACCAGTCTGCAACCTTAGTGCTTATTGATTCACTTGCTTTTTCCCAGCAATACCAATTATTGCTGTGTTACAAACCCCACCTACCCACTGTTTGGTATGTGCACAGTTTGTTATTATTCACAAAATAGTTGTTTTTATAAAGAACTTTAATCTCCTTTCATCACTTTGGGTGTAATTTTTTTCAAATAATATGTGTAGCTATATTTTGTCATCACTTTTGGGCAAATGATTAGGGATGGAGTTCCTGGAATTAAGTTATAAATAAAAGAAAACAATGGGGAAGATTAAATGGATGCTTATAGGATAATGGAAAATCTGGAAATCTGAAAATCTGTGCAAACAACTAGAAATATCTGCCTAAAAAGACACCTTCCATCCCACCCGACCTGGCCTGGGTGTTTCTTGCACTCTATATTCATGTTTTCTTTGGGTTTCATGTGCTGCATGTTCAGGGTCTAGAACCTTTGAGCTGTCTCTAGGATGAGGAATGAAAGGGGAGACACACTCCAAAGCCCAAAAATTCAACTGATGCAGATATGATATATATTAAATCAAAATTACTGCTCCTCTGAACAGCATGACAGAGAAGAGAACCCAACCCTGTTGGGGTGCAACTTGCCAAAACCATAAATAAATCAATAAGTACATTGACCTTGAGGAATTAAAATTAAAAAAAAAAAAAAAATCTGGCTAAGTCAGTCCTTTGAGGGACTAGATGAGGAAAGATTGTCATAGAGCCATGGAATGGTTTGAGTTGGAAAGGACCTTCAAGATCATCCAGTTCCAATCCCCCTGCCATGGGCAGGAACATCTCCCACCATCCCAGGTTGCTCAGAGCTCCACCCAGCCTGGCCTTGAACACTTCAGGGATGTTCTTTATCATGTTTTGTACCTCTTCACATCACTTGCACTTACCCCTCCTGTTTGCTGCCAGAATAAACAAATTAAAGGTACAACAATGTTGGAAACCTGCCACTAGGCTTTTTTTCAGCTCATCTGCTAGACCCAGAGGCTTTTTTTTTTTGCTTCTTCCCAGTCACTTTGTATAGAGAAATAATACCAGAATATTAAGCCTTTATCACACCTGGAGAGCAGAACTCCAGCTACTTTCCTACAGAACTGCATAATTTACTCATCAAAATCAGTTCTAGCAAGTGTAGTGCAGTGTAGAAATTATGGAACAAATAGGTCAGTTGAGATTTTGAGGCCTGATTAATGTATTATGTCACAAATAAATCTGTAAAAATAATTGAGTTTTCATGAACTGAACTGGGGAAGAAAGTAGAGGTCAATTTACCCACAGTTTTTGTGCTTTAACACAAAAAAACCAGAAGTTTGTTTTATTCCAAGTCCAGCTAGATGTTTGCTTTTGAATCAGAAAATTGGTTTTGTTTCTTTGCCCTACATCTTCCCACCCTTTTGAGTGTTATTTGAGGGTAAATTTCAAAATGAAATGTCATTTCAAAATGCTGGATCAATATTAAACAAATATTTCAATGTTTTCTCTGGAAAGAAAAAGAAACAATGATTTTAACCAAAGCATTTGGAGAAATTTGACAACTCACATAAGGATATTTTGGGTCAAGAAAGTTGCACCATCCTGTTGTCTTAATAGGTTGATGAAAATGCATGGCAATAAAATTTCCTTGTTTCATATTCTTTAAGCTTTGTTTTTTTATTATTGCTGATGACTTTCAAAATTAGAGTGAGGTGGATTTTGAATTACTGCCCTTCTCTACTAAGAAGCATTCCCAGTTTGTTCTTTGCCACCCTGCCTTCACCAAACCAATTGCTGCCTAAACATTTCAAGGGAGAAATAAGTGTCCAGCAGGACTATGAGTAGGGCTACCTCTGCTAAACAAGCAGTATGGTTGCTGGAGAAAAAATAATACAGGCTCAGCTGATGACATTGCAGCTGATACAAATAAGTGTGTCCCTGCAGCAACCTCCCAGCTTTTCTGATATCATATCTATAAATCAGTCTAAGAATCAATTTGAACTTGACTGCATAGATGGACATGAAGATGGAGAGGATTGCTTGTTCTCCAGCTATTAGGACAGAAGGACACAACTTCTGTAATAGTCAACTCTGTATATTTATTTGATGTACAGCTTTTTCATATATTAAACTTCCAAAGGGCTGCCTGGCAAGTGGTAAATGTGTTCATCCTGCACTTGAGACTAATAAAAAGGGATTTTCAGGCCTCTTAGTTTATTTCTATCACTCCAAAGAAAAATCTTTTCATAAGGCAGTAAGTACATCAGCAGCCAGTTCTTTTCTAAGAATGCTAATTATATTCTTTCTGTATGAATTAATTATCATTCCTTTTTGACTACAGTGATATTGTTTAGAGGAATTATCTCTCAGGTCAGATGAAAAGGTTTGACTTTGTGTGACACACTGGAGTGATTTGCTCTCCATTGTGGTATTAGTATTCCTTAGCAGGAACTTTGTGAAGAATTAAAACCAAATTAAACTGAGAAAGAGAGCCCCTCCACTGATTTCCTCTTTTAAAACATTATATAGAGAAGCTCCTCCACAGACTGTCATGCACAGCCAAACAATGAAACAGACATTTTCTCCTTCACAGAGCACCTTTGGAGCAGCATCACGACAAGTGTCCCCAAGTGTACTTAGCTGTGATATGGTTACACTGGAGACAAGTGGAGATTAGGGCGCAGGTGGAAGTTATCAGCAGCTTCACACCTGCTCAGCCTGGTTCTGAAACTCCTCTGATGTGTGAGAGTCTGAAGCACAGCCTTCCCATGCAGAGGTATTTATGGAAACTCTGTGATCTGCAGGAAAAAGCGTGGGGTGCAAACCTCTACCGAGCTCTTCATTGCTGCCTTGGGTGGGAGATTTTTGGGTGCTGAGACACAAGGTTTCATATGCAGAAAGCAGCAGCATCTCCTAGGTTACACCTCCCTTGCTCCTGAGCTTCCCAGGACATGGTGTGCTTTGAAGCTGGAGAAGCATCTGAAATCATTTTCCTGTTGGATAGATCCAAGATTTAGGCTGGATCCAGGATTTAGTCTGGATCCAGGATTTAGGCTGCTCATAAATGCTCTGTGGCTTTATAGTGTGTGACTTCAGAGCTTTGCAGAGAGGGTCTGAGCCACTTGGTATGAGGGATGATGGTCGTGTGGCATCATGGAAAAGCAGGTGGGAGACATGGAAGAAATGTGGACAAAGAGGCCCAACTCCTAAATTATTCTATGATTCACAGCAAGTTCATCCACAAGAGCTTCTTAAGGCTTTCAGGAACACTCTGACAACCAGGGAGGTCAAAAGAGATGCTCTGGCAGGACATTCATATGTCAGTTTAGTACATTTAGCCTTAAAACTGCTTTTGCTTATGTCTTACTACTGCTCACCTGGCAGCTCACATGGAGGGCAATAAACTGTTCAGTCTTAGTTCTTTGTCTTCCCACCACTTCAGAAATTAGTAAACAGAAGCTAAACTGCTAATAAAACATAGGATCTGTTAGTGAGACTCTGCATTAACCCAACACAGACTGTAAATTGGACATTTTTAGGACACAGCATCCCTCTGTGTTCTCATGGCACTGGTTTTGGCCACCAAACTGCCATCTCCACTGCCTCCCCCACTGCTCCTCCTCTGCAGGCTGCTTTCAACAGCTCAGTCACTGACAACCTGGCAAGAAGTGCAAGACTCATGATGAAGCTAAAGGGATGTGAAGCAAATAGTTTTTCTGCACATATCCCAAGTTTAGAAGTCCTGGGAAGGCCTGAGGATAACAATGAACTCATCAACTTCAAACCAAAATGCAAAGCTCATTTGATCTGATTCAGCTTCCCTGTGAAAAAGTATTCAAAGTAAAATTAGATGGAAGATAGAGGGGAAAAATTGAGACCAAAAATGTTAGTAGAAAATAATTGCTTTTCAAGCTGGAAGGTATGAAGTGTGAACTGGGAAATGTGGTTGTGTGCATCTCTGCCAGGAGACAAGAGGAGGGAAACAGAGCCCTAAAGCTTGAAGCACAGTGGCTCTGGCTGGGAGATACTGCACATAAAATGCAGCTGTGCACGATTGCAATACTCAGAGGAATCAGCTGTTTTGCTCTCCTTCAGCTATAACATTGCTTAAATCAAAGAAATAAGAGGAAGAAAAAAAAATCCACTCCTGTGGCATCCTTTCACTCTCAAATGTAGGAAGTAATGTGCCTGGGGCAGAGAAAAAGGCTGCAGTGTCTCCTTTCAGGTACAACATACCAGCAAACGGCAGCACAATCCCTCTTCAGCAGCACCCAGGGATATTTGGTGTGTATTTTCCCCTTCTCCAGTGGGAGATGGCTGTGGAGGAGAGTCATCCATGACACAGCAGTTATTGCGCTTTTTCTCTTTGCTGAGCTGGGTGTTGATCACGGCTGAAGGAACAAGGGTGAGAGCACTCATTGTGCCCCTGAAACCATCCTGTCACACTCTGCAGAGCTGCCAGACCTCCAAAGGAAAGAAAATATGCTCATTAAACTCATGTTCTGGCCCCCTCTTTTTGATTTCTTGCTGTATTAAAGAAGTCTCTGTTCTCCTCAGTCTGAAACCCAGGGTCTTTGTTTTGAGGATTTCCAGTTTCAATAGTTCAATTTTAGTTCCACCTTCTAATTTGTATTCTTGGTATCAGCTGCTAAAGGAACAAGTTAAATGATTTGAATTCACACTGATTTAACATTACTAATTGCACTGCCAAATGCTTTCCAACCTTCCTCCTTTTTTTTTTTTTCCAAGAGACATCAAAACCTTTGATAGGTTTAAGATCCTCAACACTTAAGGGAGAGAAGGAAAGAGCAAATAAGGCAATAAACCCGAGTGGAACAAATTATCAATTACAATCAGTTAACTGTGTTATCTAACACTGTGCCTGCCACAAAGAGGAAAATCAGCCTTTTCATTCTCTGTAGGTGGCTGCACAGGTATTGCAAGAGAAGTATTTATGCTGCTGTCTCCTCCAGCTCAAAGAATGATGAGGAGCAGCACTGCATTGAGCAGTCAAAGGCAGAACCTGGGGGAGAGGGGAAACCCTTGTTCCCATAGTTACAACAAGCCATTAGGAAGATACACACCTCCAAAGGCTGGATTAGAAAAGTGCTTTTAACTCAACATATTCTATTTAATTTCGGCAATTTTTTCCCTAGCTGTTATACTGCTGTGTGGGTTGTGTTGACAGCTGCTGGAGCTCTGCAGTGCTCACCTCCAACAGCTGCCACGGGGAAGCCAAGCACACATTTTGGAGTTAAACCACTAATAAACAGCTTATCAGTAGAACCAAATCTCTCTCCTGTGGGTGGGCTGACCACTCTGCAACCTTATGACAATTGAAGGGCTTGGAAGAGAAGGAATCTTAAAATGAAGGGGAGGGGGAAAGATAAAGTTGCTGCTCTACATGTGCCATTTGTACCAGTTTGGTGACGTGTAAATATTTGAGATAAATAATAATAATGACAACAATAATTTCAAAAATAGTAACGATGATGGAAATAATGATATTAATAATATTATCATGGATATACAGTGCACAGATTTAGTACCATCACAGCTTTTTCCTCTTTCTGTAATAAAGCAAGCTATGCTCAAATAAGCACAGATATAATTGTTTTTACTCTGTGCATTGGTATGTGTGTGGGGGTTTGTACTTCTGTAATGATATTACTGTGTGTAGCAGCCTGCGTAAATAAGTTCTTAAAATTATTTTCAGGAGTCACATTTTCCCCTTGAAGCCTCCTGCCTTTGTTTGCTGTTATATAACCACATTTTGCTTTGCTTTGAAATATTTTCCCTTCTCTGTTGCTGTTGGAAATACCCACGCAAACCAAGAGGAGAAATGGGCTATAAAGGGAACAAACAAAACTGAATATTGACTAAAATTTGTTTTGGTCTGGTTCCAAATGTTGCCAAACACACAAGATAAATACATAGAGAGTGGAGAAAAACTGTCCCCCTCTCTTGCTTGCTTATGGTGCCACTTGCAAATACCACAAATAGAAAAAAAAAGGCTAGCCAGGATATACATAATACTAAAGCATTCAGACTCCTTATGGTTATGGCCTGGATTCTCAAAAATTTTTAATGTAAACATCTTTGAGGATCCTATGGGAGTCAAAAGTATATATAGGTAAAGAGAAGGCAATGCTGTCTTCATTACATTTATCTCACAGACATTGTCTGTTTTTTGATTTTTATAATCTATTTTTCCTTTCTGCTGTTGGCAGTCTTATAATTTTCATGTCTTTCAGACCTACAATTTTACAATCATGCTTTATTGATAATCTGAAGCTTGGTTTACAGTATTTTCTAGAGGCTCAGCTAAAAATTGGACTGTCTTATAAAAACCTGCATCCCCACATGCATATGCACACGTCCAAAGGCTATCACCCAGCAAATTTACAGCTGGGTACTTAAAACCAAGACAAGCATTAGAAATGAAATATCACTAGCACTTCATAAATGGAGCACTGGGAGAGAGAAGTTGTGTCACATCCAAAATGATGAGATCCTCCTCCCTCATCTTGGGCTGTGCCTTCTTGGCACTAGAGCTACATGAAAGCTTTCCAATTTTCTTTTAGGGCAATTTGTTTTGTGGTATTTTAGGCACTTCACCTCTGAATTCCACCCCAAACTCTCATCTCAGCCTTCCTTGCCTCAGTCCTTGAGTAACACAGACCTCCTTGGCTGTGCCTCTCCTCGCCCCAGGTTATCCCTGCTGCTCCTCCCTGTCCACAGGAGCCCCAAATCTCTGTTTGTAGCATAAAATCACCATCTTTACCATTAACACTCTTTAAACTGAAATGTCCTATAATCCCCAGTGTCACCACATCGTGTCCTCCCCTTCTGCCTTGCTGGAGGTGACTTCCTGGGTGTCTCCTTTATCCAAGGCTGCCTGTGGTGCACATAAATCAGGTGTTGCTGCTGCAAAGAGATTTAAGAGAGAAAGGAGCAAATCATGGTGCCAGAATTGCCGCCAGACTTCACAATTACTGGAGAAAAGAGGCTACAAGGAGTAAATGACATGTTTATGGCAATCTGAATACAACAAACCCCTCATGTTGTCTTCAGCCTTGACTTTATGGGTGGATTGGCTGAGAAAAACTGAATCACAAGGTCATTTCCTCCTTCATTATCCTTCTCAAGAACCATTTTTACTGGGGTACCTGGAGGAAATTAGCCATTATACAATGGAAATGGCAAAAGGGTCAAGGTTTGTCTGAAGGCAGAATTTCCATGGGCCCTCCCTATATTACCTGTAAATTGAGAGGTCTCAAGTCAGGGTATGTCCATAGGTCTGTTGGGGAACATTCCCTGTGACTGTTGCTGGAATACTATCATTACCAAAAAATAACAGCAGGAATATTTGGGCTTTCATTAAAAAAATCCATATGAACGATATTTGTCAAATAGGCAATTTATACCATCCTATGCCATGAGGGTCTCATAAAGGAGCCTAAATATGCCCCAGATTGCCTAAATGCATTGATGAGTTTGGACTCCAGTCTACATTTTTGCACTTAATGTGCATTCTAGAAATATTTCCCTACTATGTTTAATGAATCTGGGAGCAAATTAATTTAGAAAAATAAATTCAAATAGACTTTTCTGAATCAATACTGCAGCATTTCACATTCTTGATAACTTGAATCATAGTGCTGAAGCAATATTCAGCTGCTGTAAATTGCCACAGCTCCACTTAAGCCAATAAAGTTACAGTAATTTATTTCATCTGAGGATGTGATTTTTTACAGAATTGTCCTGACCTTATTTAATTGTGGGTTTGTTCATTTATTTGTTTTAATAAATGGAGGAAAAAGGGCAGACTCCTGCATTTGCAGGCAGAATGAAGTGATTACTCATGCAAATAAACTGGAGGTACCAGTGGCAAAACTAGGATTGTCAACAACTGCTATTTTGTGAGGAAAAGAGCTCAACACAAGAACAGAAACAGGGATGTTGCGAGGCTTCTTTTATCTATCTTTCTTTAAGAGATGAATTGCAGTTATGGAAAGAGATTGAAGACATTTCAAAATTTTCTATGATGTAATTTCATTCAAGTACCCCAAAACTGCAAATGCATGTGTGTCTCAGTGAGGTTTTCTGATGGCCTCTAGATCCTGGCTTTAATGTTGGTTAAAAAGAGAATTTCAGGGAAGGGACAAACACACAGGGATTTTTCTTAGAGCACAAACTGGCAACTTCGGGAACTGCTCATTGAGGAATTTCCTGACCTGGGTTGGATGTTTCTAGGCCAGAGGTGTGAGTAGCCCTGCATTCAGTGACTCTCACTGACTCTTGGCAGCAAATTCATTCTGTAACTTCCACAGGATACTCTGAGAATTAATTCCCTGGCCTTGTGTGAAGAGATCTTTTTTTCTCTCTGCTCTCAAACTGATGGTTGATAATTTCATTATCAGTCTACCTGCTGTTATATTGTGAGAAACAGTGAATAAATCACTTCCCATTCTTCACATCTACCTCAGCCATATTCCATTGTTGTCCTCTATTATCTGGTATATTATTATGTATTGTCTGTCACCTAGTCTATCCACTCTCCTTGGAACAAAACTGTGGAGTAAATTTAGTCCTCCCATCTCTGTCTCAGTTCTAGTACATCCCTTTGAGATGGGGTGAAATGAATAATAAGTACACAATATAGAGCAACAATATACAGTAGCATAACACCCTTTGATTTTTTTTTTCCTCTTTGCCTTTCCCAATAATTCTTAATATTCTTTGTTTCAGAGTTCATGAGCATTGATGAGTCATGTACTCAAAGTGCTCAGTGAATCCTGAAGGACTCCAAGTGCTCTTCTTAGATGACATGAGGTGAATTACCACCTAAGTGGCTGTATGTAATAGCTGTTCATCTCTACATACATGTATGTGCACATGTGTGTCTGCACTGCCTGTGCTGTATCACCTTCATCACACTGCAGTGAATAACATGGAATTAAACACAAACACTTATGGTCTTCTGAAATACTTCGCAGTCAGCTTTAGATTAGCCTTTTACAAATAGTTTTGTTGGAACAATGTTATCAGTGCCCTTCTCTGCTTCCTGCAACGTTTATGAATATGTTGAGGAGCCCTGGGCCCAGGTCCAATCCATTAGTAGCAACACAAGTGACAGTATTATTCTGTGAAGAATCTAATTATTCTTGTCTTTTCTTTTCTTTCCTTTTTTTCCCCCTATTTTTAAGCATGTACTAATTGATCCTTGTCATTTATACTGTGAATATTCAGTTTTTGTAAGGGCTGTTGACTCATGGCAATGGCAGTGACTCATTGCCATTTTTTGGGCAATACAAAACGACTGTATAAGCTCCAATGTGTTTTTGCTCCTCACCTCATTTGAGAACTGTGTGACATGTGAGGCTGTGTGGTATATGACTGCCCTTTGCAAAAGCCATGCTGTCTTTTCTGTCTTTTCCTTGGTATTTCTCACACTTAAAAAAAAAAAAATTACTATATTTTCTAATGTTTGCAGTCCAGAAACCAAGTTATTGGGAACTAGTACCCACGATAACTCTTCAAAAATATTTTGCTACCACTTCCTCAGGTTGCTCTAGAACCTTATTTCAGAGCACTCCAATTTGAAGCAGTGCCTCCTTTGCTCCTCCAGGGTCTCCATGCAGAAGGCAGTGAGTAAAGTTGATAATAAGCATGTACATAAAAAATCCTCCCTTTTCTGGGATCTCAAGTTTTTGACCATATTTTTCTTCCTTTAAAGTTGTTTTTTCCCTTGTGATGCAGTTCTCTGGTGGGTAAAAAAGGCCCTTTTCCAAATGGATTGTTTGTTTCCTACCTTCTCACTTGTCATTCCATCTCTTGCTTTGTTTAGAGAGCCCTAATGTCCTCAGGTGATGATAGCACTGCCACACACTTCTGCCTGTAGCCTTTTTGGAAGCTGTGTCACATTTCTACCTTGCCCTGACTTGCCCTGCCTCTTACCTTCAGATTTTTCTATAGTGCTTCATGTTGTGAATGTCTACCCATTAGCTCCAAATGATTTTCAGTGTGACAACAGATATTCCAGATTCTGCCTCATTTCCCCCTCCCCACACCCATGAGCATGCACACAGCCATGACTCCTTAATGGTGGATAAAATCACTGTTTTCCCTGTGAGAGCAAAGAAATAGGGAGATGTCTTGAGCTGGAAGAAATTGATTTCTTCAAGGACTACCTTGGAAGATACATGGTTTATTTTGCACAACAAGTGGGAGTGTAGTCATCTGACTCACTGATGACACATCCCAGGTACAGAGGGGGCACTCTGAATATTTCACAGGCAGAATTCGAGGAGTGAGCCTTTTAAACCAGATTACTTTCACAGTAAAGAGTGCAAAATCATAAACGGACATATGAGTTATAAGAACACTTGCTGCCATTAGATGCCTGCTAATAAAGGCCTTTCTGCTGGGATGGCAGAGCAAAGACAAGATAAAGACACATAACCTTGCACAGAGGCTATCAACATGACAGAAAATGCAGAGACCCTGGAAGCCCAAGACAGATTGGGTGAGTTATTTCCTGCAGAGAGAGGGGTGTGCACATGCATGCTGGCAGGTGCAGCATAATTTGGTCACCTGGGATCAAAACCAATTGCTTTAAAGTGGAATGTGTGATTGACAAGGGCCATTGAGATGGTTAGAAAAATGGAGAGCATAATATATGGAGCGATACTAGAAGAGCCTGGCTTGATTAATTTACTGGAATGGGGGTGAGAGGAAGCATGGCTGCTGTTGATAGACACCTCAGTGGGGTGAATGCTAAATAGGCAGAAAGGAATTGTGGCCAGGGAGTAAATCTGTCAGGAGAACAAGCAAGGCACCTGATGTGTGGGAGAAATGAAGCTGTAATCTCTGGAGAAGGCCCAGAACTGATGGGCAGGGGAGTTTTGGGAGGCTTGGAGTATTCTGGCAAAGACATAAACCCATTCTGGGAGGATGCAGTGTCCTCACCATCTGCAGGTGAAGCCTTGGAGATCCTCCTGCCTTTCCTACCAGCTCACTGTGCATCACAGACACACCTTGCTGTTTGCTGGGCTCTGGTCTACACACTGGTGAAATCCAGGGAATTATACTGATGGTTTCCTCAAAGAAGGTTGAGATCTGCCAGAAAGGAGGGCTAAGTATCAGCAAGGTGTTGTTATTCTCATTTCCAGCTACTTCAAAGGAAAGCAGAATCTGCCTTTCCAGCCATCAGGTATGTGAGGGGGTGAGAACAAGGGCTGAGAGAATAATGGCTGCATTACCTGCACAGCTGCAGGCAAAACCCCAAGTGTTATTCAGGGTTTTATACAGGGAATACAAGTTAAAAAGAAGCTTTATTTACTTTTAAATAATTCACCTCTCCATATACCACCAATGATGCTTTGAAATTGATAAATTTCCTGACAGCAGGGACTGTAACTCCCTCTTTTTTCCCCAACATTTTCTTTTGATCATTGCCTTTTCCACAATAAGCATCTATACTGAAAGTAGCTGCCTCTTGCTCATAAGTGAATAGTTACCTTCATGGTCTATGCCACATTTATTTTAACTTGGTCAGACTGGCTAAAATTAGATGACTGCTTCTGAAATCTAAAATTCAAAGAAGGTCAAAGTTAGCCAGATTAGTGTGTTGTCAGCTGCCTTTTAAAATCATAAAAGAGAAAAGAAAGTCCTAAAATGTTGGTGTATTCCCCATAACTAGGGAACATTATTCATATATGAGGTGAAAAAATGCAGCTGATCCCACAAATATTTCCAAAGCTAAATTTATGGAGCCACTGCTCACCCACAGATGCATTCCTTCATCTGTGTTGTCAACAGTACCTATTTTGATAGGGATTCCTTAAGTATCTCTGCCCTTTTGCCATACCTCCATCCCCTGCAGGCTTTCTAAAGCTGAGAGCACCAACAGACTGGCACTGAAATTGTTAGCTGGGATGTCACCTGGGGCACCAGGCTGTCAGGCTGGGGTCAATGTGGTTCTTCAGCTCCAGTTTGACTGATGTGGGAAATTCTTGACTACCTACTGGTACTTCTTAGTGAAAAATGTTTCCTTCTTACTGTGTCGTGAGATGTTTAAATAAACAAATAATACTAATGTCATTTTGTAGCAATATTTGTTCTGTGCAGACTCAGAGAAATGCACATGCAGCATGGTGTTTAGTCACTCTTTCCCATACAAGGGTGGGTTACACCAGTTTTCTGACAGAAAGAAATTACTGCACATGGCAGAAAACCCTCTATATTTAAGGGCAGATGCCTCCAGATGCAAGAGGACATGACTGTCCATTACCTGCACTGTTAAATTTCTCAGTCCATTTGTCTACACTGACAAATCCTAATAAAATCAGATTGCCAAACAGAAAAAGGAAGAAAAGCTATACAAGACAAAAGGGCTGTAAGCTCAGAAGTTCATTGGCACTGTTATAGAGCATGATCAGATTTAAAGCAGTGAAAGGACGATGAGTGTTTGACAGTGCCAAATGTGGTCTTTAGCTCTTTCTCTAGATGTAACTCCTCTTGCTAGGTACAAATATCTGTCTCTGTGAGGAAACTCACTGATCCAAAGCAGCAGAAAACTTTTGCCTTCAACATGAATTTTATGGTTTCTTCTCAGTCTGCTTCATCTTAAGGTACTTTCTTCCTGGTGTTTTCAGTCCAAAATACACCAGTGGTACTTCAGTGGTGCCCCTTGTTTGCTCAGAACAGCTGTGAAAATAAGAAGACATTTTTATTTTGAGCTTAAAATTGAAGGCAGCACTGTGCACCCATGGATAGTCAGAAACCCAAATGTGGGCTCACAGCAGCAATGACAAATCAGGGATATCACAGGTTCTTTTGCAAACCCTGAAACTGGAGTTCATCTTATGCTGCTTCATGCAACTTCAGCATTTAGGGCACTGATGTTGCCTGCATAGCCAAAGGAGAGGGAAATACACTTCTAGAGGAAAAGCCCTTCCAGTTTACATTGTCTGTGTCCACAGTGAGCTAAATTTAAAAAAAATTGCATTAGTGACTGAGCCTTTAGACAATCCCAACTATTTTGTCTGTTTTATTTTAACTGGGCAATAGGAATTCTTGCTTTGCAAATTTTTACCTCGAGGAAGGTATTTTTATTGTGGCTCACAAAAAAAAAGGAAAAAAGTGTGTTTGAAGTCAAAAAAAGATTGTTTGTCCAGACCTTCTCACATATGTTGTCTCTTAGCCAAACCACATACCAGTGCTCACCACTTGCTCCTGGTTTCATGCAGTAAGATAATTCTGACACAGTGAACAACAAAGCAAAGCAGTGATACCTGTGGAGGGTGGCATTCCCATCAATGGTGGGTGTTAGACACAAGCTGGTGGCTGACTTACTGCAGTTCCTTCCAGCCCCTTTCCTACACATCTCTGGAATCACTAAAACAGCAAAACCACAATTAATCTGACCCGACTGAGAGATGGGGAGAAGGGTTACAGCATGCAAACAGTGAATATTTGGTGAGGAAAAAAAAAAGGAAAAAGAAAAAAAGAAAACGATGTATTTTTTTATGTCCCAGCTATGTGGCAGTTCCCCACTCATCCTGAAAGGCTTATTTCAAAATGTTAGTACTGTATGACTTGACAGCCTGCTGCTTCCAAACTCAGAATTCCTGGTGAGCTGCACTCTGCAGTTAAGATTTGAGCATTCAGAAAGGGCTGTAACTGAATTTAGATGCATGTAACTCCTAAATTACACACTGCTGTAAAGTATTGATGTTTATACTTGATAGCTTTAATATTACTATTTATGTCTCAATAAATTATACTTGCAGAAGTAAAAATGGAAAAGCCAGACTGCATTAATATCTACACTAAACATAAATCTCAAAATATAATTGATATGGATATTAGCAGTGCAATTCCAATAATATTAAATGTGCCTATGGCTTGTGATAGGATCTTCTAAATGCAGTGTACAAGTGATAAAGTGAATCAGGTAAGAATTATTTTTTGCAGAAGAGCTGGTTTGAATGAACGAATAAAACAAAGGTATTGGAGACCAGACACTGATTCAAAGTGAGAGACTTAAGACTTTTGAAAAACCAAAGCAAGCTAAAAATAAATTGTTTTTAACATGACACTAGAATGTGCCTCGAATTTGAGGTCAGCAAATTATTCACATAATTGTTGTGGGGTTTGCAGTGAAGCATACTTGCATTATTTTCTCTGGAGAGAAGATAACTTTTTACTTGCCAGTCATGCTCCACAACAATTGGAGATGGAAAACATCTCCCTAAAGTAAAAGTGTGTCCATTAAATATTTAAAAATAAGCACCCTATGGCAGAAGTTATCTGGCAAGTCAACTTCAGGCTTGTTGATGCCTCAGATTGTATTTCTGAAGCAGCAGGGCACTGCATATCACCCTGAACAGGGCTGTGTTTTTACAACAATAAATCAGTATTCAGCTCTTCTTCATGATCTGTCTTACAAGACTGTTGTTCACGTTATATATTTGTGCTTATTATGGGCTAGAGGAAGCTGAGAAACTCATAAAATGAGCTTATCTTTCGTGTTAGGGGTGAGAAGTGCTTTAAATTATTTCAACCATGAACTCCATAGATAGTGTAGCTACCCATATGTGAAATTACATTCCATAAAACGGCAATTTCACTCAAATCCATTAATGAATTTTCTAGCCTCCATGGGTTCCAGCATGGTTTTAATTTGGCTAGGGCATCTGCAGAGAAGAAGAGGATTGTTATTTGAAAAACATCAAGGAATAGGGACAGAACTTCCTGCTCTGTGGAGACATCTGAGGAAACCTCTGGAAAAGTTGTCACAATGAAATTTATTTAATTGTGATATTCAGGCTACAGATTGCTTTAACAATGTCATTGGTTTACCACAGTAATCTGATAGCATCAACACAATTATTTGCTCTTTCTCCAGTTTGTTTAAAGATGATTCAAAGTTTGAGTGGCCTTTGTGGCCTTCAGTGAATGCCACACAGCAAAACTTTGGAAAAAAAATATTAAAGTCCTGAAATAACTGATGATAGAAATAAAGACAATAAAGCTTTTCCTTTAACTCCATTTGCTCAGCACCTGACATGATGTCAGCATCTTCATTATGCAGAAAATATTCAAGTATATTCTGAAAGGAACCTGCACTAGTTCCTTCTTTCATTAGTCAAGACAGGTGGTCATTGTACATGAGGATTACATGGTTTAACAAAAATGTATGTATACATCCAGAAAACATATTGGGAATCTGAAGGAAGTGGTATTGGTAGGGCTTGATGCTGGCTGGAGTTCAGACAAAATTTTTAACTTGGTTCATGAAATAGAAGTCTGGGACCAGAAGTGAAAAATAATGTTTTGGGCTTATTAAGGTAAATACATGTTTTTGTTTGCATGGCATGCTTATCCATTATTTGTAAACTTAACATTTTCCATGTGAGTCTGTATTCCAGGAAACTTGTTCAGGATGATTCATTCCAGTTACTAGTGCAGTTTTACACTGGCATTACATAACTCCAGAGTGCTGCAAGACTGCACAAGTTAGCAGCTGACTCCTGAGCAGAGTTTAATAATGATTTCATGTGCAAAGAGCCACTCTAGAGCCAGCCAAAACAAACTGGAAGCAACTCGTTGTCTCAGAATTAGATTTAAATCCCTAACTGATTTGGGTCTGCATTGCCTGAAGGCACTTGATCTTTTTCTATCGAACACTCACAATTGAGATTAGCAGCATGACATGGCTTTTTTTTTTATGTAAAAGACAGACATCAATAAGGGGTTTCCTAAGAAATGTTTCTTATTCTGGACTGTTTTTCCTGCTGCCGTGAATATCAGAGCCAATCTCTCCATAAATGCTGCAAATGCTTTTTTCAGAATTGAGAAATTTGAGAAGATTTTAGAGCAAGGTTGAGATGGGGTTGCTTGCAGCTGTAATGAAGTAATGGTGTCAGCCTAATCTGTGACTCTATAGGCTGGCAGTGACCTCATGAGAGATTCATCTCCTTTAACTATGGATGAATCCAAAAACAACATTTCACCCAGATTGGTTTCTTTTGAGTCAACCTGTGTGTCTAAGTAGTTTTGAAATAATTCCCTGAATGAGAACCCCTAGCTCACACTTAATATCTTGCATAAATTTTGACTATCTTTAAATTGATATGTTATTGGAATTCTTTACCATCTAGTAAATGCTTGCTCTTCTATTGATAATTCAAATACAATAATTAGCAATTTGCCATGTGTAAGGGAAAAATATGAAGTCCTTAAAAAAAAGTGCATTTTGTGCTTTAACTCCATCTCCCCTTTTTATCTTGTTTTTGTGTATCTTAAAGGAGGGAAGTAAAACATGACAGACAGAACAATTCCAAATTTCAGACCACCATCTGCACCCTCAGCTCACTGGTGTTTTTTCCTTTTCCTTGCCTTCTGTCACCATTATTCGCCAAATCTGGGGTATTATTATCCCTTTCCTATCCTAGCCAGATTCTGAGCAGGAGCACAGAGCATGGATCAATGTCTGAATATTTCCTCACAGCTCAGCAGCCTCGTTGGCTCCCATGCATGGAGAAGTTTGGATTTCCCAGCAGTTTAGTGCTGTGATTTTTCACATTTGTCTCTCAGGCAGTTCCTCATTTCAGGCCTAATGTGCCCAGCCAGGCATGGAGCTGAAGATACACCAGGAGAGGAGCAGGGAGCCTGATGCCTGGGAGAGAAAGCCTTTGAGGCTTTGTTTTCCAGGGCTTTGGGTGCTGGGGAGATGCTCTAAAAATCCAACACCAACCAGTCTGAGGGTGCTGCCCTGGCCCTACACCCAGCTCCCTGAGCTCCCACAGTGTGATTTTTGAATACTGGGGAAAAAAACCAATACAGAATTTGCTGGATAACAAGCAGAAACTAGCAGGAATTAACTGAGGAATAAAAGCTCAAGACATTTTTGTCACATGGATCTAGTTTGCTTCCTAATTCCCATCAGTCCATTTTTTTCTTTCACAAAGTCATAGTTTCTGGCATCCTCTGCAGTCTGATGGTGCTACAATGACATTTTTTAAGGACATCTCCCTTTGGAATATTTGTGTGTGTGGTTTCTTTGTTCTGTGAGTAGAATATGCCTGCCAGCGAGACAGAATCTCATTTAGTTACAAAATACACTGATTCTCTTAATGAAGTTGTGGATCTGCTCTGCAGAGAAGGCACAGATGAGGGTCTCCTCAGCTTCTCTCAGTAGAACAATTATGGTTTGTTTTAAAAGTACAAAAATTTTCTGAGGCACCAGCTCCTTTGGGTTTTTAGCAGGTTTTGTTGAATTATATATATTTTTTAATGCAGAGCCACAAATGGGCACTGCATTCTGTCCTGAGACAAGGGCTTTAGTTTTTTGGGGGGATGTTTTATCTTCATTTATCACATTACTATTCTGCAGGGGCTTGCTTGAGCAGTCAGAATAGAGCTGTGTCACTTGAGCATGCATTTTAAATTAAGATGGGGTCATCCTCTTCTGTGTTTTATAATCATCAGTTGCTTGAAGCATACAAGAAGATGTGCTCAGACAGGTAGGCTTGAGCTTTCTGGTGATGAAAATGGCACAAATCTTAAAACTTATTAGGCCATGCAATTAAACACTTGTTCTTTTCTGTTTATGCCCTCTAGGTGTATTTTTTATGCAGTATGGCTCTTCCTATAAACATGAATATGACAATCATTCACAGAGGCATTTATCCTTGCTTTATCATATGAATTCAGATCCTCCTCCTGAGTTTCATCTTTGTCTTGGATTGATGATATGATAATCCTTTATCCCCTATCGTTGGCTTATATGCCCAAGAAAGAAAAAAATGTGTAAAATGTTTAAACTACTTAACTGCTTCTGCTGCTCATTCTGGCCACACCAGTTACTGCTTACTATTGCACATGTATTCCATCAGGCATTTGCAAAGCTAAAGGTGTTCTGGAGTGGCAGAACTTTCCATCTTCTAGCATCCATATCACATATTTATCCCAGCAGTTTGAAAACCTATCCCTCTTTGGCCCTTTGAATGTATTCCTTTTAGAATTAGAGCTGATGTTGTTTTTATTCTGTGCAGGAGTGCCTATAGGACCCAGACGAGACTGGCAGAGCACTGAGCTAAGCACTGGGTTTACATAATGTGTCAATCCCTGCCCTCAAAATCTTGTGAGCCAAATAAACAGGACCAAGAGCAGGAGGAACAAAGAGAGGTGAAGTGACAGGTCAAGGTCACGCAGCAGAAGTCTGTGAGAGCAGTAGGACCAGAACAGAGGTTCCCTAGGATGGCCCCAGTGGCACCAAGTGTGGGGTGTTTTGTGGAGAGGATCCATAGGCTCTGGGGATTCAATAATTTTTTGTTGCCTTCCTTCGGCTGCCCTTACATGTGACCGGCGGCAGCTGTGGTGCTGGCTATTGCCAAAGTAGTAAATACACTCTTTTATCCCCACTGAAAGGAGAGTGAATGATGTAATTTGGCTTCTTTTACTCCTGCTGACTGCCAAGACATTATTTCTGTATCAGTGCACATGGCCATTTGGCACCAAACAAGACCCCTTTATTTGTGGAAGTGGAGGCAGGATGTTAATTCTTTTTGATGTACCAGTAACGTATCTGGAGCTGTGCAGTCGCTTTTCTTTCAGGAGGCAACTGACTCGCAGTGTTCCTGAGCAAAAAAGGAGTGTGGGCTCCTTTCATTCCATGTGGAGACACCAGGGAGGGAACCACAGCCCTGCTCAGTTCTGTTTGTGCTGCTTATTGGGGTGGTCCTGCTCCAGAGCACCTCTGCAATAATTCATTAAACTTCATTGTTCTGCAGCCTATAAATCTGAGCGGTATTCCCTTTAAAGGCTGGGAGAAGGATTCAGATACTGTGCAACATGGGAAGTCATATGGCACCCACAAGGCTGTATTTCTGCCTAGTCTGCCTCTGTCTTCCAACCATATGAAAATATTCTTACTCCAGTGGCTTTACATCAGGTCATTAACTTTGGTTTATTGCCTGTGAAGACAGTTTTGTGAACTTTCCTTCTGGATTTTTGTGAGCAGGAACAATTTGCTGGAAAGGGAGGGGAAGGAAAGTGATTGGCTTCTGATGCCAGTCCAGGTTTATGTGTTTGGCTTGTCTAAGACCTGGAATTACTGTGTTTCCTCCTTGAGACCTCCTCCACCTCACATTGAATGAGGTGAGGGTATCAGATAATCCTTTTTCTTTCTCTCTTAGAAAAACATGAGAGAGTTCTGGACAAAAGAATGCCAGCAAAGCTGCTAAAACCAGCAGGCAAGTGATGGTGAGAGCCTTGTTCAACCTGTGTCTGTCTCTGTAAGGAAAGAAAGAGGTTGCTTTCATTCAGAGAGGAGACACCTAACAGAGTAATAGAGCCTGCAGCCTCAGGGTTAAACAAAAAAATAAAAGGCAGTATTTTGTCTCAGTTTGAGCTGGCTGAAGAGTACTTGCATAGTGTCCACCACAACAGACATGGAAATTCACAGTGAGAGAACAAGCTGGTCCAGAGCCTCTTCCCAGCCCTGTTCCTCTAACCAGGACAGAAACTACAAGGCATGATTTTTAACTGCACATTAATTATAAGCACAACAGTTCTCATTCATTTTTACTGCATTTCCAACTTACCTAAGTTGCCAGAGGCAGCTCACATGTCTGCTCACAGGAGTGATGTGAACGAACGGTTCAAGGTTTCCGTGGCCTCTGAGAGTTGACACAGAGCTCATTCCTTCCTTTGCTGTTTGGCACACAAAAAAAAGAGACAGACTGGACATGCCTGCAGCACCCAGACTCTCCAGCAGTTGTTTATTGCTCCACACTCAAGGGTAAATCCAGTGAATTCTTGAGCATCCATAAGTGACTCTGGCACAGGAGAGCAGGGGGAGCTGAGAGGGCCCCAGTTTCAGTCTTTGCATGTAGATGAGGCTGGTCAAAAATGCCTGGGGCTGGTGTTCAGGGGCAGCCCAGCCACTAAAATAGACACTTTGGGGCATGAGTGTCCTTTATCTCATCCTACTAAGCTATTGTTCCAGGTACCACCACTCCCTCTTCACCACACCAGTGCCACGGGCTGAGCTGCAGAGGGGCAGGTGAGCAGCACAGAGAGCAATGCAGCAGAGCCTCAGCCTTTTCTTATGCTACAGGATGAAACCTATTCAGGCAGAAGGCTGGATGTGTGCCTTCATGCACAGAGAGAAGCACAGTTTCTACTTCTCTCCCCACTTACCCACCCCTGCCCCCAAATCCCTTAGTTATACCATCTACATCCATTTCTCACACGAGTCTTTTATTCCCTGAGTGGCTTCTCTTGCCTTCTCTTGTTTCCACTGAGAAAAAGCTTTATTAAAGAATTTTTCTCCAGAGAAGAACTGTTTGGCTAGAAGACAAGTGTGTGTGTGTGTTTATTTTTCCAGTAGTAGGATCACTGCAGCCAGTTGAGGCTGATCTGATACAGGAAAACCCAGACTCCCTGATTCCACCTTGGAAAAAGTGCTTGACCCACGGTCAGTGTAGAGTTTTGTCACTTAGAGGTGAAGCTGCTCCCTCTGTGCAAAAGGAGCAGAGTTCAGTGAATAGCCACAGAGGACCAGGCTTCGGCTTCTGCTGTTTCCAAAGGAAGGAGAAGGAGTGCTACAGATGTGAGAGGCTGTCCCATCATGTTTTGCTGCCACCCTGGCCATTAATATCTTCTTTGGGAGTAGTCTGGCCATCAATGGATAAAACTGATGATGGTACTGATGCTCTCAGCCACTGCCTGCTGAGGTTTCTATACCTCAGCATATATGGGAAGCAAAACAGCTGAAGAAAATATCCCCAGAACTTTCTCCCTGGTTCCATCAGGATTGCCCTTGGCCAGTGTGGCACTACCAGTAGCCAAGTGTCCATCTCTGGCTGCATGGGCACAGGGCTCAGCAATTCAGCTTGTCACTGGCCTCTGATTCCTGACTGTCAGCTGCCTCAGCTCTGTGTCTCTGGCTGTACCTGTGTCCCACAGTGTTGCCCATGGTAATCACAGCCTAGCTTCCTGCTGACTTGTCCAAAGAGGTTTTTATCCTGTCAAAAATGCATGGATACTCTGTTAATGTAATAATTCGCTGAGGCAGGATCTTATGCAATATCATTCATAACAGCTGCTTTCCTTAACTACCTTAGCTGCACAGTGAGACCTGGGAGTGACAGCTGTGGATCCAAATCCTGCCTTCACTAAAAAATGAAGGTGAAACTCAACCAACACTTGTGTTAGATTCAGCAATGGCATAAAATGGCAAGAGCCAGAGGCTGTGGAAAAGCTCCATACAACCAACTCAAACTTTCATTGTGGAAAGTACTGGATTTTGGATTGGGAGTAAATGCAAGTTTTGAAAGAGAAAGGTGAGCTCTTCCAAACTTCACACCCATAGGATAGTCCTCAGCCTCTGAACTCCATTTGGCACTGCTTAAAATGACAGCTAATCCAGTGACAGGTCTGGAAACTCCTGAAATATGGACTCGAGGAGGAAGATTCACATCTGCAATCCAGAACTGGGGCCAGATATAACTTGTGGAGCAGAACCTTCTCCTGTACAGGGAGTCTGGATCTACTTTTCCCTGAGTTACCTCTGATGCTGAGACAGTGAGTAATAGGTGACTTTTATTTTCAGGACCTAGCTCACTCTCCCTGGTAATGCTTCTGTGGAAAAGACACAGAGGGACCTGTTCTGAGCCCTGCCTGCTTCTGTGCTTGGGGCAGAAAGCAAGATGCAGAGTATCTGCTCTGTCCTCTCTGCCAAAGACAGGATGTCACTCGGTAAATGGGGGACTTTCCTCTCTGGTCTGAGTGTGTGAGAGTCCCTAATGTGTTAGCTCTAACCCCCTCCACAGTTTACAGGAAGCATTCAAACCCCCTATCTTCAGGGCTGGCCACTTGGCTGTATCTTCACTAACATCCTAAAAACAAAATCCCACAGCCCTGTGGATGCTCTTAAGCTGTAGCTTTGCTTCCAGCATCTCTGCCATAGTCAGAGATGGACCTAAGTGCATCAGCATGGCACTGTAACAAATGATACAATTATTCCTGCATACAGCACTGTTTCAAAGACACTTATTTTATCAGCCAGTGCATTTTGGTGGAATTTATTTCCCTTCTCCTGTTATTCATTTACTTCTTTTCATTGCAATAAAATTGAACAGAGGGGGGAAAATCTGGATGTCAGTTCAAAATGTTGTAGTAAATAATTCACAGTAATATACGGAGAAATTGCTTTCTGTGGACTGCAGGGCATTGCATGCAGCTCAGCCCAGATAAACATGGTCAGCTCTGGATACACAAATTTAAAGTCTGTCTGTCTTCTGTTTCAGCCCTGTCTGATGTTATATAGGTTATATGAGAACTAGTGCCAGGTATTGACCCAGAGTGGGGTAATGGATGGCACAGCTGGCTGAGGTAAGCAGAGAATGGTTATTGTTTTCATCTCAGCCCCTTTCCTCCTTCACTGCTTTTGTCACCGAGAAAAAGAAAACAGAGAAGTGAAATGTGAAACCTTCCAGTTGCCTACATCTGTTAACCAATTTATTTTTTTAAGGTAGAGGAAATGGGAGGGTAGAAAAGGTGAAGGCAGGAGTATGTCTTAATCTCCAGGAGAGCCAGGTCAGCAAATAAACGTAATCATTCTTAGAGCTAGTGAGATCTGTGTCAGTCACGTTAACCTGTTGAACTGATGACCCATGGCTCCCACCTGGAGTGTGGCTGGAAATAATAGTTCTAACAATGCCCAGGACTGCAGATGGAGCACAGACTTCCTGAGGCTGCAAGCAGTGATTGAAAACTATCTGGATTATGGAAACTAAAACCAACCAAACAAATGGGAAAACAGCAACCCCTGTCTCTGCAGCTGGCTGACAGGACATTAATTCAGATACCATTCAAAACATTAATCTTTACTTAGTTTCCAAATCTGAGCTGAAGCAGACAGGCTACAGTTACTGGATTTAGTATCGTAACTTGTGCTTTTTAAAGTTGCTTTTAATCTTTTTGATCCATGACAGGGTAAAATATCAGGGTGTGTCAGAGCTGGCAGCTCTGCAATGGATAATCTGCCCTGTAAATGCATTGCCTTGGATTACCAAATGGGCCAGGGAGAAAAAGGTGTTGGCTTAGAGTGGCTCTGGCTATTAATTACATTTAATATAATGGTCTGCTGAATATAGGGGTTGTACAATGATGAGAGGAGGAGGAATTGGGAGGAATTTTACTGCTTCTATCCCATACTTCTTAAATTGTAAGGCACAAATTTTCATGCTGCACCACACACACTCTGTTTATTATTGTTTAGATAGCTGGCCTTGCAAAGTATGGCTCGTGAGTGTGGATGATTTGAAAATAATGACTCTGACATTATATGACCTTTAGGTACATTGACAACCACTCCAGACTACATGCTATTTTCTGAATAAAATTTTTCAAATTTTTTCTGAGGGAGTCTGTTGATGGAAGAGTTTTAAATGTAATAAAGCCAGAATTATAGTCAAAGCAGCAGCCCTTGTTGTGGAACACGCTGTAGGGGACATGAGATGATTTCTGTGCATGATAATGCATTTGCTTTTAAATGCCATCACTGGATTGATAATTATAGAATTCTTCATATTGCGCCTGGCAGGGTGTCAAGGCTGAATCTCACCAGTCTGTAAGAGTGGGAGATAGAAGAGAATGCTGTGAACCAGAAGAGTTCAGTCAGTTTATACATGCAGCTGCTAAATGTATTTAAGATGTTACAGGAGAGAGACTTTAGTCTTTTCAGAGTCAGCATAAACCTGATGCTTTATTCACACTCAGAGTATTGGCAGGAAGGCTTTTAGGAGCTCTTTGTTGCAAACAATCCACAAGTGACCACCACACAAAGCCTGTCTTTTCCCAGTTTGGTTAGCTATGTGGCAATTGGTTTAATTCCTTGTATCCAGCTTTTACTGCTGCTGCCATTTTTAGAGGCAGAGGGATGCTTGAAAATCCTTTCATTCCACTTTCAAAATACAGAGAAATAACAGTGAGGAGGACAGAGCATCTGGAGCATAATGAAGATGTTCAATATCTGTAGCAGGCAGAGGATAGAAAAGAAGTGGTGCTGGTCATGTTCAGCTATCAACTTCCTTGATCAACTTATTTTGAATAAAATAATAGGTGGAAATTTTAGGAACACGATGGCCTAGAGAGTGATAAATGAAACAAAAAAAAGGGCATGAATTAATAATTGGGTTTTGTGTGTTGGATACACTGATAATCGTGGTTGCAATTGCCCAGACACAATCAATGCCATCAGCACAGCTCCCTTTGCTGATTGCAAACCCTCAGTGTGTTTGCTGCTGTGTACCACACTCCCCAGGCAATGTGGTTGAAGCCTTGTGAATTCTGGTGGTGAAGAATGGGATTTTTTAAGTGCCTTAGCAATTTAAATATGCCAGTGTTGACTCACAGTGAGTTATCTGATTTAAGGCACATAAAAAGTAAATTAATCAAAAATGAAAGCCCTTTTTGGGTGGACAAGCTGTCTGTGAATGCTTAGATAAATATGATGAATGGTTTCTGTAAGAAAAAAGAGGGGGATGCTATTAAAGACTTAAATATATTTTATTTGGCCTTTAAAATACAATATTTTGATATTCTTCAGGATGTCAAATTTCTTTCTTTTTTTTTTTTTCCTTAGGAATTGTCCAATTATTTAAAGGAGCTCTAAACACGAATCGCAACTCAGAACTTCCTTATGCACCAAATAAAACATTTCCACATTTATCTAAAATTTTCTTTCTCATCTCCCACCCCCAGTGTCTCAGTTTGGGAACTAAACCAAAAATGCATTATTCATCCAGACCTTTTCAAAATTCCATCTGTGGTCATCCAAAGACCCTGAAAAGGGCAGAGCACACTGAGGATACACTGAGGAGCTTCCTTCCCACTCTGGTGAGGAGATTGTGCTCACAATGTGAAAACCCAGATGCCCATGCCTAAGTCACTGGCTGTGGGGACAATGAGTGCCAGAAGGAGAAGGTGGCAGCTTGCCTGAGCCTTCTCTGGAGCTGCTGAGAGCCAGCAATGGAAAATATGTGTGCACCCCTCCTTGCTCAGCAGCACAGAAACAGCCCAAGAGGAATCAAGGCAGAAGAACCAAAAATCCAGCAGAAAAAGAATGAGAAGAATGATAAATAGAGAAAAAAGGGCACATCTTCCACAGAAAGCAAGGCTGCAAAACAGTCTGCTGGTGCTCTGTGCCAGAGCACAAAGCTGGAAACACGAATGGCAGGGAGCCTGGGACTTGTATCTGCAGCACGAGGTGTCACACGAGGGCAAAGCTGCACAGCCACGGTGGAAAATCCGCTTGACTGACAAAGACCAATTCCTTCCAAGGAGACTTTTGTTGTGGGATGAAATCCTTCACAGCCTGGGCAAGGCTGCAGAAAATGTTTTGGGAAGTTATGAAGACAGAATGCAACAAACACACCAGAATATTGTTGTTTTTCTGTGCTCAGAAGCACAGAAAGGTCATTTCTTTGTGCTGCCATATTGATGGACTGTTCACTGAGAGAGAAAACACCCTCACTGTGCACTGCTTTTATTTCTAGTTAGAAGTTAAAAATTCTTCTCTTAGGAAGATCCCTCTGTGTTGCGCAGGTGTGTGGGAAATTCTGAGCATTTTAATGACACTGTGTCTTATTTTAGTTAGAGAAGGCTGAAGGAAAATTTCTGAATTCAAACAGAGAACTTCAAAAATGACATGATTTTCAAGAACTCTGAATTCTGGAGGTATGCAAATAACTTTTTTTTCAATTCCTTGGCAGGCGTAAAACATCATCCGCAGCTGATGATATTTTTAGCAAATACAATTTTTTTGGGAGTGAAAATGAAACCAGCAATTTTGAAGTTAAAACCTGTTACAAAGCTCCAACAAAAATATGTATTTCTTTCCAAATGAGAAGCTGCTTATAATATGAAAAGTAAAATATTTTGTTTAATAATATTAAGATGGACTTTGTTATGGAGTGAAATATTTTACTGAAATGGAGATGAATGAGCAAACATTTCAGTGTCACAGAATCTGCAGTTTTTCATGGAAATGAAATTTCAAGTATTAGCTTTGCCAAGTTGCTTTCAGCTTCCATTGGATGTGACTGATAGATGTTTATTAAAGCAAGCTAATTATTTGTGTACATAAATATGGAATTTACAATATAATATCAGTTTATGGTTTTGTAGTGATTTCTAAAAATGAAATATGAAAAACCACTGGTGCACTGTCGTTTCTTAGGCACACCAGGCAAGGAAATACAGCAGAGTGAAGACACTATAGGTTTTAATCATGGCAAGTTTGCTTACTGACATCATCACAACTACATCAATAACTTATTGAAGTAGTTCAGCTTACGTGGCTCAGCTTTCCTCAAAGAAAACAGCTGTTGATCTGTTGAAGCACTGAACTGTTCAGTTTCTCTTGGTTCTCTTACTATTCACCTTCCTGTAATACTTGCTTGGTTTTGCAGGCAGTATTGTTTTCACACATCAGCTTCTTTCACCAAGCAAAATGCTAAAAAACCTGACACATTTTCCCTGGCTCTTCTCTCACTCTTCTTTTTTTAATTGATAGATGTCTTCTAAGTTGCTAAATCAGGAGTACAGACTGCCATCTTTCTCTGCTGGTAGGATATGTGGAGCTGAGCTGTCTACACCAAGGACACCATCGATGAGATGGTTTGTGAAGCATCAAAACCTTGTTTCAAAGCCTCTTGTGACTGATGGTTGTGTCCTCTGGTATGTAATTTGTCAAAAGATCTGACTGAAGTTTGTCCCTACAGCTGAAGGTTTCACTCCATCTGCTCCTTCAATTCTTCTTCCTCTGTTTCTCTCAATCTCTAATATCTAACAATGTGCTCCAACATGTGCTGGTTTTAAACATACTCCCATGGCAGCACCATGAGAGTTTGACTCTTTACCAGCCCTCCTCTCTTCATAGCTCTGGAAGGAGTATTTTTTTCAAACTTTTATGTCTATGTTAAATTCAGCTGAAATCATCCAATATTTAAAAACAAAAAATTGTTTGGCATAGGAAATGATCTGAGTGCCAGACACACATTGCTAGAGACACTCACATCCAAACATATGCAGCATGAAACAAGGATAGCACATCTCTGAGGCACCACACTTGGGATAAGTCAACACTTCTGGAGATACTGAACATCTGTGTGAACACTGACAAATTTTAAGTTTCTTGTGTCTTATGATAAGCTCATTGTGGTGCAGGCAAGCATTAGAAGAAATTAAGTCAGTGACTCTGTGACGAACCCTTTCATAAAGCACATTCGTAAGTTCCCTCCCCAAAAATACGTGAGGAAATTAAGTAGTGAGGTAGAAGGGTCAAATTCATCTCATGGGCTGATATCTGATTAAAAGACAGGAAATAAATCTGGGTATAAAAGCTTGGTTATCACAGCAGAGAAAATGCTGCAAGAGGTGACCACTGAGATCTGTGCTGGAGCTTGTGCTTAGTAAATGATCTGGAAAGAGGAACAAAGAGGAAAAGTGAAGCCTTTGCTGAGGAGTAATAAAAACTAAAATTGACTGTGAAGACTTGCAGGAGGATGGTTGAGTGATGGGCAATAAAACAGCAGGTGAAATTATCTTTTGATCAGCTGAAAACCTGATGCACATGGAGAAAAACAACCCCACCTATGCATAGAGTTACAAGTGCCACATGAGATGCTGCTATTCAAGGATTAGATTTTGAGATCAGTGTAAGTTGCTCTGTGAATACAGCTCACTGTTCCAGGGCAGTTATACAGAGTGCTGCAAGTTTTTAGCAGAGAAAAAGAAAAAATGGGCAAAAAGCAAGAAAAAAAAAAGAACATTAAAGGAAAGCAAAGGATATCTTTAAGTCAGCAAGTAAAGCAGTGATGCATCTAAATTTTACAGTTCCAGTCTTGTCTTCTCTAGTATCAGAAAGTAACCAGCACAAGTACTGTTGTTATGGAGTGGTTTCTGCACAATGAGAAACTAAACAGGCTAGTTATCCTCTGTAAAGAAAAAAGATGAGACACAAGTGATTTCCAAAAATATGGGTGATGCTGGAAAGAGAAGTTGTTTCTCGTACCAAAAAGGAGTGGCTTTTAAATTAAACCATCAAACTAAGGTTTAAAAAGAAAGAACAGGCAGAGTTTTCCACTCAGTGCATAATTAAACAGCAGAGCTTACTGCCACAGGGTGTTGAGGAAGCCAAGAGTATAAATTAACAAAGCAATTAGACAAGCTCGCAGATGAAAACTCCATCCCTGCTTGCTAAACATCAAGATGCTAATCCACTTCAGGCCTAAAAACTCCCTGTTTCACAGTTGCTGTGCTCTGATATTTTGTTCTCAAAACCAAAATATCTGATATTGCTGTTCCTTTTTGATACCAGACATGGGATTTGGGGATAGATGGACTCACAGGGATGAGAACATCCCTTATGGTCTTAATTGCAACTCAGAGAAACGGGGTGAGATGATCAAGGTCACTTTTGATATGGCAATGAGAAGTGGAATTAGAACTCAGAAATGTCTTTTTTTCTTAACCCACTGACGTGCATCTTCTATTTTTGTTTCTGTATTTCACCATTCTGCAAGACCTGCTCTCATTCTTCATGGGTTGTAGACTGCAGTTAAATACCTCCAGGACAGTCTGAGAGTATTTGGATGGGAGCCTGGCCTTTGAGAAATATGTATGAGTATAAACAGATCAAACAGAATTTACCACAGCCTTGTGCATCACTTCTGAATTTTGGTAGACATCTCAGGAGGAAATCATCTGGTGCAACAGGGAAGGAACTGCTAATAGTGCTCCGAGGCCACTGAAAAATTTAAATTCCTCCTAATCCTCTAGGGAATTGATTGGAAAATATGCAGTTAAGAAAATGTTCTTGGAACTCTGGGAACAATTTTCTTTATACGAGGTTGCCTAAGAACTAGAATGGAGTTGAATGTTTCAAGAGTTTTGAAGACAAAGATAGTAATTGACATTTCTCCAGAAAATGATCATAATATTAGTGCTGCAAGTGGCTTCAAATGAGAAGGTATCTGCAAGAGCTGGAGCAAAGAATCTTGTTGAAAACAAGCTACTTCCTAATAAAGGAAATGAAAGGCACAGGAGGCTCAGAGCAAAGCTGCAAATCAATGAATCTGTGATCCAAGTGCAGATTTCAGTCACTGGGAGTGAACCTATGCAGAGGAAAGTGCATGTGGGCTCTGGAGTCCACGGAGGGTACTTTTAAATTTAATTATAGCCTAAATACCATCTTTCATTGGGAAATAAAAAGCCTTTTAGAATGTCAAGCCTCCTTGCTGATGCTCTCACTGGTGCCAGGGGATATTGTGACAATAGGTAGGAAAAGATAGCCACTGTGTGTTGATTATTTTATATTCAGCTACAACAAACATGGTGCATACAGTGTAAAACAGGAAAGAATTTTAAAGGGAAAAAAACCAGAACTATAGTCAAACAAAAGATATTGCAGAGGAGTTATTCTGTAAAGGGCCAAACAGCTTAATGCAACATACTACTGAACTTCATCTGTTTTTTATTTGTTAGAGCACTGCAACTAAAATAAAACAAAGAGAGACAAAAGAGAGGCAAAACAACTGCTTCACACAATGAAGGGTCTGAGAGGCAGAAGGGAAGGAAGCATGAGGCAGGTTTTGTGGGAAAGACACTGGAGACTCCATGGCCACACATTTCCTCTGTGTCACTTAGGCAGGATTGGGGATTGATTTTTAAATGCAATAGTAAGCAGCATAAGTGGGTACTGAGTAATTTGAGAAATCAGGCTCTGGAAATGCCCTTGTGACTCAACCCTTACATTAAGTGCCCCAGTTAGACTTTTCACTGTCAGTCATGCTGAGTGTGATGTGCCTGAAATACTCAGGCAAAGGAGTCTGAGGCAGAGCCACATCCATGAGCAAAGGAGTCACAGGACAGTTTCATGTTTGTGGCACTGCATTAGACCATTCCCCACTGAACTAAGTTATGCAGCTGGCTGAGCATGGACCAGACCTTAAAATATGTATACAGAGAAGTGGGAAGGTGTATCTGAGGATTGTTTACCCTTTCAGGGTGAATTTTATGATGTTATCAGTAGTTTTTTTTTGAAGAGATGTTTATGTGTAGGATGGATATGCAGAGAAAGCCTTAGAGAGTTGCCACTGAGTTATACACAGATGAAGTTGTGGAGCTTTCATGGTGAATCACACAGAGTTTTAAGATAAGGCAGTCAACTTGTGCAGATTAGGTTTGGTATCAAAGCAAGCCATGAACTTTCTCAGTGGTGATGGGCATCTCAGCCTTTGATGGGCTGCCTTTAGGATTAGGGTTCAGAGCACCACACAGCCCCAGCCTCCAGGGACTCTGTGGGTGGAAAATCCATGCAAGGGGAGCAAGGCACTGCAATAACAATGTTAATCAGGGTCACCCACAGTGATGGGGATCTCAGCCTCTGCCTCAAATTCCCATTAGGATTCATTAGGGTTCATTAGGGTTAGGGTTGGGTTCAGAGCACCACACAGCTGACAGCTTCAGGGACACTGGGGCTGGAAAAGCATGTTAAGGGGAGTATTGGTCAAATGTGGTGCTGGGGATCTCAGCATTAGGATTAGGGTTAGGACTAGAAAAAACACAGCAGAGTCAGAACAGGTGTGGCTCATGTATAGGTGTAGGAATTCTCTGACATCATCTTTTGCAAGGGTCATGTATATGCAAAAAAACATCTTTGTGCATCTGCATTATTAACAGAGAATCTAGAGCTTCCCCTATGTAAGACAGATGTGGTGAGAGTGTGGTGCTACTGTAGCCATTAAAGGGGACATATCCCAGGAGTTCAGAGCTGATTTAGCCCTCTCTAACTCATTTTTTTCCTGCTGACTACTTTTGTTGCATGACTGAATGGAGAGGTCACGGCTGTGGCATTCGTGTCCCCTGGAGACCTTGGTCTCCAATGGCAGCTGGCACAGGTTGCTCCAGCTTCTGCTGTGGGACTGGACCAGCACACAGAGAGCTGAGGTCAGGCTTTTTTTTGCCTTTTGGGGCTGGGCTGTGCTGCTGCTCAGCCACAGCTGGGAATCTGGGTCATGGTGTCTTGCTCCGGATGCAGCGCAGGACTGTGCTCGTTGAGGAGAGGTTAATCTCTGTGTATGATTATGTCTGCAGATTGTGTCAAAAGTTCATGTCTAATAATAGCCTGCCTCCAACAGATGTTCCAGGAATTAATCAGCCCTCAAGTGTTTGGTTGCGACTTGATTTCTCCAAGTAGAAATTAAATGACATGCAAGGGTGGTGGGTTTAGACCAGGAAGTGGGTAGCCGTGGAGCAATTCCCTGTGTCTTCACCACACAAATCAGACATGGAAAACCACTCATCACATCATCTGTTCCCTTGTAGCTACCTTTGAAAAACTGTCTGCTAAAAACATTACCTAGAGTCTTGCTCAGCCTGTGCTTTAATTTGCATTTAGTGTGATGCATTTTTTATCTAAATTAATTCTAATCACCCACCTTTACCACCAGTGTCTTTGACAATGGATTAAAAGCATCATTAATCTTAAAAAAGGAGCAGTCAATGAGATCATCTAAGAAAAATACAAATGAATTTAGGTTTCTGACTGTCCTAAAAGTTGCCCCTCAGCAACATCTCCATTCTCTAAAAGTTTCCAGCAGTAATTGATTTTGCAATACACCTCAGAGCACATCAATTTTGTGCTATTTGTTGTAAATGCCGAAGTTGATGCATCACCCACACTGGCAACCTCCTTCCTTTTAAACCAGCCTTGGTAGTTTCCATTGAACTGGACTCTGGCAACACACTTGAGGAGTTCTTCCCATTCCCACCTGGGAAAACAGTGACTCAGTGGTTTGCTGCTGCTTCTCCTCACAGGACCTTGGTTTTGGTGCTGGTTTTGGCTGGACTACAGTTAATTTTCTTCCCAGTGGCTGGTATGGGGCAGTGTTTTGGATTTGTGCTGAACACAGTGATGATAATATAAGGATGTTGTTGTTACTGCTGAGCAGGGCTTACATAGATCCAAGGCCTTTCCTGCTCTTCCTGTGCCATGCTGGTGAGGAGACTGGTGTGCATGGGAGGCTGGGAGGAGACACAGCTGGGACAGGTGACCCAAAGTGACCAAAGGGACATTCCAGACCATGTGACATCATGGCTCAGTGTATACAGTTGGGGAGGAAGGAGGAAGCAGGGGGGACGTTTGGAGTGATGGTGTTTGTGTTCCTAAGTCACTGATACATAGGATGGAGCTCTGCTCTCCTGGAGATGGCTGAACACCTGCCCAACCATGGGAAGCAGTGAATTAATTCCTTGTTTTGCTCTGCTTGTGTGCATGGCTTTTGCTTTCCCTATTAAACTGTCTTTATCCCAATCCATGAGTTCTCCATCTTCTATGCTTCCGATTCCCTCCCTGATCCTGCTGGTGGGGGACTGAGAGAAGGAGGCTGCCTGGGGCTTGGCTGGGGTGAAACACCACACAGAGCCAAGGAAGGCCCTCAGATGATGCCAGCCCTGCATTCCAGTGCCTGCCAGACCCTGCAATAAGAAGATTTATGCTTTGCCACATGCCAGGAGCCCCAGGAGAGGCCTGCTGGCCTCCAAGTGTGTCTGTAATTCCTTTCCTGCCGTGATTATTTTCTCATTAGTCCTTGGCAGGCAATTGTGAGCATTGCCCCGAGCCACACTGGCACAGTGGGGGCCTGGTGTGTCCCTTGCTGGGCAGTGTCCATCCCAGTGTCACCCCCAGTGTACCCCCTGGAGCTCTGCCACCCCTGACAGCCCCTGCTGGGGACAGGGGAGGGACAGTCCTTGAGGGGGACAGGGAGATGCTGTGCTCTGGCAGGATGGATGGCAGCTCTGCTCCCTCCCAGTCCGACCTCAGATAAATCCTCATCAGGGATGCATGGCCAGGCTCCTCCTTTGCCAGGGTATAATACATTACATTCTTAACAGAGGAAAAAAAGTTAATTACTTTCCAGATGCATTAGGGGAGTAGCTGTGAGTGCTTTCCTGTTCATCTTTTATTTATTATATATTACCTAACTGTTTAAAAATTTATTGTTGTGATGACTGTAATTGTTTGGGTTACAGCAGACCATGCTTACTGTATGCTTTATTTTCAGAGCCTCTACAATATACCTTGCAAGACAGGAAACTGGGAGCCTAAATGTCATTTTGTGAGCAAGAAAAATGCTTCAGTCTGCCTCATGAACGTTTAAGGCCAGACTCATTCCTTGAACTTCATTTTTGTATTGCTGTGTTATGAATTTCTGGCCACAGCACTTAAGGGCACTGATTTGCAAAGCCAAAGAGGAATCAATATTTTCCTCTTTACAGGCAAACTGTCACAAAAAGAAATTACTAAATATCTGCATGTAATGTTTCAGCCAGCTACTCACTCCACTAGCATACTGGCATTTTTCTCTACTGTTGAAAAATTCCTACCTTACGTCCTATTCAATATTATAATTATTTGTAATAATTCCCTTAAATTTAAATCATTTGGAGTCAGGTTCCCTTTTTCTTGCATCCATCAATACCCTCCATTCCATAAGATAATTAATGTCCACATGCAAACAAGGGGATTTATTTCTAGTTTGAGTAAAACTAACCCTTTAAAAAACCATAAAAAATCCCCAAAAGAAGTGACCCACTAACATAAATCTCATTTGTTCTGTTTGTGAATTTTTTCTGTATCTCAGTTTAAGCCCATTTATAACTTGATATTTTTTTAAACTTTATTAATTTTTCCTCTTCTTCCTTTCCATGCATTTTAGTAGCACAGCTCTTCTTAAAGCCTCAGAAGATCCCCAAATAGAAAAAAAAAAAATTCCTTAAAATAAAATCTGCTTCATCACCATCTTGTCATCCAGCCTACGAGACAGTGTTTCCACTGACTTCTCTAAGCTGTGGATAAGGCCCCATATGTCTTAATTACAGAGCTTAGCATAAGCTCTTTGCACAGAGAGCAGCTTTGTCACTGTGCCTGCTCTGTGCTCCATTATCTGTGGGAGGCTGGTGCCTGGAAAACAGTTTTGACAGGAATGTCACTGGCCATGCAGCAACAGACAATCCTGGCCCAAAGGCTTTGCAAGCTGTGCAGGGAAGATGGATAAAATGTGGTGGGGGAAGGAGACTCCTGTGGAAGGAAAGGACCTTGTTCAGTGTTGCATTGGAGATTTGGAATAGAGCTGCTGTGCTCCTGAAAACCAGTTCACAGGCTGATGAGATCATTCATTTTGAGAGGAAGCTGAGCCTCTATTGAATTTCTGTGACCAGGTAGATTCCTTTCCCACTATCTTCTCTGAACACTGTTTTGCAAGCCATCTCCAAGTTTGAGCCAGGTTGCTCAATCCCATCTTTAACCATTTCTATTGGTGTTGGATCTTTTTGCAGTCATTTGCCGGCTGGTGAGGACCAAAGACTACTATTGCATCATATTTCATCTTTGGGATCAGGCTGTGTTGGCCCTCTGTGTCACTCTTGTGATACCATCTCTTTCAAACTCAGTGCTGAGGACAGCAGACACTTTGTGAACCTGGAAGTCCCAGCTGCTTCAGGTCAGCCTGCCAAAATTCCAGGGATATCTTTGGTTGTGTCAATGTCAGTGTGCCCTTGCTGGGCACTAACAGGAATTTGCATTCTTCCTGCCACTCTAGATAAGGCTGCATTACCCTCATGTGTCACAGTGACTGTGGAGCAACCAGCCTTTTTAAATCCTAGCATTTTATGAGTGCAGGTTGCTGGTTTGACAGTTAACTCACAACTCACTGAACTATTTACTCTCTTATTTTCATTTTTGACCAGTCCTCATGACTGTTAGGATTTACCCCTCTTATAGTAGACACATCTATTCCCCCACAGCTTCAAAAAGCAGCAACTGCAGCAGGGGAATCAACCACTGCTGACTTCTCTTGATCCTTTCCCCAGGAGTCCCTGGTATGCAGAAGTATTTCTCAGGGTTAAGTCTCCTTTTCTCAGCAACCTATCCAGGAAGCCTGAGCCAGATGGTTCACAATAATAATGTTGATGCTTTCAGTGAGCAGCACTTTAATAGCTCATGTAACCTGAGGCTACCTCAGGCATCAGATCATCATAGTCCCTCAAGGCCCCCCAGACATGAACCCAGACTGGGAGAAGAAGCCACTGAGATCAACCCTGAGGAGGAGGAATTGAGGGTTCTTGTGGATGAGAAGGTGGACATGAGCCAGCAGTGTGCATCCACAGCCCAGAAAGCCAAACATGTCCTGGGCTGCATCAACAGCAGTGTGGGCAGCAGGTGAGGGAGGAGATTCTGCCCCTCTGCTCTGCTCTGCTCTGGTGAGGCTTCAGCTGCAGTGCTGCATCAGCTCTGGGGTCTCCAGCACAGGAAGGACTTCGACCTCTCAGAGCAGGTGCAGAGGGTGCCAGGAAGATGATCAGAGGTCTAGAGCACCTCTCCTATGAAGACAGGCTGAGAGAGCTTGGGTTACTCAGCCTGGAGAAAAGGCTCTGGGGAGACCTCTGCAGTACTGAAAGGCTGTACTGAAAAGGCTGTACTGAAAGGCTGTACTGAAAGGCAATACTGAAAAGTACTTCAGGGGGCTCTTAAAAAGAAAGGAGAGGCCCTTTGTATATGGACAGTTAGTGACAGAACGAAGGAAATGGTTTCAACCTGAAAGAGGGCAGGTTTAGAATAGATGTTAGGATGAAATATTTTACTCAAAGGGTGGTGAACTTGAACAGGTTGCCAAGAGAACCTGTGGCTTCCTCTTCCCTGGAAGTGTTCAAGGCCAGGTTGGATGGGGCCCTGAGCAACCGGGTCTAGTAAATGTCATCCATGCCCATGACAAGGTTTGGAACTAAATGATCTTTAAGTTCCCTTCCAACCCTAACCATGCAATGATTCTACTGTCATGGGAGAGGTACAAAATTTAAGCAGGTTCTATCCAGTTTCAACCTCTGTGAGTATGGACTGACTTTTCTTCTAACACAAACAAAAGAAACAAGGCTGCTCATCCGAAAGACAGCCAACATCCATCCATCCATCCATCCATCCATCCTTCAGCACATTTATCCTTTCAGACCACACCAAAATGGAACTCTAAACAAATCTTCCTAATTACCTTAGATGTGACAGATTGTCTCCCCCTCCCTAACTCTTTTGCTGGAAACCATTTATGTTTTTCAGGCAGAATGTCTTTGCCTGAGAAGGGTTCATAACATTCATGTGTAGTTTCTTTCAAAGAGAGAAGCCAGATGCTCTGCCCAGGTCTTTCAAGGCATTCTTTATATGAGTGTGCCAGGGGCCATCAAGTACCTTTAAAAGCTGATATGATATTCCAGTTTTCTCTGACACTTATATCTCATTCATTTTAAATTCTTCAGTCCCTTGAGTCCACCTCAAGGGACTGAAGATATGAGATAGTAAGGACTCTTTGCCCTCAACCTGACTTCTTCACCTTTTCTCTGCATGCAGTTTTGGTTCTCCTTTCTCAGGCTTCTATGTTTGTAGGAATATTTTTGTTTCCCAGGAAATCCAGTATCTGTGGCAGTGCAAGACCTGCCATGTCATCTGTTCACTCTGCTCTTAGAAATCACTTTGTTCACCTATTACTCAGCCTCTCTCCTGGCTGTGGGTCTTAAGACAGCACATTGCAAATACCACATGCTGGTTAACAGCTTGCAATCACTCTGGGTTTATACAACTAAAATGGCTCTTTTGTAAGTAAGCAATTTACAAAGATGCTGGGACTGCAGACTGCCCAGTGAAAGCCTCTGCCACACCTCTCCTGTCTTCAACCTTTCAGCTACATTTTTTGCAAAGAGCAAAGTTCTAAATATTCTTAGAGAGCTCTGGGACGTTATGCTCTCCAGCAAATCTCAGCTCAAGAGAAAACTACCGACACTATTTCTTTTCTTTGTTTTTCTTTTTTTTCCTCCTAATTCTGAAATGTTAGCTATTGAAAAAAATGTTTATGAGGGTTTATTGCTTGTGGGGTTTCTTTCCTGGAATGCAAAGCAGTTAAAAAAGTAGTTTAGGATGCCTTCTGGAAATATCATATGTGTTTTCCAGGCAATGTTATGATAGCTTGTGGTGCCATAGTGCTTGGTTTCCATTAAGTAATAGTAATGGCTCGATGTTGCGGTAACTCATGCTAAGAGAAAGTGCAGCATTTAACTAAAGCTACAATAACATCTCACTGTAGTGTTATAAAGAACTCCTTACTGAAATAAATGCCAGCACAGTTTATGCAAATGTAGTCTGTTCTGGATATGTGCACCCTATGCTTCAACTTCCTCTTCCCTCAGAAAATCTGGTTCATCTCCCATGGGAACTGACCTTGGCACTGTGACTTTGTGGTCGTGCAATTCTCCTGTTGTATTAAGGTCAGTAATGACAACAACATGACATTCTCGAGCAAAATAGTGACTTCAGAAATCATGAGCTGAGAAATCTCTTTCTGGAACACTGTGGGATCTCTCAGAGATATTTTATTAGCAATGTGATGAAGGTAGTATAATTCCCTCCCACTTCCACAAATCCAAGGGGCATGCCTGCCTTCCATGAACTCATTATAAGTCACAGCATTGAAAACAGTGCTTAGCCCTATCTTTGCCACAGTTTTGCTGGGTGTGTGACATCATCCCTGTAGTTACATCACTGCAAACACTTATAGCTCTGACGAGTTCACTTCTGCAGAAGAAAAAAAGCAGAAATCCTTTGCAGAATTACTGTTTCTTTTCCCAAGTGTGATAACATTTACTACTTTCATGGATCATGCTATTCATCTTTACAATTTAGATTTTTCAAGGAACTAGCCAGTAATTACTGGGAACCAAGATATTCTCCTTCCATTTGGAATAGAAAATATCCGTGTCAACTATTTACTGATACATAGTTCAGTTATTTGCTATTTTTACATATGCAAAAAGATCAGTCTGGCAGAGTAAGAGGGAGATGTACTGCAGCATAAGAAATACTCTAAATGGAGCATTTAATGGAAATGGAAATGGAAAATATTTTCCTTAATTATTCTTCATCAAGTTTTAGTAAAATAATTCTAAACCACATAAGAAATGTTACCCATAGAAACAATACTTAAAAATAAACATGACACCTACCGTTTGCCTGCCATGAGATGAGTCCTTTGCCTTCCTACACACACTTGAATATACACATAAACACATTTACATAAGTTTATTTAGTAAACTTGTGTCTCTGGCACTGACTTAAAAAGCAAGGAGCTCTGTGTAACCACAATTACATTAAGTGAAGCCATAATCAGTTACATATTGTTTGCTGGTCTATTAAGCTGCATCCTCCAGCCTTAAGCTTCAGGTTTGTAATGGGAGGTGGCACATCCATTTGAAAAAATGGATGTTGAGAAGCCTTGGATTGCTTATCACGTGCAGTGTTTTTTCCACCTTTTGTACCACTCAAATGATACCTTAAAATGTTTAAATTTTCATACAGGAGCAGCTGCCAGTTCCATATAAAGGGTGATTTTAAAAGGCCTTATGCCTTCCTGTATTCAGCTGAGATTCCAGTCAGAAGGAGGAAGAAGAGGAGACAGCTCTGTATATCACTCCACACTGAGACACAGCAACCCTGGCTGATAGATTTACTTTAGTGTGAGGACACTTATTCCTCAGGGGGTTTTGGCTAAAAATGATTAAGAGAGAGAGTGGGTAAAAATTCAATCGAACTTCCATGTCAGCTTGTGAATCAGGGAGGTCTTCCCAGATGGTGATAAAGTAAAGCAAGGAGTTGTTTTTCTAGGCAGTTCCTCTAGAGACAAGAGCTGCAGTCAGTCACTTGTTGCATTTAGAAAGCTTGAAGCAGTGGAAGGATGAGTGTGGGATGTGCTGGCAGGTTTCTGCTGGGCCTTGGGGTGAATGTAATGGACCTGCCTCTCCCTGTGAGTCTGGGAGTGAGAGAAGGAACAATGCCAGGCTGAAAGGAGGAAATAAGGGGATTAAACAAAGAGCTCTAATTCTTGAATTAACACAGTGTGCTGTGTCTGCCCTGAGAGCCAAATACAATGGCTTTCAGTTAAATACATTTTTCTGCTGAGCTGGTTTTTGGGATGGCTCATTGTAATGACTTCCTAAAACACTGAACTTGAATAAATAGAAGGGCTCTCAGGGACTTGCTCCAACAGAGCTTTATTTCTTCCCTTCTAACATTCATCATGTTCTTTCCCTCCAGTAATAGTTGCTACAGGAGGCAATGGAAAGCAATCCCTACCATATAACAAGGCATGACTTTTGCAGCCCTTACAAAGTGCCATGTAGCTACAGCAGGAAATAAAGGCATGTGCCACAGGAGCATTTAGTTACCTTACATCTCTCGTGTCATGTCAGAACAGAACCAATCTTGGATCAGAACAGAGGAAACTGAGCTGCCTGGATAACTCAGTCTTGAAGGGTTTTGAGGCCTGGATATTTGCAGGGGAAGTACTGGTGAGCAGTGAAGAAACTTGATGTACATAATAAAAAATTAATTGCAATAAAACAATGCAGAAGACTATAGAAATAAATGACCCCCCCTTCTCAGCTTAAGCAGTAGCAATGCAAAGGTGTTCAGACCAGATTTTGTGCAGGAAATAATGCTTGTAGTAAAAGCAGCCCTTCTGTAAATCTGGATTGCTTCCAGAAAAATTTGCAAAGGAGCATGAAAGCAAAATACATCCTCAACATAAAGGGCAGCATTCTGAGGTTAGCAAAGCAGTCTTCTTTCCTGGATTCCCTAATACATTTTCAAGCCTAGGTATTATAGCTGACCAGCTAAGAACATGTAATCCACTTTAATTGAACATTTTACTGCATGTTTCCTGGAGCTATGGAACAGTAATGTCTTCACAAGAAAGATAATAGCTGTGTCTGTACTCTCAGGGGCAGCCCTCAGGCCTTGCTCAACACCAGGCTTGTCTTCCTTGCATACTGCAAACCTATTATTCTCATTAGGTATCAAAGGCAGAGTGTGACACAATAGGTTTAAGCTGCTCCAGGAAAATGCAGGATAAGTAACAAAAGGAGGGCTCTAAAGGGAAAGAAATCCAGGCAGCTGAACACAGCACAGCTGGATGATTAAGTGGGGTCTTCATGGGAGATAGTTAAAGTTCAATCCTAGTATAAGTGATTTTTAGCAAGCAGCATCTGAGGGGGTGTGTTTGTGTTTAATGCATTCTCTGGCACAGAATTAAAATTTGCTTGGTTTACCTATCTGGGTGAGGGATGGGGGAAGAGAAGGTGTTCAGGTTGTGAAATCATTCCTAGATTCCATAGATCCAGGTGTTCCCAGCTTTCACTGGTAAAATAGAAAAGCTATCCAAAGAAAACATTCAAAAACTCTTCCAAAAATATCTCTCCTTTCTCCTTGGAAAGAGCACTTCAAGTCTCTTACCTGCATAAAATTTACCAGTTGTTTTTCTCCAGAAGAGCATTGGAGCCTTTTGAAAGTTTTTGCTTGCTCACTGAACTTTATATGAATATAATAATTAGGAAAATAAGTTTTTTGAACTGTTTGAATGGTTTGCATGCTGTATTATTTAGTGGTAGGAAGAAAACAGGCCCAGCTGGGTATTTATTTTGCCTTGAACCTGTTCCACTCATTCTCTACAAAGTTTTGAATTAGCTTTTTTTAGTTTACTCAATGGAAATAAGGGCAAGGAAGAGAATGTCAGCAGGAAGGAAGAGTGCTACAGGAAAAGAATTGAAAATGACAGCAAATGTGAAGAGTATTTTTTCTATTTTCTTCTCCTTTACAGGAGCTCTCTGTCACATCAAGAGTGATGGAGCTTCAGTGGCTTCAAGTCTGAAATCAACAGTATAAAAGCAATTAAAATACTCATCCCACTGATAATACCTTTTAGCAGGGGATCTCAGAGCACTCTATCTTTATCCTGCCCTGTTCTACAGTGCAGCTATTTGAGGAACTGAAATCATCATTGCCCGCCCATGCATTTCAGCAATCACACAGCATCTTTTTTTCTGCTTTTTTTTACTCTTAAACTCTGCCTTAAGGCAATACCAAATGACTGATGTTTCTTCCTCTCATCTTAACCAAAATGGAATCTTGGATCCATTTCTGAGAAGTGTTGGCTTGCCTTCACATTTCTGCATATATGAAGTGTTTTTATTGTAGGTCTGTTTGCTCTCCTAGGTAAGATCATGGTGGGAAAGATATATACTACCAAACCTGGCAGAGAATTTAAGAAGTTATTTGGGCTGAGGTTGGACAATTCAATAACTCCAGCTCCAGCCCTTCTGATGCAAAATAAAAAGTGATGCAAGCATAGAGTACAAAGCATTTGTCCAGATAAAACTCTCTCTCCTGGTTCACATTTTCTCATTGGTTTTATGGGCTAATATTGCAGTGTCAGTTTTTATACCAAAGCAGATATAATCTATATTCTCACAGCTAGTACAAAAGGAGTGTACATGCATCAGCTCTTTCTAGTTAATGTGGCAGAGATTTAGCTGTATATTCAAGCCTGATTTGGATCCAATTTGTAATCCTGGAAAATTCAGAAGTGCAAAGATCTAGTATAAGTGATAGTGGGACTATACCACCGTGGCTTGATAAAATACATGAGTGTTGCTTTATAATTATGTAATGAATTGGGCCTTAATATCAATTTGAGAATTCTTGAATAAAATGAAGACCAATTTTTTTGTGTCCCTTATAGAAAGATTCATGACAACCCAAACTGACTGGTTTTGGTTGGATAAAATATGAATTAGATTCCATTATTTGCAATGGAAACTGATTTTTCCCCACAAAATTCTGAATAAAATAATGGAATAAAAATGAAATATGTGAAATAAACATGTTTCTCTAGTCTAGTCATTATGATGATCAGTCTATTCATGGAAATCTCCATTATAAAAGGAGAAAATTGTATTTAGATACACTGAATGTTTCAAAATACTTCAGTGGTATATACTTCAAGATGATTGAGATTTATGTAAAGTTGTCAGTAAGTAGGAATTCTCCTCCCTCACTCAAACAAACTGAACATTTATTTCCAGATGCTTTAAACAAATGAGCCATATTAATCCTTTCATTTGCTTTAAGCACTATCTGACATAACAATAAATTACTTATTTGAGTCTGAAAAGATGTGTGGAAGTAATGGACCTAGAGAACAACAAAAAAGCAAAGCCATGTAGACAGAATGGGAAGTTGCATATATGGTGATATAATGGCTCCAGAGCCAGAACTGCAGCTCATTCTCTCTGGCAGAAATTCTCTCCTTTATTCAGGTGTGCAAGGGAGAAGAAGAGAAACACAGAGCAAGGGAGAACAGGAAATATCATCTCGATTTTCTGAGCAGGCAAGGGTGATGCAGAGACAAGGCAACAGGGGACTGGAGTGCTCAGAGTGTCCGTGGGCAGGAAATTCCAGAGTCCTCCAGAAGCACAGTTCTTCTTCTCCAGAAGCACAATTGCCCCCAGAGATGCTGCAGGGCTTTGGTAAGAGACAAGCACTGGCAAGCAGAGAGCCACTGCACCTTTTCCTGCAGTGACAAAAGGCACCAGACACTAGTGAGTGGTAGGAAATTCCCTCACAGTGGTGAATCTGAGGCTAAGCAGTAGGAAAAGTCCTAACTTTTGCCCTTCTGTGCTTTTTGCCCTTGTCTCCTCTGATTCCAAAGAGGCCTTAAAAAAGATGGGCATGTCCCAGATTTGAAGTGAAAGGAAACAAGAATCTGGCAGTGACTTTTTTTAGAAAAGCTGACACTCAAGTAATGAAAACAACGTTCGCCCAGCTGAGAGACAGCAAAAGAACAGTATTTATTCTTGATTCCTTGCATGTGATCTTGAGTTCCCTGTGCCCAGCTTTCTGATTTCTCCATGCTTCCGTTTCCTACCTTTCAAGTGCAGACTGCAGCAGCACAGGCACCCAGCAAATTTCAGGTTAATTTTTTTTCTGAAAGGTATTATCATCTTCCCCATTGTGTATCATTAATGTGTGGGAATAGAGTGTATGAGAAGCAGACCTTGCTTGGGTCTAGATCTTCTCTGATTGAGTTCCAAGTTGTGACACTGAGCCACCAGATGACCTTATCTAACACTAATGTGGGCTGTGCTGTGGAACTTGTTAATGGGGTTGCATGCACATTATAACCTAGAAATTCTGGGTTATCACTGATGCTTGCAGCTGCCATGGCAACAGGGTTGGTAGGCATCTCTTAAAAAGTCCTGTTTTCTTTTTAAGGACTCCTTGAGAGCAGGAGGCATTTATCATCCAGCATGCACAAACAGGTTTAGCTATGAAAACAGTTTGCCTACAAAAGGATAGATGTTGTCTCCCTTTAATTTCTCTATAGCTCATATTTTCAGTTCTATGTTCATGCTACTGCATTTAAAAAGATTTTCATTAAAGTCCTTACTTTTATGGCATATAACTAAGCTAGATTTTCAGGACTTTCCAGTGTTCAGATTTTACCTTCGCAATTCTCCTTGACATTACTGGGAGTTGCCCAAAGCCATTTTCCTTGAAGACTTTTGAAAATGTAATCCTCACTGTCTTTGTCTAGGAACAGTGAAAGAAACCCTGTAAGCTAAATCAATGGAAAAAGAAAAGTTCACTATTTTCAAATGAGCATAGAACTGCTGAGTATTCATCCACAGAAAATAAAAGTTTTGATTGTGTATAGCTCTAATACTTTACTTTGAGGAACATTTTCTCTGTATTCCCTCCTCATGTCTCTTGAATAAGCACTGTTTTCTCTGTCTTTGACAGGTTGCACTTCTGCAGGTTTGTGTTCACCAAGGTGACTCTTTAAACTTTGAGCAAATCACCAATAATGTGCAATACACAATCTCTATCTGGCAGTCCTAAAGCACTTAAAAAACCTGAAAACTTTTAGACAATACCAATGGGATGTGAATTCTTGTTTGCCCTTTTGGAGAATGGAGACACTGACAAGTTAAGCCATATTAACTGACTCAGTAAGCCAATCTCCAACTCTGCCACTGGCCTGAGATCCCCCTTGAACCCATTTCTTGGGATTAAACACAGGATTATCTTTCTTTCCTTCTTAAATGTGCATTTAAAGGACTGGTTAGAGACAGCGTGGAGTGTTCCAGCTGAAAGTGTGATCCAAGTTTTTAGAAGGCTGGATTATAAGTGCGTGGTTTAGGAAGAGTTTGGAAGCCTGCCATTTATTATCCTTTATTTGTGTTGTACACCAGGCCTCCATTCTGCTAAGTGATCACTTGCAAATCAATTGCAGATGCCTTTGTGGGCAAAAATTGACACACTTTCTCTGGAAAGGCATGATTCATGGCACAGCAGAGGTGGAAATTCTTGCTTTCTGCCCAGTTCTGGAGCTTCCACCAGTATTAAAACCTTAGTGACAAGTCAGCTCCAGGAGCTGCTTTTTAAAGCAGTCTGGGTACCCTCAGAAACTGAAAGCTGTGCTTAAGGAAGTTTTGTATTTTTCATGAGAACAGCCTTTCCTCAAGAACAGAGTTGGGTTGCTGAGCTGTAGGGTTCAAAAACAAGGAAGAAGAAAGACTTCAAAAGAAAAAGGAAGACCATTTTCACTATGTCTAAGCCTCTTCCTCTGCTCCTGCATCCACTGCTCCCCTCCCACCTCACCTGCCTGACCTTTAAGAGCCAGTGGGATCCCAGTCAAGCTGGTCTGGCTATAGGCCTTTTTTACCAGAAATTCAAACAGACTGGAAGAATTAAGATGTTTAAAGCCTTGTTTACATGTGAAAAAATAAAGTTACACTCTGAACTGCTTGCACAGTATTATCAGAATAGCACTTGGATGCCTCTCTGACATGGGATTAGTGCCTGAGATGTGTGTTAAGGTAGGAATTAACTTGTGACTCTGGTGATTTACCCCGGAATTTTTGAGTCAGATGCTCCACAGACCTTACTTGGTGTTTCATCTTGAAGTAAATGGAGCATACAGGGTCTCTTTATTTGCAGCTTTTGCAAAGCAACCTGTTTTTCCATCCTGTTAAAATTCATAACACTACATGAAGTAGGTGGAGGAAGAGTTTCTGAATACTTTTCTAATAGAGCAGAAATACAAAAGGCCTTCAAAGGGAGCAACTTTGGTGCTTCCATGCACAAAGCAATCTTCTGCTTCTCAAAAAAGGAAGAAAAAGGCAAACGAGAACCCTGAAATCTGAATTACTTAATTTGGACAAAACTAAAATTGACAAACATGGGGCAAAATGCACATTTATTGTCATCCATCTTCCATCCTTAGCTTCATCATACCTTCTTTGGACTCAAATCTGATTTCTTCTGAAAGCACTGCCCAGGAAAGAGAGTGAGAGATCCCAGTTCTGATCTGGCAGTGAGGTGTGCCCAACAGTGACAGTGGCAGCCCCTCAGCCAGGCAGCAGTTGCTGATGGATGCAGCACTAGGACTCTGTTTGCCAAGGCTGGCTGCATCTGGCCCTTGGAAAAGTTAGGCAAAAAATGTGACATAGACTGCTGTGAAGGCACTGTGATAAAGAATAATATAAAAATTCTGAGTGGAGCTGGGGACAATATAGTGGAATGATGCACCTGAAAACGTGCTAAATTGTGTTTGCTGCTTATGGAATGACTTTTTTAAAAGGAGAAATTGCTCTGAATGTCACCCTTGTTTTACATGTGAATGTACTTCTTCATGTCTCCTATATTAATCTTATTTTTAACCTTCTTATCAATTTGTAATATATCTGTATCCCATCTACCTTTAGGCAGATCCATAAGGTTTAACAGTCCTTCAAAACCAATGGAAAGAATAAGTATGCCCAAAAGGTTATTCAGGTTATAGAGGAAGTAAATTACTCACAGGAAATGCCACTATCTTCTGATTTGTGAATGATTTTACATGGCTGCAGCCCAAATGCTGTCCTGCCCTTGCTTTTGTGGGGAAGAAATTCACCTCTGGGATTCTACAACAAATATTTTTCCCTCTTTCCTTTATCTGTGAGTGTTGGTGAGATCCTGGTCCTCAGTACTCCTTATTCCTCCACACATCATGGCAACATTTATGTAAATAACTAATTATATTGGGGTTGCATGGAAAAGTTTTGGCAGTGAGGGGGGATAGAGAGGTGTCTTCTGTGAGAAGCTGCCAGAAGGTTCCCTCATGTCCCACAGAGACAATCTCAGCTGGCTGCAAAACAGACCCACTGCTGGCCAAAGCTGAAGCCATCAGTGATGGTGGGAGCATCTCTGGGATAATATATTTAAGCAGAGGAAAATCTTGTTTGCCCTTTTTGCTTTAGTGCAACTCTCTCTCCAGAGAGAAGAGTGAGGAGATGTGAAAGCAGCAGCCCTGCAGACACCAAGGTCAGAGAAGAAAGAGTGGGGAGGAGATGTAAGATTTGAGTTCATGGTGGAGCAGAGATCCACCTGCAGCCTGGGCAGGACCCCATGCCAGAGCAGGTGGATGCACCCAAAGAAAGCTGCAACCTCTTGGGCTTATTTTTGATTTATTTTTGTAATTCATCCCTAGATATTAATGACATCCCATAAATATCTAGGAGAATGCTTTCTATGCCCTGGGAGCAACTCAAGAAATTTGAGGCCAGCAAGCTTCCACTTTTCTGGTTGTCCTCAGTGGATTTATGTGGCCAGTGTTATGGAAGTGAATGGGAAACTTCAGTGTAAACATAAGATTTTGGATGCACACATCCTTTGCATTCAATAGGAGAAAACAGCTGTCAATACTTATAGAATTGTGAAAAAGTACTAATCTTCAGAGCTATCTTAATCTCTACAAGCAAAGTGGGAAGGGGATGCATGTGAGAACCAGGAGGAGACATATGAAAATGAGAAGGTACATTTGAAGCAGAGGGCTGACATTTTCTACTTGTGTTTCCCACTATGCATGCAGGGAGTTAAAGAAAAAATAATTATCATTTCTCCCCACATTTGTCCTAGAGCAGTCTGTGACCTGAATTGTTGTGTCTGCCTGCTAGTGGAAAAAACAATAGAGCTGCAGTTTCATTGCAAAGTGTACCAAGAGAAAAGACCCAGCAGAAAGCAAAAGAGTTAAATGGCTGTCATGTATGTGGTAAATCCTGAAATGACACCAACCAACAGTCAGGTACATCTGGCCTAAAGGACCCCTAGCTTGGATAAGGAAAGAATGCAGATACTGATATGCAGAATTACCAACTCATCATCAGCATGATGGTGAAGCAGAGAGTCAAAGTGATTTTTCAGAGATACTGCCTTGCATGAAGCATTCATGATATGATGTGATCTGACAAATTAGTGAGTGCTTCACCCCTCCACTGCCAGTGGAGACTTCCTGCTTCTCAGCAGAGACAGCATTGATTTGCTGAGTTCAGAATAACCCTGTGGGTGAGAGCTGTTATGCTCTCACACACAGCATTTGTCTGAAACTTGTCTCTACAGACAAAATTTTGAGAGAGAATCCAGTATGGTCAGAGATGCCCTGGGCTGGAAAAGGAAATAAAGAGGAACAAAGAAAGTCATAATGTGTAGAGATAAAAAGAAAAAACTGTCCTGTTTTGTGAAGCCAGTCCACAGCATTGCAGAGCAGGGCATCACACCTTTCAGGGTCAGCACCAGGTAGCCCTGACTGGTGTCATGGGCAGCTGCCTGGTAGGTAGGCAAAAGTGGTGAACTGGGACATCAAATGAGCAATACACAATTGCCTTTGCACACCAAATGGCTCTTCCTTAGCACAAGACTAGGTGGGGCACAATTAGAGGAGAGACTCTCTTCTCATTTGCCCAGACACCTTGGATATGCGTGTCACAAAAAATCAGTTGGGTTAACTGGGTAACTTTTCTACAGTTCAAGCTCCGTATGTTATCAAGGGTTTGATGAAATAGGCAAAACTGGATTGAGTGAAAATAATTTGAGTGGCAGAATATCACTTGATGGGTTTGTCCCAAGGTGTCAAGGTTTGCTCACAAAGCAAAGTCTGCTATTTTTAATTCTCTAGCACATCACCTTGGTAGCACAGAGCCCTGCAGATTCATTCCCCTCTTAATTTGCACTGATTTATGTCAAATCACCACATTACCAGAATATAATGCAAACAACTGTTTGTCTGTAAAAGTGTAATGGCCAACCCTTAAAGATAATCCTAGCTAAACATCAAGCATCATCTGGCATGTGTGACCAGTGAAACTACCATATGGTGAGGACCCACCTTGATAAATCACTGTGCTCCAAGTTCTGCACTGCCCTGTGAAAAAACATCTTCCTGTCCTGAGGAGAGGAAAAACACCCCAATGTGAAAGGAAACATGCACCAAACATGTACTTTGATTTCACAACTGTGTAACAGTTTTTTACATCTCTAAGGAGTTCTTAAAATGCATTTTTGTTCTGCAGAGGGTTAACATGGATCTTGTGCAGAGAAGCAGGTGGAGTCTGAGTGTGTGTACACAAGCATATGCACATGGTGCTCATAGGTTGGGGTTTTGACAGCAGTGGGCTCTATTTATATGGGGACAAGGAAAATATGTTTTCTTTGCTCCCTTGAGGAGCAAGTGAGCAGTGAGTGGGTGGGAGACATGGAGAGCTCGTCTGTCTCTAATCATCCCTGTGCTGGTGGCTGAGGGAGTTGGCTGAGAGTGCTGCTGCTGCTTCCATGGCCCAGCCTGTGTGTGCTGTGCTGCACTTCCAAAGTGCCCCTGCTGCATCTCCAGCCATGGCTTGCTTGTTTTTCCTGGGGCTGGGAAAAGTGTATTGTTGTGGAGCAGAAAGGCCTTGCAAAGCGAGGGCCTTTCTGCCCTTGTAAAATCCTTGCTCACTTCTGTTACTTTGGCTAGCTAGAAAAGCATTCTGGGAATGACTCAGCTAAACTAGAGGTGAAAAACAAGTTCCATAATTGTAAAACAATTTTTAGAACCAGAAGTGCTCACACTGTGGGGCTGGTGATGGGTTACACCTGAGGCCTGTTCCTATCGTGGTCTGTGGTGGTTGATTGAGCACATTTCTTGTGCCTCACAGGTATGTAAACTCATAACAAACTAACAGTTTAAGGGCCCTGGATTTTTGCAATAAAGTGTCTTTGCCACACCATCGTGGAGATCGTATGTTTAACACATGGTGTATGGCCCAGCATTGCAACAGTACAGACTAAGAGTTATGACCCAAAAGTAGAAGTATGCAAGTAGCCAGTGACCTGATAAACTTTCATTTACAGTTGTGCCCTGACACATACTACTGATCCCCTATCCCACACTCCAAACTTCACAACACTCACTCCTAAACAAATACACTATTTTCAAAAGGTGTATGGACTCCAGCAGCACAGATGGGCAGTACACTGATAGCTAACTGAATGGGGAAACTGTCCTGTATTGCTCTGTAATCCATAGGGGCAGCTGGGGTCAGGGATTGGGAAGTATTCCAGAGACTCAGATTCCAGAGACTATTCCAGAGACTCCATCACTAGCAGAAGTTGAATACTTGAGACAGCAAAAAACCTCTTGGAAAGAAGAGCATAGGCAAAAGGAAAAGAGCAGTATGCTGGAATAAACAAGGATAGGTAGGAAAATACAGCACAGGGAAAATCCTGATTGTCTGAATGTGCAGAAAAAGGAAGACAAATTTTGTTCAGGCAAATGCAAACTCTTCAGCTAGAGTAATTCACATTGAAGGAAAAAGATCAAAGAAAACCAGTGAAATTAGTCAGCTGAATTTTAATATGTTACCAAGTAAAGACCAAGGAAAGTCTTACAAATGACAGTAGAAACACTTCATAGAGATCAAAGTTTAGCTAGAGATAAAAGACAGAAAAACAAACTATCATTTTGTAATTTCCTCCCCACCCCGACAACATTTTTCATGTATTATTTATGATGAGACCAGTAGGTCTTTTTTGGGGGAGAACATCTGTAACGTTTTTAATGGAAGTCCTTAAATTCCAAAAAGCATTTCAGCTGCAGTGGTCTCTGGCAAGTTTGCTATCAATTTCAACAGCATCTGAATTGGGTACATGGTAAATTTAACAATGAAAATAAACCAGACACTTTTAGTTCCTTATGGTGTGTCCCAAATAGCTTATAAAACACAAATGCTTCTTCAGTCATTAGGGATGAAAAGGTCCCCTGGCATCCTAAATAGAATGCAAAGTGTGGATCAAACCGGGTAATAAATTGAATTAATGTGGCAAAGACATAGGCTGGTGTCAAACTGATGTTACAGGACTGACTTATGTTGAACTACTCCTTGGAGACAGCAGCACAGAGAAATGGTTTGTGCTTCATCCCGAGCACAGCTACCAGGCACTCTGTTGCCATGCTACAGTATCTAGGTGGCATCTTACTGAAGGAAAATGCTGCTTCTCTCAGTGCCAGTGCTTGGTTGGGGTGCTAGCAGGAGGCTGAGTACATCAGCTGAGTGGGTTGCCTTCCTCCAGATGCTGCTTGGACCAGAGGAAGGTGAGGACATGACACACAGCAGTGTCTCTCCCTCACCATCCCACTCCTGCGATGATTCCTTCGCTCTGCATTCGCACTGGGGGAGAGAGCGTGGAGCTGAGCCATGTGCTGATGCCTTTCACATCCCTCTGTGCCTCAACTCGCATTTTCTGCAGAAGAACTGAGCCCATTTAGCATTTAAATGTGCCTCTGGGGAAACAAAATGGAAGGTGGGATTTGCCAGATGAAACTTCTCAACAGCGAATTTAGAGAATGCTGGGAAGTCTTTGGAAAGGGAAGGTGGAAGGTAGTAAACAGATAAAAATGGAGCAAAACATATCTTGGAAACAAACCAGAGAAGTAGAAAACAAAAATAAAGGTAGGAAAAAAAGTTCGGATAAGTGAAAGTTAAGAAAATGTTCCCATGAGTTAGGTGAAAGGAGTGGCAATGGTTAATGACTCACCTTCATCTGGTACTCTTCCTTATTCTCTGTAATTCCCAAAACGAGGAACAATATGTCAGAATTCCCAGTGCTGGAGAGATGCAATGCTATGGACAATGAAACCAGACCCATACTTTCAAAACTAAAGTCCAAAACTTCCACTGTCATTTTTTGACCCAACCAAACATGCATTTTTATGGCTCTAGAAGTTGCTCTTCACACTGAAGCAATTTTACAAAATGCTGCAAATATTGAGCAACTCAGAGGTTGCACTTGAGATGCCCATGTATTTTCCAGCCCTCAGTGTTTTGGATGCAATGCACTCTAATGCAAGCACTTCCCTAAAAATGACAATTATGCCTTTCTATGTCTTCATGAACTTTGATTGAAATCCCATTTTACCTTCAGCCCCTTTCCAGTGTTTTGTGGGCCAGCTTGGGATCAGCCTGAGCAATGTCAACACCAAACCTCCCCTGGAGTTTCTCAGGCTAACTGTGGAGCACATAGTGCGTGACATGGGGAGAAGAAACACCACAGAAATGTAACTCATGAAACAAGAATCAAGCTTGGCCTGCCTCCTTATGCTGTACAACACAGTTCTCTCCCAGCTGTGGGCTGATCAATATTTGCAGTCTGAGGAGTTGTGAGAAGAACAGCAAACCTGGCATGGCAAAAGAACTAATGCAGCTGCTGCCTTTGTCCTGCCTGAGGAGGAGCCCAAATTCAGTTGCTTTAGGTTCTTTTGCAGGAGCTAGAAACCCCTGACCCCATAAAACACTGTCAGCTCCATGTGAACAGCTGCTGCCTCTTCTCTCCTCTGTAACACAATGCCCTGGAGTGACAGGCTGACTAGACAGAAAATCCAGAAAGGAGCTCTTCCTGAGCATTCAGAAAAGTCTGACACCTCACTGTTATCATCTCAATAAAATGCTGCAGAAAAAAAGAGCAAAAAAGGCCCTCTTAGGCTGCCAGAGGAGCTGCTGCCCTGAGCAGTTGTGTCCTTGTGGCCCAGAGGGAGCTGGAGCTGTGCACATGGTTCCCCTCCAGAGACATGGGGAAACATGCCTTTTCACAGGCCTTTTTCACACAACTTTTACAAAATTCATTGAGTGAAGGGTGGTGGAGCCTGAGACCAGAGCCAGAGTCCCTCTGACAGTGATGGACTGAGTGTGAGGCCAAGGAGGCTTCCTGACTGTGGCACTGCCATCCTGGATCCAGCCACAGCAACCACAGAAATGTTTTCTGTGGTGCTCAAGGCAAATCCTCAGACAAATCTTTAGGTGTCACTGTAGACAAAAGCCTTAAGCTACTTCCAGAAACCTGTTCTGGCTCGGAGAGTTTGGACAGGAGAGCGCTGCCCATCTGTTCAGCCATGTGGAGGCAAAAACAAGCATTTAGGATGGAAACTCTGACCTGATCCCACAGGGCTGGGGTGAGCAGAAGAGGTGGACCAGTGGCAGATTACTTACAAGCACACAACTTCCAATAAATTAAAAAGCTATCCAACCTACAGGAAATTTATTGCAGCTATGGCAGCATTAAAAACCCCTTTATATTTACCTCGACACCTTCTAAAAATTGTTTGAAAGTAATAACTACCAGTGAAGGTCACAGTGTTTTTTAAGAGGAGGTGAGCCTACATTTCAATTGGGAAAGAGCACTTGGGGAAACCCTGGAGAAGGAAGTCATTCTGTTCTTGCCAACCTGCAGTAACCAAGCACAGTGCACATCCAGCCAGGAAGGCTGCAAAAAAGACCTTCACCCTACAGTGGGCTGAGGACAGCTGACATGGATTGATTTAAGTAATATGCTATTAAAAGCCCTTCTGAGTGATTGCAACCTATTATGTGAATTCAGATTTAAGCACGTTTAAAATGCATATTGTTTAATTGACACAGCATTAGAGGTCCTTTAGAGCCATTACTGTTGCTCATACTGTGACAATCTGAATGCAGAGTTGTCATTGTGCTGCTGCCTGCACAGGCACACAAGAGGAGCAGAAAGGCCACCATTCATGGCACAGAAATGGCATCTCAGCCTTAATGATACCAATTTGTGCTGCTGCAATGGATGTCACCTTAATCCATAGCTGAGTGACCACGGGGATGTGTATTCCTGGCCTGATGTTAATAACAATTCCTACCAGCTCCAGCAATGCACTGGTTCTACACCACTGCATACATCAAGGCAATGACTGCAGTCTGCTACTCTACTTCCCACCCATTTTCTCTCATCTTTCTGGCTGGGTCTCTGTATCAGCTGTGAAAGCAGAGGACATCAGAGGACACACTACTACTACTACATTATGACACACTGAAGAGAGGAAGACACAGCTATATTTAAATCAATGTTCCATAGACAGCGTTCTGCGTTGGCAAATAAGTCCTTATACATTTACGTGTCGTAAGATTGCCATATATTATCATAGTAATGGTGATACATTTCAGCAATATTTTTCTTCCTTTGCTGTTCACATGCTCCTAGCTCCTTTTCAGTTTGACTCCTCTTAACATGCAAATTGTAATTTGCAAGCTTAAAATACAAATTCTGTTTGTGAAGATAAGATTCTGTAAATATTGTATCTCCCCTGGAAGAGGAGATTATTTTATGCCCTTTTAAACAAATTATTTAGATAGTATCAAGTCTGCTTCAGGTTAAAGTTTTTGAGATGTAAATACATTTTAATATGCCATGCTTATACCAAATACATTATAAGCATTTGTGCTATTTTAGCTATTTAGAATACTTGCAGTAAGGTACATACTGCAGCTAGAAAAACAATATTAGATTACAGACAGGGAAGAGTTAAAAAAAATTTAAATGTCTTACAAATAGGTATCCAGGCTGCAGCTGTGCTTTAAGGAGCATTCCTTGAGGGTGACATCTTGCTCTCCCCATACTGCCCTGCTCACAGGACCAGCTGCAATTTACCTGCCCATTCAGTGGGATTTCATCCAGTGGAAGCCCAACGGAGCCTGGCATGGATAAAGGGAATAATGTTCACACCTCATACCCACTGCTCAGCCTGGCTTGCTGTCAGGGTGTGGTGAGAGGCTTCATCCAGGAAGAGCAGGCTGAGTGATGGGAAATGGTCACAGGTTGAACTGTCCTGAATGCTAAACTTGCACCTCCCTGCCAGGCAGCTTGATGGTGTGCACTGAGAATACCAATCACAGAAATACTGAGTGTGCTTCAGCTGTCTGGCAGAGAGCAAGAGGAACAGAGTGAGGGAATCCTCTAAAGGAGAGGAAAATGGGTGAAAGCATTGCTCCAGTATAGTCATGATGAGGTGGGGGAAGATGAGGAAGGTTTAGAGCTAAAACCCCTCCAATTAAGAGGATTAGACAACTTCTAGAAGATAGTAAGAAGTCTGAATCATTAACACTGAATATTAAATCCAGAAAAGAAGGAAAAGAAGAGGCAGGGCTTGCCATTTCAGACTCACCAGTTTGCCACTGATCTCCAAAGGAGCTGGGAGCCAAGTGCAGCTGCTTCTCATGTGGACAAGTGCCCATCACGGCAGGACATAGGGGATCCTGGCTGCTCTGACCTGGGACCATTGACCTGACCAAGCTAGCAGCATCTCCTGCAGGATGTTATCCTGCCATGATGAGGAGCAGCAGCTCTGCTGAGTGCCCAGCTCAGCTGGAGCAAGAAAGCAAGGGCTGTCTGGCTCTCACAGTGCTGCAATATCACCAGTGAGATGTTTGGCATTGTTTTGCTTCTCTGAGAACCCAAGGTTTTTGAATCACAGATCCCAGTGAATATAAAACAAGATACTGAGCACCAACATCACCAATCATGCTGTTACTGCTGAGCCTTAATTCAAGAAGAACTTCTACCTAAAATGTCCTTGCTTTTGCTGGAAAGACACCATCGGGTTCCAAGCTGCCTTGCAAATGTGAGTCTTCTGGGCAAGCTGGATTTTTGGGCTGTGTGTATTATTGCCATGGAGGAGACCACTGCTTTAGCCAGTGCAGTAGTCAGTGGCCATGGGCCTGATTCTTTTCCAGACCTGGCTGCAAGTTCTGCTGCTGCAAAGGGGACAGGAGGACAGAGCTGGGGACAGGAGGACAGAGCTGGGGACAGGAGGACAGAGCTGGGGACAGGTGACAGGGGCACTGCAGGGATCAGTGAGATCAGTTATGCTGCAGTGCAGTCACACCTCGTGGTGTGGAGAGGGGAGCTCTCTCCTCGAGCAGGGAGATGTTCCTATCCTTAAAGCTAAGATAAGGATATGGGTAAGAACTGCCTAAAGATTTTACTAGAGCACTAGTGCCTAAGTGCTGTTGGAGAATGAAAGGTGAAAAAGTTGATATTTCTGGAGAAAAGAGGTGGCAGTAAGTACCTTGATCAGAAAACAACGGGGTAAGCCATGATCTCTATTCAAAAGGCATTGATTTTGGAGTCTATTAGATTATTTCCATTCTGTGCAACAGGGAAGTTTGGTGCTTTGGCATGGCAGTCTGCAGTGATTGCAGATGTCTCTGAGAGCAATTTTTCATCCAATCAGAAAAATCAACCTTTCTGAATATGGCTACCTAGCACTGCCTTGAGTGGAAGTGCCCATCTGTAAGGAGCTTTTGTTGGACACTCGCTGTATGTTTGCGTTACGTGGTGGCTATAAAATAATAAAAGTAATTAGTGAGTGTAATGAACTAATCACCTGCAAAAAGACCTTGAATGAGAGCTTTAGTGCAGACTGAATTTTTATTATTGTATTATATAAAGCTTGAAAACAGAAGCTTATACACTGGAAATGCTGAGTAGCCCTGAACTACCGTGCTATGACCAGCTAATTGAATCCATATTCCCTGGCATTCAGGGAATCAATAACTATTAGAAGCAAAGGGCACTGCCTTAAAAGCCCAGTGAGTGCTTCATGCAAGGGGGAGTTTGTGTGATGAAAACGCAGCTGTGGAATGGTGGGAATATGTGCCAGGCATCTGCAAGAGGATCATGTCCAAAACAGTACACCAAGGACAAGCACAGCCAAGCCCTAAGCAAACACCATCATTTATAATATTTTCCTGATTTAGGATGATAAACAGTCTGATGTGCCAGCCTCCAAAAATTGCTAGGTTCAGAGATCTTAAGCTGAGCCAAGCAATACTGTTGGACACTAGTATCTTAACCAAGGTGTGAACATGCCAGGGAGCAACCAAGAGAGGGGAATTTATAGCAGCAGCAGCATGCTGCAAAGCACTGGTGTAGCAAGACTGACTAGTGCCTTGTTACTTACTCATGCATGAAAATGACACCTTATGGTCCACAGGCTGCTTCTAAGGAATAACCCCAGGGGCAACCAAGTGGTGGAGAGGGAAAAACCCAAGAACCTTCTTGTGGAAGCAATATCCAGCATCATGTGGTGGCTGCTCCCACCCCTGAACTGGCATCCAGGTGCCTTGAGAGGAGATGGACCAAGGTGCACCATCACACCAGCTGCTGCCAGAGCTCTGTTAAACAGCTTCTGCCCTTCTGAGAGGCAGCTCAGTCAATCCTTAACAAAAAGCCTGCTGTGGTTGTTCTCACATGGCTTTATAGGTTTTTTCATAGCTAAATGCTGTCCCATATTGCTTCTAGTGGCAGGGTCAGATCAGGACACTGTGTGATTCTCTGTGTGTGAATTTTTCATGCTGGCAGAGGAAGAGGGAGGGAGAGAGGGAGAAGCAGGAATGAGAAATACATGCTTCAGGAATCCCAGGGAAGGGAATTTGTGCCTCCTGCTTGTTTTACTGCTTGCAGCTACTTTGTGTAAAACGCCAATTCTCGCTCACATTTCCATAGTGGGTCCAGTGAAGTCATTTAGCACATGCTAACTGCAGGCATATGAGAGTTTCCATTACAGCTACTTCCATTCACACACACCAATAGTCCCAAAAGATTTATTAGATGTCAGTCTAAGAGAGGAAGGAGCTTTAAAAACTCTAGCAGGTCAGAGTCCCTTCAGGATTACCTGGTGTGTGCCACTGGGCCATTTAAGCAGGTTTAGTGCTTTGTCTGTGACTGCTCTTCTTGCTTGTGACAGTTCATCTGAGCTGCTGTTCTGAATTGTTTTCTGCCTCTGGGTTGCTTGTAATTGCTTTGCTTTGATTGTTCATTATTTGTTTCATGTCTGTGGCAAGCAAACACACTTTTTCTTTTTTTTCCTTTTTTTTTTTTTTTCAGTGCTCACTGCCAGGTGGTTGAGTTGTGTAAAAAATAAAAATACAAACACAGCATGTTTCCAGTATTTTTCAAAAACATTCAGAAATTTTTAGAAAACTCAGTCTAATCCTCTCTTCTGCCTGTCAGGCCAAAATAATCCAGACAAAAAAAACCCTCTTGTGATAAAATAAGTGATAGTTTTAGGATCAGCAGACACACCTACTAGCATGCAGTAGTCAGAAGACTATCTGAGAATAAAACACAAAGGGGTTTCTTAAATATTCAGACTAGGGCAATTCATTTGGACAGCCAGCAACTCGGACAAAACAAACAGCTGCCCCCAGCAGCAGATTTTGGGAGCATCCAGCCATCCATGGATTTTCTCTGCCTGTGGCAGAGACATGCAAATTCAGGCTGCTGCTGAGAGAGCACCAGGGCTGGGATGCCCGGGGAGAGCAGCAGCTCTGGGGCAGGCAAAGGGCAGCAGCACTGACTCTGTCTGTCCCCTGGCTGGAGGAGACTGACCCTGCAGGGCATTGTCTGCTTCCTGGGCTCAGCTCCATCATCTCCTCCCCTCTGGCCTCATGCCCCGTGTCTCCTCCTACAGTCACTTTGGCTTATTTCCCTGGGAATCCCTGCAGCTAAAACACAACATAATCTTTCTCTTTGGAAGTCATCCTGTCTCCATCCCAGGTTTTACCGAGTGCCAGAGCTTTAGGATTTTGTAAGGCATGTAGCCCTTGCAGGGCCGAGTGGGAAGATGACAAGGTTTATCTTCTGCCTCCAGGATAATCAGAAGTAAAACAAGGGACAGAAGAGGCAAACCTGCATTGGATTTGGCTTTCTCCACGGTGTTTCTGAAGAAAATGGAGAGCTAGAGGGGGAGGAGGGATAAGGCCCAAGAAGGAGGAGGGACACAGAGGAAAGAAGTAGTTTTGGCATGTTGTCTTGCCAAAACGTGCAGTACAGATGGGAAGACACAGATGGAGCATTTCTACTGATAGTTCAAGAAATCAAACATGCAGGGAGTTGCTGCAATTTCCTTGTATCAGTGTATTGGAACATTCTGTAGCAGAAGTTCTTAAAGAAAACAGGCTGTCACTTCAGCAATGCTTTGGGAGCCTGCACATGAATACAAACAGTCACCCTAAAAATCTGCTGCAGCAACTCTTGCCTGGCACAATGAGCTGATATATTTTATTTCAGCTCACATGATATTTGCTGGCCCATCTGCAAGCACGGAGGATCTAAACTCTGCTCCTTAACTGAGCAGGCTAACCTTGCCTGTGGCACAGTTGCAAAGCAGCAGGTGTGTGGAGCAGATCTGCATTCTTGGTGCTCAGGTGCAGCAGGAGTCTGAAAACCAGAATAAATGTTGCATGCGGTAGTGGTGCTGGCATGCAGGCAGGGAGGAAGGAAAGGGATTCAGGGAAATGCCACAAAGAATTCTGCAGGTACTCTATGTCAAGTCCCCTCATTAGAAGCACTGAATTGACTGAACAGTCCCAGCAGCAAAATTCCTACAAAGGCCTGCCAAGCGTTTCCAGTCTAATTAGGCTTTAGGAGAGTCAGCAGGAGGCCTGGATATCCTCTCTGTTGGGAAGAAATCTGGGACTGGATTCTCTTTGCCGCTGTGGTAAAATAGATGCTTTCAGTCCCAGCCTGCTGGCTTCCATGGGGTTGCAGCCCTGCATGGCTTCTGCAGCTGAAGGCAGGGCAGAGAATGCTGGAGCAGTGCTCTGGTTCTGCCTCACAGCACCACTTCCCTGCATCCCCAGGAATACCCAGATGGATGCTTTAGAGGAGGCTGGTGTGGCTAGGACCTTCCTCTAACAGCAACTAAGCAGAGAGGTCTGGAAACTCCTTCAGTATTTTCCTCCACATTCCTCAAGAGGAAAATCTTGGGGAAATTTGTTTAATTATTTTCGCCTATTCGCTTTCTCTTCTTTTACTGTGGGACACCCAACTTAGGACTATGTAGATATATGTTGGGTTCTGCTCATAAAAAAGGTATTCCTTATCCATCTCTGTCTTTCTGAAGGCAGCTGTCCCTGTCACATCTAAGAAGAAAAACAACATTGGAAAATAACTTATTTTTCAGATTTTTGAGTCCCAGCACAGGCATTTTCTTGCCTCTCACCTTTTGATTTTTATCCTGCTGCAGTAAGCAAATAGAAGTTGGAGAAGTCATTAGTGCCTAATTTAGCCTGGCAATTAGGCAAAATCTAATGGTCTGCTCTCAGGTTCAGGGGCTAGAACTGCTATTTGTAGGCTCTAATTCTAACACTGACTTATTTTTTTTGTGGCCAGGATGAATTCCCTTCCCTTGAACAAAAATTTACTATTCTTTGTAGAGCTACATGTTGAGGTTCATTGCTTAGGATTCATAAAATACTTTGGAAAGGAAAGGTAGGAAACATTGACATTCTAATGTGTGTCTGAATAGCCTTCAGCTCTCTACTCTGGTTACTTCAAAATCTCTGTCTTGGGTGGGTGAATTCCTGATCTAGCAGATTCATAGTTATAAATTCAGTAATAGCATTGGTCCAAAACACACATTGCTCGATGGAACTGAATCATGTGCCAGCATTACACAGTAACAACTTTTGCCAACTAGAGGGATTGCTGAAGTAAAAAAGGTGGCAGTGGACACCATACCTGTCAAACATAATTTCACATTGATTCTGTGGGTATTTGGAGTCCAACACAATGATGTGATACAGTATATTTTTATATGCAGTGTCAGTGGTTCTCCTTTTTTTCTGCTGCATCACGTCAGCTTCATGAGTGCCATTAAACCAGGACTATATTCCATTAAGAAAGATTCTTGGAAAATATCCTTTCAAAGAGTTTGGGAGAACAAAACAAACCTCTCTCAAACAAATGACAGACTTGTAAGTTTTTCACTTAAAAGCTGCAGCTGAATTCTCACTTAAAAGCTGCACCTGAAGCTCCAGCCCCTTGGTTGAATCTCTCTCCATGAGAAATTCCTCTTCAAGGAAACAAAATAGGAGGAGTGATCCTTGCTTTCCTCTCCATCTGGGTTGTGAAGAACTCTGTTCTCTGCTTTGAGAGGGAGAGAAGATAAAAACGTCAAAGTTATCATCTTCATTTAATGCCTGTGACATCAGCCCCAGAGGGACTGTCACTCTACAGTGCTGCCTTTACCAACATGTTTTGGTCACTGAGTCACCCCTGTGGCTTAACTACCCTTGGTCCTCTGTGAGTGTGTTGACAGGAAGAGATGTAGCTTGAGCTAAAAAATGGACTAGGCTGAGGACTGGAGTAGAAGCACCAGGCATCAGACAGGAAGGTAAATGTTCACTTGTTCTCTTTGGTCATCCAGAGGGAAAATGAAGATGCTGTGTTGATGCCTTAATAATTTCTAGTTTTTTACTCTTCATGTATCTGTAGCCTGGTGTAGTTCTGTGTTTCTTAAAGTGCTAAAAACCTCTGTTCCCAGCAGCTTTATCCAAAGCAATCCCTCTGAATAGAAAATCCAAGGACATATTTGTTGCCCTAAGGCCTAAACATATGTAAGCAGTGGTGGAAGAGGGGGAGCAGGCCTGGGGTGGCCAACATCATCACCTGAGGATGTGATTGGAGAATTAGGGACCAATCTGCTAGTAGGACAGAACTTTGAAAAGGTGAAGGGCTCAGGACCCAGGGTCCATTTTGGGTGTAGTCCCTTCCAGGGGGACTTTACTTGCCCAAGTGTACCTTGAAGGCCTTGAACAAATTTTTCCACTTTTAATACTCCTAATTTGTCATGGCCTCTGTTTCAGGTAGCCTGTTTTAGGCATCAGTGTCACATACAGAGATGTCAGACGAAAATATTGTGGCTTTGCTGAAGTCTGTTCTTACAGAGGTAGATAGGAACATTCAAGCCTGCCAGGCAAGGACTGTGAAACATCTGACTTAAGCCTGACATGTCTTTTCAGAAAACTGAAGAGAAATCAGAAATTTTGAAATTATGTCCTTTTTTCCAAGTTATGGTTCACTGCCTAGACCACTGAAGCTCACTGTCCTCAGAGACACTAAGTGTAAGGAGCAGCTGAGCCATCTGGGCTGGTTCTCTGCAGTATGGACATGAGGAAGCAGGGCCAGTGCAGAAGATCAGAGGATTTGTGCCACAGAACAGTGGCAAGTGACCAATGCTCAGCAATGACCAGCAAGTCTACCAAGAGATTCCTGCACTGAGCCTGTTAGCCAACCCCATTCCCGTAAAATTCAGTGGGAACTGGAAATAAAGACAAAGTATTTCATGTGAGTGTGATGCTGGTGAGAGACGCTGCCTGAGATAATGTGAGTTTCCATTTCACATCTGAGTTCAAAGCCATGGTGGTTTAGAATAATTTATGTTGGAAAAGACCTTAAAGGTTGTCAGATCCAACCATAATGCTAATAAGCATGATCTAAGGACTAAAATCTTCTGTGACCTCTGTTGTTCCACACTGAGAAATGTGGAGACTTTCACACGCAGCCAGATTCTTGCATTTTTAAAAAACATTTCTATAGTCATTGTTTGTAAGTCCTACAGTCAAAGGAAACCTCTCTGGCAAGATTTCATTTCTGATGCCTGTTCTGAACAAGAGAGCACAGAGAAATGAAAACTGACAGATTATGGAGATTTTCAAGCCTTGTCTTCATTTGTTGATATTCTGGGTTGTTTTGTTTTGGTTTTTTTTATGCCATTGGGGAGTTATTTCATATGTAATGCCATAGAAGAGAATTACTTGTTTTGGCTAATTACGTAGTCCTGTGATCACTGGCCTGTTCAACATTTTAAATTCTCTGTTTCAAATTCTTCCTTCTACAGTGGTTTAATTCAGCTAAGCAGATATGTGACAGATATTTATAAGAAGCATGAAAGTGAATAAAATAGGAGAAGTCAGATAAATTAGGAGTCTAGGGATGTTTGCATCAGCTCTTCAAGAGGGCTCTGCTATGTGAGGAGTTTACTGCCTGGCAGCTTATTTCTAGTTTGTTTTCCCCATGCTATTCACTGTTAACTGTGATTAGCCTTTACTGTGATTAATTTTACAAGCAAGTGGTGAAGATTTACTTTAAAGAGCACATCTTCCACATATATTGAATATATCACTCTTATACCTTTGGTAAGGGGAGGCATTTCAGACAACACATGAATATTCAAACTCTCTTTATAACAAAATGTCTCTGTATTCAAGTATTGTTTTTCCATTCTTTCAAGGACAGGACTACAAATTCAAAAACATTTTTATCTCTGTCTTTCTAAAATAATCGGATGTTTAGATCAGTAGTTTCAGGAATAGACTATTAATTGTATTGCTTTAGGCTCTTCTAGGAGACAAGGATGGTGAGATAAGAGCCTAAAGAGAAGAGAATCTGGTTTCCAGGACAATCATACCAAATCCAATTTATAAGCTGTTAAACATATGAAGGGCATGATAGAAAAAGTCTTAGGAAAATTCAATGGCCTAGGCCCCAAAGCTATTGGCTTTTGATCTTTGTTGGAACTTTGAAGGGAAGGTATTTTCATGGTTGATACTCATGGATTGTGGTTTACAGCCCAACAAAGTACATACTATGTTATGATGGACATTAACACATCTCATAGATTTTATAAACATTACAGATGTCACTTTTGCTCCTAGGAACTGCACCCTCTCATGGGACAAAATGCTCTGGCAGTTGATGTTGTTTGGCCTTCAGTTTCTAGTAGCATAGACACAGCTATTTAAAATGTACAATAGAATTTTGCCCTACATCCTTGATATAAATGTCAAGTGCCCTGCAGTATTGTGCACTGTTCCTGGAGAAATGATCCATTAAAACCATCCATATGAGAGAAAGTATTCAAAACACTCCAGAAAGAAACTATATTCTCGCAGGATAATAGAGAGAATTGGCTGACTTGCACAGAGTATATTGACACGCAGCAAAGCTCAGCTCTTCACTGACCATGTCCCCATGCCAGAGCTAAGGACATCCTGACTGCAAGGGGGACTCACAGCCTTCATTTACCTTTCTGCCTCAGACCCCTTGTTACAAGTAAGCAAGCCTGTGCACCTGGACAGAAAGAAAATGTGTAAAGTGCATCAATAATGAGGAACTGAGGCCGATAGAGATGTGCATGAATTAAAAAAAAAAAAAAAAGCTACCAGATGCAAATGTAAAATTCAAAAGAGAAGAAGCTGAATTCACAACGCTGTGCATTTCAAAGGATTAGAAGTGCCTGTGTTTAAATTGTAGAAATGAGTTTCCAACTTATCATGGTGTAAGTGTTCCATCGCCTGTGTGCACGTTGGATAATGAGAGGATTTGTTTGAGAGGAGAAGCTTTGAGGAAAGGAAGGCTGTGCAAGTTGCTCCACTTAAAAGAAGAAAGAAAATATGGAAATAGTTGGTTTCTTAAAATGAAAATATCTCACCCACCTGCACTTTCTGTTCTACCAGGCTGCAATTCCAGCTGGAGAGGACTCCCTCTTCCTTCTCAGCCTGGCCTGGAGGATGTTAGCATCCACCATTCAACAGCAGTTTTGCCACTGCATGTGAGGAGAATTTGGTTGTGCTTTCTGTCAGTGTGCTTTGGAAAGGGAGCTAATTCCTTCACCTGACAAGATATGGTAGTTCCTTACCGTGGGCTTAAAGGCTGTTGCAAGCCAATTCATGAATTTCTTACAGGCAAGACACACCCAGTGGCTGCTGCTTCTTTCCCATCCTGCTTAGTCTGTTTGGAGGCTGACTGAGGTCATGCAGAGACACTTTCAGCTGCTTTGCACGCTCTGTGCAAAGGGACTGTTCTCAAAGGAAACCAGCAGTGATTCTTGCCTCGGGAAGAATGGAAATGGTCTCTCCTTTTAAGTTCACCCTGTATTCAACAATTTAAAAACACAGCACTCTCACTCATCCTGGGAGGACATGATTTCTGAAGCTCTTTTCCCAGCTGTTTTCTCACTTTAAAAGGATTCTAACTCACGGCCCTCAGCCATGGTAATGAAAATAACTGATCTGGTTAGAAATGGTGCCAAGCAAGCTTCTGGATTTAAGTAAATTTGCTCTATAAATGTATTCAGTAGTGGGGGATTAGCATGGCCTGGATTCAAAGAAGAGGACACTCCTGTCCACCTGGAGATAACCTCTGAGTGCTCACATGGACCTTACCCCCTTTTCCTGCCCTGATGCCCTCTGTCCTCTCAGCTGTAGCACTCTGTCTGCATTATTTTCCTTTAAACTAAAGCAGGGTGGAAATCAGGTTTGTTTAGGCTGCTATTACGTGTTCAGACTTCTAGTGAAGCTGAAAGAGCCTAAGACAGCCTACAGGCTGTGGAGTAGATGGGCTTTGTGCATTCCCTACAGTCTTGGCCCCTCAATTATCCAGATCTGTGATTTGTCCAAAGCACACATCAGCTCTCATTTGGGTTGTGTAGTTCCTGTATCCTTCAGAGTACAGGGACTCGGGAGAGCAATGAGGGCTGGTTGACCCTCCTGGCTCAGGAAGCAGTCATTCTCAGGGCAGGCAACCCAGATGCATGTGGAAGTCACATCTCCTCGGCAAAATGATCTGTCAGAAGTTGCCCTCAGATATTTTCCGCCTGCAAGTTAATGTGACCTGGGACCTTCAAATCCCCTAGATACATGTTCATGAGTGTATTAGAAGACCAAAGGGCGGTTTCTAAGACCTATCCCACCTCTTAAAATATCCAGGCTTCCTCATCCCCTAAGAAGCTTATAAATCACTGCACTCCAGTAAAAGATACAGATGCTTTTTATTTTTTAAACTTGCAACCACTTTTTGTCTTGCATTAAAGCCTCTTATATTTTCAAAAACTTTCCACTTGAATTATGAAGCAGATCACAGCCCAGCAGAAAACCATTCCCAAAAGAAAAAGGCAACATAATGGAACACAAATTAAAATACACATTCAAGTACAAAGTACTGAGAGTGGTCTAGAACACAGCACGCACATCACTTTTAAAAATAACGAGTCCCAACACACACACTTTAAAAATTGCAGTGCATCCTAATATCTTCCAGATGTGGACTTGATAAGGGCTAAAGTTAGATGGGTTACAACCTGCACTTTAAAAGCATTTCTTTTCCACAGACTGAAGGGAAAGGAGGGAGCTGAACCTTTCCCTGCCAAACACTCCACTAATGAATACGTTTGTTACTGGCAATCAAGGAAAGAGCGTAATTCCCATTATGAATAGTTTCTTTATTTCCTATTGAGGTTGGTAGAATGTCTCACAGGAAAGATGTGGCAGAGAAGGTGGCTGAGTAGAATCTCCTATTTCTGCCTGGAACCAGCTGCTCTTTACAAGCAAGTGCACCCTGGAAGCACCAAGGCATAAACACCTGCAAAAAAGCATATAACCTGCTCAGGTTTGCATCGAGGTCTGGCTTGTGTTCATCCAGCATCCCTAACAAAACCTTGAACTTTTCCATCACGGCTGAATAACCTGAGCTTGTGCAGATTCCCTGTGCAGAAATCTGGATGTCACCCAGGGCAGGAGCAGGCAGAGGTGTCACACAGCACTCAAACAGCTTTCTAGAAGGTTGTGTTTGTCCTGGAGCCACAAAAGTAACTCTTGACTTTCCAAGCAAGGATTCCCAGAAGATGTAGTTGCTGTTCCATTGGAAAACCTTCAAGCTCCCTACCAAGATGAACCCTTTTGGAGTCAGTGAAACTTCCTAGTAAGACTGTCAGGTGTTGTGGAGCAGAAAGGCCTTGTAAAGCGAGGGCCTTTTTTGCCCTTGTGAAATCCTTGCTCACTTCTGTTACTTTGACTAACTAGAAAAGCATTCTGGGAATGACTCAGTTAAACTAGAGGTGAAAAACAAGTTCCACACTTGTAAAACAATTATTAGAACCAAGAAGTGCTCACACCATGGGGATGGTGATGGGTTACACCTGATGCTGTTCCTATCCTGGTCTGTGGTGGTTGGTTAAGCACATTTGCTGTGCCTCATAAGTATATAAACTCATAACAAACTAACAGTTTAGGAATCCTGGATTTTTGCAATAAAGTGTCTTCACCATACCATCGTGGATATTGTGTGTTTAATGCCACAGTCAGGGGTCTCCCTGTCTATGCAGGTGATTGTGGCTCACATCATCTCAGCACTCATAAGTTAAAACACTGATGCCATTCCCAAAGATCATATCTGAACACTGTATGACTTCCCATGATTCTTAAGCTCCTGAAGACTTTTTCATCTTGTGCTGGGCTCACTGCAAGCCAGGGCTGAGTCCTTCGAGAGGAGAGCCTTCCTTGGCTCCTCCAGAGGCTGGGTTGGGCATCAACGTCAGACGTGCTCAGGTCTCTCCATGGCTGCAAGGAGAATTCTTCCTGCTGTCTGTCAAGGAAATTCTAAGAACCTTTGCTTTTCCCAGAGTAAAGTATGAGATTAACCAGAGACCACTCTTCCTTAATTTTTACAAGGTAAGTTTGAATATAAGTGGGTCAGAAATCATTAGAGATCAACAGAGTAAAAAATCACCATGTATTTCCACTGAAGCTTCAGACTTCAGAAGGTTCACTGGTAGAAGAACCTTTCTGAATAATTATTGGCGGCTCTAGAAAATACAGCATGCTCTGCACAGCACACCAAAAATGCCCCGAGCAGAAAAATGTCTGTATTGCTATAAATGCTGGTCATATTCTGAACGAAATACTTACTTCCCTAGTAAACTTTAAAATGGCAGCATTTTAAAAGCAGCACAGCACCTTCCTGAAAGAATAGGTGCCTTTAATATGAATACATTTCATTAAATGAATTTGTCACCATGAAAGAGCTGATGACATTGCGAACAAGTAGACAGTAAGAAGCATCTGGCTTTCTTCTCCCTGCATTACCAAGGGATCAGCACGCACATCTCAAATAAAATTTGAATTTTTCAGTAATCTTCCAGTATCAGAAGGAGTCAGAGAGTCTTGTATGTGGTGGCTCATCCACCACTTTATGAAGGGCATGTCAGATTTTTAGGAACTGTATCCATTTACATCATCTGAGAATGGCTGAGGATGTCTGTGAGCAAACAAAATGCTGTTAGCCCTCGAGTCTTAGTTAAGAATTTAAGATACAAGCGACTAAACAAATTGGCATCAGCTGTAGAACATCTGGCGTGGGGATTGGTCAAAAGCTGGTGAGAGAAAAATGTTGTACCTTGAGTTTTTTGGTACCTCTTGGGATTTTAATTCTTTGGATAATAATTCTTGGGATAATTCGAACTACTATGAGCCAGATGCTTCTGGCAATGCAGAGTGAAAAAAACAAAATGCAGAAAGGATAGAGTGGCTTGGAGTCAGAAAAGCAAACTTGCATGAGGTACCTCATGTCTAGAGCTGATGACACCTGGGTCTGATGAGACCCAATGTCTCTTGCAAGACAGGTAGTTTAAAGAGCAGCAACAGGAGAGGGGAGGTCTGCAAACTGTGGAAAGAGGAAAGAAAGACACGAGGGACAGTTAATCTGTAGTTTGCCATGGTTGACTCACATTACTAAAGTTTACTTGGAAAATCAAGTGGACAGGCAGGGAAACTGTTTTCTTGGGTGCCAAAAGCCTTAAAATGGTAATCTTTTTGATACCTATTCCTACTATTGCACATATTGTGTCATAACTACATGTCCTTGCAAGAAAAATCTGGCTATGCTGAAATGGGACATGAATAACTTAGAAAGATCCAACAAACTTTTAAAAGGCAAAGGGGGCAGCAGAGGGGAAGATAAAGAAAAATGAGGTGCAGAATGCAATGAGGAGTGGAGGGGAGCACAGAAATCTTCTGCACCTCGCCTGGCAAAATATAGAGATAAACAAGGAAATAATTGAGAATCATCAGCCTGGAGAAAGATGTGGATAATGAAGTAGGTTCAAGGAGAAGCACAAACCAGTGTGCAACTGTCCCAGCAGGAGAGTCTGTGCACGACTGCGCGGCAGCAGAATGACTCCATTTATTACAGTTTAATTTATTGGTGGCAGACAATGTAGTCTCTTCAGAACAAATATAGTGCAGTCTCTGTACCCACAAGTAGTCAGCTTAGCTGGAAAAATAATCAACTAAGGTCTTTCAGATTTCTTTCAGTGTATTTTGAAGCAAGGGTCTTCAGTGCCTCAGTCTTGCATTCATTGTTTTTTACTGGCTATGGCACAATAAAAAGAAGTTCCTTATTAATAAACTTGACCTTCTTGTTTGCCCATTTTTCTTGCAACTCCTTCCTCCTCTTCCTTCCCAGAGGGAAGTCCTTAGGCACAGACCAGAGGTTAGGATGAAGCTGCTCTCTCCATGTTCCATACTAAGCCCTTTCTGTTTCACAGAGCTATGGCCACTGCTGGGACATGGTGTGGAGAAGAGAGTGATGCCATGCTAATTTTTTGCCTTTTTCTTTTATATATTCTCTGTATTTTTTACACACATATTTGTAGTTTTGTAGCCTATTATTGTAGCTTAAGCTTCAGTATTTTCCTAGGCAGAAAGACAAAACTTTCCAAAAGTTATCAAGTTGGGGGTTTGATGCTCCTATGCTATCTTGGTTGTCCTTAGAAATCATGGTCGAAACCAGCTCTTCAGGACATATTTTTTATCAACAAAATTTAGTCCTCATTTAAAGGGGTAAGAATCTAGAAGGTGCTAGAACTGGGGGGATGACTACACTGAGTGGGCTTCCTGTTGGGGATTTTTGTCAGGTATGCTAATTTGCAAAATCTATGAAAATTGTTTACGTGTCTCGTGTTTGTGCATCTTCAGCATTTTCCACCTGACAAATTGTGCACCTAAGCATCCTTACGTAAAGGTATCCCCTTTTTATCACCCTAACGGTGTCTGACTGATGATTCTAGGACCAGGGAAAAAGGCATCAAGAGCAGAGGAATCAGCCAAGGCCATGAGCCCTCTGTAAGGATAACTCCTCCTGCTCTGCTCATTGTAGTACAATCCTGCAGCCGTAAAGTTCATGGCTGTGGTTTTTGTACTGAATGTGGGACTCTCTGTGCATACAAAATATATAAAACATTCTACACTACCCAAACTATAGCAGCACAGCATGGAGAGGAAGGCTAATTGTCCTTCAGAAACCATGTTTATTCATAAAGTTTTAATAGCAAGGGGAGGGGCTGTTTCAGACCTTTATCACCTGGAGCTGAAGGATGACCCATAAAAAAACTTTCTGTTCATTTAAAGGAAAATAAAAAGAGGAGAATCCAACAGAGTTTATTTTGCTGCTCATTGCTAAAGGTTCTCATCACAAAATCTGTTTTCGTGTCATGTGGGACACCTACTGTAACCCCTGCAGGAGCATGTTAATGACATTTATTGCACTGCAGTCTGTATGATGGGGTGCCATGGCAGAAAGACAAGTATATCTAGAGGTGGAACTCTTCACTCCTCATTACCAAGTAGCTGAATTTCTGATGGAGAACATTACATAGTCATTCAAAAGGCAGTAACTCAGGTTGTAACAAAGAATCTGAGATACACTAATAAAAGCCCCATTTCTATTTTATAAGTCACATAATGGATGTCACATTCAGTGCTTCTTATGGTGAACAGGCTACTTATTAAGCATAGTCTATGACTTTATTTCATTTTAAAATTGCCATCTTTTCCAATTATTCTAACTTTTTAGAATCTTCTCCCTTTTAAATAAGGTTATTTTTAGTGTGAACCACGAGTTACAAACAGCAGAAGTTGCTATAGAAACAGAAAAGGCACTTTGTAGAATGAAAATGCAGGAAGAAATACTGTTCACTATTTATCTGCTGCAGACAGTAAGATAGAATCAATAACTATAGGTGTTTGCATGTTTATCCATGCATATGTATAGATATAGATGACTTTCCTTACTGTATCTATGAACTCTTCAGTGCTTGTCTTTGTGTCCTAACACTTAGCCAATTTTTGGCACTCTGCACTAACAGTTTGTTATCCCCAGCTTTATACCCTGTCAGTAGGTGCCCTGCATGCACCTCTGAATTCAGTCAGCCAAGCCACTGTGAGTCAAACTGATGTGATGTTACAGCACAGATAGAGGCAGGTGCCTCACATGGGGTGGTGGGGAAAAAGCTGTTCAGCAGTCTTATTAATATCTCATTATCTAACACTCATCAGTCATCACAGTGGACATTGCTAACAGAGGAACTCATCTGGCTCTTTTCCTCACAACCTCATCAGCCCCTACTGTACATATTCAGATTTTCCTTTAAAGGTCCTTTGCTTGTTGTTTCAGTTGTGGAAATAAACTTCGTGTTCTAGTGACTTGAAACTAAACAAAGGTCATTTCCAGTCACGGGATTTGTGCTGTGTCTGAAGTTTGTATTTTAAATTTTGTGCAACCTCTAAGCCTCATCTGTGGAGAGGATGATATGGATGAAACATTTTTCAGCCATTAGGAATCACCCTGAATGTCTAATGTAACAGCATGGATTACTGAACCAGATTCAAAGGAAAAGTAATTCATAGATTATACTTCATGTATTCTTTAGATTGTAAGAAGAAAACTTCAGGTGTTTCATAGTCAAGCTGTCTGGAAGACTGGGCCTGAAACATTTCTCACTTGTGCTCTTAAATCTTTATCAAACTTTATTGTTCTTTGTAATGACTCAGCTTTACAATCATTCTGAGTTAACAAACAGTCACAAAAATAGCTATCAGAGATATTTAGAAATAGTTGATCCTGCCCTGAGGAAGGAGAACCTGGAGGCAAGAGAATGAACTGGGTAGGGAACCAAGGACCGTTCAGACCTAACTGAGAATTTTTTGAGACACTTGACTTAGCAACATATGATACTTTGGTTAAAAAGTTTGTACTATATGGAATAAACAGAACACATGTTAGACAGCTAAAGAATTAGTTATGTCACATCTCACCTTTTATGTGGCTCGTTATTGCTAGAATAGTTCAATGCCTTTTCAAGGAAGATTATTTCTCTTGTGCTTCAGAATTCATTAATAATGCTGGCAAACCACTCAGGACCAGATTTCTGAGCACTTAGGTGTCCCAAAGTGGAGATTGCTGCTTACAGTGATTGCCGAGTGGATCTTGGAACTCATGCTCAGTGTTTTCTGCATGTTGGTTGCCCAAATACCTTTGTGAAGTTGTTTTTTTCACAGATTATCATAAAAAGTGGACTTCTGTTTTCTCAGCTGCCTGCTTAGCTGGTGTCCTGGTGTCTGTTTTGCAGGACAGATTTGGACTCACAGCTCCAACACAAACTGGTGGAGCCCTCCTTGGATATCTGGAGCTGGTTCAAAGTCCAGCCTTACTCATTCAAGAAGTTAAAAAAACCACATCATAATGGTTAACACTGTGTTCCAGGTGTGCTGCACATCCTGGCAGTGCCCTGGCTCTCTCTGAGGGCAGGTGTTAAATGTATCACCTTAGGCAAAATGTTTCCTCTGGAAACAAATCAGGTGGGACCTTCTGTGATCTCCAAAGGGTTGCCTAGTCGGTATGAAACCCTGTGACAGGCTTCAGTGTGGAACATGCCCACCCCACCCTTTAAACACAACTAACAGGGCACCCAAAGGTGGTGTTTTTATGCTCATCCATTTTTGCCTCAGTTCCTGGTTTATAAATAGTGTGAGGAAGTTTGTGGAGCACTATGATGTAATCTGGAGCACAATAGAAATCCTCACGAGAAAATTAAGGTTTTTAACTTCCAGACAGGACTGGAAAGTGTTCATATTGTATAGTCTATCAGTAGGCATAGAATGGCAAAGGAGTAAAATACTGAGTTGCTGGTTATTAAATAATCAGCATTGATCTCAGATACTGAATAAGGCAAGGGTGCTAGGAAAAATAGTAAATGTCCCTGTAATTAGAGGGTACATCCTAATGCACAGTCTCCTAGGGATAGAGGAAGAGCTCACAGGCAATGTGAAGCCTGACATTTTTAACTTTTAGATTTTTACTTTGCTCTGCTGGCCAGAGTATAGGCAAAAGGTTAGTCTACACCTGCCTATTTACACTCACTGTTAGGCTTCCAAGTGGTGCAGCCTTAATGTCTGCATATAGAAGCAGGTTTGAATTCAGAATTCAGATCAGCATCAATAGAGGAGACACAATTTACATATGCCTTGCTTGGCACATAGTCTTGAGTAGGACTATTTTCGATTCTGGTAATACTCAAGCAGCACTTGGCTTTTTAAAATGCGTGTCACTCTCTCTGACTCAAGCTACTCAATTCTTGAATGCATCCTTGTTAAAGAGAACAGATGGTTTCAGTTCCACAGGATGAACTCTCAACGGTGCCTTCAAATCTGGGTGAAACCACTGTCTGTTTGGTTGAATTGTGACACAGGCCTCAGTGTCTCTGTGATGCTCTTCCAACCCTGCCTGGTTCTCTTACCATCCCTGCCTTTCTTTAATGCTGGGTTACCTTGCAAACAAGAGTAAAGGGCCAGCAACCTTCTGCAGATCAGCCTTTTGTCTCTGATGTTCACTACAAGAGGTAGACAGCTAATTCCAATTCAGTACTAATTGTCAGGGTATGAGAGGAAATGACAGTCAGGAAATTAAAGCCAAATGTGGTGAGCTCAGAATTTCTCACCAGGGTCAAGTATTTGGAGATGCCTGTTCTATTTACAGCTTGCCCATGTGGTTCTCCCTCCTCTGTTGAATTGCACTTTTCAATCAGCTGCAGCACTAAGTGAAACTGGAGAGGGATCCTACCTTTGGAGGACATGTTGCTATTTAAATGGAACTATTTTGAGGACAAAATGCCCAGGAAAAAGGAAAGGAGGGAGAAGATTAAATGATGTTTTGATTTTCCAAATAAATACCTTTTCAAAACTCCTTTAATACATAAGAATAAGATCAAAACCAAGTGGACTTGTAGGACTATGTAGGTCTTTAGTGATAACTTTACAGAAGCCTTGCTCTTTGGGATATGGGTGCTGGGACATTTCCTCCCAGCTCCCTATAACTAGGACAGCAACAACAGAAGCAGCATTATCATGCTATTCTGCCTGAAAATGCTTCTGAATTTTTCTCCAATAATATCCCAGCTGGACTGTTATTTCCTATGAAAAGTTTATTGATTCGCAGCAGGCCATTTGCAAATGATAGATTAACTCTAACCTCATTAATATACAAAGGATTGTTAAAAGGGAATTACAGTGCACAAGATCTATTTTCCAAACAGAAATACACACAGTGGGGGAAATCAGTGAGCAGTGAGCAGCCCAGCAGCCTGGGTAAGTAGTCTGTGCCTTTTGTACAACATCAGCATAATGCAGGTTTCAAAACAAATTTTCTGAACAAACTTTCTCCAGAAATTATTTAGGTGGGCAAAGGTGGAGAAAGATTCTCAGAGATCAAAGGAAGTGCTTTAATATAAGTCATCAGATCAAAGAATTTTGGCTCTCATGCTTTGGTTGAGATGGATGAAAAGGCTCCTTGAGGAAGGAAGGAGATAGCCGGCTCTTTTGAGGATGCAGGCCAATGTACACCAGGGTGCCTGTGTTTCCCTGAGCTGTGCATTAGGTTATGTTTTAGCAGATTTTTACAAGGGAGGCAGTTCTTCACTGCACTATGCCACCTTTCACTTCCTTGCACAGCTTGGGGAGGAACAGCAGATGACCAAGAATTGGTCTAGGAAGCATGAGAAGAGAAGAGAAACTGTGGGAGGCTCTAGAAGGGCCATCTGAGGAGCTTTCAAGGGCAACCTGACAAGCCTGCAGCAACAAGGTCTTGCAAGGGCAGCCTGGGTGATGGAGGAAATGGATCAGTGCTTTAGGGTTTCTGCTCGAGGCTCCTGCCATAATACATGTCCTGGTGTTGGGCTTACCCTCTTTTTTGACCTCAGTGAGGACTTCATGAATTCTTCATGACAGGAAGCACATTTTAGATAAGTCACTCCCTCTGTAGAAGGTGTTGCTATTTTCCCAGTCCTTGAGACTTGCCATAAAGAGGTTATCCTACTAGTGGGATTGCTGCTTGCAAATAATCCTTCAACAGTTGTGGCTGGGAGCCAGCACAGTAAGCAGGTGTTGGCTTATTTAACAATATGAACTACAAAGAATATGAGAAAGCAGTTTTAACTCAAAATTTTTGTTCCACTAAAATGTGATAGTAAGTATGATCCTGAACACAGCAGCAAATGTCTTAGCCAGACACATTTTCTGCAGTTAGGAGTGTCAGCCATTCCATTCAGAAATTCATCTAGTTCTGTCAAACAAGAATCCTGCCTCCTTCTGCTGCTCTCTAAAACCCTTTATGAAACCAAATACCAGGTCAGCTCTTTCAACAGAGCACTGTTAATGAACCTATGTATCCTTTCCAGGACAGTCTCCTCTCTGAAGAAATAATTTCTGTTCTGATTCTCAGCTGCTGTTCCTTGCATCTGACTGCACTAACATTAAATATTCTCTGGTGGTTCCTGTATTTAACCAAAGAAATTGGACCAGACTGTGCCAATAGTCTGCTTTCATTATTAAATATTACACCATTCCAGAGCTGCTCACAAATGTTACAAGGAAAGATTTAGTGTTGTCCCAGTCAAAGGTCTTAAACCTGTCAATCTGTGGACTCTTTCCCAGGGGACAAAGGAAGATTAACTGAGAAAAGCAGTTCTAATGCCAGTCAGCTTTAGTTTGCTATGGGGGTGGGGTGGTGGAGTGGTGTGTTCATGGTCTGAAAAATTAAATAAAAAGTCAGCTAAGTCACTGATGACAATATTAAGCAGCATTAGATAAAAATTGTTTTCATAGGACAGTGCAGGAAACAATCTCGCTTACTGATACCTCAGCGTTAACAACTATCTTTTGAGATGTGACATGACTAAATTCTCAAGCTATCTTATATGTGTTCTGTTAATTCCATATAATACAAACTTCTTAACCAAAATATCATGTGCTGCTAAGTCAAATGCCTTGAAGAAATCCAAATGTATTATTTTGGCACAGTCATTTTTATCAATCAAAACTATAATCCTGTTTTAAAGAAGATATGATGGCTATATTTCAAAGAATTTAAGGAGAAGACCTTTAAGATCACCTAGTCCAGTCATTAGCCCAGCACTGCTATGTTCACCACTAAACCATGTCCCCAAATGCCACATCTATGTGCCTTTAATACTTCCAGGGATAGTGATCCCACCACTTCCCTGGGCAGCTTGTTTCAACCCCTGACAACCATTTTGGTGAAGAAATTTTTTCCAATATCCAATCTAAACCTTTCCCAGCACAACTTGAGGCCATTTCCTCTTGTCCTGGTGCTTCTAACTTTGGAAAAGAGATCAACACCCACTGGGCTACAATCTCCTTTCAGCCTGGAGAGCAATAAGAGCTCTCCTGAGACTTCTTTTGTCCAGACAACTCAAGCTCTACATTCTTAAACTTGCAAAAGTTAAGACTGACAATTTGTTTCCATTTTCCCTCCTATTTCTTATTTATTAGTCAGATGAGTTATTATTGTTTTCATATATCCTTGTAGCTGGGATGGATTTTAGGTCAAACCAGTCCTTTTTTTGTGTCTGTGCTATGGTGGCTTCTTGGCAGGATATTGACTTGACTGTTAACGATATATTCTTGGTGTTCATGAATGTTTTTTTGGTTGGATGTACATTCTCACTTTGTTGGACTTGCAAGATCTTTAAACTTGGGAAAATGGTATTTTTCAAATTTCAGATAGACAAGATAAAAATGTCACATTCATTTTCATGAAGAATACACAAATAGTGATTGCTGGTTCATCATAACAGCATTTTCTTAGGTTTACAATTAACTGCTGTGTTGCATCCTCATTCAGTCAGTTTCATGGGCTCAGTCAGGGATGTTCAGACCATCAGGTGTGGAGCTCTCTCTGTCAGAGGAAGCTCCCCAGGAGTTTCTATATTGGTCACTTGAGCTGAGCAGCAAGTGTCTTCCAGTTATTTTAGTGACAGGTTGTGCTTTTGTTGCCCCTGTCCAACTATTAAACAAAGTGCAATATGTCTAAATAAACATTTCTTATTTTGTGGCCTCATGCAAGATTCATAAATTCATACAGATGAATTCCACAGCCTTCAGAGAGCCTGAGCTTTGTTGTTCTGTGCTGTTCAGAGCAGGGAGAGGAGGTGCAGAGACCTCCTCTGCCAGGGAATGAGGACATCCAGAGCAAAGGGTGTTTTGGATGTAGATTAAAGACTCTCTCACTACAAGAGCCAGACAGAGCTGGGAGGAAATAAACAACTTTGGCTGAGGGAACCTCAGGCAAAGAGACAGATCTTATTCTTCGTGTGTCATGACACAGCTTGTAACATATTTGTATACATAATACATCTTCTGGAATTTTCACATTAAAGTGAAGATGTATTCATCTGACAGCTGAAAAAATAACTGATGTGCCACTGCTGTGTCTTTCCTAGGAATTCAGCTGTCTTGGGGACAGGAAAAGAAGAAAAATTATTTTAATATAATAAATAAACTAAGTTAAAAGTCTTGTATATTGTGTGACCCAAGAAAAATGACTGAGCCAAGTAGGCAGGAAGTGTGGGTTTCTGTTGAGGATCTACAAAGCCTGTGGAATCACTGTATATCAATAATTTCCATGCAAACTCTTTTAAAAATTTTAGTAAATTGGATTAGCATTATAATATTAGAGTACTATTTTGCATTTTATGCTGTGGAAATAACAATATATTGGTCTCAGCTTTTGTAGAGGGCAGTACATAAAGAAGTTTCAAATTCTGTGATTCCAAAACAAAACTAGAACTGGGCAGAATTATTAGAACATAGTTGTCTGCATAAACATGCAAGCAGACCAGTTCTAATCAGCTTTGGCAAAAATCTTTGGTGCAGTTGTTACCTCCCTCCAAAACAAATAAGAGACATCACTGTTAGAAGGTTCCAAGATCTTTCAAAATCCCAGAGTGTGTCACTGAATTCTGGTGTATAAATGTCTTCCTTCCATTCCATATTTTTTCCTTTCTCTTCCTTCCTCCCTTCCCTGAATTATCCTCATCCTGGATGCAAAGAATTTGTTGCTGACATTGAAATATCACTCAAAAGTTGAACTTTCTTGCGTTTCTAAGTGGAAGTCTGTATTTTCTTTGTTTTGTTTGAAAGGAGATTTTATTTATTAGAAAATTAATGAAGAGGGTGAGAGAGAAAGGGTGAAATAAAGGAACAGGAAAGAAGGAAAGAAAAAACAGAAAATATTTAAGACCTTCCAGTCCATGCGAAACTGACTTTTTATGAGAAAAAGCATAATGAGATTCCATTTTGTTGATAAAACCTTAACAGACACTAAGAAGGAGAAAAAGTGCACAAACTTTTACAGAGGGAGAAACAAAACACAGTTTCCTACACAACACAGGATTTCTGTGGAAATTAATCTGAAGGGGCAGTGGTAGAGCTGGTGCTCTTATTTAGTGGAAATGGAGAAGAACCCTTGTGGTAGTTTTGATTGGCTTAAAACATCAGCAAAGTATCTTTAACATCTAAGAGAAATTTAAACCCCTCAGAAGCTGTTGTAATAGAGCTGAGAAAGTGTCTGAGGGGTGGGGAGAGGCACAAAGATGGCTCCTGTGTGTCCTGAGTGCAAGTTTTGGAAGTTTTTCATCAAGTCCAGCAGAGCCAATCTCTGATGGCTCTGAAGGTGATAGACATGCTGCCGGTCAAGTTTGGGCCAATTAGAGGTGCTGGTTACACCTCTGTGAAAACACATTTAAGAAAAAATCAAAACAAAATAAGCACACACTTCTTTGTAGTTAGAAAAGAAAGAGGAGGTGGAGGTAAAAATATGTGAAGAGAAAACAACATGGAGACACCAAGGTTAGTGGAGAAGGTGGAAGAGGAGGTGCTCCAAGCGCCGGAGCTGAAAACCCTCTGCTAGCTGTGGTGAAGACCATGGGGCAGCAGGAGGTTCCCCTGCAGCCCATGGAGTCCACAAGGATGCAGAAATTCACCCACAGCCCACACCAGAAGAGAAAGTAGATGCCTGGAAAAAGCTGTGAACCAGTGGGAGTCTCATCTAAAGAGCAGAGTTAACAGTGCAAAGGCCTTGCAAGGGAGAGAACGGCCTTGCTCCTAGGATAGAAGCGGCCTGGCCTTGGCTCGGGAGAGTCTGCACAGCACCTTGTGGATGAAGAGGACTCATGTTGCAGCAAAATTTGGGTGGGATGTTGCTCGTGAGATTGGACCCACGCCAAAGAAGTTCCCAGGGGACTGTCTCTCGTGAGAGGGACTCCATGGCTAAGAAGAGGACCCCTCTCCCTGATGGACTGACCAGGGAAAAAACCCCTTACCCTGCTCCCTGCCTGTGCTGTTGGTTTAGAATGAAAGAAAGGGGGGTGAGCAGAGAGACTGCTCCTTAAGAGGGAAGAGGTGAGAGCAGAAAAACTGCTTAAAAAGAAAGAGAGAGAAATAAGTGGAGATAAAGAGTATTTGTAGTAGAAGAATTGTAGCGATGAATAGATTTATAGACCCGCTCTGTGGACTGAGAAAATACTCCACACCCTGCCCCCCTACCCGAGCTGTTGGTTGGAAGGAGGAAAGGGGTTAATAAAAAATGGGTTTGTAAGAGGGAGGGGCGTGAGTGAACAAAATAGTGTATGAAAAGTTTATTTTTGCCGCTCATTTATCCTCTGACTCGGTTAGGTAATTAAATCACTTTGCAACTTTAAGTTTAGAGCCTGTCTGCCCTTTCTTCCATGCCCTTTCGTCCTCCTACCAGTGTCCTATCTCACTTAACTCATTAAATTAATGTGTGTTTTTTAAGTTTTTTTTCTTTCCCCTCTCCTGCACGTCTGCAGCAAGAGAGAGCCAGAGTGCCAGCGTTTAGTCAGGGTCAAACCCTGACAATCCTGCAGGAAGCTCTGACTGTACAAAGGAACAAGAAATCTATTGTAGAGGATGTAGGTAACACTGAATATAGATGTTATAATTACCAAATACCCAATACTAAAACAATGAAAAGCATATTCAATCTGGCACAGAATATCAGTAACTGAAAGAGCTTCCTGGAAAAGAATAATAATGACAGTAATGATCATCATAATCATCATCAAAATGTATATTGCAAAGGAAAGTGGGCTGGATGGTGTAAATATGGTGATTTTCCTCTTTAATGTCAATACCCTGGGTACATTTTCTCCTCTGATTGTGTATAACTTTGGGCATATTTTTTCCCCTTTCCTTCTTTCTCTTTAGTCTTTAAAGAAAAGACACATAAATTTCTCATTATTCAGACACTGGGGAGTCAATTAAAAGCCAAAGGGACATGCTTTGCTGGTTTTGGAAGAGTGGTTGGTTTCTGATCCCAGTGCTCCTGACTCCTCATCCTGCATGAACTCTGAGCAGTGTCTGAGATGAGAGAGGCACATTGATTCTGTTCTCCACCCTCCTTGCTGGGTGTTGGGAGGAAGAAATTTAGGAGAAAGGAATTTAATTTCTTTCTTCAGCAGAGGTAGATTGGGTTCTGGCACCTCAGTCACTTGGGAACACCTTGCCCCCATAGCAGCCCCACTCATTGCAGGGCTGCTCCTCAAAGAACAAGAGCAGAGCTCACCCTTCAGCTTTTGGAGGGTTTCCTCTCTGCTGAAACAGAATTTATGGGGAATTTTACCCCGGGGATCCTGCTCGTTGTAGTATGAAAACACACAGGAAGAGCCCTGTCTCTGCTGCTACAAAAACGAGCATTTTCTCCCACCATGCTCTGTCCTGCTCTGTGTGAGAAACAGCAACAGTGGTAGAAAGGAGGGGTAGAAATTGCCTGACTGTCAGCCTTACTATGCCTTGGCACTCTACAGCAGGCTGCAGCAAGATCTGAGCTCCTAGACAAGCAAGCAAGAAATGTTATTTGAATAATTCAGAAATGATCATGAAATATGCTTAGTAAGCATTTCCCACATCAATACTTGGCAGCATTCAAACATCATTAACATTATTTCCCCTTAAAATTGAATAAGCTGTCAGTTTTTTAATGGATATATTGTCTATCTAAAGTAGAAAATGGGATTGATTTGCAATTATTTATTTCAGATCTTAGGTAGTTTGATGCAGAGTTTGATATTCTTCCAGTGATTGATTTGTTTGTCTGAATATGTCACAGATCAATTCAAAATGGTGCAGAATCGAGAAATTATCACATTTAACCAGATTGATCTTGTATGAACCCACATGTAGCTGGAAGACTCCAGAGTGACAATTCTCTCAGGGCACACCTTGAAACACAGACTGAATGCAGAGCACATCTGGACTTGCTGAGTGCACCACAACAGAGTTTTGGCATGGGTTCATTAACAGCACACACATCAAAGGGCTCTTCCCCACACTTTCCCAATTAAATATTGCTCCCATTTTAGTATTGTTAACATTAATAACCTATATTGTTCTTGTTTGGAGCAAAACTTTAGCTTTCATTACTTTCTTCACACACACACAAATCATAGACAATGACTGCAAACTTTTCAGGTGCTCCTCTACTAAAAAGTTTCAGATCTGTTACTGCTCAGGAGACGGGAAATTTTAAGCACAACTGACTCCAAGACTCTAGTCATTAAGGGCATTAGAAATTAAAATATTATATTAATTGGGGTGAGCTTTCTCACCTTTCCACAGAGAATACCTTAACATCAGATAGAAAAGCCTCATTGTGAAGGACAATGATTTAAGGCCCAAGAGGGTAAGAGAAGAGGTCAGGAGATATAATCATAGGAGACCTCAGTTTATGTGGAGCTTCCTAATAAAACTACTCTCAGACCACATTAAAAAATAACAGAGAGAGAAGACAGGTAATGCCTCTGGTTTTTAATGAACCAATTGCAGATGCTCCAATTAATCTAATCAGCATGCATGCAAGCAGATGTGGAGGTTTCAGTCACCTAGTAGTACATTAGAACGATCTTAGTTTCTGTGTCTTTATGCTCTCAGAGATGAGATATTGGCTGAAGTTGCTCTGCCTTTAACAGCATGCCTGAACCTCAAGCCCATTTCATCCGACAAGAGATGTGAATTTATTAGCCCCACTGAGCTAAGCTGTCTTGTACAGGATTTCAGATTGTAAACAGATAGTTTCACAGAGTTAGAAAATGGTAGAGCGAGAAAATCCAGCTATACAAAAGCTCTTAAAGTCAGAAAAGGAGAGAAAATGCAAAGCCCTGATATGAAGGCCTGAAGTTCTGCCAGTTTGCAAAAATCCATTATATCTAACAGATTTTTCTGAAGCAACTTCACTTGAAGTTCACATGTTCCTCTATAAACAACCACAACTGCCTGTCCTGTACTCACTGTGCTAATTTTGAAGAGCAGTAATAAGGCTTCAAACTATCAAGATAATCCAGATAATAAGCTTCAAGATAATCCAAAAAATATGCCTAATAAACATCAAGAAACGAGTTCTACCTTGGCAAATTCTTGAGCATAAGGTTAAAAACTGCTAACTTTGTGTGGAGTACTGTAGTACATAGATATCTGTGGTATGAACTGGAACTCTTTGCTTGGCAGGTTGGGGAATCCTTGTCTGGCAGGGATGAAAACACTTCATCTATGTGAAAATAGCAGAAAACAGCCACAGACAGGTGATCAAGGCTTTATCATGCTCTGAAAATTAAATTTTCTGGAAACAATGTTAATGTAAATAGCAGAAATTGTATTTAACATATTTTGTTTTGAGTTTCAAATTTGCATGGATTTCTGACAATTTTTCATTTTCAATATGTGACCTTAAGCAAATGAAATAAATGTGATTTTGAACACAACAGACGAGAGACATTTTATTACTTAGAAGTGATGCTCCTACTATTCCCATTTTACTATTTTCATTTATGTTATTACAAATGAAGAAACACAATCACATTGTTGAAGAACACTTGTTGTGTGAATGAATTGTGAAATATGTTTGGCAATGAAAAAGCTACTGGTGCAAAAAAAAAAAAATCCCAAGTGTAACTGGGCAATTCTAGATATACTTTCCAAGCAAAATCTTGATTGGATTTTATCTTTGATTAACTCCTTGATCCTCCCCAACACAATTTAATTTAATTTTCCGTAAAGATTTTTAAAAATGGGATGGAGAGGAAATTTTAAGCTTCCCAGGATGCGCATAAGAAATATATGTGCAAGGGAAAGTGTGAAGTTGTAGACATACCTGGTCAAACTGAGTAATCACATGCAGTGGTAACCTTGATTTAACACTCACTTTCATATGAGATTTTGCCAGGACTTGTCAAGATTTGCCCTTTATGTCTATAATTTATTCACCTATTCATCTATCTATTAAAAATATTGTAGTTTTTTTATGTCTTGTACTTTCTATTGCCATTCTCCTCTATGGCCTGGTGTCAGACAATTTTTAATTATTTAAAGTTCTCTAGGGAAAAAAATTAAATATTTTTGGGAGCAAAAGGAGTGGGGATCTCCATTTACCTATTTTTATTGTTTATTACATAAAAAGAAAATCTTTTTGATACATGTTATTTTTTTTTCAGACCATTTAGCACCCCTCACACTCCTCATAGATTTTTCCATATCTTTTTCTATGTCTCTATGACCTTTCCCACACTTATTATATAGATGGTTAAGTGAAAGCAAAGAGCTTTAGAAACAATTGCATCTCCATGGTGACAAAACCACTTCTCATTTGTGCCCCAGGATTCCCAGGTAAATGTTTTCAGCTCTTTTTGTGGCGTGGATTTCAGCTGCACATGAGGGGGGTTGAGTTTCCTCCCAAGCCAACTCTGACTTCTTATTGCCACAATATTAAATACTACAGCTTCAAGCTATATTGCACACAAAGATGTCACATGCATAAGTACACATGGAAAAGATCTCAAGGTCATTCCTGCCTCTGCAAGGATTTTCAAGGACAAAAATCTTCAGCTCTTTTGTGCACTGAAAGCAAAGACTGAAATGTTTCATTTCCTCAGAAAGAGACTTGAGGATACACAATTTTTCCCCAGCATTTGTCCCACAAGGCAGTTTAAACTGGAATGAAAAAACAGGGAAAGTTTCTCTTTCTCTGCCTGTCTTCTGGCTTCCTTCTCAGCTCTGTGAAAAATCTCCCCAGTCTCCCTCATCTGACAGATTGCTGGGATTTTTCCTTGATTTTTTAAAATGAGATTCTGTCCCTAGGGGAATAGGTGGCAGATCCAAACAAAATATGGGGACAGAGTAGGTGGATACTCACCTAACATGGACTCTGCAGGCTGGCAGCAGAAAATCAATTTTAAATTTTAAATTTTAACATATTCTTTTGGTGGAATCTGGCATCAGAAAATAATCAAAGGTTACACCCAATCTAATTGTTTTTGCTGCTGTGTTTTCCCTATACTTTCTGGACAAAATTTCACATCTACATTGGAAAAATGGGATTGAGGAGACAGAATTGAATTGGGTAAAATACATGGCAGAGGTGGCCAGTCCACTAAGTCCAGAGAATTGCAATTGAACTATAATTAGTGAAGCAGTTATGACACGTTATAAAAGACCTGAGACTCAAACGTGTGTTTGTGGTTAACACACTAAGCAAATTTGTCCTTTCCTGAGGAAACCTGAGTGCTGAAACCCCTCATCTGCAATGCAGCCCACAGGTAAGGAATCCTGTCACACAGCTCTCCATCACTGTCACTCCACTCAATTTACATTTGCATCTCAAACCTGACAGAGTGTTTTAAGGTTTGTGAGAAGCGTGAGCAGAGGTCAAAGAGATATACTGTTCAAATTGTTACAAGGTTATCACATGATCAGGTTTCCTAATGATTTTTTAAGTTGACCTTTAAATAAAGTTTTACTTTAGGAGTGAAAGTTAGGCTAAAGCTTGTGTTCCAAGTGAGCAGGAGGTGAATTTAAAAAGTGTATGAATATATATTTTTATGTAATTTGTTGTCTATGTCTAACAAATCTAGAAAGGCTAACTTTCTCTATGATTTAAACTTCATTGCCAGGTTTAGATTATTTTTAAAAGAATTTATTCAGGTTTAGAAATACTTTTACATGCTCATAATAAAGTTTTAGGTGTTTAATAGTGATTCATGTGTCTCTATGCCACTTTGTTTTATCTGCTTGTCAGTATTTCGTTTTCATTTTAGCTAAATGAAAGACCAGCCAATTCCCAGTTACAAAAATGTGAATGAATAGGTGAAGTGAAAGGGAATGAATTGTTGAGTGCACAAATACTCAACCTACCAGAACGAAGGCAGAAATATAATACCTGGCAAAGATTCCTGGAGACTTGAGCACCAAACACCTCCTTCTACAAACTCATGCATGTGGGAGCTGTCAGTGCAGGCTCTGATAGTGATACCAAATCACAGGAAGGTTGGAGCTCCTGGTGTAGAGAACAGGTTTTGGTAGTTAAGAAAGTGAAACCTCAGTAAGTAATATGTAGGATAGATTTGAATCAACAGAAAGTTCATTTCGAGGACAGGAATACCAAGTTTCACAGTACAGACTTTTTCAAGTAAGTGGACAATGTACCTAAAACAAGCATGAAGAATCCTAGAATTAGGGAATGGTTTGGGTTGGAAGAGACCCTAAATATCATCTGGTTCCAGGCTTTGCCATGGACTTGTTCTGTAGGCAGTGCTGTCTCTCTCCAGCTCTGCTCTCACATACGGCCTGGAAAAGTTTTCGAAAGTTGAAACTGAGCAAGCTCACAGGTTCTCTGGAGAGAAGACCTGCTGACATGTGTGCTGGCTTTCAATCCCCAAGCCAGTTCAACAGGAAAACCTGTTTCCTGGAATGGCTTTTGTCTATCCATAGAATTTCAACTCTGGGATATAAAGTATATATCTATCTATCTATCTATATATATATAATAAAGCTAAGAGAGAAGTGAAAAAGGGGAGGTGTGTAGAAAGGCAGTTTCAAAGCCAGCTAAGATAGACATGAAAAAGGGAATGTGTGTAGGAAGGCAGCCTTCTGCATGTCCAAGATCTGTGATTATCAAAGAGGCATTTATGTGCTAACAGGCTACTGAGATATTCCAGGGATTTCTCACACCTCTCATTGCACACAGAACAACTGTGCAACCACATGTAGGGTTCCAGAGCATCCCTATTAGCTCCCATAGTCACCACAGTCCATGGGGACACAGCAGCCCTAAATTCCAGACCTGGATCCATTGGATGGAAAGGAGTAGCACAGGAGCAGCACAGTGAGTGACAGATGCTGATCCTAAACCTGTAGGTCACTCTCCTGCCTAACCCATCTATTCAGAATATGCATTACAATTGTCTCACCTAAAAATCACTCTTGCATTCAAACCAGCAGAAAATCCCTGCACTCTACCAGGGATGGGGTATCCACAACTTCTCAGGGCAACCTGTGCCAGTGCTTTGCCACCCTTACAGGAAAATCTCTTTCCTAATACTTAATCTAAACCTACTCTCCTTCAGTTTAAAACCATTCCTGCTTGTCCTGTCACTTCAGGCCCTTGTAAAAAGACTCTCTCCAGCTTTGTTGTAGGCTCTCTTCAGGTATTGGAGGCTGCAATTAGGTTAGGGGAGACAACAGAGTTCAGGAAACATAGAAGTGCTGGGGTTTGGCTCTTCTGAATGGAGATGGGCACAGGTTGTTGGCTGCAGGGTGAGGTTTCTCTAACAACACACCATTTTCTATGTGCATTGACAGGAATTTGGAAATTTCACATGCACAATCCAATTCACCTTCCTTGAAATCCTGAATCATACCATTTTGCTTGGAACCAAGTATGCAGGCAAACAGGTCAAAATCTGTGCTATCCATCAAAAAGCCAAACATGGAAAGTTTATCCATCTTCTGTCCCAGAAAATCAAGCTTACACTGATATAGCACCACTGATTCCCATATACTTATTCATGATTTTCATGAAGTTACAGAAAAATCAGGTGCTTCTATTGTGTTATACCAAACTCCAGCCTCAACCCTTTACTAAAACTGTTATGAGTGTCTTTACTAAAGCTGATATTGTTCATTTCACTCTAAATATGTGTTTTCACCATCTTCTAAAGCTCTCTTCTGCTAAGTAAGCATTCTGCTTTGCTGAGTAGACTATTAGGTGTTACAGAAAGCTGTGGCATTTCTGGTTTCACTCTCATTACAAAACACTGTTTACTTCCAAATTTCCCTTCTTCCTTCCCTCCCCTCTCCAGAATATACATAGCAATGAGCTGAATGGTTTCTGTTTTTCTTGCGTGTTTGGCATCAATCAGCACTTGCAAAGGATAGTGTATCCTTGGCTCTGCTTGATTGAGATCTGCAGTTTCACATTTACATAATTAATACACACATCCATATTTAATCTGTGCAGATGAAGACAAAGTCATGACTGCTTAAATACCACAGAGCTTGGCAAGCTTCCAGCAAAAAGCTGTACTCTCATGCTTTCATTTGGGTGGAATTGCAGCTATTTAGCCAGTTCTGTGACATGAGAACCAAGCCTCCCTGCTTTTCAGATTGGAGGGGGATGGAGTAGTGAAGCTGCCCACAGATGCTCCCTTACACGTTCCTGTAATGTCCTGATCACATGAATAAGCAATTTGTTTTGCTTTCTTCCTCCTCTCATCTCCAGCTCCACTTAAACAGGGACTGGTGGTTTTGGTTGTGCCAGCTGGAGCTGGTACCATAAAGGACTTTTTAGGAATTTGTGTGTCTTTCACAGTAGAAGCTGCAGAGGTGAAGTGGAGGCAACAGGGTAATTTCTAATATTTCTGTGCTTCTGCCACGGGGACCCAGGAGAAGCTGATCCTGGCTGTGTAGGAACTTGGATTACACAGTGTTTGTTCTTGGCATCTCCAAATAAAGAAGCTTGGATTCCCCCTCTCCTTAACTTGGTGCATCTGACAGAGGTGTCTTCCTTCAGCTGTGTCCCCAGATCCCCTGTATGAATCAGTAGGCTCAGAGAAATGTCATCAAGTGAAGTGAAGCGAATTCAAACCTAATTCAGGAAAAGGGCTGCTCAGAAAGAAAAAAATTCTCTTTTGTGAAATAAAGGGAAGTCTTGACCTGTATTTCTCTTTCTATCTGAAGGAAGAATAAGTTCTGACATTTTTAAATTAGAAATTGACAAGTGCCTGCCAGCTGCAGGATGGTCTAGTGTGATTGTGGAACTTGAGCAAGCAACAGGATAGCTTGGAGTCCTGCCTTCTCCCACATCCCTGTGGAAATTTGGATCACCGAATCACAGAAGCAGCTCTGAGTGATCACTTTGTTAATATGTGGTCCCCAGAGAGAGCCAGTGCTTGCCAGTAGCCATGAACCCAAAAGAAAGCAAGCAAAATCTATATAAAATATATAATATTGTACAATATTTAATAAGGAACACTTTTGAATGGTCTATGATCAAGGTTAATAGGCTGACTAGGAATGAATGAGATCTATTTAAAATAATATCTTAGATCTGGGTACCACAAAAAGCTAGCTGCCATGTAGAAGGGCATTGACATAGTTCATATACCATATGGCTGTGTGGGGAAAAATAACTCCTTAGTGCCATAACAGCTGGAAAAGTGCCATAGAGGTGCATCCTAACAAATCTCAGGAAAAAGGGAAAGGGTATTTCTGCAAAATTTCAACCATCCTTGATCTTTGAAATCTAGCAAGGTTCCCCAGGCAGAGATACACTTCAGCAAAAATGACTTCCAGTTTTCAGTTACAGGGATCACATTTCTTGTCAATTTCTCCTATTACTTTACCTGTTTTCCCCAGCCTTCTCTTTAAAAGTTTGACATCAGTTCTAGCTTAATTTTTTTTCTTTGTTTTACCATTGAGCTTTTCTATTGTTTGGGCCCCTGAGAAGCAGCAAATTTATCATACAATACAATCACAAATTAGCATATCTCAGAAAACAGGGTTTGACAGCAGTGAAAAAGACCAGTCCTTCAGGATATGTTTTGGGAACACTGGGATGTTGAAACTTTCCCACTAGACTATCAAGGACTATTGAGAAAACTGGCATTACTCAGTATCTTGTTTTATGAAGACATTCCATTGAACAGATAAAACTCATCAGCAGAAGAATTGTTGGCTGCATTCTCTGACATGTCCAGACTGGGACAACAGCTTTTGTTAATTGTTACATTAACGACAATAATTAAGGATGCCCTTAAAGTCTGATTTTCTTTCTTTAAGGTAAGGCTAAGTATAACACTTTCATTTCCACTCTAATTATTTCCTTCTTTAAAAGATATAATTGTACTTTTAATGGATGTGCACAGGAACACGATTAGTAATTCCAACAATCTGGAATCATTCAGAAACAACACTATTTTCTTTCCTAAAGGCAATTTCTGAGCTGGTATCAGAACTGACTTTTGCATCCCTGAGGAAAATACTCTTTGAAGGGGTTTGGTGTTCTCTGTAGGGGAGATGACATCAGGGGCTGGGACAGAATCTCTGCTGCTTAGAAGACATAAACTGTATTTTGTTCTCCTGGATAGTAAGACAGAAGAGTCAGGAAGAAGCTGTTCCCTGTTTTCCAGCAATATTAAAACCACAAACATTCTCCTTTGGTTAGAACACCAATGGTCTGAGTGTATTTCTCAATATTTGTACTTCATTCACAATAACAAACAAGGCTTGTATTGGAATGTCTGACAGTGAGTATTTTTCTTAATCCAGCAGTACATGATGAAATTATTTCAGCATAAATATATATAATATGTATAGGAAATGGTATTAACCACTCAATGTCTACAATTCCTTAATTCAGCACTAAATATTCAGTGCATGAGATTAGGTGATACAACCCTGTTATTAAAATAGTTGAGGGTCTGCTGTGCAATGGGAGATATTCAGTAGATTAAGTGCTGGTTGTAATTTTATTTCATTATTCAGATTCTGAGGTCTTTAGGGCAGAGAATATGTCTATCTGTATTCTCTGGAGCAGTATGTATATTTATGATGCCATCTAAATGCCTCAATGCAATGATAATGTCAAGCTGTAATTCTGTTGAGCTCTCAACCTGGTTGAGCATCAGGCCACCAGAGCACACAAGGTCCCAAAATGCAGCTCTACCATGACCTCTCCAGGCTGAAGGATGCAGTTCCTTCCACCTGTACCTCCTCACCAACACACAGTTTAAAATGAAGAGGCATTTCATTTGCTCCGAAAAATGGGATTGCAGAAGTGGCTTATTGGGATTTGATGTTAATGCTCCTTCAATGACTTCCCCTTCAGATGGCTCCGTGCATAACTGAAAAAAAACTGTTATAACTGTGTGACTTTCCTGGCAACTTACCCCTTGTTCTGAGGAGCAGTTTTGTCATCTTCCACTCTAGATACAGGTCATCATCACCCACCAAAATCAAAATAAAGATTTTTTTTATCTGGGGGAAAACTGCGGTTGTTGAAAATGCAGACCTGGCCTCAGGTGGAGAGTGTGCCTGGCATGCAGGGGAAGTGTGCTGTGGAGCAGAAAGGCCTTGCAAAGTGAGGGCCTTGCTGCCCTGGTAAAATCCTTGCTCACTTCTGTTACTTTGCCTAGCTAGAAAAGCATTCTGGGAATGACTCAGCTAAACTAGAGGTGAAAAACAAGTTGCATAATTGTAAAACAGTTATTAGAACCAAGAAGTGCTCACACTGTGGGGCTGGTGATGGGTTACACCTGAGGCCTGTTCCTATCGTGGTCTCTGATGGTTGCTGAAGCACATTTGTTGTGCCTCACAGGTATGTAAACTCGTAACAAACTAACAGTTTAAGAAGCCTGGATTTTTTGCAATAAAGTGTCCTCGCCATACCGTCGTGGAGATTCTGTGTTTAACGCTGCAGAAGTATTCCAGTTCTAATTTGAGTGTCTCAGAAGTCAAGGAGGTCCACCTCAGAAGGTCCCCAGTGACAGCACCCAAGGCAGGAACCCAACTCTATCCATGGCCAGGAAATCTGCTCAAAACAGCACTCCCCCTGTGCAAAAAGGTCGATTTTATCATGATTGCTGTTGCACCACATTCAAGAATTGTGTTTGGAACACTTAGGACACCAACCATGAGCCAGCTGGGTCAGTTCTGAATGTTTGCACAGGTACAGAGTGCTACAGTCTGCTCCTGGGCCAAACCTGTGTGCTCATCAATGCTCTGCTCATGATCCTCACATGGAGAGGAGACAACTTTCCCCATTTTGGACTTTAGGGAGCAGGGAATGAACTGTCACTTCACAACTGCACCTTATGACCACACCATGTAAGCACTGCCCCACCAAGGACGCCAGATTTAGAAACCAGTAGAGTTTAGTTGTTTTCAGTGCACGACCCATAGAAACTCTGCACACATAAAGACTGCTTCCAAGAAGACCTCAGAAAAGAAACAAAACCCAGCACATTGTTGATGGATTTATGATCACTGTGGAGGAACCTGGACATGTCTGGGGAATGTTTTAGAATTCAGTTTAAAAAAAAAAAAAGGATTGGAAACCACTGTCCCAGCAAATTGGATACAAATAAACTGGACAAGAACTGTTCTGCCAGTGCTTTTACTGCAAATAAAGTTTAGTAAAACTCTCAAGAATGTGACTAGTTGGATGATTCAGGAGAGATTGTTTCAAAACAGGGGAAGTGGGAAATACATCAAGTGTCGAAGAGCAGAAAGAAACCTGCATTTTCCAGAACTTGGTGGCAAATATTTCTTGGCTGATGTCTCTCGTATGAGGAGTTAATCTGAAGAGAGACAGGATAAAACAATGGCTTTGTAGGATAACTGAGGTATCATATAGCAAGGAGCTGATTTTAGTGACCTAGTTTTCTTCTGCAGTGCCAGCCTCTGAAGTAGAGATGTGTGTTTTTCCACATCCTGATGCTAATAACCCAGATAATTTCCTCCAAGCTAGCTCCATAGTCTGTTTTATGGGCACAGTATGTCCTTATCTTCCTGGAGTGATAAGACACCACCTGTTCCCCACAGTGAATTCCGGTGGAAGATGTTCTATGCCCACAAAACAAACATGCATTTTCTGCAGGAAAAATGTGGCTCAAGGACTATATCTTGAAAAATAGAATTTATTATGTAACTGCACAGGTTTCTTGCTGCCTCTTGCAAGACTTAATTATTCCTAGATGAAACAATGGCTGCACAAAAATTAATGACTGCTTCTACTTCTGTAAAGTGACAATTCATTTCCAGTGTTTCTCTCTTCTTATTTCCACCACAGATGGAGCTTCCTTTGCTTCATGCAATGATGAGTTTGGCTTCTTGTGAGACATTTTCATCACAGCAACAACACAAGAAACGTGAATTGTATCCAGATACGCACAATATCTCTCCTGGCACCTTGGATCTCTCAGATAACTTTCAGAATTGTCAAAAAGCATAAAACATTCTCCTACACTGGGAATTTTCCATGTTCTTCATGAACTCACTTCAGCAACCTCCACTCTGTCCATCAGTCTTGGGTCTGTGGTGCAAAAGCTTATTGACCCCTCTCATCCCTTACTGACCCATCTCATCCCCTCCTGCACCACAAACTCATTTCTAACAGCCTCCCCTCACATTTCAAGTCCTGCTCTGGGCTGCTAAAGCATCTTTCTCGTGAGGGCACCCCTTAACAGGATTAAGCAGCTATATTAAATCCAAATTGAATTGCGGACTCATTGTGCTCACATTTGATTCTATTACAGATTGTATTTGTTTCATTTCATTATTTACTGCCAGAAAATGAACAGCTCCCTTTTTAGCAGCAGGCATCAGACTTATGGAGCTGAGGCCCAGCCAGCCTAATCAGAGTTAGCCAAACTACAGACTCCAGAGACAATAACGTCTCCAAACAACCACTTATGTGAGAAACCAATAGATCATTTTATATACTTGTATTTGAAGTACAGGTCAGGGGACAAAATTGATGGTAGTTAGAAAACTAGTGCTCTCTAAAAAAAAGTATAGATGAATTCATAAAGCCAAGGATTTGGATTATATTTTAATTTGGTAAAATCAATACCTCTGTCATATTTCTGGAAGGAGAAGGCAAAGACTAATGAAACTGACACAATACATTTTCTGTAATGTTATTGAGGGGTGAGTTAGAAAGAAAAATGTTGGAAGTGTCTATAACTCATACATAACATATATGAATTCCTTCATCAGCCTTTACTGACTTGTTTATTGCAGAAATCAATACAGCAAACAAACAAATATTTTCAGTATTCTTCTCGCCATTCCCAACACTATCTAAAAGTAGTGTGTATCAAACCCTCCAAAATATTGCAATGTTGCAAAAAGAATACATATTTAACCTGGGAAAAGCATACCAGGTGCTTTTAAAAATACAATATCGCTATAAAATGAGCACTAGAAATAGTGATAAATTGACCCAACACCAGCTGAAGTCCAAAATCAATCTTTGTTGGTTTAACAAGAAGTTTTGATCAAGTTCTAGCTTCATATGAGTGATTTTGCTCAAAAGTTTTACTTGCAGCCACTGAAAAGGACCTGATGCATCCCAGGAAATGAGCCCAGTGTGGGCCAGGAGCATGCTGGTTGGCAATACCTGATGGGACCTGCAGAACAAGGTTTGATCCCAGCAGTGTGAGGTTTTGACTGCAAACAAATTTCCAGACTGAGTTCCCCAGGCACTAATAATCCATATTGTTGCAGGGTTCAAACTTGCTGAGCTCTGGTTGCCATGCCAAATGCCTTCCATTGCACCACTGGCTTATTACATTTTTTTTCCTGAAGGAAACAATGAGTTTCATACTAAGGGTGAAGGGATGTTGCATGTGTAAATTATTTCCATTGGTTTTGGAACTGCAGTGTTTGGTGCTCTCAGGATGCAGCAAGATTTAAAACAGGCTGTGATCAAAAGGGAAAAAGCACTGAAGTGAAAAACCAAAAGCAGTGTTAACTCCAATGCAGAGCATCGACCTGGCTGGTGGAGCAATGGGTGGAGGAATTAACAAGTTCTCTGTCAGAAGGGTAAGAAGAGGGATAACTTTGCTTCACAGTGTGTGCTGAAGCCAAAGGAAGCACCTTATTCCATAAATCCATATTTGCTGGTGCCAGAAAGTCAAATAAAATCTGTGTGAAACACTCCCTGTATGAGTGAGTCATCCACATCAGGGATGGGAAGTGTGGGGCAATAAAACAATAATTATCCCAGACTCCAGAGTTTGTCCTGCCCAAGAAATGTGGCTGAGCATTCATTACATGAGCAGGGATGAGACAGCTCTGCCTCAGAACCTCAGGAGCGGTGACATCCAGAGCCCAGCATGTGCCAGGGGGATCAGGCACAAATCCTGTGAGGATGAGTCTCACAGGCAGGGACAGACCTGCTCCATGCCAATAAACCATCTCAGGCTCATAAAAAGGGAGGGCTCCGTGCAAAATTGCTATCTGGGAGCAGCTCTAGACCTGAAAAAGAGGGAAAAAGCTGAGGGAAACCCCCCTACCCACAGCCCAACACAAAAATCTTTGGTATGCTGGAGAAAAAATGTTTAATGTTCTCTGTGGAAGGCCTTGCAAAATTTTAAATGGATGTGGGCAATTTTAAAGTCCATTTTGATTTATGGAAGCTGTCTTAAAAGATAATAATGATGTAAACTGTGTAGTGCTCCTTACAGCTCAGTTTTATGGATGTGAGGTGTTAGCAAACATCGATAAGGGAATTGGGAGCAAGAAAGTTCTAAAGTTGCTCCCATTTAGATTTTATCCTTTTCTGTTATCCTGAGGAACAATGCCTGTTCTCCACACATTTGAATGGAAAGCATAAGGAAATTCTTAGGCTGCTGATCTCCCTTGACCTCCCTCCTATCCTTTGGGGTCAGTGACAGCCAGCTTCAGGGCTGTTTGCTGTCACTGCTGTCCTGTGCACTCAGTCCCAACCCTGTCTTACACTGTTGGGATCTTTTTCTTTCAGTCCTGTCTCTAAAACATAAATTTATTTGTCTGAAAGAGAATTTTGGGAGGTTGGATAAGATTACTGAAATGTTCATGCAGTTGTAATCTCAACAATAAAACATTCATGGAGTGGATGGGAAGAGCGATAAGCAAAGCATTAACATCCCTGCAACTATACCTGTGCAGAGGATCTTCTATTTGTTCATGCAAAATATGTGATTGAGCTAAAAGCTGGTGAAAATCCATCCAAACACATTTGTGTGAATCAAAGCACTGGGTTTGAGTCAATGCCCTTTTTATTCACTTCTCTGAATTCCACAGCAGTGAATTGCTTGAAAAACTTTAGGAATGAGGATAATGTCAAGAATCTTTACCTTTCTGCAATGCATGTCTTTCTAGAAGGAGTCAGCTCTAAAACTCTCAGTAGATTTGGGATTCATCCCAGGAAAGAGGAATAACAGAATGACCTATGTCTATTGCTCCCACAGAAAAGTGCAGCATTTACAACTTAAACCACTATCTCTGCTAATCATCTATGAGTAAATCAATAATTGAGTCCTTTGAGGGAATAAGCCCTGCATAATGGTATCTGCATATTTTTGCTACTGATAAGGCAACGAACCCATGGAATGCATAGGTATGATCCGTCTTTCAAGCTATTTCAAACAATAAGCACATGAATAAAAATCAAACTTTGAAATTCACAAAAGAGAGAAATCTCATCCCTGAGCAGAAGGGCTGGCACAGTGACATTTCACTTCCCTAAGCTCTCAGAAACCTTCAAAACTGCGCTTTAAAGGCAATTCTGCATTGCACAGCCTTTGGGTTGGCCTGCTCAGCAGCGAATTTCATCCATTGTGAATTATATGTGAGAGGACTTTGATTTTTCACCTAGGAAGAGAAAGGGACTAAATGAGGAGACCGCATGATTCATTTCAAGTAGACATCTTGCTTGCAATCAGCACTTATTGTCTCTGGGGCTTGCAAAGGACAAAGCAGGGCTTGGTATCCTGGAAGGAGCTGCAGACATTTGTACATGAAAAGCAAAAAACAGGAGGAAGAAGAGATTGGGGGAAGAAGTGCTCAGAAAACTAGATTATTTTCCCAATGCAATGGCAAGAAGAAAGTCTACTGAAACAGAAAGTTATAAAATAGTAGCTATGTATGCTTTTACAGGAGTCGCAGAGCCAAAGTTACGGCTAAGAAGCACCCCAAACTTCCATAAAAGGGATATTAAAAAAGGTTATTTTTCTGTACTGAAACTTGGAAAATATAACTCTTATGCGCTATTCTGGAAGCTAGTAAAATTGCTTAGAGGTTTGAAATTGAAAAGGTGTTATGGAGGAAAATCTTAAATGCTCTAAAGGTTTGGACTTTGGGTTCTGAGGAGGGATTAGCCTGTGCTGGCCTCTGCAGCCTGAGGAAGAAATGAGGTAAAAGGAGAGAGTTCCAGGGAGTTAAAGGAAATCCCAAAATGAACAGATTGAAGGCAGTAAGCGGTTTAAGATAACAACTAATTTGAAAACAAGATGCCATGGAGTAAAATTGGGATGGGATGGGTGGGTGCACAGGCAATTCAGACAAAATTACCTCACAGAAAAGAGCCTTCAATTTGGCATGGATGGGAAAAGTCAGCCACTGAAGCATGTGTGTTGGGGAGGGGGTGGAGAGCAAACCCACTGTGAAAAGGAACAGGATGTATTTTTGGACAAGGATAAAACTCAAGGTTACAGCCACTAATTGGATTTTTGAGGATATGCTGATATTAGCTACTTGTAAATTGGTTGATATTTCCTGGGTTTGCGGGGACAGGCTTTAACAGAGCGATGTTTTCTCCCAGCAGTTAATGTTGTCAAGTCCTTAAGTCATTTGCAGTGTCAGCCCAAGCTTGTGAAGGTTGGTGGGACTCCTCCCTCAACAACAACAACGGGATTGGGATCAGACTTCTCTGGTAGAAACTAGAACTTTACAATTTCCTCAATTCTGTGAGTAGTATTGCTTTTTGATTACCAACAAGCCTTTTAAGTGAAAGACGGCTGTGGCAGAATACTGCTTTATAAGCCTTTTCTTGTCCAAGTGCTGAGTGCCCTTGGAGCCTCCCTTCCTTGATGATTTGCTCAGGAGTCCCTGATGGCCTTAACTCATTCTGCTCACGCTTGTGCTGCTGCTATCAAGATTTCTAGACATTGGCATAAAGTTTAACCTTCAGATCTTATAGAGTCGCAGACTAGATTTCTATGACATTTGAAATCAATGTAAGTAGCAGTGATATTTGCTTCAAAGCACTGCACGGTAGGTAATTTTTAACACAAACCTTCAGAGGACCTGCCAGTGCTAATGATCTGAGCTCTGACACTGCACAAACACTTGCTCTCGTGTGTGGCCTGTGAGGCAGGGAAACAAAATCCCCAAAACTCTGACTCATACTTCATAAGTTAATGAAACAGTTTCATTAAATCCCCTACCACAGGGAATGGTGTTTTACGTGAGCAAATCTAATATATGACATGCAGAAAAGCGCTGCAGTAAACATACACACAAGCCAACATGTCACAAGGTGATGCCTTGATTTTATTTCCCAGCTTACAAATACAGTAGAAAATAATGCTGTGGCTGCAGTCCTCAAAGGCAACAGGTGAATTTAATGTGAGTAGTGTCCACTCAGTCCTTCTGTAAAGACATCTAGAAGCAGAAACATGGGTGTTTCTACTTATTTTGTTCCCCAGTGAAGAAAAGCAGCTCAAGACTCAGATAAATCAGATAGTTCGGCTTGGTTTATAGCAAATTCCGTAGAATCTTCTCCTTGAGGAATTAATGGACTAAAAATGTCCTACTAGATGGAATGTACTATCACAATATGTTCAAGACCTGCATGACTTAATAGTTTCTTTTCCTGTATGCCCATTTAATATAGTGCAGAGTAGGGATGAAACTGCTGGAATGCATAATCTGGGCATTTCCATCCTTTGAATATTTCAGCTTTTTTTAAGTCAACTTGACTTTGCATCAATATATTTAGCTTTGAAAGTCAGAATATGTGCCTAACTTAGCTTAGCCTGCCACTGCTGAATTGTATTCCCTGTTTAACTCATTTTACATGCATTTTTGTCCAGAAATAAGATTATTTTTTTTATTCATGTTGAGTGGCATTTGCCAGTCTATTGATTAAATCAGAATTATTGCCATAATCAGGTGTTACCTACTATGAATCAAGATGAAATTGACATTCTGTGAAATGTATTAGGAAAAATGGAAATGGCAGAAACTCTCTGTCTCAATTTATACTAAGTAACAACTCAAAGTATTACAGTCTAGTCCAGAGAAACGTAATTAAGTGACACCTCTTTTATAAGACTATTTTTAACCTCGTAACAGAATATATTTTAAAATAGAATTGCTAAACAGATTGGCAAGTTGACTGAAGCAAAGATATGCAAAGGTTATAACTCCCTGTTCTGCTACAAGGGAGTCAAATCAACCACATTTTATTAACAAAATCCCCAGCACACCAGAATGGTCTCTGCTTTTTCTTTTTTTTTTTTTCTGGGTTGTTTTGCTTTGTCTTGAGGTGTGGAAGTCTGTGATTCTGCTTCACCCTCCCAACTCAACTGCAGTGTGCAAAGACCTGAGCCAGAAAGATCTGAGCACATCTTCATCCACCCAATAGATAGAACCAGACATTCTTGCAGTGATGAATTTTTCCTCACAGAAATCAATAAAAATGTATTTTATCATAATCCCAAAATCAATATTAAATAACTAAGCCAAGCCTTTGGAAAAATAAAGTCCCTAACTATAAATTTTCCCTAAATCTAAGCTTTGTAATCAATTAAATCCATAGTATGCCCCAATATATTTTACGACCATTTGAACCACTGCTTTTATATTTAACACCATATTTTGTTCTAGGAAAGGGTAATAAATGTCTCTGCAGCACTGAAGGAAGCCAACAGGGGACACTGGTTGTTTGGAGTACATTCCTTCAAAGCATTTTTCTTCACGTTGCTGGAGGAACTAAATTAGCTGGGAAAACTCAGCCTAACAACCAGTTATCCATCATGGCTCTTTGTGGCCTCATATCATTGCACACAATTGTTTTACAGCATGAAAGGCCAACAGGACATGCTCCCAGGGACAGCCCTGCACTGAAAGCCATCAGAGAGGTGGTACTTTACGGTTAAATAGTTCAACTTGGTTAATAAAAGGTGGGGGTATGGCTTTAAGGTAAATGATGAAGGCTGTGAAAGGCTGGGAAGAAACCAAAACCCATGCAGGACCAGTTAAACAAGCAACAGCACCCAAATCTTAAGGGTCTTTTCCAACCTAAATGATTCTATGATTCAGTGATGGATCATAACAGAGAATTGTGTGAGCCAAAGAAGGCAGCAGGAAACTATTTTGAGGCTGAGCGTTGTGCAGAAGAGCATCTGGCAGCCAGAGGGATGCAGCTCCGTGGATATCCTCCCAAATATGCTGCAGCAACATGGGAAGCACTGCTACAGCAAGTGAAGTAAAAACTTTGCCACAGCAGGGAAGTATAAACGGGTTAAGGGAGGATCCTGAATTATGCTCAGTGAGAAGGAACGAGGTGGAAAATTAAACTATTCTTCCAGGCTCTGAAATTTTTCTTTGGCTTTCCCATGCTCCTGGAAATGGGAATACCTGGGTGTCAGGTTCATCTGGCCCCATAACACAGGCAGGTCCATAGTGCTGTGCACAAATGGCCTCCAGGATGGGTGTGGGGTTGCACACAGAGTTTCCCTGCAGGAGAAGCCCCACAGGTGCCTTTGAGGTGCTTTGGCTGATATGTCTGAGTAGTGAAGCAGTGGAAGTATGGAGAGCATAATTCTGAGCTGCATTTAGAAGATCCCACAAGGGTGCACTTTTTCCATAGCACAGGTAGGCCTGGAACTTCATAGCAGCCATGGAGAAATGATGACCTGGTGTCTTGCACCCCTTTTCAAATGCCCTTGTGAAGATGTCACTGAACTGGTTCAGTATAGAAAAAATGCTCTGGCATCCCTTCTAAAAGAACCCTACATGGGGAATGATGAGATGGAGAAGGGGGTGGGGGAAAAGTCCTCAGGGGACATGGTTCTCCTCAGGTTACACGACACAAATATTCAGATGTCAAATCTGTGGTCCCTACATACCAACCTCTTCCTTCTGTACATCAAATTCCTCAGAAAGGCTGTAGCTTCAAAGAGGAAGACTAGGAAACTCCACCTTCCCAGTGCAACATACACAGGACTGTTAATACATTCTGTAATATTGTTTCTAAGCTTTGGGACAAAACAAGAGCTCAGAGAATTCCTTTGCAATGCACAGATAGGGGACTTAAACCCTGGGGCTGCCCTGGAAAAGCAAGGACCGCTGTTGGCCCTCATGGTGTCTCATCCTGGAAGAGCTGTGAGGCTTGTGGGTTCTGAATTCAGCCAGGACCTGCAAGGGGAAGCCAGAAGTGCCCACAGCCTCTGGTGTCTGGCAGCTTGCATTCCAAAGGTAGGGCACACACACTGATCCCTGCAGGTGACAGGTTCAAGTCCCAGTTTGGTCCCTGAGAGACAACCTAGATGCACTGAAAATAACCTGAAGGGGTGAGGAAGGGAAAATACCTCAAAAATCCCATCCACTCCTTTCCTCAGGCCACTGGCTGAATCCCAGCATTAACAGCAGGGATGGAGAGAGTTTTCCAAGACTGGATCCCCTTTAGAGCCAGGCAAGGCTTGCCCGTGGCTCAGCACTGGGATGTTTGGGCCACTGCATTTCCTCTATGAGGGTGTCCCAAGGAGGATGCAGTGGATTCCCCTTCACCCTTCAGTACTGGAGGATATGATGCAAATTAGTCTCTTTGGTGACAATTGTTAGTCTATTTTCACCCCCAAGTGACTTGCTGAGCTCTGAATCGCCCTCCTCAGCAGAGTAAGCCTCCTCCTCTGCTCACTGGGCTCTGTCTGGGGATGTGGAACATGGCTTTGTGTGAGTGCACAGCATCCTTTCACAGCACTAGAAATGCATAAATCTTCCTATTTTTTACCTCTTTCTTGTCATCATTGAAAAGATCCAGCCCAGCTCATTATCAGCTGTCAAGAGATTTTACTATTTGCAGATACAAGCTGTGTGAGGAAAGAATATGAGTGGGTGGGGAGGAAACAGGGAATCCTGCCAAAGAATGGCCAGCAAGACATCTGACAGACCAACAGCTCATTTTTTCTTCTCCTCTGGCTTGAGCTGCACAGGCAGGAGACTGATATGAGGACCTGTCCCCATATTCAGCCATATTCTCCCTGCATTTCTGCACTCTGCCCTTCTCTTGGCTTGAAGGAATATGCCACTTAATGTACCATTTTTGATGATTGTTATCCCAGGAATGGAGGTGTTTTAAAGAAAAAGCATGAAAGCTTGTGGAGTGCAGGGACACTGGTAGTACTCAGCTTACACAAGGAATTGGTAAAAGATGTGGATTCCAACCTCACTTATGACTGAGCCATAAATAACTTTGTTCTCATAGATCAGCTAGCTGAGAGTCAAACCAGTTCTAGAGGAGAGGCTTTCCTAGGAAAATCTTTTACTGCTCCTCCCTGGTGGATACTGTTTGGACTTGTACAAAATATCCAACCTACATTTTTCCTTTTGTCTCATACTCTCCTAGTTCAGATCACACCTTTGTTTCATTCATGTCTTCATATAAATACCTCAGTGCCACCTGGGAAGGGTTAGTGCCCAGAATACAAAGCCATAAGCTCCAGGCTCAATTCTCTGGCCGTGGGCAGTACACTAAATTCAGTTCCTGGCTTTCCTGGGCAGCTCTTTGTCCCTTGGCTCTCATGAGGTGTAAGACAGAGCTGGAGCAAACACAGCAGTGCGGGATCAACAGATGGGACTGGGACAGTAAATACAGTAAATTCTTTGACTTTTTAAGTATCTTGTGGGAATTCATTTTAATTTGTGTTGTGGCTGTTCAGTGGGGCAGCTCTGCTTACTGACCTGAATGCATGCAGATGTATCTGACCACACCAGCAACGCCTAAACTTGATTATGATGGGAAATCACCATTTCTCTATAAGGCATCTTTTGCATTAATTAGCCTTCCTTTCTTCCATATGTCTTCTCTTTAGCCTGTTCCACACCTGGAATGATTTTGCACACCTCAACAGTGATGGGCTGTGGAAAAAAATTATCCAGAATGGTGAAGTTCACTTGGGAATTGCTAAAAGATTTGATCCAATTATTGGTATCACAAGGGAACATTGTAATAATTACTGTAATAACACAGATGCTTTTCTTTTTTTCTTCCTTTTTTTTTTGATTGTTTTCAACTTTCTGCACTATTTCCAGGGTTTTAAAGCAGCTTGGATGGTTAGAGATGGGAGCTTGTACCCCACATGCTCAGTATGCCACTGAAGCCCAGAAAAACAAAGAAAATGTTACATAATGGATGAGGAATAGAAAGAGATCAGTAAGAAAAATACTATGAAGCCTTACCTCAAACGTACATACAGTAATAGCTGCTCAATCTTAAAGAAAATTAGAGGGCATTCATAGAAGGGCAAAGAAAATTATTTGGGGTATTATTTGGGAAAACCTTTCTTATAAAAAAAAGGTGTGCTGGAACTGTTCACCTTAGAAGGAAAGTATGATAAAGACATAATAAATGTCATCTAGTGTAACAGTAATGGCTGAAAAATTTCAGGAAAATTGAAATGCAGCAATTTCCAGACTGATCAAATAAAACTCTTTTCATGCAAGAGATAATTAAACCATGGAATTCTCTGCTTCGAGGCACCAGGAAGGTCAGGCACTCGGGATTTGTGCTTGGTAAGGAGGCTCTTCAGACCTACAATAGCTAGCATTCATGGGTTTTAAGATATTTACATCTGAATTGTAAGGAACAGATTAGGAATAGCCTTTCAGGGATAGGAATGGGAAGTGCTGCCCTGTGATTCCTTACACTTACTTCTGAGACATCTTCCTCTGGGGTTGCTAGAGTGGCCTGGCCACCCACCCCATGGGAATGAGGCCAACATCCCCTGGGGGGCTCAGACCACTGCCCATGACATCCAGCCATGCTGGGGAGCCTGGGGACACCAGGGGACAAACCCTGAGATTTTCTAGTCCCTGCAGTGCCTTCCCAGGGTCTCCTCCATTTGGTCTGACTGCCTCTGCACTTGAGGAGGTCCAGGTCTACTAAAATCAGGGCTGATACCAACTGACTCACACCATGAGCCTTCACCTTTTCACCTTTCCTGCAGTTCCCTTTCTGGGGAGCCTCATTCCTGGGCAGCTTGTGCTGGGGTGTCACTGACAGCATGGTTACACCACCAGCACATCCCAGCTGTGGAAGTGGCTGGGGACAAGCAGCCCTTGGGAGTCACTTGGCATATTAGTTTGAAAACAAACCAGTGGGAGATCACAAGTCAGGATTATAATTTAATAGGAAAATTAAAAATAAATGCAATGATACAAGAAAAAACACTGACAAAGTCAGATACAACCTGACACCCTGTTTGTCAGGGTGGTGGTAGCAGTCCAAGTGAAGTAGTTAGGCTGAAGCAATGATCCTGTCGAAGGTCTGGTCTCCTCTTGAAGGTCCAGTGGTAGCTCTTGTCCTCGGGGAACCCAGCAGACAAAGGCTGCTTCTGTACTTCAAATCCCAGGTTATATTCAGGTGGGAATGCTTGGCTCCTCCCTCCTGGGTGGAGCATCTCACAATAGGATAAGGTAATTCCATGGGGTTGGTTCTTGATGGTCCATTGACTGCTATCAGGGGTGAGTCATAGCAGGAGATAACAACCAGTGCCCCCACCTGCTTTAGCAGGTGGAGGTGGTAATAGAATAAATACATCTATATTGCAACCTAGGATACTTGGTCCTGGGAGGAAGTCCAGAAAGAGCCTGGAAATCACCATGGATCAGCTTTCCCTCACTAGATTTCATTAAAAAAGGGTCAAGGTTAGCCTTTTCTCAATGGGTAGGTGACACTTTGCTTGCACATTTCTAAGAATTTAAACCATCTGGAAGGAATATGGCCAAAAGTTGAGGTGTATGGATGTTTTTGAGGCTCTTCATGGACTTTTTCTGAAATCTCAGAGCTGTTTATCCAGGACTACCAGAGAAATTTCTGATGCTTTGTTGGCTCAGGATATACATTTGCTGAAGAGGAAATTGTGTTACCCTACTCTTCAGATGGAAACCCCACTTCCACAAAGGTTGTCTTCTTCAATTTGGTTCAAAAATTGAAGATTTGAAGGAGCAATACAAAACATTTTTATGTGCAATTTTGGGATGATATTCATGCTTTAACTCTATACTTATGCAAGTGGACTGGACATTCCCAAGGAGAAAGGTTGGGGGACATCTTATTAGAACAGGTGATCATGTCCTAGAGCTCACTGAGGGCAGGAAAGGATGCAAGTTAAGTCTGTATCTCTTTGCAGCAGAACTGTGACAGTGTCTGTGCTTGTCATAATGTGAGGTAGAAGCACTTAACTTTTGTCTTACTGCCCGCAGTCCCTGGCAGACAAGTTACTTGTTAATTTTTGACACCAGATGTGAATTGTCACGTTAATAGCCACGCAGCTTCTTCAGTGCAAGGAGTGCTCAGCAGTTTTATGGCTGGCCTGGAGCTTACCTAAGCTAGGATTGAAGAGAGAGAGAGAGAGCTTAACAACTTCCCTCCACTTACAAGGAAGTGTTTGTTGAAGGAAATTATGCTCAGATTTGACACCCCTTCAAAGTCTTCCTCTGTGGAACACAATGGATTTTATCCCCAGACATCAATATCACTCCTCTTTTGGGCTAGTGAGGTACACCATGCAGGCAGATCTGAATAAACATGCCTTAATCAAATGTGCTGGAGATGTGAGGAGCCACAGCAGCAGCTTCTCTGAGCTCTGGTGACAGCTCTGGGTGACAGTGCTGCTGTCACCAAGAGTGAACTGCTACAGCAGATGCAGCCATCAGTCCTCTCTGCTCATAGCGCCAGGTCAGCTCTCTGTGCAAAAGGCATATTTGGGGCCACGAGCGCAATAAAATATAGTTTCCCAGAGACAGTCAGCTTTCTCTGCCCAAGCAAAAAGAGAGGGACAGCAGGCTGGGTACAAATGAAATGATATCTGCAGGAATCCCAGGTTTAATTCTATGAGGGATCTTTATTTTTAGCTGTGAGTGAAGGCTCATCCTTGCACTCAGAGGGCACAAGTTCCTTTGTAAATGGCCCCACGGGTGAGGGGTAGAGAGTTCTGGTATCTGCTGGTATTCCTAGACTTGTTAGAGTTAATGGACAGAGAAAGGCTCCAGCTAAGCTCTTGTAGAGGATAATTGAATGTAGGATTTTACTGTTCCCAACCAGCTGAAGAGGAAATATAGGAAGACTAATCTATCTCCCTAGGCTAAAGTTAGCTTTTTGGTGTACTCCGTCCGGTGCCATTAAATTCCCATTTAAAATCAATTTTTTGGGACCAGGATTTCATTATCTCTTCATCAATAACCTTCTGTGCTTCATCAGTTTCTTCAGTCTGCTTTGCAACATCTCTTCAAAATCTGTTTATATCCAATAGTCACAAAAGTTTATAGGCTGCCTAGCTACCTAGATTTTGTTTATACTCTGGAACCACAGAGAATTCTCATGCTGAATCATAATGGAAAAATGGAAAACTCAAAACCAGTTGTAACTTACTGTCTGAAAGAAGGAACAGTAACAAGTTAAGACCAACTGACAATTTTGTTCCAAGTCTTATCAATTTGATTTTGCTGGGGTATTTTTTTCCCCACCTACTTCAATTACATTTTAAGGTGAAGGCAAAGTCAGCATGTCCTGTGATTTTTTTTTTTTCCCAGCCTGAACCATTTAAACCAAAAGGTTTTCTCAAAAGGTTTTATAATTTAATCTCTTGATATTCCATGTCAGGAAATATTTCACTGAAGATTTTTGGCCAGTTGAATTACTGGTGATTCAATGACCAATTTTCTAGATGTTTCCATGTTTACTTCTAACTAATGGATATTTTATGGTAGGTATAGTCCACCTTTATAATTTATTAATACGAAAATTTAATACATATCTCATTTTGATCAAAAGCGAAACAACAATTCTGAACATGATAATACAGAAAGATCATTCTTACAATAAATTCTTATGACTCTTGTGCTGCATTCATCATACTGATTTCTCCATTTCAAATGCTGAAGAAGAGGTGGCCGATAATTACATATTTATATATATTGTGTGTCCTTTTAAATTATGGTTACCCCACAATATTGCATTGTTCTTTATCAAAGGATCCATAATGCAACACAAAGCTTTGGCTGCAAATAATACTTAAAAATTTTATTTATCAGTTGCAGTGTTTCAAGTAAGATTAAAAAATTGCATACACAAATAAAAGCTGAGGAGTTCTTCCTTCCCAGTCACCTGTGATAAGGGATTGGGAATTGTGCTTTTTTCTGGTGAGCTGCAGCTTTTCTGAGCTGTGCTTTGAGAAGACATGGCTGGGAGGATGGTGGTGTGGCTAACGACTTAAGCTGTCAGTTTCTCTTTGTAGTCACATGGATGGGGCTGGCATGTCGTAATTTATGAGCAAAGGTATATAGAGCCTGATTTTCTTTCTCTTCTGGGATTTTCAAGACCATAGAGAGGATTTTATTTGCAATTACCTGCCTTTCCCTTGTCCTTCAATAAACTCCCTCTCTCTTTTTTTTACCAATGGCATCTGAAGGAGGAACTGATAAAGTTTCATGGCAGAAATCTGCAATAATATTAATTTGCTTTGTGTAGGAAGGAATGGGAAAATGATGAAAATTATTATCCAGAGGTGCAATCTCTTTCATCTCAAATATGTGGGGGAAAGACAATTATATGAGAGCATAGCTGTTACTGGCTAATTCTGCACAGGATCCCACCAGAGGCCCTAAGGAAGGCTCCATGCCACTTGTCCCCTGGAGAGCTTTCCCTGGTGGAAAAACACAGTGTATGAGATAATAGTCCTTAACAGCTCTTAAACAACTCTTGATACTTTTGAATTAATTGCCAGGGGTGAAAGTGGCTGAGCTTCTCAAGAGTCCATAGAAGTTAACAATTTCTCTCTAGAAAGCATTAAGGAAGAATATAATTTTGTCTCAGTGAGATGTTAATGTTATCTTTCACAGTCAATGGGGACCTAAGGTCATGGAATGACAGTGCTCCTGTCACTCACTGATCTCTGGAATTCTGTGGAGAATCCAATATCCCCAGCCATGAGCTGAGTGGAGAGTATCTTGAATACAAGTTAACACAATGGGTTTTAGGAGAATTCCCGGGTCAAATGGCATGTCCATCTGCAGGTCAGGACAGCTCCTCTGAAAATTCAGCCCACAGCCTGCAAACACAAAGGTGTTATCACTCACTGCCAGCCTGGAGCTCTCTGTTGTTGTGAGCACTGATCCAGGTAAACCACACCCTCACAGTTATTTCATCTGTGCATGCAAGGGGTCAGTTCTTCCTCCAAGTGCAGTTATTGCCAGCTCCATTTTATCTCGCTGTGTTTGTATTTGCTGAAACATGCCACATGCTGACTGACTGTCCTGCTCTGAGCCTCTCATTATGCTTCCCTCCATGAGCAATGCCAAAAGGAGATCTTCAGGCTTGAAAACCATGGTTTGAAATCTTCACTGAATCTGTTTATCTCTGTACTTTGAGATACCGAGTCTTAGCTTCAAGGTAGAGGAACAGTCAGCTCCTCCTTGTCAGTTCAGGACAGAGGATGAGGTCACCAACCCATTGTGTTTCCCTTCCCTTCATCTGCTTCTTCCCTTCACCTCCAAACCAACAAGGAGTAATGATACATCTTCTGTTTGCTATTAAAGTCTGTCTACTGTGTCTGGACAATGTTATTGTGGCAATGAGTTCTACAAGCTAAATATATCCTATATAAAATATTTTTTGGAAAGAACACTCTGCTGGCTTTCGGTCCCTTGTTAGCAATCAAATCTCTTTTCTGACCTTCACTGTACAATATGATTTTATGTACCCCAGTTGCATATTCTCCTTGTTTTCTCTCAAAGATAAACAATTCTGACCTTTTTAGTTTGTCCTTACACATCTTAACCTTACTGAAAGCTGCCACCTGTCTCTCTTGTGCCTTCTGCCTCTCTCAGTCCTCTGATTTACACTGCTCTGTGTAGATGGGGAGAGGACTGAGAAGACACATAATGGGTGAAAAAAACTCCAACATTTTGATTTAGGACAAGGATGCAGGCTCATGGACATTTCTCATCTTTAATTTGAGAAGGAAATATGGTTCTGTCCCAAGTCAGCTAAAAACCTCAGTGGCAAAGGGTACAACACAGAATAGGTGATTCCTTACCGTTAAGCTCTCCATGGCTCTGGAAGAGACATATTGCCCTGACTTTGTGATCAGTATTCTGGGAATGGCCAGACAACTCATCAAATAATCAAATTGGAGATTTTTGGTGTCCTGACCTCCCGTCAGTGGTGTAAAGTAAGTGAAAGAGTCATAAAAAGCCAGTCTAGGCCTGTTGCTGAAATGAAGTGTATAATGAGATGTAGAGAGCTCTCACCTGATCCAATCCACGCTGAAAGCAATGACACTTTTCCACTGGCTTCACTGAGCTGAACTGGCTGCCAAAACAGCAATTGATCTTTCTGCTCAATGACACTGTAGTAAAGAAGCTCCACACACTCACTTTGCATTGACTGTGGGCTCTACAACACCATTTTGACAGTTTTGATTGAAAAGAAGCAGTTAAAAATGCTCTGTGAAGAAAAACTGTGAGGCAGGGCTCAGTACCTCTGAATTCCTAACAGCTTGTAAGTCATGGAGTGTGCCTCTGTGCTCGGCTGAGAAACAGCCTGGTTCTGAGGAAAAGGCACTTCCATTCAACAGGAAAATATAAACTCTGCACGAGGATGTCTGTGTAATTCAGACTATGCCTCCAGAGGATAGAGGCTCTATATGTAAGTACCCTCTGCTAATTAATACTGCACCATCACCCCACTAATTAATGCACAATAGAAGAGCTCTCCTGACATCTTCCAGGGTGTGACAGAGTTTGGATAAAATGCAGCCATGAAAATCTGAGGAATAATGGAGACCCCTCAAGGGGGTGGACTGAAGCCAGAGACCCTGAGAGGAGCTCTGGACACAGAAAATGCCTCTTAGGTTACAGAGCTGAAGAAAAGTGCAACACTCTCCCACTATAACCTCAGAGCAAAACTTTTGGGTGGCAAGGCAAAAGTTTACTTTATTTTCAGACAGTTTACTATCAATCCAACATTTCTGTGATTTTGTACTGAAGGTCTTCTGAGTCAGCCCAGCTGATCAGTTGTGTTTGGTCTGTGGAAAGCCAGTGACTGCTGCAAACAAATGGGTAATGAGTCTTAAGTATTGCAGGACTTGCTGGACTATGGTGGAAGATGCATAAGGAGGTCTGAGAAAATGTATTCTGGCATGTTTAGAAGATATAGCATATGTTGGAATAATCTGTGACTTTCTTTCCTCTCAGTGCCAATATTATAGCTGACAAAGTGCTCACCATTAGGAAGTCATGAGAAGGACAGTCAGAGCACAAACAGTGGCAATTTTTTTTATAAGAAAGTGGACTTGAAGGCTAAGGCTAAGATGACCCTACCTTTTTCAATTCTGAAAGAAAAAAAACCACAACCTGCAAATGGGGACAATTTGTGGCCTATTGCAGCTCCTATGTGTCCTGTGAAGCCTCCTAGAGGAGCTCTTCCTAGAAAAGAGTCTGGACAGTGCTGTCGACCTTGGCTGATCCCCCTCTTTCAAATGGCATCAGAATCAAGGACAAGCTGAGACCCTGAAGGTCCCCACATCAGTGACTTTGCAATGATTTTAATGAGCAACTGTGTGCTGCTGTTAATGAGCAATTGATTGCCAGTGCAACTGGACAGCATGTAGTGCTGAATTTTTGATTTCTCAGTAAAACCTCTGGCTACAGGGATTTTCCTCACAAACAAAAGTGGAAGTGCTTGATACCAGCACAAAGCCTTCTGGACTTGCAGATATACTAAAGGAAGATTTAACCTGAGCACACTCAGAGCCACTGACTGCTAACAAGAAGCAAAAACACTTCCCTAATTATCCTGTGAGGTGCACCTGGAAAAACTGAAGTGCAGAAATAAAGAAAATCAAGGCACTTTGACAGTCCCTGAGTGGAGTTGAGAGCTGGCATTTGAGGACAGTGCAGTTCTTGCAATCAGCTGGGAAGGTATTTGCAAAGTATTTCTGAAAACGGAGAAATAAGAACTACATTCTCTCCAGAAATTTGGTTACCTGAGTTGGACACCATCCCCTCAACTAACCTTGAAAAATGCTGGGATGGGCTCTTTTCTGCTTTCACTACCTCTCCTTTTGAGGGCCAGCATGGTGCAGGGAGTATGAAAAGCTACATGGTCAAGATGTTGAGAGATCAGGTTCCAGCTGGCTGCGAGCTGTACCTGAGCATCTCCCCAAAAGAGAGAGAGGTGTGTCTGCATCCTGACCCCACAGGGATGGACCTGCCCCAGCACCACACCTCAGTGACTGCAGGAAGGAAATCTGCCCATGGGAGGGGAGCAACATCCACAAAAAAAAACAGGGACTAAGCTCATGTGCAGCCTGCTTGTGGCTTGGGGGATGCCCAGTAGGATTCCTGCCAAAAAGTAGCACCCAGCTGTGTTTTTCTGTCCTGCCCATCCCCTGTCCACCCCTTCCCTCTCATGCCCACAGCAGTTTCCAAGAAAAGGAAGCTGAGAGACTGAGGAGTCTTTAATGCTGACAAATGTTGTCCACTGCAGGTATAATTTGCCACTTAAAGTCATAATGGCCATTTTATATACGTTTTCTTGAACCGTCATCTGTGAACAATGGGCTTTTCTGCAGAAATGTGAGTTTAACAACCCTAAGGCTCTTCTAATTTACGCCATCAAGCTGATACAGAGAATAACTTAAAAATTAACTTTCCCTCTCCCTCTGATTCCTACCCCAGCACAGTTACTGCAAGCAGAGACCTCAGAGTGGAGACTCAAAATGCAGCTGCATCCTGCATCTTCAGCGCCTGTAGCCCTGTCCTCGATTTCCAGAATTAACTCAAATAAATTATGCATTTCTACATGCTCACCCAGGAAAAGTCTGCACAGTGACAGTGTAGAGTCACTCAGAAGAGAAAAAAATCTGACCCTGTAGTTCTGTGGATGACAGCTATTTTTGCCTTTTGGCTGATACATTGCCACCTGGAATAATTTACTAAGAAGGAAATTAATGAAATTACTGGAGTGCCAGACAAAGAGGAGAAAAAAAACGGAGGAAAATTCCCATCAACCTCACACTACAGAGCAATGAAAATGCCTCCCACCTGCAAATTTCTCAAAAACATTTCCATGGAGCCCAGGCTTCTAATTTGGCTCCTGTTTGCAATGTCAGAGAGCTGGAGTTTGTTGAAAGGAGACAGACACGAGTTTTAGGGAGGAAGTATTATGAACACTCTTAGGAAACTGCAGCAGGTGTGAGCATTAATATTATTTCCCTCTACCCTGAAACTTGTTCCCTTTGCACGTAAACCACAGCTTTCCCATTAGTCTGCACCATGGTGGCTCTGTGCTGGTTTTGAACTCCAAGGATCATCACAAGGCACAGATGAGCTGGGTAAAACCCTTCTGTGAAGCTGTGTCAGGTGTGTGGAGGGAGCAGTTGTGGCTCTGCTTAAAATCAGGCTTAAATTGTTCCTTTTCCATGTGCTGACTCTTTTTCACAGGGAGTTGTGTTTTTCCTTGTCAGGCAGTTCCCACATGTTCTGTGGACTTCTTGTGGATTTCTTGTGGATCAGTGCTCAGTGCAAGGCCCTTCAGGATAAAGTGATGAGCTGGCTGTAGCTTTACAGAAAGATACATTCATCTCCATGTCAGGTTGGCAAGTTTTACGCGCTCATACGTTAATTTGATTCAGAAATATACATCTTTAATTTTCTTCTGATCTTCTTTTTCCGCTCACCTTCAAAATCTGTTTTTTTTTGTGGATGATACTTTTAATCCCCCTTTTTTTCCCCTCCCTCCTTGCTCATTTCTTCTTATCCTAAAGCAATGACTTTCATTTTCTCCTTTGAAATCATCACGATCTGGCCTTGTGGTGTTTACTCATGCATCCTCTTCGGTTTTTCTCTAAATAAATATTTTGCAAATATGACAGCACAAAAAGGTATTGGAAGGAAATCAGAGTCCAGGAAAAAAGAGCAGATGTCCCCACCCTGCTGAAAAAAACCCCACAGCCTGGGCCATAAAAGCTGAGCTTGCACAACAGCAAGTTTATTATTCAATATTCATATTCTGTGTATTTTAGTGCTGGGACACAAATCTGTGCTACCTACAAAGGAGAAACCAGTATTTGTTTTCACCAATTCTAGCCTTTTTTAGCCATGAGGTTACCTGACTGTCTCTCCCTGGGAGCAATCCTGGTCCTCCTGGAGAAGCTGCGATGGGAGGATGTAGAGGTGGGAAGTGGTGGCTGACCTGGAAAGGGGAGCCTGCTGGTCCAGTCCCCATATTCTCCCAAATTGTGGAAACTTCAGGTCGTGCAGGGAACTGTGTAAGATGTGTGAGAGAGCTCCAGCTCATGTCTGAGCCTTCACACCTTGGTGCTGGTGCGCCAGAGCTGAGAATTTCTCAGGTTTGATAGTTTGAAATCTGTAGAATAATAAATGAAAATAAGGGGACTGCTGATCTCACATCTCTTCTTCTCCTAGTTTTTCACACATGAGGGCACATTTCTTAACTACTTGCTCTAAAACACAAGCTTTACTACACCTCTGACCAGATCATCATGGGCAAGTGAGGTCTGACATTCAGGATTAGCAGAAGCAGAAGAAGCCACCACAATTCCCATCCTGCAGCTGATGAGGTGAGGTGGAGGTGTGCAGGATGGAATTGTTTAAGATGTCTGTTGCTGTCCTCTGCAATCCTGGCTGATCACCAGGGCAGAACTTGTGAGATAACCAGACAGCCATATGGTTGGCCAAGAAGTTATTTAATTTTTTTTTTTTTTTGAAATTTGCATAGGACAGGGACTCTCATTTAGGAATTAGAAGCCTGTTATGGTGTGGGCATGTGGGTGTACACAACATACAAACCCTGCTGGGCAAAGATTTTGTCATGATTTGACTGTGACAAGCTGACCATGCATTAGGGATGGAAGATTCTCTGGTCACCCTCCTAGCTTCCATTCCAGATGCGAAAGAGTTGTCTTTCCTCTACCTGCCTCTATCTCTGTGCTATGTCAGTACATCTTGAGCAGAAATGGTGATGTGCTGAGTATACATCCATAGAATAAACTGCATTTTTTCCCTTTTTCAATTCCCAAAATAAGGTCGGGAAATTATCTTTCTGTGCATGGACTTTCTGCAAGCTGGCAAAGAGGCTAAATTAACTGCATACATTATTCATTACAAATTATTCACTCTATGCAGCACATACTGATTGTTTAGAAAATTCATTCTTTCTGTCCTAGAAATGTCACTGGCTGTAACTCCTTACCTCATCATTGACAAATTCTGTTGATTGCTTGACTAGTTGCTTTAACTAATCCAGGATTATGGTTTGCAAGAATAATAATGGCCACTTCTCTAGCGCTTTGCACATGAGGATCTCAAAACATGATTTCAAAATGCTAATTAATCCCCAGAGCACCTGGGAGATGAAGTATTTCTATCCTTATAGCAGATTTGTGGCACTTGAACCTTGTTGGGAGGTGGAAAGTCATTCTGCTGAGTCACACAAGCTGCCAGGTCAGGTGGGTCTCATTAGCTCCAACCAATCAAGGTAAAAAGTCAAATGTTAAAAAGAGAGGGGGGGAAAAAGGAAATCAAAAAAAGGGGAGGTGGAAGGGTGAAAGAATTGTGGGTTATGTTTTGTTTCAGAGTCTTGCTCTTAGTGTAGTTGTTGAGGTATCTGAATAAATGACAGTTAAATGGGAATGAGACCTTCCAGCTGGACTCACCAAGCTGAATCTGGCAGGCCTTTCTTTACCTGTTTTGCAGGGTTTGTGTCCTGACTGGTCTACAAGAGCAGTCTGGGGTGGGTTGACCCTGGCTGGATGGCAAACACCCACCAAAGCCACTCTGTCACTCCCCTCCTCAGCTGGACAGGGGAGAGAAAATCTACTGAAAGGTTCAGGAGATGAGATAAGGACAGGGAGAAATCACTCACCAAATACCATCACAGGCAAAACAGACTCAGCTTGGTGATATTAACTGAATTTATTACCAACATACAGAGAGCAGGATAATGAGAAGTCAAATAAATCCTAAAAACACCTTCTTCTCACCCCTCCCTTTTTCCCAGCTCTCCCTCCTCCCCCCAGTGGCACAGGGAGACAGGAAATGGGGTTCACAGTCAGTTCATCACACGTTATTCCTGCCACTGCCCAGGGAGAGAGAGGAGTCCTTCCCCTGCTCCAGCGTGGGATCCCTCCCAAGGGAGACCGTTCTCCATGAATTTCTGCAATGTGAGTCCATCCCATGTGATGCTTGATGTTTTATTTCTTTTCTCTTTATTCCCTTTTTACATCCTTTCTATACATTTTTATGCCCTTTCCTTATACCTTTCACTCCCTGTACCTTAGCCCATGTCTGTAACTCTTGTACTTTGATATTTAGCCTAGTTCAGGGCTCTCTGGAGAGGGGAAGGTGAAATATCCCTGCTATCTCAGACCTAGAGGCTCCAGCCTTGGATGGGTCCTCCTCTCTGGAAAATGTTTTTGTAAACTAGACTGTAGCCTCACTTGGGGGGGATAATTAGAATAGGGGGACAATTACTTCATTTGTTAAGTTTCTTATTAGAGGATTTTAGGTATATATGCTAATTTGTGAGGTCCATAAAATTGTATATACATTGTACATGGGGTGTGCTCCTCTGTGTATTTCCACCTTTGACAAGGGTGCACCTAGAATCGTATTAAAACCAACGTAAAACCCTTTTCCCCCTATACTGCTGTGTCTGCCTCTTATTTTTACCAGCTTTTAAGGCATCACACGGGCAAATGTGATGTCTTAAAAAGCTCCCTACAACTTGGTCCGAGGTGGGTAGCTCTTCCATGGGGTGTAGTCCTTCTAGGACAGCTGGAGCTGCTGGGTGTGCTGTACTAGTGACCACTTGTCTTGGACATCTGCATCTTTGGTCCCTGTTTCTTGCTCAAAGACTATTTGGTGACTGGAAAAAGAAAGTGTTTTATCACCCAAACTGGTGAATGGGACAGCCTGGTAAACAGGCTGCATGGCCAGGGATTTCCCTTGCCTTTCTAGGAAGCAGAATGACTACAGTGAGTTTTTAAAGCTGTGTACTGAAGCCTGGTGATCTTTGGCTGATGGAAGGACCAATGGGAGAAGAGGTTTTGCTGTGTATCTGCATCCCTGATGCTCTTTTGCTCTCTTCTGTAGGGAAACTGAGGTATACAAGGCAAGAGGAACTTATTCCCTATGTCTAAAACACAGGGAGACGTGGGGATTTGGATCCTATCTCAAGATCTTTCATAAAAAACCTGTGATGTTTTAAATTTTGCCTGCATTTGTTGCTCTCTTAAGAAACCATGTGGAATGACAGCTAAGGCCTGAGCCAAGAGAGGGGAAATCTGAAAGTGAAGCATGTTGTGCTCTGCAGCAAAGATATTTTGAGGAAAAACACCAAGTAACCTGGGTTTGCTGTCAGTGAGTGTTTCCACTGAAAGTGAAGAGCAGGGGCTCTGAGCAGAGGCACACAAACGTGTGTTATTCCTTTAAAGATAAGCAGAAATGGACATTTTGGTGAAACAAATGTTACCAAGGCCAGATAATTTAATGTATGCTAAAAGGGAGAGTAATGAAATGGGAGAGTGGGTGTATGACTCTTACCACTGCCTTTGTGTAGAAGTGTGCAGTATGGCAGCCAGCATTTGTGCTCTGAAAATGTAATTACCATCTCAAGAAGCAAATCTGGATAACCAGCAAACACAGGCAGAATGGCAGGGCACAGTTCATGGCTGTTAGCTGCAGTGTGTGGATGCTAATGTTCTGGAATTTAAGTTTTTTTTTAAAAAGGAGAAGGGGAAAAAATCAACAAATAAACCCTGAAAGTCAAGAGCACTCATCATTCAAGGAAAAAAACAATAGTCTGCCTAGCAGGGACATTTAGACAGAAAGAGTGTGACACACAAAACTTATGCATTGCTGCAGGTTTCACTGCGGGGCCCTATGGCATTGATTTGATTAAACAAGAGCAGTAGGGGTATAGAGAACTGCTGCTTAAATTTTCAGTAAAATATCCTTGCCAGCCTTCATTGACATTAAAAAAAAAAGGACTGACTGGGTCCATATGACCTAATTCTATTCTTCCTTGCACCAGCAGACGAAGGAATTGCTTTCTGGAGGTTAATGGCTTTAGACTTGTATGTAAATGAGGGGAAAATCTGATCTTAAATCTCAAGGAAGCAAAAAGTAGTGACAGGATTTAGCACAGACCTCTTCCACAGGGGCTGGCAGGGAGGGATGGTGCAATTAGAGGAGCATTTAGCAGTGCCATTCATTCTGCAATTGTCCTCCCATTTCAGTGCTGGCAAGGGTGAGGATTTGAGGAGGAAGAAGGAGGTGGCAGAGCAGCCCTGGATGGGACTCTGCAATGGGCTGTCCCACAGCCCTCAAGGTGGTGTTGATGTTGTCCCTCGCAGACAGTGTTTGTCAGGCCAAGTTCCTTGGCTGTCTCCTGCTAACTCACCCTGGGGTGCCCCTGGGCTACTATCAGTGTCCTGAGGGCAACCTGAGAGAGCCTGGGCACCAGAGAGCTCCTCAAGCCTTGGGGACAGCTCTGGCTTTCTGAGACCACACAACCACACCCCACAGCGTGGTCAGTGGAGCAGGTGATTGTATAACCCTATTTCCCCATCGGTAGGACTCTTTAAAACCTTATCAAGGTGGAAGGGGACCAGGATGCTGACCAGGATCTTCTCTCATGGATGAATCCTGTGTTGGACCTGCACGAACATATCCAGATTTAGTTTCACCTCAGTGCTGATGAGGAAAAAGCAGCCTGGGCAGACAGGACCAGCTATGCTGCACATCCTCACCTTCAATTCCCCGAAGTTCCACATCTCAAATGTGCTTTTTGCTGCGTTCTTTTTGCCTGCTTGGGTCTTTCACTCTGTGCCACTTCTGAGTGGGCTCCAGAGTTCATTCCTACATGCAGAATCTTGCAGGCAGGGCAGGGTCTGGTGTCCAGCAAACCCTGCCTTGTGTTGTGCTGCACCTCCCTGTCACCTGGGTTAGCCTAAATACAAACCAGAGAGGCTGAACAGCTACTCTGAGGTTTTGAGTAGCTGTCAAATCAGGGAGAAGTGCAGTAATTTTCCTGTTCAAAGGGCAGAGAAAACAACAGCATGTTTGCTATGGATATCAGATATCTGAAAAACCACATGCAGCCCTGGTGTAGCTTTATGAGCTTCAGCAAAATTAGCCTGGGATTGATATCAGGCAGGAACCCAAAATTTTCAGGTGGGAGTTCTTAAGGCCACACCTGTTTGTCCCCTGTGGTGTGGATAATGGGTTTCTGATGTTTTGTCATCTGCAAGCTCAAAGATGGCTGGGGCTGGCATCCATCCATCCATTCTTTCCCTGGAAAAGAGGTACATGTCCTTGGGAGCCTGAGCCCCTGGGGTCTGTGTGGCTCAGGGGCAGGACGAGGGCAATGAGCCTGAAGTGTTTCTCCTCCAAGTGAGGACTGGGATGCACAGGTGAGACAGGACAGAGCAGAATGTGTTATTAAAGCCCTTGCTCTCAGCTGTGCTTTGTGGCTTCAGGGCCCCAAGAATGGCATTTTCCATATAAACTTTCATTCATTCTTCAGGAGAGAAATAAAAATATATTCTGGAATTGCCTACATGATCTTGGACTTTATTAACCTTAATCTGTTACTCCATTTGCTGTTTGCTGCCTCTCACCTCTTTTGTATGTTTTCCCTCTTGCTTCATTTCTTAATGAAATGTGATTTCCTCAGTTTTCTGGTTCCTTCGAATAATCATGACTTTTTTTAAAAGACTTGCTACTAATATACTTGTAAAATAACTTTAATCAATGCTACCTCTTGGGGAATTCCTAAGTAATTGCTGGAATGCAACTAATTATTGTGCTGTTACTTTACCATTCAGTCGTTACTCTTCTGTGTAGTCGTAACTTTTGCTAAATATTAGCTCTCTGATGAGCACCCCTTTTAGGCTGGGTTTTTTCTCAAGAAAGTGTGTAATTTACCTAATTAGTTCCATTCATCTGTTTAACTCCTTTGCTGCCATATTACCACTTTCGAGAACATTTGGCATTTCTAACTTAAAAGTCTGAGAGGAACTTCCTAAGGAAGAAGTTGGTGGCTTCAGCTTTGTGAGTATTTCCTTACTGAGGCAAAAATGGTACCCCTAAAGGATAAATTCCCAAAATATCAGTGGCTTCTGTTTCTCAGGAAGTTCAGAGAAGGGCAAGGGTGAATATTATTTTCTGAGTATTATTCAGAAAAGTTGGAGGTGGGTGGGCAGGTGTTGTGCGAATACTTTGTTTTTTTCCAAGCTGGTTAAATGCAGAATATTGCTGGTGTTGGTAGCTCTGTTTAAGCATAGTTTCTTTTTCCTCATATTTTTAGACTAATGGAACCATCAGCTCAGGTAAGGAGGGGCTTTGCTTTGAAAGATCATCTGGTCCAACCTTCCATGGGAGTGGGAGTCTAGATGAGATTATTTAAACCCTGCCCACATACATCTCTGGGGAGGTTGTTCCAGTAAATGATTGGATTCCGAATGCTGTAAAAAATATCTTTCTTATGCTGACCTGAAATCTCTTACATTGCAGCCTGTAGCTGTTGTCCCTTTTCTTCTCTAGATGGCTCCTTCTGAAAAGGGAGCTTCAGGCCTCTCTGTAGCTGCCCTTCAAGCAATGAAATACGGGGATAGGGTTCCTCTGAGACTTCTCCAGAGAGAAAAGCCCTGACTCTAGCAGACACAGAGGCAACAAATGTATTGAGACTTCTGCCTTGCCAGCATTATGATGTTTCCCTGCCCTGTTTAGCAATGGGCCTGTGTTTCCTTGTGCTTCCACTTACTGCCCATGGATCTGAAGATCTCTCTCTTTTTGAACTTGGCATCCTTGGCCAATTTCAGTTCTAGCTGAGCCTCAGCATTCCTGTCTGGGAAACCCCTGTAGTTTCTAAAGCAATTCCATTACAAGTGTATGTAACTGTTATCAATTGCAATGTGTCACCTTTTCCATTTCCAAATATTCTGTAAAATACATTTTTTCCCCACTGGACTAGCCTTGGCTTTTGCCTGTATTGCAGGGAGGAGATGTGTGCTTAGACACTTCACTTAGAGTAGTCTGTGGTAGTTCATTGTTGTTACTAGTGTAATAATTATATTAATAAAGCAAAGCTATTGCTAAGGTCTGCAATGCCAGCAGAAGCTTCTTCCAATTTATTTAACACTGGATACTGAGAGGTAATAAGAGCTTGAAGAAGTGCTCATAAAACACACTTTTCCCCCTAACCTGGTTAGAAAGGTTCTTATGAAATTATTGCAAGCACTGTATCTTATTCAGTTCCCGTAAAATAATAGATTCTCCTGCAATGTAGGAGTGTGGGGTTTTTTTTTCCCTTTATCAAGCTTTTGCTGACCTTTTTGGGATTATTTCCACCTTGGTTGCACATCAATGCACCTGAGCAGTAGCACAAAGTACACAATCCCCACGACTGGCCCATCCCAGTGAGTTTAGCACTAGCAGGGGCTGTTTGGGCTTGGCTGACCCAGGAAATCCCTGCTCTCCTATTCCATGCACTTCCCTACCTTGCCCTCCTGTCCTGCTTCGGTGGTGAGTGCCCACAGGCAAGGTGTGCAGACCCAAGGGGCAGGGACACCTGGGAATGTGCTGGCAATTCCATCACCCCAGCACTTCTTTGCCCAATGATTCTCAGGATTATATGAGGAAAAAACCTGACTGGCATTGTCTCTCCATATTTGGGGACAAGGGGGAGAAAAATGCTACTGGTTACGTTTGCAGAATTAGGGGAGGGGAGACATTTGTCCTCCTGTGGGATCTTATGGGTATTAATAGCAAAAAATAGGAGAAAATTGAAGTATTGATGGAATTTCTCATGCACCTGGCATTTTTTGTAGTGCTGTGAGAAACTCTAGGTGGCTTAGTTGTCATCTGTCTATGATCTATTGTAAAAAGTCCATTCTCAATCTCCGCTTAATGAAGAGACAGGCATCATGAGAGCAGTTTGTAACAAATTTATTAGCCAGTCATATGCATTTAATTAATGTATAGCTCTGTATTCTACTTGCAGGCAAAATTAATAAGGAACAGAAACAGATGGATGCTGTTATCTCACCGAAAATGAAGACACACTTAATTTTCTCTGCTGATGATGTAATTCCAGACTGATCTGCTGCCAGAGGTTCTGGTGGTAAATTTGCCTGCTGAATTTTTCAAGGTGTAAAGAGCATTTGGATCAAGCCTGACTAGGAGTGGTGGCACTTCTTTCATTCCCTGGCTGAAGAGTAAGTAGCTACAGGTGGCCTTTTGCTGTTAGAAGGGTAGAAAATATAACTTCATAATGCTGAATCCTCCTGGAACTGCACACTGTGGGCAACATAATCCCTGAGAATGCATTTGTGTTTTCTTTAGCCTTGAAGTCACCAATCATCTGTGGTTTTCTCTGTGACCTGCGTGTTAAGATGTTAAAACAGAAAGGCCAAGGCTCTGCAATTATAATAATACAAAGCCAGAACACAACCCAAGAATGTCAGGGTTTTTTACAGTGTCTATCTAAGGAAGAAATGTCCCAAATTGTAGATGGCACACCACACCAGCAGAACAAGTAAGTCACTTTGAGAAGAGCTGAGCAGATACTCTATTTCTTTCCAGCCTTTCCACCACCTCTCCCCAACAAAAAACAAGACAAAAGAAAACGAAACCAAACAACAGCAACAACAAAACAAAAAAGTCAAAAAAACCCAAAACAAATCTCAAACAAACAAAAAACCCAAACCAAACAAAAAAAAACAAACAAAAAAGGCAAAGAAAAAAAGGACAAGTACTAAGTGGTCAGGACTGTCAAAAGATTGTTACGTACATAAAACCTATTTTCATTTAACAACTTCTCTTTTCTTTACAATCAAACTCAAAATAATTTTTAAACCGGAAGACTTAAGAAAGCTAGTTTCTTGCTTTCCATAGACAATATTTGTCATAGTCTGACAGTTTACAAACTGTGTGTGCTTGGGTGAAAAGGCTTTTTTTCTGGCAGAAAATTTCTGACCTGTTCAATTTTTAGTTAAGTGGCTCCAGCATGTGGCTCCAGCTATATTTAGTTTTTCTGTCAGGTGCTACTCCTAATGAAGCTGTGCAGTGGGCTATTCAGCCATGAGCCAGACAATAAAAACAGGAAGGAAGCACCAAACAACAGGAATTGGAACAATGAGATGTAAACAAGGGGAAAGGGCAAAATCAGTGGACCTGGGAATACTGCTAGGCACACTGCCACCATTAAAATACAAAAGAAAGCATATGGTGAGCTGTGACAAAATATTCTGTATAATCAGATAATTCAGCAAGATTTAGTGGGTTGCTTTATGGCTGAAGCATGGAATAGAGCAATAATTATTAGTCTGTCACTTCCATTGACTTTGACTACATAGGACAATTGCTGCTTGATCTACTCTACAAATCCAGCCTGGTCACATTCTCACTTAAACTGTGCTAATTCAGGCTGTCAGAAGCTCAGATTAATTGGTCCTAGGGATGCCCTGCCATGTCTGCTTTCCTCTGACAATGTCTCCTCTGCTTAGAGCTGGGAGACAGGTCTGGGAACTGCAGTGATGCCTCAGCTCTGCTCCGGGAGCCTAAAGAGCAAAGGAAGCCTTGGATGACTAAACAAATGCAACATTCCCCTCCCTGGGGTGACCCAGATCCATCCTCACGCTGGAAAGGCCTTGGCTCTTGTGAGGAGGTGACAGTTACCTCCATATTTTTCACTGGAATCAACATCTCCAGCGTTGTGGTCATTCTTGGATGTAGCTTTGGATGTCTCATAACCCTCTGGTTGTGTCCGAGGAAGATTCTTTGTCTGAGTCACTGATCAAAAGGTTTTTGCTCTTTTTCTTCACCATTTCACAGGTTTTCCTAGATGCCCTTTTGTTGATTTCCACCACACCTTGCCTATAAAACCTCAAAAATTCCTCCTCTCCCCTTCTTTTCTTCCTGCCCCCTCTTGCCTATTTTCTTCTCCCACTTTTTCTAGGAGCACACTGTGTTCTGCGTGGATTTAAAGCCCTGGTATGAGATTTCATGCTTCAGGTTCATTACTGCTTACTCATGAGCCAGGCAACAGCTGAGTAATTCACCTTTACAGAGCTCCTGACACCCAGGGAGACCAAGAGACTGGGTTTGAGAATGGCATCACCATCAAGGTGACTTCTGAGGCACCAGAGCACTAAATCTGTTTTACTGGCTGCGCTGAGGGCTAGTGCATGCAGTTTTTTTTGTTTGAGTGGGTCTTGTGTGGTTTTTTTGGGTTTTGTTTATTTGAGGTTTTGATTTTGTATTGGGGTTTGTTTTATTTTTGTTTGGCTTTTTTTCTTTTTTTTGGGGGGGACGTTTTGTTTGTTTATTTTATAATTTTTTTAATGCAGGCTTCCTGCTGCAGTACCAAACATTGACTCTTGTCTCAGTTTTTCCTTTTTCAAGTGCCTCCCAAACAGGGTAAGTCTCACAGCCAAAACACTGTGAGAGTTAACAGCACTGTGAGGATTTTATCCTACAGTTTAAAAAGGAATGGTGTTTGATATAAAGCAAAAAATATTTCCTTAACTTTCCTCTGTGGAAAAACACAAAAAAGTTGTTCTGGATGTATGGCCTGAGACAAAGGTGGAGTAATTCATTCACCTGCCTTGGCTTCAGGGTGCACAGTGATTCTGTAGCCAGACAGGCATTTTTCTTGCTTGGAGTATCCCAGCCACACAAATAAACATGATTTTCTGCCTAAAAACTGAGAAGTAAATGAAAGGTGCTGAGAGGAAAAGCAGCAGGGTTTAGTGGCTGGGCAGCTCAGTCTGTCTCCTTTTCTTATTCCCTTTATTGGTCATGTGCATCTTCAGTAAGTCTCTCCTGCTCTCTGTATCAGTTTTCTTTTCCACTGTCCTATTGCTCCATCTCTGACCCACGAAATCTTTGCTTTTCTCTGTGTTCTGAGTGCAACAGGCTACACTGAGCCAACAAGAGATATGCATGCAGGGCACTCAGAGGTGTGTGCTTGCCAAGGGGGTTTAGCTGGCACGTCCCTCTGTGCTTGCAGCCAGCTGTGAGGGTGCTCACTTGCAGATGTGAAGACAAAACATTGACCTCTGTCAACAGCCATTTTCCCCAAGCACTGGGAATGTCAGATTCTCAAAAGCAGCAAGAAATTTCCCTGTAAAATTGCTGAGCTCTCTGCATGTAGCAGAAAAGAGCTTACGTCTTGAAATCTTACTGTATTTTGTGTATTTTGTGGGTGTTTTGAATATCCTGGCTGCCCCTCTCCCCTTGGTGCTTACTGTGCTGCACACATCAGCAGGAATCTCCTGCTCCTTAGGGGATGCTGCTCAATCTCTGGGCTATAAATCCCTGTGTGCCATGCAAATAACAAGGAATCGTCAGATAATCTCTCATGGAGCTAATGGTGCTTCAAATGGCTGTACAGATTATAGTTCTTAGCAATGCTGAGGTTTTGCTATCCTAAGTATCACCTGCTAATGGTCCCTCCCGTTCACACACTGCTGATCACAAAGTGGGCCATAGTTTTCACTTGCAGAGCTGTAATTTAATGGCATTAGAACTGTAAGGAAAGCTTGGTCATATATAAAGTGAAATACCCTTTTCAGCTTCTTTACTGCTCCTCTTCCTTCAAGAGGAAGTATTCAATATAAATTTGGGATAAATGGGAACTTTGTCAGGCCGATCGTGGTTTTTCTTTCTGAGGAAGGATGGGCGGATTTGCCCTCAGCAGTCCTCTCCCACTATGTGCTCAATAACAGTCTGAAATAGGTTTAATATAATTGACTTAGCATTGTGGGAGGATACTTTGCCAAGTAGTGGGAACTGGCTTGTGCCAGCTTAAAAGGTCATTGCTGTGTGAGAGTGTCCCTTCACGCATTATCTGCAAACACGGCCTTTGATCCAGTGTAATTGATTTTAAAGCCTGATAGCTTGCCAAATTGATTTATAATATGAATTACTGATGGGAAAGATTCTTGAATTCAAGTGTAAGTGGCAAAACTTCATCAACCCAACCGACCTTTGTTTGCAGTCTCTGCCTTCCTCGTGTTTAATTAATGCTTTCCACAGGAACTGGTGGAAACCCTAGAGGGCAATTGTAGAAAATAAAGGCACAAGTGGGCACTTTGCCTACTACATCCCTTATAAGAGAAGACAATGTGATGAAAAGCCACTTTAATTAACAGCAGTTATGGGTCTGTTTCTGATCTCATACAGGTAATTCTTTTGTGTGACTTTATGTATTCAGTTCATTTATTCCTGAATTACATCCTTTTCACTGCAGTCAAAATTATTTCTAATGTTCTGGTGATACAGAGAATTTTTGAATAGGAAACTACCTAAAAGCATGCAGTAATTTGACAAAGGAAGAAAGCCCACTACAAAAAAAGAGCAGCTTCTTGGAGACTAGAATACAAAGAAGTGATAGAACTGTTGCTGGTGTGAGAGTGCAATAAGAATGAAGTCTAGGCAAATGCATGGGGTTGGCTGGTGCTTGCAGGAAGGTCATCCGGTTTGTAAGGATCAAGTGAGGCTGGAAAAAAGTCTGCAGCAGTGGAGAAAATCATTTCATTCTCCACATAGGGCAGCAAATACAAAAAGGGAAGATTTTGCCTTATCTGAATTGCAATAAACCCTGATATGTGGTAGAATGCCATGCCCTGAGATAATTTTCCTGTGATGGAACAAATCCTTTTTTGTGTGCTTGCCTCTGCATCCTCAGGCTATTGCCCAACAGGGTGGTGAGCACATTTGCCCTGCTTGTAGTTCTGCCCCTGAACTTTGAGGGTGAGGGTGACAGGCAACTGCAGATGAACTGCTCCAGCAAGTGAGAAAGCAGAGCTGTAACAGCAGAGGGGGACTTCAATGGTCTGCTTTGAAGCTCAGTGCCTTGTCTGCATTGTTGCTCATTATTTCCTTCCCACGAACTGCAATATGCTCAGAGAACCCTTCCAAAAATGGGTCATGCAGGAAGGGCACTGTTTGCTGCTCTGTGTAGGTCAGTTATTTAATTCTGAAAGGCGTTGAGCAGCATGAAACTGTGAGAATTATAAGGAAATGGAGCAATCAAGCAAAAACTTGGGCCCATTTACTTTTGTCATCTTCTATTAGTGTCCTTATTAGTGGTGAGTGCTGCATGAGCCTCTTGCTGTCAAAGCCTGAAAGTGACCCTTTTGGGTCACTTCAGCAGTCAAAGGACTGGATTGGTCAAAATCAGAAATATCTTTAAAGTATCATCATCAGCATTGAAAATTGCTCCAGCAGTGATGTATGGAGTGGAATGTCACTAATTACTAAGCCTTAATTTCCATTTTTTTTTAGTGAAAATAATGATAAAATAAATCTTTATCTGTCAGTGTGATGCATGTACCTGTTGTTTCATCTCATGTCTCAGTAAGGGGGAGGAAAACCTTCAGATGCAAGCTGTTTTCAGTGCCTGATGGTTCTTGGTCTGGATTGCCAGAGGGCAGAGAATTTGGTGTCACGAAGACAAGTTGAAGAGAAAGGAATAATAAAAAAATAGGTAGTTTGCTCTGATAAACTGAGACACATGATCTCTTGTATACCAAAAGTTTTTATGCAGGCTGTAATTCAAAGCCACCATCAGATTATTGACAGACTCAGGGACCTGGTAGATAAGGAAATTGGAAAGAAATCAAATGTTTCACAGGAAATCTTCTCGAAGCAGGTGCCTCACTTCTTTCCTGTACAGCATGATTTCCATTTTGATGCTCTCAGCTAACCACATGTCATCTATTGCAAGAAACTTTTGTGACATTCAGAGCAGTCAGGCACATTTGTCTCCAAGCATTTAGCCTGGTTCTGGACTTTAACCACTGATTCAGAAATGTTGTGTATTAAAAACTGTCATGTAAGCCCTGAAATCCTCATCTGAGATCTTCTAGGAAGTAAAAAATATGTAACAAAGGCTATCTGCTGGAGCCAAGATATGTGCCTCCAGCCAAGAAGGTGGCACAGATGTGTCATTTGAAAAAAGAGGGAAGCTCCTGATGTACTTTGAAGATCTGTGCTAGGGTTTGCCCTCTGAGAGCCATTGAATCTCTGTCCTGTTGCTTCCCATTCTGTTAAAGTCACCAGAATTCAGAATTTTCCCTCCCTGTTGCCCAGCCCAAAGTATTTTGTACAAAATATGTTGTACAAATGCCCAAAGTATTTTTAACAAAGTCTATTGTACAAATGCCACCAACAAAGAATGCGTTGACCAACTTCACCATTCACTGGAGCTGTAGAGAGCAATAATCATCTTTTCTAAAGCAATACACAGTTAAGAGAACTCTGCTGCCATACTTCCACTGTTGTGAAAGACACAGAGAAGTGTTGTATCAGTTTCCCCCTATTTATCAAGTTATCTGGTCCTCTTTAGAAGTAGTAACTGTCTGCCATAAGGACAGTTTTCCTTGCTTTCTTAGGTCTGTAATTCAAATGACAATAATTTTTAGTTTAAATTTTTTTTTCTTCATGAAGTTGACTATACAAAACTGTGATTTTGAACTATCTTTTAACGTTTTAAGCTTTACTTGAAAAAAAACCAAAAAACTTTTTTTTTCTTTTAAGCTAACCAGGTTTGGTTAGCTCTGAAAGGACAGAGGGAGACAGAGCTATTAAGAATTGTTCAACAAAATTACCAAAGCAGGACTACTACCCTGGCTGAGACAAGTCAACATTTCCATAAAGATCCAAATGCAATGAAGTTTTCATGTCCTGTTTCAATGCTCTCCCACTGTTCTCTGCCACATGTTTCCAGACCAGCAGCAGCATTCATGGTCTGCTGTTGTTAAGTGGAATCAACTCAGCCTAAATTACACTGCTTCTAACTCCTGCTTGTTCCACTCTTACTGATATACTGCTCTCAGGATGACTATTCCTATTTTTCTCACTTAATTACAAAAATTAATGCTCCCAAATGCTTCAGGGAGAAAAACACCACTTTCCAAGAAGCTCCAGAAAGGGCAAAAATAGTCCCTCATTTAGAAGTACAAGAGTTGATTAGAAGTGATAAATTATTAGGTCCAAACAGATATTTATTTGCATCTATATTCTGAAACAGAACCATTTATACTGAGCCAGCCAATATGTTATAGAGGTTGGAAAAACAGGCATTTATAACCCTGTCACAGGACACACAAATGAACCGATAAAACTCCAAGGTATCTGGGGATGAAGAAACATTAAACAGGTTTTTCCTGGGGCTGCCCCTTGTGGCTCTGTGTTCAGCTTCTCTGAGCAGCTGAAGCATCTTGGGGGCTGCTGTGATGTGTCCTGGCAAGTGGCAGCAGCCAGCATTTGTGACCTTGGGACGAGGGAGGTGGTCAGGGCTGACTGATTGTGTGCTCTGGAAAGCAGCAGCTCTGGTGCTGGACATCACACAAGCCTTCCAAAGCAAGAATAATTTTTGTTTTCTTTTTGTCCCCTCTGCACAAGATTTGCTTTGAAGTGCCTTCTGCTTAAATGACGATTTGCACAGGAGGGAACACTGGTTTTGTTGTGGGCCCAGACTCTTTTTCTTCCTCTGGATGGATCTGGATCTGATGATGTCTGTGTTGTTGATGAAGTCTATAAGAAATTGGATGTAGCCTTTTCTATCTTGCAGTGGGTGCCTGGCAGAAGTATTGTACTTGTGAATTGTATGGACTCAGCGCAGCACAAAGGAGCCACACACCAGCCTGGACACACTTCCAGCCCAGCAGGCAACAACAATACATTTGCTGTGCTTCATCTATCCTTTGATTTCAAAGTGATTGACAGCTTGTAGCTGCCATCTGTCAGTGGAAAATCCAGTTATTACAAGAAAGCAATTTACTCACGGAATTTGAAAGGAGATTCTACCCTACTGCCTTCATTGTTAAGATGCAAAACACTGACACGATAAAAAAGTGTGGTAGCCATCAATTTAGGATTTTCTTTTGTATGCCTTGATGGGATCATGCATCTGCCCCAGGCACTTGGATAGAACAGTTTGAAAAATGCTGCTGTGAGGTGTTAGTAGGTGGGGCTTCATCTAATTTTTGAGGCATAACATGAGTGAAATTCCCTTTTAAAACAAAATGTGCATTTGGGAATGGTCACAGAAAAGTCCATATTGTGACTGATGGCATAAATTTTCTTCCCATCCATTCCCAATCAAGATGAAGATAGATTTGTAACACTTGGAAAATATCCTTCTCTAAAAAGCCTTTTTTAACTCTGAGTGGATATGAGCCTATACAGAGTTCCAATTACTTCCTCTTCAAAGTGGCCACCAATTTTAGGAAGACTTACTGAAGTACTGATGCTTTATCAAACCTGGGACTCAAGGAATCCCTAGAACATCTTTGGAATGCTGAGAGGTCAGAAGGTGGGCTCTGAATCTGGACAATGCGTGTTTCTGTGAGCACTGGCCAAGAAAAAAAAAAAGTAGGAATTGTGCAGTGAAAGCATAAACCATCTACAATCCGTTTTCAACTGCCCAGGGATCATGGAGAGAGGGGGAAGAGCTAACCTGGAAAAGACAGGATCAGATAAAAATGACAGAGTTGAGTTAGACCAAAGTCATCATCTAGTGTGTGTCCTTTTGTTGAGAGCATCCTGGGAAGAGCAGAGGAAGCTTCAAACAGTGACAGGCAGAGCAGAGCCTGTGGGAAGGGAAGAGCTGCTGCCAGGATGTTGGGAACTGCTTATCCAGCCCCTGAGAGCTCAGCCACTGACCAGCACTGCTGGCTTTTCTTAGCAGAAGCAGCATTTCAGAGCAAGATTAGACACACAGGGCTAGGAGTGTCGCAGCTGAATGGTTCTGTCGAAAATTACTGGTTTGTCAAAACCAACACACTTCATGGAGACTTGTCAGTTCAGAGGAAGTTTTTGGGAACTGTTATGAAAAAACTTTGAAGAAAGGATCAGGCAATTTGATTCAATTCTTCAATATGGAATGTTTCAACTGTTCTGTTTCAAAATAAGTTGGTTTTTTTTTTTAAATAGTCTATGGTATATGTTAGACCGAAAAGTTTTAAATCAACAAAATATCTATGAATGATTAATTCAAGCTTTTTGCTTGGGGTGGTAGCCTTTATATTCTTTTCCTTTTTATATAATTGTATTCCGAAATAAAATATTTTAAAATTCTGTGTGGAGAGAGGGGAGCCCAACCAACATACATTTCTTGTTTTGCTCCACATTACATATTTGTCACAGACTTTGCAAATGGCTCTTCACCTGCAATGATTTCCACCCAAATATACAGCTTGTAGACACTTGAGAAGATGCAAGCAGATTTGGTGATAGTCAGTGCTCTTTTTCTGTCAGTAAATGTTCCAGTCTGAAACAGAACAAGTTTAGTGTCTAAATCCCATGTTGTTATTACAAAGTTTGGATGCAGAATCAATGAATGCTCATCTGGGTGCTCCCTTACTAACCTGGAGACAGCTGAAATGCCTTACCAGAGCCACAATTTTTAATTCCAGAAGAAAGTAACAGTAAAAAAGTAAAAGTTAAACTGGAGTGTAAAGGAAGAGCTCTTGAAGTTAGACCACCAAAACTGCTCACTGCTTTGCAGATACAGGTCAAGGAGTGGGAATTTCTTTCTGGCTGGGAGCAGAAGTCAGATCAGCACATAATAATGCCTTCACAGAATGTAAATCTCTCTGGTACCCTGTGTGTGTTTTACAAGCAGGGAAACAATTCTAAGAATATGCTGACCTCATCAATTTAGGCGTATGAAGAGTCAATCCAATTTTAGGGCTGTGCATTCCCAGGGGGTGCAGGAAATTGTATTAACTTTCTACAAAAGCTGTCTCAGGAGTTGTAGTAATAGCCAAAACCTTTTACTTGGCATGATGCCACCCCAATTAACAAGAAAAGGCATTGGGAAGAAGCTCTGCAGAAAATAAAACCAGGCATGAAAACTGGCAGTGTGGCAAGGGGAAAGATGCAGGACTACACACGATGCCTTAGAATTCCCTCTACCTCCAAAAAACCATCTGTGCCTGAACTTGGCACAACAGAAGGAGGATTCTCACAAGTGAAATCCTGGTCCATTAGGAAATTCTGGCAGGTGGAAGTCATACAGTAAGTGCAAACACCTGGGATAACATTTGCTGTGCTGCTGTTGGCTTCATCCTGTGCTAGCAGGACACAAAAATACAGGCAAATCACCTGCTCTCTGCCATGGGATTGCTCTGCACAGATAATCAAACCCCTTTAATTCCCTAAGCAATTCCCACAGCCAGAGTTCCCGTGGGGCTGGGATCAACCACCACACAACAAAATATTCAGCATCACTGACACCAGGGTAATGTGGGACTTGCAGTCTCACCCTGCTGCTGTGCCCTGCAACACTGCAGAAATGTCACAGCTGTCTTACCTCAGTGGAACAAACTGCTGGGTTAAATGTTTCACAATGGGGTGGAGTTCGTTGCAAGAAAATACACTTCAGCTGAGCTGTAAAGTGGGAGAAGCTGTAGATTCCACCTGCTGAAAGTTCTGGCTGGAGAGCCTTTTAATGTAACAAAAAAATGAGCTGCTTCTGTCTTTTTTTTTGTTTGTTTTCAAAGTGAAAAATATTTTCAGCTTTACTTTGAACAATATTTTAAGTAGTAGTTGCAAAAGATAGTTTTTTCTTTTTCACTTTATGAAATGGCAGGATATGACATAATTGATATTTATATTTTCAGTAGTAAAACCAAATTTCCTTTCTAGATTGCTGGAAGTTTTTAAGATATTTTTCATTTTATATTTGAGAAGAGGCTGTGGGGGTTTTTGGAGGAGGGGGAAGAAAATTTGAAAGAAAAAACATAAAACCTTTTGATCCTGACCTCATACATTCTGTTCCAATTTCTCAATTATTCATCTACACATTTTGCCATCCTACTAGACAGGAGGAATAAGAAAGATGAACTGCCAATAACCTCAGTATTTACATGGGCCCATATTTTAATGCTTTGTTTCATTTTGTGACATGAAATCTTGTGAAATTTTTGTTTTCCCTGTCTCAGAGGTTAATTTTTTCTGTGATCATCATAGCTCAGGAGCAATACCTTTCATGCCATGCCATCAGTGAAGATCCAGAGCATTTGGCTTTGCCAATGCTGGGCTTCAAGTTTCTTCTCCAGGCAGTTGGGAAGACTGACAAAAATAGAAGAAACATACCCTGGAAAAAATGGAAGAAAACAGCAGCAAAAGTTGGACTGACATGTGGAAAAGTTGGTGCCTTCTGTGTAACCAGAGAAAGTATGTCCTGTGTTTGCAGAACCTCTTTAAGAAGTGAGAAAAGGAACTGAGTTGGCAAGGAAGACTAATTGAATTTAGTAGGAAAACAAGAGTAAGGAATGTGCACACTGTTGCACAAGTAAGTTTGAATGCAATTCATAATATGAATTACTGCTCAAATACAGCTGGGTGTATTGGTAACGAGCATAACCAAACCCAAAGCTATTAAAGCAAGTGGAGCAAACCAGCTGAGATGCTGAGCCCTGATCATTCAAGCAAACAGACCTCTGGGGAGGGCTGGGAAGGGAATTGACTTTGGGGTCAAAACAGGAACTGAGCTGTGAGATCAAGAACTTTTTACAACAGTATGGCTGGAGAAAAAAAAGGGATTTCCAGTCTCTGACACTTCTGAGTCATCTGGGCTTTGTTCAAATGTAGGGACACCACTGGAGTTACAAAATGCTCCAGTGCTCAAGCAGTTGTGTTTGCTGCGGTCCTACTCTGTTGAGTGTTGCATGCCTTAATTTGTTTCCATTTTTACTAATGAAAATAAACAGAAATGAGAGAACTCCAGGGAGGGTAGAAAGCAACAGCATTTACGTTTCAAAGCTCTGCAGCCCTGCTCTCTAGCGTGCAGTTGCAGTGCAAGACGATGTTCATGCCTTGTTAAATAAAAAACAAAGAGTGAAAGAAGAAAACAGAGCTGTTTTACCAGAAAGCACAGATTCCATCTCCTATTCACCACTTTACAGATTCTTTGCAGTCTCTGGCCTGAGGCTACGAGAACATGCATATCTGAATTTTAAATGCGGTAGCTGAAACCTTTCTTTCCACCTTGAAAACACTGACAAAAGCATCACAAAATTCAGCCTGAAGTTGAAAGGTATGGGAAGCTCCCTGCGAGTTACAGTGTGCTGCCTGTCTAACAAACAAAAGAGCCACTGAGCTTGCTTTTCTACTCCTCTGTCTCCAGAAGAGAATCAGAAAAATTCTCCTACATCTCCAGAAGAGAATCAGAGCTTGAGACCAGGGAGTTATTATGGAGGCCCTCAAGTTGTTGAATAGGAGCAATCCAGTGCATTCAGCTGGCATCCTCCATCAGCTCTTCCAATTAGGCCCTGAAAACAGATCATTGTGAAACCTCCATCTCTGTTCTTGCTGCCAAGAACCTCAAGAGAAGTGACAATTCAAGGCCTTTTTTGTAATCAGCACAGGGACTGCTTCTTGGTTTGCAGGCAAGTGATGCTGTATGATTTTTTGCCTTTTTTATTTTATATATTTGTAGCATTCCAAGTACTTTTCCCTAGCCTTTTCCCCAGCCTTTTCCCCAGCTAGGAAGACCAAACACATTCCAGAGCTCCAAGCTCTGGGGGGCACAAGGCCCCTCCCCTATCTTGGTTCTTCCTGGGAACCAAGGTTGAGAAAAAAGCCTCCAAGACACACTGTCATCAACAAGTACAGCCAGAACCAAGGGTGGGGAGCTCCAGAGCAAGAGCTTGACCTGGGGAGAATTTCATCACCACTTGTCCTCATAATTGGTGCTTTTTAACAACTATAGGTATTTCCTAAAACCCGTAAAACTGTATTCACCCCTGTGGGGGTTGGGCTTTTGTGGATATTCTTCCATAACTGCCCCTGGAGCTCCAAAAAAGATCCACTTTTTAATTACCTCCTGAACTAAAATTATCTCCAGTTTCCTTTCTAGGCTGAAAAAGGCAACACAAGAGTCCCTCCTCAGGACTTGGGGGAGCCTGGAAGGTGTGAGCAAAGCACAATCCCTGTTCAGCAGCCTGGATAAAGCCATGTGTGCCTTCCCTGGTGGATGTCACAGCCCAGCAGAGGCTCAGGAATTCATCCCTGGACAAGCAGCACGTGTGGTTCAGCGTGGAGCCACCTGTCACCCTTCCCCAAGTTGTGACCTCGTTGGATTTACCGCCTAAGCCAAACGGAGCCTGGTTTATATTTGGCTCGGAAACCTCTTTAGAGAATTCAGAATAATTCAGGATGCAGCAGTTTGGATTCCATAGTGAACATAATTTCCCCCCTAGTTTTGGATTAATGAAATGTTTCAGCATGGAGTTAGGAAGATACTGGTGGGAGCTGTCCTTCTCCCCTTTCTGGGAAAATCTACATAAAGCTTGCTCAAGGGAGAGTTGCACTGCAGGACTTTTAATGAATGCTTCAAAACAGACACTTTTGAATGTAATTGCCATTCTTCAAAACACAAGGCCATTCTTCAAAACACAAGGAAAAGCACAAACTGACTGCTCCACTCCCTGACTGCAAGTTACAGCACAACCAGCACAGTGAGGCTCTCCATCTTTGCTCTGTGTTCAGCCTGAGAAACACATTCTCTGTTTCAGTGAACCCTCAAGTTTTCCCTGTCTGTCTCAGTCCATTCTTTTAATACCTTGTACTTTGATGGGAAAAAGGAGGTAGAAGTGAGGCGAGCTGACCTCTATCATTCTGTGATTCTATGATTTTTATCTACTAGCATTCCTTCCACGTTCTCTCCTTCATGCTCTTTCTTCTCCTTCCCTGCTCAGTTTCCTTCTGCACACAGCACTGACATTATAGATAAGGTAACTCTTCATCTCAGCAGCAGAGTCAGTTCTTCAGAAGTCTTCAGGCTCACCTTCTGCTTCCTGTTCTTCCATAGCTCCTGGACTGACATAATGACTGCACCAGTGCATCTCAGAGCAGCCTCTGGCCACAAACCTCCTCATGTTCCACTTCTGCTGCTGAATTCCAGGGATTTAATAACTACCTCAGCTTTCTGGATGAACAGCTGCTCTTCATGACAGCCTTTAAATCTGTTCTGCATACAGTGAAGTGAATAGCTGTCCATAATAACAAGGGGTGTGGTACCCCACCCAAATAATGGGATTTCACTGTGTATCAGTCAGGTACTTGAGTCTTTCCTACCTTGCCTCTTTTATTTCATGCAAACTGAGTGAAGCCCCCATCTGAGGAGATAAAACCACCTCGGAATTGTCATTTCCATGGCTTGGAGCTGTAAGGGGAGAGGGTGAGTCAGTCAGGATTTGGATCTCACGGAGCTGGCAATGTGTCCACCAGGACCTTCTGAGAGAGTCAAAAGGGCTTAGGACAAGGCCCTAAGACTGGCACCTGTTGGAGCATCCTGGGTCACAGTGACAAACCACAGGGAACCAAAAATGCTTTAACCTTGAAGGTCTAATGTGATCACACAACTTTCCCCCATACAACAGGGAACTGAAGCAGAACCCATGTTCTGTTGCTTTTGGTGCGAAGAACACTCTATTCTGTTCTTTTAGGCAGACAGATTCCCTTTTTCTTTCTTTTCATAGCATGCTGCCTCATGCACTGTGCAACAAATGAAGGTGTGTCAGATAGGAGACAGTGAGAGACAGAAAAATTGAATTTTAATGCTTCCTCCTGTTTTGCAAAACTGGTTTCTGTGAAAAATCAGAAATCCTGAAGTGATCTACAACAAAGTTAGCCAAGAAACCATCACATGGCCACTGACACCCAGTTGTGCTAGCAGAGAGCTGATATTCTACAGACTAGAATGGTTATTCTTATCTCAAGCTAATGCAAATCTCATTTAAATACGCAAACAGACTGGGGGAAAAGAGAAGTACTTCAAGGATTTCAAAAACCTGAAGTCTCTCAGCCTACTCCTTGGTAATTTTCTTTTTCTTTGGATCTAAAGTTTAGCATCCAATTTAACCAATACTGAGAAATAATAGGAGACTTTCATATATATTGTTCATCATCAGAAAAAAGCTGGCCTGTCTGGAAATCTAAAACCATATCCTCAGTGGGAGAAAATGGACACAGAAAAAAGCAGCTGGGCATGAACTTCACAGCAGTGAAATTTTTTACTCCAATCCAGTGATCCATAGAGAAAGTTGCTCAGTGTACACAAGGCTGCAATATTTGAAGTGCTGAGAATCTGAAGCTGACCTTTAATGTTATTCAGCAATTTGGTAATGACTCCTCTGGACTTCAGGAACTCTTTGGAAGATGAAACCTCTAAAACCACTAGAAGAGTTTGGCATGAATTTTTGAGAAATTAATATTTTGCAGATTATAAACAGTTTTAAACTTTACATTCCTGATGGATGATATTTATTATATATATACATATATGTATGTATACTCACATATACGTATACATACAGACATACAAATTAGTACAGCTTAATAAGCTCCAGGAACCATTAATATATTCACAGGTGTACTTTTGTTTTGCATCCTGAAATTTACCTAAGCAGGTGAAACAATTCATAACTCAGAAAGTATTTAACCACTAATCATTTCACTCAAGTTTTGGGTTTGATTCAAATAAGGGAGGAAAACAGTCCCCAAACCAGCTACTTCCCTGTTTTTGTATTTCTTTTACGCAGATATTTCACTCCACCGGTTTTATGACAAGTTCTGTTATGGCAAAACGTTTAAAACAAATTTATTAACCCTTTAAACTGAATGGGAGGGGAGAGATAATGGTTGGAAAATTAATGCATTAATCACAACATATAACCCATTATCACACAGTGCCAGTTTTTTTCCCCACAGTAACACTACAACCCACAGTGAGAATAACTTGGAGTGACAGAGATGATCAGAGTGTACAAAACTGTTTCATCCTTTGAAATCTGCAGGAGAGAGATCCTACTGACACACCATGTCATGAATAATGACTATTTTTATGCCATGGAAAGCCAGTGATTGGAGATATGACCTCTATCATGAAAACACCTGTCTGGGTAAATAATTCCACTCCATTATAAAGAAAGAAGAAAGTGATGAGGCATTTCAATCAATTTTTAATTGTACCCACAAAAATGGGTGTCTGTCATGGTGATGTGAGGGGAAGGACAAAGATCATCCTATCAAGTTTGTTCATTGGAGAAAAAATATGCTTTTAAGTGGTGCTCCATCATTTCTTGCTGAGCCAGCCTGCCTTGGTGGATGACTGAGTGCTGACTTTTGGAGGGGGAGCAGCTCATTATGGGCTGGCCCAGCTCCCTCAGTGAGCACTGAAAGGCTTCTCACCAAGGTTCACGAAGAACCAGAATCCCTCAGTCTTAAATCCAAATCCAAGTGCTTAAGTGTGCTTGAAATTATAATTGTGCTCCCCTAGTATTCAATTGAACCTCTGCATATCTTTTGTGTCCTTTTGTGAGTTTTTTACAGTTTTGTTTACTTATGGTGGTGCAAACCAAATTTCAACCTTTGCAGAGTATGTGTCTGCTGCAGTCAGGGACCCTGAACTGCCTCTGTCAGCCAGGAAGGGAAACAGGCATTTCTATATGGAACAATTCCTCTGACCAGTTTTAGACATCTGATTTAGTCTAAGACAATTCTCATGTGAGAAGCAGACATTTCTCCCCACTGAAACCACTAAGAAAACCTAGAAAGAGTGGTTGAAACTTCAGCATGTGCCTTAGTGATGCTTTCAATTGACCAAATGATTCCTCATACGTCTTAAAAACAAACAAAAAATGTACCAAGCTCCTTGCTATGGATTAGATGTGCCTGGGACAGGATTGCTGGTGCCTGCAGTCAACTAGGGGCAGCCTGGCTGTGTAATTATGGCCTGTGTAATTAATTTAATTAGGCAGTGGAAGGAGATGAGTGCAGAGAACTGATGAAGGCTGCAAGAAACGGCCATGGCAACCCCCAGCAGGAGCACTCATGGGCAGTGCTGGGCCAGCCTTACCCTCCTTCCCTCCAGCTGTCAGTCTGCCCTTCATGAGCTTTTCCTGTTTTATTTCTGGCTGTGGCCATCCTTGAGCCAGTTTGCTTCATTTCTGTGGTGCCTAAAACAGGCTACCTGAAACAGAGGCCACGACAAATTAGGAGTATAAAAAGCAGACAAATTTATTTGAGGCCTTCAAGGTACATTTGGGCAAGTAAAGTGCCCCTCGAGGGCTACACCCAAAGTGGGTGCAGGGTCACAAGCCCTTCACCTTTTATAAGTTTTGTATTATTAGCAGATTGGCCCCTAATTCTCCAATCACACCTTCAGACGATGATATTGATCACCCCAGGCCTGCCTCCCCCTTTCTACTATTGTTCACATATTTTTGGGCCCTAGGGTATCAAATATGTCCTTGAATCTCTATCCAGAGAGCTTTGTTTTGGTTAAATGTGTTGGGAACAGAGGTTTTCAGCACTCTGTAAGAGCACAGAACTACACCAAGTTACAGATACGTGAAGAGGAAAAAACCCCTGAAATTATTGAGGTATCATTTGTACTTGTTTCACACAGACCCAAGCAGCAGATGAGGTGATTTTCTTCCAGAGGATATTGTGCTTGTAAGGATGCATCTAGCTTCTCCAGAGTTTGAATTATTTTTGCTTTAAAAGTAAATCAAGGAGTTTTACTTTGGAAAAAGAGTTGGAGTGCTTTTTAGGCCCATTTTTTAGCAGCTGCCAGTAACAGTAACTGCAGTAACAGTGTTCTTTTCAAACATAGTGTTGTCTAAAACGTGGAGGAGAGGTAGCTGAAGAGACAGGGAAGAAAGGATCTTCTTGAGAGTGCCGAAAGAATTAGTCTGGCTTCATGTTTCAATGATGATATGAGTCCTTTTCAACATCTTTCAAGGGTGTTTCATAAAGATTTCAGTATTTCTATTTAGTGCTGAGTGCTGAAACAAATCCACGTGATTGAGGACTTTCCAATTTCCCTCTCAGTTAATCCTCTCCTGTTCATCTTTTCTTTTGGCTTTCACTCACTGCATATTCTTTCCCTTTAATATTTTATCTCCTGGGAATTTAAAATACAAATACTTACGTCTTTCAGTAAACTGTTTCTCCCACTTCCAGCATCTTCCCAGTGCAGGAGAACTTACAAGGAGCTAATGACAAACCACATTTCTGTGGCAACCAGTCTTATTTAAGGAGGAGATGGCTTCTTTAAGTAGGGGAGCATTTGTGTCTCAACAATGTCTGATAGTCTGAAAAATGAACGCAGCTTGTTCAAGCACTTGTTATCTCGAACTTTTTGGAAATATATTATCCCCAGTAGATTGAAGGAAAGCATTTAACTGGTATTTTGTCAAGTTTTATGTATAAATTTTGAGGAAGTTAATAAAACATCTTCTCTAAAGAGTCAGCAGAAGGCCTCTAGAAAAGGTACTTGGGAAAGAATCAGAATATATGAAAAAATTAAATAACAAAAATGTAGCAGAGCAGCAGGCTCAGGCACACCTTGTAGGCACAGCTAGGGGGCAGACCCCAAACAAAAAGGTGCAGAAAACTTGAAATTTTTCTTTCTGGAACAATCTGGAAACATGAACAGACTTCAGAGGCTGCTCCTTGGCTTGCTACATGGCCCAGGGTTCATTTTTCCCCCTTGGTGGTCCTCCAAGGAAGGACATGGAAAGATGGGAATGGAGCCACCCTGGTTCCTCTTTATTTCCTTGTTCTGGGAACAAGGGAAAGATCACTATCCCAAGAAAAAGCTGGCTTTTATACAAGAGGGCTTGTACATACAAGAGGGATTTTCCATCCCTCCTGTAAAATTAGCTATATGGTCTTCATTTTTCACACTGGTCTATATTCTTCTGGGTAGAAAGTGTGCCATTTATCTTGCAAATGTTTCTTCTGAACATCGTGAACAAGTAAGAGTAAGAAGTCCAGGTCTCTTCCAGAACAGAACAGCTGTTTTAAAAAAGCTGCATTAAAAAACCCCAATCAAACAAAAAACCCCCAACACTTTGTGATTCTTTATTTAAAGTAGTATTAAAGAATAAAGAGTTGATAATAGCTGTGGAAATTTTCTACACAATTCAGAAGTATCAGGGGTTGAACGTGGACTTTTTTTTTGGTGGATCATGATATAATGCATTTCAGCTCACCTCTTTTTCCCATTCCCATACCTAATGTCATAAGGTTTTGTCTAAAAAGTGTCACGGGAGTCCCACCATCACAGAACACTTCACTGCACCCACATGTCCTCCTTGGGAGAGGACAGAGAACAAATTGTGCTGAAAAATGTGCTGCTAAAGAGGTGCTGGAGGGCACTTGGGCACAAATGTTCTGTTGGAAGAACCTGGACAGAACAGAAGAGAACTTAATGTGTGGCCAAGTGAGGGATCCTGGTGCAGATATTCTCCTGCAGCAAGCTATAACAAGGCTATAATATCAATAATCTGCATGTTAATGAGTCAGAAATCTTCAGATTAAAGCTTTCCCAAGTGAGCTGTGAGACAGCTTTATTGCTGTCAAATAGGACAGTTTTCTTAATATTCATTGATAGTTTTTTTCCCCTATCACAATCACGGAGAGGTCTTGACCTCAAAAGGAATCCTTTTTTTTTTCCAGAAAGAGAAGAAGCTCATGACTTTTATATATTTTTTTGTACTGTTGCCATCATAATCTTTGCTGTTATGAGGATTTTTGTATCTATGGAAATGCAAAAAAAAAAAAAAAGAAAAGGCTAGGTAGAGCAAAATATTAAAGGTAAATGTTACATTTTGAAGTTACTTTTAAGCTTCACACTTTTTGTTTCATGCTGTGACAAACAAAAAACTTCTGAATGCTTTGGAAAACAAAACTATGTCCAAATGTGCATTTTCTCACTGTAAAGTTTAGGTTTTCCATTCTAATGTCTCTCTGATCAGCAATGACCAGGGAGTCCTTATCATCCCAATTTAAATTTCTGGACTAGAATATGCTTGAAGATGTAGCAGGAAAATTTCTTTTTCAAAACCCACATAATTCCTAAATAAAGTCCCAGATTTCATGAGTGCACTCCAGGCAGTGGTAATGGTATGCCCTGGACTTGGACACAGATAAAACATAAACATAATAAGTAATGTCCAAAGTGTCCTGATCTCAATAGTCAAAGTGGACAAATATATGTTTATTCCTTACCATTTAATGGTATTCATGAGGTTTAGAAAGTAGATTCAGGGCTTATTTTAACTGGTGTGGCATGTAGGGTCTTTATATTACTGTCCTGAATAATAGCTACCCTGGAGTTCTGTGTAGCTGAATGTTTTATCCCAAGTTTAGGGTACTGCTCACATACTATCCCTGGGTTTGGTGCCAATTTCCAGGGAATATTCATGGCCTGAGGACTCTGTGGTGAGGGATGAATTTGCCATCATCTATCAGCAAATGCACAAGAGCACCACTTACACATCCATCTTCTCTTTAACTGCACAGCTTCCAAAACCGGAGCACAGATTCCTGGCTGTGGCCACAGATGGAAAACATCCCAGTCCTGGTTCTTAAGCACAGGCACTGGATTAGCACATCTCATTGTTTTTTGTCTTTGTACTCAAAGTAACCAACAATGAGCACAGTTAATTATTGTCTCTGTACTCAAAGTAACTGAGCACAGTTTATTTTTTTAAGGCTCATTACAATAACAATTCCAATTCTTTTTGGGCAAGCCAGACAACTGAGGAGTGAAAGCTGAAAATTCTCATTTTGCCTTACTCACAAAGCTCAAACTCTGCTTCCTTGGCAACCCCCTGTGACCTGTGAACTGTAATCTTGGTGAGACAGTAGAAATTTAGTTCTGTTCTTGTATTGTTATAAGATTTCAAACCTATGTGTGAGGTTTTTTTTTAACTGTCTAGCCTCTGGTAAAATAAACTGGAGTCATGCAACCCTCTGTAAATGGAAAAAATAGTAACATCTGGATAACTTGAATACAATGTACTGTGTCTGCAGTTCTCTACAAACTTTAGCAATCTATCGCATTTAACTGGCTGTGTAACAATTTCTCCCATCAGCAGTGTATTGAAACTACAAAAGATCTCCCACATCTCAGTTAAGTAGTTCAAATACTCAAACATAATTAAGCAAAATCCCCTGTACTATGTGAAAACAGAAGGGTGCATCACAAGAAGAGGAAAACTTCACAATTGGCCCAAATTATCTGTTAGAGGCAATTTCAGAAAGACCAAATATGAGATTAATTTAGATCACACACTTTGCTCTTCTAGTGTTACCCCAGAAATACACACATATGTAGCCTAAGTGATATAAAAACAAAGCAAAACTGGCATCCATGTTAACTGGTACCAACGTGTCATGAGTCCATGTGGGACAGCAGTGTGAGGTCAGATCTGGAAGGCCAGGAGCTCAGCCAAAACTGACACTTCAATAATTGTGTACAGCCTGGAGCTGAGGCAAGTTTTCATGGCAGTGGAAGTGTGGAGATGTACTAAAGGCACAGACTGGCAAGATTAGATGTGTCCTGACCCCTCTGCATTGGTCTCCAGCTGGGTTACCCTCACCTTCTGCCACATTTCTGGTGAGCGCTGGAACAGTTTATTTTTGTCCCTTCAAATGTGGAAAAAAAATTTCTGACTTGCCTGTCTATCAAGGCCAGGCTGGATGGGGCTCTGAGCAACCTGGTGTAGTGGGAGATGGCCCTGCCTATGGCAAGGGGTTAGAAATGGATGATCTTTAGGGTCCTTTCCAACCCAGGCCATTCTGTAATTCCATGATCCTTCTTTATGTTCTACCTCCTACATCTGCCTTCAGAAGCATCCAAGGTACAGCATGCCCCAGTGGCTTAGAAGTTTCCAAAGAGATGCTGTTACCTGGATCCAAAACAGTGTCAGTGTGACCTCTTGGACACTCCTGCCATCCAGCCCTTCCACTTGCTGAGGTTTTGGGTTAGGGGTGCCATCCAGGGGAGTTTAATGCAGCTCCCCTCAGAAATAAAGCATTCAGGCTATTAAATCCCCGTGGTAGCTTGCTCTGCTCTGCATGCCTTTATGCAGAGCTGTCAAAGGCATCGAGCAGCAGGGGTAACTGCCTCCTTGTCAGGTGGGCTGACAGAGACATAATGCTATAAAATAGGTTTACCTCTTTCACTTTGTGTGATAAAGGTAAAGTCCCTTTGCTGACAGCCCCCCTAGCAGATCCGTATTGTTGCTAATTTACTATTTCTATCACAGTAATGTGCTGGCTCTGCGAGAGATTGATGTTCTGTATGCAAAGTGCTCCTTGTAAATAGAACAACAAAGAGACATTCTGCAAGCACTTAAGCATAATAGGAAATGCTTTCTACTCCACATGTTCCTTGGTGCATTTTACTCACATTTGTCTACCATGTTTCAGTTGTTAATGTCTCCAGCACCACAATTTTTTTAGGAAAGGATTCCCATGTATCTCCTCTTCCTCTAAACCTTAGCAACAAGTTTGATTCTTCAGTATTTAAAACTGCCTATAGGGAAAGGTGAAGGTTCTGTCTGAGGTCTTTGCACAGCATGAGGATGCCTTGCTTCCCTGTCCCAAGCATGGCAGGCAAAAAAGGGATTATCACTGTCTTAATATTTTTTTTTACATGCCATCCTCTCCAAAAGACCATAGTTGTTAACCTGTGAATCTTGACACTTGAACAAATCTCCCTCCACCAGCTTCAGACAGCCCAAGTTTCTTAAAGTTTTTGAAGAGACTTGGGACTACAGTGATCTGACATATGTGGAAATCCCAGGAGATCCTTTCAGAAATGACCTTTCTGGACATCAATTAAACTCAGGTTCCATTCCTTTCAACTGCATTAAGTTCCTATTTTTGTCAAGTCCTTCTTCTCCAAGCTCATCTTTGTAGTGTGTCTCAGCAGCCTGGGAGCAAGCAGGGCTGCTCTGCTCTGCCTGCCCAGGTCAGCTCTGCTCAAGCAGCCAAGGTCAAAGGGGAGAGCTCAGGAACTCTTCCCATCTCTTTCCATCCCAACAGGTTAACAAGGCCATGCAGGCTGCCTCCATCTCCTGCCTTCCACTCCCAAGCCACAAGCTGGGCACAGCATTAAAATGTGAGTTATGATTCATAAAGCCACTACTAAGGACTGGTAACCTTGAGTACACAGCTGCTTTGTGCAAAGGGGAGGTATGGAAAATAAATTGGTGGTCTCTGAGAAAGCAAAGAAAAAAAGATAATTGGCAAGTCAGTCATGGCACTGTTCAAACAAAGGCTACCCTTCTGTGGCTGGCTTTGAATTTGCTGCAGGTAGAGATTTTGCTTTCACACCAAGGAAAAAAAAAAAGGAAAGTAACCTTCTGTGTAATTAAGGATATATTTTGTGGTCAAAATGGAGGCCTGTTTACAACTGCTACATAATGTGAACAATTTCTATCTACATTTGCAATTTGTATAGAACAAGTTCAGGGTAGGATTCTGAGGGGTACTTGAAGTGATGCTGAGGTGGAACAGAGCTGCCTGACTCCAGAACTGAGATGCAAACCCCCTTAACTGTGGGATTAAAATGCTGGAAACAGTTTGCACGTGGACCTTCACGTTTCGGGGACTTGCAGCTCTGTGAGACCCAGAACAGACCCAGACAGCACCAAACCTTTTACCACCCCATTTATGCCCCAGCCTAAAACCAGGCAATTGCAGTGTTGAAGCCCTGCTGGCAACAATGGCCAGTGAGGGCACTTGTAGCCCATGCTGTCCTTGTCAGATTTCCCACTAAGCCTGAGCAACCTGCTCTAGTGGAATATGTCTCTGCCCATGGCAGGGATTTGGAGCAAAATGATCCTTAAGGTCCCTTCCAACTCAAACCATTTGATGATTCTCTAAAAAGATGGTCACTGTGGCTATATCTTTTCTGCAAAATGGAAAGTGGGAAAAGTGTTGTCAGTTTCCAACCCTTGCTTTATACAATATTTTACAGGTTAAACTGATCAATATAGGAAATGGAAGAATGTGTTTCAGGGCCTTCTCGCACATTAGGTGTTTCTAGATCGATGCTGCACATCTCTCAGGTGTGGACTAAACTGAGATGTGTTTATTCTCCCTTCCTGAAATCCTGACAGACCACTGAGGATGCAGGAGACAAAATGCCATGCAGGAGTCTGGATCTATACCATGACTTGGACACGTACCTGTAAAGGAGAAAGCTTTATCTCTGCTCCCAAGACCACATCAAATTACTTAAATTACAGTTCTTTGGGTTCCCATTCTAGGGGCACATTTTAGCTGCAGAGACCTGGATGTTCCATCTCTGCTGACTTTGTTGAGATGTCACTTGGGCACACTGACATGTAGCTGTGCTTGAGCCACCATGACCTGCCTTTCCAGTGACTCTGATTCCCCATGCAGGTGCTGAGATCCTTCCTCTGGCTGGAACAGCACACCAGCAGTGCCAAGGCTGTGTTTTTGGAGTCCCTGAAGAATGGATATTTCTCTGTTTTGATGGTGGAGACAGCCAGGGCAAAGGACTCTGTCTGGCCTGTGTTTTTCCTTAGCCACCCCCTTACAGCCATTGCTGGAAACAAAATAATGAGCTCCACAAAGCTTTTTAACCCCTTGCAATGCCATTCTTGTGCAACTCTCCCCACATGCTGAAGGAAGCACTCCTACCATGGCCTGGGTGGGATTCAGCCCTGTCTCTCAGGCAGGGAAACACCACACTTTGCAGCAGCTAACTTTTAATCATTTATTTGACTTGATCTTTGTTCAGTCATGTCTGTAGGGAGAAGCAGATGAAATAACCTGTAATACACTAGAGAGAGTTGCCAGTCAGTTCCCATTTAAGAAAAAAAAAAGGATTTATGATCTCTTGCTGCTAACAGCTCCATCACCTTGCCCACCATCCTATTGTGCAGTTTATCAAACTACCCTGCTTGGAGTTCTCCACTGCAGTTATAATCACTCACACTTGGAGCAGGATGTATCTAGCTGCAATGTGTGTCATTATGTTGCAGTATCCAGGTTCTGTTCGGTTTTCTCTTTCTTTTTTCTCACCAGAGCTATTAAAATATGAATTTCAGAGAAAATTGCTCACAAAGTTGTACTAAACCTGAACCAAACATCAGCCTGAAATTCTTCCTCTCTGAGGCATTCCTCCACCAACTGAACTGGAACTGAACTTGAACTGTGGGGTTTTGAGGTCTGCATTGATCCCGAGCCAGAAGTGAACAAAGGAAAGAATGAATATGTGGTTTCTGGCTCAGCAGTGTGGACTGGTTAAAAACTAGCATTTCTAGCAGGGTCTCTTTGCCTTGGAGACTTTAGGTACAGGGATTTGCAGGGAAGGGCAGTGCAGATTTGTCCATCCCCTCAGTCCAGCATTTGACACAAACCTTTTCCTCTGCCCAGGAACACCCTGTGCTGCTCCACAGATGCCAGGAGGGGACCTGCTCAGCACAGGGACTTCAAATACCTCCATAAATAAGCAGAGCTGGCTCTATCTCTGCTTTCTGTTGCCCTATTTTTCCTATTTACTTCTCTAAGCAGAGGTGCCCTAGCTGGAGCAGCACCTGGCTCAGTGTTTAAACCTGAACATCCCTGACATGTGTGTGAGGATCTGGACTCACAGGGTTTTTTCTGCCACACATTTTGGTTTCTTACCCAAGCTCTGGCAGATCTTGCAGGCTTACTGCGCTCTGTCTTCTTCCTCCAACGTGGCAGAGTGATGAAGCAGTGGGGATGTGCTGGGAATGTGAGATAGGCACAGAGGTTGAAACTTGTCTTTCACTACATGTTTGCTCCATCACATGAGCCTGTCCATTTGTAAATGTTGTATTTCTCAGTTTTGACTGCTTGCTAAACCCCGTTAGCTCTCAAGCAGCTTTAGTTTTATCTCAGCCCATTGTGGCAGGGAGCAGAAAAACACAGTGGTTTGTTTCCCTGGAAATGCTCTTTTGCTGTTCTCTTCAGGCATTAATATTACGTGTTACAGCTGTTTAAAAATTCAGTGGTAATTATGCACTCCAGCAGAGATGACTTCATCAGGATGAGGGTAGAATGCTCCTTTTTTAGCTCCTGTGAGGGCAGGGAGATCTCTCCCCCATTACAGCATTTATTCCGGGAATGCAGCTGCAGCCAGGCCAGGGCTGCACCTACACCTGGCCCTGGCTCAGGACAGCACTGGCCCTTCATCAGAAGAGATGGACTGCAGTTCCTTCACAAGCTCAACTGTGCTTTTGAATTTAAACATTTTCAATTATAAACTCAGCGAGAGGATTACTAAATGGCCACAGCGGTCTTTTCTACCATAATTTCTTGAAGAATTCACTCATAAAAGCCCAGAATTGATGACATTGCAGTATAGATCCATTAATTTATAACCCTATTATTAACCCCTAACTGCTCCAAAAGAGAGTGGTCCCACTGATTAGGAGACAAAATTTTTTATTGCCTTTATCACAAGCAAAAGACCATTAAACATCATAACAGAAAGACAGTCTTTCCCCTGTAGACAAACTGATGTGGTAGAGACAAAATAATGCCTGTGAAGGAAGACAGTTCACTGCCTAAGCCTGGGCTTTAGGCAGCTTGCTGTGATTCATGAATTCACTCTTGCCTTCCAAGGCCCATTTGTTTCTTTCATTTTCAGAAGTTTTGGAGAGCCTTTTCCTGCACCAGCTAACTAAGGTTGCAGGGAGGCATTGATTTCCTCCTGTTCCCATCAGTAAGAAAGGTTGATTTAGTGCATGCACAGGCATCGTGTTGATGAGGCAGACAATCAGGTTTAGAGCTGTGGAGAAATCCAGGTCTTTAGCACAAAGAGCCTCCTGATGACTATAAAATCATATTTTGGATAACAAAACCCTTCCTAGCAAAGCGACGCAACCAGTGCTCCTGCCAGTCAGGGTAGGTGCCCCATCTGTGCAAGCTCTGTTCAGTTTGAAGCACTCAAGAAGAACACGTTCACTGGCTGTCACATTTTCAACATGTTTTCTCAGTTATTCCATCAAACCCCAGCCAGTGGTGGTAGATATTGGCAGACACCAATCAATTCCTGAATGATATCAGCGTTTCCCCTCACTTGCTGAACTTCATCACCCTGCTGCAGGGTGTTTGTTACATTGCAGCTCTCACCAGCTGAGTGAGAAAAATATCTACATGCAGCTGCTGGAAATCTGGTTTATTCTGGCAGCCCAGTGAACTTGTCGAGTCTTTGCACCATTGCAGGGATGCAGACACAATGGCCATTTTGAGGTCACCACTCAGTGGTGACAAACTCTTCTTCAATACTCCAAAATGCATGTGAGGTTGTCCCCAGGCTTTGCAGTGTCCAGTCTCAGCATCCCCAAGCAGAGAGGGTGTTGCAATAGAGACAGGAGACAACAGGGTCAGGGAGTGACCACACAGGCTCAGCTCATGCTTTAAGTTTCTATTTTCAAAAGTTAAGTCTCTATCTAGCTGTTCTGCAGGAGGGGCATTAGCAAATCAGCTATTTCATGTAGTGGAGACAGTCACAACACTTATTATAATTTTCACATAATTTGGGAGACCTCACTGTGCCTGAAAGTTCCCCAGGGGAGAAGGCACCCAAAAACAAGAGCTGCAGAAGGCTTGGACAAAAGGATGTTCCTGACTGTTTAGACATTTTCTGGACAGGAACAGCAGCATGTCAGCCCTGTTTGCTACAATAACTATTATTCTTATTTAAAATAAATAGATCAGACTTAGGTTGCAGACAGGCAACAAGAGGCTTCTAGTCCAGCAGCCTGAAATGGGGCGAGTGATGGAGCTTTCAGTCTTGGCAGCAGCAGGAAAGTGGCAGCAGCCCATCCCTGACCAACCCTGCACCCAACAGAGCAGGGGGACTCCTCTAGAAAGGGGTGATCCTTTCTCATTTGGCCATCCTGGTCTGTCTGAAGTGCCAGTGAAGGTGTGTGGAGGTTGAACTTGGCTCTGTGCAGGCAGCTGAAGGCAGCTGAGGCTTTGGCAGTAGCTCTGTGGTGATACAGCCCTTCCTCCCCTACTGTCACTGTCCTTTTTTTCCTACTTTGTGTGCTGGGTCTATGAATATCATTTTGATGATGAAAATAATTAGGTGTCTAGATAAAAAAGTATGCAAATCTGACATAAGCAGTGGGGCACTGGGAAAACTGAAGTGGATGAAGGGCAGCAAAACCCTGCTGGGCTCCTCATCCCTCCTCATCTCTGCTTTGGTGTGGCAGAGCTGCCAGCTGGGACACAGCCTGGATCTGTTCCTCCAGACCTCCTGGCTGCCTGCAGAGTGCTGCAGAGCCATGGCCAGCTGTGATTACAGCACCTTCTTTGAGCAGCAGGTTTTGTTATCTGCTGAAGGTTATTAATCTTGGTGGTTTGTTATGCTGGGCTGCACAGGAATATTAAATACGACACACACCACAGACAGGAATGTGTTTTTATTAAGTGGAAGGGTAAAGCTGTTGGACTACATTTATTTGGAATGAAACAGAGCTAATTTTCCTCACTCATGCCATGGACTTTTAATATTTTTTTTCTTTGTTCAAAAGAAAAAAGCTCTTAATTGGCACATGGGTGTATCTCTCCAATCAGCCAAATGCTAATGACCCGAGTACTTCTGCCTAGGGTTAATATCAAGTCTGCAGGTGGATCCCTCAATGTCCACAAATTATAGAAAATCAACAACTCAGCCACCTTTAAAATACAGTGGCTGCTAATAGTGTTGTGAAGACAAAGAAGGAGCTGGAAGTTGATGAAAGCTGTCCTGTTGAGCCTGGTTGATGTGTGCACTCTGCCCAAATAGCAAGACTAAGCCGAGGAAGTGTCAGACCTGGAGAAGTCATTCTGACAAAGCGTCAGCTCACTTAAAATACAGAATAAAATCCTGAAACTGTTAAAAATCACCATGGCTGGTCCTTACTTCAGGATGCCATGTATAAACCTCTTATCTCTGACTGCAGCTTCAACAAGATGTTATTCACAGACGTAATAAAAGTCGTTGAGACTCTCGCTGAAAACAAAGAACAAAATGCATGGAAAGAAAACTTTCATGAGTACGGATGGGAACACTGTGAGCACCATAAATGTTCGGACTAAATTGTATTAAAACAAATTTTCATATTGTAAGTGACATTTTAAACATACTTCTCCTGAAGAATTTCAAGCAATGAATAATGGAGCTGAATCAGATGGAGAACAAGGCATCTCGTAGCCTGTGAGTGCTCAAATTCACTGTATCACTCCTGATCTTTGCTTTTTTTCTTTTTTTGAAAGCTTCACCTGCAATGAATGTGACCTCATGAATTGTAGAAACAAAAAGAGAGAAAAAGGCAGCAAAGAGTTTATGAGCCATCCAGAGAAAAAAGATTTGTTAACATAAAACTTTCATTAAACAACTATGAATAATGAATTTGCTGGTGTTTACACAGAACAATTTCTCAGATGCTGTTTTCCTGTTCCCTGCTGGCAAGAATCAACTTCCATTTTCACAAGAAATAAAGAGTACCAGTGCAGAGGGAGGTCCTGACACCCACTCCCTCTTCCCTTCCAGACTGATTTTGAGCCCTGGTTAGTGAAGACAATAAGGCTATGAGCTGGTTTCTGTTCCCATTACTAGGAGTGAACTTAGAAAATGTCCTAAAATAGGACCCTAAAGCCTACTTTCCTGGCCTCACAGTCTTATACTGAGGCCACAGTCTTAGGTTTTTGGTCCCTTGCTTACTTTCTGGTCCCCAAAGTACTTTGTTCTTTTCCTACCATGCCATTACTCCAGCAGGAAGGGTTGATTAATCTTTGGTGGCTGTGAGGGGGCAGAAATCACAGCCACAAACACAGCCTGTTGTTGCTGATTGTTCCCTCTCTTTTGAGGGCTCAGATGAGAGAGCCTGGTTGGAGGGAAGGAAGGTGCATCCCTGTGACTTAGAACCTCCTGGGGAAGATGTGGAATTGAAGTTGCTGCGGCTGAAGGGAAGATGGAGGTTTGCCTCTTCCTCTGCAGAGATCAGATTCACAGATGAAAGAGGAATCCATCTTGCCCAACGAATTTGATTAAAGAAAAGAACTGCTCCCCATTCAATTCAGAACCCATAGCTGAAAAAAGGACTTGCCAAAATATCCACTGTCCCTAATGTGGAGTCCATCCAGAAAGGCTGAGCCCCTGAGAAAGGCAGGAGTGAGGGGGAGATCCCTGTAGGTGTTGCTTTCTCTTGCTTTGGTCCAAGAAACTCCTCATTCTGGGAAGGAGATCCAAGTGGAGCAGGTCTGGACTCTGCTTTGGTGGAGTTTACTTTATTTCTGTGGCTGTAGAGCCTGTGTGGCATTTCATTGTCACTCCAAGTCACCCTGGGAGAGAAGCAGCCAGGTGGCCTCTCTTAAGGGAAGCATTCTTGAAAATGTCACAGTAATTCCTCTCCAAGCATTTCCTCATTTTATTTGTTTTCATGGAATTTCACTCAATTTTACTTCAGCATAAAGGCATAATAAATGATCAGAGTGATGATATACTGACTCTAGATCAGGGTATTGTTACCAGTCCTTGAATTGCCAGGCTTTGATGGCATCTTAGCACTTCATTAGAAGAAACTCTGATCTGTTCCTTTCATGGCAAGATGACCCAAATATGCCCTATAACTCCAGATATTATGGAGATCAGTTTTGAGTTTGAATCAATCAGAATTCAATTTTTTTTTTGTTTGTTTGTTTCATTACCATACACTGGCAAATTCAGAGCTGCTGTTCCTGAGAAGATCATGATGATAGTCTCTTTAAGCAACTTTGATGGTAAATTGAAGATAACAATACACTTGCTATAAGATTCAATCAAATCTCTTGTTAAAAGCCCCCTTGGGCTATGATAGATATATTGGAGGAAAGTCTGGGTTCCTTTTGAGTCCTATGGGAGAATGAGGCTCATTCAGTTGTTTAACTCATTTGATCAGTTAGCTTAATTTCAGGGAGGCTTTGTTTCAGGAGCATCAAAGCCCCATGAAAAAGCAATTTCCTCTGTGTTTCATGTATTAAATCACATTGTTCCAGAACAGTAAGAGTCACTGCAATAGGATAACTGCAAATTTTGAATATTTGTTAGAGGGTTGGGGATTTTCACTAACAAATAAATATACAAGTATCCTTTAGAAACTATTTGCTTTAGAGAAGGGGACAAACAACAGACTGACTTGTCTGACTATATTGCCTGCAATGTTAATGCTGGAGTCAGCACCAAAGGGACTTTCCCTTACAAATCACTACAAAGAAAGATTACAAGACAAATCTTGACTTTGTCATGATCATAAGATTGTGTATTCAGCCTAACTAGTGCTGATGTATTTTAATTTTAATGTGTCAGCACTTGGTGAGAAGGATAATGTAAACACAGAGCCTGAAGGCTGGAGCCAGAGAAGCATGGAAGGAGTTTAACACTGAGTGATCTCCCAGGTGCAGGAAATGACTCCCAGGTCAGATTATAGGATCCTCATTAAGGGAGTGGGAGAATCTGTCCCTGAGCCATGGGATGCACTGGTGCTGTGAGATAATAAATAATTAAACAAGTTTTGAGCCAGGGAGAGAAAAGGATAATAATTTCATAACCAGCAGCAAAAAACTTTAGCAAGTGAAGTGAAAAACCCTGTTAAGGCAGTCCAAGAAAAAATAATAGAGAAAGTTGTGAGAAGCAATTTGATAAATGTGTGAAACTTCACAGCAACAAAAACTTCAAAGGCATCAGAAATAAAACATTTACCACACTTGGGGAGATCCAGAAGTGAGCAAGCTATAAAAGCATCTCACAGGGAAGATAAAGTCATTACAGAGAAGCTGAATGAGTGTTGGAGAAGGTGAATCCCAATGTGAACAGGTATCTGCAAAGCTAGTACCACTTCTGCTGCAGGAAGGCTTGAAGTAGCAGCAGCTATTTCTGGAGGGAAGCAAATTCTTTTCTCCTCCTACATGTAAAACTTTGATTTCCTCATCACTGTTCTCCACAGAGAAGTGAAGGAGAAACCTGAGGCTGTGCTGTTCTTTAGGGGGTACCTATCCTGAAAACAGCTCTCTTAGGTGGAAAGAACAGTGGACTAGGGTGTGGAACAAATCAATAAATAACAGTAAATCATTTCAAAGAACTGTAAAGGGGATAAAGGCTTTGGTTTATTCTGAGAATCAGCATAATTTAGGCTCTAGATATCGGAATTTTTTTTTAATTTAAACCAGGACTACAAGAGAGATGTGGGAAAATAAAGAGCATTGCACCTGGCTTTTGTACCAAGTAAACTCACAAAAACTTATATGAAGTATAAATTTACTACACACAGGGAAAAAATATGATTTATTGAGGAGTAGTCAACACAGATTGTGTCAGGCAAGTCATGACTTACAAATCTATGAGTACTCTGGGAAGGTATAAGGAAGTATATGAAGATGATTCAGCTGATATAATGTATGAGGGTTTCCAGGAATCTTTCGACAAGATTTGTCTGCAAAGATTCTTAAAGAAATGAAGTTGTCATTTGGAGATGTTGTCATTTTGGAGTTGTATTTGGCCTCATGTGGATTAATAACTGGTTAGAAGATTGGAAATAAGTAAGGACTAATTATTGAGTTTTTCATAGTAGGGAAATATTAATTATGCTGGGATGTCACCATATTCTCAGAAGAAAGCTTGAAAAGGGGGCTGGGTGGCAAAGTTTTCAGTAATGCAAAAATAATTCATATAGTAAAATATAAATCTGACTGTGAATGAATGCAGAAGGTCTTAGTGTAGACTGAGCAGAATTCAGCACTGATATGTGCAGTATAATGAATCTGAGAAAAAAACAAATTTCAGCCATGCATACACTGTTCTTGGCTCTGAATTAGCTGCTACCAGTCAAGAAGTAAATCTTGGAGTTGCTTCTGTAAGCTCACTGCTCAGCAGCGGTCGAAAGGGCAAACAGGCTGTTAGGAATTATTAGGGAGGAGAATTGAGAGCCAGACTGAAAACACTTCTAACCATCTGTAAAAGTGTCTGGTGCAGACACATTCTGAAGACTGCACATAGGGCTGGCCCTTTCCTCCTCTCATAAAAAGCAGAGTTGAAAGAGGTATGAAAAAGTTTGATCAGAGAACAGCCTGCAGAGGAGGGAAGACCAAACAGACCATGTTTGGCTTTGGAAAGAGGCAAAAGGAAAAGGCACGTGCTAAACCAGAACAGCGTTATTACAGGCTTAGAGAAAGGGATTGAGGAAGGACTGTTCTCTGATTCTGACCACACAGAAATGAATGGGATTTCAATGCCAAAAAAATCAAGCAGCAATTTAAAAACAAACTGGAGAAGGCAGTTTTTAACACAGCCCATAACTGAAAAGTCATTTGTTGCTGAGAAAAGCTGCAGAGGCAAAAATGCAAATAGATTCTGGGAGGAATTAGCTAACTTAAGGCAGGTCCATGGGCACTCATTAAACAGGTCAGTCTCTGCATGACCTTCAGCTCAGGTACTCTCTAAGGCACTGACTGCCAGAGGTGCTTGGCTAAATATCAGCCTGTGCTTATTATGACTTTCCCCTGTGCATCTCCTACAGGGTACTTTGGGAAGGAGGTGTTGGGGCTAGCTGGGCCTGGACCAGGTTGGTCATTATTATATTTTATGTTAACAAACTAAGCAATTAGTGCACTCCTTTGGGGGCCACCTCTCTCCCAGGGAGCATGAATATGTCCTTGATTCAGCAAGTCATGAGTGCTGCTCCTGGGCATTTCCAACATGTGAGCTCTGTAGAGGCAAGGGTGTCTACATTCTATAGTTTAGTGTTATATAAACTGCAGACTCACAGTCTAGTGTCAAAGGAAAGAAGTTTATAGTATAACAGCATAAATGGAAATCTTGTTTCCCGCAGTCTGAACTTCTGTGCATGCTAAATGAGAGGCAAGGATAGAGAAACGTGGATGGATTGTAGTGGATTACAGACACACCAGCTGCTTTTACATTTTTCTATTTTAAAGTGTATCAGCAGACTAAGACAGTCTCTGAAAATTTACAGCTTCTCAACAAGCATCTATTATCAGTTTAACATAAAATCAGTACTTACACAATATGTCAAACTGCTCTGTGGCGTTTACTTATGTTATGCTAATATGTTCCAGGAGAAGGAAGCAAGGTATAACAGCAGGTCCTCGCTGGCAGTTGTTCCTCAGGCAAAATTCTAGTGATATTACATGATGGAGGAAATCCCTGAGTAGATGAGCTACATGATAAATCATTGAGAGTGTGAGGAATTACTTGTAGCATTTAGCAATAAAACACGGCACTGTCAGTGCCGTGTAAGACAGAATCTGATTTCAATAGCAGTAATTTAATGTGCAAGAACACCACTCCGTGCTCGTGTGTGTGCTTTGAGGGGGGAAAGAAGGATATGTGATAAACAGAATTCACACCTGCCAAGAGCAGCTGCTGCTGCTTCTTCTTCTGGAAAAAAATCGTGCAGAGTGAAGCACAGCTCTGTACAATAGCACAGGGATAAGCAGGTATAGGTACAAGTAAATATTGGAATAAGAAGGCAATAAGGAGGGGAGTGGGAATGCTGAGATGCCCCAGGATGTTCCACTGACAGAATTCCAAAAGTGTGGAGATTTTGGCCAGCTTCTTTAATCACCCTGTGTTTTCTCTTAAGAAAGGAGTTGCCCTGAGCACATCAGAGATAAGGTTTGGCTGAGAAGAAGTCTTGGCAGAGGAATGTTTGTACCCTTCTATGAAGTTTCACCAGAGAAAGCAAAACCACTTAATTTCAGGCTGGGCAAAAATTGCAAAGACCCTTAAAAATGAAATAATTTCAAAGAAACAAAACTCTTCAAGAATGTATATTAATTTTGAGTGATCCCTACTCAGCCAGCACATCATTTAAAACACTGTGGCACAGCTTAGGTAGACCTCAAAGGTAATAGAAGTGTTTTACTGCATTCACACAGATCTAGGGATCTACTCAGATTTCATAGAATCACAGACTCATTAAAGTTGGAACAGACCTCCAAAATCATCAACTCCAACCTTTGACCAACAACCCCTCGTCAACTAAAATATAGCACTAAGTCTGACCCAGCTAACTCCAAATTAACTTCCTCAGGCTGACAGTGAAAAAAGGGGTGAAGAAAGATTCTCCAGCAGCTATAGGGATTTCCCATGATGGTCATTAGCCCATGGAAGCATGGGTTGGCATTTTGATTACCTCAACAACTATATCTCTCTGAGACAGGTATGTTTGTTGTTTAAACCACCAAAGTCTAATTCTGAATAAAAAACAACGTGGCCTTATAGGCATAGTTTGCCTCAGCATTTTCACCATCAGAACCAGCAACAGGACATGATTCAAGAGATCATTAGCACTGGGGAAAAATAACACCTTCCATGCAGGGCTTCAGACACTCCATCAATTAGCAGGCAAACACTGCCATTTACAGTAATTCCAAGCAATTCAGTTTACCAGTAATGACTTGTTACTCAAATTAAAACCACAGAACCCCTGCCTTATTAAAAGCAAAACTATAAAGTTCAGCAGACAAAGCCAAACAGACCACAACATCAAAGGCCTTTTGAAGATTAACACATTGACTAAACTACCAGAGATTCATTTAAAAGCAAATGACACAGATGTTCTTTGCATCTCTTTAATATTAAATTTATCAGAATATGTTCTTAACTTACAATGTTCTCTACTTCCTAACTTACGTCTGTAGATGATTGGATCAATTTTTTGGATAGGAACAATTATTTTTTCCAGGATAAAATTTTGGGGGTCACGGTCTAGACGCATTTAGAGGAAAACTTCTGAATCTCAAATGACTCATTTGGAAAATGTCCTGCAAGTGAGAGTTGTGTTTGCTGAAGCATAGATAGAAAAGCTAGTGAGAACTGTTGCAGCTGTGTTATATAAAAGGAAGAGACAATTTAATGGAAAATTTCATACTTTGCAGAAATTTGATTGCCTATTTTCTCTATGTAGATATCTTATTAGAGCAGCTACAGCTGCTGCACTGAAGGTATATTTTCACTGATGATGATCAGGATGGGAGTGCCAGAGAAGTGTGTGGAATTTAATATTTTATTCTGTTGCAGAATAACAGCAAACATTTACAAATCTCTCAGCTGTTATTTTCCTTCTATTAGACAGGAGTGAGAATTTGCTCCTTATGGCTGCTCTTTTTTGTCCAAGGGACACAGAGTGTTTGTTGATGCCAGAACCTGAACAGGTTGGGTGTAATGGCAAAGAAATCATGAATTAAGTGTGTCTGTCTCACCTGCTGGGTTGACTGAATGCAGGATAAACTGGTTCCCTTAGCACCAAAAGTGTAGACTGTCCCATATCGTTCTCTCCTCCTTATCTCCTTTCTTCATCAGTATAAAGAAAAATATTAGATCCCTTTAAAATTACATAATGATGCTACAACCTGGTTTTCCAAAGATTTCTTTGTTTATAAGTAGCATTGGAGGTAAATAGGTCATAAATTCTACATCACAGAATTTCTTAGCTTGATACCTGTGAGAGCTGCTTTGCTTCACAGATGCCAAAATATTCCCAGGACTGCTGTCAAGTGATTTATATTCTGCAATTTGGATTTTTTTAGTGTTAACAGGGTGATGCTATAACTGTTTGTGTTGTACAAAGTCCTGCAGGCTAAAGATTCTTGGGCTACAGTGGTTTGATATCCAAGATAATTTAAAAATCCTATCTACATATTCTTGACGGAAGTTTGTTTGATTTTCACAAGAACAGAATTATTGTAGAGCAAGAGATTTTTAGGGGTATTTAAAGTAAAGGGTCCTCTTTTTCTTCAAGTCCATGAATAGTTTTAAGCTTGAATCAATCTGGAATATCCCAGCATTTTAATTTTTTCTTAAATATCCACAGGAAGCCCTGTTGCTCCTGAAACCATTGGGTGAATAGCCCAGCTGAAATGCTCAACAGCTGAAAGCAGATGCTGTAAGCCTGCCTGCAGATGAGTTATTAGCAATTTTGCTAAGCAGAGGTTATTCTCTCTCCTACTCAGGACAATTCAGTGATGCATCATCTAAGGATGACTTTCCTTTGGAGGCAGAGCTTGGAACACATCCACTGACATTCCACTAACTGGCTCTGTAAGGGCTTGAAACTTCTTTTTTCCACACTGGATTCCATCTTACCTCACTCACAGTCTCAACAGCTGCAAAAAAAGTGGATCCATAGGCCACCTCAGCCTGGTCTAGAAATATGTCAAGGCATTTTACACCAAACTCTCCAGAACTGCAGCCCATGCAGCCAAGCAGGAGGCTGAAATAGCGCCATCAGTAAAACAAATTGGTGACAAACATTGGCTTAAATGTGTCCAGGAGCTCAGCAAATATTGCATAAATAACATTTTTGTTCTGAGTTCCCATCACATGTCAGATGACCCTTGCAGAAAGAGATGAAGTAACACAGAAGCAGATGGAGAAATGTTTCTCCAAACACTGTGGTAGGTAAACTTGTAAGTAATTTATTTTCCCTCTCCATAACTCATAGATTAAATCACTATACTTGAAAATTCCAGTTCCTGCTGGGTCCAGAGATGGCTTTATTACCACATAAAATTTTGGCAAATGGAAGAGCCACAGTTTAAGCAATGGACTAGAGAGTCCAAATTCCTAGCATGTTATTTTTTATGAAAAGGAGCTGATTGTCCTGCAAGTAATTTAAGACAATCTTCTTAAGAGAAAGTCCCAGCTTCTGTGACTGTGACTGTACTGCAGCATACTTGGAATTGCAGCTGTTATCTCAGAGAATTACTGGGAAAACACTGTCAGCAACAGGGTCAAAGAGCTGGTTTAAAGCTGTTTTGCTGGTAAGCTCTGAGCACAACTCGTTCTTTTAGCAAGCAGATGTATGGTGGTATGGAGAACCATGTGACAAACAAGTGAGAGGAAAACAAACAAAAACAAAACATTTCTGCCTCCCAAATGTGTTTCCACTTGGAAATTCATGGTGCTTGGCAAAATAACTAGAAAACAAAAAAACAAAACAGAACAAAAACGTAAAAACAAAAACAAAAGCCACAAAACAACAAAACAAACAAACAAACAAGAGGATTGTCTATATTGTCTTTTAACTGTGTGAAAGTATCATTGTAAAGAGCCCATTGTAAACGTGCCCCCACAAGCCCATCTAAAATCTATTTTTTAATTTCTATACATTGCATTCAATCTCCTTAGGTTCACCTCATAAGGTTTAGGATTACCTTGAAGATAAAAAAAGATCTTGAACTGGTTGTGGAAGATAGTTAACTTCAAGGGAAAAAATATGGGGAAGACAGTGTCTTACGTTCCTATTCTAGAAGTAACTGAGGTTGAAAATACAAGAAAATTGGTCCAGAATTAAAGCCTTCTTATTTAAACCTGCCTTTCCATTTGTGTTGGTGTATTGGAGTAAGAGATTTTTGGTCAGGAAAAAGTGTTTAGCTTCTGCTACTGATAATAGCTTCCAGAGTGAGAGGGGAATTAATTTAACCCTCTACAGCAGATCAGCACAAGGCCATTACACCAGATTGGAGCAGAGCCTGTTCTGTTCCCAGCTCCATGACTCCAGTGGTTTTGAAGTGATACATACAGTTTGTACTGTTCACTGTATTTGGGTGAATTTCAGCCTCAGGGGATCATTTATAATGAGCAGCTTATTGGGTCAATCCTATCTTTTCTGCTTGCTCATGGGCAAGACAAAGCATGAAGCAACTCGTAGTGGATGTGGATGCTGGGATTTGCTGAAGAATCAGAAAGATAAGAGCCCTTATCTTGTGATTTAACACACTCAGTCACTCCTCTCCCTGTGGTGCCTTAATGATATCTCAATTTCCCTCTCCAACTGGTCTCTCCCAGTCTGGGAAGGTTGGACAAAATCAATTCAAACCTCTCACAGTGAATGACCAGCCAAGGTCCCTGAGTATCCCAACTGCTTCTGTCTTCACTCTGCTCTGGTCTGCAGGAACTCCTCCTGATTTTTTCATTCCAGGTTCCCCTTTTATTTTCCCTGTTCTCTTGGGGAGCCCTTAGTTTTGCCATCTTTCTATCCACAGCCCCAAGTCCCTGTTTTTCCTAATCTAAATAGTCTGTGCAGAAGCACAACACATGATCAACCTCCTAACTGGTGCTTCTGTCTTCATTAATGGGAGGACTCATGACATGGAAGGTTTTTTCAGTCCAGAAACTATCAAAATTCAGAACCAGACTCGGACCCAATAAAGCAAAATTTCACTTAACTCCAGTGGCTCTGAATCTGAAATCAGCAGCTGAAACCAAGTCCCAGAAGAAAGTGAATCTCCTTAAAGCCATAGAAATTTTGATTGCCAGCTAGTGTTAGACAATTTAGTTACTGTGAGGTTAATGGTATCATGCAAGTTCCACTGTTTCTTCTTCCTAACAAATGAACTAAATTAGCAAAAATTATCCCTTCCCTGTTTCTGCTATCCTAAAGAAGTCATGTGTCCTTCTTCCAATTAAATTAACCATTAACTCCTTTTGATGAAGCTGTACATGATCAGCACCCAAATGAGCTTTAACTGTACAAAGATTTAAGGCCACAAGTGGAAGTGTTTACAGATTTCAAAGATAGAGAGGTGAGCTGCAGGCTAAGACTGGGGACAACTACAAGTCTGTATGTGGCTAGCACAGGTCTTTCCCATGAGAACTTCTTCTGTGTTTTATAAACAAAGATAAAGTTTGGATGTTATTAAAAACACTGTCTTGAGATTTGGACAGTTCAGGCCTGGCCAATCAGGCCTGGGGGAAGGTTTCTGACTGACCAATCTGGGTGACCTCTGAAAAGTCTATATCAGCTGAAATCAAAATAATAAAGTCCTTTTTTTCTTGTCACACTGAGAACCCGGATCCTTTTCTCTGCTAGTGGCTCAACAGCGACAGTCTGTATGCTTCAGAAAGGTCTTTTCTGATCCAGGGGGTTAAGCAAAGAGCTGTAAGGAAGCTAAGTGGGGTTTTGATGCACAATGCTCCTTTGGAGTTTTCTGAGCACATCATGTAGATCCCATCTTCACTGAGATTGAACCGAAAATAGTTCTGTCTAAATCTGCTTCTCTCAAAGATAAATCACCTGGATATGAATCATGTGACTCAAGAAAACAGCACACTGTCTTGAAAGAAAACTTTTAAAATAGATTGTGATTCCCAGCATAGCTGAAGGTTTAGAGCAGACAACTGATTTGAGATGTTCTTCACTGGACTCACATGAGTTCATATCATTCATTACAAACACTGTCACACAGACAATCTGTGACAAACCTATGTCCACAAAGCTTGATCCGTGGTGTCCACAGCTGGTGGCATAAAGAGAGCTCAGCTATCTTTTGGGAAAGACAAGGGATAGAAAGAAATAGAATAAAATGGGAAAGGGAAAAGTTCTCCCAGGATTATTTTGGGGTGTCCAGACAAGCATTTCCTGAGACTGGTCTCTCCAGTACAGCAAATTAACGTAACAATGAGGATGATTTTTTTCCCCACCATGCATTCCTCCAACTCAGCCACAAAAATGTAGCAATACCATGTTTTTCACTGCTCAGAGTCTCTATTGTTTCCCCCCTTTTGGTGCTCTCAATGTTGATTGCAGAGTGCTTTAATCAGGTACAAGTGCTGCAGGCTGATGGGCAGCCAAGCCTTGTGCAGGTATTATTACTGGGTAATACTTAACAGCTCCATGCTATCAGCTAAGATTTTTTTTTTTCTCTGCTAAGAATCAAAGGCTACAAAACATGAGGCAGGAAAAGGGAAGGGGAGGAAGCAGGGGGCAATTCTCGTGCTATTGGAGTTTGTAGGTTCATGGCCAAGAGAAAAGCCACACAAGAACAACAGCATGGGAAGGACAAGGGCCAAGGCTGTCCCAGCAGCTGCAAGGGAAGGGCAGCCTGCAGGGATGCTCATGGGAGGCCCTCACCAGGACAATTTAGTCACTAAAACAATATCTTGCTGCAGGAAGGAGCATTCCTGGCAGTACCAGTACCCTTGCAAAATGCTGAGTGGAACTCTCCACCTGACTTTCTTTTCCTTCCTGTCCTGTGACTGTTGCATCCCAGCGGGTAGAAAATACCTCCTGGCAGATGTTTGTGTTGGCAGGACCCTCAGGCTTGTCTCCTGCTTTGGGAATCCGAGGTGCTGTGCCAATGTACACTTCCCCAGTGACACTTCCCTGTCACTCATCCTTGGCAGGGGCTGCAGTGTCCTGAGCTGACACCTGGGAAGGTGATTGGAGAGCTCCAGGTAGGATCTGCTGAGGGCAATGAGGCACAGGATGGGGCACAGCCTAGAGTCAAGGTCTAGCAAGTTAGCAGAACACTGCTCTTGGTGAGTGCCAGGCAGGTCTGGGATGTACAGCACTCCAGGATAGGCACTGTGCACATGGGAAAAACGGCAGAGATCAGCTGTGGCTGCACCCAGTGCTCTGCTGACCCTCCATTCAGAGGTGGAGGACTAGCAGAACAGAGTGGTGATTAACACACCATTAGGGCAGGATGCTCACACAGAAATGTAGGTCAAAACACTATGAAATATCCTGCTCTAAAGAGCTTATAACACATTTCCTGATGTATTGCTGTAAGCAAAGGTTAATCATTTCTGGGGCCACTTGCAAGCACTTTCAGAGTTATACTATGCTGATTTTGCAATCTGCTGTGGAAGGACAGGTCCTATATTGGGAAACTGGAAGTCAGGGCAGGTGCTGACCACTTTGCCTCCACCTACCTCAGGAATAAAGATTTTTGCCTCTTATCTTTTACCTCCTGATAGTTTCTATGCTTGGACAGCCTGCAGAGGGCTCTGCCTGAAGTCTACAGACCCCTCTGTGCTGTCTGCCTAGTGTGGTACCAGTGCAGGAGGGACAGGAGGAAATCTGGCATTTTTCTCCCAGCACCCAGCACAGCAGGCCAGGTTTGAAGCCCCCATGAGCTGAACCCAACAGGACAGGTTCCCACACTCTGCAGAGTTTCATTCTCATGAATCGGCATTTCTCACTGGGACTTGGCTCCACCAGAAGATTTCCGGCCAGATTTAATCAGGGATGCTTGAAAGCCATCCAAAACACAGGCCAGGAAAGGATATAACTACAAAAATATAGCAGCTTTTTCACATTTTCTGAATTGTTCAGTAATTACATTTGTTGGAGATATAATTCATGCACGATTGTTTAGAGTTGTCCCTGCAACATTTATCAGCTCACGCACGATTATCTTCCTTTCCTTACAGAATCAGGCTGTAATCAGTTCCATAAACCCTCCAAGGTATTTGTTTGAAGACAATGTTTTTTGTAGGGAATAAAGATGGTAAAGAAAAGTGTTTTCAAAGCTGCAGCCAAAGAGAAAGTCAGTAATCTTTCTCTTTGTAAAATGGAAAACAGATTTTTCTAACCTAGTGAAAGCAGATTCATGCAGAGTTAATTTTTTCCTCTTTCCGCTTTTCTTTCTTACTCCTTGTATTTTATTTGTCTTGCTAAACTGCAAAATTCTGAGGCATTGCCATGGCTCAAAACTTTTTCTGAGGATGAGAAGTTATATTGGTTCAATACAATGATTGTACACAAAGGCTGTATTACATCAGTACAATTGAAGTGCTTTGACCTTTTTAATTTTAATGCAGCTGCACCCGTAAATGCTTTATACTAGTCTGGGAAATGAATAAGGAAGATAGCTGTGACAAAGTGTTATGCTGAGATGGCCATGCCCACACTCAGGATTTATTTGTGTGAGTCAGTTGGTAGGAAACATTTCGTACCTGGCACGGTTACAGTGGTTAAAACCAAGCAAACATTGTCTGTGCATCAGGCCATAAGGATGAAATGTTGTCCAAAGTCTCTGGCTGCTTTGTGCTCCTATAGCAATATATGGTATCTATAAATCTGGTTTAGCAGCCTACTTAATCAGAGCTGCAGCAATTTGCATCACTGGGGCTGCTCAGCCAGAGCACGAAGTAAATTCACATCCCAGAGCCAGCTGCTGCCCCTGCTTGTGCTGTCTCTATCCTTGTGTGACTCCACTGACAGCCCAGCTTTATTCTCAGCTCACTGTGCCAGGAGAGGAGCTGCTGCACTTCTGTGCTCCTCAGGCAGACTCCAGCAGTTGTCCTCCCTTCTTCTGGAGGCTTGTGAGCATTGTCATGTCCAGAAACTTTCCCTGGACTGATCCAAGCCATCACTGGAAGCTGGGGCTCAGTTCAGTTCATCTGGTCTCACTCCATTGGCTTCATGTCCCACCACCTTCCCTTGTCTGCTCTTCTCCCTCTCCCAGGAATCTTCTGCCTTCAAATCCTTCTGGGGAAGCCTGGGTGCAAAGAGCTGGGTTTGGCTGGAGGGTTTGGCTTTGTTTTGACACTGCATTTGTGGTTATGTCCCTCCTTGGCTGATCCTGGGCTGCTGAGTGTGCTACCAGCCTGCCTCCTCGATGAACCTGGCTGTACTTTGTGGTGCCCAAACCCCAGATGGGCTGTGCTGGGGTAAGGAAGACACTGCTGTGGGTGATCTTGTGACTCAGGGACATCTGTGAGCAAGGACAGAGCCACATCTGTCCCAGATGGCAGTGCTGCAGCAGAGTTTTCTGTGCCTGACCCAAGGCTGCCAGCCCTCCTGGGGGACAGGAGTATTTAAGATTAACACAGCAATAATCTAGTTTTTCCAGAAATGAAACAGTACAGAGGATTTATTTTCTTGCTGGTCTCTAAGATAAAGGGGCAGAAGCATGGCTGTCTAGGCAGCAATGCTAATAAATGGGTGCAAGCTGCAAGATTTTTGAATGTTTGAATGCCTTGGATTGAGAAATCCTAAGCATCAAAGATGTGACTATTGAGGATTTGAAGTTTGCTTCTTGCTAACGTAGGTGCCATCTGTAAAATGCAGCTCTGGATCCTGAGCATGCCCAACACTCTTGGTTCTCAGACCTGTGCTTGTCTAGAGCCAGCCAACATAGCTGAGGGTACTTCTTCTTCCTCTCTGTAAGAGTAAATAATGTGATAGTTATCTTCAAACCAGTTCTTAAATTCAGTATTTATACAGTGCCACTAAAACGTGGAGTGCTTCCCTGAAAAGCAGTCCTGATGCTCTCTCCAAGGAGACAGCAGTCTGGTGGCATAAAACATAGATTTTTAATTAGTGTTGTTTGGCTTCAGTGAATTACTTGCATCAGAGCTGAAAAGTTGAGTAGAGATTTGTAGACTCGAGCTGGACTAAAACTAGACAAAATAGGACAAGAGGACACATGTTGCAGGGTTAATGAGAGTGAAAGTGATTGCAGTAATACAGTCAGAAAGTCACACTCAGTGTATTATCACAGCAAGCAGCACTACTCTTCCTATTTTTAGGTTCAGTCCTTTGTGAGGGAAGATTAGCTTTTTGCAAAGGGTGTTTTTAGAGAGAATGAGCAGAGGGCTAATGACAGAATTATGAAAGCAGGTCCAGGCATTAGGCACTGAGGACAAAAAAAAGCCATTAGCAGTAGCCAGAGAAGTGGATGAAGGAAGCAGCCAGTGGAAAGGTTTGGAAAAAAGAAATCCAGTCTTGCAAAAACAAACCAAAACATTTGTTCATAATGAATATATGCTTTGGATAGCCTTTTGGACATAAAGTCAAAATCTAAAAGTAGTTCATGAGAAGGGACTCCAGGAAGATTTGTCTGAGAGCTATAACACAACTCTTGCTACTGCTATTTTTATTTCCAAGACTCTCCACCACACGCCTAGAGTATTCTTGCTAATATTCCTTTTTCTTTTCCAGCAAAATAATGAAATTGAAGAGTCCCTGAGAAGAGCAGTCATTTCTGATATTCTCAGTGAAGAATCTGAATTTTGGGGGGAAATTAGAAATTTAATTCTGGGTTTTGTGAAAAGGGTATTTTCTGGTGGAAATATTTCAATAGGAATTTTTTTTTATTTCTAATGGCTTGAAAAGCTTTTTTGGTTGGTGCAGAGAGCAACAAGAAATGTCTCCAGTGGTCTGGACAGCAGCTAAGGCAGCTCTGGACTGAGATCACCTGCCATGTCCTCTCCAAATCTATGCCTTCCCCCCTTGAAATGTATTTACCCCTGACTCAAGCAGAGGCACTCCTTTCCTGGCACCCTGTAACTGAGCTAAGAATCAGCTCATTTGTTTTTAAGTCACACATGTCACCTTGTAATAAGAGGATTCATGTGACAGTTTAACAATTCCTTGTAAAATTCATCCCTTCACAGCCTTTGATGACTTTGATGACTTTCATGACTTTGATGCATCTTTCAGCATGAGCCACATCTGCCCACCAAATTTACATTTCTGTTGATCTGTACATTAACAAACATGCTGAGTGTGGCCAAAACAGGTAAGTCATTACTGGCTTTTGATTGAAACAGGCATTTTCTTTCCTCTGGGATACTGCAGGCAACAGCCTTGAGAACCATTCTTAGGACAAACTTCCCAGGGAGAGAGGATGGATCTGGAGGTTGACAGTCTTAGAAGTGCTGCACAATTTTTTGAGGATCCTTTCCACAACGGGGTAGCATTTAACAGCACTGGTATCATCTTCCATCAGGTAAACCACAGCTCAGTGAAAAAATTGAAGATTCTAACACAGTCTGAAATGAATTTAAATCCTGCCATGAGTAGAATTTTAACATGCACAAAGTATAACACCAGCAACTCCCCTAACTCACAGGAGGATGTCCTTATTCTTGTTGTGTATGTTGGTACTGTGTGTGGAGGTGCTAAAACACTAAAGAAATAGAAATTTATAACTTCTATGAGTGTATTAGGTGTACAGGCACAGGAGGAAAATGCAAAGGAAGAGTGATTTCTCTCCCATAATGAAAGCAGCACAGGCTGGGTGCTCTGAGGGGTGCTGGGTTGAAGTACAAGCAGCTTGGTTACACTGCAGCTTTCTCAGGGAAACAAGGTCATCATCCACAGCCAAACTGTGCAGAAAAGACAGGAATGTCTGAGGGATCCAATGCTGCCTCCCATGCCCCAGTTGTTGATATTTAATTGAGCCTCAGAACTATGAAAAATTATGCTAATCTGATAAGTTTCCTTCTCTCCTCCTGCCCTCATTCCTTGATGGTCAAGACCCTCTGTCAAACTGTTTGTCCACATCATACTCTTGATGCATTGGGGGCATAAGGACACCAGGGTGGGACTGAGAAATTCTCACTGCCCATGAGCAAACAGCATCTTCCTCTGCAAGGGAAACCCTGGAGCAGCTGGGGAGGCTGGTTTTGCAGTAGCTGTACTGTGATACATCAGCACAAAGGAGAGGCACCACAAAGAATTAAGGTTTATTTCTTCAGCTTCCCAAGCAGCATCCTTAGGGAACCTCTGTTTATTTTACAGGAAAGAGAAAAAACCCAACACATACGTATATTGCTACCACCTGCTTTTAATTTCATAAAGTATGAAAAGGGCTGAGCTTCCCATGGTCTAAAACTAAATTGTCAGCACAATTCTGGCAACAGATTTTAAAACACCTTTGATGGTGTAAGAAGCCAAAGAACACCAAGTGATTCTAAGATCAAATGCTGAGTTTACAGGGTTGGCAAAAAAAAATAAAAATTCCCTCCTCACTTATAAGCAGCACAAATAAATCAAGCAAATCTCAGAGAGCTGTGATGGGGCCACACACTGATATTCTCCCCATGAATAGAACCTCCACAATATTTTCCTCCAGTTCAAAGAAGCACCACAAATACCAGGTGTCCTTTGGGGAGGATGGGAAGCTCACTGGTCTGAGACAAAAGCAAGTTATGTAATGTATGTGGTAAAATTAATTTTGCTGGGAGATAAGGGAAATGTCATAAATAGCTGACAGACTGCTTGAGAGAGGGAGCGAGTGAGCACTCCTGAGCCTCTCAAAGCTCTTGCTGCCTGTGCCTTTCATCAGCAGAGTCACTGAGGAACGTCTGCCATTCCAGAACAGATAACCTTTGCTCCATCAAAATGCTATTATTTTAGCAGTTATTTCTTTAAGTGGTAGATTAGTTAAACCTCATTTTCCCATGTACTCAGACGTGAATGGAGCTGCTGCTCCGTGGCTGAAGCAGAACACAGTGTGCCCTTTCAGCAGACCCCTGCACTCCCCAGAGATTGTTCAAACATGATAGCTACTTTTTCTAGGTGCTTTTTCCAGGTACTTTTCCCATTCTCCTCCTCAGCTGCCCATGAAGATTTCTCAAACACCCAGTCTTTTCTCCCTGATGGCACCACAGCATCACATGCTGCTCAGGGCAGAAATGTGATTAAAATGCAAAACCAGGGACATCCTGTTGTTCACAGGAGCATGTTAAATACTGCAGAATTCATCCCTGTTACACAGAGCAGTTCGTTCTTGATACAAATCTTCCCAGAAAGGCCTTGAGATCAAAATTTACCTGAGAGGAAAGAAGGAAAAGGAGAATGTCCAGAAAATGTTCATTAATTCAGACCAGTGTTCTAAACAATAAACACTTCAAAAACAGCCAAAGATCAAAAACTGCAATAAACCCTGATCAAGGTCACCATTTCCCTCAACATAAATATCCTCTAAACAGAGTCAGATCTTTTTTTGCTTGAGCAAAGCTTAATAGAAAGTCTTCCATGCAAATATCATTTAGTAAAAGGAAAAACAGCAGGAAAACCCCTCAGCCAGTCCAAGTTCAAAATCATTTAAAACGAGTTTAAAATCATGACCCCTTGAGATAAGTATTTCATCTAGGTTGAGTGACATGTACATTACATACAGCACTTTAAAATCCAGAGTGAGAAAAGATCTCCTGACTTCAGCATATATATCACATTTGTGAACGTTGGCTGCTTTGCTTTCATTACACTTCCCTTCCTTGTCAGCACCCCAGCTAAAATAAAGCAACCCCCAGGCAAATTTCACAAACACACAGTGGGAAGATTAAGCCACAATGCACATTCATATGTGGGGTCAAAGTCAACATTACACAGCTCCGTTTACTTCACTTGAATGTGACTCACAAAAATATACTCACAGCAGGAAGTATATATTTGAGGGATTTCAGGAACTTTCTTGAATTAGCTTCAATTATTTGCTCAGCCCTGGTCCTTAGCATGGAACATCTGAATGGAGAAATAAAATTTTTAATAGTAAATCCTTTGATTTATGAAAATAAAGAAACAGAAACCCTCATTCCATTCCCCAGTCACTCTCATTTCCAGTAGCTGCAGCTGATCATCACTTTGGAGCAGCTCCCCATATGTAAAAGATTCCCCAGTTCCCTGTTTCTAAGTCACCTTTACTTCTGCAAATGTTCAAGGAAGATGAAAAACTTTTAAGTCAGGCTTATGTTCTCTGAAAGGGCAACCTCCTTTCCTAGCCAATAAATAGAACCTTGAAATCCTCTTCTGACAGCTGAGCAATTGGATCTCTAGCACTAATGCCAAAACTGTGATTTAAAGTTATAGGGAATGATTCTGTCCTCAGTTACAGTGGTGCAAATCTTTAATTCTAAGGAAGTCATCAGAGTGACTTTGGGAAAGATTTGCTGTATTGGCTGTGGACTAGATGAGACCTGGGTCTTGTCCCACAGTCCTTTGAAGCATTACCATTACCCCTTGAATCCCAACACTGCATTTTCACATTTATAATTATGTCCCTATTATACACATCTTCACAGAGGAGCAAAATCTGTGAAGAACACCCACAAATGCTTCTGACTCTGTGTGGAAATCTAGAAGTGCAAATCAGCAAGAAACACTGCTGAGCTTTCCACCCTAACCTGTGACATGCATTTGAAAATGAAGAGGTTATTTTTAATTATAATTGACATTTTTTCTCCTGGTTGTCCCAGTGAAGGCATTCATCTTGCCAGAAAAGTGGTGCCACAATGGGATCTCAGTGGAGGAAGCTGTGAACTTCCTTTCGGGAGCTTCAAAAAGCATCTGTTAGACTGCAAAGCTTAAAACCAGGGAATTTGGTTTTCCCAGTCCTTCTGAGGGTGTCTGAGTGAGAGGGAAAGAAGGAGAACCTTTTTCTCTGCCTGTGTTTTGGTCCATGGGGCTGGGATTTATGGGCAGCTCTGCTTCAGGTGGACACATCCATGCCAGAGATGCAGCTCCAGTCCCAATCTCCCAGCCCAAATCTTCCAGCTGGGATGTGTTGCAGCCCCATGGCAAGGCATGCTGAAGTGGTGTACCTTGCTCTCTCACCCCCACTTCTCCCTGGAAAGAAAACATAGATTCAAATTTAAGTTCAGACTCCTGAAACTGGGGCCAAGATTTCCCTTGGCAGGTCTGTCTGCTATTGCCATGTGCTGCACATGGCTCTCTCTGTTTGTCCCCTTGCCCTTCCTTACCCCTCACCCTGTACCAGCCCCTGCTAAGTCATCAAATGTGGTCCAGGGATATATGAACATGGTCAGAAAATGCACTAAAGTGCAGAAAACACAAGTTTAAATTAGGAAGTGGCAGCAGTTCGGCAGAGTGCAACTCTTCCTGGGGATGCAAATATCAGCACAGCAAAGCACTTTCTGAATCAGACAAGCTATTAATATTTTTTAAGGGCTTTGAAAATAAATTTGAGGATCGGGAGAATGTGCAGCATTGCAAAAAGAACTCCTGTGAAACCTTCTGTCCTGGGATTCTCCCTGAGTGCACAAGTCCTGTCCCAGCTTTTGCCCTGTCTGCTGATCCAGCCTGTCCAGAGGTGATTATTAGTGCCAGCTACAGCAGAAGCAGCACCACATTTCTGTTTTTCTCTGCAAACAAACATTTAAGCCCTTCTGGCAGGACTATCATGCTGCAGGGGGAATAATGCCCTTGGTCATCAGATCTGTCAGATTTTAGTAGCTATCTGTGGCAGGAGTGTGACATCCCCAGCAGGCAACCTGATTGACACCCCATGTCTCTCAGCATTATCCTATTGAGATGACTTTTCAACTAATGTGGGATATTTTCAACTAATGTGGGAAAAAGTCAGGAGTTTTGTGCAAGGGATAAAAATTATGTTGTAATATGGCCAGAAAAAAAAAAAAAAAAAAGAGCAGAGAGTGTTCCTTCATGAAGAAATCAATTTTGAGGTTATACATGCTTTAGCAGTGCCTAAGGGAAAAGTAAACAAAGAAATTCTGTGGCATTATAGAGAGCCCAAGCCAGAAGGAAAGGCTGGGCAGAATGTTCCCAGAAAATAAATATAGACCATCAAAAGCAGGCAGGCAAATAGGATTTGACTCATGGCCTGGTTAAGGCACAGCTCCCCTTCACAGGTAATACAGGGCTGCCTTTTTACCAAGTTGCAGGCAAACTTGTAAATGAAACAAAACAAAACAAAAAAAGAAAAAAAGAAAAAAAGACAAGTGATGGAAATCCATCTCTGGTCACAAAAGTGGACTGGGGAAGGCTTTGACTTCATTAGGAAAACACAGAAGAAATTACACGTGAAGATTTACAGGCAGCAAATAACAGCACCCAGCAAAATAGGCACCATTCAATCTATCCAGATCAGGTGAATCTATCAGGTCATGGTAGAAATCTACTTTTTCTTTCAAGATGTTGAACACTTTCTCATTTGTGCATACAGAGCTAGGTGGAACCTGGGATCAGATGGATGAAGGTAAAAAAAAAAAAAAAAAAGGTGGAAAAACTGTGCCTATGTATACAAAACTAGCTCAGTTGGACCTTCCCAACTATCCACTTTATATTGGATTCAAATGAAAGTTCAAGTTAGTCTTATGTCCTATTTGGACCTGTTGGCTCACCATGCATCACAAAAACACATGCATTTTTATTGATTACCTCCCTCCACACTACTATATTCAGCTCTTTTTGCTGCATTGTTGCATTGATTTCTCCTGTCCAAATCACACTATTGATTTTCCCTGCTCCTGTTTCACATCTGTGCTTCTCTCACCCACCCAGCTGATAGAGTAGGGAAAGTGTGAGATTAATGCTCAGCTTAAAAACACACATGGCTAAGAGGAATCTACCCACAAGGATAAATCCAAGGCCACTGCTCTGTTGCAGGGTCTATGCATAATGTTATATGTGTAGGTTTTTTCTAGAATCCAAGGATTACATGGAAGTATAAAATGAGGATTTAGTGCAATCCACTACTCTGGTTCTTCATCAAGGCAATGACAAGAAGTTCAAGGCTAACACTGATCTTTCGGCTCCTCTGCCAAAAATATGTCGAAGGTCAGTTTTAGTTAAAGTTATTAAGACACAACTGAAAGCAAGACTTTTCTGCCAAGAATGGACTAGGTTTCCCGGACTTGCAGTTGCAGCCAGATTTTCAGGGAAGGACAGCACCTGATACATCCTATGCTGAGTGTCTGGATTTTTTCAGATACTCTGCGCCAGAGATGTTGAAGTTAGTGGGAGGTCATCACCTGACTGTGGATGCAATGGGTAATTATGTATTTCAGTCTTTAAGTTTTTTTCTCACTTTGAAATGTACAACTTTAATTGTAAACCCTACAGTTCTTAGTGACACCCAGAAATTTGATGTGTATCAGCAGTGTTCATTTTTTTCAGATTTTCAGGGAGAAGCTTATAGAATCACAGGATCACAGAACATGCTGAGTTGGAAGGGACCACAAGGATCATCGAGTCCAACTTCTGACCCTGTACAGAACCATTCCCAAGAATCACAGCATGTGCCCAGGAGTTTTGACCAAATGCTTCTTGAGCTCTGTCAGGCTGGTGCTGTGCCCACTGCCCTGGGAGCTGTTCAGTGCCCAAACACCCTCTGGGGGAAGAACCTTTTCCTGATATCCAACCTAAACCTCCCCTGACACAGCTCCAGGGCATTCCCTCAGGTCCTGTCAGTGTCACCACAGAGCAGAGATCAGTGTCTGCCCTTCTCTTCCCCTCACCAGGAAGTTGTGACTGCAATGAGATCTCCCCTCAGTCTCCTCCAGGCTGAACAGACCAAGTGCCCTCAGCTGCTCCTCACATGGCATCACCTCAACGCCTTCCCCATCTTCGTTGTCCTCCTTTAAATGCTCTCTAACGATTTAATATCTTATATAGTGGTGGCAAAAAGTTGATATATTTCACAAGAGAAAGAGTGCATGTGTTTTTCAGAGTTGCTGTAACATTTAGTAAAATTACATTTAAAGTAATTGTGTATGTGCTGTTTCAAGCAGAGACATTTCAACGTAAAGAACAGAGCAATTCTGTAACATTTAAAAGATGATAGGCAGAATAGTTTATTGAAATTCATCATTGATATGGAGAAAATATGTTCTGAGTTTTTACATGAGATGGTATTACAAATTGTACATGATAAGATGTTTAGTACCCAGCAATTATTTTGTAAGTAGAAATCATTTCTCTTGAATTATAAACTGTTGCTCTACATACAAAATAATAACCTCCTGCACAGTGCTGTTTCATTCAGTCACTTCTAAACTGAAGCAAGAGAAAAGGCACATATAAAATAATCCTACCAGAGCAAGAATGGACAATTTGAATGCATGGGGAAAACAGTGTTGTCTGATTATTATTACTGTGCAGTTTCACAGGTGCCTTGGATGTTATTTCCTATCAACTTTATAGCTCTTTCATCCAAACACCCAAGAATTTGTGACAAAATATTGTAGCCACAAGGGAGTTATTTTCCTTTTCATATGAAAATCTCACGGTGACCCTATGAAAATGGTGCTGCTTAACAATCTTTATGTGATGCTAAACATTTGACAGACCTGTCTGTGACCACCTTAGAGAGGATTTACTAATGCAGGGAGCTGAAGGCAGCAGCTCAGAGGATGACTCTGCTCATATTCAAATTTTACCAGCTGGTGCAAGGGAAAAAAGAAAATCACATAAATATTCCAGGAGAAACTCCCCTCTCTCATGGGTGTTCCCTGCAGCAGTCTGGAGCAGGTGTTGGTCCCCTGATGTGCACATTCCCAGGATGTGCTCCTCCACCACCACGACCAGGGGTCACAATCCAGGGCAGGGAGGAGAGGAGGCAGCCTTTGCATTTTGTGGTTTCCTTGCACCATCCAAGAGCAGCAGGGTGCTCAGCAGGCTTCCCTGTAGTGGAAATAAATGTTGGGATCCTGCAGGTGATGGTAACATTCCACCAGCTCTCAATGGGGTGTAGTGATGAAAAGCATGATGGACCATGACACGTGGACTAAATTAATCTGAAAATTCCTTTTCCAGGTTGATTTTAGCTCGGATGAGTTTTCTGCTTGGTGTTTTCCCAAAGTCCCATCGTACACTTAAGGAAGCAGACACGATCCCAAGGAGATTCTGTGCATTATTGCAGCACTGCAGCAGCTGTGAGCATTCAAGCAGTCTCCCAAATAAAGTCTGGGGTCTAGGGAACATGAAAAGCAATGTGAATTTTAAGCTGCTCTCTGAAAATGCCCTGAAATGGCTTGTGTTGCTGTCCTAACCTCTGTTAGAGAGTTAGTAGCATCCCTCCAAAGGCACAGACCTGGTTTGATGGTTGAGGCACTTTTATTCCCAGCTAGAGCTGCATCAGCAGATGAGCTGCACTGCTGGGGGACATTGACTGTCTCCCTCACATCTGCATGATCAACCCAAGGCTTTTTATTATTCTGGTATTTTCAATCCTCATCTTTTTAGCCAGCAAGTGATCTCAAACCACTGCTTTCTAGTTTTAAAAATCAATTGATAAATAGCATTTCTTTTTTTTCTCCAAGGAATCAATGCACAATTACTTTGAACTGTTTCAAGAAAATAGGATTTTTGAGATACTATATCCTCCCTTTGCTGCCTTCAACGAGCTTGATTTAAAAAGCAAAGAGAAAGAAGAAGCACAAGTAGCAATTCAGACTTGACAGAAATGTGGATGTTCTGCAGTCAAATTATTTTGTGAAACTGGAATCTTTATATTTAATCTCAAGTGTTTCTTTCCTTTTTCACAGACTCCTATTTCTCCTCACAAGAGAAAGTAGAGTTTCCAGACTTTCCAGGGTGTGTTTTAAATCTTAGGATACATACAGTATGCTATTTATTGTGAATTCCCTGTGAAGAAATTCAGGAGAAGAAATTAATCAGAAAAAGCAGCATGTTTTGAATTTCATGTGTGTAAAACTTCAAACTCATAGTGTCTGGTGCAATGGGTGAATTTATTTACACACAGTGTCTGATGGGTGTCTGATGAAGTCTCTCAAGCCATCTACGTTTTCAAAATAGGAATGAAGAACTGCAGCCCTGGGTCCATCAGTCAGTCAGTGTGAAACTCTGTAGTTGTGTTTTCAGTGTCTACAGGAGAAACCAGTAAACCTTGCAAGGTGGTTGCATTTGGGAGATGAACCCAGTGTAATAGGAATTTTATTCTAGAGGAAAATCCACAGCCATAGACTCATGGCTGACTAGTGTAAGAAATAACATTTTGAAATCCCTTCAGACACAATATAGTACAAAGTCATAACATCCTTAAGGAAAAGATGTTTTCTTCTTTTCTTCAGACACTTTTACATTAAACTACTTTGAGATTACTTGGCGCTGATAGCACAGTGTTTGCCAGAGAGGTTAAGTCAGGTGTCCTTGCAGCACATCTTCCTCTCCAACTCAAAGAATGCACAGGAATTTCCTGAGCTGCTTTCTTGGAAGAGTTCCTGTCTAGGATAGAGAAGCTTTTCAGGGACTTATCTTAAAAACAGTATTTGAGTGTTTCAAAGGAAGGACAGAATAAAACTGTAGCAAATGAAATGGTAAATTATGTTTAAGGTTTTAGTTTCAGTTCAGGATCTATCTAGAATTTCCAATAGATGACCTTTAATTATTTATTTTACTACTTGCCAAGGGAGACAGCCATTAACCCAACAATTCCATGTAATATAGTCATGATAAAAGCTAGAAGTTAGGCACAAAGAGCAAGAACATAAATGTGGAAGGCTTTTTAACTGCAGAGAATTAGGAAACTATTAAAGGAGAAGATATACAGAATAAAGGGGAATAATGCTAAGAAGCCATGATTATAATTTTATTAGGCCTGGGAGTTAAATAGAAGTGAAAACCTAAGAGAAAAGTAAAAACAATTGAATTTTAAGGGTCACTTCTGTGAGAATAACTGAGATGGATTTGGCTAATGACAGCATGGTCTGCAGTCCCAAGGATTGTCATGCAAACAACCTCAGAGCTCTTTGTCCTCATGCAAGCAGGACATACATGTCTTTAAAGCCAGAGGAGCCTGCAGTTTTACACTGACTAGTTAAAGAAACAGCAAGATTCCCTGAAAATCACTGGGGCGAGGTGCTGAAAGAAAAATGCTCAAACTGATAGTAAAGAGGCTACAGCAAAGGAATATAAAATAATGGCCCCAGCTGCTAGTCTGCGCCCTTGCCTTATATCATTTTGAGCACATTTCTCTTCCATTTAATACCAAAAGATAAAAACCCAAGCGATGAGCTGCTCAGAAAGCTGCATCTGGGAGCAGTCAGGCAAAGGACATGGTAAGGCCATCCCTCCCCACTGGCACTTCTTGCTGTGTGGCTCCCCCTGCTCTCTGACAACCTCTCTGGGTGCTTTCCGTGTGACAGGCAGGGAACACCACTGCCAGTTTCACCTTGTAGGGCTTTTCTGCACCAGCATGTAAGGTGCTCCTTCATTCCTGCTCACAGGAAGGAAAATGAAACAATCCTACCAAGACATGAAATGAACTGCGTTTGCATGTATCACTGGAGACCTCAGGAGACTGAAGTAAATGAATAAAGGATCTTCAAATGATTTGCGACAACAATTGCTGGGACTATTCTGAATGTAGCAGAGGCAGGAGGCAAGGATGGAGTAGATAAAGGCAGTTAAATTAAATTTATAAACAGTACAGGCATTGCCAAGAAAATTAGGATAAACACAAAGAAATTCTTTAAAACCCCAAGAAATTTCCAGCAACAAATGAGACAATGGAAGGCAAGACAATGGAAAAGTACAGATGAAACTGATATTCTTCAGAAAGAGTTTTGCTTCATTGTTCACAATAGAAGCTGAAGGTCATTTTCTAGTGATTGAGATCTATTTTCCTTGGAGAGAAAGAAAAATGTTAAAAGGTTTCATGGTTATTCTGGAAGATATAATTAGGCAATAAGAAGCTGCACAGGTTGACAAGGCACTGGACCCAGAAGATTTCCAGGCACAGAGAAGTGGCTGAGACAGAGACAAGAATTAGTGGGCTGGAGCAGAGGAGAGGATTTGGCAATTACACTACAATAGGGACTCAGTCCTGACACCAAAACAGCTGTATCCTAAACAGCTGTATCCAAAACATCTGGATGGGTCTGGCAGTTATGACAGAGAGCATCTTTGAGACCTGTGACTTCCACAGCAGTAGTGAAAGCCAAATGGGTGATTTCAGGCACTTGATGTAGATCCTGGGTGTTTCTCAAGCCAAGCCTTGGCAATTTTATTCAGAATGTGGTTGGGACAACACAGAGCATCAGCAGAGGGTGGTGGAGTAATTCAGCTTCAGAGGGAGCCAGTAGAAATCTAAATCAAAGTACAGAGTCATTTAAAGTTTGTATTAGGCTATGAAGGTGAGAATTCACTAGTTCATATTTCCTCTCAAAATGATAGTAGCGAGACTAAAATCCTAAATCCTAAAATCCTTTGGTTTTTAGTCTTTAAATATTCCAGTAACAGGAATATTAATTAATTATCGACTCATCCACTAGCTAGACACACTGTAAGGTCTAAATGACCAACGTGGAGGAAATATTTGTGAGTTCAATTCTGAATCCAGCATTTCTCACTGAGTGGCTTAAGGCAAGCTGTTTGCCCTCTGAAAGACCTTCTAATTCCTGACACAAGAAAATTCCTCCCTTTTTTCTGATACAGCTGTAACTCCAGCAATATATCTTTAACTGCACTTATATTAGTTCATCTGGCCTGGTCAGGATGCTTCTTCTGCTCCAAACCAAATTGAATTTCCCCTCAGTATTGTTAACTGCCATTTCTATTGTCCTTTTCTTAGACAGATTTAACACATCACTCCTAGGACTAGCTTGATGTCAATGGGCGGAGACCAACTGATGGCCTCTGTGGACGTTAGAAAAAGCATAAAAGCCTTTTCATGAAGATGCAGTTATTCCTTATGGCCTATTCCTCAGCCTATTCTGAAAGATGTCAGGAAGCCCTACTCTCCTACAGGCCTGCTCTGTCAAGGCAGGGTCAGCTTCACACTTCACTGTTTAATCTCAAATGAATTGTAACAGGTTATTTTGGAACAACTTGTGCCATGAGGCTGATTATTTTATTTCCACCTTCATACTTAAAAAAAGGGAAGGCTATCTTTTTGTGTCCTGGGATTTTGGGAGCATCTCTAAGCAAATCACAGATTCTCCAGGGTGACATTCATTCCTCTGGGCATTGCTGATTATGCTGAATTGGATGGGTATTCACCATCACTGACTAGCTGTCACAGGGTTTTCTTCAGCAAGTGAAAAATCACAGACTGCAGTGGAGCTGTACCAGATTTATAACCCAGGGAATGGAAATTAGTTGCCCCTGTACATTTTTTCTCAGCATGTGCCAGGGCAGGACAGATTAACAGAGTCTTCTGCCCTGATGATGATGATTTCTTTAATTCTCATGTAAGGAGAAGACTCTGAAAACCACACACTTTGCAAAGATTCAGTCTAAGCCACAGCCTGAGTTTTCCTCTCCTGGATCTGAGTTTTGCATGCAGTCTCATGTGAATATTTGTTACCAGAACAGGGTCCCTGTTTTGCCAGATGCCTCTTCTCCAGCAATGGATACCTGAGCATGGTACCCAGTTTTCATGACTGTCAATCACTTTTCATTTCTCTTATCTTTATGGGTGCTCTGCAAAGATCAGGCTAATTCCACACCTAGAGTTAGACTTAGTAGTCTGGTAAATATCTACGGAAAAGTGGGGACCATGTGGCTATAAGATGTCATCACAAGTGGCCACTTGAGCTAAAGGACTGTCAAACAACCAGTATGACAAGGATCTTCCAAAGAGGCTTTTTTATGGACTGCAAACACTTCTCTCACTTGTTGCTTTTTGACACAATGGAGAGCTCTGAAGAGTGAAGAGAATGGCTTCTTGTCAGGAGTCTTGCAGGAAATAGATTGAACAAGTTTCAACAGCACTGTGCAGAGGCTCAGCTTAGAGGCTGCTGATAGGTTAGATCTCAAACACTGCCAGCATTTTGGGTCTGACTGGATCATCCTCAATAAACAGCATCAAGATTTACACAGATTAAAAATACCTGAAGGCATGGGATAGAGCAGCCTGACCCATCATCAATATTGAAGGCACCTTAACAAGGTTAAAGTATTGACTAATAAGAGATGTATTAATGTTGATTATTTGTGCCACAAATACTGTCCCAGGCTAGAAAAAGCCCATGTTTCTCATCTAAGAATAATTATCCTTTCTGGAGTAAAGCAAGCATGTGTTGTTTACACATTGGGAGGAAAAAACAAGCCAAGCTAAACTTGTCCTGCACTGTTGTGTCCGTTGCACTGAGACAGTACTTTCTAATGAGTCTGTAGATCACTCTGTAATGATGGACATCTAATTTATTTTATCTTGACATGACAGACCTGGCATAGTAATATCTGGCAATTAGTCACACTTCAGTGGTCCTTAACTTAGAGCAGTTTGAAGTGAAATGCAGGTTCTGATATGTCACTGCCATTTCCTGTTATTCCATATACAAAGGACTAGCAGAAAAAGCATTAAAATACTAAATCACCTATTGCAAAAGGCTGCACCATCAGCTTCTGAGTCCTATTTAGCACTGCTAAATTACAGAACAGCACCCCTCCAGCATGTGCTGTTACTGGCTGATTATTTTGTTAAACAGAAAACCAAAACCAAAATTGTTTGCACAGTTAGAAACTAATGTGGGATTCAACAGCAGTTGCCAATATATAAAGATAAAGCAGAGTTTTAATAGGTCTGATTTGCTTTATCTAACAGGTATTCAACAGATAAAGCAAAACAAAAGCCTGGTAAAAGCAGAGATATTTATTGCCAGCGCCACTCCATAAAAATGGTTGTTTGCTGTTGGTTGGTTGTTTTTGTTCCAGGAAAGCATGGTCACAAACAGCCATGGTCCTGGAGGAGGTGGATTCATGGTCATGGGCAGCTATCCCAAAGGGTAAAATGGAGCAGTTCTGGTACCCAGGAGGGAGAGAAGTAAAGGGTTTGGGGCTGCTCTTCTAACCCCAATGCTATGTGGCAAGGCTTGCTACAAGCAGACTTGGCTGATCCCCAGGACACAGATCAGAATTGTAAATCTGAGAATATTCTGTGTTGGAAGGGATCCAAAAGGATCATTGAGTCCAGCTCTGAAGCTCACCTAGAAGTGTTCATCTCACCTCTGTGAGTGGGTGATAGTGCTGGTACATTCAGTGCACAGGCCACAGCAGTGATCCCAAGCTCCTGTCTCTGTGTATGGGCATGGGGTGTTCCTCATCCCCACAGCAGGAAAGGCTTGGGCATGTCCCCTGGTCACCTCTTCCCAAGAATTTGGGAAAGTAGGCAGAATAGAGGAAAGAGCAGCACACTCTTCCAGGTAATCATTATGGATGATGAGGGACCCAGACCACCCTGTGACACGTGTGACACCCACCTTCTGCTGGAGCAGACAGAGCCAGCACAGAGCAGCCCTTCCACCAGCACAGGACATCCAGAGGCTGCTGAAACTCAGAGCATGTTTCATTCAGCACACCCATAGAAGGGGTTTGGAACCATGGGTTGCATCTATTTACAGGAATCACCACTAAGTTTAACTGGGAGAGAAAGCTATGGGAAGTGTTGCCTTTAGGAAAGGCTGCTTGAAACCAGGTTTTTGCTTTGCAGAGTCTTGCAGGAGTCTGTGGCATCCCCAGCATGTCTTCTTGTCTCTGAGTGACTGCTGAGCCTGAGCCAGGGACACCTCTGCCAGAGCTGCTGGCAGCACCATGGCTCTTGTAGGGCAGAGCCTCACGTGCCCTGACAAGGAAGGACAAGCCCAGGGCACAGGCTGAGGAGGAGGGTGGAGGTGTGACATCTTCGTGCTTGGCACTCAACAGAGGAAGGGCAAGGGGCTGGCTGTGACACCGACTGTGCACAGGGAGCTGCAATCCAAGGGGCAAAAATGGAGAAACATGATTTCCCTTGGCTTTTCCCCCCTGGCAATAAGTGCTACCTGTCAAAACAGTGGGTAAAGCCATTTCAGAAAGGGATGTAATTTACAGTATGAAGGTGTCCCTTTGAGCCTGTTAATTCCTTGGGGCAGGGATTACGGTTTTGGTCTGACATGTAAAGCACTGAGCGTGACAATCTAGAATTTCCTAAAAGATAAAAAATAATGATAATAATTTTGCTCCTTCCCCCCATCTCTGGAACATGTATCTTGCTGTTACAAAGCTCTTTGCTTGCAAGAAGAAAGCTATTTATAGGTTGAAACAGATTTGCAATCATGTGTGATAGAGAAGGAAACTGAGGAGAAATATGCAAACCAAAAAAAGCAATGGCAAAAATTTGCATAGTTCTTTAAAGTTTTCTTCAAAAGCTTCTGTAAAATACAACCATCTGTTTTTTTTAAGAATGTCCTATGGGGGTAGCATGACTGCTCTCTCTCCTTTTTCCTTTTTTTTTTTTTTTGCTACTTGTGGAACCGTCTCTCCCTTTAGGAGGGAAATGTGTGTAATAGTAAACTATTAGAGACAGACATCTGCATAGTAACCTGTACTGCTGCATTCAATTACTCAGTAAGTATCTTAAAGCAGTTAGTATGTGCCAATTTAGCTCATGATGAAAATGTTTGTCAGAATAATATGTTTTATTCTAAGCACCTGCTATTTAATATTTGAGAGAGCTGGAAGTGTAATGAGGAAAGAGGAAAATATATGCTTGCAGCTCAAACATGAGCTGCAAAGGCAATTCTGGGGTGAGAAGTGGCACAGCTGAATGGAGCCTAGACCATTTTCCCTCCATTTGTAAAGCAGGCACAGAATGACAAGCTAATTCCCAGCACTCGAATGAGACAGGCATGGCCATTACCAGGGCTAGTTAATCACTCAATCCATGTCTCTCTCTGAAGGAAACAATGCAAAAACAAAACCCAGAGCATTTCTATTGCCTGCACAACCCACTTCTGTGAGTGGTACTTTGTCAGAGGGCCCAGGGAGTCTACATGGCCCCACAGGGAGCCCCAGTTTGGGGCTGAAATGGGCTGTGAGGAGATACCATGGGGCATCCATTGTGTCGGTCCTTTGCAGAAATGCTCCTTAAATCAAATATCTCTTTGAAAGTACAAAGTCCTCTCCCATACACATGCCAAGATGGTCAGTCAGCAGCCAGGTGGGTAGTTCACAGCATTCAAGGTGGGATTTAAATCAGCTGCTTGAGGCTGTCTGGGATTTCCAGGAGTGAGGATGGATTTGGAGTATGGCATGTGGAGCCACACAGGTGACACATATGGAAAATCAACATGCCCAGATGCCATTCTCTTTCTACTACCATCTCTCTTCTGCTGATGGTTCAGCCAGCACCGGTGTGCTGTGGTGGAAATGCAGCAAAGACATCGCTGCTTTGATTTCACTCCCAGTCCTGCTCTGCAATGGCTCGAGGGAGCACCATCCTGAATAGACTGCTAAGTTTACAAAGACACATAAACAGGTTTGAAAATGAGATTTTTCAGATTGGGCATACCAAAAAACTAGATTTCGGAACCCATCTTGAACCACATAAACAAATTGTCTTGGTTCATAAGCTCTGAGCAGGCAAAGGTTCCCAAAGTCAGTCTGTTGATTTAGATGCTCCCTTTTGCATTTGGGAATTAATTTTAGACATCCATTTTTTCCAGCTCCTGGCATAGCTCTGCAGGATTCACATGAAGACTCTGTTGGATTTCTAAGCTCACACTTCCAGCCGCTTCCTGCCTGGACCAAATCATAGATTTCAGCCAGCCCTTCTGCTGATGGAAATTCTCAGGGTTTCACAGGCTGAAATGCAGAAGGGATGCCATGAGACAGCCTGCCAGAACACAGCCTGAGCACACAGAATCCAGCTGCTCAGAATGCACAGTGTTTCCTGCAGGATGGCACACTGGGTGCCTACAGTGAGGAGATAATGTGACACCCAGCTCTGTCAGTGAGCAGAGGCACTGAATGCTGATAGGGCTTCCTCCTCTTCCCTCTGGAAGTCATTCACAGCTTTAACTTCAGCAGTAGATGGAGAACAGGGAGATTAGGGAAGCTGACCCTGCAAGAAGGGTCCTTCAGGTTGTGCTGGAGGTCCATTCAGCTGATAAAAACACAACCTTTGGGGCAGGATCTGAGCTGGAAGCTGCAAAGCAGGCTCAGCCTTCATCCTGCCAGCTCCAGCAGCAGCTGAAATCCTGCTCAGGGCCTCTTCTGGGTGGATCTGAGGTGAATGTTTCCTCGGGTGACATAAGGGAAAATCCTGAGCAAGCAGCTCACAGGGAGCAGCTTTCCTGCAGGGGAGCTGGCTGTCCTCCCTGCCACCTCAGCCTAAGGAGAGTGTGGAGGCTCAGCTCTCCTCAGGTCAGCTCCTCCCTCACAGTTACAGCAGCTGCCCTTGAAAACAAAGCTCCATTCATCTCCCAGGAGCCTGAATCCACACTGGCCCTCTTCCCCTGCCTCCAGGACAAGGACAGGGATGTCCTTCTCTCTCCAGATAAAACTAAACAAGTGCATGTCTTTTCCAAACAAGATTCCATCCAGCCTCCTTCAGCTCAATCATTCAGACAGCACCTGTGGTGCATCATAGGTTGGAGATGCTATGCTGGGTTTTCCCAGAATGTGAGAACATTAAAAAATAAAATCTCCTTTATTATATTTTCTTACGGCTTTTCACTGGGCATATATATTTTTGCCCAGTCTAGCTGATGATCCTCCCTTAGTACACTTCAAAAATTGCCAACAACATCTGTAGCCGTGGGTGGATAGTGTTCTACTGTATTTTACTTATTTTTGTAAATTCAGAAATAAGGTGTTGGAATAACATTTACAAAGAAAGGGCCAAACCAGCTAAGCATTTAAACATTTATTTTGTCCATAGTAGTCTTCCCCTAACACCTTCCCCAACTTATAGGGCTATGGAGCACAAAGAGAACTAGTCCAATACTCAATTTAAATCACTTAATGGTTCAGCTGAAAGGCCACTGTCAGCCAAGCAGTGCAGTTACACTCCTAATAGGGGAAATGAGTTCACACAAATAAGATAGCAAAAAACGAATATAAATCCTCATGGATTAACATCAAAGATTATAATATGAATTAGCTACTTTTCTTTATGCTAAAATTTGTCCATTTCTATAAAAATAAATGATTCAACATCTTTGTCAGCAATCTAACTCCAAGCCACAGTGCCAGATAGCAGTGACTGATGACCAGGCCCTTTATAGAGATAAATGGCAATATCTACATCAAACCATGAAATAACATTGCAGCAGCAGCATCCCTAGCAGTGGCTGTAACCATTAAATTTCTTTAAAATGAGTAGGACAATTGATCTTACTCAACTGATTTAACTGTCTAGTCCTCTCATATAATCTGAGGTGTGATACCAGAGCTCCTCACACAGAACTGTCAGAGGGAAGCCCTGAAGACCAGCTTCAAAGTTTACTTTTCCCCCCTGCTTGCTTTCTTCCCAGGTATAACTGGACACATTTTTTTCCACTACAATTCTTTCCTCTCTTCTTTGGTCTCTCTTCCTATTTCTTGCCCTAACTTCTGCCTTTCCTCCTTTATTTTTTTCTTGTTTGGTTCTCTACCTTTCCTTTCCCATGTGATGTTTGCTGTTACAGTGCAAGGGCAGCCTTGTCCAACATGCAGGTTTCACCTCCCAGATGAGGATTATAAGATTTATGTCTTCTGAGATTCCTGATAATGAGTCCAGACCTCCCTCCCCAGCTGCAAGACAGGTTTGCTCTCAGCATTCAGTCTCACCTGATCTTGGGACAAACAGCTTTTTCCCTGGGAAGGCCCTCTTCCAAGGGAAAAAAGGATCCTGTAGCACATTGAAGACCTGCTCCCTGAAAAAATTAGGAACCAGGATAGTCTGGAGCTGACCTGATATAGAGTAACACCACAGAGCATGAGCAACTGGTTTTCATGAGGAACAGCTTTGTTACCTGAATTGCTGACAAAGAACTGAAGCCAAAACATGTCTGGTGTGATGAAAGACTCATATGGGTTCTCTGCAGTGCAAAGGTCTCAGAGCTGCCAGGTGATGAGGCTGTGTGCCCTTTCCTTTGCAAAAAACCTGCTTCATGCAGAAGAGTCACTCCCTGATGGCTTTGGAGAAGTGAGCAGAGGATAAAGGATGTATCTGCTCCCCAAACTCAGGCAGTGGATGAAGGGTATCCCCAAAGGCACAGACACCCCACAGCCCAACATCACCAGTAAACTCTCCTCAGTGCACCCCATTCACCCAGCAATGCCAAGGACCAGGGCAGCCCAGGGACCATGGCAGTGGTTCTCAGAGACAGCTGGCCTGGGGGAAGCTCTCTGGCTTGGTGTGGCAGGGGAAGCTTGAGGAGAAGGCTTTGAAAAGGGGGATGAAGTCAGGGGGATGTGATTGCTCCCCCGCTGCCGGGAGGCTGCAGAGAGCCTCTGGTTGTCAGGCTGCCCTGACCTACATTGTTAATACCGATTGCCAGCAGGCGAGTCAGGAAGGCTGTTCCTGCACAAATCTGATTAGGTGGAAGTTATTTTTTCTCCCTGCTCTGTGCCTAGGAAATTTCTCTGTTTGGAGAAGTTGCCCGTGTAGGGGAGGATGAGGCATTGGGGCTGCTCATCTGTGCTCAAATGGCAGCAGCTCTGCCCTGCTCAGCTCTGCCAGCACTGCGGATGCCTGATGGTTGTCTTTTCTTTTTATATTCTTTTTATACCCTTTTTATACATTTCTATACCCTTTCCCTTTCCTTGTACAAACACTCCTTGTACCTTAGCCCTACATGTTTATAACTCTTGTAGTCTGATATTTAGCTTAGTTTGGGGTTTCTCTGGGGGAGAAGATGAAATATTCCTACTATCTCAGAACTAGAGGCTCCAACATTGGACAGAGCCTCCTCTCTGGAACCTGTTTTTATAAACTAGGCTGTAGTGGGTAATTAGAATAAGGAGACAATTACTTAATTTGTTAAGTTTCTTACTGAGAGATTTTAGGCAGATATGCCAATTTGTGAGGTCCATAAAATGGTATACGTGTTATACATGGGGTGCTCCTCTGCGTGTTTCCTCCTTTGACGAAGGTGCATCTGGAATCCTTTTAAAACCACGGTAAATACCCTTTTCCCCCTATACTGCTGTGTCTGCCTCTTATTTTTACCAGCTTTTAAGGCATCACTGCACCCCCAAAAGATTTGCCCCAGGCCAGCAGCCCCTCACTGCAGAGCCCCTGTGCAGGTGGTCCTGCTCTGGGCAGCTCTCCCTGAGCTAGTCCTGGCCAGGGTGAGCACGGCAAGCAGAGACAGGTAAGCATAAGTCAGGGTGTGCCTGTGGGTCTGCATGAAACATCCTGCAAGGGGACAGAGGTGACATCTGAGCAGCCAGCCTGCCTCCTCCCCTCACCTGCCACAGCATCACTGCGGCAGGGGCAAGGTGTGCTCCATGCCCAGGCTCTTGCCAAGCCCCTTTGTGAGGGGTGAGGATGGAGTTTGGCCTGAGGAGAGCTGTGTGCTGTCCTGCCTAATTGAATGGGAATTGGGACAGCAGTGCTGTCCCCCCTCTGCTCATCTCAAGAGCGTGTCAGGCTCCAGTGGCCACCCAAACACTAGCAGCTGGTCGCAGTGGTGCTGAGGATGCAGGTGGCTGCTCCAGGGAGAGGAAAGGATATTTCTGACAGCAGCTGAAGCCACTGCGGTGCCTGGGGACAGCGCGGTGTCACCGCACAGACAGCCAGCGAGGAACCAGAGATCTCCCTCTACCTTCTACACCTCCTCGCACACCCACGCCCTCTTTATTTCTTTTTCGTTCCCAGCAACATTCCAACCGCAATTAAAAAGGCGTTATCAGCATTTAATTGCTCGGGAGTCCTGGCGGCGGTGCTGAGGCCTGGTGCTGATGTCACCGCGGTTGCCATGGATACAGGTGAACAAGCCGCCCGAAGTGCAGCATCAGCGCAGGGCTGCAGGGGGATGGGAGGATGGAGAGGGACCTGGGCAGGACCCTGGGGCTGGGAATGGGAGAGCAGAGGCAGCTGCATGGCCAGGAGAGTGCGGCTGTCAGAGATGGGCAGTGGGAGCGAGAGGAGAGAGCATTTAACAAAGGTTTGAGGCCAAAGCACAGCGTTCCTGCTCTGCAGTGTGGGGTGGGAAGGCTGGCAGCTCCCTGACATTAAACACAACAACAATCCCCCCATGACAGCCCACAATTAAGAGGAAAGCCCAAGCGGACGCCCCTCCATGTGCACAGTAATTAGCAAGACAAGTAGTGTATTTCTCTTAGTGCAATCTCTCTAGTAGGTAAGGAGGGAGTAGCGGAAGGGAAACAGCGGGAAAAATTAAAAAAATATATATACTTATGGGAGTATGTGTGGGTTTATGTGTGCAAAAGACCAGCTCTATATGTATGGAGGAGATAAAGGAAGACTGTGGGACCAGGGATCTGTTCATGTGAATCCATAAAATACCCTCTAAAGAACTTTCCAAGTAACAACAGTAATAGTAATATTAAAGGAATCCTGCCCAGAACAGTTGTAATAGTTCCTCTGCCTGCTCCCATTTCTCTTCTCTCCATCTTCTCTCGCTGAGAAAAAAATTAAAATGTATTTTTCATACAGTATCTCTAGCACTCTTTTGTGTAATAATCCTCTTTCTGTGAAAGAGGCAGGTCAGCAATAGCTGCAGGCTCCTGCACAATCAGTGCTCATCTCATAAAAATCTCCAGCTTTCCCTGGGATTTTCCAGCCACAACCTATTAAGCATTTGGCTGTGACAAGAAGCCAGCCTGAGGGAGGGGCTCTTTCAGATGATGCCAGGGCAAATTTGTATTTATTTATGGAGTGGTTGAATGGATTTTTTTGTAATGGAGAAATCAGACTTTTAAAAAATATCTGTTTGGTTTAAATTAATCTTAATAGGCAGTTAGAGTTTGACACATGCTTTAGCTTCTAGTTTAAATTTATGATTCCAAAATACAAGCTTAGTTTTAAATTGGAGAAGAAGGCATGGAGTGTGCTTCTCCTATCTTACTCCCTTCCTTTAATGCCTGACTAAAGGTGTGATTTGCCAATATTCAAAGGAAGGTCAAACACTGGCCTCTAATATATGAATACCAGAACAATGAGTTACAGCTAAGCTTTGCATTACGGCTGACTGCAAATTTAATATTTCCTGTCAGCAAATTCCTATTCATTTAAATCCAAATTATGGGTTTCAATACAAATATTTGCTCAGAACTGTGATAGGGAATTTTTGAAACTGTGAAAATGCACTTTTCTTGTAATTATGTAACCAGAACTCTATTTTCTGAGGTTCAAAGTGTCTTTGTATTGCAGTTCAGGCTAACTAGAATGCAAACACATGTACAAAGGTATGGCTGGAATGGAAATTAAAATCTCTGATTTGTGTGAATTGATTGCCCTGGTTGGAATGGAAATAAAAAGCTCTGATTTTTGTGAATTGATTGCCTTGACACCTCACTTTTTTCTTTTTTTCTTTTTTTCTTTTTTTTCTTTTTTTCTTTTTTTCTTTTTTTTTTTTTTTGTGGGAAATACAAGCTTTTTCCCTGTTCAGAAGAGCACATTATTTCTGGCTGAGCCTGATCATCTCATACAACCACGAGTGTGACAAACAAGCTGTTGACAAGATATTTATATTTCCACCACCTCATTTTGGTGACCACCACCAAACTCCAGAAGTGGACAGCTCTCATCAGTCTCTGCAGGGATCCCTTTGGTTTCCCACCACGTGTACAGCCTTTCCCTTGGTGTGTCCATGTGTGGCACTGGCAGGGCTGTGCTGGCAACTGGGTGGGCTGTCAGGGGGGTCTCAGTGCCCTGTTTTTGCGGGGACAAGAGGCAGCCAGACTGACAAAACCCATCCTCTCCTGGCAGCCCAAACCTGAGGATCATCCTGGAAAGCCACTCTTCCAATCTCAGACATAATTCTTCAAGCTCCTCTCCTTCTCAGCTTCCAGGTGCAAGTTCCTATAAACTTTTTGTGTAAAACTTATAGAGGAAAATGTCTGGCTGAGGTATGACTGAGGTTGCTGAGCACCCTGTCTACATTTCATACCTGTTTTAGTCTGAAGCCATGTTTTTCTTTTGAACTCTAGGGCAATTGCAATAAAACTGGAGAAGGACTTCTCACAAGGGCATTCAGTGACAGGACAAGGGGAAATGGCTTTAAACTGAAGGAGGATAGGTTTAGACTAGATATTGAGAAGAAATTGTTTACTGTGAGGGTGGTGAGGCACAGGCTGCCCAGAGGAGTTTGGGGTACCCTCTCTCTAGAGGTATTCAAGACCAGGCTGGATGGGATTCTGAGTAATCTGATCTAGTTAAAAGTATCTCTTGCCCATGGCAGGGGAGTCGAAACCAGATGATCTTTAAAGTCTCTCCCAACCCAAGCCAATCAATGATCTTGTGACTTTATGATTCCATGATTCTATTTGGCCACAGTCTGAGCTGTAGTCCTTCCTCCTAACAAGTGAAATCAAAAAACATGTATGAATTTGGGGGATGGAAATAATACATTAACTTCAAAGAGAAGTAATCATGAAGAATGCATTACTTATTTAAGAATGCATTCCAAAGGGGTAGGTTGCCCAGGGCAAGCAGGAATCCCTCCTGGCACTAGATAATTTTGCTAGGACTGTTTCTGCAAGAGTTCACACCTAACCCCAGCTGAGCCAGGCTCTGGTTTAAAGCCTCTTGTGTTGCACAAAGCCAAGGGTGTCTCTGAGCCTTCACAGACCTCAATCAGAAGAGGAGAAGTCAGATCACAGATTTAACACATCAGGGACCTGGTGATTGATATCCACTGGCTTTTCCAGCCTGCCCAGCAGTGTGGTCACTGGGAACAGCCAGGCATCTGCTTTGCCCAAGGCTGGAGCTCTTGGCAAGTCCCCACCAGTGCTTGGTCTCAGCCACCTTCCTCCAGAAGAGGATCTCCAAAGGTGTCAGAGCCACAGGACCTTGAACTGCATTGCTGTGAGTGTTGGGACCAAATGAAGTGAATTGGCAGAATTCAGCTTCCATAAATAAATTTTGTCTTGGGATCCATTCATTCTTCTTTGTTATTCTCCACCTACTTTCCCACCCCACCCTCTTATCCCCCTGGTTCTTTTTCTTACCATAAACTTTTTAACTTAGAGCAGAGTGAGAATATTTTGCCATTCGGTAAGTAATAGCAGGGTTTTCATCTCCTGCCTTTCATCCACTGTGTGGAGCACAGCAAACTGTGAATAAACCTATTCCAAAACAAACATTAAAAGCACATTGTCAATTTAAGTCACATATGTGCCTAAAGATGTTTTATACTCTACTGTCACAAACAACACCTACAATCTGCTAGAAATTAATGGGATAAGAGGATGCAAAACACATCTCTCCGGTTCAGTGAGCATTTGATGGACACCATGGGTGGGATTTATCTCATATCACTTAAGGTGTCCCCAGCTGAGATACTCACCATGTGCTTTATGTGGTTGAAAGAAAGTGAGAAACAGGCACAGTTATGGAGTAGCTCTTGTGTTTGGTCTGCTTGAGCATGTGTTAGGGTGAGATGGATCCACCAGGTGTACTGACCAGATCCCAGTGACTGCAGGTGGTGTCCAAGGACAGTAGATGGAGGCCTGGGCTGAGTGTCTGGACTGGATTCAAAATTTTTTTCTGTGGTTTCATTACCTCCCCCATCTGGGCAATTCTACTCATTTTCTTTTCAGTGTGATCTTACAATAAATATTTATATAAAAAAATATTTTAGTTTTGGGACAAGAAGGTGCTAATGCAATAAAGATAATTGGGAAAGCATAGTGAGAGTGCCTTTTATGCACTGGAAACACCTAGTGTTGAAATGGTGATCATTTATTTGCATTTATGTTGTCAAACCTCCTAAACGTTGCTTTTTTAACTTATTATGCATCATGAGAATGTCTGCAGGTGTCCAGCATGTTGTGCATGTAATCTATGGCCTCTCCTCCCTTTCCACTCCTTTTTTCACCTTTTGTTTTTACTTTTTACACCTTTTGTTTTCACTTTTTTCCCTAAAGAAATGTAAACAAGGAGAGCCAACATAATAGAACAAATTCATATTTTGACCATATTGGTGTGTGCATCTGCATATTCAGACATATCGTCTTAATTAGTAAAATCCTGACTTAGTACTCCAAGGAGCCATTGTGCTACGCAGTTGGGGAAGTCTAGTTCAGATCCTGTAATCAGCAGCCAGTCTCTGGTGAAGTCAGCAAGTTGCTCCCATTTGAATTTGCTGAATTTAGCCACAGTGCTTTACTTCATTTCTAGCCCTGCCTCTTGTGTGAAATGAAATGAGCGATTTTCGGCGGAGCTTCGCGCCGATAGAGATCTGCGTCACGAAATCATCTCACAGCAGACATCCTGCTTAGCTGCAAGTTCTGGAAACCTGATAGCTGAGCCTCTGCTGCAGAGCTGCTGGAGGAAATGTTTATATATGGCTTCTCACAGGCTTTCCTTCTGCAGTGAAGGGTGCTCACAGGTGAGTGCTGAAATAACCAGCTGGGCAGCGTGGGGGAAATTTCTGCTTTTGTATCTGTTGCCTCTGCTGCTAATTTACCTCCCTTAGCCTGAGCAAGAAAAAAATCCCACCTCAAAATAGGAAAAAAAAGAAAAAGAAAAAAAAACCTATTAAAAAAGCCCCACATAAAATCAACAAAAAATACTTCATCCCTAAATGACAGTGAAGCCTACAGATTAAGGATATCTCTCATTTATTTTTTTACCATTGGTTGTCACAGCAGGAAAGCCACTGTAGCTTTATAATTGTTTGGTTTCAAATGGGGAAATCTTTTACTTTCACCTCTCTTTCTGCCTTTAAATTAGCACTTGAAGTGTTAGTCTTTGTTGCTGCAGTCCTTATCAGCAGGGCAGGAGACAGTGATTGCCTCCTATCTGAAAACTACAGTGAAATTAATTAGTTGTTTCAACGGGGTATGATACAGACCTTGAAGGACTTAAAGACACATGTTCCAAATTGGTTTCGGGTTTACTGTGAAGGTCTGAGCATATACACTTTGCATGATTAAAAGGAAGTAAACCAAACTTTCTTCCAGGAAAAAGTCTGATCATTTAGTGTGATGTCATTACTGAAATTACAAGAGGAAAACTAGTGAACATTTTCCATGCACGGTCTACCATTCTCTCCCTCTGGGACAACAGGTCATAGCTTATTTATGCACCACAGTCTCTTCAAAGCAGAGCAAAAACAAACAGCCAAAATAAATAGATGAAAAATGGCAACATAAGTGTTTACTCATTTCTTGCAAACTCTCTTAGGGGAAAAAAATTGAAACCTTATGAAAATGTTAATAAGAAGGGGCAGGAGGAAGAGAAAGAAACAAAAGGGTGCCCATGGCACTGAAGACAGATTTAGCAAGCTCTGACCAAAAAGGCATGAAACTCCTCACTTTCTAGAGAGTGTTTAGGAGCATGCACATTCCTGGGTGAACTGGGCCCTGAGTCACTGAAGATGCTTCCAACCCAAACAAATGCCACATTCCATATTTCCCATAAAAGCAGCTCTTAGCTAAACCCCACATTTCACTTGACCTGCAGGAACCTGCCAAGTGACTCATGGAATGGATCCATTCCCTCTGTGCATTCCACTTCCCTGGAAAGGAGAGTCATAACAGTACCACAGCATGGCAATGGTAGCACAGCTTCAAATGGCTGAGCTGTGCTCAGTTTTGCCTCCAGATGCTAAATAGCAGTGTAGGACACTGCTGTCTGAAGAACAAGGTATGCAAAGACAATCCACAGCTTCCCACTCCACTGTGACAGCCACAGAGGATGCAGCTGAGCTGGAGTTTAAAGGTGTAAAGCCATCAGTGCAAATTCTGCTCTTAGCAGAGCTGATCACAAGGTGATTTTGAACCTTCCCTGTGGCTGGTGGCTTCAGCAGTAACAGGACAGGCTCCTGGGGATGTGGTCAGAACCTCAAGCCTGACAGAGTTCAAGAAGCATTTGGACAATGCACTCAGGCACAGGGTGTGACTCTTGGGGCTGTCTTTGCAGGGCCAGGAGCTGGACTTGGGCAAGAGATCCACACAATCACCCTGGTGGGTCCTTTCCAACTCAGAATATTCTGTGTTGCTATGATTCTATGACTATGAAGACTTCAAGAGATCTCTCTGCTATTACTTCTTATTCATTTTCATACAATTGTGACAGAACAGTAGATGGTTACAGCAAGATGGTTTGGTTTTGATATGCTTTGAAAGTATATTGGAGTAGGTGCAATGTGTATCTCAAAAATCCCAATTCTTATTCATAGCATGCAGCTTATTCATGGAATCACAGGATGGCTGAGCTTGGAAGAGACCTGTGGATGTCATTTGGACTCTCCAGAATGTCTGTGTCTCTGTTGCACTCAGGAACCCAGAATGGGACCCAGTGCTCCATGTGTGACCTCGCCAGTGCTTGAGCAAAGAGGAGGGATCTCCTCCCTTTGCTGGCATCACTCTCTGAATGCAGCCCTGAGTCCTGTCAGCCTTCTCTGACACAAAGGCACTTTGCTGGCTCATGCTCAGCCCTGGCACCACAGCTCTGGCCCATCAGCCTCTCCTCCCAGTCTGCTGCCATTGGCATCCTCACTGGGGAAAAACTCTGCCCCATCATCCACACCATGAATGAAGATGTTAAACAGGACTGAAATTTCTGGTCTCCAACTCGACTTTATTTCACTGTCCACTTTTTTTTGTCACACATAAATTATGTGAACTATAAAATATATAACCACAAAACCACGTTTGTTTTTCTATACCAATAGTGATACCAAGAATTTAAAAACACAACCACAAAAGCTAAGACTAAGAAAAAAAGAAAACTTTTTCTATTAAGAAGGGAATTTCAAGGCCTCATCTGTGAAGGACAGGAGAACCAAATGAACTTTATGCTCCTTCTGCAGTGAGTTTAATGAAGAACAGCTCATTACCTGGCTGTTTGAATCCCTTACCTAACTGTCACTTGGGTTTCCAGAACTGTAAGTTTAGAGCACGTAGAAGTCCTAGATAAAAGCTTTTATTTTACTTGCAGCAATATATCCTCTCTTGATACTAGCTAAGAGAACAAGAACAGTGAAAAAATTAGAAAAGGAAAAACAAGGTGAATTCTAAGTATAATAGTGTTAAAACATAAAAGAACAATTTTGTACCTACAGGGATCCTGTATTTTGTATCCTTTATTCTGCACTACACAGAAGGCAGACTAAAATTCTTATTTAAAATGTTCTCTGTATCTACAAAAAGATAACCATAACTATTTGCCCTTCAAAAAAGAGCATCCAAATCATCTGTTGTGCAGCCAAATGTCCTATTAATGGCTGGCCTCAGGAAGTGTAGCAGACTGAACACTAGTGACTACCTTGGTTGCTGCACAAGCAGTTTCTCTCTGTGGGAAAAAGAAAAGAAGAAAAAAAACACCCAACAACCCCACAACCTCTCCCCAAACTCCAATTTATTACCATTAGAAAAGTTCTGGAGAGAATGGATGCTTGCCAGAATTCAGATAAGCAATTTTCCTTTATAAAAAGGTGTTTTGGAAAACCTTGCTGATTAAAATTTGTGTTTAGAAGGGTTTCTGTGACTCAGTAAAGTGTGTTGCACAAAGTCTTTTTCCTGTGGTCACACAGTGTTTTCAAAGGGTCTATTGGTGAAGGAAAGGCATTTTTGCTCTGCACTGTGATGTCACTGGATGAGGTCAGAGTCTTCTGTTCCTGCTCCAGCCTCTCCCATCCTCCTCCAGTGCCTTCCTTCTCTTCCCAGGCACTCCTGCTGCTGTTTGTATTTCCAGTGGGAACTTTGAGCAAGATCAGCATCTCATCCTGCTAGGCCCAAGCAGGAGGCACAGCCTGCAGAACTTAAAATCAATGTTAGACCTCCAGAGACCTGACCTGCTTGCAAACAACGTTTGCCTATTACAATGATTTCATGATCTGATTCCTGAAGTGTCAATTCCTGTGTGTAATTTGGGCTGTAACAACTTGATATTGACAAGAAGTAAGATGATCTTGGATCCTGTGTGACTGACATCATTTAGGAGCCAGAGGTATCCAAGAGATGCTTTAGGGATGCCACTGCAGAAGTTCCTGAAACAAACCATGCAGAAATAAACAATGTTGAACTCTAGGAATAAACAGTGTGTAACTCTTGCATCTTTTCCCTCCCTTCCAGCACCAGCCAGCCCCTGGGGTGGATCCTGCTACATAGTGCCCATCCCTTGGGATGCCTTTGGGCACATCCTTTGGCACACCTGCCCTCCCCCTGGCAGCACCCACACTTTGCACAGCTGAGGCCCTGCTGTGCTCAGTGCCAAGACACCATCACATCACATCACATCACATCACATCAATCACATCATCATCACATCACATCTTTACACTGCCCAGCTGCACCAGCACTGAACTCTCCTACTGCCATGTCGCACCCAGGCCAAGGAGGCTCCCAGAAGAGATTTCTTCTGCTCCCTTCTCCCTGCTGCCTTACCCAGGCCCCAAAGAAGACTCTCCTTACAGAAGAGCTACTTGTGTGGCTACAGCTAGAGCCAAAACCTGCTGTGTTCTTGGTGAGCACCATGCAAGGAACACCTCACTGTGAACAGCCCCCAGTGGGATCACAGACTCTGGGAGAAAACAGACCCCTGTTCTTGGGAAGGTTTTGTGCTGGGAACCACTTGGAGCACCATTCTGTTTAGTTTTCATATCAATCAGCAGCATTCAGCATGGTCAGGGTGCCATCAACAAGGCTGTTGGTAGGCTAGACACACAAACACAGGGCTAGAAGAGAGAAGACATGATGTCTCTTATGGTGAAGCCTCGACAGAGCAAAAAAGATTCATGCTGGAGTGGTAAAGTTGGCACATCTGGAAAAACTGAATGGAAAAAGCTACTCCCTGTAGCACCTTTCCTATATGCTTTGGCAATGTGTGTGGGAGAGAGAGAGAATACACAAATGTCACACTTGTTTCAGTACTGGCACCAAGCAATGCATCTCTCTGCAGAACTCAGGTCCAAAATATTAACAGACCTGAGGAAAACCTTCCTTCCCTGTCACACGTCTTGCATGAAGCATTTGAGACAGCCTCTTGTCAGGAAATGTCTCTGCAGTGACCAGGCAGAGCCCCAAGGTGTGTGTTGGATTTTGTTTCACTGGAAGTGAACCACTGTGCTCTGGACTGCAGGCACCTGCTGTATTTGGGCAGTAAATCATAACACTGTGCAAGCATGGAGCTCATTCCCCAGGACTGCTATCATATTGGTTAATCAAACATACAATCCTCCAAAACTGCATTTAACTGTGCTCTGGTTTGCCTAAACATGGTCTTGCCTTTGCACCAGGATGTCCTGTGAGAGTCTCCAAACCACTTCTCTGCTCTAAACCTGGGAACAAAAATAAGCACATGTACTTTCAAAAAAAGGCACACTGATCCTAGGACTGTCCATATTACTTTTTCTAGAAATACTTCTGGTATTGACCAAAGGTGATCTGGCTTTCATGTAGGGCAGCTCCTGTGACAGATGAGAATAAATTGTTTATATGCCTCATTTGTTCTTGTGGTACAGCACTAACAAATGCCATGCCCCTCTTCAAAACTGCATTTACAGAGCTCCAGTCCCAGGATCATATTTTTGGCAACAACTCTCTTGAAGAGTTAATATTTTTCTGGGTAATGGCAGAAGGGCAGCCTGCAGCCCTGCCCAGGACCAGATCCAGTCCTGTGCAGGCTGCTGCCTTCTGGGAGCTAAGCTGGCACAGCAAAGGCTGAGGGAAAAGTTGGGTTTCTCAAAGTCTCTTGGAGGCAGAGGCTGCCCAGAGGGAGATGAGACATTTTTGCTCTGTCCTCAAGGTCTCCTCATGCCCAATCCATCCATGCATCCAAGGCTCTGCCTAAGGTATCCTCTGTGCTCCAAAGACACCTGAACAAGGTGCTGGGGGACCCAGTGATGCATTGAGGGTACTGCCAGTGGTCAGCAAACAGCATTGTGAGCAATCCCTCTACAGGGCTTTGCCTGTGCTCTGCAAGCAGTGTTAGGTTCTTGGAAACAATACACTATGGTCATGGTCATAGCTTTCTCAAATACCCCTTTTTTTTTTTTTTTTTCCTAGAGGATTGGTGTTAGACACAGAATAATTTGGCCCCCCTTTGATTACCATCATAAGGGGTCACCTGGCCTGGACAGCCCCAGGATGCACAGCAGATCACAGCAAAAGGGAAATGATACCCTGCCTGAGCACCTGAATGCTCTCTGGTTGTGGAGGGCTCTGTCCTTATCACTCCCCCTTTCCTCTGAGTAGGTTTTCTTTCACACTCCCTCTTCTTGCAACAGTACAGTAAGGACAATTTAGAGCATCTCAGGTACAGAGAGGTGTCTCAGTGGTGTCTCATTTACTCATTTCCTTACCCTATGTGTGAAATATCACAACTCTTTTCCTGATGGCTTGAATGCATCACATTCAGCAAGGCTGCACTACGGAGAGCTTTTGAAGAACAGTAATAATGAAACCTCTCTAGTGCTTTTCATCCAGCGTGTAAAACCCAAACTTGTGGCGGTTTTATCATCTCTTTTCTACCCAGGCATGAAACATCAACATACAAAACACTCAAGTGCTCTGTTCCTCAAAGCTGTCTCCAGTCAACAAACCCCTGCCACCTGTAAGGGATTAAATTCACACTTTTTGTGACAGTCAAAGCCAGAGCTGGGAATCAGCTGTAACACACTCAGAACAACTTCTTTAGCTTCTGAGAGGGAGGTGGTGTGTGTTGTGTGTGTTAAATGTGAGGTGGCCCTTGCACCTCATCTCTATGCTCCTCTAGGCTCTTTTATCTCCATCTCCATGCAGATGATGTACTACAAATCAAAGGATTTCAGGCTTCTAGGGTAGCCAGGTTTGTGTGATTTCTACCCCTTTTGGATGACTATTTGCATGGGCACTGCCGTTGTTAAATGATTTGAGAGGGAAGGATTCACACTCTCCTTTTGACATTTGCCTTCCATTGCATCCACACAATTGCTCTGCTTATAACAGTTTCTGCAAGGAAAAAAATCCTTTAGAAGTACATCACTGCTTTTTCTATCATCAAAGAAACCAATTTCACCCAGAGCCTTATTAATAGTGGAGGTCGAAGTGGAACTGTAATAGCAAAAACCCAGCAGGCATAATATGCTTGGGTTTATTTTATTTTTTTTTCTTTTCATTTTATTTTCATATTAATGCTAATCCCACATTGCTTATTGCTTTTTTGGAACAGTCTGATTAGAACAAAAAGAACTGATATTAACATTAATTGAGAAAAGTTAATTTTACAATGCAGACAGGTAAATGGCCTCCTCAGGACAATGCAAAACTGACAAAACCCAGATCTTTGCTGCCATTTGCAGGGGGAAAGTATTAAGGACTGTTAATTCTGCATTATATATTATTAATTATGCCTCTATTTTTCTTCAGCCAACAAAACAGGATTATGTCAGGATAATTTTTTTTTCTGCTTTAATTCCAAGTAGTGATGGATGATGGTTGAATAGCTACAAACTTTCCATGCTTTTCTCTGGCAACATGCACATAGATTTAGCACTGACCCCAGTGATGGCAGTCTCTATTGAATTTACCAAGATCAGGCCACGACCTTTCATATCCAGTCCTCTGCTGAGGAATGTGGTGAACTAATTGACCAAAGAAGTTCTCATTTCTAATGTCATTTGGAAATTACAAAAGATAAAATAAAATTAACCCTGCAAGAACGATAGCTCTTGAAACTATCAGAGCAAACAAACAGGATCCCTATTTCAATTTGTTGCAAAGGCTGTGGAAAATAATAGTCTTTAAATTAGATGCTGGGTTATCTTTTAGCTCTGTCAGTCTCTCCACTTGGCTTTGCCTCCAAAGGAAAACAACATCAAAGCCACACTGCAGGAGCAGCCAGGTCCTGCAGCTCTTCTGCTTGGAGCACATCTCCCTCCTGCCTTTGCACACTCCCTGGAATGAGACTGGGCACCTCCAGCTGATCTCCTGTTAATAAACGTTGGGAGCAGAAAGCTCAGGGCCCACGAGGATTTCTGTCAGGAAGACCCCCAAAGGCCCTGCTTCTCCAGCCTTTCTTCTACAGAGTTTCTTTCATGTGGAACACTGCACTCCCTCACTTGGTTGACAAGCTGAGAGGGCCAAAACCTAGATTATTAAAAAATTGAATAATGCATACAATTAGCAGCTGTGATTTGTGCATAAAATATGACAAATTTAATATATCTTAAAAAAAGGACTTTTGTTTTGTACTTAGAGACCTAATTCACTCTTTCTCATGTAATTATGAAGGCAAGATCTCAGAAGAGGTGGACAAAGATATCTCATTATTTTAATTTTTAAGAGTTTTTTTATCCACATTGTGCTTTGATTTTGACAGTTGTGCTTTTTTATGTCCTAATGCATCACAGAGTTTAGGCAATTTGGCATAGAATAAAAGGAACAAAATTAAATTATAAAACACCATAAATCTTCTCTCTGCTGTTTGTTTGCACCACTAAACCTTGGCATGTTAAAATTAATCCCAAATTTCTGATGGGGCTGGAGCATGGAAATAATCTATGCCTATTTTCATTGGATTGCTTTTCCCTCCTCAGAATAATTCTGAAGAATGGGGCCTAGACATTTGTCTTTGCTTTCCTCTTGAACCTTGAAATTATAATTCATAAAACACTTTGTGACGAAGTCCTAACAACTGTCCTTTGTTTTTTCCTGAAGTTTTAAAGAAGCCCTAATTGCTTTTGCATTATCCCTCTTTACTGTATGGTTAATGAGTTCCTACCTCCATCCTGGTCCTTTTCCTAAGGAAGCCCTGGTGAAAGAAAAGATATTTTCACCTGGGCAGTGAGTGATTTTTCCCAGACAGCGAGCCCTGAGGATCAAAAATAGCTTGTGTCCAGCTGACTTCAGCTGAGGTGGGGGTAGGGCAGTCACATCTGTCTGTGCACATCTGTGCAGCCCTCTCTCTGTTACCCACAAAAACCATGACAAGTGCACCCTTTTTTTCCTGTGGAAAAGTCATGCTGGAAAGCTACCACAGCTTTGGAGTTATGCACTTTTCAGAGGATTTTGTGAAGACCATTAGCAAGTTTTGAATCCAACTCCTTTATCATAGAATCATAGAATATTTGGGGTTGGAAGGAACCTTAAAGATCAACTAGTACCACCCCCTCTACCTATTTCTCTGCTTTTCTGAGGAGTGTCAGGACATAGCAAAGGGCTATGTTCTCCTCTTCGTGGTGTTTACCAGTCTGAAGGAAATACAGGAATTCAAGGATATAACCTAAAATAAAGGAGGTGTTTAAGGAGGTGGTATTAAATAACGTGTTCGTTGAGACAATTAAAAGCCAGAATGTCCACCCCAACATCCACTGGAGCAGGTCCAAATGTCACCTGTAGCCTTCTCTGGGTCAGACTTCTCCTCTCCTTCTGTAAAAAGCCATGCACAGCTAAGAGATAAATAGGAACAGGCAAACTCTGAAGGACAGCACCCACCTCCTCTTTGGCCCTTTCCTGGCTACATGCTGCCCTGAGAAATGAAGGCAAGTTAAAACCAAAGAATCACCTCATAATTCAGCTCTGTGAGAGCACATTAAGGTGTTTCTGAAAACTGAAGCCCTTCAAGACCTGAGGAGCTCATGGTTTGGCCCATGCTGCCTTCACATCCCAGGTATTTGCCCAAAGTAGTGTTCCTGCCGTTCCTGTCCAGCAACTGGGGAATTGTTCCTGCCTTTCTTTACAGCCGAGCAACCACTGCCCCCAAGTGCCCATTTGGAGGCTGTTTTTTAAGCTGGGGGATCACAAGGTTTTTAGAGAATCACAGAATGGATCAGGCTGGAAGGGACATCAGAGGGTCATTTGGTCCCACCTCCCTGCTCAAGCAGGGACATCCCAGAGCACATGGCACAGATGGCTCTGGAATATCTCCAGTGAGGGACACTCCACACCTTCTCTGGACAATCTGTCCAATTTCTCAGTCTCTGCACAGGGAATAAATTCTTCCTTATGTTCTGGTGGAACTTCCTGGACATCAGCTTCTGCCTGTTCCTCTTGTCCCATTGCTGGGCACCAGGGAGCAGAGCCTGGTCCATCCTGTGTGCAGGTCTGGGTTTGGCAGTCAGGACACTTCACCAGCCTCTGTCAGGGTGTTCTCAGCCTGTCCAGCACCAGCAGCTGCTCACAAAGCTGAGTCACTGCCTTTAGAATCCCCCTGCCCATTTTCTCCCCTCTGAACACCTCTTGCTTCTCAGAAACCACCTTGTTTTGAAGTCTTCATTTCCTATGGCATTGCCTCTAAAGCCTGCACAGGGAATATTTATGCCTTGAAAGCCATCTCATTGTCAACACCAGCGCCAGACCATAAGTTTTGGTCTTCCATACACTGAAAAAACAGTTTTCCTTCCCAAGCAATGATTTTTGTCACCCATCATCATTATATCTTCTCTTTGCTTTTCAAATCAAACAAATGCACTCCTGGCATTCCTCAGTGCTCATTTTCCCATTAAAAAGATATTTCCTCTGTAAAACTCAGCTTCTTTCTTACCTGAGCAATTACCTCCTTACTGCTTTACTCAAATCTACTGAAGGTAATTAAACACATTCCTTTAGTGTGCACAATGTGTCCTAAATACAATATTGCTTTGTATTTAGGATAACTGTATTTGAATGGATTAATGACATTTGAATCTCAGGTGTCTGATACTACAGTTGAATAAAACAGGGCATGAACACACACTACAATACTATATAGTTGGAATGAAGGATGGAAAGAAGAGAGACCACAATGGTGCTTTACAGAGTAGATTTGTGATTTGTGCTAACTTGGCTGTAATAATTTTGCATATCTGGGCTGAAGTGCTGATCAGAAATGTTGGCATGAATACCAAGTAAAAAATTAGATGTCAGTAAGTTAAAAGCCATTTTGCTTCTCTGTGGCAGAGTCAGCCTACTTGGATCCCTTTATCACTACTAGAAAATCAGAGCAACTGATTCAAGAGTTCAGTTTGCAATGTGTACACACACATTAATAAAAACATATGGAGAGGCTTTCTCTGCTCAGGCCAGTGAGTAATGCAGCAGTGTCTGGATTCCTCTCCCACACACTGAGTGATCAAGCAGAAATCCTGCTGGTAGGCTGAGCAAGAGGAAAAAAGTCTTGGTTTTGTTAATGTGATACTTTGCAATCAGGTCAGCAACACTTCCGAGGCTGTTTCACCAATGACTCCCCAGTGGCATCATGGTTTTACAAAGCATGTCTGCAAGCAGCAAATAACTGCCAGCAGGCAAAAGAGAATTTCAAGAAAAAGAAAAACATCTGGAGAAAAAATTAGGTGCCTACCTGTCCTGCCCAGGGAGCAGCTGAGAATCCTGCAGCCTGTGGTGCTCAGGGGAAGAGGATTTCAAGGGAACACCTCTGGAGCAAAGCTCTTGCAGGCGTAGCTGGGAGCTGCTGAGCAGGTCGATTCTCACTTGCAAGCTGGTCACTCTCTTTCCACCTCTTACTTCCTCTTACCTTTTGATTACTCCTGTGTTTTACTCCTTAATCTTTGAGCAAACCAACTAAACACACCCATTTTATGGATTGTTTTTATTGAAGCAAAATCACCAGTGGAAAGGGAGCCGTGCAAGAGCATCAGACCCTGTTACACACTTAAATAGACCAAAGAAATACACATCCATAATGACTTTATTTTACACCTTGAATTCTGTCTTTCATGCCAGTGGCCATTTTATTTTGGGACCATCTACAATGTGTATAGAAAAGACCTGTATGAACTCCAGGTGCTCTCTCACCCTATATGGACAGTGTGCCATAGAAACAGGAAATGAACTTTTCCTCAGGTTCTGTAGTTTTCACCTTTACTTTCCACCATCTCAGCATTTCAAGCTGTTTCCAGGTTAACTTGTGCCTGTAAGTGGCTGAGAATTTGAGGAAACCTGCACCTGGTGCATCTGAGATACAGCACAACCAAAAGGCACAGGGAGAAATGATCCTGTTGGGAAGCATTTTCCTCATGGAGGGCTGGATTTGGCAAACAGGGAAAAGAGCTTCACTTGCTAGGGCAGCCAGGGTGTGTAATGCTGCACAAGCAAGACTGAGTGCCTTTCCCTGGGTAAAGGGCTGCTCTACCTGAGTGCTGTCAGGAGGTGTTATTTCCAGAGCTGTGAGCCTGTTGGTTATCCTTTTGTGTTTCACACACACCCTGCCTTTCTAAACAAACAGACCAATTTCCAAGCAGGCTGAGTCTTATTAACTATATAATCCAGAACAGCAAAATGCATTCATAATTTATGCACAGCTGAAAAAGCAATTGTAAACTCTGAGGCTTTCAGCATTGCAGTTTGGTTTTGGTTATGTTATATGGCTGTATGAGCTTTGGAACAAATTTAGCTGCAAGTTCTCAGAATCTGAGTATTTAGTAGCATCAGAGATTCCCCCTCCTTCCTAGAGAGCATCTATCTGACTTTCTAATGTATTTGCTACCAAAACTAGGATTGAGCCATGTGACACACATTACCCATTCCTTTTCTACACTGCACTGACTTGTTTGCAAACCAGATTTAACACAAATACCACAGCAAACTTCTCAGACAAGCAATAGGCTGCAAAATGTGTGTTAACCAATGTTTTATTCTACTCTTGTAGTAGCAGTATCATAAACAGGATCATGCTTTTCACTGTATCTTAGTTAGACTCTCTTTCAACTAATTAGCTGCTCATTTGATTAGAGCTGATAGCCAGGGTGCCATGGATTTAAAATCCTTGTGTTCTCATTCTTATTGGTGTCCTGTTTGTCATTCAAAAACATCAAGGGACTCCATTTACTACCCACTGCCCTGGTTCCCTCTGTGCACCTGAGAGTTTAACTGCTCCCTTCCTTCCCTGCTGCCTTCCAGGTCTGGGGTCATGCACAAATACCTATGAAACATTTACCAAAAGCCTCAGATGTACCTGTGTGAGATAAGCTTCTGCTCAAAATGAGCTGCAGATCACAGGGATGCGTGTTTCATTAACTTTTCATCACATCTAGACACAAGGTTTCTTCACCAGAATTTTCCTTAATGAACAACCTGAGTGTTCATTGCCAGAGAGCTTTTTCCACTCTGCACTTCTCTGTGGAAATTATCCTGTGGGGAGAGAGTTGCATGGTAGTTTGTGGTGGGAGTAGCAGCCTTCCTTCCCCTCTGTCCTGTCAAAAGACAAAGCCAAGCAAACATGTACAGCCTTGAAACTGGAATTCTTGCTCTGGGATGTGATCTGAGGAAAGTGGGATTAATTCAATCCTGTGCCTACTAGAAGAGGAAGAATCTGCAGCCTATCCACAGAGATGATGCCAACAGAAATAAAAGGAGGCTGGGTTTGAACTTGAATTTGTGGGGCACATGCAGTTTTTGGGCTTTGCTTATGCTCAGGAATTAAAGGAAATTCAATGGATTGTGCACCTTGGGAGCAGCCCCATGTGGGCACTCAGTGGCTTCAGCCTGCAGGTGGCACATGGAGAGCACCGAGTGGAGAAACACAAATGCACGGAGCCCCAAGGGGCTGGCCAGAATAAAAAGAATTTCCTATTGATTCAACCCAGGCTTTGCTTCTCACAGTTCTGTAGCAGCTCTCAGGTGACTTGAAAGACCTGACCACAGAGAGATTTCCATCAGGGAAGTGGGAAGGGGAAAGGGAAGGGAAAGAGAAGGGGAATAATTCTTGATACTAATTTAAAACAGAAATATCATTCTCAAGGTAAAGCCAATCTATAAAATCATGATGGCTAGTGAAAGGGATGTATGGAAAGAAAAGGTCTTCGCCACTGGAGAGCAAATACCTATAAAAGGAGTTAAGCCACCTCCAATTAGGCATCCATGGCTTTTAGACATTTGTCATGGCTTGCAACAAATACATGAATTTCACTATGTATTAGTTTATTATTACACCAATGGGATACAAGGACGTGGTTGATTAGTCTAGTTTTGGGGATTGAAAGCCATGGTAAATTAAATTTAACATCTTCTGAAAGTGCAGGCAATGAACTCTGAAAAGAAAGAATTCTGAATGAAGATATTTTCACAGCACCACAGTGTCAGACCCATAGGGCAACACAGGCCAGTGACCACAAAGAGAGGATGAGCTGCTGTGGGTAGCAGGGAAGAGTGCTGAGAATCACTGAGACTTTCTTCTCCCACCCTGGGCCACCTCTTCCTCTGGTTTGCAAAGTCTGAGTCCTGGCAGTGCCACAATGCTTCACTCTTGTCACCTAGGCACTAGCTCAGCAAGGTCCTGAGGGATATCACATTCATATTCTGAAATCCTTATCACTCTCCAGGATGAGAGTCAGAGAAGCTCATCTCAGTGGGCTGCTCTTATTTCAGGCCTTTAAATTAACTTCATAGAAAAACAGATGCAGAACAGAATGATCCACTATTTTTTTTTTCCTGGAGAGAAGGCATTAACATATAGACAGAGACATTTTTATGTTATATCAATATTGACTGTTTCAGAGAATGAAAGTTCTGGCAGCAGTTCCACTGACAAACCTTTAATCAAAGTAAGTGACATAAAAAACTTGGACAAGGCTGGTGTAAGTGGCATTTTGTTTGGCATGACCATAATTACAATTTTTGTCATTATTGTGGTCAACAAAAAAAGAGGCTTCATGGCCACATCACTGATGCAGCTGTGCTTTTTGTGTCTAATTTACATCAACATTAACTAAACACTGTCTGCAGCTCACTGTTAAGGTAGAGGAAAAACACAGAATCATAGGATTGTGTGAGTTGGAAAAGACCTTTAAGATGATGGAGTCCAACCATTATCCCAGCACTGCCAAGTCCAATACTAAACCACATCCCTGAGCATCACATCTGCACATCTTATAAATACTTCCAGGGCTGCTGCTCGAACCACTTCTTTGGGCAGCTTGTTCCAATGCTTGACAACCCTTCCAGTGAATAAACAAGAAGAAATAAACTGGTGAATAGTTAATGGTGGTGATCATCTCATCTCTTGACCTCTTCTCCAGTGTTTTGGGCCTTTCAAGTCAGGACAGCTTTTCTCCTCTCTTCTTATGCCTTCTACTTATGGCTTGCATGGCTATTTTATTGATTTTCATGTTCCTCAGTTTCTACATAATTTTGCTTCTTTACCTTACCTTCACTGATTCTCCCTTTATATGGCATGCCTTTTTGAGGAAGTAAACATTCAAGGACTCACAAAAAACTAAACTCAGGGGTGGGGAATTTGGAAGACTTTACCTTGGCAGGAGAGTTACAGCTGGAAAACAAAGGCAGCCCCAGCAGGAAATGAGGATTTGTCTTCACCCATTGCTGCTCCAGTTATAATGGGAAATGATTAGGAAAGAGATCCACCAGACCTCAAATTACAAACCCAGTGAAGCAAGCACTCCTTGTGTCTGTGTTTTCTTTTCCCTTTTCTCCTTATTTACTTGCATCTTGCTCATCATCCCGTGCCTCCAAGCATGCCCAGCCCTCTTTCCTTGTGTAGCATCTCCTCTGATGATGTAATCTGTGCAAATTGCAGCCTGACAAACTGCAGACTCATCAGGATGGCAGATCCACAGCACGAGGAGGTCCTTTCCCCTCGTAATCCTTCACCTTCAAAGCAGCCAATAAACACAAAACCTTCATTTGCTTTGAGACATCCTATGGCAAAGCAGATCAAGCTGCTCCTTCCCTCTGTCACAGCTGTGTTTTCTCTCTGCAAGATGAACAAGCATCAGTGTGGATTTGGGGTTTCTGGGCTGTCAGGATTGCTCACAGCCATCACCAGCCCAAGAGCAGCAGCACAGCAGTAGCTCATCTCCTGCTCATCAAACCCAGCAATCTCTGCTTCTTCCTCGTTAAAACAACCAGGGCAGCCCCCTGACTCGTCTGTGCCTGTGCCTGATTCACACATGATGTGGAAGAATGTGCTTCCAGGAAAACAGTCCTTTTCTCCAGGGCAGATAAGGCAGCGTTGTGAGATAAAAGGGAAGTTTACCAGGCAGCACTGATTTAATGATGTTAATAAACCACAGCTATTAGTCCAATTACATAAGAGCAGGTTACCTTGCCAGCTCTAATACCAGGAGATGATAAATGCAGATTAATTTCAGCTTCTTTACCGTACCCAGTTCTCCAGATAGGGAATTAAACGCCTGAGTTTATCTTTTTGTAAATTGCTCTGATATAGTTTAAATCCAACTCACAAAGAGCTTTCTGCCCAGCAAAGGAAATCCTTAGCTCTCCCTTTGAGTGGGGCTGATATTACTCCCAGTTTGCAGTTATTTGCAGGCTGAAAAGTGAGAACCTAAGCTGATTTTCCCAGGGTTTTTTGTAGTTAGAAATCCCTTAGAAGGCAAGCAGTGAAGGGATCCCATTCCCTGTTTGCATCCTACCTGGTATTTAGCTTAATTTCCTGTAGTTATACTTTGTCATTTGATCCTGTCCTTTGATCCTTGCATAAGGGACTAAACTACAGTGGCCACCCCAAATTATAGTGCTGGAAGTGACAGAAACCCATGCTTTGAAATGTATAGTTCTGCTAGAAATAGGCAAATAATTTTAAATGCATTGAAAAGATTAGTTCAGAGTTATTATAATTATCCTATTAAAACATATTTGCAAAAGTAACAGTCCTGGACATGGGTCTTTCAGGCCAAGTTTCATCTCAAAATGAACTCTCACAGCAGTTGATATACTGTGAAACTGTTAATTATATCTTGGCAGAAATTGAACCCCTATAATTAGTCTGATGTGTCTGAGAGATTATATTTCACAAAAATGTTGACCACAAATAGTTCTGATTCAACCTACCAACCTTCCCATTTGAGAACCCCTATGCAAGTGTAAAAGATACAGTCCATCTTGCCTCTCTAGTGGGCTTGATATGATTTGGCAAAACTTACTGAGTAGCTTGAAGCCAATTTGTTAGTGGAATGAGCTAAGAGGTGATGAAAGAGCTTTAGGTCTTGGGCTGTGAGCAGGCAGTTGGCCACACACTTAGAAAAATGGAAAATAAAAGACATTATTGGATGGAATTACAAATATTCCCAGAGGATTCATGTTCCCTTTGCTTTCAGAGTGCAAGGACAGCTGAGTCTCTCAGACTCAGCCTTTCATTTCACATCCTTGCAAAAGTTACCTAAGAAAAGAATCACACAGTTCATAAGCTTTTTTAAATAGTCCATAATTTTTCAAAGCTGGTAAACAGGGGGTGGCTGACCCAGTTTGCTCTCAGTAAGTGACTGGAACTTGCTCCTCATGTGCCCAAATTAAGGCCATGTGCCTTGGCTTAAATTCTGCTCGTGAGATTTAAGCTCAGGGATGGAATTTCCCAGCAGGGAGAAGATAAGGATGAGCACAGGGGTATTGAGAGGGACTGAGCTGAAGGGAGCTGACTCAGGCAGTGCAGCCATGTGCTGCATTTGGTCAGCAATATTCTTCTTGTCTCACACTTTGTGTCCAGCAGAGCCATCTCCAGCACAGCACCCTGCTGTGGAGCCAAACTTGTCCCTTCCCGACGTGGGGCCCTCCCTCTTCAGGATGAAGGGATGTGTGCTGAATTGCTGGACAGTTTCAGATATTTGGGGTTCTTTTTGAAGGTTTAGTTTAGATTATTGTATTAAAGTATCATTTGTGAGAGAGGATATTTCTATTGGAAAGATGCAGCAGTTTAGTGCTGGATTTTGTCTGTTCTATCCCTATAGAAAGGCATACTTTAAAAAACTAACAACCTTCAAATCAAAATCTAAATTGTTGAAGGGCAGGAAATGTGCTAGAATTTTGGTCCAAGGGCAAGAGTCCTGTTAATGCAAAATCACTAATGCCTTCTAGTTATTAACTAGAGCTGCCTTAACAATACCACAGGTTGAGAATGATCCTTGAGATTCAAAGCCCATTTTTCATATTCCATTTGATTTGTCAAATAAATGTCATAAATAGGTAAATGGCAGCTGAAAGTGAGCCCTCACATGGAGCAGACTGTGCCTTTTTGGCTAGGAAGAAAAAGAAAGTTGGCCTGCACATGGACTGGGGAGGCAGTCTGGGCTGCAGTACCCTCAGAGGAGCAGATGAACAGATTTTGTGAATGAGGCTAATGATGAAGGGATTTAAAATGTATATTCCCATAACTGCTATGAATAATAGACATTTATGTTGGTACAATGCCCACTCATTTCAGCCTGATGAGAATTCCTACAAAGCTCCACTGTGGTACTTCTGTCCCAAACCAATGGCAGCCTGTGTTTTCCATTATCCTGGAATACTTGATATATTTTTATTATACTGGAAACCTTGGCATGAGTGATGTGCTTCTGGATACATCTACAGCCAAGCCTTCTTGTTTTCACAGAGTTGAACATCAAGATGTTAAGAGGTCTGAATTTCCTTATACCTCAGTGATATTCAAAACCAGCTTTTTTTGGATAATTCCTGCCATTTCTTGTCCAATTGAAATATATTTCCTAAAACTTGTGAAGCTGTGGGCTTGTTTATTTCAAACTCTTTTCTTCCAGAAACCTTTGTGACTCTTCAGAGTGTTTTTACTGCAATACCTACTCTAGTAATCTTCAGAGGAGCACTTTGAGAGAGTGAAGTGTCATTATCTCCAACTTTCCAAGCAGATAGACTAATGCAGAAAAGGGACTTATCTCCCCTAATTTCAGCCATGTGAAAGTTAAACATCTGCTATAAGCTTGTTTTACATGTAGTCCTCTCAGAGAGAGATCCCTTCAGAAGGTGATAAATGATGTTTCTCTGAGGTACTTTTATTAGGAGTGGGGCTGTTCATCCTCTGGAGATGCCTTGGCTCTGGCAATATCAGAATGATGTGAAAGAGCAATGAACTGTACCAGGATGCCTGATTTCTTAATTCAGCACCTCTGCCTCCCTGTACAAACACTTATGAGAATGAGAACATAAATTGTTCATTCCAACACTGTAGGTTTTGCACAATTGAATTTTGCAATATTTTCTGTTGCTGTTTATTTGATCATATTCATGCTTATTTCTATATGTGTGTATTTAATTTCATTATGTACCCAGTTTTACATAGTGGCAACAGCACCCAGCAGATTCCACTGGAATTCTTTCAGGGATGACCAAAACTGGAACAGGCCAAGAACCATGTATTTTTCCTAGAAGCACTGCTGGTTCAGAAGCTGCTCTGAAGCTCACAGATCTATTCCTGGTTTATTTTCCATGTGTGTTTTATGATTTCCACAGGTATCATGCCTTGCTAAAGGTGTGATGCAGCTCTTGCCAAGACCCTGTGCACATTTACTCACAGAGTAATGAATGCACTGCTGTGAGACCTCTTGATTACCAGCAGTGTCTGCATGCTGGGAACATTCCTTATTCCTTTTATGTTTGCAATTCTGTATCTTCAGGTGTGGGAGAACTGCATACCAGCATCTGTTCCACTATCTGTTGATAGTTAAGAAAAGTTGAATCTTAAACAGTTGTGTGCCTAAACTTCATTCTTTCCTAAAGAAGAGAGCTATATAAAAAGGAGATGTATTTCTCAATGTATTTATTTAGTGGACTTAAAGATGTGAAAGATTTCTAAGGCTTGGGAAAAGGCTTGGAAAGCAACATGCTACCACTATTATATAAATAATATAAAACATATTCCACTGTTTTATAGATGTTCAGGTTTCTGAAGCCCATAAGTTCACACATTTTCTCCACAGGGTAGTGAGTTCATAGTAATGAGATCAGAATTTGACATAACTCATAAATATAGACTTCATTACCATTCACTATTAATGGTACACATTTGAACTCTCCATCCATATTTCTGTTTGTATATTAGGGAAGCCATAATTTGTGGAGTCCTGAGAAGCCAATTTGCAAGCAGGGAGGAAAGAGGATTCTTCATAGTTTCCAATCTAAGCAGGGTGACTTTCCAAAGATGGAACAGACTGGGGGAAAATGTCACAGAACAGGCAGGATTGATAAACTGGCTCCAGCCAGAGAGTTCACCCCTCCAGCTTCAGCCTTGGCTGGGTGCTGGTTAGTGAGAGTACAGCTTGCAGCCCTGAAAGGGAAGCAGGTTTGCAGGTTTTCACTCTGCTCTTTACAGATAATTAAATTTTGCTAGGGTTGAATGGGAGAAGACTGGACTGCACCTGTAGCTGTCTTGCCCAGGAGGGGAGAGATCCATGGCTGTGAGAGCTGCATTCAGACCCACACAGCCATGGGGTGGAAAGCAAAGGGAACTCTGAGCAGCCAATGTAACTTCACTCCTGAGCAAGTGAAAAACAAGAAAAGGACCTTATTTTCTTCTTTTGCAGCTTTAAGGGAAAATCTACTGTAAGAAAGGCTCCCTAGCATGAACTGAATTTGGAGTCTGAGTCAATAATTTGCAAATAACCACCAAGATGGTTAAACCAGTGGAGTGTTTGGCTTAACAATAAGAGAATCATGTGGGGTTTGTCTACTTGTGTCTATAAAATAATAACATGGGCTGCCTCCAATTTACACTGCAAGATTTTTCTACTCCTCAGTGTAAGTCAGATCTGAAGAAGAGTCAGAGAAACTCTGTCTGACAGCTTTCCCATAAATATTTGCCTGCAGAAGTATGTTATTTTTAAAAAAGCAGCAACTAAATGGATTGACATTCCTGTCAAAACAGGGACTATGTGTGGGTGGGTGTCCCACATAAGCAGGGGGATAAAACATCCTGGAAGTTGAATTCCACCAAAAAAAGAGTGTTGGGTAATGTTTGGGTTTCAGCTGAAGATAAGGGAGGTTTGGTTCAGTCCAAGCTCTGGCAGATTCAAGGGAGAGCTTTTCCTATCTGGATGATCCCAGGAGCTCAAAGTAAAACTTAAGCACTCAAAGGAGACCAAGTATGATCTCACTGCAGGGGCAAGACTCATACTCTGTCAGACATCAGAGAAATGCAATTCTGAAGAGTTTACTCCTGCTGAAAGTCAGAGAGGGGAAGCCAAGTTTTGCAGAATGCTTGCACAGGCTGGAAAAGTTGATGGATCCACCTGCATCTAAGTGGACCATGTAGGTTGTCCCACTAGAAGTCTTCTATCACATTTCATTTTAAAAATAATGGTAAAAAATCAATTAAGTGGTGTATATTGCTTTTGTATCCCATCACTTCTGTAGCTCACCTCTTCTGGAGTATGACCTGGAACAGAAAGAAAAAGAAAAATTATTTCATTTTGGAATGCCCTGTAATTGACATAAATGGTTTTGGTATGTTTGGGGTCTTTTTCTTTTACACAAATACATTAGATTTTTAATGATAGGAGACTCTGGATGACTGGAGAGCTATTGGACTTTAGACTGAACTTTTGAAGAGTGTTGATAGTATGAGGTCCAATGGCTCTGTAATTTTAGTAAAATACATCCACATAGGTGGGAAATTAAGAGATTTTTTTAATCAGGGAACTGAAAACTTTAATCCTACAGCAGATTAAAATTTGAGGTATTAAAGGTATCTCAAATTATCTAATATATCTTCAGTTTATCACAGGGATGCCACTGCCATGAGCACAGTATGTATCAATGTCATTTCACTGGGAAAATTTTGAGACATTTTAAGATTTACTGAAGTAGTTCTGCTTTCTGTTTCTGCTCTCCAGAAGTCTTGCCAAATCTGAACTAGTTCCATGGACTTCTGTTAGGGAACTGAGGTCTCCACATCAATGTAAGGGAGAATAGCTGGCAGTTCACACCAACCACTGCCAACGATGGCAGAAAAGCTACTGGTTCATAAAAAGTGTCACCAAAGTGACAGGCACTCCCAAGGACAAGGGAAAAAAAAAAAAAAGGAGTCAAGATCTATGCCAAAAGATTTTGGATAGAGTATTCACATTCTGAGCACTTCCACTGTGTAATGGCTTTCCTTCACTGTTAGCTTTCATATTTTGATGAAATAACACTTCATCTGTGTTATCTGTGAGATGAGTCTTGTGAGATGTTCATAGGCTGAGGTCTGCAGACCAAATCATTCAAGATTTTCTCTGGGCCTGATTCTGCACCAGGAAAGTTGATGTGAGTTTTATTGCAGATTTGCCAGGGCATCCAATGCTTTTATCCTAGAAAGGGTTCCTATGAAACAAAGTCTAAAGCACTTTTGATATTATATTTTATTCTCCTGATATGCTAACAGAAATTCAATGAGCCAGTGCTGATATAGATTTAGATGATGTGGGCTGTGTAACATCCTGAACAGCCTGCAAGCAGCAGGCACTCATAGTAAAACGTAGCAGGCAAAGCTAATCTTTAAAAGTACATTATATTTTATTAAACAACATTGTGCTGGTTATACCCCAAGCACATTTGGAATACAGGGGGTGAGGCAAAGTGGTAAAGGGGTCCTTGAAAACTGTGGAAATGCAAAAGGTCTGACCAGCCTCGTCTCTTCCTCCTTTCCTGCACAGAAAATAAGCAATAATACTGGGAGTTTCCATATTTTCCTGGTTAGATTGTAGTGTTCAGATGACTCTTTGATGTGGCATGCAAGTTTAGAAGAGAAAATATTCATATTTTAATGTAGATTGGATAGTGACTGTAAAATAGAATGTTTCCTAATTTCAGATGTGTTTTCCCCTTTTGTTGTCTGATTCTGTTCTGCCAATTTCTGGGGAGATGGGCTGAGAAGCCATTCACTGGGCTATGCAAAATGAGCCAGGATATTGCTTTGTCTTCAGAGTTCTTTCTTTTATTCCTTTCTATCACTCAGGTTCATATCATATTATTATATCATGTTACATTATGTTATACTAATTTCTGGTTTCTGGTGCTGTATCTATTAGAGTGTTATGGGTGAGCTGAACAGGCACCTTTTTACTGCTGCCAGTGTTTGTGACAATCATGAAAAACATTAACTTCTCCTTGGCACTAAATTGCATTTCAAGGGTTCCTGCAGCACATAAAAAAGGAGACTTGCTTATCATTGTTGCTCTTACAAGCCTTGATAAATAAATGTTATTGGTTTGTATTGAGACTGACCATTTTCAATGTGAAAACATAAATGGTGAGATCTATTTGTTCATTACGTGGATGATTTTGGCTTGAACCATGTGCCCATGAGACATTCACATCCCAAGGTTTCCCCAAATCAAATATTCAGTCACCTAGTGAAGGTAGGACATGATTAAGGGGCTCTCAAAAAAAGCTAAACCAACCCAAAAATAACTCTACTGGGACGTGGCCTGATGAAAATGAGCTGAAGAGGAGTCAGGTCCTGATACAGCTAAAGGCTTCAGGCCTGACAAACTGAACCTGACTGTTTCAACATGGTCCACAGATACCTGCAAATTGCCAGAAAGTGAAGTCCCAGACACAGCTGTAATGGCTTTCAGAATGGATGCCATCAACAATCCCTGACAGGTTTCCAGTGCAGAGTATGTTTCATTTTACTCACATAAAAGTGTGCCATTTGTGGAGCTCGTGCCATTTTTAGATGAACGCCCTTATGGGACAAAACCAGGTGTTTCATGTAAGCTCTGCCATGGTGTTGAAGGAAGGAAGTTCCAACACACCACCCATTAGCATCTTTGATTTTAAAAAATCATAGTGCAAGTAAAAGGAATGGGATTAAGCAGTAAAATCCTTGCAAAGCACACGTTGTCCATGTGAGGAGCTGCAGCAGCAGCAGGTATTGCAGAGCAGGAAGGTGGCTCAAGCTGTGTTGATAATGCTCCTTGCTAGTGTAAAGCAAGCCCAAGTGACAAAACAGGGCTGAATTCAGCCCCAGCAGAAGCAGGTGCCACTCCATGGGCTGCAGGCTCTGAGCCAGCCTACATTTATCTCATCTCATCTCTCCTAGGCAGGTAGTGCTGCTCACAGATCCTTTTATGTCCATCCCTTTCCACATGCAGATCCCTTTTTCCATACACAGGAACATCCTTCTCAAAGCCAACAGAGGCTGGCCAAGATCTCTGGTTAGTTTGACCTCATTTTCCCAAATCATAGCACAGCACCATAATTAGCCCTTGGTCTGCTGGGAGCCAGAGCCACACTCTGAGCTCAGTATGATCCTGACCCAGCTCAGCAGGCAGCACTCAGAGCATTGCTGCTCCTTGCTCCCTGGGGCAGGTGTTTCCAGCTTAGTCTTTGTGATCTGAGAAGAGGCTAAAGCAAGCTAATGCAATCTGGTTCCAGTTCAGCAGAGCCTGTAAGCACGTGGCTTAATTTGATTGGAATCCCTGGGACTGTTACACTGTGTGTTATTGTCTGTGTGCTTTTGTGCTTTGCCAGGATGGGGAAAGACTTTCCAGTTTTGTAGGTCTCTAGCAGACAGTAGGGCAGGCTAGAGAACACCCAAAAAAACTATTGTTTTCAGCAGTTTTTGGTGGGAGCTATTGTTCCTCCATGCCTTTTGCAATGTTGTTCTGCCTGAATGTGCTTCAGGGAGCCAAGAGCCCAGGCTCTGAATGCACAGCACTGACACAGGTTACACCACTGGACCCTGAAGTCCCAGGGTCTGCTTTTTGCCATCTCCAATAACAGAAGTTTCAGAGAAGGCTGATTTTACAGCTATCTCAACCAGCCAGCTGTGTTGTGTTCCCTGTTTCCTGTTCCATATTGCACAGAGCAACAGAAATTACCTACTGTAAGTCCATGAGAAAAACGCAATTTCTTCTGAGAGAACAGATATTAACAATATGAATTAAAAATAATCAAAATTACAAATTTCTATTAAAAATTATTTCCTTTAGATCACAGATATGCTGTGTTAGAACACTGATTTAAAATGAACAAGAAAGGATAAAGCTTTTAAAAATATTACTCACAACATTTTGGAAAAACAATGCATTTTTCCCTTCTATGCAACAGAAATTGAACAATTCTGTGTTCATTCTCTGGTTGTTTGTGCCATTCCAAAAGAGCAATTTCAATTAAAGGAGAACATGACCTTCTTTTGTCCTCGAAGGAGACTCATTTAGTCCTCTGGTGTAATGCAGCTTGGTGCAGCAAACAAAACCTTGTAAGCCATTTATCTAAGTGTAATGTTGTTGACTAAGCCAAAGAAAACTGTCTCTATCTGTGTGTGTCAATGCTGGACACAGGGATTTTGTGAGAGAATCAGATGACCCATCAAAAAAACTCATATGGTTCACAACAAAAATGGAAAGTTGCAAAAACCTGTGGATAATTTTCTACTCTTTGGACATGGTTTCCAACTCAGGGCTTTTCCTGGCATTTACCCATCTAGATTTTTGATTAACAGAATCAAAAACTGATTTTCTGTAGATACAAAAGACTATAAAACTTAGTTCTCAGGCCAGTGCACTGTTTGCATCACAAAAAGTGCAAAGTAGAGCAGGTAAACATGAGCTGAGGTGTGTGCAGGGATGTGTGTTTGTACACAGAGGGGAACCTCAGATTGCCAGGGGACTTTGCAGCAGGGTTGCACAGCTCACCAGCTAAACTAGAAGGTCAAACTTTATTTATACCTGATTGGGCAGGGATGAGACCAGAAAAAAAAATAGAAAGGAAGCAATTTAAGAGTTTTAGAATATATGAATTACGTAAATATAGAAAGGCAAAAAAATAAAATTACATGCATCTGAATTGATGCAGAAGGGCTGTACTTGCCAGGGGTGCACTGGAGATGCTATAAGCTTATGGAAATAGGAGAGCTGGCACAGCCACAGCAAGAAAAGAAAAAGAAATGGGTCCCTGAGTCAACATCACAGCCCACAGATTCAGGCAATCGCTTTGCAAGAGGGAGGGAGGGTTCTATTGTCATTTTAGAAGACCCAAACCTTGGAGCAGTGGAGTCACAGTCTGGAGGCAGGCAGACCAAGCTGTTGTCCTAATGCACAGAACAATCAGAAGTGATGAAAGATCTGTGGGATTTTTTCTTCACTTTGTCCTTCTAAATCAGGAGGGGAAAAGTGACTTGCCTTTTATTTAGTGGGTTCTTAGAAGGAATTAGCTGGGACTGGCGCTGTTTCCTTGTAAAGACAGACATCAAGGGGCGGATGTCTGTGGAAAAGCAAATGGATCCCATTGTCTTTCCTGAAGGAATAACAAAACGGGCATAATTCCATTTCTATTTGCTTGCCACAGGAGACGGGTGTGGGGGAAAAAAAAAAAAAAAAAAAAAAAAAGTTAATCTAACAGTACAGATTCCTAAGTGAGAAAGGTACAGAGAAAACATAATTTGACTTTCTCACATTTTACAGCAAATTTGCAGGCTTGGATTTGCAATCACCTCACGGTGCGGCTGCATGGAACTAAGCGTAACACACCTGCTGGGCGACCAAACCCAAAGAATCCAAGGGATGTGCAAAGCAGAGAGTGCCGGAGCCCTCCACACCGCGATGGAGCAGAGCAGAGCAGAGCGGAGCGGAGCAGAGCAGAGCAGAGCAGAGCATCCTCCCGGCGCGGAGGCGCGGTTGCCATGGCAGCGAGGATGCTTTCCCTCCCATCAGCACCGCAGCCGCTCGCAGCGCTCTGCCCGCACAGCCGCCAATGCGGGTGCTGTGGCTTTGCGAGCTCTCCACGCTTGTTGGAAGGAGGATGGACGATTCAACCCTGCAATTACTTTCTCCCCCGCTGGATTACTTTTTAGGGGGGCGGGAATGGACGGCAGGGAGGATGCACTGTCCTCTTAATCATTTGAGCGCACGCTGCGGGTGCAGGGCTCTGCAAAGAGACGGCTGTCGGTGCAGGCAGGGATGCGCGGAGCTGCCGCGGGCGCTCCTGGCCCTTTTCCCGGCCCCTCTCCCAGCCCTTTTCCCGGCCCTTTTCCCGGTCCCGGTGCTCCGCTACTCCCTGCAGCTTTCCCGAGCCGATGCCGCCCTCTCGCGGGCTCCGGGCGGCCGGCGCTGGGAGCTCCAGGCGCCGCAATTCCTGTAGGAAATGAAAAAAAAAAGAATAAAACAAATCCAGGCTACCCGCGGCTCTCCAGGCAAACCCCGACCTTTCCAAAGGCACGCAGGTAGAATTGGCAGAAACAGCGCTCCTCGGTTTTTCTTTTTTTTCCTCGTTATCCATTCACTTCTGTATTTACAGATCTCTTTGTCTGCGCCCTCAAAGGGGAGTCGCGGTGCCTTTTAGCTGCTCGCACAGGCAGAAAGCTCCTGCCCGGGGCAATCAGCACAGGCAAACCAGCCTGGGTCTGCTCTGCCCATTAATTAGGGCTCTGCCGAAGCTCTTCCTTCAAACCCAGAGCACTGCGTCTCCCGGGCAGCTCTGCTGGACAAAACACCTTGGTTTCAGACGCCAAAAAGCCCTGCCAAAGCTGTTCTGCAGATCCAAATTGCATGTGATGTTTAGCAGTTCTTATGAGAAAGAAATTCTCCCTTTGGTAGCAACTCTCCAAGGGAGACAATCTGGAGTCACCCCGAGGTTTCAGGCAAAGGTTTCAATCTTGTGGTCTCATCTCATCAAAGCTAGAAAGGCTGAGGGTGTCCCTGCCCTGACAAATATTTTTTCTGTTGCCTCAGCAAGGTTCATGTTGCTGGGACTTGATGTGGCTGCCTGGTATGCTGAACTGGGGACCAGCAGCAACAACAAAGTTTGCACCCCTCCAGGCTGCAGGGCACCAAGGAGCATGGTGGGGCGGGACAAGTGGACAATATTTTTCTCCACTAAATTAATCTTTCCATGGAAAAGGAGTGCAGGAACTCCCAAGACTTCATCTCAAGAGAAAATCCTGTTGATTTGCTGTTGTTCACAACCCCCTTGGATCAGTGGGGTGCAGCTCTCCAGCTCCCAGCACATCTGTCCAGCTGCTCCCTGGAGCTTGACAGCAGTTTGGGCACTGCAAGGAAACAGCACTGCAGAGCTACTGGTCTTGGAAGGATGAGAGCCAAAAATTAATGAACATTGGTACAAAGGCCTGGAGGATTTACCTACAGCACTAGAGGGACCTGTAAGCATTTTACACTGAGTTGTTCTTTCCCAAATATAAGGGGTAAGAAAGCACCACAGAACACTCTAGTACAAACACTCATCAGTGCAGGAAACCCTCCTCAAGTGCAGAGGCTCTTCCCAAGGACTTTATTGCATATCAGAGGCAATAACAATTTATTTCAGTGTCTTCACTGTTTTATATAATAGCCAAACAGAGGTATGAAAGACCCAAGCTGACACTCTGGTTAAAATCTATTGCTCTGCCTAATCATTGTACAGCTGAACAACAAATCACCAGTGTGGCTATAAATCCTGTATTTGCATAAATAAATAAAAAAACGTAGTCTGGTGCAGCCAGGTTTCCCATTGCATAATGTGATTTCTCTAAGACTCTTTTGGGGGCTTCTGAGCATTGCTTTTCAAGCTCCCAATTCTTCAGTACATCAGGAATGTCAGTTTTCCACCTGGTTAAATAGCACCAACATCTTGTTTTACCTGGTCCAGAGAACATCTGTGTGCATTTGGGCTGATCCATTTTAGAGAAAGGGATTCAAAGTGTACAAAATAGGAAAGGTTTTGGACCAAAAAAAAAAAAAAAAATAGAAGACATGTCCCAGACATTTATGGCCATGAAATAATCAATTACTCTCCTTACAAATTTAGGAGGACTCACTGCACTGTTCTGGGCCCTGCCCCATCCTGCCTCCAAACTAAAACATCCCCTGCAGCTTTTCTGGGGTGCAAGGTCAAAAAGTTCCTGCTTTCCAGCCCACCATGGATGTAATTATTGCTATATATTCTCATTTGTAGCACACTCTGGTGTGTTTGGGAAACAAAAATCAGCTAATGCATGTGGTGATTATCTATAGATTTCATATTTTTTGGATAAGCAGAGGGAGCAGTGAACTACTGATCACCTCTACATGAACCTTTACATTCTGTTTGCTCTCTTTCAGTCTCTTAGGTGTTCATTATTGCTTTCTTTTTCTCCTACTTGATACAGTGAAGTAGACCTGGATATTTTGTCATTCCTTTAATAAGCTCAGTGCAGCAAAATTCTTTCAGTTCACAGATGCTTCTTTTGATTTCAGGGAAGGAAAAGCAAAGTTAAGGGCATTTGCATTAGTGGCTGTTTGCTGACTCAGTCCTTCCAATTTTGCTCCAAATCCTTTTAAGAGTTTATTTACTGGTTTTTAATGTAGCTTTGTAATCCTGTCCTCACCTAAAAAATGGTCCTTTGACACAATGTGTATCTACAAATGGAGAAGGACATGACTGCTTTTCCCCTCACTCAGTGCCAGGATCTGCACTTCAGGTGAAAATATAGAACAACAGAAAAAGAGAGGCTTGGGAGGTCACCATGAGAAAGATAACAGGACAAAGGGATGAAAAGCTTGGCAAACCTAAATCCCTTTTTTATTATTATTTTATATTTTAAATCTGATCATCTCAGCTCTGTTTAGGTATATATGCATACTACACAGGTGGTTTATTTTTTTACATTGCTCACAATATTAAACATAAATTACTAAGCATCCGTCCAAAATAATGAAATTGGACATTTAAAAGACATCTAATTTGTTATTCTATTTCTGTGGACACCATATGGCCCCAAAAAATAGACTCAATTTGTCTTTCTAGTTTGGAAATGGGCTTTTCAGAATGTCCAGCCCTTTGATCTGTGCTTGTTGCTCCAGCTTCTCCAGTGCCAGCAGTCATCAGTCACAAAAACCCCAAAGACACTCAAAGCCAAGGTTAAAGAAAGTAAGCTGAGGGTATTGGTTGACTCATGTTAAAGACACACCTGTGTGCTAAGCTTTGGAGGAAGTGATGGAAATTCAGAAGTAAAAGCAAAGTTCAATTGTTATTTCTAAGATTCTCTAAATAATTTACCTTAGCAGGTGTTTTCTGGAGAGCTCTGGGCAGGTGGTGCCCTGGACCTGTGTGACAGCCACAGCAAAGTCCTGCCTCACCCTGCTCAGGGAGCACTGACAGCACACATCAGGCCTCTGCAGAGGTTTTGGCAATTAAAATCCCAAAGCAATAATTTGGCCAGTCATTGATAAGAGCCAAAATAAGCTTTTGGATCAGCTTTTCAGCTTTATCACTTCGCATCTTCCTGACATTCCTCTCTGAGGCAGTTTGCTTTACAGATTGTTTCAGGTGTCTCTGCCAGCACTAGAGAGGTGGGGCTCCAATCTGGTTTTGACTGCCCAGCATATCTTCTCCTAACACAGGGAGAAAATCTCATCCTCTTTATTATTTCAGGAAAGGTCTCCAGTAGCAACTGTGCCAGACCATCTCTTGATCTGGTTTATTTTGCCTCTATTTCCACCCATATACCCACTAGATATGGTCTGATGCTGGTTTAAGGAAGGCTTTCCATCACAGTCCAGCTTATTAATTCCAACAGAAAAATTCAGGAAATAATGCCAAACAAATTTTGCATAAGCTAGCCATGTCTCTAGAGCTCCTGCTGCCCTTTAACTCTGACCTCTCCTCTCACAACTCCTTTCAACAGAGGCCAATCATCAAACAAGACCAACCAACCTCCAGTCCATGTCCCTAGAGGAGCAGATCACCTGCAATAAACAAACCAACTGGCCAACACAGAGCCACAGAGCTTGCTGATGCTTACTGATGCTGATGCAGTTTTTGTTGGGCTTTCTAGTAATTTCATTGTTCAATTAAACAAGGAATCTCCATTGTTAGTACTTTTGCTTGTATCTTGAGCCCCAGCTTGGCTACAGCTGTGGAATATTTTATTGATCTGTGCATTCTTTTGCCACATAGACTATTTAGCTTTGGGCAAAGTCAAAGGCTTTGTGCAAAGTCAGAAGCTTTGGATTTTTTCTGCATTACTCCCTTTTCTTGGTAGCCCAAGTCATGCATGAGAAATAGGTGTTTCAGCATAATTGCATGCCTAATGAAGCTTGAAATTATTGGAGGTGTCCACTGATGAATGAATAGTGGACATTGATCCAAATCACAGAGTTTAAACGTTTTTAGTTCATCAATTCATTAGCAGCAATTAGCACAGAGCATGTGGGACCCCAGGTGTTCTTGGCTGCAGCAATCAGGTAATTTCCCTGCCCCTGCCACACACCTGGGCTCAGAATCAGCTCTGCCAGCACAGGTCCTGGGTGAGCACAAACCGAGGAGCTGAGGAGGAGAGGCCACCTGCAAGAAACTAATCTGCATTCCTTGTTCTGCTCCTCCTCACCTTGGGCTCTCCTGGGTAAATAACCCCACAGATATCCCAAGGTTTGCTGTGTGGGGACTCAGTGCTGCTGCCTGGCTGTGCTTTGACCATCAGCAGATGTGTCACTCCATACTCACAGCCTAATTTCCATGCCCAGTGTCAAAGCTAAGAGAAAATGAGAGGATTCATCTTTTCTTCAGCTCAACAGATACAAGAGCAACGATTTCCCAAAATGTTTCTACAGTGCTGAAGCATTTGAGATGTGCACACCAAATAATGTGCCAGTGCTTTTTCTAAGCTCATTCCCAGCAGGCTCCTGCTCTTTAATCAACCTCTATGGATCTTGTTGTCCTCTTGCATGCATGAGCAGCTTGCCCTGTTAGAAATGTGGATATGAATTTTGTTTCACAGCACACTTTTTCTCAGTTATCTAATGGCTTGGTTCAGCATAGCCTGGCAAATGCCCACTTGTAATGTTTACACCTGGTAATCCCAAATAGAGCTCTTCCCACAAATCAAATATTACCGAGAACCTCAAAACAGGAGATTAATTGACCATGAAATACAGAAATCTGGGTGTGAAAAGTAGTTCTTTGTTCCCTCTGCAGAGGAACCACTAATTTCTCTCAGCACCAAAAGATAACCAGGCAGAAATGGCCAAGCAGTTTCCTGTGCCTGCCCACAACTCCTTCTCCAGACCCTTCTCCTTCCTCGTGTCTCTCTCCATTCACTCCACCCACCTTGCAGCAGCCAGAGCTTTGCCATGCCAGGCACCCCTGTCCAGATCCACATGTTTTCCCTGACTAGGGGGAGTGTTGAGGTTCAGGGACAGAGCTCAGCTCCAGCCAAACCCAATTGATTGCTTCTTGTCTGCAGCATTCATTGTCCTGGAGTATCCATTAGTGGGAGTGTGCAAATCTCACAGCATCAGCCTAAAATATCCCCAGACAGTCTCTGCCAATATTAAACATTTATCTTAGAGCACATCGAGGTTGTAAAATAATGTGTGACACAGAAACAACTTTTTTTTTGATCTACAGAAATTAACTACTCAATTAATTTAGACTGAGCACCTACCAAGCTGGAAAATCAAACAGTCCAGCCTGATCATAGAATTGTTTGGGTTGGAAGAGATCTTCACAGGCTGTCTAGTCCAACCCCCTGCACTGAGAAGAGACATCTTTAATTGCTCAGATTTAGTTGCTCAAATCCCTGTCCAACCTGGCCTTGACTGTTTCCAGGGATGAGAGATCCACCACTTCTCTGGGCAATCAGTTCTAGGGTTTCACCACCCTCATCATAAGAAATTTCTGTCATGTACCTAATCTGAATCTAGCCTCTTTTTGCCTCATCCTATTGCAACAGACCCTGCTAAAAAATCTATCTCCAAATGTGGGAGTCAAGTACCGGAAGCTGGAGACAAAGAAGCAGCGGAGTGACGTCCTGTTACTCTGTGGCCATTTATTGTCACAGTTTAGGCTTAGATATCTTTTCTGCTTTTAATTGGTGTCTGGGGATTACCACCAAGTCTTTTATTTGTGTTCTGGAAGCAGGAGAATTAATTCAAGCCAGCTGTGCTGGGCCACAGGAATGTTATTTCTCTTGGCCTGTGAGATATCTGTAATCCACTATTCAAAATCTGTTACAAGGAGCACCTACAGCCCCTGATGTTAATTCTTTAGGTTAAGCTTAGCCAGTTTACAGTTTTATCTCTGAATATCTACCTATAATCCACTGTGTCTCTGCTGCAATGGTGGCTGCCACAGGATCACACACCCTGCTCCCTTTCTCTCTCCAGATAAAACTGAGATTGTAAACTCCCTTGGGAAACGTCATGATCTGGGATAAATCTGTGTAGATACAACCCTTTCTGGTATGTTTGAGAATATGAAGTCTGTCACACTCCTGCTCATTGTCATGTTTTCAAAACGGCTCTGTTAAACATCACTGAAGCGAAGGAGTTGAACATCATCATTTCAATTAACAAATTAGCAAAGACCAGCAACGTGCTGTGCTGCTGGTGAGATCAGCAGGCTCAGAAAGCTTGTCAAACCCAAGGCAGGAGCACTTCAAGAGGGTGATATCAGTGTAGGAGGCCCTGTCCCCTATCCCAGTCCCATTGCATTTGTACACAACCAGCAGGGTGGCACTGGCAGGCTGCTGTCCCCTAGCACTGTGCAAGGAGCAGGTAAGAGACAAGGAGATAAAAGAACACAGTCACAAATTCAGTGTCCAGGGGGTGTGGCAGCCTGATCTTGCTGGGAGATATCCTGCTGTTTGTCTGTCCCTTCTGGGAAAGCAACACCTGGTTCATACAACATTTTACAGTCCCAACACTGTGCATTAGCTGGATTTTGCATAAAGTATTTGCAAACATTGTACAAATACTTCATATGTCACCCAGCCTGTGTTTTGGTGTGGAGAAAAAAAAAAAAGAGGGAAAGCATTTATTACAGGAAAGTATTAGTACAAGCAGTATGTAGGTGTGGAAGGAAATCTGTATTTATAATTGTCATTAAACATCTTGTCTCCAGAAGTTTGTTCCTGAGGGTGCCATACGTTTTTACATAAATCATCATGCTTGGACAGAAATCATAAATACACTACTGGAAATGCTATGATTTTGTACCAGCTGCCTCAGGCCTGACTGCAGAGAAACAAGAATAAAGAAAACAACCATTGAAAAATCAGGATTTCTCTTCCCAGAGCCACGCCCAAAATTTTCGTGCTTTTCTCAATGTTACTACAACTGTTGGATTTTCTATACAACTGATATGCAAAACAGCCAATATTCTGCCTCCACCAAAAATCCCACGGTTAGGACACTTTGTCTTTAAAGCTTTGGATTGCAGGTCCTTAAGAATTTATGGAAATCTTAGATTGTTCTGGTTTTTAAATGAGTGATCTTCTGCTGTCCAGGGCTGCACCTGTAACTTCACTAACACAGCAAAAGAAATAACACAATCACCTCTTGTCTTCCAATGACTCTCCTTCATTCCAAACAGTTTTAAGCCAATTTTTCTTTTTAACAGGGCCTCTCTGATGGTACTTGGATACATGCCACCCACAATCCTGGAAACCATGAGAATAAGACCATGTGTACCCTGTGATTTGGGGATAACCACTGCCCAAATTTCTCCCTTCTGTCTCCTGCCTACAACTCTGGTCATCAGGCATAAACATCAGCAGATAGCTTCAGCCTTGCCTTCATGGGCAGCTGGAGAGGAACTGCCCAGCCCTGGAGAGGTCATTTCCCATGGGTTACAAAATATCAGATAGGCTGGAGTAGTTGGGCAAGGAGAATGTCACACACACAGTCAGCTGGGCTTCAAAAATGCTCCTCACAACACTTCCAGAGCACGATGAGAAGGAGGTGAAGAGGATGCAGAGTCTCTCCGAGGTGTCAGGTATCACTGATGGTCACCCTCATCCTCCTCCTCCTCACCAAACCCACTGCTTGGAGCTGCTACACCTCCAGGGGAAAAGGTGATGTTGGCTCTTGTGAGAAGAGCTGTGCTTGCAGTATCTCAGGTTTTTTATCCCATCCTAATCATATGGACTCTGGCCAGAGATGGTGGAAATGCCAAGTAATGGGGGAGAGCTATGGCCTTTATCAATGTCAAAGGTTGAAATTGCCATAAAGCCTGGCTTTGTGTCACTCTGGGTGGATTCACCAGCAGTGTTTCACTCCCACCAGAGCTGCACATCTGCTCCTGCAGCAGCTGCTGTGAGGACACAGCAGTGGCCACCAGCTGGCCCCAAATCAGGCCTTTCCTTCTCATGGGATAAAACCTGAGCTGTGCCATGAGCTGTGTTGACCAAACTGCACAAGAAACTGTGCTGCCCTGTGGCACTGCATCATTCGGATTGCAGTTTTGAATCACCAGCTCCATAATTAGATTTTAGCCCTGCCCATCCTATGAAACCTTCACAAACCAGAAAGGTTTAGGAAAACTGGATTTTTCTTGCCTATCTGCTTTTGCAGTAGGTGTTGCAGGTGCCTACCTGCCATTCATTGAAAGGAAAAAGAGTTCAGCTAACTGCTGCATTATCTGTGCTAAAAAAAGTACACCAACTGAAAAAAAAAATTCATAAAATGGAGAAATTACTTTTGGGAAATTAATTTATCAGTTAGTACTTAACAGGTACTCCAGGATTTTGAGGTTTTCTGTATTTTTGCCACCATAGCTACAATCCTATATAATAGAAAACATCCTCACTCCTTTTTTTTCTATTTCTTTCACAGGTGCTTGACAATACCCTCTGTCTTCTGGAATGGATTGCTGCTAGATAGCCAGAAAACACATTTGTTAACTACCTAAATATTCTGATATAAAATAAATAAATTATATACACACAATTCCTCTGTCAAAGGATTTGGGAACGAGAAGGAGGTTTTGGCTACAGCCATCACTGTCAAGAGCTCACTGCACATACTCCTGTCTGACAGATTTTGTGCTGCAATTTTAGCAGGCTGATGGCAACCATCAAAATGCAGGTCAGACTAGAAGCATGAAAGCTGGATAGTTACCTGAGCTGTCCACATGTCTCAAGGTAAAATCCAGATCATTTTTTTTCATTTAGACAAACTTCGTGATGGGCTCAGGAGGAAATTTCCCAGATGGAACAGTACAATCAGCACATCTGTCTTGGGGATGACAGAATGGGAAATTTTCCTCTTGGGATTTCAACAATTCCCTTTGAAAGTCTCAGCTATGCCAAAGAAGCACTGAAGTGCATAAAAACATAAGTAGGAGCCCTGATCCTGTCTCTTGTGCTCATGCATCTCATCATTCTACATTCTGCAGTGAACCTGGGGACAGCATCCCTGCATGCTGTGCAGGAACTCATCTGGTCCATGGCATTTCCTTTCCAGTTTTCTCCAAAGAAAAGTTGGGTTTTTTTCTCTGTTTTTTTGTGTATTTGTATTGCCTATCACTGCCACACATTCACCTCTAAAAACAATTTAAACAGAATAAATTCTGCCTGTGAAAAACACCCCCCTTCCTAAACCATGCAGATAATCAATACATTTTACTCCATAAGCATCTAAATTACATGGTGTAACACATGAACAGATATTTTTCTTCTGTGGAAAAATAAGACAAGAACATCTAGCATACTCCTGAGAGAATAATATTTAATAAATGGGATTATTTCCCATCAGATTAGTCACTAAGATCTGAATGTGATCAGCACACCTCAGACATACAAGGAGTCTGAGGAGATGGCAAACATAAACTAGAAAAGAGCAGTTACTAAAATTAAAACAAGAATGTGTTACAAGCTGGTGGTTTAAATAGGCATAGAAAAACTCATAACAAAGTATTCTGGGAGTGGCTCACACTAATACCAATATCATAGCCCAAAAACACACAGGAGCTGTATATCTAATACTTTATTGTTCCTTTTTTTATTCATTCTCTTTCCAGGAATCTCCTTTTGGTAGTCATTCCCTCACCACATAAATGTATTCTCAGGAAAAAAAAAAATATCTGGGTATAGTTTCTTTAGAAATATATTGGAAAGCCAGTCAAACTGCAGAGGAGGTAAAATTCTCCTTTCAAAGGACTCCATGATTCACCACTGTGTAAACTTCAACACCTGCAAACATAAAATGTCCTGCAGATAAAAGGTTCAGGCAGATATGAAACCTCACATACAGGAGGCTCCCACAGTTCAGAAAGTGTACTTTCACACCAGAGAGCAAACACAATTAATTGTTTATTGCTGCAGGCTCCTTCTGATAGCTCTATGACGTTCAAGATAGTAAAATTCAAACCTGCCAGAAGTCAAAATCCAAAGAGCACCAAGTAACAGATTTGCTTACTTAAACACTGTGCAGTGATACACAGAAATAATCTTTACACTGAGGACTTGCATTAGGCAAGGCAAGCATCCCCAATTACTAGAGGCTGGTGAAGCTGCAGGAACTTGTCTCACGTGACTTTGTCATGTAGACAAGAGGAAAAGTCCAGAAAGGGAAATTAGAGTACAGAAAAATATGAAGTGAGATCCACAGTCAGAGTTCTTGCAGATGGTGCTTTCACCTTGTGTCTTGGGTGGGTATTTTGGCCTCTGCTGTTCTCCCCAGACTCTGCAATAGGTTGACAAGCCACAAGATTCCCCAGGAGGGGCAGAAATCAAGTTTTGGAAACACTGTTTTCTTCTAGTCCCTTTTTAATACATTGCAGACACACAAGGGAAGGTTCTGTGAATTATTCCTTTCAGCCAGATGCCTCCACTTCCAAACCCTGGGGTGGGAATCATGTCACCCTGGACTGACAGTGCTGTCCCCTGTCCCTGCTGCCTCCCCTGGCTGCCCAGACTGGTGGGCAGAGTGGTTTCCTGGGGAGAAGTAGCCCTGGTGGACACTGCTGATGGAGCCACGCTTGTCCAGACTGGCACTGGGTGACTCCAGTGCTGTCAACACAAAATAAATGGACACTCCCATGTGTGTGTTTTTCCCTCAGTCCTCCTCTCCCAGGGGTAAGATGAGGGTTGAACTGATAATGACACCTGTAGCTCATAACACTGCTCACAGGAACAAAACCCACCTTTGCAGTTCCTTCAGAAACACCTCCAAAATATTTGGAAAATTGCACCAATCACTCTATCTCTTAAATGACTCATTGAGAGACAGCAGGCAATGTATTTTACTAATGACTCAGGAGGTACCTGCAAAGCTGCCTGCTGCTGCTTCCCACACTCAGCTCTGTGGAGGAAGGAGAAGCTTCGTGGGCTGGTGACAGCAAGGACTTTGCTGGACCAGAAGTGCAGCCCTGCCCTGGAGTGTGTGCCAAAGGCAGAACACAAACACAGCTGCCTCCCTCTACTGCAAACCTCACATCTGTGGTGGGCATTTTGGCTCAAGATAAATCACCAAGGCAAGGAGCAGGCAGCTCAGGCTGAGAGCAGCTCTGCTGCCCTTGCTCTGCTGCCCTGGCACTGCAAATTGAACTTTGATTGCTTTGCTCTGCTCATATTGTGGATAACCCTGAGAGGCTCTGCAGACTCTCATTGCCTGCTCTGTGCAGGTGAATGCTGCATCCATATTTATTAATCAAGAAAGTGTGTGTAGGCAGGGATTTCCATTTGCCTCCTGGGACTGTATGGAACATTTTTTTTACTGCTAAACAGAGTTCTGAGAAACTGCATAAAGTGATGTCGATGGATTTCATCACAGTGTGCACTCATTGGTTTTTGTTTTACAGGAAGCACATTGACAGACTTGATAAGAGATTATTTTCACTTTAAGGGTTTTTTTAAATCTAGATCCAGATTAAGACAGTTTTTCTCGAAGCAGTCAAAAGTTTAATATGTTATGAAGTTGCACAAAGCAGAAATAATCAATAGTATTCCAGAGAATGTTTGAAATCACCAGATAAGCAACAGTCACTATCATAAATACTGCTGAGACAGTACAGTTATGCCAGAGGTCAATGAAGTTACTAACAATTCTCATTATGTTAACTTTAACCAATTCATAAACAGTTCTTAATTACAAAATCTTCTAATTTATTGCTCTGGGCAATTTCTAATAATTGATCATCCAAATTTGAGTAATTGAGTAAGGAAAAAGGATGCACTTCCCTCTAAGCCAGTTTTAAGGATGAGCATGATGTTGGGTTCTGAGATCCTCTGTTTGGGTTTGCAAAAAGGAAAAACAGGCAATTTACATTATTTACTTACTACAAGAATGCAATCCCTTGGATCACACTGGAAAATGTGCTGAATCTATGTGGTAACTTCCAGTGAAGGACTTTGAAGACAAGAAATGGCACCTTGGAAATGAGCTCCTCTGCCCCCCTGAGCTCATCTACCTGACAGGGAGAGGGAATTGTGTCTGTGTGACAGATTTCTGCCTGGTGGGACTCAGAGCTGGCTCTGCCAAGTGCTGGGGTGGCTGCACAGGGAGAGGAGGGCTGGCAGAAAGGGTTGTTCATCTCCCAAACCCCTGCACTGAATTTGCTTCTCAGGAAGAGTGCTGAGGGTTTTGGGTGTTAAGTGAAGCAATCTATTATCTTGGAGAGAGATGAAGTTGTGCCCATGACTTCAGTTCACTGCATCCTGTACAGGATTTGCAGTGGAGAACAACCTTCATTTCTTTTTGGATGCTCTCTGTAGGTTCCCAATGCTCTTTCACCTGACAGAGAGAACATGACAGATTTCTTTGATCTAGTTATAACAAAGATTTTTGATTTTTTTGTTATTGGCTTGAGTTTGATGGCTATAAGTGGATTATTTATTCCTGCTGGTGTTTCTACCAGACTTTTCCTCTCTCCCAGATCAAATCTTCTTTGCTATTTCAATGTCCTCACTAATGATCTCCACTGATCTCCCCATATTCCTATAATGGCAGTTCTGCTTCTAAAATCCTGTTCAAGCTGCAGCCAGGCTTTGTGATCTGTAATTCTTGTTCTCCAAAGGTAGTATCATGTTCAGCTTGTTGTTATCTCTTATACAAGCTTTGATCTAACCTCAAATGATACCAGCAACCCATGACCTATATACAAACCACTCTTTTATGGAGCTGGTAATTAAAGGAGCACTTAGTTAATGCCACTAAAAGTTCATTTCAAAACCTGATGCATAAAAATTACCTGATAGTGGTGGCAAGGGGCACAGAGAAAACTTGATAGCAGCAACAACACTGCACAGTGTAAATGTGCTTTAGGTGTTTTAAACAACCTGAGCAAAGTTCAGGTCCTCACATAAAGTCCTTTTCACTGGCTAGGTCACAGGTTGTGCAACACCTACCTTCTCCCCCAAAGGTCAGAGGGTGTTTGAATTCCTGTGGTATCTAAATCCTGGAAAGGGAATCTGGGCAAAGCAACAGACTAAGCTACTAGACTAGGAATGGAATTAAATCAATTTAATATGCCCTCAGAACCACCATAAGGTAAGTCTGGTACACAGTGACAGTCAGAGACCTGAAATGTGGAGGCTGAATGTCAAACCCGTGCCCTGCTGAGGGGCTGAGCCCAGGAGGGAAGACACAGAAATTTCTCCCCATTTCCAGAGCTAAGGCAGCTCTGCCATGGCTGCTCCTTGCTATCGCCTATACATCTTCTTGTATCTTTGCATGACTTTTGGACAAAAACCTTGCAGACATCTTCTGGCAGCTATTTGGGCAGCATTGAAAGCACCAGGTGTGCTGCCCAGCAAGGCCTTTCTCCATCAAGATGGGATGAAGGAGCTCCAGAGGTCTGAGGAGTGCCTGGAGCTCTTCTAGAACTCCTTTGCAGTGTCTCCCCTACTGACTTCATATTGGAGCTTATATTGGAGCTGAAAGTGTCAGCTAAACTGAAGTTCCTGAAGGCTTTATTTAATTTAAGCTCGTTGAAAATATTTCAGGACTTCTTTTATTTGAAAGCAAATACAGATATACACGTATTTGTAAAAATCCTTATTCCTGCAGTCAGTGAATATATTTTATCCCATAGTTATTACAATAAACTCCTTCTGTAGGCAAATGAGTCATGAAGATAAATCAGAGAGAAAGGGAAAGACTTCATGTCTGTCTTGACACTGGCATTTGAACTTATGCACATAATTAATGACAAAAAATAGAGCTAAAGAGATTAAAAACAAGTTACCAGCATAATCTTTTTAGTCACACACGGTAACTTTAACTTAAATTACCTCTATTTTATTAGCAGGAGATGTATCTGGAGCTATGCTTCTTTCACATCTGTAAAAAACATCCCACTCCCACACAGGGATATTGTTCATTTTTAAAGGCAACAATTAAATTTTGTCATCATTCTGCCTTCAGAAGATGTTTATCAAGAAGTGGTCTGAAATCTGTTGTTGCCACTGAAATGGAACTTGACTAGGTATGAAATTATAGAGAGACCTAAAAATCATTGATTTCTTACAGAGAAGCTGTGTGTGGGAGAAGGCTGAGTCTGGAGGGGAAAAAAATGGGTTTATTGCACTTCACCTGCTTCTCCCTGGAGCATTGTGTTCGTGTCTTCTAACACCAGGAAGAAAACTCCTTGCTCAGAACCAAACAGCCTCTTTGTGTCAGGTCTGTCTGGGCATATCTGGCTTCTGGTACCTGGAGATTTGTGCTTTACTTCACCCACTGGTGAAGCCTGCCTAGAGCTCATCAGTATGATGCTCAAATTTTGGAGACAATTAAAAAAGTCAGACACATACAAACAGGAGTGTCTGATGCTGCTAAAAGATCAATAAGTGTTTAAGTCAGATGGCACAATTGTGTTAAAAAGAGAAGTTACTTTAAGCATTTGAATGAGATAATTCAGTCTCCTTCTCCAATGATTTTCTGAGTTTTGTACCACACATGCCTAAGTCTGTTGTATTACATACCGAAATAAAGAGTTGGAAATATTTTGCAAAATGAAATTATAGATGGCATACTTGCAAAGAAAGAAAACATTTACCTAACACTTTGGTGGCTACAAGATACTTAAAATTTTATTCTACATTTCTGTAGAGTCAAAATATTTTTTGGCATCTCGAGGTAGTGAAACGTTATCCAGTGAGTACATAACAGGTTTCTCTGGGGGAACAGAAGATTTCACTGTGTGTAGCTGAGGGCATTGCTCTTGAGGGAGCAAGTCTCAAGCTTGTGTTTAGTTTTTCTGTTCCCAGGTGTAAAGGAGCACTTTGAAATTTGCGTTAAAGTTTTAAATATATTCTAGCAGATTTAACTAAGGACATTGAAGTCATAATAGTTGACATTTCTTCATGGCTTTAAGGAAATTCCTTACATGCAGTTGCCTGCTTTTCCTGCTGCAGAATCACAGGATGGGTCAGGCTGGAAGGGACATCAGTGGATCATCTGCTCCCACTTCCCTGCTCCAGCAGGGTCATCCCAGAGCACAAGGCACAGGATTGTGTCCAGATGGCTCTGGAAAATCCCCAGTGAGGGAGACTCCACACCCTCTCTGAACAATCAGTTCCAGTGCTTGGTCTCTGCACAGGAAAGAAATCCTTCCTCACATTCAGGTGGAACTTTGTGGGCATCACTTTCCTCATTGCCTCTTGTCCTTGACACCACCAGGAAGAGCCTGGATCCATCTTCATGGGACCCCCCTTTCAATATTTATATCCCTGCCTAAAGTTTCCAGGCACTCAAATGCAGTGCAGTCACAGAATGATGCCCTCTGCATCCAGAGCTGTGGAGGAACTGAGTTCATTGGAGATGTGTAGAGGATGGAGAGTGGATAAGAAGGTCCAACACCAATCAGTCCTTGAGGAGCAGAGGCTCTGCCATTGCTGGGGGGTGGCTCAGAGCATCTCACTCCCCTCATCCCCTTCCATGTCCCACTGCCTTGCACTCAGGACAGACACCACACCAGAAAGTTTGTGGAATGCTCAATAGCTGAGAGAGAGGGAAACATGGGTCAAGGAGAGGGTGGGCAGTGAATTTTTATTGTCTATGTTTATGTTTCAGAAGATTCCTGGTTGTGATTATGAGGTAAAATGAAATAATCCAATTCTAATAGCATGAGTGATGATAATTTCCTTCAAGGTGCTTATTCATTGATTAGGGTTCAGCACAGTGCCTGAAATAAAGCTGGGCAGGAAGCATGAGATCACTAGAACTGTTGAAAATATGCCAGTAAAAATGAACAGTGATGAATAAATGTGTCACAGCCATCTTCGTGTACAAAACCATTTTTCATAGCAGGGAAAACTGTTCTGCAACATCAGACTGCTGGTTGTTCCATGATGGTTTTGAATACACATCTAAGGAAGAAAGTGATCTTGCAAAACTAAGAATATATATCCTAATCTATAAAAATGCAAATTACTACTCTACTGTGCCATCCACAGTTTAGAAATTGATTCTAACAAATTTTTAGCAACACATTGCACAATTTTTTTTTGAATCCCCATCTGGGACCATTCCAGTGGGCCTAGATAACTGCATTTGGGGGACCAGAGAGAGGCTGAGAGACTGTAGGAATATTCCCTAAGGGACTCACTGAGGGTGTGGGATAATGATGTTTTACTTTCAAGACCTCCTGTGCAATGTAATGGTTTTAATTCTTTTTGACAAACCTCTGTCAGAAGTTCCAAAACACAAAAGTACCCTGAGAACCCTGTAGTGGATCAGGGGCAAGAAGAACAACCTAGAGACACAGGAAATCCCAACTCAATATGAGGAAAAAAGGGTTCACTCTGAGGGTGGGCAGACCCTGAAGCCCACAGATCTTATGGATTTTCCATCCTTTGGTGCATTCAAAGCCCTGGATCTGCTTTGGGCAGCAGGCTGGGCTGCCACTTCCTCACTGTTTGGGAATCCATGTTTTCTCTCCATCTTCTAGCATAAAACCCTTGAAGACAGTTTGACCTGCAGTTGCTGGTTTAGAATTTGTTTCAGAGGAAAACCCTCTAAAGCCTGAAACATTTTATAGAACATTTTTCCTCCCTATTTATAGTCTGCAACATTGTTTATTTCTCTGTGCTACAAGGTATTTTATGATTCCCATTATTGACAAAGTCCTTGGGTGGGGAGAGGAGAAGGCGAAGGGGAAGAAAATCACCATCTATAAACCTCATTAGGAATATCAATTAACTGTTGACCCTAAATTCAGCCTAAGATAGTCTAAAATACTGTTCTAAAATAGAAATCTCTTCTTAGGAAATACAGTATCACCCACAGCTGAAGTTTCAAGTTGCTCCATACCATTGTGCACTGCTGCCCCACAACTGGGCTCCCAACACAACCACTGAGTCTGATGTGATGCAGAGGTTTTTTCCACAGTTTTTCTTATTCCAGGCTTGATGCAACCCAGAGTACTAACCCTGTAATTACCAGAATTAAAATGTGTGCGAATGCAGATTTTTGTGATTTAGGCTTTGCAAAGGGCCCTGGTGCTCCCTGGAAAGCTCCTCTCTGTGCACGCAGAGTAGAGTTCTAATCAGAGCAGATGACGAGTTAATGGCAAAAATTTCAGCTGACAGCAACACTTAGGATGACAGGTTCTATGGTATTTTAGAGAAGTGCTGTTGGTATCATTAAGATACGAGAATTACATGACTTTAGAGGTGGTTAAGTGGTGGCAATTATGACTTTAATAATAACAATCAGTCTTCTAGGGATAATGCACTCTTCTCTTACAGCACTTAGGTTCTATTTATCTCTCAAAGTACACTCATAAAACAAATAAATAACTAAAAACCTGTACTATATACATATATGTGCAACAGATTTTTTTTATTTTATTTTTAGGAAAACAATTTATAGGAATTTTCTCTCTGTTTATGTTCTAATATTTGGATGCATCAGCAAAATGAGTAACAGTGAAATCAGGAAGGAATGCAAAATATCTGTGCCTTTTACTTTGATTATGACTGATTTTACTCTGCATTTGAGGTATTGAGCAAACATAAAATAACACTTAACTGTGACTCCAGATGGCATGACCTGGGAAGTTTGGCTTCCCCATATCAGTAGTTGGCAAAACTGAAAGCAAAACAGTTGCAGGACAATAAAGGACTTGGTGATGCCACTTACCTTTGGATACTCTTCTTCATGCTCTTTGATCAACAAATTGATCCATTTTTGCTCATTCTTGGGGCTACCCACCAATTTTTGTTGCTGCTGACACAGATATGATCTCAAGTGAAAGATTTGCTCTTTGTGTTTCTCAGCAACTTTCAGTGCTTTTTTCTGGCAAATTTGAAGCTGTTCCATGACTTTCTATACCTTCACATTTATGATCACGCACATTCTACAAGCTCAGCAAATTATTGCTACAGATCATTCACTGAAGCAGACATAAATCAGCTAGAGAGATTGCTAAGAAAAGGTTTCAGCAACAGAAGTTTCCAATATTCACCCTTAAGTGTTGTTCCTTTGTTTTTTATACTGCGAAACAAATAGAGCCCATTGGTGAGCATTTCCATATTATTGAACTCTGTTCTGAGTGGTAGTTTATTTCCAAATAAAATTAGATCTGCTTGGAATTTCCTTTAGTGTAGGTTTTGGCATCCCTTTATTTGCTGTTGATTTCTGACAAGTTTCAAATTTATTTTTAGAAATGTGGTCATCACATTTAGAAGAGGAGGATCACTGTCAATATGACACATCACCTTCCTCCTTCCCTATTTCTTGCATTTTCAGCAAGTCTGTTGGTTTTATCCTGTTCTCAAGCAAGGCTCAAGGTTTCTTATCCCAAATCCCAGATGTCTGCAGGTCTGAGTTGAGATAGAATTATTCTGAGGTCTCTTACTTGTATCCTACAGATGCCAAGGACTAAGCAGTTACCTGGCTCTGACAGGCATTGCTACTTCTGGAATCTGCCAAAGCCCAAGATAACCCTTGCTAACCCAGCAGGAATTTTTTCAGTCTCTACTACAAGGGCTGAACCAACCACAGAGTGTACAATTCACACTTAGAAACCACGTCTCATCATTAGCTGGTCTAGGCAGAACCACTTCAATCTCCATTGCCCTTTAACAAGACTGTTACACCTCCTTTTAGCACTGGAGATTTGTTGGTGAACTTATCTACCAGCAAGTTATCTAGATACACACAAGTTTCCTGCTGTTATCACAAAGGATGTTTTTGTTGCTTTCCTCCAAAACTTGGCTTCTGAATTATGAGGGAGGTGCCCTTTGGTGAAGCTTTTTATTCGTCAGATTGCCCATGAGCTGCCCTCTGGAGCCAGCAGAGCTGTGGGGGTGGATGTGCTTAATTCCCTCGAGAAACAAAGACTTTTCTCCTCCCATTAAGCACAAAGGGGTGTTGGTACATTGGGTTTTCTGTTTCAGAATCCACACCACTCTCAAAATCTCGGTCTGTTCCCGATTTGCTCCCTTTACCCTGTCATGGTGCAGCAGCAATCCCAGTGATAATGAGCTTCTGTGTCAGCAGATGATCTCCCTGAGCAGCAGTGATGGAGTTCTCGCTTGCTACAGTGATATTTCTGTGTCTGCAGCTATTGCAACACACTTACTCAGCTGTGCACATATACTTTGTAAAGTACCTGCTCTTACTTGTGAAGAAGATCCATTATTCTGCGTCTCGCACCGTTGCTTAGTGATTTATAGATGTTTCTGCATTGACTCACTGCTGTCATAGAACCACTGAATGGCTTGGGTTGGAAGGGATCTGTAAAGCTCATCCTGCAGTGAGCAGGGGCATTTTCAGCTGGACGTTGTTGCTCAGAGCAACCTGAACTTGAGTGTTTCCAGGGATGTGTCATCCCTTACCTCTCTGCACAACCTGTTAGAGTGTTTCACACCCTCATTGTAAAAATTCTTCTTTATATCAAACCTGAATCAGCTCTCTTTAAGTTTAAACAAATTACTCCTTGTCCTATTGTAACAGGCCCTGCTAAAAAGTCTGTCCTCATGTTTCCTATAGCCCCCCTCTAACTACTAAAAGGCCTCAATAAGGTCTCTCCAGACATTTCACTTCTCCAGGCTGTACAACCAGAGCTCTTTCAGAGGTTTCTCATAGGAAAGGTGCTCCAGACTGTTTTATATCTCTCCTCTGGACTCAGTCCGGCAGGTCTACATCTCACTCATTTGGCACAACTAACACAAACCAAAGGTCCTATATTTTTCCTATAGAAGATAAAACTGACTCGTTACCAAGAACACCAGCTAAAAGCTATTGCAGTCCCATTGGATTCATTGGTCATACCCAGGCATGGAATATGATTGCAGAATTGGGCAACTTTCAGATCTTATACCAATATTTAACATGAAACAACTTTAGGATTTCCTGTAATTATGAGAATTGTAAAGGTCTCCTGTGCTTACTTGGAGGGGGATGCACAGGCTCCCTATTTTTTCCACTCACTTCACAGAGATGACATTTACACTTCAGCAATAAAAACTCTACGAGCTATAAAACGCATGGCAAGAAATATCACAACCATCATGTGTTCCAGACCAGTAACAGCAGCTAAGTACAAACAGAATTTCGGCAATCATTATTTCGGGCCTTGTCTTTGGGAAGATACGTCAGTGGAAAGGTTAACCCTTAGTTCCCTGGCTCGTGGATCGGACACGACTTGGTTCTAGTAGGAGGTGAGGCTTGGAGGCGGCTGTAGCCTCAGGCTCCGCGGATCTCCGAGTCTCTAGCACGGGGCTAAGGGAGTGCTGGGTGGGTCATGAGTGCTTCAGCCTGCTTGCCTCCATCCATCCATCCATCCATCCATCCATCCATCCATCCATCCATCCATCCATCCATCCATCCATCCATCCATCCATCCATCCATCCATCCATCCCTCCCGGCGTGGTGCAGCACCAGCCGGTACCGATCCGGGGTGCGACATTCCCGGTGCTCCCGAGCATCCCCCGCCCCGTCGGATCGGCTAGACCCCGCCCCTGAGAGCTCCCATTGGTGGGAATTCCTCGGGACACGCCTAGGGGCGGGGCTAGAGCCGGGCCGGGGCGGGCGGGACGGGACGGAGCGGCGGCTGTGGTCGGAGCCGGGACGGGGACAGCGGGGACAGCGGGGACAGAGCCATGGCCGAGCGATACGATGTGGTGGTGATCGGGGCCGGCATCTCAGGTGGGTTAGGGGCAGAACGGCGCGGCTCTCTCCGGCCTCCATCGGGGCATCCCGTCCGGAGCGCGTCCTGCCACAGCGGGGCCGGGCGGTGGCGCGGGGGTGGCGAGGGGCGAGCTCGGTGTGAGCCCCGGGGTGGCGAGGGACGAGCTCGGTGTGAGCCCCGGGGTGGCGAGGGACGAGCTCGGTGTGAGCCCCGGGGTGGCGAGGGACGAGCACGGTGTGAGCCCCGGGGATGGCGAGGGACGAGATCGGTGTGAGCCCCGGGGGTGACGAGGGACGAGCACGGTGTCAGTCCCGGAGGGCTCCAGGGGCGCTCGGGGAAGGAAAAAGAGGACGATCCGTGTCGCTGCGCTAGGGACAAATTGCTGCTCCGTGCGTTTGTTCGTGCTCGGGGCTCACCGGGAGCGAAAGTGACTTGGCGGTGTTCGCAGGTGCGGGACAAGGAGGGATACGGGGTTGGGGCGTCACGGGAAAGATGTTTCTGACGTGGTTTTTTAGGTTCCTCATGCAGTTGTTTTGTTTGGCAAAATGCTGCAGGATAAACATCTGGAAATATCTGTAGGTTAGGTTTTGGTGCGCTGAGAAGGGCTGGACTAGAATCAGCACAGTTCCCCCAGTGCCTTGGACTCCTCACGCTTTACTAGGCAGCACTTCCCAAAATACTCTTCAGATCTACTTTGATACCAGGAATTGCATCATGGCCCCTCATCCTCACGCTTAAAAACACCCTGTTAATTAATTATTTTTATGTTACCTAAGATTCGAATGTTGCTGCATTGGAGAATATTAATGTTTAGGATGTCCATCAGGTCAGTGCTGTGTTGGTGGCTTTGCCCAGGTCTCAGTTGTCAGGCAGTCCTTACTTCACTAACGATTCAGAAAAGGTGAGTTTTGTGACTTTGTGACTTCAGTGATTTTACAGACACAATTGGTGTGGGTAAAGTTAGGCTTCATTAGTCTTGTGAAGGAGTCAGAGACTTTCCTTTGGTTAACCTGCAGTGAATTAATGTGTGAAACCACAAATGGTTTGCCTAATTATATTATTTCATTTAATAAAAGAACAGTAATTGTTTAAGTAGTTATTGGTGAATATGTAATTATGCAAATTATCTGTAGTATCACCAAACAGAAAGAGTCTGGACCTAGATTTCCTTGCATTTTAGTTTTACCAGATGCCTGGTAATTTTCCTACTAGCGTGAGACATTTGGTCTTCATCCTTAGGGTTCCTGTACACAGTGTCCTTAGGGAATTGCCACCCATTCTGTGTGCAGCTGATGGCAACATCCTGTTCATATGGCTTTTAGAGCTTTGAGAAGCTTTTGTTCCCTTCAGGGTGCCTTGCTCCTCCAGGTTCCCAGCCTGTTGCAGTGTTTCAGAAAAGGCTTTGAGTGTTTCTGAGTGGTATCTTGCCTCACTAGTCAAAAATCACTAAGTTACTTGGTAGCATCTATGCCTTGGACCAAAAGCTGGTGTGGGGATTGAAATGGAGCCAAGCAGAAAATGTCATGGTGCTCACAGCCCCTGAAAATTTTTCAGTGGCATGAAGAAGACAAATAAACATGTCACAGCACTCCTGGGCTACAGGAAAATTTTTCATGCCAATGGAAACCCTATGTCAGTGGCATAGAAATTGGTATTTGCCTGTTATGAATCAGAACAGGCATCATTTTAAGAAAGCAGCTTTTGAAAAATAGACAATAAATGCCTTATTTGACAATTAATCCATCTTTACTCTACACTGCCATTCATAGCTGGGGATTAAACTCTGATCAGCCTCTGGTCTGGTTTGCTTTTCTCATAGCTTCTCTGTCACTACCATTCCTGTACCAGCATGCCTACACCTCAGTTCTGCAAGAGGTTAGACAGTGCTGCTTTCTGGTTTTATAAAAAAAAGTAATCTGTATCTAGAGTTCTGCTTCTGGTGGAATACATAGTAAATCATGCTGCAGTATGGACAGGATTTCCCCTCAACATCATTCTGACTCCAATCTTGATTTGTTGTTTGTATCTCTGAAATTCAATTGGCAGTAGATTCATCTGGTGAGATTGCTGTCTCCTCTCCTTCTGCCTGGTGCTTGCAAGAAATGATAGGAAACTTTGAGATTAACTGGTTCTTTACTAGAAATACAGGGAATGTGTTGGAGATAATAAGCAAGGTGTTTTTTCTATTAAGTGTGAACTTCCCAGCAGTGATGTTGAGGCTTTTAAAATTATTTGTCCAGTGTTTGTGAAATGAAGCTCAAATCCTGCCAAGCAGCTCTGGAGTGATCTATTCTTAAAAGCAAAGCATGGTCCTGAAAGGCAATTTCTGAGCAATGCCTAACACATTCTAACCATTCATGCTCATGGTCTCTGCATGCACACATCTGCTTGTGGTCATTCCAGGGACACAGAATCCACTCTGCCTGTAGGGAACTGCAGTCTAGGGATGGAGGAGCTTTGCTTCTGCAAAAGGTGCTTCTCAGAGGAGAAGCTTTTGGAAGAAGAGCTCTGCTTGGGTGGCTTCTGCCTCTGAGATTTTCCTGCTGTGCCCCATGGAATTGTGTTTAAACCATCCAGGCTGCATCAGCAAGTGGCTTTGGATCCTTACAGAGGAAGCTGCAGAAGTTGGGATAGATTCCTCTTTTCACCTGGGCTTGCATGTTGGAATTGTGGATTGTGGCCAGTAAAAGCCCCAGGCACATGTTTGTGTCACTCTTAATAAATAACATCCCCTGTAATACAGTTAATGTTAGTTATAGCATTTTATACCCCACAGCATATTAAACTGATGCCTGAAGCTAAAGACTGTCCCCATGCCCACAGGGAGTTTTTATTTATATGGCTTGAATATTGCTCCCATTTCCTACTTATAGGGTTTTCTGCTGAACCAAAGAATGTTGTTTTGGATTGATTTTGACTTGATTGATTTTACTTGTGTATTTTGGTTTAGGCTATGTAATTCCCTCATTTGTTTAAACCCAGCAAGCTGATGGCACAAAATGCTGTGAGGAGGTTCTGGATGCTGGGTCACTCCTCAAGCACTGCTCATTAACAGCTGGACAGCATCAAGTGCTCAGAGAGTTTTGACAGAAACCTCAGATATTTCAGCTTGTCAGATCTGGAAAAGAACTGCCGTGACCTGCAATTTCTCAAAACTTTCTAACTGACCTTCTTGGGGCGTATTTTCACATGGGTAACAAAATGTGCTATGTTGACTCAAAGGTCAACCTCCCTGCCAAATTTCAAGTTGTTGCTAGAACTCCCAAAATAGGGATTAAAAAAAAAAAAAGCATGAGTTTTCAAAATCAAAGAATATTTTTCCCCTAGACATTTAGAAACAGTCTATTTTGACCAAGGTTTTCCAGCAGAAAAGAATCACAAAAAACCACACCCTGAAAAACACACCCTGAAAATTCAAGCATAAATAGTTCCAAATTTGGAAATTAAAAAAAAAAAAAAAAAAGGGAAAGTGTAACAAAATACCTTAGCTTTTTTTCATGGGTGTATAATCATGTGCCTGCCAGCCTCATCTTGCATGGAAGCCAAGTTTATCTGAAGATGGCACAGAGAATTAATAATGTTTGTCTACATAATGCAAACCAGAGAGGCAGCAGATATGGAGAAGTTTGTCCAGAAGCAGGGAAGTCCAAAAAATCTTGTATTGCAAATAGCTTTTGGAAGAAATTTCAGCACATTGTGTTACAAATACAAAACACAAGGGAAAACCAGACATAATTGAAACTTTTGCTTAAGATTATAATTCGCTGACATGGGTAGTTCTTATTTCCCCATAAAAATATGTTTTTTATCTAGAAACAAGGAGATGGCGTGGTTCTACAAAATCAAAGCTGAGATTTGCCAGCCATGTGCAGGAAACAGCACTGTTTTCTGTTGCACTTATGGAGGAGTCCAAGGGCCACAAATCGTAGGAAAAGCTGGGATGTAAAAATAGTAAGGATTAGTCTTTATATGGAAATAAAACATATGATAAATTATTACGATTTTTTTTCCCCTCTCTGTGGAGAAGCACACTCTGTAGGCATCTCCAGCTCCACAGTGTGTGATCGACAGCCCTACCCTTCAGCTACCTACGCCTTGGCTTTGGGTTTGGAGTGAAAGACTGAATAATGAGGAAATGCAGATTTTCCTTGCTTGCCATCCTGGCAGCATAACTTCTGTTGTGCACTGCCCTGTTTGTTTTGACAGCACGCCAAGCTGCTGGTGGGTGGTGGTGTCAGATAAACTGTCAAACACACAGTGGTTGGTGTAAGATAGAATCAGTCCGACCTGGGTAAATCTGGAGTAGTTTCCAATAGATTTCTTTTTTCAACTGTTACTTCTGTATTTACCTGGGATTTGACCTATAGTAATATAATATTTGGTTCATAAAATGTATTCTCTGTTTATCTCTCTGCATTTGCCCTGTGCTGAGTTCCTTCCTTCCTTCCTTCCTTCCTTCCTTCCTTCCTTCCTTCCTTCCTTCCTTCCTTCCTTCCTTCCTTCCTTCCTTCCTTCCTTCCTTCCTTCCTTCCGTCCTTCCTTCCTTCCTTCCTTCCTTCCTTCCTTCCTTTCCTTCCTTCCTTCCTTCCTTCCTTCCTTCCTTCCTTCCTTCCTTCCTTCCTTCCTTCCTTCCTCCTTCCTTCCTTCCTTCCTTCCTTCCTTCCTTCCTTCCTTCCTTCCTTCCTTCCTTCCTTCCTTCCTTCCTTCCTTCCTTCCTTCCTTCCTTCTCCAATCAGAAAGCTGATAATCAGTGATAACATTGTCATTTAATACCAGAGATCCCTAAAGACAATTTTTGGGGATGCAGAAATAAATAAGAATGTTTCATAGAGCTCTGAGTTCCCAATGTACTGCTAGCAAGCTGACTGTCATTGTGACAAAAATTTACAGCAGGAACAAAACTACCAGAACCCTGTATAAAGTGTAATGGATGCTTTATACAATAATTGCAAATAAGCAGAAGTACCAATTTCCATTTGCCTCCTTCCTCATATTGTGTTCTACTGTTTTGCTGCTGAAGTCTTATGAGTGTTGTTTGCCTCAACCAGCAAAAGAAATAGCCAAGTAGTTAGGACAGATCCCTAAAAATATCCTAACATAACAAAAGCAGGAATGGGACAGGCATTATATCATTCCTGAGAATACCAGTGCTGATGGTGCTGGCATTTGTGGTGATGACATCAATCATAATTTGGCAGCAACATTTTTTGACATACATTTTTAGGTGAAGGTCACCATTTAGGTGACAGGAATTTATTCTTCACAACACTGACTAAAAAAAATGGTCAATAGTTACAAAATGTGTGTAATTACCTTGGATGTTTCCATAACTGGGTGGCATCAAACTGTCATCATTTTAACCACTCATTTGAATATGTAATGGTGGGGAAGATGCTGCATTTCCAACCCTGTGCTCATTAATTTTGTTCTGCCATTATTTTGGGGAAGGAATGTTTACTGCAATAAGCTGTGGACATGAAAATCCCAGTGGGTGTGTAGGGAGGAGTGGATTCCTCCTTGGGATAGAATTCCTTCTTCCTGCCCACTGTATTTCTGTTAACACTGCCCATTATCTTTGTGCATTTCAGAACAAGACTTGCATCTGTAGAAAGAGTTAGACAGTGGTGCCATTGAGACCAGCAAGTGGCTTGGTCTCATTTGGACAAAGTACTCTGAAATAGAAAATATTGATTCTCTTTTGGTTAAGATCTTAGCTGAATTAGGTGGGTGTTTTTTTTCCTAGAAGGGGAAAAAATACTGTATGAAAAAGAAATTAAAAACCTGAATTAATTTACCTGAAAATGACAAAATACATAAACTCAGTCTCTCCCCAGTACCAAGTATTCTACAGGAAGAGATATGAAAGAAACTATAAAAAGATAAAGCACAGTTTCTGACAAGCGGAAAATTAGTGATGTCATGGTATTAAGCAACATTGAAGAAGAAATAAATGTAGACTTGTGATCCACACTGTGCATTCTTGCTGTTTTGTGTGAATATAAGAAGCTGTTACTGAATTGATAGCATTGTTGGAGTTTTTTTGTATATTCAGTGGCAGTTTAAAATCTTCAAATCCTTAGTCTGTGAAAGGAAACAGTTCTTTCATTCTCAGCTTTCTGTATTTTGTTGCTCATTAGTGGCTTCTCTGGTCTCTCTGATGTAAATGAGCGTATTTTAACTGTATTTTAAAACTTAAATAAATGCTATGGTGTGCACAAAAATTCCAATGAAAGGATAACCAGGGTTGCAGGAGAAGAAGAAAGAGGTGAGGATGGGAGATTTTACCCTATGGTCGTGGCAGAAATGTTTTGCATCTCTCATTGACAGGTTCATTTTTATCTTCCACAGGGATTTCTAGGTGGAAAAATGAGAGCTGATTCTATGGTGGTCATTGCCAGATTTAATTACTCAATTGTGTTTAGAAAAGTTAGGTTTTCAATCAGAGAAACCATAAAAATAGTCACAGTATTAGGATGCCATTACACTGGAACTTTAATAATGACGTATTGCCAATTCTCTTGTTTTACTGATGTGCATTACAATAACGAGCAAAGAAAGTCTTAAAATTATTTCCCTGCTTAATATCAGAAAAATGTAGGGATTTTGCAGGAAGATTTTTTCCCCATTTCCTCAGTTGAAGTCTCCTAGAACACTACAGTAATGAGTTAATCATCTTTCTCACAATGCAGCTATCCCACGCCATGCACAGCAGGGTGGATTAACAAGGATTTTATGAAGGAGTGCTTTAATAGCTTGGTTTTCATACACTTTAAACCTGACAGTGGATCCATAAAAGGCAAATGCACCTTGTCAGAGAAATTAGCAAGTAGGAAGACAACACCTCTAGAAGACCAGCAGCTTCCTTTTCAGTAGTATCAGGTGACTTTCTCTGCCTTTGTTCTGGTGTGCTCCATGTGGCCTCAGTTTGGGAAGTTAAAATTCAGTGCTATCAGCTTATCCTCACCCCCCTTCACTACCCTTGAGTGTTTTGGAGATATTCAGTGTACACCATGTGAGAAGTGCTGTCTCTGGGAAAGTTTCTGGTGATTTTTGCTTCTGATTGTGTTGTATCAGCGAATCTGTTTGATGTTGTGGATTCACAGAGCTTAGATTTTGAAAAGTATAGTTCTATACTGTTAGTATAGAATCACTAGCACATTTCCAGTAAAGTAACTTTTTAAAACTCTGTTTGTGCTGTAGAACTCAGACCTGCTCATATGCCCTGTATCAACCCCAGCATTAAGGCAACTTGGAGTTATTCCCATAAATCTACCCTTATGAACACTTCCCTGCAAAATAGGGAACCATTTTCCACATTACAGGACTCCTCTGGGAATGAAGGTTGACTCTCTTAAGTCCCAGTGTTGTTCACTACCTGTGGAGTTGAACCTTTCTTTCCTATGAGGTAGAAATGGACTTTATTGTATTACAAAACTCAGTATAGTTCAGCATCTCTGTGATTCAGTCATGGGGTGTGTCTTGTAGTCTGCAAATTGCCATCAATTCACCTTAGTATCTTTTTTTTTTTTTTTTTAACTGTATATCCAGTGTTTTGATGCACTTCAAAGTGCTTTGCTTGTGGTAGGATTATGACAATTTTCTGGCGTGAAAGCAGTTGCAGTATGATCTGTAGCCACAGACATTCTCAGTCCTTAATAGCACTGCAAAATCAATAGGAACAGAGCTTTCCTGCGTGGCATCTTCAGAGGAGGGGAGCTGCTGGTGAGATTTCCATAGAAACCCTTGTGGAGGATGTCTTGCCTTGTTTGTTCTCGTTTAACAATAAGTGAATTTCCACAGCCAGATACTGCGAATGAGGCATGGTTTTGGCAAGCTCCTTCCATCTTGCTGAGGCAGGGAGTGCATTTCTAATTCATGGAATTAGGGGGATATCTGGAAGGAGTGTGGCCAGTGATTTTGGGTGGTTTCCAGCTTTATCTCAAGGCTACCCTCCGGGGAGGTGGAGGTATCTGTGACAGGAGTGTCTGCACTGCAGTCACACCAATAGACACTGCTGTGTTTTAATTACCTGCTCTGAGCCCTCAGCCCAGTGCTCCATTTGGCCCAGAATTGTGTGCTTGGAAGGAATGGTTTGGGTTGGAGAGGTCCTTAAAGCCCATCCAGTTCCAACCCCCTGCCATGGGCAGGGACACCTTACACTATCCCAGGTTGCTCAGAGCCACAACCAGCCTGGCCTTGGACACTTCCAGGGATGGAGCATCCACAGCTTCTGCCCTGCCCCTGAGCAGTTCCTGAAGCTCAGGATGTGCTCTGGGATGGAGATGTTGGAGAGGAAATGAGAGGATGGCTCCATGAGGCCTGAGAGGAGCTGAGCAGGCAGAGACAGGACAAGGAGCAGGAAAGGAGAAGGTCTCATTCCTCTTCTCTCATTCTCCCCCCATCAATCAAATGATGACTCTCTGGTGTCCAGTCCTGTCCAGGATACTGGAACAGCAACCAAAGTCTTGAAAATTCAAGTTTTGTTGAAGATGAACAGTAAATATGCAGTCTATTTAGAGGTTAATTGTGTATAAAAAGCACAGAGGCTTCATGACCTGTGAGGTGTTTCAGGCACACCTGTGGAAGCACCTGGACCAGGTGCACCTCAGTTGCATCAGGATGGAGCTGAGGAGGTGGGTCTAATAGACAGCTACAGAGAGATGCTGTGGGTGGGTGTTGTTCCTAGTCCTCTTTTTTAAAAGAAAATAGTTTCCATGCTTTGAGCAAATAAATGTGTAGTAGTAATCTTTAATCAACATATACTGTATTGTTTTTACTTGTGAATTATGCCCTTTTTAGTCTCAATGTACTTCTTTCTCTTTTCCAGTCTGTGCAACTTGGAGTTGGTTTTGTTTTGTTCCTTTTTTGTTTTTTGGACCAGTGTATAAGATGACCCCTGGTTAACAATAATGAAACTTAACCTGTGATTCTGGAGTGCAAGCACAGTTTAAGAGACAAACAGGCTAGAGAACCTCAGTCACATTACAACACATTCTTCATCCCTTAGCATCCCTTCTTTGTTTGGATATATCACATAATTAAACTATAGTCTAGTAGTAAACTTAGCTTCCAGCTCAGTCCAGTGCAACCATTATTCTTCCTAAACAGCTGTGGCAGGAATAGAGCTGTTGTATTCAGCATGAAATTGCAGTCTTCGGTACCAAAAATTTGCATGTAATTTTCTTTTCATACCTAAGCAGGACTTTTTGTGGCTCCATGTTCATTTTTTTCAAGGCATGTATATCTACAGTAAACTTTCTTGCAAAAGAATTACCCACTCATGCCTGAGTGTCCAGTGATATTTGCACAGAATAGAGAATTCAGCTTTGTATTTTGTGCATGTAGGATAACCACTATTTTGTGACAAAACCCACTGTATATTTTGAAATCTCATTTTTCTGCATATAAAAAAATATGTATTTGTAACAAAATATTGCAGTGTGTGTTTTCAACATTATAGACTTGTGTCATCTCTGTTTATGTTGAGGAGGAAGAGAACACCATCATTGATCAGAGAATTAGCTAGAAAAGAATGTTTCTAGAGTTTCATGGAGGAAAAAAATCATCTCTGAAATAAATTAGATCAATTTGTAATATATCCACTCCAGTGAAAAATGGTTTGCATTTTTTAAAAGAGAATATTAAATAGATGGGAGAATTAAGTATACTTCTGCTCCAGCAGCAAACTGGAGAATATGGTGCAGGGGTGTAAAGTTACTTTTAGATGGGTATAGAAATTATATATATAATTTCTGCCTATGTGAGACATTTGAACTTCCTTAGTTCTGGTTTCCAGTGAATTGTGTTCCACTTCCCCATTAAAAGATTATACACACAGAAGTTTATGGCCAATTCTGTGTTGTCCTTAGACTAAAGGAGTGAATTTAACTCTTCCCAGAATGATTCCTCTCCCCTGATCTTTTCAGACATGCGTTCTTTGTAGGCTCACAAACAGTTGCTTTTAATCACATTTCAAGGCAGTGTGATAAACATGAGTGTAATATTGTTACTCCTGCCTGCAGGGTGTCTTGGAAGTTCTGATCAATAAGGCTGCCTTTCGTGTACTTAAGGAGGGGAAACAACTCCAAAGAAGCAATGCTTCAGTGCCAAATTGGCCTGCAGGGCAGTGGGATAATCTGATTTCACCAGCTCATGATTGCTTTTTACAATTTCAGCTCCCATCTGTCAAAAGCAAACAGGTCTCCTGTCCTATTGAATTTTCAGTTGTCTCTAGTGGCTCCATCGCCAAGTCCCATAATTAGATGATTTTTGCTGAGACCATAATTCCTTTTATAAAGTATCTACATACAGCCTGTTTGATTGTCATGGTCAAACTCCATTGCTGAAAATGAATCCTGACAGTGAAGCAGACTTTCCTTCTGCATGTGAATGAGGACAAGGGACAGCAATGGAGCAGAGGGTTGATGTGGCAGAGGAGGAGTTGGAAGTTTGCTTTTCTGCAGTGTTATTGATGTCACTGTAGAGCTGCAAGTCCCCCAAGCTGGGTGCTGCCTTTCCAAAGGCTGCACAAATGAAGAGTAAGATGTGTGTCTGCCCCTGAATAATTGAGGTTTTGCTGGTTTTAAAAGGCCAAAGTGCCAAGCCAAGGAGGAAACTTTAGTCTGTGGGTGCTGTGGGTGGTTATGCCATGCAACTAAGCAGCAGCCACAAGATTCCTGTGGTGAGGTACCATGAAAAGTTCCTAACTTCTCTCAGGCATTGTTGAGAACAGTCTATTGAAATCTCTGACCTTGAAGCTTTGGTTCAGTTTTTGACCATTGATGTGGCTGATTGCTGCCACTTGCTTTAATGCACTTTCTCTTTTTTTTAATAGGTTTGTCAGCTGCCAAGCTGCTGTCTGAGGCTGGGGTCAGTGTGGTGGTCCTTGAGGCTCGGGACAGAGTTGGGGGAAGGACATTCACTGTCAGGGTGAGTAATTCATGGGATGTGGACTCTCACTTGTGCTGGTCTACCACGTGACAAACACCACTCCTATTATTTTGGTCCAAGGAACTACAATTATTTTGAGCCAGGGAACTACAGTTGTAACTCAGTCCCTCAGAAGGTGACAGAGCAACCAATCCTGAAGTCATCAGTCAGCATGAGCTGACCAAGAGGAATTCATGCTTGGCCAACCTGACTCCTTCTAAGGTGCAGTGACTGGCTTGGTAGATGAGGGAGAAATGAGTATTGTCTACCTAGGCTTAAGTAATTCAACACTGTGTTGATAATTATCATCTGGGAGTGTCAGAGCATTTCTCCTCTCTTTCCCATCTCCCTTTGCCTACTGTAACAGGCATGATAACTCAGAGCCCTGTAAGAAGCAGCCTGAGCAGGACCAGGCATCATTATGGCTCAGACATATGTTATAAAATGTCTTAAAATTATCTGAAATAACACTCCTGCTTCTAAAAATGAACTGCATCTCAATTGCCATTAGAAAAACAAAATGAAAGAAATGAAGAGTCACTTGTGGGAAGAGTAATGTAATACAGACATTACCTCTGCTTCCCACCCTGGAAGTGAGGGAGGTTTAAATTATGTCAGGTGCCATTGCTGGGGAGCCAGAGATAAACAGTTGTGTTCCAGCAGAAAACATTGTGTGAAACATGAAGCATAAACATCATCCTTCTGTGACACTGAGAGCACCAGGCTTAAATTACTCACTATAAACAGTGTAAAAAAGAGTTATTGTCTGGGGAGATCAGCCTGCTGTAGTAGTGTGAATCCCTGGAATCCTCTGCTTTCTTCCTGCCTCCCAAGGGAGTGTGGTGCTGGTCTGAGGGGTGCACTGAGCACCTTTCATGGCAGGCTTGGCTGGGGATCTCCCCAGACAGCAGCAGGCTGGAGCCAAGCTGTGCAGTGCTGGAGAGGAGATTAATCTGGAAAACTGCAGTGCAGAGCTCAGCACCTGCAGTGTTCAGTCTAAGGAGGTGTCTAGGGAGAGAAAACAAGCCTTGGTGCTGGAGATGGTTTCAACTGTAATGTGAATTTCTTGAACATCTCCCAGGGTGGTGACTCCACCTTCCAATGCTTTACAACCCCTTCTGTGGAGAAATTCCTCCTGAATATCTTACACATACATTCCATGCACATTCAGTATGGACTAATTCTTTCTCCTTCTAGATGTGTGCCTTGAAAATCTTCCTGCACAGCTTCTCACTCCTGTACTCTTTTTCACAGAATGACAAAGTGAATTATGTAGATGTTGGTGGATCATATGTGGGACCAACCCAAAACAGGATTCTAAGACTGGCAAAGGAGCTGGGTGTGGAGACCTATAAAGTGCATGTCCAGGGCCACATGTTCCACCATAAGGGGGTAAGTACTGCATTGCCAAGCTGAGGTACCCAAAGGTGGCAATGAAATTTGGAAATTACTGACAGTCCTCAAGAGGGTTTCATTTCAATCTCACCCTTAGGAATCCAGAAAGCCCCGGTTTGGAGTGTTGTTATTCTGTTTTAACTTATGGGAGTGGGACTAATGGTTCCTATTTTCTCTTAAAAGTGTTCAGAAAATGCACCTGACAGCAGGTAAAAAATTTGAGATGCATTTGGAACACTATCTCTGAGTATACCCTCTGAAGGAGTTTTGCCAGAAATTCAAGAAATGCTTGTTCCAAAATTTAAATAAAAGAAGAATAATATTGTTGGATAGTATTGAATGATGATAATGAAAAATATTATTATGGGACTAATAATAATAAGCCTAGGAGTTGTATAATATATTTGCTCCACATGACTGGATTCACATGAGGTCTTTCCCAGTTCTGTAGAATGGGATTCATCTTACTCACAAATGGATATCTGGAAGCTAATAATCTAATTTGAGACTCTGAGGTTCCCTCTCTAGCTAATGGTGACACACAAGACCTTCCCAAGGCTCACCAAAAGCTTCACCTCTGAGCTGTGGGGCAGCAGGAGTCCAGGTGGCCACTCTTGAGCAGGTCTTGGTGTGGCTAGAGCAAACTGGAATGAAACTTGTCTTCAGAGCAGATTTCCAGCCCTTGTCCTAGATCTTTAAACCACTGATTTTTTCAGCAGGTCCTACCCAGGACCTACTGCCAAAACCAGTGCAGGGTGAGAGCACAGGGAGAACAACAAAGAAAGGCCTAAGATTCATAGGTGTGAAATGTGACTGTGTATGCATAACCCACAAAATATTTTACTTTCCCAAGACCATCACTTCCAATTTTATTTTTTTTTAAATAATATTCTTGAGTTTTGGTGCTTAACAGTCTCTGGCAGAACCAGACTTGAAGCCTATATGAGTCAGAGTTGACACTCTTGATAGAGGCAAGCCAGCCTGTGATGGATCCTTAATTAGTTTCATTCCTTTTACCTTCCCACTTTTTCTTCTAAGAATTAAAGCAATGTGTTCACGCTGCAAAGTTTTGCCATCTGCTTCTGCAAGCACTCCTTATTGGGCAGATTGATGCCTTGCTCATAAAACAGGCACATCTTAAATAATTGCACAGCCACTCCATAATACTAAAAAAGTTATTTGTCACCCCCTCATGCAAAATTGATGTAATTCCACGGCAAGAGGGATGGGCTGGTTTGTGCCAGTGGAATGTTTGTCCCACTCTAATTTAAGCTTAGGCATGAATCTCTCAGCATCCTAAAAGGCACTTATCTTCTTTATGTTAAATAAAAGGCTCTAATGGGTGACATTACTTTGAGCCCTTAATCCATTTTGACACCCAAGCTGCAGCTTTTTATTGTCCCACATTGCATTATGCACGTCCCTGCTAATGACCATGTAATTTGGAAGGTTTTGTTTGAAGAGAAAGCATGTTTCTAAGCAAGAGGCAGCATTATGAGCTATTCAGCTGGATCACAGGCTGTGGATCAATTCTGGATTTGTCATCGTGCTCCTACTGAGCTAATCAGGGTCCCAAGGGAGCTGTAGTTGTTGGGCCAGAGTGACAGCAAAGGGGCTTTAAAGTCTCCCAGATTTAAGCACTGGGTGAATAATAATGATGCTTTTCCTCCTATAGGTCTCATTTCTCCCACGTCCTCAACCCACAAATTTTAGCCTTTTTGTTCCATTTTCTTTTCCTAAGGCTTTCCACAGCTTCCTCTCCCTTCTCTTTCCTTGAGCAGTTGTGTAGTCACCATGCTCTTTGATTTAGGGATGTGTTGTTGAACCCTCTTACATCCCACTCCTACAGGAAGCATATCAAACTCCACCTTCAAGTCCTGGCTGTTAGCTGTGCCACTCAGAGCCTAGGGCTGCTTTACCTCCCTCTTCTCCCTGCCTGCTGCATCACCAGGCTGGATGGTGAGTTGCAGGTAGGGATTTGTGCTCTCCTGGCTGTAGATGCACCCCTCATGTTCATTGAAGATGCTCCAGGATCACGAGCACCTGGGGTATTTCCTAGGTGGCAGAAAATGTTAGCAAAGAGATTATTTGATATTAAAGGATCACATCCACCAGAAATTAAATATTAATCTGAAAGATGGATGTTTTCAGCTTCTTGGGCTAATACACCACCATGGGCCAGCTGCTGCCTTTCAGATATAAGGTGCAGCTAAAACTTCTCCCCTGGTGCCTCAGCTGTTTTTTCTGTTAGCTGGTGGCTGTCCAGGAGTGCATAGCCAGGGCCAGACAGGAAGGTCTCCTCCCAGGACCTTTCTCCAAAGCCTGCAATGTTGTGGGGTTTTGTCAGATGCAAGAGAAAGTGTTTTGAGCAATGACTAAGCAAATCTTCAGATGTGTTTGTGACAGTACTCATCTGCCTGTAATCTCCAGCACCCCTGGATTAACAGATTTTTGGTCTTTTGTTTACCATAATAACCAGTTCAGTTTGGCTTTTTCTGAAGATTTCCAGGATACTGCTTTGATTGAGTTAGCAGAAAGTGGGAAAGTGGTTTATCCGAGCAGCGGAAGCAGCCAAGGGAAAGTGAAAGTCCCCAGAGGGATTTAATGAGCTTCTTTTCTCTGAGAGGAATTTTTCCCATATGTGTGTGGAAAAATTCTGTGTACTGCAGGCTTTAATAACCAAGTTGCTTCATTTGTGCAGCTTTCCTATGTAGTTAGTTTATTTTAAAATCCAAATATGTAACTATTGTTTATCTTTTTTTTTTTGTTTGTTCTCTCTTTGCCATCAGTTATCATGGTGACATGGACTGCTTTGGTGTCAATCAGGATTCTTTTTGGCATCCTGTCCTTGTAAATACGTATCTTAAATCTGTAGTGTTTGCTATGAGCCCCAGGCTTTCTTTCCAGCTAAATTGCTCTGGGGCTACTGTCCCATAATTCAGCTTTTGGACTGAGAAAGGGCAGATCTGCTGGAGTTCTGTGCTGTTTTCACCTTTTTAGTGGAAGACCCTAGAAAGTGAACGCATTAGGGCCTTGCTGTGGTATTAACCTTCTCATATAACTTCATTCCTCCAGTATCTGGCACCAGCACACATCTCCAGGATATATAACATTTCTTAATAAGGACTAATGCTCCTCTGGCAATATGAAACTTGGGGTGGTGTCATAGGCTTGGGGTTAATTCCTGTAGTTTGGCTACAACCCCCAGCATAGCCCTGGGCAGGGAAGAGACCTTGCAGAGCTCATCTCTCTCTGCCTTCTTTCTAACCTCTGAAGGATGGTGCTTGAGGATTTTGTTGTCTTTGGATTGGTTTGGGGTCACTAATCCAAGCAGGCAGCAGGACACAGATCTGAGGTCTGCAGGAAACCACTCGACACACCAGGAAATGAAAAAAAAAAGAGTTAGATAAACTCTGTGAATCAGTCAGGCTGCCATGTGTTAGCATGGGAATGAAGCCAGTAGGTTATTTGCCTTTCAGTTAAGAAAACAGTAGCTCTGAAAATAATACATCCAGAACCCTATAAACTTGTTTAAAAATGGAATATTGCAAGACCTTGCCTGTTTGCAGTGAGCTCCTCTGTGAAACACATAGCCAGAGCTCCTCTGCCTAGTAAGGAGACAATATTAAAACCAAATTAATAACTTACCAGCCCCAGCTCACTTGGGCTAGATTTACTCCCTGCTGGGGAGATGCTTGTGCCAGAGGGAAAGTTGGAAAACTGATGTGTCTAAGACTGTTGGGCTCACACTCCCTGATGGGAAATGGGAATTTCTTTTCTGGAATTTGCTAGAATTGGGTTTTCCCCTGGTAGGTACAGCCCCACCACACAAAGGGTCACTCTGTCTGTGAAGTACTTCAGCCTCTCTGAATTCAGTCTTAGCCTCCTTCAGGTGTTTTAGCACTGTTGTATTTTTCCATCTTTTCCTGCTTTTGGACTCCAATTTTACTGAAGTTAGGGGTTTTTTTGCATGCAGAAGAGGGCAACAAGTAGCACAACTTTAGACTTTTTTAATTATCCATTGGCATTTCATAGCTCTCAGGGGATAAAACATGTTTTCCCATTGATCTCCCTGGGCTATGCCATTGACCAAAGATGTTTTAAGCTAAGTAAGCTAAGGATAGGAGAGCTGTTTGCAAGTTACATTACAGTCACTTGTCAAAAAGACATTTGAAAAGAGTTGTCACTGAAGAGTGAAAAACTGGGAATTTTTGCTGCTGCTCCTGATTGGACACAGGTTTCTCTTTCTAGTTTACCCCCTTGCAGCGTTGCTCTGATAGAACTTCAGTAATAACTTCCCTTCATCCAGATTTGGGTGGCCTGAGAGCATTGCACCTCATCTCTGCTGAAGGGCAGAATTATTGGTGTTAAAGCATTTCAAAGAAGGAATGTGGATGGCACCTGTGTTTCCAACCAGAATTAAAAGATCAGCAATATATTAATTTGGAGAAGCAGTATTTGATGACCTTTCAGAAAAACCAAATGTTGTGCAATAAGAATAAAATGATTAGTAGTGTTGTACTGCTTGGTTATCAGGATTTCCTAGTTTGATACAGCATGAGTTTATGACAGTAAAAGCTGGAGTAGGCAGTATAACCCTTTGCATACATTTTTTGGCCCTCTTTTCTGTGGCTGAACACAGTGTTCCAGCCTGGCAGTGAGAAGTTGTCCTCAAGGGAAAGGAAGAGGCAGTGTCATTTGAAGGATTCCCTGCTGGTAGCTCCCAGGAGCATTTTCTCTGCTCTTGCCATGGCCAGAAGTGTTTTGCATGCACATGGGCACCTGGAGAAAGCTGGAGCAGCATCCCCCCTGCTACCTTCCTGCAGTGTAACTCTCTGAGAAAGAACAAAAAAGGGATAAAAGAGAGAAAAACAGTATGTAGTACACAAGATTGAGATTACCTACCCAGAAATCCAGAGGTAACCAACCACCTCCTGGTGACTTGAAAGCACATTTGGTGGAAATTTAGGAAAAAACCCAAACATTAAACATGTGGATCTCAAGCTGAACTGAGTGCTGAGATCACAACCTGGTGCTCTGCTTGGCTCAGAGCAGAGATTGTTGTGTTTGGATGGAACAGGAGAGTGGCTTTGCTGCTGCCCTCCCTGAAGATGGGGAGGAGGAGCAGCACATTGACCTGATAGATGTCAGATTTGGGACATCCCTGGAGCCCTGAGCTCTGAGGAGAGAGACCAGGCAGTGTTTGGCAAGCCTTGCTGTGGTCCCTGATCCACATACATTTGCCCCCCTGCTGTATCTGGCTGACAAAAGCTGACCAAAGTGTAGAAATTTTGGTATTTTACTGCTTTTGCCAAGTCTGAAAACTCACTATGATCTCTGAGTTTCATCTTGCACTTTTTATCCTTGTTATGATCTTTGCAGAAAAAAATGTTCTGCAGAATATCAGAAACCCATATGTATTTACACACAAACACACAGTCATCAGAGGGGAAGATCAATAAATCCTCTCTCCCCAAGTGTGAGGAAGGTGCATTTGGCTCCTGCCTCATGTCCTCTGTCCCTGGCTCACCATGTCCTGCATTTGCAGCACTGCACCTCTCTTGGTCTGTGACTCCAACTGCTAGGTGGGATGGGATGGGATGGGATGGGATGGGATGGGATGGGATGGGATGGGATGGGATGGGATGGGATGGAGCCCATGGCACTGAAAAGCAGGTTGCAAACTGCTTTAGCACCACAGCCCTTACCTGTCATGGTCAGAGTGTTCCCTCCATCCTCAGACAAACTTCTGACACAGCTGGAAGGGCAAACAGCAGAGAGGTCTGATGAGAAATTCACCACTGGCTTTCATTCAAAGCAGTTAAATAAGAGAAAGTGTTACCTGCTCATCCTGTCCTCTCTCAGATTAAAGTTATCACAAAGAACCAGCTGCTGTTAGATTGTTTCTCTTATCATTATATCACAGGATTATCTGAAACAGTCAGTTTCAGATGATAACAGTTTCAGCCACTGCTGCAGCTCTGTGTCACACACATTGTAACTACAGACACCATTTTTGCAAGTGTACAGCATTTTTCTTCCTGCAGCCAAAAACTTCCTTTTCAGATTTTTTTTAATAGGCTGGATCTCTTCCATGGGATAATAAAGAGATATGTTTGCTTTTAAAGTGAGATGTACCGTAAAGGTGCCTAAATAGTTTAAAATGCAGGCAATTTTAGGTCCATCCAAATTTTAGGATGTACATTTCAGCAGGCAAATAGTAGATTCATTTAAATGTAATAATGCAGAATGCTTAGGAACAAGGAGTATTACCTCTTTGGACATTGTTGAGTCTCCTTAGTCCAGAATTTGACACCCTGCTCAGAACAAATGTACCCTTCTTCATCTTTTCAGAATAATAAATATTAAAATGGGGTATTGTGCTTTTTAATGTCAGTCCAGCTGTTTTTATACCTCCTGCTTAGCTACATACATTCCATTGCTTGCATTGATATGCAGGGAAAAAAAAATAAAAACCAAAAACCCAGCCAGGTCTTTTGGGGCAAAAGGCCAACCATGTGATAACTTTGAGGATTTTGTGTTCTTGAGTGATGGAGATATGTCTGTGGTATTTCAGTTGTTTATGTTTTTATGTGCATTTCAGGGAAAGTCACGAAATTTCGAGGGAATTTGCCCTTCAACATGGAATCCCTTGGTTTATCTGGATTACAATAACTTCTGGAGAACCATGGACAAGATGGGAAAGGAGGTAGGGTGTGAAAATTGCATGTTTCCTACAATCCTCATGTCACCATGAATAAATCAGAATTGGTTTTGTTTTGTTTCTAGAAGTTTTTTTATTACTTCTTTAATATAAAAAAAATAGCTCAACAAAAAAACAAAACAGAAAGGAAGCATCCATCAGGAAAGATTCCTATGTTGCCCAGGAACTGTCAGAAATAATAGGTCTTCCTCACTGAGAGGGGGGTGGACTAGATGACTTTTAAAGGTCTCTTCCAACCCAAACTGTTCTATGATTCAATGAGAGGAGACAAAAAAGATCTGGAGGTGTCTAAGCTATCTGCAAAAAATGAGGTTGAACTCTGTGTAAGTATTTTCTCATGACAAGGAAAACCATTCCATGAGCTGGGAGATCAGAAGGAGTTTTTTTTCCCTTCCCTCAAGACAGCCTTTTTGAGTAAAGATGATTCTTTTTTCTTTTTTTTTTTTTTTCTGTAGCTGCCTAAGCTGGGCTCCAGTTTGACTTCACAGTAACTTTATTTTTAAAGTTCAATATGTAAGCAGTACAACTGCAGCCCCTGGAGCATCATACTGTCTTTCAAATATTCATCAGTTGCCATATAATCTAGCAACAAATCAAGGGCTTTACTTTTCCAGAACCTTCAAGCATAACTGACTGTACTCCTGCAAATTTTGTTGGTTTTATGTGGTTTTTGCAGAATCAAATTTGTGTATAATACTACACTTTTTTTTTGTCAAGTAGTACATTTTTTAAAGATTTAGGGATACAGTGTCCTACACACGTTACTTACATGCAAAGAATTATTGTTATTGTTATTATTATTATTAAGAATTTACCTGCCTAAAAATATTTCAAATATTTCAAAAGTATCTAGCCATTTTTTTCTCACTCTGCAATTAGCAAAGAGACACAGGGGCCTTTGGATAACCATCTTGGAACTGACTGAAAAAAGAATTTTCCCTTCAGCTTATAGAGGACACCAGGACAATGAATTTGGAATCACTTCTGGCCAACTAAAGGACAGATGAATCCCAACAAGAGGATAGAGTTCATTGGTCAGACAAAACCAGATTTGATAGTCATGGTTCAATTCATGCCCAAAGGTGTGAATGGAAACTATTTCATTTAGTAAATTTGTTCCAAATTTATATCCATGTGCAGGGGACAAGAGTAACTCCTGGCCAACACATCAATCAAGTCTGTGCTAGTAATTATCTATGACAGGCAATGGTGAAGTACTGGATAATTTCTTGGATATTTCCCCTCTGTCTCCAGATTCCTGTCGATGCACCGTGGGATGCTCCACATGCTGCAGAATGGGACAAAATGACCATGAAAGAGCTGATAAATAAGATTTGCTGGACCAAGTATGTAAATCTTTATCGCCTCTGAAATGCCAGCTGCAGAATGATGGTGGCTTTCTGGCAGATTCTGAGGTAGAGCTGAGTACAGATCAGGAGGTGTTTGAGATGAGGTTGGGTTGGCTGGCAGGTGGCATCAAAGGGGCTGGGGGAGCCTGGGGTTTGCTTCAGCAGGTCTCTGCTCACAGAAAGGGTGGTTTGGACTTTTCCCACCATCCTTTCACTTCAAACCATGGAGCACTGAACACCAGCCAGCTCTCCTGGGGCTCTTTGCCTCACAGGAGAGTTTCCTGTGAGACACTGCCCAGCAGATCCTTGAGGAGGATAAAATCTGCCCTTCCAGGGCTGCAATTCTGCTGTTTGCCTTACTCCTCTCAGGGTCTCAAACTCCACAGTCTCACAGCCACTGCAGCCAAGGCTGTCCTTCACCTTTGCACCATCCCTCAGGTCCTCCTGGTTTGTGAGCAGCAGGTGCAACAGAACAGCAGCACTGGTTAGGAGGAAAAGGGCTCAGGGTGTTGTGTCAGCTATAAAATGACTCCTGTGTTTTCTGTGTCTGTGAGAGACCACACTGTATAAATACAAAAAGGAACAATCTTCAATACATTGAGGTGGCAACGACTGGAAATTCTCTTTCCTTCCTTTCCCTCTTCAACCAATTATTTTTATAAGGCAAAGAGAAGTGCTCATTTGAGCAAATTCCTGTCCCTGCTTGCTGTGACAGCCCCTGTGCTGTTCTGTAACACTCTCCTCCCTCCTATTCAGTGTCTTTTGTTTGTGGCTGTGCTCTGTTTGCCCTTCCATTCTGACTGCAGTTTAGTGCTGTGCCTGCAGCTTCCTGACCAAAACTTTCCATCTGAAATTCATTTTTATGGCTTAGGTCTTTCTCCAGCTCCATGGGATATGCTGTACAGCCATTTGGACTTGCTCGTGTTCTCTGTGGCATTGCAGTTTTGTTTACAATTAGCTTTATGAGCCTTTTGCCTGCAAACTCGGTTACTTTGAACTACTGTTCCAAGTGCAGTGACTCTTTCTCTTCTGGTTTTTACTGCTCCTCTTGGTCAGGGAGCTGGTGGAGCATAAGCAGGACTGGGTTTATAGTTATCCCTCCTTTAACAGGCTTCTCTGCAAGGCAGCTTCTACTGCCAATGGTGCTGTCAGTAAAACATCCAGTTTTCATGGATGTGCTCAGCTGAAACACATTCAAAAAGTCAGTAAAAACCCATTTTAGATCTTCAAGCCAAGCCACATTTTTCTACACATAGTTAAAAAACAGTGCTTAGCAGAAAAGCTCTTCCGCAGCATTTTCTGTATCTCAGGCCAAGATTACAAAAGATTTATTTGTCCTGTGTCACAGATCAGCATCTACTGATCCTGGAGACTTTTTTCACATTTCTCAGGCCTCAACCTGCTGCAACTGTTTAGTATCTTGGTGCTTTCAGGATTGTCACAGAGGTTTCTTGCATGCAGGCAGTTTTCATATCCTGGCTAATGAAATAGGGGTGAGTGGACTTCATACTTAGGGAAATGAGGTTATAAAAGTTTATAAGTTACATATTTTAGCCCAGATAACTTGCAAAGTTCCTTCCTTTTGCAGGTGATTATAAATTCATGTTGTTTTATGAAGTTTCATCCAAGTCAAAGTCCTCTTACTTTCTTTGCAAAATGATCTCAATTTCTTTAGCAATCTGTGGCCACAAATGCATGAAGTGTGACTAGCCAGATCCTCATTTCCTGCTGCTGTTTCTCTGTCTATGTGCAGAGGACTTACTGTGGTAGACAGGTGACCCTTTCCTTATTTTTATGGCAATGATTGCCATAAAATTTGGTTTCTCTGTCTGGGTTATTTACCAAGTCTGATTCTTGATTTCACAAAAGATCAGGCAGCAGTGGTACATGAGAGGTGGGGAATGTTTTGGCTACTTCAGTCCCTCAGGACCCATCAGACCTTGGATTTGATGTGACCATAAGCTCCCCTTGGAGGAGAAATGCAGAAAAGTTGCACTAAGAGATTACAAAAAATGTTCTTCTGCTGAGAAAAGTATTTGTTCTGATGAAAGGAATAGCAGCTGGCAAACTATTTAACTAAGGTGAAATCAATGGGATTTCAAACTGAATGGGTAAATACTTTGGGAGGGAGGGAGGTGCTGGTAGAAACCCATTTAAACAGTCTCACTACAGACTGAAAAATAAATATAAATCCTCTTGACTTTTCCGACTTTGGAAAAACAACCCTTGTTTAGTATGACAAAGAAAATCCTGGAAGCAGTCAGGAAGTCCTATTTTCTCACTGTCCTTTCCTGCTCCTGTGTCTCCTGCAGAGCTGTCAGAGACTTTGCCACGGTCTTTGTGAACGTCAATGTCACCTCTGAGCCTCACGAAGTCTCTGCCCTCTGGTTCCTGTGGTATGTGAGGCAGTGTGGGGGCACATCCAGGATTTTCTCTATCACCAATGGGGGCCAGGTACAAAATGTCTTGTTTTCTTCCTCCTCTCTTGAAGCCATAAGGAGCAAGTGGAGTGTTGTACACATCAAAACCCTGCAGTTAATGAAAAGATGAGAGCATGTGGCACCAGGGACAGTCATTCTCTCGTGGGGTGTTACAGCACTTTCAATAACCCTGCTTAATGAAGGATTTTATTAACTAGGCTTTGGGATAAATTGCGGCTATTTAAACAATTTGGGGGTTTCTGCATTCACTTCAGCACTGTACTGTTGTTGCTGTTGTGTTCCTTTTTTTCCAATTAATTTCTTTGGGTTACTTGGGGCATTTAAATGTTTACAAGAGTTCAGAACAAGTGCACTTCAGAGTGAAATGTGGGAGTTCTATGGTGTTGAAGCCAAGACAAGAGCTGGAAGTAAACAGCAAAAAGCCCTTCATTCTTGGGTCAGCTCACATGGCAAGAGTTTCCACCAACATCTGTCCATTGGGGTAAGAGCAGACAGCTGTGTGTCAGGAGGGATGTAAGCTGATGCTCTCCTGAGGCAGGAGACAGACCTGACTCAGCCTTCCTCCTCAGGAGCCCTTCAGTTGTGTTTGCTGTCCCACATCAGCAGCTGCTAGATGTTGCAGCAAGAGTTAAAAATAAAATTAACCCCAAGATAGTCATAGCTAAACAAAACATGTGGAAAAGGGAAAGCTAGCCTGGGAAGAGCACTTCCTTTTCTTTGTACCTGCATGGGAAAAGCTGTCTTTGTTCCTACCATGCTTCCCTCTTCCCTCACCCCAACCAATATCAGTTGAGCAAAAGCACTAAGGGTCTCTGGCTTAGTGCCCTTTACAAGTCTTATAAAACCTCCTTGGGCAGCCATTTCAGTCTTTCAGCACAAAATTCTGTGGATCCTTTCCTCCCTGCCAGTACCAGCATCTCACATGTAAAAGTGAGCTGCTGGAGACAATGCTGGTGGTTGGTAGATAGGAGAGGTTTAGTGCTTCCCCTGAGCCTCTGCACAGACGTTGCAGGGAAGTGTGTGGCACAGATTGTGCTTTTTTCCAGACAGCACTGTCTTTGTGTCTTCCCAGGGACAGAAAAAGCTCATTGCCTGTTGCACTTCAGACCAGATCCAGTTAAGGATCTGTCTTGCTTCTGGGCTGGCACAATCTTTCACTCTACAGTTGGTTTCTTTGTCACACTCGAGGGTTTTGGTGGGACTGTGATGGGTAAAATACTCAAAACCTGTTTTGAATGAAGTGATATGTTTATTTTTGCTAGAATGCCTGCATTATATGTGCATGTTCTCTAGGCTTAGAGAGGCTTTAAGCCAGCTCATTAGGGAAGCCACTGCAAAAGTGGTTTAGTCAGTAATCCCCACTGAGGCTCAGGTTGATGCCTTCACTCTTCTGAAACTCTGGGTGTCTTTATGCACCCTTAGGACTTGAAGGTTTGGCCTGGAATGTCGTGATGGTGAGCAGAAGTCATATTCAATGTCATTGTGATTAATGCTGTTGATTTTTTTGTTTGTGTTTCTTTTCTGTTTGTTGTTTTAGGAGAGGAAGTTTAAAGGGGGCTCTGGCCAGATATCGGAGAGAATAATGGAACGCCTCAAAGGCAGAGTTAAACTGGAGAGACCTGTGATCAGTATCGATCAGACAGGTGATAATGTCCTTGTGGAGACTCTGAACCATGAGATATATGAGGTAATTCGATCAGAATAAAAGTAGAGTATGCATTTAGTAGGGGAATACATCTGCTGTAGCTCTTAGCCAGATGTAATCAGGAAGTACCCATTTGTGTGTGTCCATTTCTTGGGCTGAGCTGACACTCCATGAAGCCTGCTTGGCAGATTTATTTATGACTGGCTGTCTGCTTGGTGTTGTGCTGCTTGGTTTCTGTCATTACTCTGACTTCTCTGCCTCAACTTTTTATGTCTTTATATATTTTTGCATTTTAGTTCTGCTTTGAGACCATTTCAAAGGAAGGAAAAATAACCTTGTTCATGTCTAAGTTTGTGGTTTGCAGCACAAAAAAATCAAGAAGCTGTTTTGAAGATGTCCTGGAGGAGGGACTCTCTTTTCCCCAGGGATTTTTTTTTAAACTGGTCTTCCTCCCTGCTGGGAGCAGGGAGTCATCCCCACCAGCCTGGGGATGCACCTGAGAGCAGTAGTGTTGTGATTGTGATTGTATCACCCTGTAGAGTCCTGCTCTGCTCCAGCCTGACCCAGAGCCTGGGAGAGGGACAGAGCACATTCAGGAAAGCTGAAATCACTGTCAGCATTCCCTCTCCTGAAGAAACATCCCGTGAATATGCATGAATGTGATTTTTTTTTTTAGCATCTTATAATTGGGACAATTATATGATATATAATATGGGTCATATTTTCATGGGAATGCTCAAAGGCAGTTTTAGCTAGGCCATGAGATCTCTCTTGTCCCATTTCCCACCTGTCTCCAGCCAAGTTTCAACTCTGGTCTGTTTTTTCCAGCTCCTTTTTTTTCTGATATGGCAGAATTATTTTTGTCACCTGGAAATATGTGTGTGTGAAAGCTGTTAGCAGCTATTAAGAGTGCCTTTCAAACATATCCTGTGGGATGAGCTCACTGAGAGGCAGTGCCTTGTGCTGACTTTGTTCTACATTTCAGGGCAAGTATGTGATCAGTGCCATCCCTCCAATCCTGACAACAAAGATTCATTACAAACCAGAGCTGCCACCAAAGAGAAACCAGTTAATTCAGCGTTTGCCTATGGGGAGTGTCATAAAGTGCATGATGTACTACAGGGAAGCCTTCTGGAGGAGGAAGGGTAGGTGGGGAGAGGGGAGGACTTGGGAACCCTAAACTGTGCAAATTGTTGAAGCTCTGCTGTCTGACAATCAGGGGATAAATTCAAGGGAGGGTTAAATGGATAAAATAGATAAAACCCCAAAACCAAACCCATAGACAAGTGAAAACTAAAACTCCTTGGAAAGCAGAACTTTCTCTGAGCTTGAGTGCATCTCTTGTCCCAAAGATGAGTCCAGACCCAAACAGGATCCCGAATCTCATTGCTGTTAGCTGAGGTGGGACACCCAAGAGGACAAGAAAGGTTTCCCTGGGAAGCATTTCTGAAACCTGGAGAGCACAGAAGCAGTGATCCTGCAGCATCAGCTCCCTACTGCTCCTGCCAGGGACAGTTAGGTCAGCCAAAGAGAATTTACAGCAGATGACAAGCAGAGCTTGAGGTGTAAGCAAGACCTTTCCCTGGTTTTAATCCTCTGTTCTACAGACTTGATATCTCAGAGGACTGGAAAAAGTAGGTTAGCTCTTTGTTTAGCTCAAGATACTTTTTTCATGCTGCAATATCATGTTTTTCTCAACTTTAACTGATACCATTTTCAGAACTATTTGTACAAACAGATTAGCTTCCACTTCCTTTGCAACAGCACTGAGAGTGGAAAGAATATTTCTTAAGCAAAGTTGTATAATTTTTGCATGTTTTAGGGCGTAAGCTGGCCATTGAAATTAGACAGGAATAAAGTCAGGTGTATACACTGTTCTCTAGATGAGATTTTTTTGCATGTTGATCTGAAACGTGTCCTGATGTGATACTAAATTAAGACAGCCCATGTTTCTGCTGCTTTACTGTTATGGAACACCATTCCTAACAATCTTATCCCCAGAAAAATCAAAAGAGTGTACACTGGAGCCTGCAGTGGACAGATGTTATTACACTGGGGTTTGTTTTGGTCAAAGTTACTCATGGGATGAATCACCATAGTTCTGACTAGATCAATTTATTTTTAATGTTTATTGTCTCCAAAATAGAAAGCCAAACAGACCTGCAGCAATCCACAGAAATTCCTTAAGTAACAATGCAAATTTAAAGATTTTTATAGGTCTATGTACACAGTTTCTCAGAGTCAGAGAGAAGAGAGTAGAGAGACTCTTACAGAAACAGTTCAGACATGTAGATATTGTTGGTAACAAAGGATTTAGTGTGTAATTCCTTTTATGGATATTTTTCCTTGCTCATTGCTATCAAAAACAGTGATCATCAACAAGTTTGTCTGACAATCATCTTTGGATTTTTTCCCCTTAGGTTATTGTGGTTCCTTCATCATTGAGGATGAAGAGTCTCCAATTGGAATAACCATAGATGACACAAAACCTGATGGAACTTTCCCTGCCATTATGGGGTAAAATGTGCTAGCCCACACTTAGAGATGTGTATTTCTTCTTGTAAGAGTGGCTGGGAGGAGGAGGAAGAGGGGAAATGGCCAGGTTAAATCAGTGTTTCCCATTTCCACAGTCTGCACAGACAGAGGAGAGCACTTCTGCCAAGCCTCTTGGGCCTCTCTAGTTCATATAAACTTTTTGGTGAAGGTTCTGCTACAAACAGCCTAAAACAAAGGATGTGGTTGGGAAGGAGTTGCTGAATTCAGCTGTAGTCTGTTTTGAGCATTCAGTTAATGGATGTTTTTTGCTGTGGGGTAGATTTAGAAACAAATCACTCTCTTACCTAGCTGTGGGCCAAACTGACAATGCAATTGTCCAAGAAATCCTCATTTGCCTTCTCTCACCACTGAGCTGAGGCAGGACAAGGAACATCATCTGGTGGAGCAGGGCAGCAGCTGTGCAGTGAAAAAATCAGGATTCTATAGAAAATGACAGGTAAAAAAGTTAAAGTTTGGACAAACAGGTGAGAAAATACATGACAGCATTGCCTGGCTTTTAAAATAGCTGAAACCAGATGAACAAACAATCTTTACAAATGTTTCCACCATAATCTGAGGTGAGACTGCCAAAAAAGGCCAATATAAATGTCAGGCAATTACTCCTTAAGTGTCTGGCAGGGAAAGCTCACCACTTCTACTGAACTGTACATGTTTGTGGGCATGTTCAGGGCTTGAGAGCTTCCATGACCTGAGAGCAGCAAGCCTCCTCCAAACCCCATATGGCAGACAGCTCCCTGCTTTCCTTCTCCTTATGGATTTATGTGACTTTTCACTTGTGTGACCTGTAATTTTTAAATGTTGAGGTATAATGACACAGTCAAGCCCATTACATTCCAGTAAAATGCTTTATCCATCCTGTTTTAAAGCCATTTTGAGCACGAGCTTGTGAAATCAGCAGGGGTGATGTTCATATTCCATATTTTTCTTTCCAGTTTTATCCTTACCAGAAAGGCTTTCAGACTGGCCCATCTCAGCCCAGAGGAGAGGTAAGAATTCAGAAGCTGTACATTTTCAGAAGCAAATTGTTTCTCTGGGATGCTTCCCCACAGGAGTGTGTGTGAATATGCATATATACACATGCTCAGTGCAACTACCAACACTGGAAATTGGGGCAGAAATTGAGATTTTAGCATAAACAGACCAAGACACTGATGCTAGTATTCATCCAGTTATTTGGAAACTAAGTTTCTAAGTCCTGCCAACTCTTCCATACTGGGACTTACCAGCTCTGGGTCTCTATGTGAACGGAAAAGATTTTTCCAAAGATGTTTCCACACTACATCCCCACTGAATGGTACTTTGACCCAGGGACATAGGGAGTGCTGACATCACCTTTTGGGTCTCCTTCACATTCAGACTGTGTGATAAAATTTCTAAACTTCTGTGTTTACAAAAGTATGGTTTCCCCGTTAGTCAGTGAAATGAACAAACAGTGCTTTCTAAATGTGGATTTTGGTACTGTGCAAGTGAAAGAGGAGCTCTGCTTAAGAATGTGAGCAGCATTCTTCAACTCATATTTTATTCCAAGCTATAGTAAATCTGTAGGGATTTAATTGATTTATATTGCTTTTCTTCTGGTCTTACATCAGTGAACATGAGAATGAATTGACTCTGCATCCTAAAATAGCTGTACAAAGATTTATTTTTTTAGAGCTCATTGCCAAAATCAACCTTCATTTCCCATTCCCTGGGTCCTTTTTAGGTGTAACTTTTAGGCCTCAGCATTTGAAATATGTATGTTAAGATAAGAACTTGAAATCAGACTTAAAAACAAAGCCTGACCGAACTTTCTTTCCAATGTGTTACAATAAATTTGTTGGGTTTTTTAATAAGAAGAATGAGAGTGGAGAGGTTTCCCCCCTTTGTTTTTTGGGGTTTTTTTCTGACTCTGATTTTATTTTCATATAGGAAAAAGAAGATCTGTGAGGCATATGCTAAGGCACTGGGGATGAAAGAGGCTTTACAAGTAAGGAATTAATGCCTTTTTTTGCCTCTGTTGTACAATGATGTTGCTCCTTTGTTCTGGATCATGAAGCCAAAGTTCCTGGCACCTGAAATGTGTACCTAAAATTGCATATTGTGCCATAGAATGTGTACTCCCAAGGGGAGGGAAGCATGGAGTACAGGAAGAAAAGAACTGCCAGTCTCACCCTGCACAAGAAAAGAGAAGGCAGTGCATGTTTTAATTTGTCCTGTTTTGTCCCCATGGGAGGCTGGTGTTTCTGTAAAAGCACAAAAATGTGTTTTGTGCAGATGGATAGCATTAGCCAGATGACATGGCATTCCTTTGTCAGGTATTCTTAGTCTGGCTTTTTCCCCCTCTTCAAAAGAAATCTGTTCTTTATTTCCAGTTTCTCTGCCAGTGTTTCACTCTATTTTCTCTGTTGATACTCACAGCCTGTGCATTATGAAGAGAAGAACTGGAACATGGAGCAATATTCAGGGGGCTGCTACACAGCTTATTTCCCACCAGGAATAATGCATTCCTATGGAAGGTAAAACAGAGAATGCTTTGCTTTCTGATTCACATCTCTTAGCTCATGTATTATGCTATACCTTATTCAAGACACCTGTGGCATATTTAGAATATGAGGGGAACTTCAACCCTCTTTTCACTCCCCTACTCCCCAGCTAACAACGATTGTGCTACTTACTTAACTGAGAGCACAGTTTCTCTTGTGGCTTTCAAGGAAACAAAACACAAAAGGACCTGTTAAAACCACAAAGTTTTTCATACTGGATTATTTACAGTATTTGCAATGATCCCTCTAGACACCCCTGAGCCCTTGAGGACACACATCTTGGATAGATAAAGACTGTGTAGGTGGATTGTCTGGTTCAAGAGGATTTCAGGAGCTCCTGAATGTGTCCAGCATGGGGTTACACCCTGTCTGAGCCAAGATCATGGCCAGTCTCTTCTGTTCAGATAAATGTTGTCATTTATCTGAACATTTGGGCAGTGATGAGTGAGGCCTCTGGCCTAGGAAAGCTGCTGTCAGGGAAAACCTAATGGGGATTAGATGGAGCCCTTACACCAAGCACATTCCCAGTGGGAAAGGGAGCTGATCGCCTCCAGCTGGGCTGTGCAGCACTGCAGGGCTCAGGGAATGGCTTTATGACCCTTCAGGGTGACTGCAGCTCCCTGAATGCCCAGCCTTCAGCAGCCAGGCAAGTCCAGCCTCCAAATAGCAGCTGATATTAGTGATCCATCCCTGCAAAAACGTCATTCACATTCCACCATAATGGCAGGATGACAGCAAAGCTGCCGTGCAGAGGACATTAATCTATCAGCTGCACTGCCTTGCTGGAGGCTGTTAGGTTTATCCTTTATCCCAGCACTAAAATGAGGCCTGTATTACTTTGCATGGAAGCTGGGAACACTGATTTATGCCTTAGATTTTTCTCTCTCTCAGATCTTGAGTGTACAGAAGCAAAGCAGGTGGTCCTGCAGGGACAGCTTATTGCACCTCAGCCCAGGTCTGCAGGGACTCTGGAGAACGGAAGCCAAGCACTCCATCAAAGCCATAAATTGCTTTTAGAAGGATCATCGCCTTCCTGTGACTTGTCATCTGCCATTCTCCATTTGTTTTGAAGGATCATTCGCCAGCCTGTTGACAGAATCTACTTTGCTGGCACGGAGACAGCGACCCAGTGGAGTGGATACATGGAGGGGGCTGTGCAGGCTGGAGAGAGAGCAGCCAGAGAGGTACACACCATTGCTCTGCTTTCAACAGCTCTGTCCAAAGGCTAGGGAGGATTAGGTACAGCTTGGAGGGTCTGGTTTCCTGCAAAAGCTCCTAGAATTGACAGGGAGAGATCCCAGAAAACAGTGTGAATCAAAGTATTTTTATTTTTTTAAACTTACTTAGTTTGTTATTGAATAAAGTGAAGCCAAGAATCTCAGCCACATCAGAATATTTATGCACTGGAGACTTAAAATAAAGCTGATTCCATGTACTGCATGACTAGAGGAAAAAAACCCTCCAACCTGATGCTGCTCGTAGATATGCTACCTCAATTTCTAACAAACTAATCACCGTGTGTTTTTAAATTGATCTGAGTCATTTCAAATGCTCACAGCTATTTGCTAAGTAGGAATTTGGAAATCTGAGCATTGTTCTCATCTTTGATCTATTCCTTCTGCTTCTCCTTTTACAAGACAGTCCCGTTAGCTGCACTTGATAAATTTGTAATGTGCAGCTCTGATAGTGTCTAAATCTCCTCAGAATGACACACCTTGGACTGGGTTCCCAGTTATGGTGAAATCCCTTTACAACATTGTGGTGGGAGGGGGAAAAAAGCATTAAAGAGTGCACATTGCAGTTACAGCTGCTGCATGGCAAAGACACAGAGTTTTTACTTAAGGGAAAATCAGCTTTTTACTTCCTTTTGACAGAATGTCATATTCACCTTATAATACTTATTACTTGCTTCATTTTAAGTCACCTAATTTCTCTTTTCTCTACTCCTGTGAGACAATGAGCTGTCTCTTCTGGAGGCATTCATTTGCCCCCAAGAACCCCCTTGATTGTTACAATCAGTTTATTAAGAAAAATCCTTGATGAGCTTTGTACTGCCTGAATAGGCAAGGGATGGCTCCATAATTCTACACTGTGAGATCCTCAGGGTTGCATCTCTCCTCTTTCTATATCCCAGAAGCATCACTCCTGACAGGTTTTGTGTCCCAAGTGTGTGGCAGTAACCTCACCTTGGTATTTCTCAAACTGCCTTGAGAAAAAGCACTTTTACTTCTACTCAGAAAAAAAAAAAAACAAAAGAAAAAACAAAAAGTCACCAAAATTAAAAACCTCCCACGAAAACATTTAGAGAAGCTCTAGTGGAAATCATTGTACATTTTCTGGTTCAAAAGACTTTCAACTAGTCATAGTTATGCCTTTTATCAATGTCACCTTGCTCTGATTTCCTCTGTTTTTCCAAAACTGGAAGTAGTGTGGCTTATAATTTTTTCATGAGGTACAAATAACCTTTTCTTCTAGGTACTGCACAGTATGGGGAAGATCTCCAAGAGTGAAATTTGGATGCCAGAGCCAGAGTCAAAGGTAAGGTATCAGTGTCACCCAGTGAGGCACACACTCCCTCAGTCAGGCATATCCCTTTTCCAGTGATTCCTATTCCTGCTCCCAGGCAAGGCTTTGGTCACCTCACATGCTGGTGGCATTGATTTTTGTGACTTGTCCAAGAAATATCATTACCCATGTCTGAAGGGTGGATGACTAAGGGCCAAGGATAATGATCCCAGAGCCTGGGGCACTGAAAAATGCAGCCTGACTCTGCCCAGTCCCAGGCCATGGTTTTAAGCCAAATACAACCTCCTTCCTGTAACTCCACTGTCACTGTCCTGTGGCTGTTCAAGCTGACAGAAAATACCTGTCTCACAGCCATGACTCTTCCTCCCTGAACAATCTGGTCCTTGGGGAAAACCTGTGACCTCCCCAGCCTTGTGGAGGGTGTTTTCCACCTCCCTGTTGGCATGGTGAGGGGAATCCAGTGGTGTTACCATCTTCTCTCTCCCCCAGGATGTCCCAGCCCAGCCCTTCCCCACCACCTTCTGGGAAAGGAACCTTCCCTCAGCCCCGGGGCTGCTGTGCCTGCTGAGCTGCACTGTGTGTCTCACCTCCGTGGCTGCTGCAGTGCTCTTTGCCTGTAAAAAGGGACTTGTCACCCGGAACTAGCGGGAGCCACACGCCCAGTGGAAGCTGCATACCCCCTCTCCTTCCCTTTTACCAGAGGAGTGTTATTTTGGAGAAAAGTGGCATGGACAGCTGGAAAGAGCAAAAGTTGTTCTCCTTGTGAGTTTTCTTTTTAGTCCTGTAATTAATACATCGAATGTCCTACCAGCTAAATGGAAATAAATCAACCGTGGGGGGTTTTTCAAATCTGTCCATTTGTTTTTTGGTTGGACATGATAATATCATGACATATTCCTAATAAAGGCAAGGCAGAATGCAGATCACACCTTTTTTGAGTTGCAAAGAGGTCTCAGAGAATTCTTTGGTTTCCACTCAGCATTTTATTTTTCAGCACACAAGATAGTAAATGCCCTCATGCCTTCACCTCAGCCAGCAGCTCAGAATATCCGAGGTTATTCCCATACCATCTCTGCTGCACAGAGGAGATTAGCATGCCAATCAGTCATAGAATTGCCAAATTAATTTTCAAATGCATTTGATTAATTATTAATCATCGCAACGTGAAACTTAACCCTGAGCTGGATGAAAGGAGGTAATTAGCACAGAGCACAGCACTGAACAGAGAGAGAGAGAGGAGGCATGGGTGGACTTTATTCTGCCCACTGCCAAGGAAACATCTGTGCACATCTGCTCTATGGGGTGTCTGCCCCAGGAGCACCCATCCAGCCCAGACTTGTGCAGCCCTAGCACAGTGAAATGAATGAGCAAAGTTCAATCCTCCCCAGTTTGCAGCAGGTGGTGGCTGTTGTTTTCCAAATGGCAGCAGCCTCCTGGCTCCCTGTCAATTTGCTGCCCCTCATTTTGCTCCTAATCCATAGCGCCTTCTTCTGATAAGGAGAAATGTATTTGAGGCTCGAATTACTGCCTTGTAAATTACAGTAATTGGATGCATCTGCCTGTTCCACTCTTATTATGTACATGATACACTTAAAATAATCACTTTAGTGTTTAACTGAAGTCTGGAATGTATGTTTTACAATGTACCATGATTATGTGGTCTTCTTGCCATGCATTTTGAGCATTGTACGTGTCCATGAACTCAGCTGTTGTTCAACATGGGTGAAATGTGCCTTTCAATAGTCCTGAAACCTTGATCTTGTTATAAACTTTTCTTCAGAATTCTTTCTTGCTTTTTTTTTTTGTGATTTACGTGAATTGCTGGTTGACTCGAGGGCTCCCTGCTGAATGTGTTCTCCCCAGCTGCAGTCATTTCTGGGCAGGAATTCCTATGCCAAGGACTGCCCTGTGCATGCAGCCTGGCATGGCCACGGTGCCTCCTCAGGGAGGGAGCACAGGCTTGCTGCTGCTGAGCCTTTTGTGGAGGAAAAATAGTTCTACACTCCCACACACTTCCCCCAGGGGGATATTTCCACCAGCTAAAAATCACTGCCTGTACCTGTTCAAAAATAATTTATCCATAGGTGTATTTGTGACAATTAGAGCCATTCATTTTCAGGCTTACTTTAAACTTGACATCAGAACTGTTGTGTGCTCATGCAAAAGGGACCCCAAATCACCTGGAATACACTCGTAAGCCAACGTTGTCCAGCTTCACTTTTCACCTTATCCACACACATTTCTATTGTAATTAGTTTGGGGTTTGAAGTACGAGTTCAATTCAGCTGAACTCGTCTCAAACTGTTAAACAGGGCCAGGTACAATGCTCTCCCCTTCCCAGGGAAAGGCACGTCTCACCCCTGTGGGATTGGCAGGCGGCAAGTGAAATGAGAGAGATTGATTAAAATTGGCATTTCTGAAACTCCTGCAGCTCCCAGGCACCAGGCTGCTGCAGAGAAAGGGCAGCGTTTGTCAGAGATTATAGACCAGTTCCCATCCTGCTTTAATGCCCTTTCTGACAATCAGACCAATTTCCCTGTTTAAACATTAAACATTTAGCTTAAATATTAAACAGCCAGGCATCTTTCTTAAACCAATTTTGAAACAGAATGGGACCGAGTTTATCACCACTGACAGCTCTCCAAGCACGCTGCTGGTATTAAAGCTGTGAGGATGAAGCACCAGGGAAACACCTCTGCACCCCTGGCTGAGGTTCACACCAAGTCCACCAGCACCAGGGTGGGAACTAAATTGCATTGGCATCCCTGGGAAATGGGAAAACCTTAGGTGAAAGGGCTGCTGGAAGTAAAACAAAGACCAGAGCAAGCACTGGCAGAAGGAGTAGCAGAGGGGAAAGAGAGAGAAAAAACCCTAATCCTCCATAGTCTCAGTGAAATAAGAAGCACCACTGAGCACATGGATCAGGCAGTCTAAAATAAGCAAGTGGGGATGATACGTGTGAGAAAATCTGCCTCTTTTTAATTAAGTTGCTGGGTTTGCTTACAGATAGCATAGCAGCTTTGCCCAAGCCCTGGGGATAGAAAAACACTCCTGTGAGCTTCTCTTTGCTTCCCACCTCCTTTCTGACCCATTCCCTTTGGCTGCAGCTCCTGCCCATGGAGGTGACATGGCTGGTTCCTCCCTGGGTGCCATCAACCAGCCCAGGGGACAGGGACCCTGGAACAGGAGGGGCTACTAGGTCAGCAGGAGCTGGATGGGCAGGAGGAGCAGGAGGAGAGCCACTGGCTCTGCTTTCAGCACCATCAGCCCAGTGAGGATTTTCTTCCCTCATCACCTGCCCAGCCCAGAGCCTCCTGGCATGGGAACTGAAAACCCAAACCCCTCTGGCTGGAAACTCACCGTGTGACAGATCTGGGAAGGGGCCACCATCCCAAGGAGGTGGTGCCAAGTTGCAGCGGTTCCATGTTTTGGAGCAGCGAATGTGGATGTCCTCCAGGGCAGGCAGTGGCCCTCCAGTGTGCGGTTTGGGGGACATCTGACCAAACTCACCTGAGTTGCTAACGGGTACCTCCAGCCTCAAAACAGTGAAGGACAGGATGCCCAGAGAAGCTGTGCATGGCTCATCCCTGGAAGTGTTCAAGGTTTTCCTGGATGGAGCTCTAAGCAAGCTCTTTTTGTCAAAGGTGTCCCTGCCCATGGCAGGGGGGCTGGAACAAGGTGATCTTTGAGGTGCTTTCCAACCCAAAGAATTCTATAATTCCATGAAAATCCACTCTGGAGAAGGAAGAGGTTGCTGCCTTCACTTGGTCCTTTGATAGTTCTTCACCAGCAGTACTTTTCAATCCATATTTGATTCAGCCCCCAGGCTCACACCTTTTCCCAGGATCAAGCATACCTGCAACGACCAGCAAAATTAACATTATATATTTGAGTAAAAATATGTGATGTGCCAATACTGCACAGTCTGGCATGCCTAAACATCCAGGTTCCCCATCAGTTCGCTCCAATGTTCCACTGACCAGGTTCTGATGCCTGACAGCAAGGGCTTTCCCCAGCCAGAAACCATGCCAGGGTCAAGCTGGGGGTTGGTTTGATGCTCTTTGCACAGAGTTCAGCTCCCAACTCCTGACTGCAGCATCCAAAAATAGACAAATGGACAAACTAGAGAGTCCTCTTCTGCTTCTCTCCTGCACCAGTTGCTTTTCACACACACACAGAGAGGAAATTTTATCTTGATGGAAATCCAGGAGGGGAAATCAAATGTGCCCTTTGTGAGTGAACTGTAACTTTTTCTTTTCCCACTCAGCTCCTGCACTTGGCAAAAAATGCTTCAGGCTCCAGCTGCATTTCCCATTCTGCTCTTTATTTGTAGCCCTTGGCTTTCCAAGTTCTGTTCCCTGTTTCTTGCTCTCTTTGTTTTGGTTTTTCTGACTCATCTTACATCACAGAGGCAGAGTAACCCAGGATACAGAGAAGGAGCAGGGAAAAAGTTTCCCAAGTGAGAGCCCATGACTGATGAGAGGACAGGGAAGCTTTAGCAGAGCAGTGCTGGTGCCTTGCTGGGTGCCAGAGGAGGTCAGCAGTGCCTTCAAACCACTCATCTCTTCTTCCAGAGTCCCAGGGATGTGGTGTTCCCCAGCCTATAATGAACAGATCAGGCAGGGGCATGAATTTTCATTGCACATGACCTTACCAAACACAAGAAAATATAAGTCAGGTGCCCTTTGCCATCTGTGTCTTCCCACTGTTCATCTTTATGAAATGTGCCTGCCACTCACAGTACAAGAGGACAGCTGCCACTTGAGATGGGGTTGAAAATGAAGCAAAGGATATAATTGCTGCTTGTATTGGCATTTGGACTTCCATGGCCAGGTCATTTCATTTGAGAACTCCTTGGATTACAGCCTGAGCCCCATCATTTTCATCAAAACCTTGGTTAAATCCAGGACACTGGCTGAATTCCAGAAGGCAGAGGCTAGCATTTGAGGAGGACTCCTGTCAGCACACAGCAGCTGCAGACAGTAGAGCTGCATGGCCAGCCCAGCATGGCACAGCAGGACTCAGGGATGAAATAAAGCTTGTCATCTTCTGGGCTACCTAACAGCACCATTTTATCACCTCACTGACAGCATGTGGCAGAAGCTTCACACTTTGGTTTGCAGAAAGGTCTCTGTGGGCATTTCTGGACTGGTGCTTCCTGTCAGGTGCCCAAAATATCAATCTCTGTAAGGAAAGCACACTAAAGGAAAGGATGCAAGTCCCCAGCTTTCAGCACCAAACCTCACCCATCTCCAAGCTCTGATATGCCACACTGGGGGAAGCAGAGAAAGCCACACTCCATCCCTGCAGCCTCTGCCTCCTGGCTCTGGCCAGTCCCTGGCAGAAATCAGAGCAGTGAAATGGCTGAGGCACCACCCCTCTGCCAGCACTGCAAAACTTCCTCCAAAGGGCAGCTTGAGTCCTTTCTCCTGCTTGGCAGCATAAAGGAGCTTGGAAGAAAAGTGTGAGCACAGATCCCAAATGCACCTGGACACTCCCCTCCTCCAAGAAGGGGGTTTGTGTCGATGCAGTTTGCTTTGCAGAGATGGATAGAGGTGCTGGCACAAATATCCACACTCTGAAAAATTGCTCTGGCCAAACTCCATCTCATAAAGTATTATTGGGAAATAATATCGTTTCTAATTTAAACATTCTTGTTCCACTTTGGACTGAACTGGCTAGTGGAGGCTGGAGCAATGTCTTCCCTTGATTTTGATTAAGTACAAGCATGCACTTCAATTGTTTAAGATAATAACTGCACAGCCCGATGGGACACCTCCCTGCCTCAGACCTGGAATAGGAGTTTGCACATCTGAAATTATAATGTAATTTCTGCTAAACTCAATGCTGCTGTGCAAAGTGTTTTCTTACAACTTGGAGCATATGCAAATTGGGCACAGCCTGAGCTTTGACAAGGATGCCTCAGTGCATTATTGATATGTTTCCTTTTCCCTACTCCTTCCCAGACAAGCACCAGAGTATATTCAAGTGCAGTTTTGAATCCCATTAGGCAGAGGGGCAGGAGCAAACAAAACCACTTGACAAACTAAATCATCAAAACTAAAGGCTGCTGCTTCTGCTGGGTACCACATCCTCAAGTGCTTCTTGGAGTCTCTGCTGCTGCAGGGAAATGGCACTCAGTGAGACACTCTTCCTTTCAAAGATACCACTAAAGTTTGTGACATTGTACCTTTGGGCAGATGAGGTTGGTGTGTGTTTGCTAAGCCCCTCTCTGCTGTAGGTCAGATGGATCACTTAGATTTGGATGAGGCTTTTTCTCCCCTTCAAAGCTGGAGGGATGGTGGGAGGGTGTCTACAGACCCTGTAGATGTCAGAGTAAATAGAGCTGGGTGGATGTGGATTATTTTGTTTGGGCCATTCAGCTAAGAAAGGATTATAAACATCGCTATCAGAAAATTCACTGTGCACACAGCAAAATCCAGCCCTGGATGAAAGCTAATACCATTTGCTTCTAAATTAGAAATAGTATCTCACCTTCTGTCAAAACACAGAGTGAGATCAGCTCGGGCTCAAAGCAACCTGCTTTGCCTCTTCCAGCAATGCCAGGAAGAATGGAAAACTGGGATAAGCCAGCATGGCACTGGGTAAAGACCCATTGGCTGGGACAGTGAGTATTTCACAGGAAGCGTGACATCTAACAGTAAGGACACACACCTGTTGGAGTGGGTCCAAAGGAGGGTCACTGAGCTGATCACAGGTCTGGAGCACCTCTCCTACAAAGCCAGGCTGAGAGCTGGGGCTGATCAGCCTGGGGAAAAGGAGACTCTGGGGAGACCTTGGAGAACCCTCCAGTATCTAAAAGGGCTGTAGAGGGACTTTTTAGCAGGGCTTGTTGTGATACAACAAAGGGTTTAGAACCTAAACAAGATACATTTAGACAGATATGAGGTGAAACAGTGGAACAGGTTGCCCAGAGAAGCTCCAGTTCCATTCCTGGAAACATTCAAGATCATGCTGGATCGGGCTCTGAGCATCCTGGTCTAGTTGAAGATATCCCTGCCCATGGCAGGGGGTTTGGACTAGATGACCTAGGAAGATTCCCTTTCTAGAACCCTTCCAGCCCAAACTATTCTAACATTATTTTTAAATTTTTTTTCTGAGCTTTTTCTAGCCTAGCTTCAGAATAGCTTATTGCCACTGACTGTACAAATCATGCACACTAAAATCAACTTACAAAGCCTCTTACTCAGGTGTACTTTTTTACAGCTTATCTTGGCACTCAGCTGCTAACTGAAGGCTTTTCTAAAAAACACTGCTAATATTATGAGTAGAATATCACAGCTCTTTTTCCAGTGACAAATTCATCTCTAGCTTGCCTGGGTAAAGGACAGCTGTGTACTAACATATTATGTGTGCAGCTACCTATTAATATGCAACCCATTAACTTGCAGCATGTTATATTCACAGAGTCCACACCATCCCTGTTTGCATTTCTTCAAAGCTTAATGCCCCAAGAAGTACCTAATTGCCATCAGCAGTTGGTGGGAGTAGAAATTCTCTATTTTGGTACCCAAGGAACATCTGTGTCACCAGGTAGGGCTGGTTTAGGACACACTTCCCCTTGGGCCTCTGGAAGAGCTGCCTCCTTTTGGGGAGGCTGGAGGCTGAACAAGGTGTCCTGGAATGTCTGAGAGGCACAAGGCAACTGTGTTTGGGCTCATGAACTGCCCTCTAGGTGAGTAAATATGCAATCTTTGCAGAAAAGGTGAGATGCTAGTAAATTCCACGTACTTCAAACACATAACTGAGATACAGGATTTCAAAATCCCATCCATCCCTCCTACATGGAGACAGTGAGAGGACATGTCTGTAGGAGACCTACAGCACCTGCATGGGTTGCACCACCAGATGAGGACTCCCCTCCACACCCACACCACAGAGCAGAACCAACCTGAGAAAGAACACGTCTTGTTTCCAGCAGATACCAAACTGTACTTTGGTTCTACAATCTGAGGCCAGCTTTGCCTATCATTCTTGGATGCTATTTTTTTTTTTTTTCTGAGGCAATTCCACAGGCCCAGGGGGAATTCATCCTGTCTTGAGCCAGAAGGCAAAATTCATCAGTCCCTCCAACATTTTGGGATTTGCTCCAGATGAGCAATTGGTATAATTACACCAGACAAGAGGAAAAAATGATCCTCAGCTCTCATAACTTGCATGATTTAGTCAAATAATTTGCACACACATCCTATCCTCTTCTAAACAATGAGTGGGATTTCTAATTGGTTTCTCGGGAAATCGTATTTGTATCTTTTATAGATGTTAAACAAAATGGATTTCTTCTGTATTAATTTGTCCACATTAATTTTCTGTATGCCAGACTGATGGAAATAATGAAGTGCCCCTTGGCTGACACAGTCTATGAAATGCACACTGAAAGCTTTGTAAATAACTGAATTAATAATAATATCATTTCAGTTATGTCCTCTGGGATGCTCCAGGATATGTCTGAACAAAGGGTTAAAGAGGCAGGTTAAATCTGACTCCACTTTCCACCCCTCATCCCTGTGAATCACATATTTAAGAATGTCAGAATTATCCTTAAAATCCACATTCATCACACAACCTGCACTCACATCAACAAAACCAACCAAACAAGGCAAGACAAAAATTCCCCCCACAAAAATCAAAATAACATCATCACAGCACAGAGTAAAAATGGGCAATTTACACAAAATCCAGGCCTTGTCCCTTCACCATAATTACAAGAAAAAAATTCACCAAGACCATTCTACTCTCTAACATTGTTCAGTCCATATTTTGCCCAGTTCCTCTCCCAAAGACTGTCCTTATCTCAAAATCCTCATGATGCTGGGTTTCAGCACCAAAAGGACTCTGGTGGGTTGACCCTGGCTGGATGGCAAACACTCACCAAAGCCACTCTGTCCCTCCCCTCCTCAGCTGGACAGGAGAGAGAAAATGTAACAAATGGTTCCTGAGTTGAGATGAGGACAGGGAGAGATCACACACCAAATACCATCATGGGCAAAACAGGCTGAACTTGGGATATTAATTGAATTTATTAATTATTTATTAAATCAGAGCAGAAGTAAAACAAGACCTTTAAAACACCTTTCTCTTATCTCTTCCTCCTTCCCAGCTCTCCCTCCTCCCCCTCAGTGGCACAGGGAAACAGGAAATGGGGTTTGCAGTCAGTTCATCACACGTTGTTCCTTCCCCTGCTCCAGAGTGGGATCCTTGCCACAGGGGACATGAATTTCTGCAATGTGAGTCCATCCCATGGGCAGCAGCTCTCCACACATTGCCCCAATGTGGGTCACTCTTCCATGGGGTCAGTCTGGCACAACCTGCTCCAGCATGGATCTCCCACAGGGTCACAAGTCCTGCCAGGACCTTGCTCCAGGGTGGGCTCCTCTCCCCATGGGTCTGCAGCTCCCAGCCAGGACCTTGCTCCAGCATGGATCTCCCACAGGGTCACAGCTCCTCTCAGCATCCCCTGCTCCAGTTTGGGTCTCCTCCACAGGCTGCAGGTGGATCTCTGCATCCCCAGGGATCTCCATGTGCTGCAGGGGCACAGCAGCCTCACCATGGTGTCACCAGGGACTGCAGAAGAATCTCAGCTTTGTCACCTGGAGCAGCTGCTGCTCTTCCTTCTGCACTGCCCTGGGTGTCTGCAGGGCTGTTCCTCTCATATCCTCACTCTGCTCTTCTCTGGCTGCAATTACATCTGTTCAATAACTTCCTTTTTTCCTTCTTAAATTTGTTATCCCAGAGGTGTTACCACCATCTCTTACTGGCCCAGCCCTGACCAGCAGTGTGTCCATCCTGGAGCTGGCTGGGATTGGCTCTTCTGGACATGGGGGAAGCTTCCAGCAGCTTCTCACAGAAACCACCCCTGCAGCCTCCCTGCTACCAAAACCTGGCCATGCAAACCCAGAACAGCAGCAATGTTTTAAAGTCATAAGCACTTGCTGGCTGCTTTGAGGGCTGTGAAATGCATTGCTGGTTCTGACATGTTTCTAAGGGGACAGGTGCTTTAGAGAGTGTGTGAAGGATTAGTTGAGGGTATTTGCTTTCATTTTACTTGTGCTCCTTTACACCTTGTAATGCTGAAAGTTGAGCCCATAAAAAGAGCACTACACACTTTTGATGTTTTTCACATGGATGGTTACACTTCCTCCAGTATTCATGGCCTATGATTTTGTGCAACACAGATCCCTTCCCAAGAGCAAATTCGTTCTCCAGTTCCATTATCTCTCTAGCACTGTCACTGACCTAGTGGATGAAATTAAATGATTTTGGTCCCTCTTCCAGGTTTTTTATGTCTACATCACACAGTATTTGGTACGAGGTCTGTTTCTTCCTATGTTCAGTTTGAGCCACCTGCCCTCCAGTAATAAAAACTAATTCATAAGTGTAAGACAGTTGGTCCTCAATACTACTACCAAATGTGGTTTGATTTTTTTTTAATTGTGTATTTGAGTGGTTGGGTAAGGTTTTTTGGACTGTTTTGGGGGGTTGCTTAGGTGGTTTTGTATTTTTTTTTATCCTGTCCTTTTCCTTACAGAGCTTTTCTTTATGAAGAAAAGCTAAAGTCACCTCACAGGTTTCAGTATAAAATTCAAAATGCTGTGTCAGTAAGTAACACCACAACAAGCCAAGTCAAAAGGGGCTTCCATAAAAGAAAAGCCTCAAACAATGCATGTGACATGACAATATTTATTGATTCTAATTAAGGTTAAAAAAATTTCACAGCTGTCAGATAAAAATATCTGCAGAGCCTATTGAAAAGGGAGCTGAAGAAGGAAACCAGGGGAGACAGTCACCACAGAGGCACTTTAGAAAATGCTACAGTTATAAAAGGCACAAATTCATCACACACACAGCATATATATTCCTGCAAAGTGAAGTCACTCTTTTTTTTTTTTCTTTTTTTTTTCCCAAAACACAGAGGCAGGCACCACTGAGCACTGACCTGCACATGACCACAGCAGACACGCTAGAAGCGGCAGTCTATGACAATGCCTAAAGAAATTCATGGGAGAAACACTCTGAAAGCAAGACTGCTTCGGCTGTCTCGTTTTTACAATCTGTTCTTCGACAGAAGGAAGATCAAGGTGATCTTAAGGTGGTGGAGATGGGAGAGGGAATGTTAGTTCATTTGGACACAGGTCAGGTTTATTTGTGAGCATTTGTAATCTGTGATTTCAGGGGGTTTGCTTCTTGCCCAAGAGCAGTGGCAGATCTGTTATTTAATCTCAACTCCCTGGTACTTCTGGAGGTCATACAATTCCTCCTTCCTCAAAAATATTTCTTCTTCATGTCTCAAGAAAGAGAAAAAAATCTTAATTTTTTTGCACATCTGTAAAGCCTATTTCAGTCAAACAACAGTCCCACTGTGGACACAGATAGATTTCTTTAACAGAAGCCTCACTACTTCTTGTCCAGGCTGTGGGTTCCAGTGATGGACAATGGACAATGCTCAGACATGTACCTAATTACTTGATTAATGTCTTTGTATTGAGAGCAGATGTGCTATTTGGAATCAAGATCTGCACTGAGGGAAAAATTGCACAAATTGAAGGGAAGACAAGGGGGCTGCCTCAAATTGCTCACATCCTTGTTATTGTTGAGTAGCTTATACAATTAGATTTCAAGTCCTTTGGTTAACACAGGCCTTTATGCCATGACCCATCATTCCTTGCAATGTACAGCGACTATCAGAACAGTGTACAGGAAAGTTAATCTCTTTTTTTTTTGTAAACTCATTACAAAATATGTATGGTAACACAGTTCAGTCCATAAGAGACAAATACAATTATTTCCATGGTTGTTCCTATAGTACTCTTTACAAAGCTGGTAAACTGTTGGAACCTTCATGACAGCAGTTGTCTCATCAAACGTGTTAATAAATTAAGAATACAGCACGACTGGTTACTCGTTAAAACAGGCTTCATTCCTCTCTTCAAAGGGTTGGCATGAAATTTAATTTCAAAAATGTAAGCCAGTGCTAACAGTTCCCTCTACCCATAGGGAAGCAGCTTGATTCTCTACCCACATTTGTCAATTCACTCCTCACACTGGCATCCACGTACACAAGGTGCCACGTGTTCCTCTTGTGTGGAAAATATTGAGAAAACAGCGGCAAATCCTTTTTTTAATCCCATACTGGTGGTAAGGTCCACAGCACAATCATAGCAAGACACGGCTGTAAAGACAAAGAGAGCTTTCCTAAAGCTTTGGCAATCTGCAAGGAAGAAGACAGAGACTTTAGAGTGTTAATACAGATGTTGCAATTCAGACCTCCAAGCTCCAACCAGATCTGACTAGAAATCTCAGGGAATCCAAATTTAATTTGAGATTCCAAACCTCACATGTTTTGGTTGTAGCAGAATGAGAAATGCATTGTGGGATTGCTTTTTTTTTTTTTCCATTTTTGTTTCACTTTGAAACTACAAAAGATTTGTAAGTATAGAAACTTTTCAGTGTTTTTTTTTTTTTAATTCAGCAATCTCATCAAAAGCTTAGGTTATGATTCAGTTCAGTTCTAACCACCTCATTTCTGGTTTTGATTGGAATTTCTGCCCCTGTGGCACACAACATGATCTTGTTAAACTGGGGAAAACCTCTGCCAGATTCAGGAGCAAAGAAGGGAGAAATACATTTTGGATGTGAATAAAACCGATTTATTCTCATTAGTTTCAAGAATCTGCTCCCCTTTGGAGAATATAGAGTATTTCTAGGGCAGAAGCAGGACATGAATTCCAAACAGTTTTGGCAGAGAAATCATCTGCAAATGCAGCAGTTCTTTATATGTAAAGTATGTATTCAATGTCTAGCACTTACAAATATTGGAGCCAAAATTTTAAAAATGTCTTCCCAAATTTAGGTTCCTGTGTTTATTTCTGGCCTGGGAATCGTGTGAGTTGCAAAAGCTCTGAACTTCCCGTTCAGCTTTCAGTTCCTAATTCATTTAGTAAATAAATCACAGGGAGAGAAAGCCATGCAGAAACTCTCTGCAGTAGGCAAATGTCCCAGCAAATTAGAGCTCGATGTGATACGAGAGAGGCCATATGTACACTGCTGCACTCTTCTTCTGCCTTAAAGATCTTTATGCCTGAAAAGTTCCCCCATGCATTTTAAAAGGCTGTTATGAGGATATTCATTTGTGATAAAATCCAAGCTGCTGCTACAAGATGATGTTTAACTGGCACATCAAGTTAAAAAGAACAAAACCTAAGGGCCGGAAAGCGAGGTGCTGCTCACAAATATTACAGCTTTCCAAGTAGTTCAGTAAATTTCCATGGGACTATTTGGAGAAGGAAGTACTGCTCTATACAAGCAATATCAGATGCTAGCCCCAAAAAGTCTGTCTGAGACTGGTGATACAGTTCCTCCACCGTCTGCTCACACCAGTTGCTGAATTTATTATTATACTTCCCCCCATGGCTCTTTACTGCAATCTAATTTTTTTTTTTTTAACATATAAACTGGTACTTGTTGAAGGGAGAAATGCAGCAAACAGGCCCTGAAAAATTCCAGACATCTCCAACTTCATGTGCACCAGATCCTGTTGTCAGCCATACCTGTTTTGTGCTGTGCACAAGTAACACAGCAGAAATAGCTAGAACAAGGCAGCAACACACTGACAAGAAGGCACTGAGGTTCTGGTGGGTAGATTTTTTTACTTCCCCATCACCCCTGCATCCTTCCTTCTTTATTTCTACTTTCTCCTTTTTTTGTGCATTGTTTAAACAGCACCAAGCTACGGAGGGCAGAAGCACTTGCACGTGACTCTTGTATCTATGGCTCTCTTTGATCTCACTATCATTTAGATCTTTGATTAGTTACCAAAGTGCACAGTCAGTACAACACAGCACAGCAGGCAGAAGTGGAAGTGCTAAACCAATCAATATGGTTGTTAGGAGAGACCAAAGCTCTGAATCAGCAAATCTGCGTTCACATGAAGCAAGAGTTCAGGGGCAGGTAAGTAGGGTTTTGTGTTGGGTTTTTTGGTTTTTTTGCTGTTTCAGGGGGGTTTGTTTGTTTGTTTTATTTTGTTTGTTTAATGCTAACACTACATTTTCAAGTCCATTGTGCCCTGATAGGCAAGAGACAGACTCAAGGTGCTTACAGGGACTGAGAAGACCACAGGAGCTCTGCTGTGCCAGGCAGCTGTGAACACAGCTAGGGAGCCTGAAATTCAACCACACTGCCAAAAACAGCAGAACTACTGTCCTTTAACTCACTGTAGGACTTGTATGCCACCGGAAATGCCAACATCCTATGGTTGCACTTGCATAGCTCAGATGGATAAATTTAGCCTGGCTTGTCCCTTAGGTGCTCCCTGGGCTCTGGACATCTGGGTAAAAAATAAAAACACTAACAGTTCCTTCCAGTAATTTGGATGAACTAGCTAATTATCCTGTAAGCTATGGACTTCTTTTCTCAGTCTACCACACAAGAAGCCAGAAATCCTTTGTTTACAACCAGAGATGTTGTTGTACAGTACAGTGCAAAAAGGGTCTGTGGAGACCTGGAGTTCAGGGTCTGGTTCAGACATAAGAGAAAAACCAACTGGAAATCTCATCAGAATAGGCTTTAGAGAGGTGTTTTGGCACTTCTGTTTTGAGATCTGGATCAAAACCTCAAGGTGATAACACTTGGTGCACCAGAAATTCAACAAGCAAAAAGTTACTGCTAGGACTAGGCCTGGACCCTAGGGATTCTTTTCAATATGGATCACCCTTCTTTATCCCTTCCCTCCAGCTTATCTTCTCTACTGCTTTTCACTCTTCCTCAGATTTTGGAGACAGGGAAGTACATGACAACAAAAAAAACCCTCTGAGAAAAATAAAATGCCTCAATTGCGAGGATTTGATTTGGCACCTTTTTCAGTTTCGAACCAGAAGTCCCTTTTTGTAGGCAAATAACCCAGCTGCAGCCACAGAGGTGAAGAAAGTGGAAAATCCAATCAGCTTTAGCAGTCCTGGCACAGATGGCAAGTTCCTCTCCCAGAAGGTTGTAGTGATGGGCAAAGCTGGCACATCCTGTGGGGAGAGCATCCATTATCCACATAACAACTCCACTGTGAGAGGCAGGATATAAATTGAGAGATTCTTGCAGCAGAAACAGAACTGGGTTGAAGCAGTTATATCCTATCAAGAAGCAGTATATCCAGATTTTCTGCTCAGTTAAAGGGAAGAACACACACATAGAATGGATTCATATCACAGTTTAAAACTGCAGTTCTTTCCAATCATACCTTACAGACTTGTCAGATGAGTGCCCTCTCTGAGTTTCTATCCTGTTCCTTTCTTAGGGAAGGGCAATTTTGGTGAGTAAGGGAAAGTTTCTTTGTGTTTTGACTTAGTCAACTTATATAAAAATAGACAACAAAATTTTATCTCATCAGCAAAACAGCAGAAGAAAATCCCAATCCATTTTACCTGTATAAATACTTACAATTGATTCAGGTTCTGGCTTCCAAATTTCACTGTCTGGGATTTTCCTCATAGCAAACAGTATCTGAAAATAAATAAGGTTCTCAATAACTACCATTGATTCTTCAAGATGGAACAAAAAAAAAAAAGCTGGCTTCAATTATTGTTTAAAAATGGCATGATGACTGAGTACATAAATCACAATGTATTCAAATTTTAGAATAAAACTCAACCTTTTACAACTCATTTCTGGGGAGGCCTGATATTTAATAGGACATTCTTCCTAGTGGAATATAGAAACAATAACAGAGAAATCACTTTATGCTTAGTTAGTACATGCAAGATACTGGGACTTGGCCAGTCCCGTGGGAACAGTGTAATGTGATTATGAGTAAGAATGAAGCAGACACTCATGCCAAAGTGAGACATGGAGACACCAGAAGTAGCTTCTTTTGTAAAATTTATCATGATATAGGAAGAGGAACAGAATCCTGGGAGTGATGACAGACCACTGCTTTCAGTCAGAGAAAAGCAAAACTAAAACAAAAACCTGCGCCATGGCAAAGTTACCATTCAAAATATCAAAGAGCAGATGTCAGAAGGATAGCAAAGACCATTTGAAATGATAGTCAGGGAAGACAGCAAGATTATCTTTTTTTTCAGTGAAATAAAATGGAGATGGTGATATTACGGCTTTTCCTATCCCAGGCACTTGTAGATTTAAGATTTAACATCTTTTACAACAGGCTCTTACTGTAGACAAGATTCATGGACCCTGTCAGCTCTTCAATGCAGGAGAGTGAGAAGCACTGAATTTTCAACATATTTTCCTTTCGTAAGTAAATGAGGAAAGGAAAACATCAAAATCTTTACCAGCCAAGTGCACTTATCAACTCCTCTGCTGAGGTCTCTGGAGGCTCTGCTATAATGTCCTTACATTAGAGAGGTCATGAGGCACTGCCCCTGGAGCCTTTCAGGAGCAGCTTAGGTATAACTTTCTCAAATGGGATAATTTATGAACAGTTGATCCCTGCCTCTTGGGGCAGAGGTATGGGCTAGATGAACTCTCCACATCCCTTCCAGGACAATTTGTGTTCCACAACTGTAGCTTTTAGCCACAAGGATCCCTTCACCTCATAAAACAAAGATGAAATTTCTTTTGCTGCTCCATAAACTGTAATGTTCCTGAAAATACTCCAGGAATTGCTTATTTTCTCAGCAGAAAAATATCTAAGTCCTTGTTTGTTGGTTTTACATGGCCTGGTTTTTGGCAGTGAGGGGACCACAAAAATGGTTCCTGCAAGAAGCTGCTGGAAGCTTCCACCATGTCCAGCAGAGCCAATCCCCCGTGACTCTGAAGATAGACATGCTGCTGGCCAAGGCTGGGCCAATTAGAGATGGTGGTAGAGCCTCTGTGATAACAGATTTAAGAAGAAATCAAAAGAAATGGTCACACAGTTTTTCCTAGCCAGAGAAGAGGAGGAGGTGAGAACATTGTGAGGGAAACAACATGGAGACACCAAGATCAGTGGAGAAGGTGGGGGAGGAGGTTCTCCAGGCACCAGAGCTGAGATTCCTCTGCTGGCCATGGTGAGGACTATGGTGAGGCAGCTGTGCCCCTGCAGTCCATGGCATCAACAGGGAATGCAGAGATCTACTCAGAGACATGGTGGAGAGAGGGGGCCTTGCTTCCAGGCTGGAGCAACCTGTCCTTGGGAGGACTGCAGCCCATGGATGAGTGACCCACACCGCAGAAGTTTGGGAGGACTGTCTGCCTGCAGCAGGAGCTCACATTGCAGCAGTTTGGGAGGACTGTCTGCTGGTGAGATTTAGACCTCATTGGAGTAGTTCATGGAGAACTGTCTCTTGTGGGAGGGACCCCAAGGCACAGCAGGAGAAGGACTCCTCTCCCTGAGCAGTGGAAGAAGATCTTGGTGACAAACTGACCAAAACCCCCACACCCTGTCTCCCTGTGCTGTTGGTGGGAAAGAGGGGGGAAAACAGTGTTTCAAGGGCTTATTTTACTTCTCATTATCCTCCTCTGACTCTGTTAGTAATAAATTCACCTTATACCTCTAAGCTGAGCCTGTTTTGCCCTGGGAGTGTTTTCTCCCGCGCCTTACATCATGACCCCTTAGTTTAATTTTTTTTTTCCTCTCCTCTGCCCAGCTGTGGCAGGGGAGAGTGGGTGAGCAGCTGCTGTGGGTGCCTGGCATTTGGCCAGCGTCTAACCACAACACCTTGTTCAGTGACTTTACGTTAAGGCTGACTCAGTGGAATATCACTGTGTTGGAGACACTGAGGAAGGGCCTGGCTTGGTGTACAGAGCTGCAGGACTGAGCTGTCTCCATGCTCTAACAGCCATGATCTCCCAGTATGATGGGAGAAAAATCACTAGGAGAGAATTTGGGATTTCTGTAAAAGAAGAAAAAAACTTAATCCTAAAAACAAGGGGAGAGTTTGAAAAAATAGCCAGAGCCCTTCCTAATATTCCAGATCTAAGTGCAAAACCTTCATCCTTTTTGAAGTCTCTCCCCTTTGCAGGGATTTGCATCAAGATTCAGAACACCCAAAGCTGTCAACACTCAGTTCTCATTTCACCTCCAACCACAAGATCTCTCATTTTCCACAGGATATTTGACATCTGAGCATCGATACCTCTCTGGCTGCTCTTTCTCCAGCCTGGACAGCCCCCTCCATGTATCCACTCCATTCTGTGGCTGTCTCTGTGCCAGCAAAATAGATCCTGCCAACGGGCTGCCGAATGATCCTGCAGGGGAACAAGCAATAAGTCACATCAGCTGTATCAGGAAAGAACTGAAATAGTTGGGTTAATGCTGGAAATAAATTGTTTTAAATGACAGCAAGCACTTGAAGATAATAGCGCTGGGTGAGTGGAGCTGGAGGAGGAGTCTGGGTTGCATTGAATTTCTTACAGTGAACACATCAGTGTTCACATTTTTTAAATGTTTACACTGTTCGTAGGTGCAGAGGACAATTATGTTGTGATGAGACTTAGATTATCTCACAATTCCAGCCAGTGGCATAAATACCAATGCCAGGCATTACTGGCACAGTGTAGCATTCTGAAATACATCTCTATAGTAATTGAAACAGTAAGTAAATAAACAAAAAGCTTTGTTTAAACTCTATTTTTGCCAGAATCTGCAATAACTATCATTTTAATTACTTTAAATGCTAAGGCCTCCATAAGCTCTTTGTTACAGCTGCTTTATTGCTCTAAGTTATTTTTAAATTTTAAGAATTTAAACTTCCAAAGTAGGGCTATTCCACCACATTAAGACCTGTGTATCTAAATCCAATCACAGTCTGAAGTAACTCTTTTTCTTCTTGGTAAATCTTATTTTCATGCAAAAACTTAAGTGGGAGAGGATTGTATACAATAGTACACTGATCACTTTATTAAGCTTTCACTGCTAAAAAGACAGAAATGGTCCAAAGAAATCACTGGTTACTATCAATGTCAGGAAGAATTAACTCTCTGTCAGTATTTTTAAAACATCAGCTAAAGATATGCTTGAAACACTTACACTGATCTCAAACACCCAAAGCCAGTTTTGTAATCAGACTGTGAAAGCTTCCCAACTCCCTTCCCAGCATCTCCTCAGCTGTACTCACCAAATAACAAATTTAAGGAGCAGTAAAAGCCCCTAATGATCCTGTACTCATCCATCATAAAGCCCAGCTGAGACAAGTGGAAGGTTATACCAGCTGTTTAAAACATCCCCCAGAGATCTTAAAGGTATAAAGCCAACAGTGACAGAGGATTTATGACCCTTTCTGAGGATATTTATTAACTTGGTCTTATCTTACCACTTGAAAGCCCATCAAAAATAGACACTGTACCTTCCATACTGAGTCATTATGCCTGGTGGGAAGTAGGCTGTGTAGCAGCCCCCAGAATACTGTTCTTCACACCAGTTCTTCTCTTCATAATGCACTGGCTGTAAAACAGAGATTAATTCACTCAAGGAAAGGACAAAGTCTCCAGGAAGTTAATAACAGAACTGAGGAGAGAGCAGAGAAGAACAGCTTATCATTTGTTGCATGTCAACGCCTGACAAGATGAGCACATTTAACAAGACTCTTAATGCAACATGAACCCAACACAATAAGCCAATGTTTTTTTTAAATAGCTAGCAGTGTCTAAAAAACTAGTTAATCTGGCCTTTGTGGAACATAATCCTCTTAATCTGTCAATGTTAATTTATACTTTGTGCACAAATTCATGCTTTGAGCCATGTAAAGCAAAATTAACCTTCGATGTGTACAGTTGAAATACTTCTAATGTGTACATTGGGTACAAATATAAACTGTCAAAAATGAAAAGTGTGGTGCTTTCGTGGTTCTGTGTACATATGTGGTGTTGAAAATGATGTATTCTCCAGATTGATGTCTACAACTTTTAACCCTGTAAAATTGTCCTTAAAAGTATAAACAGAGTTAATCACATAATCTAAGTGTGAAATCACACAAATCCCAACAGTCATTTACCATTTCTGGGAAGAGAAGACAAGGGAAAGGCAAAAGAAAAACAACCCAATACATGCAGCAGAGGATCTTAATAACTAGTAAAAGAGACACAACATGGAAAGCAAGCCTGTCACATGTGACAACAGCTGAGGTTTAAGGTGACAAACTGACCCATGGAGCTGGACAAGAACATATCTTTTAATGTTTTGTAAGCTCATTCTTATCCTCACTGCCAAACCCAACCTAAGGCTTGCCATCATCTTCACTCCTCTACCAAGGGCAGCAAGAGCTCCCACAGCAGGTATCTTTTCCAAAGGTACCTTTTCCAGAGACTCTGGGGTTTAGATTTTGTGCTTACATGTAAAGCTTCCTCTGATCCCAGAACCTTTGCATAGAGCTCACACAGCCTTGTCTTCCTGCAAGAGAAAAGCAACAGAGGACTTCAGCATGAGGAAAGAGAACACAAACCACCTCTAGTATACCCTACTTCCAAGAGAACAAGTATTGTATCTGCTTGAATTTGAGCTTCCACCTTTTTTGGATCTATCCTAATTCACCAGCCTCTGGATCACTAGAAATAACTCCATCTCCTGCGCTGCAAAAGTGCTGGTTTTCCATGTTCTCTTAACTCCAGCAGCCCAAACACCCAAATTATCCAAATGTTCTGCAGGCTGTCAGGAAAAACAGCAGTAAGGCATTGCACCTTTTTGTCTTGGCACGTATGTCTAATTTATGGTTTGCTCCTACAAAGATGCAGGTCTTGATACACTGCAGCTCTCAGGGAATCACTTCTTTATTTTTGTATATGTAAAATTGCATCCTGTTTTAGTTTGTAAGTCTATGAATCATTGAATATACTTCATGCTGTAGCAAACTCCAAATGCAATTAAGTTCGTTCCTACAAGCCCTTGGGTCTTACTCTTAACCACACTGCACCAATTCCCAAAAGCAAGAAGATCAGAATGAAATAACAGTTAACAATTAAGAAAAACTAACACGCAAACACAGCACCGGAAAGACATTTACTTCTGGAAGCAAATCCAATGCTCCACAGAAAGCCATGCTGGGCACAGAAATACAGGAGTCCCAGCTTTGTGACTGTGAGAGCTACACTTTCAGCTATAAAAGCACATGAGGAAACCATAAATAACTGCTGTAAGAAGCAACCCAGCTCTACAGGGGCCCAGCTATATCCATGAAGTCGAAGAATGGCATGGAAAGAGGATGACTTGAAGGGCTTGGAAGGTGCTCTAACATGCAGCTTGGAGTTTGAGCAAGAAAGTGAAGGTTGCTGTAGTTCAGGAGGAGCCATGGCCCTGTGCTATGGAGCAGAAAAACCTTGCAAAGTGAGGGCCTTGCTGCCCTTGTGAAATCCTTGTTCACTTCTGGTACTTTGGCTAGCTAGAAAAGCATTCTGGGAATGACTCAGCTAAACTAGAGGTGAAAAACAAGTTCCATAATTATTTAAAACAATTATTAGAACCAAGAAGTGCTCACACTGTGGGGCTGGTGATGGGTTACACCTGAGGCCTGTTCCTATCGTGGTCTGTGGTGGTTGCTGAAGCACATTTGTTGTGCCTCACAGGTATGTAAACTCGTAACAAGCTAACAGTTTAAGAATCCTGGAATTTTGCAATAAAGTATCTTCACCATATCATTGTGGAGTCCACGTGTGCCCTTAAAAAACACCGCAGCCCTGGGTGTTTTCGCCTCTCACAAACACCATCAGCCCTGCTTTCAGGGCAGGTCAGAAACACCACATGGCTCACAGGAAAGTGAGATATCACCCTGGGATCCATCTGCTTCTGCTCCTCGTGGCAGGGATGAGAAGGACCCCTCTAGATCTGGCTGTGCCCTGTCCTTTTTCCACAATGACTTGCAGACCCCCCAGGGAGCCTGGAAATGGCACAGCAGTGACAGGTAGATATTGTCACTTGTGGCCAACTGCAGGGCACCACGAAGGTGTGAGTTCACAGCTGTGTGCTGAGTACATTGAAAATACAGATTAGTTAGTTTAAGATAGCTGTGCAAAGGAAAATATTGAGCTTCAGGTCAAGGGCATCTTCGGACTCTTAAGAAACGTTGACTTTGGAAGGAATTATTCATCAATAATAGGGTATTATTTGACAAGAAAAGAGAACTGAACAAACAAATGAACAAACAAAACCAAAACCAAACCAGCAGTTTCCAAAGGATTGAATTGTATCAACAGAAATCAATCACTGAGGACATTACCCCTAATAAGAGCAATATTTGCATCTGTGCTGGTCTCTCTGCAAGATCTGCACTTTTTGTCCTAAAGCAATTCAAATAAACTCTTATTGATGGATTTATAGTTAATGCTAGCATGAAACATACAGAACATGCAGTGAGTAAAATCCTTATTTCTCGCCTTTGGGCTCAGCTGTAAAATTGCTATAAGCACTAAATAAGAGGAATGTTATGCCTGGAGCTACCAAGGCAGGGTCCTGTTGAGAGTCACACTGTGCCCAGTGTGGAAGAAGGGCACAGGCAGACACTCAGCTCCTTTCCCTGGTCTCTTATTCCACAGCAGTGTGTGATGCCTTCACTGCACAGAAAGGGAGGGCAGAATCTCAGCACTGGCACCTGGCCTGGGAAGACCAGCTGGAAGGCAGCAGTGAGTTTCACTCCCTTCAGACTGGCTTAGCCGTAAAATTATTTCCATCTTCTCCCACAGCTTCTGCTTTCAGACATGATTTAGGAGAGCTGCTACAGACTCTACATCCTAATCTACATATTGAAGGATTACCAAAACCCTTACCCGGTCCTCAGCAGGACGAAGGAAGAGTCCAGGTTGTGTTGGCAAGTGAACAGAGCATCTCAGCAAGATGCAGGGGGTCACAAGAAGCCTGTGCTCAGAAGAGATCCCTCCCTGCACCACCACAGCCCCCATCTGAACTGTACAAACTGGTTGCACCCTGAGTGCACACTGGGAGAAAGCTTGGGTTCATGTTCTGCCTTCCCCTGGACCCCTATGTCCCCTGGAAAGGAGATTTGTGCTCTTGGGGAAGACAGGAGCTGCAGTGCAACCAGCAGGCTCCTGCCTTTCCTGGCTGTGGCCAAGACTGCTAGAGCCAGAGGCACCTCTGCACTAGGGGACAGCCGGGAGGTACAAACCTGGGCATATTTCACAGCCATTCTTTACCAAAGCAAAGCCTTAGTCTAGGGTTTATTCCTCAAAAGACTAGAGTTCAAAATTCAGCAGAGGCAGGTAATTGTGCCAGTGCTTTTAATGCCCAGGGAAAAGCAAAGTGCCTTGCAAACAGCCAGAGGAGACCCTAACTTCATAGAAAGAAAAGCTGTTCTCACAGACTGCAAATGCTCAGTTGTATCGAGGATATTCACTCAGAGTGTAGGACAGCATTTGGTGTTTTGGATGGCTCAAAATGCTGGGCACACTGTGTTTCAGAATACCTACATGACTTTTATCATCTGGCACCTGCTGGGTGTCTATCTCAAAGCCTCAGTGCTTGCCCATTCCTGCCAGAATTAAAAGGACTCTGTGATACCAGGCTGTCATTTGAAAAGACTGAGACATAAACAGCTCCATTTAGACCCATTATCCACAGACTGCCAGACTATCTGAGGTGACTGCATCTTCTCTAGTTAGACTAGTTATTACTGTAAAAATGTTTACTTGGGCACAGTATTCCTTCTATCATACTTTAAAATCAAATGTACTTTCTCCCTGTCAAACCAAGGCTCTCCTCATAATCCACACTTTCTACTTGTAGCTTTGATTCAATCAGACACAGTGAATCAGAGTGATGGGAAAAAAATCTTTACTTTATAAATTCTATTTTAGTAATATACCAAAGAGCACTACTCCATGCAGAGATGTGTTTCAAGAAGACAGTAAAACGACCTTCATCTGTGCCTGAAGGGCATTTTTCTCCCACAACTGAGGGTGCCGAGGCAGAAACAGTTTTCTAATCCCTTCATGATGCTGAAACTTGCTCATGGCAGCTACAGGTTAAGGTTGAGCTAAGTCACAGACACTGAAAGGACCCTCCAGGGGGATTAGGAAAAAAAATATTGAACACAATGGCCAAACCTTTCCCTTCTGACAAGCTTTCAAAGAGCCCAGGGCTCCTGCAGGAAGCCAGGGAGGCAGCACTGGGGGAGGAGGTTGGTCCTGGACCCTTTCCAGCAGAACTACTACACTACTTTCATATTTCATATTTCATATTTCATATTTCATAATCTACACTACTTTCATATTCAGCAGCTTAGAGCAGATCTTCAGCAAGAGTTCCATAAATAGAGCAGCCTTGCAGAAAAACAAGAGCCAGAACCAGGGAGTTTCCAAAGGGTCACCACATCTGCTGCCAATTTGTGAGAATTCTGTGGGGCCTTCATCCAAACACAAGTAAGACATCTTCTTGCTTAAAGTGACGTGTCTGCCTACTGGCACAAAGTTTCAGACAACTTCCTTCAAATTAGGGCATTTTTTTCCTGCTCTGGTCACTTATAACAAAATTTTGACTGGACTTCCCCACAGATCTGCAGGGTTTGTACTTACCTTTCTTCTTTTGTGAGACCTGTCAGTCTTCTGCACTTCCGAGCAAGAATGAAGCTGTAAGACCACAAACAATTTACTCCCATTATGCTGCTACATTTCCTGCATTATTTAAAATGCCAATAACTTATGATGAGATGCTGTGATTCACAGTAATAGCTTTAGGGTCTCTAATAAAAATATCCATTTCACCTCTCTGCATAATGTTCTGCCTGCTGCTTGCAGGACTCATTTAGGAAGGAACCACTCTGAAATTCATGTTAGAATATTTGCATGAGCCATTTCCCAATTACTTTGATTTTACACAGCCTTGGGTGCAGGCATATAGCAATGACGTGAAGCCTGGGATTGAGCTGGAAATTATTTTTTAATAAAACTTTTAGGATTGATCATACTTTCTGGCTGTTAAAAAAAACCAGAACAAAATAAAATATAGTTCTAGAAAACAAATTTTCCTTTAAAGAACTGGAATACTTAGAGAAAACTTTTCATTTCTGCAATCATATTCCCTCTCCTCTCCTCTCTTCTCCTCTCCTCTTCTCCAAGTTTGTACTTTGCCACGCAAAGGGACAAAAGATAACAGTGATAAAAAGTAGAGAGAATTTAATTTTTTTAATTAGCAATGAAATCATAGAGGAAACTTGAAAACTTTTTTTGAAGTAAAACCATCGTAGAACATCACCATACACTGAGAAACTCAACCTTTAATTAATTTAAAGTATTTCCTTTCAAAAATATCAAGCTTTCCATTTCAACTGTCGCCTCTAAGACAAAATAAAGGCATTAACTAGGCACTCTGTCCCTTACCCTATTATGGCAGGAAAGCTGCCATCAGGCTTAGTATCATCAAGTGTTAAACCAATTGCAGCATCCTCATCTTCAATGATCATGGTACCACAATACCCTGTTAAGAACAAGGTGGAAAAGCAGTCACGATCCATGTATCAAAATGCAGGAGCTTTCAAGAAGCAGTGAAGTATTCAGTCACCTCCTGCTGATCCATCCCAAAACTAATACTCAGAACATGACAGGATACAGAACCCTTAAGTTCATTTACAAAGATGGGGAGTGGATGACATTTATAGGCAAATAGATGTGGGCTTATTTTAACTAATAATGAGAAATGTGTGTTACTACATTGCAGTCTGCCTTCAATTCGGTGATTTCCAAAAGAAAGCTGAGGAATCATGATGGAAGGATTCAGCATGTAAGAGGATGACTAGCCCAGCTGGGATGTCTATGTGAAGACAGCTAATGAAGACATTAATTGAAGCTTCAATTAATGCTGCCCAGTCCGTTCAGAAAGCAGAATTTCTGCAGACCTTCCCATCACACACCACTTGTGCCTTGACATCCCTGTACAAGTGAGAGAGGCTCATCTCATACCCAGCTGCCACCAAAGGAAAGGACAACAAAGAACAACCAAGGCAAGAAGCAACAGGCATGAATTCTCCCTCCATGACCACCTCCTTCTTTCTATTCCTTCATCTACCCCCTCCTCCCAACTGATCTCTCAAGTTTCTCTCACAGGGGAAGGCAAAAATGGCATACGAGGAAGGAGAATATGAAGTCTCCTTCTAAGGTTTAGCATCTGAACAAAGAGAATGTTCTGTTATCCTCTTCCCTCTCTCTGTCACTGCTATGCCTTTCAATTAAAATGCAATACCTTTCTTCCTCCAGAAAGTTTCCTTGTAGTACACGATGCACTTGATGACTGAGCCCATGGGGATTCTGTTGATGAGTTGGTTCCTCATTGGGGGCAAAGGTGGGTTGAAATGTATCTTCAAACAGAGAGCTGGGGGAATGGCACTGATCACATATTTGCCCTGGAAAAGGAATGACACATAAGCCAAATACCTTCTCCCCCATTTCAACCTAAGTAATGGTCTTGGCAGACATCTGGGGAGGCTGCAGGGTGTATCTTGTGAAGCAATTTTGGCATTTAGCATAAGAATTGCAAAACTAAAGCCTCACAAAATCCTGCCCATTAAATAACAAACAGGCATGACACAAACAGCCATCTGTTCCAATGATGGGCAGCTGCCCTTTCCCTGGTGTTTAAAAGAAAGAACTGTGCTGGGAGAGTCCACTGGTCTCCTTTCCTTCTGGACTCCTCTGTTACCACTTGGAAGCAAAGCTTGCAGTGTTTTTTACTGAAAGTTTGTTGCTAAATTGCATTTTACATCTTACAATTATCCTCTAATTCAGAAAGTAACAACAACACAAAAACATGCCAGGAAAGGAAAAGTTTGGATACACACTTTGCTTTAAGGCATCACTTTCAGGCTGCTACATTACTATTACTTCAGGACAAGAGGAATGTGTGACTTTCTGTCACAGTCACTTAAATCTCTGCTGCATTTTTGTACAGGATTTTGGAGAAGTCAGAAAGGAAAAGCCAAAGGTTTTGTAGCCACAAAAGACTTCTCACTAGACATGTCATTACCTCGTACAAGTCATGGTCCAAGGTTTCCACGATGACACTGTCCCCCTTCTGCTCGATGCGCACAACTGGCTTCCTCAGCCTCACCCGCCCTCCCAGGCGCTCCATGATCTTCTCACTGATCTGCCCAGAGCCCCCAACGAACTTCCTCTCCTGAAACACAGAAACAACACCTCAGCAGAGTGGTGCTTGTAAAGTGAGCATCATGAAAAAAATTTCTCTTGGCATTCAAAACAAACCCCCTTCTTCCGTTGTTACCAAAACATTTTTGGGGATTTTTGCAGTCCCACCTGGAAATGTACCCATTTTACTTTCTCTTTCCGTGAGCTTGTCAAATACTTCCCATATTTGACCACCATTTGAACTCTAGTCAAAACTAAAAATAAGAGTAACCTCATAAGAAAATCCCTTCTCCAAATGTGGTCTTCAAAAAGATTCCAGAGCCTTGTGAATCAGCAAGACTTCTGAAAAGTGCTTAACTTTCAAACCTTTCTCTGAGTTCACTCATCCCTGCAGAGCTCTGTCTCAGAAGTAGGAAACCTGATCTTCATGATAAATAACAAGGTGTAAGGAGTAATGTAGCTCCCATCAAAAATATCTGCTGCAGCACATAATCCAACCTAACTTAAACTCAAATCATCTCTAACATGGTACAGAATCCAAATAATATTTAATTAAATGTATTGAATTTAAATTATCTACAGTAATTGCTTATCGATGCGTATTTATGCATTTTAATATGGTTAATGAATTTTCATTTTTATTTATGATTAAACAACTAGCATTTCTAAAAATATATCCATTTCTAATACAATTAGTCAAATTTGCACTTCTCAAGTAGAAGACCATTAAGAGAGTCTTTACTTTCTTCAAATGCAGAAGCAGCTCTAATGTACCAGATTGCAAACATTTCAGAGCAACACCATATTTATGCAGGGATGTTCATTTTCTTTAGACTGATTTTAAAATCTTAATGGTGTTAACACTTGAAAATTTGCATTTTAGGAACCCATCTCTGGGCTACATTTTCAGTACAAACTTGCAGCTGACACTATCTTCATTAAGTGTTTCAGCAGTGCTAAGGATTGCTTCAGCCTCGTGACAGAAATAAGCAAAAGTAGAATTTTCTCTTTTCAATGTGGATAAGCAAAGCAAGTGTTTTAATCCGAATCCAAAAGAAAGCCAGACACAAATCTGCTGATCCCTGGAGGCAACACCTTCAGCACAGGGGCAGTCTTCAATATTGGTTTGGCAAAATCCAGATTAAAGAGTAAATGAATAAAACAAGATACCAGTGTTCTACTGGCTCAAAAGTGGACATCTCAGTTGTCCCCCTGAACTAAAATAAACCAGCAAAAGAATGAAATTGAACCAGGGCCTGTCAAGAGCTGCAGGAGGTGATGGCTGACAGTACCTGTCCCCCGTTGGTGGTTGAGAATATCCTCGTTGTGCCCCCACACTGCTTCACATACCACAAAAACCAAAGGGCAGAGACCTCGTGGGGCTCAGAAGTGACATCCACGTTCACAAACAGAGTTGCAAAACTCTTGGCAGCTCTGCAACGGAGACAAGGAAGTTAGTTAATTTAAAAACAGAATAATGCTGACAAGATTGTTCTTGAGTAGGCAGGAGATTCTGTTTGGCAATCTCTCCTCTCACTGTGGGGGCAAAGGATTCCTTTATTTCAGCTGAAGTAAGAAAATGTCAATTCCTTTCATGAAATATTTTTAATATAACCCTGCAAAAAACATTAACCAAACACTGCTGTATTCCAGGCAAATTAGGGCATTTGGAGACACAAAAGCCCAAGATTATAAAACTTTATGCTACTAATGCAAAGTTAGCTTGTTATCCTAGCTTCAGCATTAAGAAGAGCAAGCCCTCCTGTCTTCATAGGACTCCAAAACCACTCTGTCCCCTGGGTTAAAAACCAGATCTGCATCTCTGTCTGCCCCTGCTGAATGCCTGTCCCCTCAAGAACACAGCATAGAGATTATTCAACACCTGTCATAAAAGAAGTTAGGGGTCTTTTCTAAGATAATTATCTAAAATCTATGGATTAGTCAGCCTCCATTCACTGCCCAATCCTCTGCTGTGCTCAGGGAGAGTTTTGCAGCTGGAACACAACAAGGAAAGACATATAAAGTAGGAAGCTCTAACAGAAGAGACAGCATTTGTGACAGAGTCTGGCAAGAAAAAGGAAAAGAAAGGATATTTTTGGTAGCTCAACTCAGTATTTTCAACACTGCCCTGGTGTCACAGAAGCAGAAAACTGACCTGTCTAAAAAGGGATCACTGCTTTATGTCCTACAGCCTGTGCTTTCATAGCAGCTTTACTGTAAATTAATGTACAAACCTGTACAAGATTTTGGGGTGCACTAAGAGTTAATTAAGGCTCAGGGAAATACTTCTCCTGTTGTAAGTAAATATTTCCCTCTGCCTTCACTCTTGGGAGGAGTTTAAGAGACATGGACAGGACCAGGAGATGCTCAGCTCAACTGCATTGTAACTGACAGGGATGAAGACTCTATTGACATTTCATAAGCAAGGCATCACAGCCAGTACAGAATCCACTTCTGGTTGCTTCTTTCTATTTTTTGGTCTTCAAACTTTCAAAAAAACCCCAAAGAAAGTAACTCTAGCACACTTTTCAAACAGCATTAGATCTACATAGAAAAAAAGCATTTTCTTTCCTTTCTGAAAATGCAAAGTCCCACTCAAAGCAGATCCATTTCCTGCAATATGGGTGCATTCTGAATTCGTTCTTGACAGCCAAAAATAACGCATACATTTTTTATAAATTTTCCGTTTGTATAAATACATACTGTAAAATATGATCAACTCTGTAAGATATTTTGCCTAATGTATACGTATTTATTAATATTTTACAAGCAGATGCTATTAGATGCTACATCCTACTGCTGCTACCTTCTCCTGTTGCTTTTCAGCTCCTGATTTTTTAGCTGGGAATGGCAGCATGATTTCCACCAAGAGTCCTCAGGATATTTCCAGCGTACAGCTCTAGCCAAAAGCAGACTTGCACAGTCTGTTAGGTAAGAGGAGATAGTAGAAATTGCCCTTCTGGATTACCTTCCAGGGTGGGAAGTTTCTGCCGCATGTTACCTAAACCTTCAACAAGCTGAGCAAATCAAGCTGACATGCACATATAAAATCTGAAAAGCATCTCCATGTTATGCCAATATTCAGGTAAAATGTCAAGTCTTATCCCATCAGAGTTGGAAAAAACATGACTGTAGTCACATGAGCTACTGGATATTGAGTGACCACCAGTGTGTGGTGTTTTGCTGTGTTTTGCTCACTTGCACAGTTCCTCACCCCATCTGAGGCTCAGACAGCCAGCAGAGCTCTCAGCACACATTTCTATTTGGTTTTACTGAATATGGACAATGATACAAATGAGAAATGCTTTCCACATGCTTCTGTGCAATTGTCACTCTTGCTAAAGCAAAACCACGACCCAGAAGATTCTGAGTTTTTTGCCAACTGTCCATTAACAATCATAAAAGTATAGAATGGTGAAAGACCCTAAAGTGTCCTTTATCACTTCCAGTTCCAACCTCCCTGCCATGGGCAGAGACACCTTCCACTATCCAAGGTTGCTTCAAAGCTCCATCCAGCCAGGCCTTGAACACTTCCAGGAATGGGGCATCCACAGCTTCTCTGGGCAACCTTTGCCAGTGCCTCACCAGCCTCAAGGTAAAAAAGTTATTCCTATTATCTAACCCTGCCCTCATTCAGTGTAAAGCCATTCTCCCTCACCCTATTACAAATGTCCCTGTTCACTGTCCCTCTCCAGCTCTCTTGTAGCCCCTTTAGGCACTGGAAGGTGCTCTAAAGTCTCCCTTGAGCCATCTCTTCTCAAGGCTGGAAAACTCCAGCTCCCTTAGCCTGTCCTCATAGCAGAAGTGCTCCAGCCCTCAGATCACCTTTGTGGCTTCCTCTGGACTCACTTTAACAGCCCCAACATAAACAGCAAAGGCCACATTGCTCTCTAGAGACTGCCTGAAGCCATAAAAATGCCCCATAAAAATACCAATGACCACACCAGCTTTAGTGGGCACCAACAGGTTTCCTCATCAAGCTCCAGCTTGTGGCAGCCACATGCCAGGTGCTCAGCAATTCTGAAGATGTTGCTGTAGAAATCGATGTGTTCTACAGCAACCAGGATTAATGGCCTTTTTTTTTCCTTCAGTGAGAAGAAAAGCAATCAAACTGCTGTTGAATGGCAAGTGAAGAAAAATTGCTTTGATGTATACATAAAAACAGGAAGCATTTTCAGTTTCCCTGGGTGGTATACAGTGCAACAGCTAAAGAATAGAATGATGAGTGCTAAAGTGATTTAGTGCTACTGCAAGACAAATGTTATCTTTACAGCACTTTGGTAAAATCAGCTGGTCCAGCACAGAATAAATGTGTATTGTTCCATCAAGAGTTTGATTCAAAAACCTGCTGTAACCATAACATTTTTCTCTTAAAGGCTAAACACCCAGTAAAAAGCAGGAAAGTGCATGTAATAGATTAGGGTACTACCCATCTCTTCAGAAGTAATCCTCCCCAGATATATTTTCCTTTTATCTTTACTTTAGTCTAAAAAGTAAGGGAAATAGAACAGACTCTACTGAGTATGCTGACAGGTGTCATGGCCCATTATTACAGGACTTTCTCACCCCTTTTCTTTAAAAAGGCTGTATTTTAGTGATAGTTATATCTGTTTGCTCTAACATATATAAATATAAGCTTTTGTATTCCATATTAAAAGGTTTCTTACTTTGTCCAGCATGTTTTATCTATGAAATCTTGCATAGTCATTTTGTCCCATTCTTCTGCACGTGGAGCCTTCCATGGAGCTTCATTGGGAATCTAAGGAGACATTAAGAAAAGAATTTATCAGCAAGTGAATTAGTGACAAAGAAACACAAATTATTTTGTCTTCAAATGCTAATTCAGTCTGCAAATTTCTGGCAGGTAACACAGTGAACTTAAAAAAGAATGCTTTTGGGGGAGAGGGTTTGTTTATTAGCTTGTTTTAGCATCCTTCTTTTTTTTAGGTTGAAAAATAGAGAACACTTTTAGAATTAAGAAAGGTCTCTAATTTATTCCATATTTCTCACATTTATCTATACAAGTAAGAGTAACCTCTTCGCCAGTCTTGTAGCTCAGTCAATGGGAAACATACACTATTGGTAACAAATCAGAACAGACAAGTTGAATTTGAGGATAGAAAAGGGCAAATGTTTGAGATCTGCAAGCCTCTTAAAATATTACTTACCACATCATCAGGAAAGGTGGTAAAAATCAATCACGGGCATAAACCCTGACCTTCCCATAGGCAGAAAAACAAAGGGATGAGTGCAGATACCCTCAGCAGCACAGGACTCAGAAGAGCTTGCCAGGCTGGCACTCTCAGATGTGCTCTGACCATCAGTGTGTCCCAAAAAGTAATTCAAGCCAGAGCAGCTTTGCCTGTCTGCATCCTAATCCCTTCCCTCTGCTCTTCCTGGAGACAAGGTGAGCTGAGACAGCTGCAATGCCCCAAGTCATACCTCCTTTCCCATTTCATCCATGGTCCTCCACAGGTTGTTGTAGTCCAGGTAGGCCAGCGGGTTCCACATAGGAGGGAATGGGCCTTTAAAGGGGTAAGATTTACCCTGCAAGACGAAAAACAAACAAAATCATCATTAAGAAACCTTAAAGATGACCATAACCATGGCTTCCACATGTGGGAAGCTGCAGCAAAAGGTTAAGAGTTCAAAAAAAGCACAAATTTAATCAATCCATGTGACAGGTTTTGTCTCTGTGTGCAGAACACAGCACAAGAGGCAAGCGGGACAAAGTGAAACACAGGAGGTTCCTTCTGAACATCAGGAAATACTTTTTCACCATGAGGGTGCCTGAGCACGGGCACTGATTTCCCAGAGAAGTTGTGGAGTCTTCCATCCTTGGGGATGCTCAAAGGTTACCTGAACACAATCCTGGGAAACCAGCTCCAGGTGGTTATTGTGTTATTCCCATTATTCTGCATGTGCAATTTCAGTGTGACACACACCTGAATTAGCTAGTCAGTGCAGAACTGATACTTCACCCTCAAAGCTTCCCATTTGGCACTTCTGGGCTACCAAACTAACACCCTGCAGTAGAATCACTAAGATCAGACAAAAACAAAAAAAAAAAAAAAAAGAGCAGCACTGTTTGACTGAGTTGAAAAATTGGCAAATTGGCTATTCTCTACTCAAGAGGAGATATATATACATATATTACCTTTTTTCCTCCTAATTGTTCATGAAAAGACCGAACTCTTAATTGCATTTAGCAGTTTGGGGTTTTTTCTTTCAAAATCAGACAAAGGTAGTAGTGGTAAGTTTTATTACACACTAAATCATAGTTCAGAGAGCTTCCTGGGAAAAAAAAATAGGTTCAGATAACCTAAAAATTATCAGTCCTGCAGAAAATGTAGCATTTACTAAACAGACTTATTCTTCCAGTCCAACACCCCTAGCTGTAAATTACAGTGGGACACTGTGATCAATAGCAATGTCCTAATTACATCATTACATATTTAATAGTCAGATTTTATATATCTATATCTCCAATATTAGACATTCAGAAAGCCTAGCTTAATTAAGAGTGGAAGACAATGGGTAATTTGTGGAGCTACTTTATTTACATGGGATTTCCCTGTCTGACTATATGGATGGCAGCCTAATAGCTTTAAAAATTCACAAAGAAAGGCTCATTAGCATTATGTGGGCACTTGTTTTTTCACAATGCATTCTGGACTCCATAAGATAGATAAATAGTAAAGGCCATATTTCATGCCACAGCTGATTTTTCTAAATTTATATTAAATTATGTATTTAAGTACTAACTTTTAAGAGATATTTGATGCAGCACCACACCAAGCTATCCCTAAAAAAGTATTAACACTGCCTTAACAAAATCATACTGCACCAAGATTTAATATTTATAACCAAGTAGCAACAACAACACTGTCTTTTTGAGGAGAAGTATCCAAAGACCACTTACTCAAAGAAATGTCAGGCTTGATTTGATTTAGCCTCTTTATTAATACTGTGAAAGAAGGGACACAGAGCACATTATTCAAATCTGCAGGTGTCTGCAAGCACCAGAAGAGACAGTAAAAGGGCACAAAGGGATCCTGCAAGACTCAAAACTTGGTCTGGAAATAGCAAAATGAGATATAACCTTGAAAAATGCTGGCTAATAACTTTGAGGACTTTTAATTCAAGGAGAAAGATACTCAGAAATCAGTAAGGCCAAAAATCAAACTTAAGAACAAGAGAAAATTCATTTACAAAACTCCCAAACAGGTTAGAGAAAGTGAAGAAGAAACTGGTTTTTCACCTAGTCTTTGTGGACAGAGAAGACTCTAATGGAATCCTTGTCAAGAACACCAAGGAAAGGAAAGTTAGGAAAAAAGCAAAATGGAGAGGAAAGCATTTAATCCTTTGGTAAATGGACATCTGAAGAAGTGGTTACAAGACAACAATTTAATTCTGTAGTGTTTTTGAGGATAAATTGTGATTTTTACAACAACAAAATCAATTTTTCAGATGTTTTCAATCAGAAGTTCTGTACAGCCAAAGTAGATCTCCAGTCACTTCATGTGCCAGAGGCACAAAGGTTGTGCACAACACTTCCAATTTAAATATGGGCATTATGGCACATGTTCACCAGAAAACAGAGTGAAAGAGTATTGTCTTTATTTTTTTTTTTCATTCAGCATAAAACAAAGTGCATTTCTGCATCTTTTGTGCTCAACCATATGAAAATACTGGAATCAGGAAAACAAAACCTGAAATCAGGAAAACTGTAGATGTAGATGAATTGAACAAGTTTGCTTCATCAGAGGCATTTGGTCCCAGCATGAACATTTGGGTATTATTATGGAATTCCTTAACATGGGATCAATTTATCCTGGGGCACACATCAATTCCTACTTGGCTGCCAAAGGAATGTAACAGAAGAACAAAACCTCTTGGACCAAAGGCCCTCCTGTCTGAGGTGATAACATCTGAACCATGCAGGAAATTGCCTTTTAGACATTTGGGGCAGATTAAAATTCCATAACTGGCTCTGTGGCTTCAAGAAGTCAGTTTTACTGTGCTTTCTCCTGAACTCTGGAGCCACCCTTCACTAGTGTCAACACCATGGAGGTATTCCAAAGCCACAGCTCACCAGTTTGGTTTCAAGCACCTGCTATTGCCCAAATCTAGGTTTATGAAACAAGTATACTGCTGTGCTCAAGAAAACCAGGACAGCATCAGGATGGGTTATTCTAATTACTGGTTTAGTTCTGAGCTTCCTGCTCTGCCAGAGGCAGCCCTAACCCAGTTATCCCCTCTGAGTTAACTCCAGCCTTGTGAATTCCCAGCGGTGCTTCCTCATGAGTGCACAGCTAAGAGACATATTTTTGTTTTACTGTTCTTCTCTTTCACTGCATTTGAACTGCCAAAAGGAAAATCTTGGCTATGTCTCTTGTGTAGGAATCTGGGGTGATGAGTCTCACAAAGAACAAGAACAAACTTCTACCTGACAAAAATAAAAACAGTCATCAAAGTTTCCAGTGAAAATTACTTTCAAGAGCTCTTAAAGCATCTCCTAAGGCCTGATCCTTATTTCTTGCACAAACAAAACTCCAGGAGCTGTCAATCAGAATTTTGTTTGAAAAGAGACTGCCAGACTAGGCTCTACACAGAAACTAAAATAGCACCAAAGAAAGACTACTGATAGTTCTGAGTAACTACCAACAAACCAAAACATTTCAGCTTTACTTGAAAGTAAATTTGCATTTTTGCAAACACAAAAACCTTCTTGATATTTAGGCAAAATTTGCTTATTTGCTGAGAACAGCATTCTCTGTGCCTCCTGGTGTTGTGTAATCTCTAAAGAATAACAGGACACTTGCATGCCTCAAGATGCACAAAACACTTCCTTTGCAAATATTTTCATACCCAAATCAAGCTGTATAAAACCATCACCAACAGCCACCCCTTCCAATCACTTGACATGGTATTTCAACACCAGTGCTATGATGCTCAGAAGTACTTCTTGCCCTTTTTTTAAATTTATATATAAAATTTTACTAATGGTTTCATGGTGCCACTTGCAATACTTAAAAAAACACAACAGCAGCATCAGCACTTGCAGGTTTACCTTATGCATCACTTGCTGCTCACAAAGGCTGCTGCTGCACTGTGGGCTAAACCTCTCTGAAGAAGCTGAAACTGAAGGGAGGAAACTCATGCAACCCAGCTGTCCCAGGAATAAACCAACAGGGAAATGAGAAATCCAGTGTTTGTCACAAACTTTACAGCTCCCAATAGATTTTTCCAGCCATCTGTTTCATGTCAACCAGCATTTGGCTGAGTTACAATGGACCCATGCAAGTCATGCAGAAATGAACTTTCTTTATACATCACGTCTGTTTCAGGTCAAGTAGCTGACATAAGAAATGGGTTATTACAGGGGAAAAAAACCACCACAACATGACAACTAGATATCAGCAGCCCCTTGAATATCAGGGACCAGATGTCACCCATTTTCTCCTGTGAGGGTGACAGTGAGTGAATGCTTAGCTGAGAAAGGACTGCCAGGAAATATCAATACCTTAATGCAGAGTGGGATTCTCAGGAGAAAACCTGCTTTTGCAGGCCCAGGACAACTTCATACTCCCCTAAACGTTATGTACCCAGGTTATGTAGCCAGAGTGAGATGCAGCACTGTGAACTGAAAGCCCTGGTGACAGTGATCCATGCATTTTTCAGAGCATAGTATAAACATCTTATAAATAAAGTCAGCTCTTGTTGGAGCAAACGAGAAGGTGTGGTGCATTCCCTGCATCCCTGAATGAGCACAGATATTCCCTGAGCTAAACCATCTAAACCTTGGACTAGCTGATGCTCACTTCACCCAGACTTCACTCTGCATGCTAATTCCCAGCCACACAGGTTTATTGGCACGGAGTGCCCTCTGCTGATTCACAGCACTGCTACATCACACACACCCTCTTCTCTCACCTTAAAATCCCATTCATGTCATGCATATAAAGCTCAGAAACCATCAGAGCCCAAGCTGTGACAAGGAAAATCAGAAACAGAAAAGCATTACTTCAAGCTTTTTACATTACTCTGTACCTGTCTCAGATGCTGTGCCTCATCTGCTGCCTTCTGGAAAAGCATCATTTTGGTTTTGTTTTTTGGGGGTGTTTAGGAGAGGGGTGTATGTTTGTTTGTTGGTTTTTGGGGATTTTTTGTTTGTTTGGTTGGTTGGGGTTTTTTTGTTTTTAATTTGTAACATCTAACAAGGTATTTTTGAGACTAAGCCTCTTGTATAATCATAATTCTCAATTAAAAAACGGCAAGTAGCTGGACCACAATGAGAGAGATTATACAGCCTACTTAGAAACTGTAACAGTGCTGACTTCATTGAAAATCCCTTCATTGAAAAACTGTTCAGAATCTCATATGCTCAGCTGGTTACTATACTGACAGACATCCTAAAGTTAAAAAGACCTATAGGCTAGAAAATATAAATGCAGCAGGGAAAAAAATGTATAACTGATGGTGCAAAGCTACAACATTAAGAAACGCCAAAATTTCCTCCAAACATCTTTCAATATTTAATTTGAGTTCACCAGCTGTGGATGCCAACACATCTTGGGGATTTCATTAAGAAAACTAATTCCATTTTTAGTGTTGCACAGGCAGACCTGGTGGATTGGAACAGGCATTCTGATAAGGGAAGGGGCTAATTGAGAAAAACTTCTTTCTGTTGTATTATGGAAATAAAGTCCATCTTCACTCTGCCACATTGGTCATGCAAACTGTTAATTAGCTGTCATACTTTAAAAAAAAGCAGAATGAGAGAAACACCACTGAAGTGATTTAGAAAGTGAAATTGAGGATTGTAAGGATCTGCTCTGAATTTAAAAGCTGTGTGTAACTATATATGTACAACTATTTGTTCCAATCAGTTCTAAAAATAATTAACTAAGTCTCCTTCCTACTAGAATGAGATTTCTTTTTTTTCAGACACCAGAAAACACCTTTAGAAAAAGCATTAAGGTATCTTATGAAGCACATATTTATAGGAACTTTGTTTCTAAATACTCTTTGAAACTGGGCCTGCATGTAGCTTTCAACGCCTGAATTAAACTAGGCAACAAAGTGGATAAAATCAGTTGAAAACTTTTCAGTATTTCTAGAATTAGCCTTAGGAAAAATCCTCCTTCCCTTATCAAGCAGATAAATGTGGCATAAATAAATGAAAACAAAAGAAAAGTGGAGCTTCATTTGGAAAAAAGCCTTCAAAAAAACATCTGCCCATAGTATAACTGAGCATAAACTAGAACACTGCTTTTAAACAGAACATGACTTTGGGTCACTTAAAATACGAAACCTTACATGAAATTTTACAGACATGTGAAACCCAGTATGTTCAGCCAGTTGTTTCTGTATTAAATACATATTTCTCTAATTCTGTTTTCCTGTAGACATTAATCAGCTTCTCTAGGGAAACAAAAATCAGCTCTACAATCAAATGCAATTGTAGCTTTTCTCCCAGCAGCCTCAATTAAATAATCTAGGTGGGAACACAACTCCTTTTCCTCGTCTCCTCAGGAACAGACTGTGCAGTCTGGGAAAGCTGAGACTCAGGAAGATTTTTTCCACTTGAATTTAATTAAGAAATGCATGCTTTATTTACAGTTTATTTTTCTTACTACTTTCATCCTCATGCTACCATTAGGTCACAGCTTCCAGCCTTCCATTCAATCTTCCTGATCAATAATCACCCTTTGCAAGACCTTGCTTTACAGTCCCCCTTGACAGAGATCACTTTGCAGATTTGATGTACATAATTGCTTCTTTCAAGCTGCTCTAATACAAACATCCATATTTTAATTTAAAAAGTCCTAATTAGGAAATTTGTTCTTTCAAATTCTGCCAGCCAGCTGACACAGAAAAAGGGGGAGATGCCCCTCTATTTACAGGGCAGGTCCAATGAGACCAAACCAGTCCAGCTTTTCCTACACTCCTGCTCTTCATTCACATATTTTTTACCAAATCATCAGAATTTCCTGCAGGATTTCCCTTCTGGGAGTCTGGAAGATGCTTTCACCAACTTCAGCCTAGTCAACCCCAGACTCACTTTTGGAGCTACAAGTGAGTGTGACAATGACACAGCATCTCATGGCAGGAATGTCTGCATCCTCATCTCCAGTAAAGAGTTAAAATAACATAGATCTGTGTTCAGTGATGACATGTGAAACTATCAAGGCCCTATAGCAATTTAAGTGTCTTTGAATTCACTTAGCTTCCCTTTCAAGACATGAGATGCCCAGCTTCTGAAAGGTTCAGGTGTATTCCTCAGTTACCCAAGTTCTTGCTTACAAATTGTCAGTAAAAAGAGGAAAAAACAAAAGACATGAGGCTATTTCACCTCACATAAACTGATAGTTACTGAGTGTCTCACACTCTTTTCATTCTCTGACTGCACTCTAATTGAGATATATGAAGAACAATGAAAGCACTTTTATCTAGTCGTTCAAAAATCCATTTAAGCTGTTAAGCTTTATACTACAGACTATGCCAGGAGATACTGCCCTTAGATTCGTGGGTGAAAAGCTTAAATAAATCATATTTCTTAGCTTCAGTGCATATATCATGGATATCATATGAGAAACACCAGTAAATTCTGTAACTTTAGATACAACTGCTAATTAAATCCAAATAAAACATGACCATCATTCTTCTAATTCATGGACAAGACCACTCCAAACTGCATTTAAATGAGCACAAAAGTGATGAAAATGAATGACACCCAAGAGTGCTGTAAAATTTTGTTCTGCAAGTCTTCTGTAGATCAGTGTGTAACCTGGCAAAATCAGTGCAGATTTGGGGTCCTGGTTAAAAGTACTGTGTGCACAGGATTAAATATTCACCTTCACAATATGCTGTAGACAGGGTTCACATTATCACTCTCCCCAGAGCTGTCAATTATTTATCCTTGTATGAAAGTGGTGCCAAAATTCAAGTGGGTGTGACATGGGACTCTGACACATCCAGCCAGTGCTGCTGGCAGAGGGATCAGCAAGAGGAAAACTCCATCCTCTTACAGGGAACTTAATTGAGGTAATGATGTGGCGGCAAGTTGCTGTCAAGAATTTATCCAGTGTCTAGAGAGCAGACGCTGCATGTTTCCCCCAACATCTTAACCTGAAAGGTCCCCCAGGATGGGCACCACGCTAAAGGAGCATTTTGGTGCTGAAGAAAGAACTCAGCTATAACCACATGAGGAATGTTTCAGCTGCAAGAGGCTGTGAAAACTGCCAGCAACCTCAGCCAGCTGTCAGCACCATCCCATCCTGCACTGAGACAACACAGACATGACAAGGAATGAGTGTCACTGCCATTTTTTACCATCAGGAAATTCCAGGAGGCATCATGGCATTGTCCCATAAGAAGATCTGGTAAAGAATGGGATCAGAAGATGCTCAATTGGCACTGTAGCTGGAAAAGGAACAGGTCATGCTCATTGTACATGAGGGAATCAAGTTCTAAAAAGATCCATTGGGCAAACCAGTCATACAAAGAAATGTTTCCTCACACAGATTTAGGACAGCCCAACAAACCAGCTCCACAGTTATCCTGGACAAAGAACCTTCATTACAACTGAAAATATGGCAAATTTGTGTTTTAAAATGCAGAAAGTTTGCACAGCTAATGAGATTGCACAGAAGTGAAGTACTGCTTGAATTAACAAGGAAAATTTGATCATTAGACCCTCACAATAACTGGCATGTTATCATATTTCAACACTTCTTTCCACAGACTGTTACATGGCGAAGGTAAAAATTATCTGGACTATATGCACTTAGCTTTGCTTTTTTAAAAGACAAAAGCTCTCATTTTGGTGAGGAAAATAAATACCACTAGTCAAAAGTTGCAAATCTGCATATCTAAGGTAGGACCCTGAATCCTTTCTTGGGCAGCTAAGGAGAAGTTATCTCAATTTAAGAGGCATTTTTACAGATTTTACATCTGCCTACCAGTCCAGTGGGAGAACTGTTAGGAGATGATGACTTCTCAGACAGTTCTGCTTTTGCTTCTTAAATCTGGATTTATGAACCTATTTTCAGTTAGGTTATTGAAAAATCAATGGTGTTCAGGCAGCAATTTGCCTACCAAATACTACTTGCAGAGCTATAGTAATTTTCTCACTAAGGCTGATGAGCCAGTATTTACACAAATGAAAAGAACATACTAATCTCTTTTCAAAGACCATGAAAAAGGCTGCTTAACAAGTGGAGGGAAAAGAAAAAAAAACTATAGGGCAAGAAATATAATTTTGAGTTTCTGTGAAGACATCACACGAAATATAAGTGAGACCAAAAATATTCTCACAATAGAACCTGACATTAAAAAAGATTAAAGGAGAAAAAACCACGCAACCCAATCAAGCTGGTAAAGCCTAATTAGCAGAGACCTACCCAGAGATCAACAAAATGCATTCTTTTCATTTTGTAGTACAAAGAAGCTGCATATATTACTTGTATTAAAAAGCCTCTAAAATTAATTTAATTAACTATGAAAGGCTTGATTTTGCCTTTGGGTATAAGTAAAAACAGCGGCTGATTTTACAAGATGCACTGTGATGCCTGATTGTGTAGCTAAAGAAGAATTAAAACCTTTAGGTTTCATCGCCTCTCTGGGCTTGGATAATTTTGTGGTCCAGAATTTAATTATATTTGGCCACAGCCACAAAGCTTGGGTCAGCATGAGGATTCAAATGCACACAGGGGACACAGCCCTTGGTGTATTTTGGAATTCACTAATTGGAAGCACTGCTTAGATTGCAACAAGCCCACGAGCATTGTCCATTTTCAGGGAAAGCATGGACAAGTCCTGTGGCTTAGAAACCTGTGAGGAATGTGCTACAGACACATGAAATGCACAAGGCTGAAGGTTTAGCCACATAGTGCTCACATGCCAAATATTAAACTCTGAGTAATTCTTTAACTATGTTAATACTTTACCACAATTTTATAAACAGAGAAGCAAAAAAGGAAATAAAGGATTTAAAAATGAATGAAATCAAGAGATGCAAAGGAAGTGCTGCTGATTGTGGAATTATCTCCTCTCTTTACCTCTTGTTTGGCTACCAGGGAGTTCTGGCACATTATTCTCTTCCTCCTCTTTTCAGGAACTCCTACAGGCAGTTGAGCCTAAAAACTGTTTCAATGCAACCTGCAGGCTCTTAGCATGACCTGGGAGCACTCAGCCAGCAGCTGGGATCTCTCTCCTTGGAGACTTTCAACACTTGACTGGGAATAACCCCAAAAACCAGTGACTTCTGGCAGTACTGTGGAATGACCCCATGCTAGGACAGCAGGTTGCCCTGAAAAGCTGGGCATCCTGACTGGCCATGTCAAGTGTTTCCCCTCGTGGTATGACCTCCTATTGCTCTGGGGGAGATTTGAAGGCTAAATACTGTGAATAAACAGAAAATCTGGTTTTAAGGACAATGCCAGAGGCCCACAAATCCAAACAGTGTGGATGTATCCATTAGTTCTAGCACAGAAATGGCAATTACAGACAGTTACCAGAACAAACCACTTTGAGAACATTCTTGTTTTTTATAACAATTGAGTGGAAAAAATAATGGAAAACATGACAGGCCATCATTTCTCTATTGCTGTTTTTAAATCTGTCAGTGTCTTCTTTAACCTTTGATCAAACACCAACTACTGACAAATATTTTGCCAGTCATTACACAGTGGCTTTTCCTAAGCATATCATGAAACTCAGAGTTAATTTCTTTGGGTCTAACATGGAAAGTTTCCATTCTGTGGGAGTACAACACTAGTCTATATCAGGAAAGGAGAAAGGATGCTCTTTTGGAGAATGACTACTGAGAATACGTGGGCTTTTCAACAGCTTTGCCATGGCTGTTCTATTTCAGACCACGAACAGATCGCTTAGATCTGCCTCCACAAGACTGTCTGACACCCAGAGCCTTTTGCAGTTACTATTTTGCCACTCTGCATGCTGTTTCCCCATCAGCAAAACCAGACATAACCTTTCACATTTCTTTCCATCGACATAACAACTGTCACTGGTTTAGGAAGCCCTTCCTGAGAAACTTTCAGCCTGCTTGGAGATACATCCAGGACTTCTGAAAGGGATTTTTCAGACACCTTGGGCAATGCATATCAGAGCTGACCTGCACAGAAGAGTCACAGTTGCAGTGTTCATAAACAATGCAGGTTTTTGAGAGCTTTTACTTAAGAGGTGAGACCTGAACCAAGTCCTGAGCGAACAGGATGCACCTACAGGGTACATACATAGATATGTGTGCACATGGTAATTTACCCTAGCATAGTAATTTATTGGTAATTTCATTACCAAAACACTTATTTTTTTCACCAACAAACTCAGATGCTGCATACTCAAGCAGGTATTTTCCACTGCAGCAAGAGTGGAAAACAAGGAGAAAAGATAACACTACAACTTGCCTGTTTACAGCAGCAGCTTGAGAGCATCTCTTACCTTGACATGGTGAATCAGGTGCTCAACTTCATTCACTTTGTATGTCTCTATTCCCAGCTCTTTCGAGAGCCGCAGGAGACGATTCTGTGTTGGTCCCACGTAAGCCCCTCCAAGGTCCACATATTTCACTTGCTTATTCTAGTTTGTGACACACAACACACAAAAGGGAAGAAAAAAGGAAAAAAAAAAAAAGCCAAAACCAAAAGAGATAAGCCCTTTGTAAATAGCACATGAGTTAAAAGCACAATCGAGAGGAATGGAATGAAATTAAACACTCCCAGAGCATTTTGGCTAAGATTCTTCTCCCCATGGAATATAAATCCTTTGGTAGAGTTGTGGTGTGGTGATTACTGAGCTCATAACCAGTATGCTGGTTATGATTTGGAGTTCACAGCCAGAACAACTGGCCCACTGTTACATTACAGCCTCAACAAGAGGACAGAGCCTGCCAGGCAGGGAGAGGACAGAGTCAGAGACACTGTGCAGCTCTTGCTCAGTCAGACATCTCAGTCAGACCAGTTTAAAACACACTGTCCTGGGAAGCAGCACAGGCAAGGTTTTCTAAGGGGCAGAGTGTGAGAGGCTGTCCCAAATCAAGACAGAGCAGAAGGGAAAAGAGTGAAGGGAGACATGGTATTTACAGATCCCAGCCACCCCTGATGCTCCTCTGCCCTACACCACTCTGTCTGAGCCATGTTACAATTCAGCTCAAGGCTCTTCACAGCATCCTTGGCCTCATGGGTGTTTTCTCCACAGAGATTTCTACAGTGTCTTTCCCTGGGAAATGATTTTGAAACATAGCTCATCATCTTCTCCTTTGCAAATGGATGACTCCAGAGCCTGCAGATCACACAGAAATATTCTGTCCTCACCAACATGCCAGCCTTTCCCTACTCTTATTGGTATAATATCAGGAAGTTTCCAACCTGCCTAATACTCTAGATATTTTGCCCCATACATATAGAATATACTGCAAGTATGAATATGTAGCAAACAAATGGGTTTGGAGATAATTACCCTCACAGTGAAAGTTCTTCCACCAACCCTGTCATTGGCTTCCAGCACCACCACATTCAAGCCTGACTCAGTCAGTAGCTTGGCTGCTGAGAGACCTAAAAGATGAAAAGAAAAGCAATTAAAGAACACTTCTGTACATGTACTGCACAGCTTTCGTCACTTGATAGGTAAACACTCCCCTAGCTGTCCACCCAAATCCTGAATTTTTCATTCAAACATTATGCCAGGGTAGTGAGGTGGTGGAACTAAAAACAAAAAGACCCAATAATCACTAAATGTCAGGCAAGGAACTTGCAAACTTTACTGTTTGTAAACAGAAAGTTGTCCTCCCCAACATTTCAACTTTTATTTTTATATGTAACTTTTATAACCCCAACAAAAACAACAACAACAACAAAAAGAAGTTTTATTAGCACTATCCTACATTTCAAAAGTTTTCCTGACACTTGTTCTACATTTCTGCTTTCCAGTTCTGAATATTTTAAAGCACAGCAGCAAAGTGACAGACAGTCAGGTCACAGGTTTCATCTCCAGAACAACACATGGTCTGACTGAGAAGAGACAGAATGTGCAGCTGTGTGTGGCAACAAGAATTAAAAATATCTGGGATAAGTCTATCCCAAAAAATTGTTTTGCTCCTCATCCATTTCGTTAATACATTTTATTATTATTTATTTCCATCTTGTGGCTCTTGAAGCTGAGACACGCAAGCGAAGGAACAGGAAAAACAGAGGAGGCAACATCTCTTTATAGTTCTGATGTCATAAATCCTCACAATTGCAGCAGAAAATATCAGTGTCAAGCCCTGCAGCAAGTGTGTCAAGCTGCTGTGGGAATGAAGGGAACTAGAAAGGGAGCACATGGAGGGAATACAGCCCAGAACCTCCCAGCTTCCTAAAATCATCTCTGCCTCTTACTTCAGCACACAAACGGAGATTTAAATAAGCCAAGGTGTTACTTTGGCCACATGTGACTTCCTAGTAGGACAAGAGTTAATATCTAGCAGGTTGTGTCATCCTTTTGAACCAACAGGATGTGCTGAATAAAGTTCAGCAAGAGGCCAGGCTGGAAGCCACAGTCATACATCACAATTTATCTATCCTTTTTGGCTCTCTGCCTTGTTACCATGAGAATGCAATCAGCTCCCTCTGTGTGTCCTAGCACAGGCAGCTTCTGAGTTGTCATCCAAGCAGATTGTTCCAAGCAGAAGCAGACATGGAGGAAACAGCAAAAAGCATTGGCAGGAAAAACAGATGGTCAAAGCTAAGATGGCAGGACTGAATGAAATGAAAATGTAGAAAATACAGCAGTCCTGGAGAGAGGCTACAGAACATTCTGATCAACAACTAGTGGACTGGGAGGAGGAGAACCCAGTCCTGTTCCCAGCCCTGTAGTGAAACTTCTGCATTGTGCTGGTTAAACCACTTAAGCTCTTTATTTCCATATCTGGGGAAAAAAAAAAAAAAAAAAAAAAAAAAGATACAATAATGTAGACCTATCTATCTATCTATCTATCTAAAGAATTTGACATTTTCTGAAGAAAAGCCACAGATGTTTCCATTAAAACATACCCTCCTGCTTTTTTTTTCCCCCCTAGTTTCATGGGCTTATTTATCTTGGGTTTTCACATAAGTGTTCATGAGAAAACTAGTAATGAAACTGATAAAGGTCTTTCCATACTTCCTACTGAGGAAATTATATTGCAAAAACATCTGGCTGGATCAGTGGCCTTGACTACACTCAAAAATATTTGATGATACCAAGGAAGAACAAAATTCAGAAACAGCCATGGTATGTAAACATGGACAACCCTTCCAAACAACTAGCAAAGAGAGATTGGCTCCTGGAGGAAAAATAGGCAACAAAACTCCTAAATAAATCTGGCCTATCTGTTAAAGAAAAAAAAAAGTTGCTTCTCAAAAAAAGACAAGTACTTCATCAGCTGGGAGAGGATCAATAGCAGTTATTAATAATTTACAGAACGAATGCATAAACTGAAGGCTGTTGTCCCTGAAGGTCTCTGCTGGCTTATCATGCTAACAGGTATTGAGTAATCAATTAATAGCATTCAGTTACCAACACTGATTAAGGGATATAAGATTTGATTTTCTTTATTAAAATCTAATGAATAAACATTTCAGTACAGCTGGGAACAAAGACAGTTTATTCCCAGGAGCTGAACCAACAGAGAAGTTTGTGAAAGGATAGCTCTCTGGACTCAAATTCAGGTGATTCACAGCTCAGGTACTTCCTCCTCATCTCCTCCTGCACCTTTCATCCACCTGATTGCACCTACCTACTATTTATTTATTCCCTGCTGTTTATTTTGGGGCATTTGCCACCTTCTCCCCACCCCCTGACACATTCACAGATGGACCTGTGAGAGATAGGTAAGAGTTTGCTCTTTACTGATGCAGAAACAGAAAACCAAAACAGTGCTGAGGGAAGGATTTGGCTCATTAATTTCTCACTGCCTTTCCATGGCCATGCTCCAGCAGATCTGATCTCTGCAGGGGGAGGAATTTGTCCTTGGGGCTTGCAAGATGCAGTCTGCAGGGTTCCCAAACCAAGCATCACCTGATCACTTCAGTTCAAGGTCTGGTAGTCCAACCTTTCCTCTCACCCCCAGCACAGCTCTCTTCTGGTCCCACGTTTGCTGCAGAAATCATCACAAACACGGGACAGGAAAAAGATGGAAGAAGCAAAGGCTCAGGAGGGTCAGAGGGCACAGCAAAGGATCACAGTAGGTCTCTCAGCACACACAGTGCAGGGCAAGTCGAGGCTGCTGGGGACAGACAGCACATTGCAGTGCAAGTGTCAGCTGGGAATGTTGATTTCTTTGGTATCTCACACATCTGGAATCACAGAACGACATCACTCCATACCTGTGCCCTGGAGCTGCAGCCAAGGCCCCAAACAGACTCTTGGAATGTCACTACAATAACAGGGATGGGACTGGGTGCTGTGGAGGGAGAGCTACAAGGACAGATAAGGCACCAGAAACAGCAACAAAAGTGTATTAAAATGGAAATGAACACTAGCACGTGAATACTGGGGCATGAGGTTGAGGTTTGCTTTTCAGAAACCAGCAACTGCTGCAAGAAACTCCCACAAGCCACAACCTCTTTTCTGGGCAAAAGTCAGAGAGGCCTTTCTGTGCTCCAATTGCTGCAAACAGAGCACACACAATACCTGTGAAGCAAAGCCTGGAAAATCAGTCACTCATGATGTAAGGTCTCCCCTTGAGAAGTTTAACCCTTCACAAATTTCACACTCCAGCACTGCCTCTGGCTTACCTGCCACTCTCCTGCACACCCCTAACAAAAGGCAGCTCTTTGATATTGCCCCCATTCCTCACAAGCAAGGCAAACAGCCACATTCAGGTGTCAAAGTCATCCAAAAACGTGACTGGTGCTATTATTACTCCTATTTCTTGCACAGTGTTTTGTCATCCAGTGGCAGCTTTTCCTCCTCCCCAGGAGCACATCAATAGAATCAGATCTGAATTGCAATTGAAGGATTTGGCCACTTTTGCCACCACTTCACAGAAGACAGAAACTGGGTCCAGTTTCCAGTGCAGGTCAGCTTTCTCCAAGGGGCCACAGAGAGCCACATATAAATATATATATGTACAGATATGGCAGAAATCACACAGTTAAGCTGCCTCCCCTGCAGTTCTACTCGAAGAACTGATAGGCAGATAATTAATGCAAACAACAAAGAAGCAAGGATGATTATTTGAAGCCCCAGACTGAAAATACCACTGTGTTTAGAGGATGCTTAACCGGGCAAGCCTCCATCTGTTGCCATGGCAACCTGGTACCCAACTGCAGCCACCCGGAGATCCTGGTGGGAGATTGCCTCCCCCAGCATCTTATAACACAAGTTCAAGTCACGAAAATCATTTATTTCCCCATCGTGCAGCACTCTGCATTCACGCAGATTGGACTCAAATGTAATCATCACAGTAATTATTTCATCTTCAGTTCCAACTTATTTCTTTCTTGTTTGATGTCTCTGTACCTACTAAACACCATAAATTGCACCATTTCACTAAACAGCTTCATTATAACTTCACTTCCTAACATCAACAGTTTTTTTTATCCTGAAAGAACAACTAATTCGGATTTTTAATTTTTTTTAAAACAGAAAATCTTAAATATCTATGCTAGGACAAAATCCAAACTACTATTTCATAGAATCATAGAGTCATTAAGGTTGGAAGTATCTCCAAGATAATGGAGTCCAACCTTTACTAAATACCTTTACATATATATATTTGGATTAGATATACTTGTATTCTATATTATATATAGAGAGAGACTAATACATTTGTTATATATATATTTGGATTGACAAATGTGAGAAGAATCACATTTTTCATCCGACCCCCATGTGCCCTGCAATGTAGCCCTATGATCAAATATATTTCACTATCCAAAGAGTATTTTAAAGTATATTTTCTAATAAAAGTGATTGAAATTTAGTAATACCATTCTGATTCTGCCTGGAATCATAAATTTTACTGAAATACCCTTTAATCTTAGCATTTCAACAAAAATTCCACGAGAAAGGATATGACTGGAAGTTGCATCTGTGAAAAGCTGTAAATTTCCGAAAGCATTCCTTTCTCTGTATTACTCACTACTTTATCATGTTCCCCCATATTTATTATCTCCCTTCTAGGAAAAAAATTGCTTCTCTCATGTATATAATTATAAAAACCACCTACAAATTCTAAATTTTAATTCACATAAGGAGCAAAGAAAGTTCTAAGCCACAGGCATTCAATTAATAACTTCTGAAATGGCTGGCAAAAAACCTGTTCACCTTTATGACCTTTAAAAATGTCTCCCTTTGACTAAAATCATGCATTGAGCAGGAAGAAATGCTGCCATCCTCCTGGTGCTGTATTAACTTGCAGGTCTCACTGCAGAACATCCTTCCATTCATGAAATTTGCCAGCATTTTCCTTCCTGTATTTATTTTGACACAAAAGATATGTTTGCAAAGGGTTGGTTTTTTCTCTCGTTGTCAACCTGTTCAGCCACATCTAAATCACTGAGTCTGCAGAGATGTCAGGGAACAAATGCTCCTTCACACAGAGCCAGTGGGCAGAGCAGCCTTGGTGGAGCCCAGAGCAGTAAACAAATATTTAAATATTGCACCAGGCTCAGCATCAGGATGTGCCACAAAATGCACTTCGGAAATGGGATAAAACTCATCCCTGCAGAACAAGCACAGTCCTCTGCTCTGGGGTTAATAGAGGAATTGTAGGATGAAAAAATGTTTCACAAGACTGACAGCAAAAAAAGGAAAAATATCATAATTGGTTATATATAGACAAGTAAGAGGAGTTCAGGGTCACTAACACAGATGAACTCAAGTATTTTTTAATATTATTCAATTGTTCAACAGATGGATGTCCACAGACATTTAACACACTGAAGCTGTTATTTTAGTAATCTCAGGCTCTGTACTCTTCTTCTTGATCTTAAGTCTCATTTTGACCAGAGAGGCTGTGAATTTAATTTCTTTTCTTAATTTAAGTGATGAGTCTCAAAAAAAAAAAATTTTTGAAAAAACCCCAACAAACCAAAACTCAAACCCAAATAAACAAACTAAAATGTTAAGAAAAAACATGAAATCTGTCAAAAAGTGATAGAAGCTGGCATTGCTGTGGCATCACATGGGAAATACAACTTTCCTCACCATTAGATGTCTTCATACAGTAACCCTGACCCACCACCTTTGATGCTCAGGAATACTCGCAAAATACATACAGCAAATAAATGAGTTGGACCAAAGCTGTTGCACTGCACCCAAAGAAACAAAATCTGTTAACACTGCAGAAGGACATTTGGGGAGAACACCATCACCAGTGGTCAATACACTGAATGAGGCCAGTGAGAAGAAACTCAGAGGAATTTGTCCCAAGCAGCTGAGGTAAATTGTGGGGTAAACAGAAAAATACTCCCTCGATCGGGAATTAAGCTTCTAGCATGTAAAAATTAGATCAGTTAGTGGAAGAATGTGGTTTGCTGTTGCTTAGACCTAATTGCTCTAAAATTCAAATAAAACCCCTCCTTGTTTATTCTCAGGGCTCTCTGACCTCCTTCTCAGAAATGTCCCCACAACATCCTGTAATTCAGTGCCATCAGCATTAGTTACAATTCCCACATCCCTGTGACCCTGGAGGGATGGAGGGCAGGACCAGAAAAAAGAGCTCACCCACAGCTAAGCTGCCATTCTGCACCAGTGGATTTCTCCTCCATCCTCCACAGCTTTTTACTGCATTGCTGTGCTAGAAACTGCAATTTAACAGCGCTGGTCTTGTTTTGTGCTCTAATGAACACAATCTGATTACTGCTCTGCCACTGAGAGATTGAACCTGGCGCTGCTCACCTTTGCCTCTGTCACTCATCATTAGCCAGCTAAAATGTTTTAATTGAAATAATGGATTGAGACAATAATGCCTGTAAGGCATTATCGATAAGGATTGTAAATAAAATAAAATAAAAATAAATAAAATAAAAAGCAAGACAACAACAGTAATGAAAAAGCAAAACCAGTGTTGGCCCAGGGTGAGTTAAGGTGGTACAGGATTGTTTTGTAATGTTCCTGACATTATGGAAACATCAAGGAATTTTGCCCTTGTGAAGAAAACTGTGCTTTCAGTGTGAAGCTAACATTTCAGCTTCTCTAATTTGGGCCACTTAACAATGGGACTTGAGATACCTGACTCAATTTTATGGGAGAAATATACAGAAATTATAGTTCAGAACCTAAAACCACGGTAGAGCTGGACCTTTGAAAATTGTCACTCTTGGTAATGCCTTACCTTCTTGTGCTAAACAGCACAGTGAAAACAATCAAAGCAACTTTTTTTTGATCCAAGTATTTTGGACATGAGGAGAGATACTCTGTTTTCCTAAACTGTATCACTGTGCTGCAATTAATGCCATTAAAATGAGTATCACTCATCTACAACATTACAGAACTTAAGAAAACAATAAAATTACAGTTTCAGAAACCCCAAGGAGCAAAAAGAGACATTATCAACCTGACTATCTGCTTAAAATGTACATTTACTTAAAATATTTGTACAAAGGACCTAACATTTCTGCCTAGAATACGGCACTCTATGAGCAAATATAATTTATTTCTGTTGGCATTTCATTGTCTAGCCAAGGCAATGAGTTTTCCTGTCTGAGCTCTAATTCTGTGATCTTGTCACCGAGGTCAGTATGATCATCCTCAAGAATTAACAGGGACTTCATGGGAGCATAAACTCTAGTCCCAACTTTCTGTGATCTCCCTGAAAGAGATCCTGGATGATCCATGCATAGTGCAGTATTTATTGAGCAGAGTTCTTAAAAACAACATTATTAACAGTCAGCCTAAGTTTGTCCCGCACATTGCAGCTGGTTAAGTGATAAAGAGCCTGGGCAGATATGAGTGAGGTTGCCAAAGCTGTGGGGTGTTAACCTGAAGCTCTGCCAAGCATGAGATAAAAAAACTTGTGGGTTTAGGTGGAAACTCAGTGCTTTTGGTACAGTGGCACCCAGGCTCAAGAACTGAAGGCAGAGCTGTTCCCCTTAGGCTTCCCTCATTTCCACCTTACTTTAACATCTGAAGTTCCCCATGAAACTTCATATGGACAAAGCTGGGCATTCCAGCTTTTCCAGAGTTGAGTATTTCTAATATCAATCATTTGATGCATTCTCTTCATTTTATGGACTCGTCATGTTTTGCACAAGGAGCAGAACAGCCATACAATGCCCACCTCACACTTCAAAAGCAAGTCAGAAGTCTGCTTCTAGGCTCCACTCAGGTAAAAAACCAAACCCAAAAACATTGTGCATGTCCTTTTGCCCCAGGATATACTGAAGAGTTCAAGTTAATAATAATAATAATAATAATAATAATAATAATAATAATAATAATAATATAATGCAATTATCATTTTTACTCCGATATTATCACACGCCTTCAATCCCAAGGCCTCCTTTAGTTTAGGTCACCCTTTTCTGCTAGTTTACAATCTAGGCTGACTCAACACAATAGACAGAGGGGGAAAAAAAGGAGAGAGAGGACTTAAAGTGCTACAACAAACAGATCCTAGCAGTGGGTCAAATAGAGCTGAGCACAGTGAACTGGCTGAGGCAGTTTCCTACAAGCATCCTTTTAGGCACTACTATTATGAAGAGATATACAAGCAAATAAAATGCCAGTCAGCTTTACTCTGAAGAATATTTTTGCCTTCCATACACAGCAATGTGGGGAAAAAAATAGGCTAGGCTGCATCTGGAAAATTTTGCAAAATTATGCAACAGTTGCCTCAGAAGAGAAATGCTTATCTGTTTTGCCAAGTCTTGCCTGTTCTCAAGCAAAGAATTCAGTTTTTTAGTCCTCTTAGAAAAGAAAATGCTCAAAACCCACGATCAGCTAGAAGAAGTGAACTTAAAAAAGCATCAGACTATCATTCTTATATCTTGACAATAAAGAGGAAGATGTAATTTCCCAGATTTCTCAGGATCTGATGACTCACAGCTGTTCACCTAGGCCAGGCTGGGCAACAGCAAAGCCATCATGTCCTAATTCCATGGTTATCCATTTTGTTTCCTGTTTTGACTGATCTTCAGCTAACGATTTTCACCCAAATAGAGCATAATAATTATGAATTTATATTGAGCACCTCTCAGTGTCACTTCCAAATAGCCACACCCCAGTGACTCTGGAAATTCCTATCATCATCACAGCCGCATATGCAAGGTGTGTACACAGACACAGAGGCTAAATTGTAAAGCCTACAGGGATTTGTGAACATTTTACCTATTTGAGCAACTGAAAAACTAAGATGAAGCCTGCTGAAAGCCCAAACCATTCCATGGCTGAGACACCAAAGGCTGAGACACACACGTTATCCAGACAAACCCAAAAGAGAACTACTAAATAATATGACTTGTAAGTTCCTTCCATCCATCTCCAAGTGCAGGCAGGAGGGAGTTTGAGCCAAACAGCTCATAAAAACATCACTGCTATGAAAGAAAAAATGCTACCACCAGAATTGTGCCATTCTGATAGAATGGGCAGTGGCAAAATGGTGAAGGAAACATAGAAAGATAATTATCTAAAGTGAAAAATCAAAACATTTACAGTCTTTCCTTTTCTCATTTGTGCTCATTATTTAGCACAATTCACTGATTCAGCCTCTGGCCAAGCTCATAAAAAATTAACTCACATTGGAACAGAAGAGGTTCCTTGCTCCAATATTTAATACATTCAAACACAGATTTATCACTCAAGAAAAAAGAAGCCAGTTTATACTCAAGCTATCCTTGCAATCCAGGTAATCACAGTGCTCAGGATGAACCTGCTGTTTGATCAGCTGTTGCTGTGTGCAGTCAACAGACTGAATTCAATGTTTTATATGTGAATTACACCATGTAAATAAAGTCCAGCTGGCTGGGAGGCAGGAGGCTACAGAGGCAACTTTCCTCCCCACCCTCCTCACTTCCAGCTGTGTGGAAACTGAAAAATGCAAAGAAGTTGAACAGTGCAAAGTGATATCTGTAAGATGAGCAGGTGTAAAATGAATCAAAACTTCAGGGAACTTTGTAACCACCTGAAACATGAAGAGCCAACAGAAGTCAGGTCACCACCAGAACTTCATCTTTGCAACTGCAAGATGCACAAGACTCTAATGAGACACAGCCAGCCTCTTCAGCAGTAAAAATTAGAGTATCTATGATGTATTTTATGTGTCAGTTACTAGAAGAAGCCCACAAGGTCTTAAACTTTTTGGACTGGACCATCCATTCTTCCAGGGATGGTTCTGACTTTGCATTCCCCCATCCTGTCCCCTGCCCTCCCTTCCCCTACACACACACAGTTACACAAATCCTGATGCCCATCATTCCTTGGGCAGCTCCCTGCTCTCCATAAATAACATTATCACTGTTTCCTGACTATCAATGCAACTCCTCTGTGGCTTGACAGGCACCTTTCAGCACCTCTTTTATTAGTAACATATCCAGAACTCAGGGTTTCCCCAAATGAGACACTGATGACTATTCTTCTTTCTCTTCCCTTACAGCACTCCTGCTCCAAACCCAATAATGATTCATGGAGGAAAAAAAAACAGTTTTCCAAGTGACTTTATACTGACTTTTCCCTTAAGCAAGGTGTTTGAACAGAAGACTGAGAGGACAGAGAAAGTTGTGCAAAATACAAGAGCATGGGTGGGTTATTTAAAAGAATGCTAGGCATTCATGGTTTGAATACCAATGGCCTGCAGTGCACCCTCACTGACCACTGAAAATAGCAAAAAAAAAAAAGTTAAACAAGAATTATGCAGCATTACAAAATTATAAACCTTAGACACAAATCAGTCCATAAGGGAAAAAAAGCAAGTGGATTGGAGGAATGATCACATTTTGACCATCTTGCAAGGCAGCAGCAATAACAATAATATCTGACATAAGTTTACAAGGATGAAATAGGTTATCAGCCCAGAAGGAAAATCATGTTAAGTTTAAAAATGGCTATACAAAAATTAAATGATTGAAACTTTATTAAGATGAATGTCATTTCCTCAAGAAACCAAAGCCTGGCTGAAGCTCTGGAGTCCTCACCACAACAAAGACATGGACCCATTGTAACAGGTCCAGAGGAGCTCTACAAAGTTGATCCAAGGGATGGAACATCTTTCCTTTGAGGAAAGGCTGAGAGAATTTGGGTTGCTCAGCCTAGAGAAAAGAATATTTTAGAATCATCCCTGAGTGCCTTATAAGTACATCAAGACACATTCTCAGCAAAGGAAATTCAAAGGAAGGTCTTCAATACCCTGGAGTCCTGCTCAGCAAACTTTTATAACCATGATAAACTTCACTGCTGTATCAGTGCACTCTGTGAAAAAACTGCTACAGAACAGAGATGGAACTCCAAGGCAAACAATTCCTGTTTTGGGAAGGAGCAGCAAGACAACATGGCTTTTTATCATGAAAGAACATAACCATTTAATTACAGTTGTCAGTTGTGCTATAGAGAAGGAATCTGTGCCAGTGGGAAATGTGCCAAAATCCCCCAGATTGTTTACATATAGAATAGCAACTTCTGGAGAAGAAAAGCCTTCTCAATTGATTAAATTAAGCATAAGGCCTAATTCATTGTCATTAGCTGCTGTGTAAGATATGTAAATATAGAGCAAACTCTCTGCTGGTTTATAATAATAGAAGCAGCACTGGAAGTTTACCTCTGGGACTGTCAGGGCTGTGTAAGCCCACACTGCCAAGGCTGCCTACTTAGGCAGTGCAAACAAGAATACTCAGCTTTTTGGCACAGCTCTCCAGCTTTGATAAGACTACACACACTCAGTTGGTAAGAGTTCCTCCAGTAGCCAACAGTATCCTTGTCAACACCCTCCTAAGATCAAGAAAGAAAACCAGACAAGGAGAAAACAGAGAGGATGGACATAGAGGATGCAGATGCACATCTGTGGTCATGATGATCAAGTAAATAATTTTTAACTGTGTCTTCGTGGAAGAAGGAAAGGCACAAAATCAAAATACTTACTCTTTCCATGTCACATTTTTGATCAGGAAAGCTAAGTTTTCCAAGACAAGTTGGCAGTGTCTGTGTTAGCAAACAGTGCAGAACATCAGATGTGCAGGTGAAACTGGTACCCTGAATTCCCAGCATCCATACTATACTATTTGGAAGAAATCCATACTATCCCTACTGTCTGCATGAAAGGGGCTTTATTTAGATTAGCTCTTGTATAGCCCTATGATGGATGAACATTAGGGGTTGGAGCTCAAAAGGTGAGATCCTAAGGATCCTACAGCACATCTTCCCATCTGCCTTACATTTTTTCCCCTTCCATAGTGGTTTTTGCACTTTGCTGAACACATTGAATGAACTTTCCCTAACAACACCCTTTCATAATGGTTAGATAAGCTAATGGAAAAGCTTTCCTTAATGATGCATCACCCTGAGCCTTGTGAGATGAGATGGCTCCTGCAGGTAGCCTGGAAAGCTTCTTATCAAATCAACTCTCAGACCAATTAGCAGGTCTCAGACAGTGAATTACAAGTGCTGTCCCTGCTGCCTAGGCTACCAAACTATTTCAGAACATTATGCAGCTGCTTTCTGTTCTGTTTACTGCGCCTTGCCAAGTTTTTTCTGTGAAATGTCCAGAAGTCAAATGCAGGTCTAACAGTCTAACTGCCTCATACTGCTTTGCAATGGCCATGATAGTGGTTGAACACAAAAGGAAAACCTCCCTGGTGTTTCACAGAGACAGGTGACTGAAAATGTGAACCAAGAGCTTCATCATGTCAACTGACAGGGAAATCTCCTGGATTCCCTTTGCCAGAGTGCATCCCAGAGAGGGTGACATTCCCTGGAGAGGGTCAGAGTCCTCTCACAGATAGAAACATGCTGGTTCATCATGCACAGCTATCTCATTCATGCTCACATTTTGGGTTGGTGTGGGGTTTTTTCTTCTCCAAGTGGGCATCTAGCATGGCCATCCCAGGCTAGCAATGTTCTCCAAAAACAGTGTCTTGCTTGGTAAACCATCTTTTTAAAGAAGGAGTAGTGAAACACTGTAATTTACTACCGGGAGGCAAAAAGAAACAAGTATCTACTGAATATTATGCATTTCATCTATAGTTTTCTTACAACATGTCCCAGTTTTGTTTTAAATAAAAAATTTGCCCTCTGCATCAGTCTATTTTTTAACAGATAGAATACCTTCAGATAACAGTCCTCAAAACACCTGGTCTTGTTTGGGATGTTTTGGTTTCATTTTTATTTCATATTTTATTTTATTTTTAAGTGGCTCACAGATGCAGTGAAAGCTATATACAGCACATTACGTTGTCACACAAACTAAAAGCGAGGCTTAAGAAGAATAGAGGGCACAGTGGCATCTCAATAATGCACCGATTGGTATGGAAATGTTTTTAAAACCTAACATAACAATAGAATTACCTTATCTTACAGCATGTTTTAGTTCTAAACTTACAGGAACACGACAGGTTGCTTGTGAACAGCAAAACTCTAAGCATACTTCAAGTAACACCATAATTAAGAAAAGGCTTCATCTTTCAGGAAGAAAAAAAAACAATTAACCTCACCCTGATTGTAAAATCTGTGCACTAGAGATTTAAGAGAACCATTTTCTTAAGTAGGACTGGTGTAAGATTAGGATAAAATCTGATAATTTACTTGAAAACAAAAGAAGGAAAGCAGTTCCCACGGCAAAACAAGGACAGGAAGACACTTTTGAAAACATAAGGAGAAAGTATTTAAACAAATTCTCTGAACAGATTCCAAGACTTTATTTGAAGAAAATTTTTGTCATTGGTGTCTCAATTAAGAAGATAAACAAGTTTGATGACATCACTTCATATTTTTCTCATAGTTGTATTGACCCTCATATTGACCCTCACGCTTGAGGAGCCCTTCAAAGTAAGAGAGAACTCTAAGCAAAGACAAGAACCCGACATGATGCACATTCCAGCTCTAAGAGGGTCTTTCATGCTTCTGATCTAAGTATTCCTCAGTACCAGGCATACTGCACACAGTGTGTGGTAAGCATTTTCACATACGCTTTTTAACTCCGGGAAATTTCACTTTAAAATATTTCTTTTTCAATTTGCACCATTTGCAAAAAAAATTTCAAAGACTTTTGCTGAAGTTTTACCCATAAAACAGAATCTACCCTTAGTAAATCCTCCTGTTCCTCTTCATAATCATCAGCTCTATTGAGATTACCTGACATCTTCAGAAAAGCCACAGACCATTTCTTTAAGTTGAAAGAAATGAAGGCTAATTTTGAGTAGATTTTCATTACATAAAATTTAAATTAGCCAGTTCCTTAGTTTTATTCTTCCCTTTTATCAAACCTGCAATAAAGGACACTAAAAATGATTCAGCAAAGGAAAGGGCATCTTCAAATAAAAAAACAGTGGCTGCCAGGGTTGTGATGCCTCTGCACTGTTATTTCATTATCAGGTTTTCACTCCTTAAATTCTAGACCCTACTAATTACATCTGGATAAAAAAACAGGCAGAGCTGCTGCCAAAGAGGGTCTGAGCTGCAAATGGACAGCTTGCATTACCTGAAGAAATAAACAGAACAGACAGAGGCGAGTGGCAGCTCTGTGACACTTGTTTGTTTGCATCCTCCTGCTGGCACAGCAGGTCTTTGTTTGCTCTGCAATTTCCCACTTTGCTGAGGGCTGCACGGCTGACTCGAGCTCACCTCGGTGAGAAAAGAGCCTTCTGCTGCTTTCACAGGCAGCAACCACAGAACCTCAGGCAGCAGAGCCTCAGGCAGCTCAGAAACAGAGCCTTTCTGAAGGAATGAACATCAGCTGTGGAGCAACAACAAACCTGGTCTCTGAGGAGTGCCTCGTTTTAAAAATCATACACTTCACTCTCTGGTGGACAGGAGGAGAGATCTCTGCTGCAGCTGTGCACGTGAGCAGGAGTTTTCAATCAGTGTGAGGAGATCTAAAACCATGGTTTCATCACCAGGCTGCAAGCTCAGTGATTTACAGACAAGTGTGAATCACAGGTGAAGCAGGAGCTTCATAACAGCTAAAGGAAAGGGACTGAAGAGGCTACTTAGTCAACAGCAATTTTTGTGCTAGTATATTTTTCCAACCTTGGCGTGAAGACAGGAGAAAAGTTGCTACAGCTTGAAGCAGAAGCATTTTGGTGAATATTTCATGTAAAAAGAAGTAAATAGAAAACTGGTTCCCCCTGCACTTGCTGCTGTCTACAGGTGGCAAAGAGCAAAACACATGATTTACCACAGCTCAGCACTGCTGCTCTGCTCTGATGCTCTTCCAGAAAAACAGAAGTGGGCTGTGCAGGCCTGCCATGAAAATATTCCCATGGCAACCATGAAAAACAAGGGGATTTTAAAAGCTGTTACACTGACTCTTTCACTCCAACTCATTCAACAGGCAGAATGTAACACTACTGCTGTACAAAACCATGCCACTGGAAATGTTTTTGTTTACAAGCCAGGAACAGACAGTCACCGCTGGCTAATTTCTTTAATTGAGTTTCACCATGACACATGGTGTGAGTTAAAAATTAGCCATAACACTGTGCTCAGAACCAACCGTGCTTTACAGAAAAGCAATGGTTAATTTTTGCTGTCTGTACAAACATACTTGAAACGTTCAAACATTATTCAGCAGTTTATTATCAGAGGATCGTCCTTAGGAAATAATGGCAATGATTTTGTCCCTGCATCTTGTGTGTCATTCAGATTGCACGATACACACCTTAGCATGGTGGTTAAACAGACATCTAGAATTATACATAAGTAAATAGTGGAAATTAAAAGCCACATGAAAAATGGATGGACAAAACCACATTTTGTAATACATCTCAAGTACTTTGTGGTTTGGCAGGAGATACTACTTGGATCTGTGGATCTGTGCACACTCATTCTGCTCTGAGATTATCACACAGAACAGCAGCTATCACTCCATACCCCCCAATGCTAAGAGACCAAAAAACAACTGTTTGATATGCCAAAGGCACAGGAAAATAGAATCTACTGCACATGCAGAAATTGGCATGCATATCTCAGAAAAAAATGCACAGGGGAGAGATTCACTGTGGGCAGACACAGAGATCTTCCAGCCCAGATTGGGTTAAAAACAGCTGATTGTCACCCAAGTGCAAAAAGGCTTTGGGTCCCCAGTGCTGTCTGTCCATTTCTGCCAGGCTGCTCATGCTCTCAAACCCATACCTGCTGAAAGAGGAGCTAGAAACTTCCTAACCAGCCAGCTGATTTCAGGCATTTTTCCTCTATGCCTCTACCTGTGCTGAACAAAAGGCAGCCAAGGATTTAAATTAATCATGTGTGACTGAAGGCCTCTGCCTAACAGCCCTGGATTGAGTGCAGAGGATGCAGAGTGCTGACAGCCTTGCTGTGAGCAAAAAATCCAGGGGTACTGGAAGAATTGCACAGGTTCAGGGGATGCTGGGACTGGACAGTGGAAGAACCAGAAAAAAAAAACAAAAGTAAATCTATAAAATAAAATTTGATACAAAAATAGTAAAATGAAAAATAATAGTAAAGATAAATTATAATGAAGATAACGATAATAAAAATAAATTATAATGAAAATAAATTATAATGAAAATAAATAATAATAAACACGGATAATAATGAAAATAAATAATAAAATAAATTATAATAGAAATAAATTATAATAAAAATAAATAATGGTAAAAATAAATGATGGTAAAAATAAATAATAATAAAAATAAATAATTATAAAAATAATTATAAAAACATAAAATAATAGAAATAATAAAGTAAATGATAAAATAAAAATAAGATAAAAACACCTAAATAACAATACAATGGATATCAACAATAGTTGATAACGATAAAATACTGCCTGCGCCGTACAGCACTCCGCCCCAGCCCCGAGAGCCGCGGGGATGCTGTGCCGGGAGCCCCGCTCGGGCCGGGCTGCGCTCGCACACCTCCCGCCGCATGCCGCAGCCCCGCCGCCCCGGACCCACCTGAGATGCCTCCCCCGACCACCACCACGTCGCATCGCTCGGCCATGGCGCTGCCCGCTCCGGGGCTCCGCGGCAGCTCCGGCCGGGCTGCGGCGATCCCGCCCCGCCGCTGGCACCGCCCCGCTGGGGACCCGCCCGGAGATGGCACTGCCCAGGACCCTCCCGGAGATGGCACTGCCCGCTGGGGACCCGCCCGGAGATGGCACTGAGATGGCACTGCCCCGCTGGGGACCCGCCCGGAGATGGCACTGAGATGGCACTGCCCTCTGGGGACCGCCCGGGAGCCGCGCTGCCCCACGGACCGCGACAGGCGTGCTGCTGGCTCTGTCCTGCCCGGGGGTTGATCCCCTGCGAGGGTTCTGTCCCTGGGTGAGGAGCGCAGCTCGCAAGGAGCAGCACAGCGGGGCTCTCTGCTTGGGCATGTTGGAATGTTCTGCTCCCTGTCAGCCGCCCTGGGGCTGCAGGGTGGGGACTCTGGCAGATCAGCTAGTGCTGTCCTTGTGAGAGCCCCTGGATATAAGGGTGGCACCTGGTGACAGTGACACGAGTCAGTGCTGCTCCAGACCGGCCTGCAAGCAGAGCTCTCGGTGAGACCCGCAGGAGACTCAGGGCACAGGAGTGGCTCATCCAGAAGCCACAGTGCCATCAAATTCACCAGGATCCTTTAGGCTGGTCCCCTACACGCCCAGCTGGCCTTTCCATCGCTCAGGTTTCTGCTTTGCCATGAGGGTGGCAGCAGCAGAGCTGGCTCTGGGGTCGCCAAATCGTGTAAATATGTTAGGTCAGGTGGAGCTGTACAGATCCCACCGAGCAGTCATGTCAGTCATAGCTGACCTCCCACACTCAGCAGGCTCAAGGCAGGAGGTTCCCAGCTCTGATACCTTCTGAGCCAAAGGCACTTGTTCAGTTTCTGTCATTCTCCATTTCCTGGAGCCAAACGTTGGGAGAAACAGGCCACCAGAGTCTGGAGAAGGTTCCCTCTCCCTCTTCCATAACACCTCAAGTGACAGCTTGTGGGGTTCAGAGACAGGAGCATCTGTGATGGAAGCCACAAATATTGACTACAATTGGTACAGTCCTGCAATTTTAGGGAAAATGGGAGGGTAAAAAAATTAAAGGGCAAGGAAGTAGAATTAAAATAGGAATACATATTCCTACTCTGATTAAAATAATCTGTCTGATTCAAGAATGGTTAAACCAAACTCTGAGACCTCTTTATCCTGAGAGATGCACAGTTATCAAATTGTCAGAAATAATGGTTGCAGAGACATTTCAAATCCCATATGAAACGCTGAAAACTGGGGAAGGCTGTTCCAAAATCAGAAATGAGTAATTTTATGGACTATTTTCAAGGGTAGCTATTGTTATACCTATATACCTAGTGCCAAGTGCCACAGCTTCCAAATGTTCACAATAGTAACACTTATTCCCGGGATTCTTCTGGTTTCTATTTTTCTCTTATGACTCTAAGAATTGATATTTTTTTATTATTATTATCTTTAATGAGAGTGTTTGAAACAGAAGGCTGTATTGCCTGCATTGGAGGGTATGTGGTGCACATCCTAGAGTCACATGAATGTCCATGGGAGTGTTGGAGGGCACAAAGCCCTAAAAGAGTTCCTATTAAGATACAACAGAGCAAAAATCTGTGTCATTAAATCTGGTTTTGTATGATCATGGATACATTATATAATCCTGCTAATAAATAAATCTAGCACTGCCTAGAGCAAGCCAAACCTCTCCCAAAGCCAGCTTGGTGTTTTTCCCTCCTCTCTCCTGCAATAAGTTTAGTTTAAAGGTTCATTTTTTTTCATCTCAGTAACTTCTGCTTCTAAAATGTTTGCACCATATGTGATGGTTAAACCCCAGCAAGTACCAAAACCAGCACACCATGGTACATTTAAACAGGTACTGTATTCCCCTCTTTGCTTTTCTTTCAGCAATGCTGTAATGCTTGTCAAGCACTTTAGGATCATCATATATTGGGATACACATTTTCTGATCCTAATAACTCTTTTATACACAGTTCTCAGTCCAAAAGTATATGTCTTCAACAGGTATGAGCAAAGTGGTGTACATAATTCTAATAAAGCCTCTTTGATGGCATAAAGATGATTTTTTTTTTTTTTGTCTGGAACCCTCACATCTAATCACATTAGGATTCAGTTTCTGGTTTTTATGGTCCCATTACTTCTCTTATCCCATGTGGTTCTAACTAATTAAACAGGTAAAGCATGTTCTGCCCAGATTTTGGTGCGTTATCATTTGAATGCATAATGTTAAAAGCAAAGCAAACTTTCTGGGAAAACACAGCAGCTGAGAGCCTCCACATTTTCTCCCCTCAGACTAGAACTTGTCTGAGACATAATATATTGTTTTCATAAATTTTCTTAGACTCTCTGATGCTGTGGCAATGAAATGGCATAATAGCTGTGCTGTCTGGTAGGAAATGTACTGACAGCCATGGACTAAATTTTGAGGACTTAGTGGAAAGTTGATGGAGTAGGGGTCACAGCCAAAGATCTCCACATTTACAAACTCTTAGAAGTAGAATTTAGGCTCATGATTCATCACTGGTCAGTGGCTGGTGAAAGCACAGTGCAGCATTTTAAATTATACATCCTCTCAGTTTCTACTCTTTAAATAGCAGGGCATTTTAAAAAACTGTTTTTCATTGTTTTTAAGTGTTACAGTTGCTCTTCAACGTGTTCAGGGGGGAAGTCTTTTCTTCAGGTTCACATCTCTGAAATCTCCTGCTGGCAGGAAAATGGGTGCTGAATCACCTTTATTCAAAGCAGCAGAATGGATTCCTCTGTCACCTGCAACAGCATCTGCACTGATAGAGAGCTTCAGGGGCAGGGATGTGATTGAAGCCAGGAATTCTAAATTCCTGAGTCTGGCTGCAAACTCCCTCTGTGCCAGACCCATGTCAGTGATCCCTGGGTGTTCATCCTGCTCCCAGCCTTTTCCACCACTGCCACTGTCCCCACATGCCCTGAGGCTTGGTGCTTTCAGGCACCCAGCGAGTCTGGTGCTTGCACATCATCACTGGTGCAGAATCCCTCAAAGGTGAGGTGAATTTGGCTTGCCACCTCCCTAATCTGCTACCAGGCCAGGCTGTTCTCCTGGCTAGTACCTTTGTGTTTGCTGAATACTGATGTTGCAGAAGACAGGCAGGTTTAAATATGTTTTTAAACATATATTTTACACAGTTTTAAATTCCTCTCATGCAATCAGTGCAGAAATTGTGAAAGCACATCAATGCTTTTGAAATACTGCCCAATTAAATGAGCAGAAGCTGCATGCCAGGCTTTCCACTAGGGGAAAACTGCTGCAAGGTGTCTCAGCAGGTTTTCTGGTCTGTCCTTTCACTCTACAGTGGCATCAGCCATGACTGAAATGTATCTTGATTAGCAGTGAATGTTAACTGGAGAGGCTAAATGTTAATAGCCAGGATTTTTAATCCAACATACACAGTCTGACATTCACCTTGAGCTAATAAGCAAAAATTGAATATTTTATCAATCAGATTGTATTCAAAGTAGAACTGATAATTAAATGCAAAACCTACAATATTAAGCCTATTAGTAGAAGCGATGAGTGAATGTAAACATTCACATTCTGAGCACACACAGAGCCACAGCACAGGAGCAGAGCAAGGGTCTGAGTGCCATGGTGCAGCCAGGCCAGCAGCTGCCTGGGGATGGGGGCAAGGATCATGGGGACCCCCAAGGAAGGGTGACAGCCCAGGCCTGTCCCACCCCCAGGCAGCAGCAGCACCCAAAATTAGGTCCCTAGTGGAGCCATAATCATTTAATACAAGACCACAAGTTTTTAGAGCAAAATAATTTTAGCTTTCTTATTATTATCTAACTATCTGGATTTAAGGATCTTCCTGGTCAAAGGGGTACAGGAGCAGCCTTCCATTCAGGGGAGGGAGGCCATGCAGGCTCTAACACAACAAGGAGTCACATGTCCCCTCTCTAGATCTCACAGAGAAGCCATTCATCAGCACTGCTTGTGTAATGAAACCCCAAGGAGGGGTGGAAGAAAACTGATGTGATGTCGCAAAACATTCCAGCTATCCTACTTCATGGCCCCTAGTTTCCTCTCCATCTATTTGTCCTAATGGTCCCACTTTTACACATCTGTGACTGGTGTAACCACCATTCTGATGGAAGGATTAAAAACAATAATGGTAATCATGCAAATGTATGCATACTTACTAATATAACCAACAAAGAAAAAGCTGGGAAAAACCCTTAAACTAACATAAATTAATTCCCCAATGTCAAGCTCATCCTTTGCACTATGCTAATCCCTTCCTAACAATTAGCTACAGTTCAGGCTGATCCAATTTCCTATTGCTTCTCTTTTTTTGCAAAATTTTCCTCCAAAAGAAATCCACTTCCATGTTTGTGGTGGAGTTCACTGTTGTTATTAGCATGAATATCTGCATGCAGAGGTGCCTGGCACTGCCATGGCATCTGTGATGTGGACTTGTGCCAATTTCTAAAGACTCTTTTCATTCATTCACAGGCAATGCCAGTTCCTGCCAGGCAGAATTCCTAGTGGAAGAGTCCACAGGTCACCCATACAGGCAAGGATAATGACAGAATGGAAAGCAATGTTTTATGTAGACATAAAGGAGTTAGAAAAAAATCAGTTATCTTCGAAGGTAACAAACATGAAGAAGAAAAAAAAATCTCAACAGCAGGAGCAGCTGACAAGAGCTCCATGTGTGCAGCATGGCAAGGTGGAACACTGGTTCCCTTTTTGTCCATGATGAACAACTATTCTTAATGAGGTGATCCCAACCTCTCCTGTTCACCTACAGCCTAAATGCCACAAAAGACCACCAGGCAGGGCCTGGCCTGGGGTGGCAGAGAGCAGTCCAAATGGCCACATTGCTGCTTCAGACAGATACAAACTCATGTTCAGGACAGACTTAATCAAAGGGTATTGCACAAAAATAACTGGTGTTTTTTAATAGTGACCAGAAGACTGTTCTGAACTGAAAACCAACAGCCTTTGCTATGAAATGCCTATTTTTTTACTGACCCTAGTTTACAGTCTGTTTGAGCTCAGGTTTTTTTCTTGAACTAGATGAGCAAAATCTAAAGATGCAAAGCAGATGAGAGCAGTGAAATTCCATCTCCTACCTCTAAACAGACAAATTGTCTGGCATACCTCAGATCACAGGAGGAAATAAAGCACTTTCATCCTGCTAACAAAAAAGTCTACCATGTCCTTCACCAATAACCTAATCTGACACTTCTCACTCATGCCAAATGTTTTCTTGTGAACAACGGCTGGTGACATTTTATTTTCTCTTGATCATGATGGTCCTGCTGCTTTGCATCTATGGAAGTCACAGCACACTGTTTCCATCTGTCACTTGAAAGATAGCCCCCTTCCAGTCTGTCCACTACCAGCCTTCATTATTAATTCATTGCTGATTTATTTCACCTTCATTGGAGTCAAAAGCAGTTCCTAGGTTTGCATTCCTCTGCTTCCTCATTCTATTTATATTTCCTCCCATGTTTCCTCTGCCTAATTCCCTGAATTTTAGCTGTGGTGAAATAGCCCATCACCAGTAGCAAACCTCCTGTTATCCTGAAGGAAAAAGCCTACAGGAAGATATTCCAGAAACTCCTAGAGAGCAGACTTGGGAAAGAATTGAAGTAGTGAACAATGGGACCCAGGCTATTATGTATTGATAAGGAGGTTATTGAGCATGTATTAGGTATTACTATGTGTGCACATGGTAATTCTGCTGTCACAGCTGGGGGAGATGTTGTTCCCTGCACATTTCCATAGTCCAAGATGGCCCTGTGTAAATTGAAATGGCTTCAGTGAAAATTCCTGAAGATAATTAATAGATTAGGAAACATGCTTGCTAGTGGAAAATCTAAATTTAAAGAGGATAAGGTTAAGAGGTTATGGTTTTTACAGGTGGGATTCATTTCATCTTATGCTGACCATCTGCACTGGCTCACAAAATCCCCTCTCTGGGCAGTGGGAGGGACAGGTAGTCCTAGAGACTGATTTATACTGTACCAGGGTAGTTAATCAAGACAGGTGGGACAGGTTTGCTCCTGAGATGCCTGGCTCTCTCAAAGGACACTTAATTCACTCAGACTAAATAAACTTTCAGATGATTAGAACTAGTGAACTAAGTTCCTCTCCATGTATGTGCTTAGAGAGCAAAGAGTTACTCATACAGTTCTCCAGTGAAGGTGACAGAAGTGCTAACTGATACTTCTAACCTAGCAGAAAAGGAGAAATCAACACAAAGCTTCCCTGGAAACTCACCACTGGGTTTATTTTTGACAGACCAGAGGATCTTTGCTCCTGAGAAGCAGCAGGAGGTTGTGGGTTCGAGATGATTTGGCTCCTTGCTCCTCCAGGAGGGACTACCTTGCAAAGGCTTGAGTTGTCCTGCTCATCTCAGTGCCCCTGAGTGCCCAGGAACAAAGCTGCTGAGCTCCCTGGCTGGGCAAGAAGAGCCCTTTGGCATGGGCAGGCTGGGACCTTATGCATTGTTAACGTCACTGCACGGATTTGAAGCAGCCACAGACACAAACAACATGAGCTGTGTGCTGGACCAGAATCAACTTTTTATCTTAAAACTGCCCTTTGCACTCTGTGTTTTCTAAACATTCAAAATCCCAGCTTTGCCAAGTGCTGATTTTAATCCAAATCTTTCTGTGCTAAATCTTCTGAGGTCAGGATCTTGTTCTCTGAGGATTGGATTAGATTTTTCCATACACATGTTATTTTTCCTTTCTATTCCATATACAGTTTTCATTCTTTTCAGGCCTAAACTTTCTCCAAAATCTTGAAATTTCCTACAAATTCCCAAGTCCAGCTCCTCATCAAGTTTTCCTTGTATGTTTCTTCCTTTAGCTCATTTCCATTAACACAAACTTCCTCTAAACAATTAAAAAAATGCATACGTATCCACTTACTAGATGTATAATAGTTCAAAATTCAGAGAATCTAGATCTGATAATAAGCAGGTCTTTTCATATTCATGCTAATTTTTGTTTTTCTAGGTATTTAGGGCTATCTTTGCTTATTGTCTTCCATTTTATAAATGTCTCCTTTTGAAATGCTTGGTTATTTTGATAAGCTTAACTTGCAAAGGTGTTTTGTTTATATTAGCACTTTGGCATTGGGCAGCTAGGATCACACATAATTCTCTTTGTTTTCTGCAAAATAAGGCTGCTGCATTCATTTTATGTTTACAGATCTCCTGTTGAAGCCAATCTTCTAATTTCAATATAATAAAAACGAGTTTAGATGCAACAGAATTGTAACTGCTCTCACATACAGACACTGAACAAGAGTTTTCAGATATTATTCAATCTTCTCTCACATTTCTCATGATCAGTATTTTGGTTTCATGACGTAGCCAGCATGTGTTACTGTGGCTTGTATTTGACAAATAGTAGATTTTAGAGGAGATCAGTACCAAAAAGGATGTTTTAAAGTGCTGCTACTTTACAGATGTGATCAAGCAGTCACAGAGCATCAGGGATCCTTGTTTTGTCCCATTCTTCAGCTCAAGGAGATCTAGTTTCTTGTTGCTAGTGAGTGCCTTGAATGGAATTGTCAGGGCTGAGGGCAACTTTGACTATTTCATCTAAAGACCTCACCTGGTCCTGGCAATATCTTCATGAACTAGATCCTTGAACCAAAATATCACCTGGAACCTAGAGTATCAACCATCTAGGTTGTAGTGTGAAAACAGAAGCTTGTCACATTCAAATACCTGACCCTACTGTCTGCAGGCTTGGGAGAAGGACTGCAGTGATCTTTGTGGTAATTGTCATTTCACAGCAGATGACAAAAAAAATATATCAAGGTGAGCCTTCTGCATTTGCTCTGTTGGGGTTAAAACCTTGGTGCTGAGGCACTGTGTGCATTTGACTGATTGACTCCTTTCTGGATGCAGTGACCATTGCTTTCCCCCATGCCTGACTGGGGAATGGATGATACCTGATGGGGATGGGTCAGGTATTTGTAAATCTTTATGTGCAGTAACTGGCAGTAGGGTACTCTCCAGGGCTATCTCCATCCACTTTCCTAGTTCAGACACCCTTTTATTTTAAATCTGAGAATCATACAACATCCTGAGCTGGAAGGGACCCACAAGGATCATCAAAGTCCAGCTCCTGGCCCTGGAATAAACAACCCCAAGAATTCCACCATGTGCCTGAGAGCATTGTCTAATGTTCCATCAAAACTCCAAATGATGCCCTGGGAGCAGACCATGCCCTGATCTGAGTCTGTACTCTTTTTGAGCTCTTGTCTGCCTGCCTAACATCCTTTTGGTCTGTTTTGGTTTGCATTATTTACTTCTGGTTCCCTGTTGTTGGCATTCTCTGCTCTTGTCGGGTCACCCTGAACTCCTTCAGTCTTTAATCCCATTCCCTGTTTGTATCTGCAACATAAGCAGAGTGGTTGGAAAAACTGTTATGGCATCTTTTTGGGAAAAGCAACACTCCTTACTGCTCTTGTAGCTGTGACCTGTTCAGCTGTGGGGTGATTCATCCACTATGTTTCCACCAGTTTGGAGATAGGTCACGAAATAAGTTTCATTGTTTGGATGTTTTCAGCCTTGCAGAGAGTGGTGTGAGGGGGTGGTTCATCTGCAGCTTCTGCCACTTATTTTTGTTTGGCATTTTGCTGATTGTTGATGTATTTGGCTGTCATGTTCTGGCGACTGTCAAGAATCAGTGGAGCAATTTATACTGGTGTCAGGGACTGCTTTCTGAAACCTTGTGTTGTGGTTTTTATTGCTATTCTAAAACAACTGGGTATGAAAAAAAAACTGGTTTGCTTTTTATGCATGATTTTAAATGATTTTAAATGAAAAGAACCTTAACGTGTGCAAGCAGACATACATTTGTCTAAATCACACCTGTTCAGAAATACCTGGAAAAAGGTATAGGAAATATCTCATCTGGTAATTCTTTTGACAATTAAACGTGACTTTTAAGCTATGTCAGTCAAGCGAAGCAATTGAAGCAGTTCTGTCAGTCAAGTCTTCTGAATTCACAGTCATAAATGCCTTAGCACTGAGGTAAGATTTTATTAAACCAAGTATATTTGCATTCTTTCATACTTTGAGAATGTGTATAGACAACACCAGAAAGAACTGGCCTTTTGAATATTGGTTGGTGGTTTCAAATACCCTGAGTTCATCAGAAAAGTCAGCATTTCATATGGGATTGACTGACCAATGAAAATAGTAGAGATAAGCAAAGTAAACACACTATGATTAATTAGCAAATATATGTGGTATTTTGTATTTCTGGAAAAAAAGCCTGACATTTTCATAGGAGACTCTGGGATTGTACATTATATAACCACGAGGCTTGCTTAATGAAGGAATATATTCTGAAATGAGATTTTTTGATGTGCCTGTATATTTCAAACTAAAATAGCCTCATTCCCATGAACACTCACTTTTACTGCATTATAAAATATCATTCCCTTGAGAAACAGGTATAGCTTTCCCTCTCAACCAAGGTGTTGCACAGCATGGATTAGCACAGCTCCTGGAGATCACTGTGCATGAAACTCTCTTCTAGGTTCAGCACCTCTGCAAACTGTGCTGCAGAGCTGGGCTGGCCAGTAGTGCCTGTACTTACTCAGGCTGATGAAAAGGTCAGAGATAAATTGACCTTTAAACCCATGCAGGCTTAGTATGAGCTCTTTAGTGCTCTCTTAGTATGAGCACTTTAATATGCCAAAAGTTGCCAGCCCTCTGCAGGCTGCCCTGCTATGGGAAACAAATTCAAAATTTGGAAATATGGGAAAAATTTCCAAAATATGGGAATCAAATTCAAAAGGATACTTACTTTTTCTAAATGCTATAGCTTTGCTCTCTTTCTAGCTGAGTTTTGGTGGCAGCTCACAAGTGATTCTCCTTTTCTGCTTCCCAATCAGAGTCATTTTGATGTAATTTTTCTGCAGCAGCCCCTGCACTGAGGACACAAGCCTTGCCCTCCTCTGCTCAGTTTAGTGGCACAATAATTTTAACCCTTTCCTCAGGGGTCATGCATCATGAGCTTACCCAAGAGAAAGATATTGTGACAAGATGGTCATGATTCACTCTTACACACCAGGGCATGGAAAGAAACCTGAGGAGATCCTTTAATTCTCTGCACCATCTGGAGGTAGGATTGGCTATACCTAAACATTTATCTAAACTTCTTAAAGGTGCCTAAGGATATGTCTGAACAGCCACCTACTGTAATTATTTCCGTGTCTTCTGTGTAAGAATGTGTTTTTCATTGTGGATACCAGGAGTTTATACCCTGCGGCTGCTTATGTTAATATTTTCAACAGATTTTTCCCTTATCCTTCTCTAGTCCATACAGCCCAGTTCCTTCAATTCTTTCTTACAGGCAATGTTTTCATGCCCTCTGATTGTTTGAATTTCTCTCCTCTTTACTTTCCCCAGTTAGTGAACATCTTTCTTGAGCTCCGAAGTGATCCCACTATTCTGGCTGAAGCTTCACTAACACTGAATAAAGTGGAAAGATTGCTTCAGGTGCCTCATGATGCCTCCTAGTATTGCATTTTGCTTTCTCATAACAACATAATGTTGACTTATGCTCTGCTGTGAGCCATCATAATCCCCCTATCTCCTCCTGGAGGAGGTTTGTGTTTGTCTTGCTGATTATTCTTTCCTGTCTCACTGCATCTTTCAGGTCTCCCTTCTGTTTGCTTTAGGCTGTACCTTCAATTTGTCAGAATTGCTTTGAATACTGATTTGTATTTGCAGCCCCTCCTGCTTAATGCCACATGCAAATACACTGAGCATCCTCTCTATTCCATCATCTCAGTCATCAGTGGAAACACAAAGGGCCTCAACTGATGCAATCTCACACTTGAACAGTGTTAGTAGCTACTCTTGGTAGGTATTCTAGGTATTACTCACCTCTCATAAGATCCATCTAGACCATGTTTCCTCATTTCATTTATTTCATTTAGCAACTGAGAGACTATTTACAGCTTCTCTGTGATTCCTATTGATCTTTGCAGCTGCTGTATGGTTGTATATGGATCTGGGTTCTTTGAGTTGAAATTGTCCCTTTTTTGTCTGCACTGTATATTGATCTGCCTCTGTGGCTTTCTGCTATAAGAATGATAGTAAAACAATAAATTAGGAAACAGCACGATTGGAACTCCTTCTTTTTTTTTTTTTTTCTTTTTCTTTTTTGAGGAAAGAAATAGGTTGATTCAGCTTGAAGACTGAGACTGGAGAGAATGTGTCTACCTCTGCAATAGGTGTCTAATTTCCTGTTATGATCCACAAGCATCTAGTCAGCACAATCCATTCAGTCTAAAAGGCTACTCAGCTCGTCCAGAGACAAACATTAAATGTCTGCTCAGGTGAGTTGACCTTAGACTCATTTGCCTCACCTGGATCTCCACCACCTGCAGTGGGAAGTCAAACATAGGCCTGATCCTGGGTGCCTTAAATCCAAGAGGTGGATTTAAATCCTGCCTGCTGAATTCTGTATAACACACAGGATAACATGCTGTCTTCAGGATATTCTAGTCATATTCTGCTGAACATTTTTAGTGTTTAGTTTAGTGCAGAAGAAAACCAGAGAAAGTATAATATTTACAGTGGAAGTCAGAGTAATGCTGCACCCCTGGAATTTGTTATTGCTGATCTCAAGAGCTGCTTACAGTGGTGGGTAGTGATCTGTCATGTGAAGGGGGTAGTGAATCCTCCTAACTGACCCATGAGATCATCTTAAATTACTAATGTTTCTTACAGTCAGAGTAATTGGGCATTAGCCTGTTAGAAAACAAGGGGCTGGGGATGAAGTCTTGTCTGGGAAACATCTCACTAAACAATTTGCTTTTTCACAGATATTCACAGCCATTAGGTTCACGGTGGGGTGTTTCTTGCACAAGTAGAGAAAAAGATGAGGAACTTGTGAGAATCCAACTGAAGTAAGCAGGCACTAAAAAGAAAGAAAAAAAAGTAGCATCTCCTGAACACTCTTTGATACCCATGCAAGATCCTCACTATCCCACAGCTGGCAGCAGGATGCCCTCAGTGGAAAGCTGCTCTCCTAAACATCTGTTTATCCCAGGAGATTCCTGAGTGTGAAAACACAGTAGGCAAAATTTGAGGTCATGTCAGGATCTTCTGTGAGTATGGTATGATATTGCTGGCAGCTTCAGATGTAAGAAAAGTGGAATGCAATGATTTTGCCTTTCCATGTTCTGCCAGTTTAAGGACCATTCCTGTCCCCTACTGCTGTCCAGAGCTGTCCCCTGGTGCTACCAAGGGCACCCTCATTCTTCATCCTCCTAAGCTGACACAGGCCCTGCTTGTGATGCCTGGTAGCACTTTCACAGTGTGAAACAAATGGGCTTTTACAAGCCTGGCTTTGTTAGGCAAAATTACTAATTGCAGTGCCCAGTTGATTTGGGGTTTGCTGCTAGCATAGAGCTTTCTTCCTCCCACTTATTCCTGCTACTACTCTCCAGCAGGCCAGATCTCACATGAAGGATGGGAGGAATCAGGAAACACACACTTTGCAGCTGATTCCCCATGCCGAGAACAAATCCTGCAGAGAAACCTGCTCCTTCATGCTTTCCACTGCACTGCACTAGCACATGGCCCTCCTGTCCCAACCACACAGTCTGCTCTCCCTGTCCCACAGCCCAGTGCAGCCTTCTCCAGCCATCCAGTGGAATGTGCCAGGTGCTCCCATGCACACAACACTTCCAATCTCATTTCTCACCTTGTGAGGAGCCTGGCTATTAACCCAAGCTCTGAAAAATCATATTTCTGCTTTCTCTCCTTTCAGGGCTGGCCCAGGCCAGCTGTGTCTAGCAGGAAAAGCAGTGGTAAGTGAGCTCCACCTAAAGGCTTATCCTCAGCTCTCTCCCAGAAAGGGAGGAGGGATTCACAGGGATTTCATCATGCCTGAGCCTCGAACAGTGCTCCACCTCCGGGGGAAAGTGTAGGTTACTCAGCAAAATCTAGGAGCAGTCAGTAAATGCCCTTTGCCCCCACTGCAACCAGGTGTGTTGCTGACCTAGCCTCATTTTGTATTTATCAGCTTTTATTTTATTGTTTTCAAGGTCATTTATGCAGTTATTTTGTCTGACAGCTGTGGCACTATGGAGGCTTAAATGCATAAAAATATATTTATGAATAGTTAAAAGTAGAGTTGTGCGTGTCTACGTATGTTTCTCTTTCATAACTCATTGAAAGACTATAATATAAATAATTTTTAAAAAAAGCTGTGATTATCCAAGTCAAGGCTGGAAACCACAGCTTCTCACATCCCAGAATAAGCACAGTCTCATCTTCCCTACATGTGTGTGTGCACATACACATTATATTCCTGTATCTATCATTATGGTTTAAGGGGAAAAAATCACAAGGTAGTATTCTGAAGCACATGGTGCCTGCAGATGAAAAGCCACAATTAGCACACTTATTTCCCCCTTGAGGCTGTTTCCAAGATGGAGAATACAGAAGAAGAATGTTGGATTCCCTGCTCTTCACTGTTCAAGGTCTTCCTTAAAGGCAGCATCAAATATAAACAGAGAAACAGCATGGGAGAAATCAGGGAGCACAGGAATGGGTTTTCCCAGTGTAGGGACTCTTTTGTGCATCAAAGGGAATGAAATATGTGAGGCAGTAGCATTTCTAGTCCCTGGAGTGGTAATATTTGAACATATCTAGCTCATATAAGATTAGAATTGCTTTAAAGATTGCACAGTCTTGCTGCAGCAGGTCACACTTCCAGTTAGTGGGAGTGTTTGGACAACGTGGAGATGTGTCTGACAGCAGCAGTGTGATTGTTTCCACATGTGAAGAAGTGCAGGGTAGGTGAGGAGGAGCAAGGCAGGTGAGAGGGATGAAGAAAATGAATATAACTGAGTTTTCCTCAGTTAAGGGTAGCTGGCTTGTGAACATCTGATGCTGAGGGCTGCCAATATCCTGAGCAGATTCCTTGCAGGAGTGGATCCTTCCTCCTCCCTCAGGCAGGAGGCTCTGTGGTGCTGGCCTGGCTTTGCTCCCACTGAAGCTGCTGATTGCTCTTCTTCTGTGTGAATGAAAGTGGAGCTAAGTCAATATTGAGCACCCTTGAAAAATCCCACTCAGAATTTATTTAGTGCTTATTCAATTTAGTATTAATGATGGGATTTCTTTGGCTAAAGAAAATCCTTTACTGTCTTTTCATCACAATCTAGAATATGGTGTCTTAGTTCCCCCAAGTGTCCTCTGCTGTGTTTCATCTTCTGATGTATTTTTTCTCACAGTTACAATCTGTAGAAGAGAATTTTATTTTAAAATATTGTTCCAGAATTGAGATATGGCACAATTTCTACACACCATAAAACAATTTTGTTGAAGTTCCAATAACCTCTTCATCAATACTATAAAAGGATCAAAACAAGAGTTGGGAAGATTCGCATTTAAAAAAAAATTAACCCATAAAAATCACAGATGAAAAGAATAAACACAGACATGGTTTCATATGGGATCACCCTGATCCCTTTTCTACAAGGTGCAACACCACATTTTGTCTGGAATATTTATTTGGCTCCAATAAGTGACCCCTAATGTGACCACAGAGAGCTGAGCACTCAGCTGAGGGACTCAGGAGGATTTGGGCACCAAGTGTGATGTCTCATTTCAAGAGAATGAAGACCACCTGCTTGCTGAATTTTGTCCATACTGCAAACAGTGGTGAAACAGAGCTGCTTTCTATGAGCAGTGGAGAAGGTCTAGTAGAGGTCTTCACTCTCCTCCAGGCTTCCAGAAATGGTAGAGGGCTGTGAGGCTGAAAAGAGAAGTCTGTGAAATAGAGCCTTGTTTTGTGCATATATGCACATATAAATATACACAGGAATATGACACAAAGATCAAGAGTTATTACTGCTAATAGTACCAAACTGCACCTTAGTAAAGTTATGGGGCTCTTTGCCCTTGTGAATGTTTGAGTTCTGCAAAAGCATTTTTATGTCATTTTCGAAGAACAAAGCAGATAGATAGTAAGCATGTCATTTCAATACTTAAAATACTTCAAATGTGTTTTCAATACTGTTTGGGTAAGTTCTTCAAATCTAACTTCTAATTCACTCAGATACCTACCTGGGACATTTTCAGCCTCACAGTTTCAGATAAAAGTCTCTCTGACAATCAGAGATTGTCTCTGCCTTTCCTACAGGGACTACCTGGGAATGTGTATCTGCAGAAAACTCAGCAAACTCAAGTGCAAAGAGCAGTTTAACATTTCTGCCAATGCTGAGAGTGTGCTTAGCTCACTCAGACCACACTGCATTTACTGACACTGCTTTGGTGACTTTAGCACCTCACATGCACAGCTTCTGTGGGAAAGCATGGTCACCCGAGAGAGTGGAGACTCTCCTCCTCCACCCAAACGAGGGGTTTGATCCCCACCTGATACAGAGTTGGTCACTGATGATTTCAGGGTAGAGGATTCAGCTCCAAAAATTATTCTGGGGGAGGAACCAGATGCAAGTCAGAGGCTCTAGTGCTTAGGGTAGGGAGCTGGAGAAGGTGAGTCCTGGTACACAATTTTCTCTAGCTCCTCATATTAATCCTTTTCATGCAGTGATTGACTGCAATACAAAATCTCAGTGCAGTTATGTTTTATGTCTCGAAAGACTCTAAAGGAATGGAAAATTATGGAGTGTTGAGATCCATGTGGAGCTAGGAATACCAATTGTGCATCTGAATGACAACAGCTGTAAATCAGGAATGGCTCTTTGCTTCTTTCAAGAATAAAAGATGATGTTAATATATGTAGATTAGCTGTGAATATGATTAACTTTTTCAATATTTCATGGTATGCATTGCTGGTTAACATCTAAAGGAAGTATTAATTCTGATTCAGACAAATGATAGATGTCCTTTTGTCATTTCATACATGTTTTTGATTCCTTGACCTTTCCTGAATGGTCTATTAAAAAAAGGCAGAAGAAAACACTTTGATATATCATTCTTGGTGCAAGCCAAGCAAGAGTCTGTAATGAACTCTGATTTTTTTAATCTTGATATACATAAATATCTTTTTTTTTTTTTTTTTTTTTTTTGTATCATAGAACAACCAGGAACCAATTTCAGTGCATTAACCTGCTTACTAACATAGATTGCACTTTACTGGTGATTGTCCCCTCTCTTTTAAACAATAGATTGAGATTGTGACCCTTTGCTTGCAAAATAAAAGGGGTAGACTCACAATTTGGATTTCATATCAGCTTATTTGTACACCAGTTTGCAGCACAGCAAACTTAACTGGGCTGCTCATTTCCATCAGTCTGCTGCACTTTTGTAAGTGTATCAGTCTCACTACTTAGCTATAATGTAATCTATCTTAGAGGGCTGCCAGGTCCTTGTCTTTTAAATAATTACAGTTAAAACAAGCAAGACACGCCCTTCCTCCCCCTTCCTACGCCAGCTTCTTTAAAGGAATTTGTATTTTTCAAACACACTTATGGCCCAAGTTGGAGGGAAAATGCTTTGCTAAGCATAACTAAGTTTCCTAGAGGGTTTAACCCCATTTCAGACAGTTTCTGTAAGAAGTTCCTGTCTCTAAACAAGCAGAACTATACACTGAAAAAACACTCAGTCACAGGAGGGAGCTCAGGGGCTTTTCTCACATCACGGACTAAGAACTGAGTTTAGACACACAGAAGAGCAAAGCATCAGACTATTCCTATGGAGCAGTAACCTCTCCTCTTCTATTTCCCTCTTCTTTCACAAAAACATTCTGCCTGCAAGTTACACAGTCCTGCCTGAGCTTCATGGCTTCATGGTAGGTCTGCAAGGACTTGGTGAACAGTCCCCAGTAAGGCTCACGTGAAATCCCAGCACAGGCTGTGGTGTACCATGATGTCAGGCAATTTTTCCTCTCCTTTACTCCATGAACCTGTGAAAGTAGCTTTAAAAAGCCCTGATAAAGGCCACTGGGAGACAGCCAGGCTCAGGAACTCTGGTAGAAGTTCTTCAAGGTCAGCAGGCAGGGTGAGGTATTGGTAGGAAAGTCAGGGGTGGGGACATCTCCAAGAAAGCAGCGTGTTATTCCATTTAATGATTCATATAAAGGTTGAAGCAGCAAAGTGGCTTTGAAGCTGGGAGCAAAATAATTAAAATTGGCTAGGTCATGGGCTCTTTTATTTGGGCAAACCATAGATTATTTTTGATAGGAAAAACCTGTGGTGGCATTATAAGGCTTTTCTTACAAGCAGAGGTGTTTCCCTCTTACAAGCTCTGGTGTTTCCCTCTGGTCTCCATGTGTGGGAAAATCACTTAGGGAAAAAAAAAAAAAAAAAGGTACATAAATTATAAGGAAAAGTACAGTTCCTTCTCTCTGGACAGAACATGGTCAGCATGCCTGAATTCCAACACAATCTAAGGTGGACTGAACAGGGGGTGAAGTGGAGTGCAGTGAATATGCTACAGCCAGGCTCTCTACAGCAGAACTTTTCACCCCCTGATACAGCAGAAGCTTAGTTACTTCCACCTTATGGCTAAAGCCAGCCCTGAATGATTTGTCATTTGATGAATTGTCTCAGCTGAGAACCTCCTTAGCCAGCAATAAACATCCTTTCTTGAATGCTGGGTGGGAAAATTATAAACCCAAATTAGTGACTGACAGACACAGCATTTTTACAACTATAAAAGACCACTATGATTTTCATGAAATCAGAAATATCTTATACACTCTGAGTGTGTGTAGAGAGTTTTCCTCAAGAGTGCAGATGTTCACCTCGAGTTAGTTCCCCAGGGGATTGAGAGGAATTAGGAGATTCTCTGCACACCACTATCATCTATTGGTAAGTGACATTGACTCCAAATCTAATTCTATTTCTTTGCTAGCTGTAACATAGATACCTTAATTATTGTGCACTGTATTTTTATCTACTAGTAGTCCTTTTTTTGTTTTATTCCTGTGTAGTAAGTAGTCTGTTTAAAATCTTATGTCTGTTTTCCTTGGTCTATTCAATAAATAATTAATGATGTAATAGGCCTGATGGGTCATTATTAAAGAACTTGCAAGTGAGAGTGGGTTTTGGGGCTCTGGCCACCCCAATAAAGCTACTGTCTACTGCCAGAGGCCTGGGCAGAGGCAGGGATTTGTCCAAGCTCTCCCCTCTCATTTGTAACACTATTTAAACCCTTGCAGAGGAGGGAACTTGGTGGTGCTTTCTGATGAACCACACAGCATCTGAAAACTGAGGGAGATAAAGATGTCCTGCTGTGGTGAAATCCCTCTCCTTGGACAAGAACTGTACTGTGTGCATGTTGAATGATCTTTAGCTGGTTTTACTGGGGATTAGAGTTTGTTAGGATATTGCTTTGAATTAATACATTGTTTGAATAGTCTTTGCAGTCAGATAGGATCACTGGCAATCCTCAAACCTTAACCTGTCACAATTTTTTCAATACAATATTATTCCATAAACTGTTAAGGTGAGTTGAAATTAATGACAACAAAAAACAGTTAAAAATACCCAAAACTTGATACTGAACAATGAATCAAACTTTCAAATTCTCCTTTTGGCTTTGTCAGAATCTTCATATTAACATTTAAGTAAAGGAGGAGCTATTCTTCAGAACCAAATGGCCCAAAGTCAGCTGTAAATTCCTGTTTTGAACCCAACCAGTCTGTCAGAGTCCCACTATGGAGACTCTTCTCTGAACAGTCCTGCTGGGTCAGAGAGTGGTTTGACTCACCCGTTCAGGGTCACACACCAAACAGAGAAACCCCTTCTAGGTCTCCACACCTTTACCCACTGGTACTGACTGCCAGCACCCTTGAAGGTTTCCTGAAGAACCTCACTCGAACTCCTTTTGCCATCCTGAAACGATCCCTGCGCTTGGAATTCGTAGCGAGAGCAGCACCTAGTGCTTGGATCCTGCCCTGCAGAATTCCCGCAGCGATCCATCCCCGCCAGGCTTTCCATTCCCATGGCAGCCACCGCCCGAGCCCATCATCGTGCGGGCAATAATGACTCCCTCTCGTGCCAGCTCTGCGGAGGGAAAAAAATAAAAATTGAAGAATTAGGGAAAAGAAGAGTTGAACCATTCCAGGTGATTCAGCATAGGCGGGACCTGAGCAAGCTGCTCAAGGTCACGCAGAGGGAGGGACAGAGCTGTCTTGTTCCACCTGGAAGATCCTTTGCCTCTGGATGTGCTGGGATGTAGTTTGTCCAAGGGGAGGAAATAACTCCTGTATTTTGGAGGTGTCCGTGAGGGAAGCACAGCTGATGTCGAGTCTGGAAGAACTCGTGGGATGCTCCATTCGTTCTCCTGAATGGAGACAGGTGGGGAGAGGTGAGGCTGAGGCAGGTGCAGCCTGGAAATCCATGGGGGAGCTGAGATCCACCTGCAGACCCTGGAGGAGCCCACGCCAGAACAGGGGATGCATAAAAGAAGGTGTGATCCCATGGGAATTCCACCCTGGAGCAGCTCCTGGCAGGGATCTGTGGCCCTGCAGAGAGAGGAGCCCACACTGGAGCATGTTTGCTGGTAGGATGTGGGATCCCATGGAGAGGGATCCCCACTGGAGTTCCTGAGGGACTGACCCCACGGGAAAAGGGATCCACCCAGGAGCAGCCTGATCCTGAAGAACTGACCCTATGGTATCAGAAGCACCCATGCTGGAGAAATCCATGGAGGACACCAGGGCACAGGAACATTGAGGGCACGGGGACACAATGGGGACAGGAACACTGCAGGGACAGGGATAGAGACACTGACAGTAACGCTGAGGGCACAGGGCCATTGAGGGTAAAGGGACGCTGTGGGCACAGGGACACCAGGAAAAGGGTCACTGCCAGTGACGTTCTGGGCACAGGGACAACACAGGAGCACTGGGGACACAGGGATCCTATGGGCACAGGGACACCTCAGGGACTGGGGTGGCACAGGGACACGGGGTGCGCGGAGGCCGCGCTCTCCCATCGCCCGGCAGGGGGCGCGCGGCTCGCACGGGCCGCCCCACGGAACTACAGCTCCCAGCGTGCCCCGCGGCAGGAGATGCCTCACTGCGCGGGTGGTCGGGGAGCTGCCGCGCCTGCGCAATGCGGGGTGATGCTAAGGGGCGGCCGGGCAAGATGGCGGCGGCAGGTGGGTTTGTCGTGGAGGTGAAACTAGGGAGCGGCGGAGCCTGGGAGGCTATGGGGGCGAACAGAGCGATGTCCCGCCGTCCAGCCCCGCGCCGTCCCCCCTCGAGCCTTCCCCCGCATCCTCCAAGGCTGCGCCGACCCCGCCAGTGTCGTCCTTATCCCTCCAGATGCGGCAGCTGAGTACGACTGCAGCCAAACCTGTGTCCAAGCTGGTCAAGGTGAGGGGCAGCGGGGTCGTGAGGGGGGCGACAGGGGGTTGTCCAAGTGAGGGGCAGGGAGGGTCTCAAAGCTGGTGAAGATAAGGGGTCAGGGGGCGTCTTGAGGGCGTGTCCAAGCTGGTTAAGGCGAGGGGGGCAACTGGCCGTCCAAGCTGGGCAGGGTGACAGGGCGGAGGGGGACAAGGCGTGTGCCCGAGGTTTTCACGGTGAGGGGAGGGTGCAGGGCTTCTCCTGCCCGGCCAAGACGAGGGGCGGGGGTGTCTGTCCCCAGGTCCTTCTACTCAGTGGCTGTCCTTGCTCCTGCAGATGTCCATCCAGGCGTACGAGCTGGACGGGCACTGTGCCGCCGCCCTCTGCTGGGCATCCAGCAAGCAGAAGAAGCTGGAGCAGGTGGAGAAGGATCTGACCCGGGGGTGGGTAGAGTATTCACAGCCGGGGCTCCTAGGGGTAAGAGCAGGGGGGCTTCCCTGCTGCTTATCAGTAGGGAGGGGGGCTGGGCTCCTGAGACCTGTGAGACTCCCAGCCTGCTGGCACACGTACTGCCTGCCCTGTGGCCCCAGTGTTTAAATGGGATATTGGGAAGGAATTGTTCCTTGGGAGGGTGGGGAGGCCCTGGCACAGGGTTCCCAGAGAAGCTGTGGCTGCCCTGCCCCTGGAATTGTCCAAGGCCAGGTTGGACACTTGGGCTTGGAGCAGCCTGGGATAGTGGAAGGTATCCCAGCCCATGGCAGGGGTGGAACTAGGTCCTTCCAACCCAAGCCATTCCCTGATTTTATAGTTGGAGCTCTCGTTTCACTTCCTATGAGCTCCCGAGCTCTTTCTTCTCCCTTCAGTGTTACCTGCCCTGGCTGCTCCAGCTGGGCTTTGTGATGCCTGGAAAAATCCTGGCCTTTGTCACATCCTTGTGTATCCCCTCAGAGATTCCTGAAGGACCACAAGCTGTCCAGTGTGGTGATGAACCCTCACACCAAGGGCACAGAGAAACAAAAAGCCATGAATGATGCCCTGGCAAGAGAGATGTCCCCAGTCACTGTCAGCTCAGTCAGTGAGTGACTGCTGGGCTTCAGGAGAACATCCCAGCCGTGCTGTCCATTGGAATTGCTGTTGGCTGTCCAAATGTTCCTCTGGTTGTGTTTTAACCCCCCCAATGAATGGGTGTTTTGCAGATCTGCTGGCTGAGAACAGCTGCTGGGCATTGTCTCTGCCTTCGGGAAGATCATGAGCGCCTTCTGAGGAGAGCTGGTGTGCATGGTCAGCACGGCACAGGTGGACTGGGAAGCTCTGGATCAAGGCAGCAGGGAGTGGGAGAAAAGACAAACCTCTCTGGGTTAATGCTGCACTCCGTGGTTGAAGTACTTGCTGTGAGAACAGTGAGGACATGTCTCACTTCTGCCAAGCTGAACAAATTGCTGCAAAGAGGGAGTTGATATCCAGCAGTTCCTGGTCCAAAATCAAACACTGCAGCTCAACAGGCCATGTTTGTCCTTTCTGTGTGTGAACCCAGGGGCTGACAAATCAGGCTGATCTGCATGTAGAGCTGCCCCTGTTCTGCTTTCAACCAGGAAAACGTTTCATGAAATAAGGAGGGCATGAAGTGGTTGTTGTTCCTACACTGTCCTTGGGTCATCCCTGTTGCAGAATACTGCTTCACATGCCTTCCTGCTGCAGGTGTCTGTTTTCAGTGTCCCAGTGGGAGTACAACAAACAGTGGGAAGATGAACTAAAGAAACGGGTGTGCTCGGGGGAGATGACACTCAGCTTTCCCAAGGGGATACCAAGAGTGGCTTGGAACTGTCCCAAAGGGAAAATGACACCGAGATCTCCCCAGGGGAAAAGCAGAGTGACTGAGAGCTGTCCCAGGGTGAAGACAGCCACAAGAAAGAGCTGTGCCAAGGGAAGAGTGACAGTGACGAGGAGCTGTCTTTTGGGGAAGATTATAATACCTAAGACATGTCCCCATGGGAAGCAGATGAGGACAAAGGGCTCTCCTGAGGGGAAGAAGATAAGGATGCAGAGCTCTCCCAGGAGACAGATGACAGATCCAATGAACTGTCCCAATGGCAGGCAAACAGTGTCCAGGGAGCTGCTGCTTGTGAGGAGGAAGCAGCTCCCTGGATCCCTCTGCAGCAGAGGATGACAGAAATGATGGAGAAGATGGACAAGGAGAAGGACACCCCCAATTCTCCTATCTTTCTTTCTTTTGCACACCAAAGGAGACTCCCACAATGGGAGAAGGAGTTGTTCTTGGTGGAGCTGCCCTGCAGGGCTCCAGCCCAGAGGAGAGGTGTGGGGGACGTCAGGTGTGGTTCCACCTGCAGGTTGGCTCTTCAAAGCCGTGTCAGGAGTGGGAAAACTGGAGTGAAAGCAGATAATCCAGAACCACATGTGATCTGTCTCCTCTCACTCACTGGACTTGGAGGAGGTTCTGGATAAGTGATGCACACGGCAAGCCTGTGAAATCAGGAGGAACTCTGGTTTTACTCCTCATGTACTGCAATGCTGCCTTGAAAAGGAGCGATGCTTTTATGCCTGTGTGCACACATAGGGCTGAAGCCACGTGTGAATCCTTCAGGAGTTCCACACCACTTCTGAAGCCTTGTACCCAGCTATTGATTTTTTCCCTGATGCTACTCATTTTCCTTCCATGTTTCCAAAATAAAGCAGATGACAGGAAACAAAGTGACAAGTTTAAAAACCAGACAAAACCAGACATAAAACTGCAGAAGAAAAATCTTTTAATAGTATCCTTTTGTTATTAACAGGTTGGCTTTCCTAAGCCACTTCTGTGTTACATGCTCTACAAATTAGTTGGGTTGCACAGGGGCTGAGTTTGGCTAATTGCTTTAGTTGCTACTTAGAGTCATTGAAGTTATTGCGCATCATGCACGGGTGTAATGCCTCTGTAAGAACACTAGGTGGCAATAATGAATATGGGGGTTTGCAACAGGAATTTTCTAGAAGCTGTCCACAGGCGTGATGTCATCAACTCGAGAAGGGATTGGTGGACTGAATGAACCAACCAGATGGCCTTGTGGAGAAATGATTGGACAGGAATGCTCTGTACAAACGAGCCAATTAAGAAGCCCCTTGACAAGCCAATCACATTGAGAATCAAGAAACAGACCAATCCTGTGTGGGCACACCCTTTAAGAACTCTGGTGGTGCTTTGCACCCCCTGTCCTCCTGAGGTCCTCGAGTGTCTGAAGGAGCTCCATGCCAGTTCCTGTCTTCTCTGGTGTTGTTGGGTGCCTGCTGTGGCCCTTTGTCACACAGGCACTTTGTGTCAGGGCCCTTTTTGATGCGGGACAAGGTGGTGGCCAGAGACCATTGTGAATCAGAGAGCCCCAGCCTGGCTGAGGGTATGAAAAGGGCGCAGAGCCCTGGGGTGCCCAGTCCCAGGAGAGCTGCGTTCTGAGAAGGAAGCAGTTCCCTGGCTCCGTCTGCTATAGACGACATTGGTGATTCTTCAAAAGATGGAGAAGAAGGGTAACCCCAACTCCCAGCCCCGCCAAGGCCAACTGCTGAGCCTGCAGAGGAGGCCAAGAGCGAAGGATGAGGTAGGAAGGAGAGGCCAGTGGACGGACAGGGCCAGGATCTTTGCTCTGCCAAGGGAGCCGTCTCCGTCCCACGCCGCCTCCGCCTCCTCCTCCTGCTGCAAGCTGCCACCATTGCACCTGGGGCAGCCAAAGGTGGGCACCAGAAAGCTCAAAGAGCTCAAGGTGCCACAAGTCGAGCTCAGGGAGCTGCAGACAGCACCGCAGGGCAGCCAAAGGCGGGCCCTGTCCCTCTGTGGGGACAGGCTGCCACCACTGCCTGCCACGACTTTGCCACGGCTGGCAAGGCCGGCACGGCTGCCACCAGTGCCCTGCCTGGAGAGCCCCAGGGACCCTCAGAGCTGGGGCACAGAGCTGGGGAGTGTAGGAGGGCTGCTCTGGCCCTGCAGCCCCTATCCTCGGAAGACTTACACCCCTGTGCCCAGGGTGTTCTTGCCCCTGCTCATGGTGGCCCAGGAGGGCACAGCCTGCGTGTCCCCTGCACTGGTAGCAGACATCTCTGCCACCCATCCCCTCACGGGCTCAAGCCATGGAGAGCAGCCTCACGGGCACAGTGCTGGAGTCCGAAGGGGAAAATAAAAACAAGCTGTCCAAAGGGGAATACAGCAGAGAGTAGGAGCTCTCCCAAATGACAGAAGCCATCGAGCTCTTTCAAGAGGACAGCAAGAGTGAAGAGGAGCTGTCCCCAGTGGATGAGTCCGTTGAGGTAATGCCAGGGGACAGCACCAGTGACCCAGAGCTGTCCCCAGTGGAAGAGGACATAAACCCTCTCCAGAGGAAAGTACAAGTAATGAGGTGCTGTCCCCAGTGGAAGAGGACATCAAGGTCATTCCATGGGACAGCACAAGCCATGACATGCTGTCCCCCGTGAAAGAGGACCTTCAGTGTTGTAACGTGGGTTCCCTCTCCTAATCCCGCCCCCCTGACCCTTCCTGACTGGCTGATGTGAGCCAGGACCGCCTCCCAACCCCACGGGTAAAAGCCCGCTGGGACCCGGAACCGGGTCTCTTGGATTCCAGCCTCTATAGAGCCCACATCCTCCCCCAACTCTCCTCTCCCCTCCGCCACTCCCCAGTTCCCTCCATTATTATCATCCCAATAAATTGCTTGGAATCTGGAATGGAAGAGCTGCCTTTCTTGACCTGTCATCGTCTGCAAAGACCCTGTCTGGACAGCCTCACAGCTCATGGCTGCTGAGAGCCCTCCCTGCGAGTTTGGGCTCCGGAGAAGTCCGCCCCACGCAGCGGGGGGAGGGCTGCTCGTGAGTCCACACCGCTGCACTTCAGGTCATTCCTGGGGACAGCAACAGTGACAAAGAGTTGTCCTCAGTGGAGGAAGACCTCGAGGTCATTCCAGGGGACAGCACAAGCAATGAGGAGCTGTCCTCATTGGAAAAGGTCATAGAGGTAATTCCAGGAGACAGCAAGACTGACAAGGAGTTGTCTTCAGTGGAAGAGGACCTCGAGGTCATCCCAGGGGACAGCACAAGCGATGAGGAGCTGTCCCCAGTGGAAAAGAACAATGAGCTCTCCCAGGGGGACAAGACGAGTTACAAGGAGCTCTTCCAGAGTGAAGAGACCCACACAGAAGAGCTGTCCCAAGGGGAGAGTGACAGTCGCAACAAGCTATCCCAAGGGGATAGTGATAAGGAACTTTCCCCAGAAGACAGCAAACATGACACAGAGCTGTCTTTTGGGGAAGACGATAATGTGCAGGACATGTCCCCATGGGAAGAACAGCTCTCCCAGTGGGAAGTAAGTGAGGATGAAGAGCTCTCCCACTGGGAAGATGAGGATGAAGAGCTGATGAGGAGGGCCCTGCTTGGTGGTATGGAGAGAGATCAAAGCTCGTCCAGCGACATGATGGAATGGGAGAAAATTTCCAGGCATCAGAAGGTGCTGGAATGGCTGGAAGCCAATTTCTCTGACAATTATGGGGCTGAGGAAGACAAAGAAGATGACAGATCCCAAGGACTGTCCCATCAGGACTGGTCCACGGAGAAGGTGGAGGCCCCATGGCAAGCCACGTTGGGCTCCACGTCATCTGTCAGCTCCAATGTCAGGGACAATGTGCTTTCCAAACGGAAGCACCGCAGAGCCCAAGAGCTGTCCCAGGGGGAAGATGCCATCCAGGACAAGATCTGGAAAAAACCCTGGGCCTTGGTGGATGATGACGACCCCCTGGAAGGACCCAGCTGGGCCTATCCCAGCACCTCTCCTGGCCTGCAGAGTCCCTTGCAAGCCGAGCAGGCAGCTGGATTCCTGGCCAGAGCTGCTGAGGTGGAGGAGACCTCCAAGTCCCTCTCTGCAGAGAAGGACAAGGCAGCAGATTCTTCTGTTCCCATAGAGGACACAACATCCCTAGGGACAGAGAGTCAGCTTGCTGTCCTATACAATACCCTGGGCAGCAGCCAGCCTCAGCTGCACATTGAGCAGAAGATCATCAGGGATACCCTGAGCAAGGTTTTGCTGGAGGCCCAGGCACTGGCACTTCTCCAGGAGGAAAGGGCTATCCTGGAGCAGCAGTCCATTGCTGCACGAAGGGTGCCTGCCCAGCACAGCCTCTCCAGGCCCTTGCCTGCCCAACAGGGATCCCAGGCCCTCCATGAGCAGCCAGCTGCCCCCAAGAAACGTCCCTCCCGCTTCAGGCGGGCGCTGCGGGCGCTGCGCAGGCTGTTCCGGTGTCCCTGCCTGAGGCCACAGCCGGAAGAGTAAAACAGACAGGGCACCAACAGCAGGGATTGCTCCCAGAGCCTCCCTCCCTGCAGGACTGCGGCACAGACAGGGCTACCAACACCAATGGGAGTTGAAACAGGAAGAGGAAGATGAGGACCAAGACAAAGATGATGAGGAAGAAGAGCATGAAGAAAGTTAAGAAGACAAAGACAATGAAGGTGAAGGAGATTGAAGTCAAAGACACAGATGAAGAAGACTCAGAATGAAGAAGAACAGGAAGAAGAATATTTTAAAAATCCATGGTAGAAGAATAGTAATAGGAATTATAAAACATAAATAGAAGTTGATGAAGAGTTTTAGGAATAAGAATAGGAGTAGGAATTAAATAGACATAGAAGAAGAAGAAGAGTAATAGGAATAAGAATCTGGATTTAACAATGCATAGAAAAAGAAGAGTAGTAAGAATAGGAATATGATTTTAAAAATACATAGAAGAATTTTTAAAATAGGTAGAAATAGGAAAGAAGAAGAATAGTAAGAAGAAGGAAAATAAGAATTAGAAGAATACTTAGATTCACTTCAAAAAGACCTGCTGCAATGGGAGGAGGACAGAGCTGTCCCAAGGAGGAGATGACATAAGAAAAAAGAGGCCTAATGAGAAAACGACAACGAGCTGTCCCACAGGGAAAACAGCAGTGAGCAGGAGCTGTCTCCAGTGACAGAAGACATTGAGCTGTTTTGAGGGGACAGCAAGAATGGTCAGGAGCTGTCTGAAGAGCAAGATGACAGCGAGCTCTTTCCACAGGACAGCAAAAGGGAAGAGGAGATGTCCTTAGTGGAAGAGGCCATTGAGGTCATTCCAGGGAACAGCACCAGTGACCCAGAGCTGCACCCAGTGAAAGAGGACATCGAGGTCATTCCAGGGGACAGCACAAGTGAAGAGGAGCTGTCCTCAGTGGAAGAGGCCATTGAGTTTGTTCCAGGGCACAGCACGATTGACCAGCAGCTGTCTAAAGCTGACAAGGCCATTAAGTTCTCCCCAGGCTATAGCACAAATGTTGAAGAGCTGTCCCAGTGGAAGAGGATAATGAACTCTCCTGAGGGAATAACAACGATTACAAAGAGAAGTCCCAGTATGAAGAGAAATACGAAAAAGAGCTGTCCCAAGGGGAGAGTGAGAGTGACAAGAGGCAGGCACTGTCAGCACTGCGCAGGCTGTTCAGTGTCCCTGCCTGGTGCCACATTCTCAGGAGTAGCATCTGTACCAGTGCCAGGGTGGCTAGAGGTGAAGACAGAGCAGCACTTGGGCAGGACCAACATCCTAGTTGTGCTGCAGATCAGCACCACCCATCCCAGCAAGCGCAGGAATCAGGCCAAGAAGTGGCCGTGGACTACAGAGGGGATCAAAAGCACCAAGGACCTCCAAAGTTGTCCACCCTTTTCCAGAAGGGTCAGAAAGAACAGACTTTGAAAGAGAATCAATTTGCATAGAGGTGAGGAACCCATTTCAGCGTGGGGAACCCAGTCCATAAAAGGGCACCCCCACCAAGCCCATGACCGTGGACATCCCAAGACCTGCATTGTTGTTGGAACCAGGAATGACATCCCCTCATCTGGATCATTGCTGGAACCAGGAATGACATTCCCTCAGCCGGAACCACGCTGGAACCAGGAGGGACATCCCATCATCTGGAACAAGGCTTGAAGCAGGAGTGACATCCCATCATCTGGATAAAAACCAGAACCACAATGGAGTGATTATTCCTTCCTTCCTTCCTTCCTTCCTGCCTTCCTGCCTTCCTGCCTTCCTTGCCTTCCTTCCTTCCTTTCTCTCTCTGTCTTTCTTTCTCGACCTCTTTCTCCCTCTCTTTCTCTTTTACCTTCCCTTCCCTTTCTCTGTTCTCTTTTTTTCTCTTTCCTCTGTTCTCTTTCCTCTGTTCTCTTTCCTCTGTTCTCTTTCCTCTGTTCTCTTTCCTCTGTTCTCTTTCCTCGGTTCTCTTTTCTTTCTTGTCATCTTTTCTTTTCTTCTTTTCTTTTCTTTTCTTTTCGTTTCCTTTTCTTTTCTTTTCTTTTCGTTTCGTTTCGTTTCTTTTCTTTTCGTTTCGTTTCTTTTCGTTTCTTTTCGTTTCTTTTCGTTTCTTTTCTTTTCTTTTCTTTTCGTTTTGTTTCTTTTCTTTTCTTCTCTTTTCTCTCTTTTCTCTCTTCGCTCTTCTCTTCTCTTCTCTTCTCTTCTCTTCTCTTCTCTTCTTTCCCTCTTTCCTTCTTTCTTTCTCTCTTCCTTTTTCCTTCTCTCTTTCTGCCCCTCTTTAATTCATCTCTTTTTTTTCTCTCTTTCCTTTGCCCTTTCCCTTTGGCACAAACTCACTGCCATCTGCTTTTATTCTAGGTCACAAACTAACCTAGTGCTTCTGCACTAATAAGGAAAAATATCTAAAAATTAGGGTATTAATAAAAAGAATTGCAAGTCTTTAACAAATGGTCCTGATTTTTTGTCGATAAAAGCTCGAGGTTTATCGTTCCTTTTGTCCCTCAGCATTTGCCATTCTCGGGTCCTTCCTTCCCCTTTATGGGTGGCTGATCACAACACATTCACAAAAGATGCTGCTTTCTCCAGTTGTGCTCATCTGGGCCTGCTCCACCTCAGGAGCAAGGCAGCTGCTGGCAGCAGAAATCACCATGGCATCATGGAAGGTGCTGTGCTGGGAGGGACCCACAGGATCATCCAGTCCCACCCCTGGCCCTGCACAGACACCCCAACAATCCCAGCATGGGCATCCCTGGCAGCACTGTCCAAATGCCCCTGGAGCTCTGGCAGCCTCAGGCTGTGCCCATTCCCTGGGGAGCCTGGGCAGTGCCAGCACCCTCTGGGGGAAGAACCCTTCCCTGATCTCCAGCCTGAGCCTGCCCTGGCCCAGCTCCAGCTGCTCCCTGGGCGCTGTCCCTGCTCACCAGAGACAAGGAAAGACTGGCAACATTGCAGCTTGCCAGATGTTAACCAGAGGAATACACCGTTGTGTTAGTTTTGTTTAGCCCAGTTTTCCTGGTGGGTGGGGAGGGACACAAAGCTGGATCCTGTGTGTCCTGTGAGAAGCTTCTGCAAGTTTTCACCATGTCCAGCAGAGCCAATCTCAGATGGCTCTCCAAATGATGGACATGCTGCTGGCCAAGCCTGGGCCAGTGAGAGATGTTGGTTACGTCTCTGTGATAACATATTTAAGAAGAAATCCAAACAATGTGTGCACACACTTCTTTTTAGCTAGAGGAGGATGACAACAAGGAGGAGGTGAGAAGATGTGAGGGAAAACAACATGGAGACACCAAGGTCTGTGGAGAAGGAGGAGGTGTTGCACAGCAGAAAGGCCTTGCAAAGTGAGGGCCTTGCTCCCCTTGTAAAATCCTTGTTCACTTCTGTTACTTTGGCTAGCTAGAAAAGTATTCTGGGAATGACTCAGCTAAACTAGAGGTGAAAAACAACTTCCATAATTGTAAAACAATTATTAGAACCAAGAAGTGCTCACACTGTGGGGCTGGTGATGGGTTACACCTGAGGCCTGTTCCTATCGTGGTCTCTGATGGTTGCTGAAGCACATTTGTTGTGCCTCACAGGTATGTAAACTCGTAACAAGCTAGCAGTTTAAGAAGCCTGGATTTTTGCAATAAAGTCTCTTCCCCATACCATCATGGAGTCTGTGTGTACCTTTAAAAAACACCCCAAGCAGGTGCTCCAGGCGCCAGAGCCGACAATCCTCTGCAGGATGTAGTGGAAACCATGGTGGAGCAGGTTGTCCCCCTGCAGCCCATGGGGTCCATGGAGGTGCAGAGATCCACCCACAGCCCATGGGGAGGTGCCCACAGCAGAGCGGGTGGATGCCTGGAGGAAGCTGTGATGCAGTGGGAGTCCCGGTGGAGAGAGAGGCCTTGCTCCCAGGATGGAACAGCCTGGCCTCGGAATTCTGCACCCCGTGGACGAGGGACCACATGCCACAGCAGTTTTGGGAGGACTGTCTGGTCATGGGAGGAGGCTCACATTGCAGTAGATTTGGGCGCACTGCTGCTCCTGACATTTGGACCCACACTGGAGGAGTTTGCAGGGAGCTGTCTCCCATGGGAGGGACCCACGGCCACGCAGAGGATGACTCCTCTCCCTGAGCGGCAGCAGAAGATCTTGGTGATGAACTGACCAAAGCCCCACACCCTGTCCCTCTCTGCTGCGGCTGGGAAGGAGGGAGTGGGGTGAGCAGAGAAACAGTGTCTTTAAGGCTTCTTTTTACTTCCCATTACCTTCTTCTGACTCTGACAGCTTAGCAATAAATCACTTTGCAACTTGAAATTTCAGTCTGTTTTGCCCTCAGTGTTTCTAATCCTGGTTCCTTATCTCAAATCTGGAGCCCTTTGTGTGTGTTAATTTTCTTTTTCTTTCTTTTCCCCTTTTGTCTGCCCAGCTGCCCAGTGGCAGGGAAAAGCAGAGAGAGCAGATGTTTTAAGTGCCAGGCATTTGGCCACGGTCAAACCATGATAATAGTCTATCCTGGATGGATTTGGCTGTCCAAGATGATGCAGTAGGAAGCACTGCAGAATATAGTAATAGTTTTTATGTGCGTTGGACCTCTGGCACTGCCTGTATTGAATTTCTAAAGGTAAAAAGGGCTGTAACAAAGCAGGGGCACAGTTCCAGAGTGTGCTGGGCAGTCAAATAACCATTACCTCTACATTTCAAGCCGTGTTGCATGAGAAAGAACAGGTCTGTGTTGACTGGAGTGTACCTGTCAAGCTGGACGCTGTGCAAGCTGTGCTTTCTCTGTCTCTGAGATCCTTCCCCTGGCAGCAGACAGAAAGTTGCTCTTGCATGGGATGGGAGAGAGGAGCTCAGCTTTGTGACACATTGTAGCTGGGGTTTCTCCTTCGGGTGGAATCCTCTTTCCATGGTCACACAGGATGTTGGGAGGAGCTGTTGGTGTAGTTAAGGCAGAAACATGGAGAGAGAGGAGGAGGATCCACGGTGTTGAGGGTGTGGGGAGGACTTGAAGGGTGGGAGGCACTGAGGGGATGCTGCTGGGGATCCTCAGGTGAGGGTGTAGGATCAAGGGGGAACAGGACAGCTGCAGCTCTGCCTGCCCCTTACTTCTCCTTGGCTTTAGGAGATGCAAAATCATTTGGATATGGAGCAGAATCTGGAGGAAGATCCTTCTGGAGGACTTCTTAGCCTTTTGTCTGTACAAACAGCAGGGTCTGACATGTTAAGGGAAAATTATTCCAGTGAGACTTCCCTCTCCACAGCGTTTCTTCCAGGACCAGCTGTCCTTCCAGCTCTCTTTTCCTCCAGCATGCTCTGTCCCTCTCTCCAGCCTTCCCTCCTGCACCAACTGACTCACCAATTTCCTCTCTTCCAGCACGCTTTTGCTTGGCTTTGCAAAAAACATCCTCAGTGTCCTCTCTGGGAGGTGGAATGGAGAAGGGAATTTTTCCCAAAGGGCTGGAGGCACTGCCCACTTTCACTCCCCTCCTGAAATAAACAGAAGGATGCTGCTTATACTTAATTAATTAATTAAACAAGAAAATGGACAACTGGATACAAGAAATTGGCATAAGCCCAAAGTCTCAGCTGCAAAGCAGAGGAAGCTGTGTGCGCACAATGCACGGAGCTCCTTCAGTCACTCGAGGACCTCAGGAGGACAGGGGGTGCAAAGCACCACCAGAGTTCTTAAAGGGTGTGCCCGCACAGGATTGGTCCGTTTCTTGATTCTCAATGTGATTGGCTCATCTAGGGGCTTCTTAATTGGCTCGTTTGTACAGAGCATTCCTGTCCAATCATTTCTCCACAAGGCCATCTGGTTGGTTCATTCAGTCCACCAATCCCTTCTCGAGTTGATGACATCACGCCTGTGGACAGCTTCTAGAAAATTCCTGTTGCAAACCCCCATATTCATTATTGCCACCTAGTGTTCTTACAGAGGCATTACACCCGTGCATGATGCGCAATAACTTCAATGACTCTAAGTAGCAACTAAAGCAATTAGCCAAACTCAGCCCCTATGCAACTCAACTAATTTGTAAACTATGGAACACAGAACTGGCCTACTAACGCCAACCCGTTTATAACACTCCTGCTTCAGAACTTAACTCATTCTGCATTAGAAAACTTCATGGAGTTCTGAAATTATTGGGGGGCGTGGACGGGGAGAAGTTGAAGGTGTGAGTGTGTGTTGTGGTTTTGTTTAGCCCAGAACATCAGCAATGTGTCCTTAGCATCTAAGAGAAATTTCAAGCCTTCAAAAGCTGTTGTGGCAGGCCAGAAGAAATGTCTAAAGGGCGGGGAGTGACACAAAAATTGCTCCTGTGTGTCCTGTGTGAAGCTTCTGCAAGTTTTTCACCATGTCCAGTAGAGCCAGTCTCTGATGGCTCTGAAGATGATGGACATGCTGCTTGCCAAGTTTGGACCAATGTGAGATGTTAGTTACATTAGTGAGTTTCACATATGTGAAATCATATTTAAGAAGAAATCAAAACAGAGTAGTCACACACTTCTTTTTTGCTAGAGGAGGAGGAGGTGAAAATATCTGAGTGGAAAACAACATGGAGACACCAAGGTCAATGGAGACGGTGGAAGAGGAGGTGCTCCATGGCCAGAGCTGAAAACCCTCTGCCAGCTGTAGTGAAGAGCACAGGGGAAGCAGATGGTCCCCCTGCAGCCCATGGAGTCCACAGGGATGCAGAAATCCACCCACAGCCCGAGGACAAGTGCCCACAGCAGAGGAGCATTTGGATACCTGGAGGAAGCTGTGATCCAGTGGGAGTCTCCTATAGAGAGTTAAAGCTACAAAGGCCTTGCAAGAGAGAGAAAGGCCTTTCTCCTGGGATGGAAGCTGCCTTGCCTTGGCTTGGAAGTCTGCATCCTGTGAACAAGGACTCATGTGGCAGCAGAAATTTGGGCAGGTGCTGCTTGTGAGAGGACCCACACCAGAGAAGTTTCCAGAGGACTGTCTCTCATGGGAGGGACTCCATGGCTAAGAAGAGGACCCCTCTCCCTGATGGACTGACCAGACAAAAACACCCCTAACCCTGCTCCCTGCCCGTGCTGCTTGTTGGAAGGAGGGATGGGATGAGCAGAGAAACAGTGTTTGTAGCAGAAGAATTGTGGTGATGAATGGACTAAGAAAAAACTTCATGCCCTGCCCACTACCTGAGCTGTTGGCTGGAAGGAGGGAGGGGGGTGAGCAGAGAAATGGTGTCTCTTAAGAGGGAGGGGGCTGAGTGAAGGAACCGTGTCTGAAGAGCATATTTTTACTTCTCATTTATCCTCTGACTCTCTTAGCTTAATAAATCACTTTGCAACTTTAAGTTGTCAGTCTGTTCTGCCTTTGGTGCATCTCTTCTACCACTGCCTTATCTCAGCTCATCAGTCCAGTGTGTGTTTAACAGGTTTTTTCCCCTCTCCTCCTGCAGAGCTGCAGCAGGGAAGAGCAGAGAGAGCAAACATCGCAGGTGCCTGGCATTTAGCCAGGGTCAAAGCAAGACAGTGTGCAATTGCTTTTAAATCCGCTTTCCTGTTTATTGATAATTGTTGTAGCATATCAGAGCCTGACAGAGAACCTTGGTGCCCTTGTTAGAGACAGAGCACTTGTAACTCATTATCTTCCCATCCCCAGCCACCTCCAGCAATTCTTTGACAGAAGGCAGTGACCAAGGCAAGGACAAAGCCTGACACTCGGGGTTGTTACCCGACATGAAGCCTACGAAATGTCCCTTGCAAGGAAATCAGCCTGTCACTCCCTGGTAGAGCATGAAGCAGGTGCTCTGTGTTTGCACACCTAGAGCACAACAGCTCAAATTAAAAATCCAATAACTCCAAAATTCTTCAGTTCCCAGGGCTGCACTGTGAGAATTCCTGACGTTGTACTTGGGAAATACCAGATCATTGAAACAGAGAGTGAAATTGGATTTTGCAGTGGGTTAAGGTGGTGAAATCCTGTCTCAGGAGCTGCAAGCGTGAACAAATAGTGGGAAGATGAACTAAAGGAACAGGTGTGCCTGGGGACAGATGACACTCAGCTTTCCCAAGGGTATACCAAGAGTGGCTTGGAGATGCCCCAAAGGGAAAATGACACCGAGATCTCCCCAGGGGAAAAGCAGAGTGACTGAGAGCTGTCCCAGGGTGAAGACAGCCACAAGAAAGAGCTGTGTCAAGGGAAGAGTGACAGTGACGAGGAGCTGTCTTTTGGGGAAGATTATAATGTCCAAGAAATGTCCCCATGGGAAGCAGAAGAGGACAAAGGGCTCTCCTGATGGGAAGAAGATGAGGATGCAGAGCTCTCCCAGGAGACAGATGACAGTTCCAATGAACTGTCCCAGTGGCAGGCAAACAGTGTCCAGATAGCTGCTGCTTGTAAGGAGGAAGCAGCTCCCTGGATCCCTCTGCAGCAGACAATGACAGAAATGATGGAGAAGATGGACAAGGAGAAGGGGACCCCCAATTCTCCTATCTTTCTTTCTTTGGCACACCAAAGAAGACTCCCACAATGGGAGAAGGAGTTGTTCTTGGTGGAGCTGCCCTGCAGGGCTCCAGCCCAGAGGAGAGGTGTGGGGGACGTCAGGTGTGGTTCCACCTGCAGGTTGGCTCTCCAAAGCCGTGTCAGGAGTGGGAAAACTGGAGTGAAAGCAGATAATCCAGAACCACATGTGATCTGTCTCCTCTCACTCACTGGACTTGGAGGAGGTTCTGGATAAGTGATGCACACGGCAAGCCTGTGAAATCAGGAGGAACTCTGGTTTTACTCCTCATGTATTGCAATGCTGCCTTGAAAAGCAGCGATGCTTTTATGCCTGTGTGCACACATAGGGCTGAAGCCACGTGTGAATCCTTCAGGAGTTCCACACCACTTCTGAAGCCTTGTACCCAGCTGTTGATTTTTCCCTGATGCTGCTCATTTTCCTTCCATGTTTCCAAAATAAAGCAGATGACAGGAAACAAGAAAGTAACAAGTTTGAAAACCAAACACAACCAGAGAAAAAACTGCAGATGAAAGGTCTTTTAATAGTTTAGTTTTTCTTTTATTAAATGTTTTGTGAGTAGCGATGTTGCTCCTAACTACCTCTACGAGTTTTGAACCACATGGATTCATAATTATTTCTTTTGAGCATTTGTTATGTATTTTGAACCCCAGGTACAACAGAGGAGTGCCATTGAAAGTGGTTTTCTATCCCAAACAGACTGAAAAACTCGTTTCTTTCTCGCAAAGAGACTGCACCCCGTGTGTTTGGTGTCCCATGGCCCAGCCCGGGTCTCGCTATCGCACAGGGGATTTAGGCACTGGGGCAGCCGTGTGGCGATGCTGCCGCAGCCCAGCCCAGCCCCTCGGGCCGTGTCCGAGTGCATCTGGAAGTGCATAGACACAATTTCCAGCCCCGTGTGTCTCTGTGCTTCATGTTTTTATTGCCTGTGCAGGCGGAGCGGGGCTGGCGGGAGCCGCGCTCCCCTCAGAGCTCCTGAGCAATGGCGGCAGCAACGGCGGCGCTGCTCCCTCAGCGCGGCATTGGCCCCGGCGGGCGGGGAGCCCTCGGCAGCGCCTTTGTGGCAGCAGGGACCGAGCCCCGGCGCCGGGCTGTGTCCCCGGGCCGCCGCAGAGCCGAGGGGAGACCCGGCGAGGAGCCCCGGTGCCATCGCCCCCAGCCCCGAAGCCCCTTTTCGATGCAGCCCGGGACTCGCCCCAGCCTCCCCCAAGAAGCTGCCGGGCCCGAGCTGTTGCTCAGCGCTGAGGGAGCAGCAGCGCCTGCAGGGCAGAGACTCTGTGGCCCTGGGCTTTTTCCGGCACTTTCTACTGGAAGGACATTCCCCAGCGGAGCCTGCCCACGGCGGCCGGACAGGCTGCCCGCGGGGCTGCGGAGGAGAGGCAGCGGCTGTGTGTGCTCCGCTCTGGCCAGCGCTGCTGACAGCGGGGAAGGGCACGGCAAAGCCCAGGGGATTGTTCTGGATGGGGTGGGAGCGGCTGGGGAGGCAGCGCTAAACTTGTCACCAAAACTACGGGGAAAACAAACACCCTCCAACACCATTTTTAATGTTGACAGTCAAGGCATTACTGTATTTTCTGGCCAGGATGTGCCACAGAAATCCTTTCGTCCACACATAGCCCAAGTGTGCAGAGAGAATCATTCCATGACACATGAATTGACAAATTTTTCCCCAAACTTTATACTGTCAAAATCCGTAGCATTTAATTGATTTAATGTTCATTGGTCCAAAGTTGCATCGTCTTTCCTATTTTTTTTTAATTGGATCTGGATTTCTTTGCCCTCAATGCTAATTAGGTCCTCACTCGTTGATTTCCTTCTCAGCGTTTTCTGGACTAGGTATCTCCAACCCTGCTAGGCGAAAACTTCTCGGTTGATGTTTGCTGATGGCCTTTGATGCTCTGCTGATGGTCTTTATCTTTTGGGTATCTCTTTGGGTCTGTTGAAATGTTGGGTATCTCCATTCTGTTGAAATGTTGAGCTCTTCAGGCCCCACCTGGTGGAGCAATGTCCTGGAAAGGAACTTAAAACACTTTTCCTTGGGGCAAAGGTGAAAAAACCACGTCATTAAGAATTTCTAAACCGGTATGTTTTCCAACAATTTGAGGATTTGGAGGGCTCTTCTTGTGACTTGGAAGAGTTGGTGGCTCAGGCATTACCCTGACCCAGGTGCAGCACTTAGCCCTGGCCTTGTGGAACCGCATGAGGTTCTCATGGTCTCACTTCTCCAGCTTGTCCAGATGCCTGTGCATGGCCCTGTCCTTCCATGGTGCCTCTGTCCTGCTCAGCTTCCCATGCCCTGCAAAGGCACCGAGGGAGTGCTTGGTGTCCCTGGGTGTCATTGCTAAAGGCACTGATGAGCCCTGGTGCCCAGGCAGAGCCCTGAGGAACACCCCTGGTCCTCAGCCTCCCACAGGACGTGGAGCCACTGCACACAAGGCCCTGACATGTCAGTCTGGTAATTCCTTCTGTCCTGGACAGCACAGCTGGCAAAGCCAGGGCTATGACATGTGGGGCTGAGGTTGTTGCATGGGAGCATGGCCAAAGCATCTCAGGGCTCTGAGCACTGCATGGGCCACAAGGCCACAAGTCCAGGGGCTGCTCCATACAAGTTCCTGTGTGCTCTGGTGTTGTTGGGTGCCTGCTGTGGCCCTTTGTGACACAGGCACTTTGTGTCAGGGCCCTTTTTAATGAGGGACAAGGTGGTGGCCAGAGACCATTGTGACATCAGAGAGCCCCAGCCTGGCTGAGGTTATAAAAAGGGCGCAGAGCCCTGGGGTGCCCAGTCCCAGGAGAGCTGCGTTCTGAGAAGGAAGCAGTTCCCTGGCTCCGTCTGCTATAGACGACATTCGCGATTCTTCAAAAGATGGAGAAGAAGGGTAACCCCAACTCCCAGCCCCGCCAAGGCCAACTGCTGAGCCTGCAGAGGAGGCCAAGAGCGAAGGACGAGGTAGGAAGGAGAGGCCAGTGGACGGACAGGGCCAGGATCTTTGCTCTGCCAAGGGAGCCGTCTCCGTCCCACGCCGCTTCCGCCTCCTCCTCCTGCTGCAAGCTGCCACCATTGCACCTGGGGCAGCCAAAGGTGGGCACCAGAAAGCTCAAAGAGCTCAAGGTGCCACAAGTGGAGCTCAGGGAGCTGCAGACAGCACCGCAGGGCAGCCAAAGGCGGGCCCTGTCCCTCTGTGGGGACAGGCTGCCACCACTGCCTGCCACGACTTTGCCACGGCTGGCAAGGCCGGCACGGCTGCCACCAGTGTCCTGCCTGGAGAGCCCCAGGGACCCTCAGAGCTGGGGCACAGAGCTGAGGAGTGTAGGGGAGAAGGGACCAGAGCCCAGAAGCCCCTATCCTCGGAAGATTTACACCCCTGTGCCCAGGGTGTTCTTGCCCCCGCTCAGGGTGACCCAGGAGGGCACAGCCTACATGTCCCCAAGCTGGCAGCAGACACCTCTGCCACCCATCCCCTCACGGGCTCAAGCCATGGAGAGCAGCCTCACGGGCACAGTGCTGGAGTCCGAAGGGGAATATGAAAACAAGCTGTCCAGAGGGGAATACAGCAGAGAGCAGGAGCTGTCCCAAATGGCAGAAGCCGTCAGGCTCCTTCAAGGGGACAGCAAGAGTGAAGAGGAGCTGTCCCTAGTGGAAGAGGCCATCGAGGTAATTCCTGGGGACAGCACCAGTGACCCAGAGCTGTCCCCAGTGGAGGAGGACATCAAGGTTGTTCAAGGGGACAGCAGAAGTGGTGAGGAGCTGTCCGAAGTGCAGGAGGCCATCGAGGACTTTCCAGGGGACAGCATGAGTGAAGAGGAGCTGTCCTCAGTGGAGAAGGACATCAAGATCATTCCAGGGGACAGCACAAGTGACCCAGAGCTGTCCCCAGTGGAAGAGGACATCGATGTCATTCCAGAGGACAGCAAAAGTGAAGAGGAGCTGTCAGAAGTGGAAGAGGACATCATGGTCATTCAAGGGGACAGCAGCAGTGAGCCAGAGGTCTCCCCCATGGAGGAGGACATCAAGACCATTCCAGGGGACAGCACGAGTGGTGAGGAGCTGTCCGAAGTGGAAGAAGCCATCGAAGACTTTCTGGGGGACAGCAAGAGTGAAGAGGAGCTGTCCTCAGTGGAAGAGGACATCGAGGTCGTTCCACAGGACAGCACCAGTGACTCAGAGATGTTGCCAGTGGAAGAGGACATCGAGGTTGTTCCAGGGGACAGAAACAGCGACGAGGAGTTGTCCTCAGTGGAAGAGGACATCGAGCTCTCTCCTGGGGACAGCACAAGCGATGAGGAGCTGTCCCCAGTGGAAAAGAACAATGAGCTCTCCCAGGGGGACAAGACGAGTTACAAGGAGCTCTTCCAGAGTGAAGAGACCCACACAGAAGAGCTGTCCCAAGGGGAGAGTGACAGTCGCAACAAGCTATCCCAAGGGGATAGTGATAAGGAACTTTCCCCAGAAGACAGCAAACATGACACAGAGCTGTCTTTTGGGGAAGACTATAATGTGCAGGACATGTCCCCATGTGAAGGAGAACAGTTCTCCCAGTGGGAAGTAACTGAGGACGAAGAGCTCTCCCACTGGGAAGATGAGGATGAAGAGCTGATGAGGAGGGCCCTGCTTGGTGGTATGGACAGAGATCAAAGCTCGTCAAGCGATGTGCTGGAATGGGAGAAAATTTCCAGGCATCAGAAGGTGCTGGAATGGCTGGAAGCCAATTTCTCTGACAAATATGGGGCCGAGGAAGACAAAGAAGATGACAGATCCCAAGGACTGTCCCATCAGGACTGGTCCACGGAGAAGGTGGAGGCACCATGGCAAGCCACGTTGGACTCCACGTCATCTGTCAGCTCCAATGTCAGGGACAATGTGCTTTCCAAATGGAAGCACCACAGAGCCCAAGAGCTGTCCCAGGGGGAAGATGCCATCCAGGACAAGATCTGGATAAAACCCTGGGCCTTGGTGGATGATGATGACCCCCTGGAAGGACCCAGCTGGGCCTATCCCAGCACCTCTCCTGGCCTGCAGAATCCCTTGCATGCCGAGCAGGCAGCTGGATTCCTGGCCAGAGCTGCTGAGGTGGAGGAGACCTCCAAGTCCGTCTCTGCAGAGAAGGACAAGGCAGCAGATTCTTCTGTTCCCATGGAGGACACAACATCCCTAGGGACAGAGAGTCTGCTTGCTCTCCTATACAATACCCTGGGCAGCAGCCAGCCTCCGCTGCACATGGAGCAGAAGATGATCAGGGAGACCCTGAGCAAGGTTTGGCTGGAGGCCCAGGCACTGGCACTTCTCCAGGAGGAAAGGGCTATCCTGGAGCAGCAGTCCATTGCTGCACGAAGGGTGCCTGCCCAGCACAGCCTCTCCAGGCCCTTGCCTGCCCAACAGGGATCCCAGGCCCTCCATGAGCAGCCAGCTGCCCCCAAGAAACGTCCCTCCCGCTTCAGGCGGGCGCTGCGGGCGCTGCGCAGGCTGTTCCGGTGTCCCTGCCTGAGGCCTCAGCCGGAAGAGTAAAACAGACAGGGCACCAACAGCAGGGATTGCTCCCAGAGCCTCCCTCCCTGCAGGACTGCGGCACAGACGGGGCTGCCAACACCAATGGGAGTTGGTGGAAGGAAGAGGAAGATGAGAACAAAGATGATGAGGAAGAAGAGCATGAAGAAAGTTAAGAAGGTGAAGGAGACAGTGAGGGTGAAGAAGACAAAGTCGTTGATGCAGACGGAGAAGACGAAGAGGATGTGGAAGAAGAATATTTTAAAAATACATTGTGGAAGAATAGTAGTAGGAATTTACAACATACATAGAAGTAGACGAAGAGTTTTAGGAATGAGAATAGGAGTAGGAATTAAGTAGGCATAGAAGAAGAGTAATAGGAATAAGAATTTGAATTTAAAAATCCATTGAATAAGAAGACGAGTAATAGGAATAGGAATTTGAATTTAACAATACTTCGAAAAAGAAGAGGAATAAGAATAAGAATATGAATTTATAAATACATAGAAGAATTTCAAAATATATAGAAGAAGAAAAGAAGAGTAGTAAGAAGAAATAAATGAGAATTAGAAGAATACTTTAAAAAGACTTGAAAAAGTCTTGCTTTTGAATTACTTGAAAAAGATCTGCTCCAATGGGAGGAGGACAAAGAGCTGTCCCAAGGGGGAGATGACCGTAAGAAAAAGGAGGCCTCATAGGAAAATGACAACGAGCTGTCCCACAGGGAAAACAGCAGTGAACAGGAGCTGTCCCCAATGACAGAAGACATTGAGCTCTTTTGAGGGGACAGCAAGAGTGGCCAAGAGCTGTCCGAAGAGCAAGATGACAGCGAGCTCTTTCCACAGGACAGCACAAGTGAAGAGGAGTTGTCCTCAGTTGAAGAGGCCACCAAGTTGGTCCCAAGGGACAGCACAACAGACCAGCAGCTGTCCAAAGCTGACAAGGCCATCAAGCTCTGCCCAGGCATTAGCACAAGTGTTGAGAAGCTGTCCCCAGTGGAAGATGACACTGAACTCTCCCAAGGGGATAACAAGGGTTACAAGTCCCAGGTGAAGACACCCACAAAGAAGAGCTGTCCCAAGAGGAGAGTGAGAATGACAAAGAGCTGTCCCAAGGGGGCAACAATGAGGGTAAGAAACTTTCCCCAGAAGATGGCAAGCGTGACACAGAGCTGTCTTTTGGGGAACACTATAATGCCCAGGATATGTCCCCATGGGAAGAAGACAACAGGAAACAGCTCTCCCAATGGGAAAAAAATGAGGAAGAAGAACTCTCCCATTGGGAAGAACATGAGAATGAAAAGCTGACGAGGAGGGCCCTTCTCAGTAGTGTGGAGAGAGATCAAAGCTTGTCAACCAAACTGCAGGAATGGCAGGAAATTTCAAGGAGTCAGAAGGTGCTGGAGTGTCTGGAAGTTAATTATCCCAACAATTATGGTGCTGAGAAGGAGGCAGAGGAGAAGGATGACACCTACCAAGGACTGTCCTAAGAGAAATGGGGTAATGACCAAGCAGGGGCCCAAAGTGTTGAGGAGCTGTCCAAGTGGAAGAGGATAATGAATTCTCCTGAGGGAATAACAAGGAATACAAGAAGAAGTCCCAGGGTGAAGAGAAATATGAAAAAGAGCTGTCCCAAGGAGAGAGCAAGAGTGACAAGAGGCAGGCACTGTCAGCACTGCACAGGCTGTTCCAGTGTCCCTGCCTGGTGCCACAGCCTCAGGAGTAGCATCTGTACCAGTGCCAGGGTGGCTAGAGGTGAAGACAGAGCAGCACTTGGGCAGGACCAACATCCTAGTTGTGGCTCCTGCAGATCAGCACCACCCATCACAGCAAGTTCAAGAATAAGGCCAAGAAGTGGCTGTGGACTGCAGAGGGGATCAAAAGCACCAAAGACCCCCAAGGTCACCAACCCTTTTCCAGAAGGGTCAGAAAGATCAGCCTTTGAAAGAGAATCAATTTGCATAGAGGTGAGGAACCCATTTCAGTGTGGGGAGCCCAATCCATAAAAGGGCACCCCCACCAAGCCCATGACCGTGGACATCCCAAGACCTGCATTGTTGCTGGAATCAGGAGTGACATCCCCTCATCTGGATCATTGCTGGAACCAGGAATGACATTTCCTCAGCCGGAACCACGCTGGAACCAGGAGGGACATCCCATCATCTGGAACAAGGCTTGAAGCAGGAGTGACATCACATCATCTGGATAAAAACCAGAACCATGATGGGACAGGGAGTGATGATTTCTTTCTTTCTTTCTTTCTTTCTTTCTTTCTTTCTTTCTTTCTTTCTTTCTTTCTTCCTTCCTTCCTTCCTTCCTTCCTTCCTTCCTTCCTTCCTTCCTTCCTTCCTTCCTTCCTCTCTCTCTCCTCTCTCTCTCTCTCTGTCTGTCTTCCTTTCTCCCTCTTTTTCTCCCTTCCCTTCCCTTCCCTTCCCTTCCCTTCCCTTCCCTTCCCTTCCCTTCCCTTCCCTTCCCTTCCCTTCCCTTCCCTTCCCTTCCCTTCCCTTCCCCGCCCCGCTCTTGCCCTTGCCCTTGCCCTTGCCTTTGCCTTTGCCTTTGCCTTTGCCTTTGCCTTTGCCTTTGCCTTTGCCTTTGCCTTTGCCTTGCCCTCTCTCTCTGTTTCTTTCTCTCTTTCTCCCTCTTTCTCTCTCTTTCTCTTTTTCATTCCTCAGTCCTAGCCTTGTCTTGCCTTGCCTTGCCTTGCCTTGCCCTGCCTTGCCTTGCCTTGCCTTGCCCTGCCCTGCCCTGCTCTTGCCCTTGCCTCTGCCTTTGCCTTTGCTCTTGCCCTCTCTCTTTCTCTCTTTCTTTCTCTCTTTCTCCCTCTTTCTCTCTCTTTCTCTTTTTCATTCCCCAGTTCTTCCTTTCCTTTCCTTTCCTTTCCTTTCCTTTCCTTTCCTTTCCTTTCCTTTCCTTTCCTTTCCTTTCCTTTCCTTTCCTTTCCTTTCCTTTCCTTTCCTTTCCTTTCCTCTCCTCTCCTCTCCTCTCCTCTCCTCTCCTCTCCTCTCCTCTCCTCTCCTCTCCTCTCCTTTCCTTTCCTTTCCTTTCCTTTCCTTTCCTTTCCTTTCCTTTCCTTTCCTTTCCTTTCCTTTCCTTTCCTTTCCTTTCCTTTCCTTTCCTTTCCTTTCCTTTCCTTTCCTTTCCTTTCCTTTCCCTTCCTTCCCCTTCCCTTTCCCTTTCCTTTCCTTTCCTTTCCTTTCCTTTCCTTTCCTTTCCTTTCCTTTCCTTTCCTTTCCTTTCCTTTCCTTTCCTTTCCTTTCCTTTCCTTTCCTTTCCTTTCCTGTCCTTTCCTTTCCTTTCCTTTCCTTTCCTGCCCTTTCCTTTCCTGCCCTTTCCTGCCCTTTCCTGCCCTTTCCTGCCCTTTCCTTTCCTGCCCTTTCCTGCCCTTTCCTTTCCTGCCCTTTCCTGCCCTTTCCTTTCCTGCCCTGCCCTTTCCTGCCCTTTCCTGCCCTGCCCTGCCCTGCCCTGCCCTCCCCTCCCCTCCCCTCCCCTCCCTTCCCCTCCCCTCCTCTCCCCTCCCTCCCTTCCCCTCCCCTCCCTTCCCCTCGCCCCGCTCCCCTCCATCTTGCTTTCTCTTTCTCGCTTTCTTGCTTTCTCGAATTCTTTCTGTCTTTCTTTCTGTCTTTCCCTCTTTCCTTCTTTCCCAATTTCCCTCTTTCTCCCTTTCTCTCTTTCTCTGTTTCTCTCTTTCTTTCTTTCTCTCTTTTCCTTTTCCCTTCTCTCCCTCCTCCCCTCTTTAATCCATCTCTCTTTTTTTTCTCTCTTCCCTTTGCCCTTTCCCTTTGGCATAAACTCACTGCCATCTGCTTTTATTCTAGGTCACACACTAACCTGGCACTTCAGCACTAATAAGGAAAAATATCTAAAAATTAGGGTATTAATAAAAAGAATTGCAAGTCTTTAACAAATGGTCCTGATTTTTTGTCGATAAAAGCTCGAGGTTTATTGTTCCTTTTGTCCCTCAGCATTTGCCATTCTCGGGTCCTTCCTTCCCCTTTATGGGTGACTGATCACAACACATTCACAAAAGATGCTGCTTTCTCCAGTTGTGCTCATCTGGGCCTGCTCCACCTCAGGAGCAAGGCAGCTGCTGGCAGCAGAAATCACCATGGCATCATGGAAGGTGCTGTGCTGGGAGGGACCCACAGGATCATCCAGTCCCACCCCTGGCCCTGCACAGACACCCCAACAATCCCAGCATGGGCATCCCTGGCAGCACTGTCCAAATGCCCTGGAGCTCTGGCAGCCTCAGGCTGTGCCCATTCCCTGGGGAGCCTGGGCAGTGCCAGCACCCTCTGGGGGAAGAACCCTTCCCTGATCTCCAGCCTGAGCCTGCCCTGGCCCAGCTCCAGCTGCTCCCTGGGCGCTGTCCCTGCTCACCAGAGACAAGGAAAGACTGGCAACATTGCAGCTTGCCAGATGTTAACCAGAGGAATACACCGTTGTGTTAGTTTTGTTTAGCCCAGTTTTCCTGGTGGGTGGGGAGGGACACAAAGCTGGATCCTGTGTGTCCTGTGAGAAGCTTCTGCAAGTTTTCACCATGTCCAGCAGAGCCAATCTCAGATGGCTCTCCAAATGATGGACATGCTGCTGGCCAAGCCTGGGCCAGTGAGAGATGTTGGTTATGTCTCTGTGATAACATATTTAAGAAGAAATCCAAACAATGTGTGCACACACTTCTTTTTAGCTAGAGGAGGACGACAACGAGGAGGAGGTGAGAAGATGTGAGAGAAAACAACATGGAGACACCAAGGTCTGTGGAGAAGGAGGAGGTGTTGCACAGCAGAAAGGCCTTGCAAAGTGAGGGCCTTGCTCCCCTTGTAAAATCCTTGTTCACTTCTGTTACTTTGGCTAGCTAGAAAAGTATTCTGGGAATGACTCAGCTAAACTAGAGGTGAAAAACAACTTCCATAATTGTAAAACAATTATTAGAACCAAGAAGTGCTCACACTGTGGGGCTGGTGATGGGTTACACCTGAGGCCTGTTCCTATCGTGGTCTCTGATCGTTGCTGAAGCACATTTGTTGTGCCTCACAGGTATGTAAACTCGTAACAAGCTAGCAGTGTAAGAAGCCTGGATTTTTGCAATAAAGTCTCTTCCCCATACCATCATGGAGTCTGCGTGTACCTTTAAAAAACACCCCAAGCATCTGCTCCAGGCGCCAGAGCCGACAATCCTCTGCAGGATGCAGTGAAAACCATGGTGGAGCAGGTTGTCCCCCTGCAGCCCATGGGGTCCATGGAGGTGCAGAGATCCACCCACAGCCCATGGGGAGGTGCCCACAGCAGAGCGGGTGGATGCCTGGAGGAAGCTGTGATGCAGTGGGAGTCCTGGTGGAGAGAGAGGCCTTGCTCCCAGGATGGAACAGCCTGGCCTCGGAATTCTGCACCCGTGGACGCTGGGCATCCTCTGGTGACTTTGGAGGATCAAGGGGGAACAGGACAGCTGCAGCTCTGCCTGCCTCTTTTACTCTTTTCTCCTTGGCTTTTGGAGATCCAAAGTCATTTGGATATGGAGCAGAATCTGGAGGAAAATTCTTCTGGAGGACTTCTTAGCCTTTTGTCGGGACAAACAGCAGGGTCTGACATGTTAAGGGAAAATGATTCCAGTGAGACTTCCCTCTCCACAGCATTTCCTCCAGGACCAGCTCTCCTTCCAGCTCTCTTTTCCTCCAGCATGCTCTGTCCCTCTCTCCAGCCTTCCCTCCTGCACCAACTGACACACCAATTTCCTCTCTTCCAGCACGCTTCTGCTTGGCTTTGCAAAAAACATCCTCAGTGTCCTCTCTGGGAGGTGGAATGGAGAAGGGAATTTTTCACAAAGTGCTGGAGGCACTGCCCCAAAAGAGGCACTTTGCAGGGGGGAGGTTGGTTGTGTGTGTGCAATTGCTTTTAAACCCACTTTCCTTTTCATTAATAACTGTTGCAGCATGTTGGAGCCTGGCAGAGAATGTTGGTGCCTTTGTTAGAGACAGAGCACTTGTAACTCATTATCTTCCTCTTCCCAGCCACCTCCAGCAATTCTTTGTCAGGCAGTGACCAAGGCAAGGACAAAGCCTGACACACAATGTTGTTACCCAACATAAAGTCTTTTGCAAGGAAATCAGCCTGTCACTCCCTGGTAGAGCATGAAGCAGGTGCTCTGTGTTTGTACACCTTGAGCACAACAACTCAAATTTAAAATCCAGTAACTCCCAAAATTTTTCAGTTCCCAGGGCTGCACTGTGAGAATTCCTGAGGTTGTATTTGGGCAATTCCAGAGAAATGAAATAGAGAGAGTGACACTGGATTTTGCAGTGGGTTAAGGTGGTGGAATCCTGTCTCAGGAGATGCAAGCATGATTCCTGATGTATCACAGTTCTATGAATATCTTGCCTGCACCGTGATCCCTCAGTGTCACCATTTAGCTCCCATTTGCCTCTGGAAGCTGCACAATGAATTCAGCCCAGGGGTTGTGATTCCTCAGGAGAACACAGTGGAACTTGCTGGTGTCTGTGGTGTCTTGAATTTAGGATTTCTCTCCTGGGTAAGGCCTGGTTGCTCCATTAGCACCTCCCTTAAAGGTCACGCTCTGGGCTGGATTTTTCTCTCTGACATTTGTCCACATTCAGAACAGAGGGAGAAATGAGGTTTGCAGATGGGACCTATGACATCATTTCTGAAATAAACCAAAATGAATCTGCCAGGAAATATGGCTGAAGAACTGCTTGAAATGTCAGTGTTCCAGTGAGATGAACAGTTGTCTTTTTATTGAATGTGCTGCTCTGTTGAACCATCGTCTTAGCAATTGTCAGAGTATAATGTCTGTCCTGAAATCTGCCTTTGCCGTTATTTTACTCAACAGTTTAATTAGATAATGTTGAATTCACCTTGACATTTATGCCTAGCTACAGCCTTTGAGGTCACAAGGTGATGGTTTCATTAGAGGAACCCAGCGAAAGTGGAAGGAATATGGGGGCTGAGAGGGAAAAAGAAACCCTTTTGTTGAAACACAAATTTCTACTGTTAGGCAGATTTGCGCAATTACAGTTCTGGCACTGTGTTGGTGAGAGTGGTGTGGGTATAAATACCAGCCAAGCTCTTCTCTCACTAGAAATTCCCTTTTTTGCAAAATGGCTTAGGCATGGTCTCTGCTGAAGCCCCCTGTCTCTTCTTACCTGAGGACCATGATCAGGGCCATGCTGTTCTGCCAGGTCCCATCCAATCATTTGAGCAACTTGCACACCCAGATTTCATGTTACAGCCCCCCCATTTTGCTCTGGCAAAGGAGACCAGTAGCAGCACAACCCGGGGGGAGGTGATGCTGGATATAGCAATTATCCTTCAAACATTCCCCTTCCTTAGATAGCTGCGTAGTACTGTTGTGTGCAGCAGTGTCTGTACCCACGCTTAGAGGTCATGCATATTTTGCACTGTAGTTATTTGGTGATCAAAGGTATTGCTGACGTTTTGAACAAGGACTGGAATTTGCTATATATAATTAACAGTAGGGGGTGGTGCTCTTTTGGATAATGGGATCTTTAGATGCTGGAGGTTAAAAGAGAGTGGAAAAGGGATGCACATATGATCTTTCATGTAAAGCAGTCTGGTGATAATGCCCAGCTCACGCTGCCTTCGCTTGCCCTTTGATGATCAGACCATGCATCAGATGTGAAAGGAATGACTGACACTCCTGGGACAACACATGGTGTCTAACAAGCTCACTGGGGCTCATCACTCCCAGTTCTGACATTTCAATTTGAGCCCCTCAGCTTCTGGCAGTTGGATTCACCCTTTTGTTTGCCCACAGCTGTGTGTCATTGAAAACTGACCATCTCCAAGTCACATCCAGAAGGCAGGGACAGTTCTTCCCATGTGTCACAAACCTCTCTAACTGGTGTCTGTGGTCATACCTGTCCCCCATCACTTTCCACTGCTGACTGCCATCCTACTCCAGGATTTGGTTTGCAAGGCCAGCGCCTGTCACCTCTGCATTCACATCTCATACACATTCACCATGAGGAAGCAGAGGCAGAGGAATTAGTATTTGCCTGAGCAGCCACAGTAACTCCTGTTGCTGTGCTCTCTGTCAGGCCTTGGGGATTCCCTGTGCATCCTCGAGCTGCTGTGTGTGGCATCTGCTGCAGATAAACTGGATGGAGTGGAACAGATGGGCTGAACTCTGTTCTTGGAAAGGACTTCCCCTCCTTTCCATGGGACCCTGGCAGACATTGCTGTGCATGGGAGCCAATCCAATCTATCCCAGAGAATGACTGTGGGACTGTGTGCAGCTGCTACTGACCCTGAATCCTTACACAGCAAAGATGCTCTCAACCCCTTCATGACTTCTACCAGAACAATGGCTCAGCCAGGTTTATGTGAACAGCACAGACATGCTGCTGGCTGACTGGATATGCAGCTGTTTAATAAAATAAGAACTGTAATATGAGGTAAGAACAGTTTTGTTGCTCCCTTGCAGTCACAAGAGACTGTGAGTGAACCTTCCTAAAACCCCATGTTAATGGAGGAGGGACAGAGTTTCTTTGAAAATACTAAATACCATTCCCAAACTTTGGATCCCCTGTTGTTTTGAGATTTAGGATTTGGGGATTTCCTGTCTTTAAAAAGCAAGCATATTTGGTATTTACACAAATATCACAATATTTACACAAATACACTGGTATTTGTTCAGTGACCTAAGAGCTATAGATGCAAATAAGTCCTAGGTTTAGTCATCATTTTGGTGGCTCTGGCTCTGTACATCAACAGCTCTACTCAAGTTAAGAAACTACTCCATTTAGTTTGTGGCATTTTAATATTTGAAGAGTTTTTAGCTTTTGAATAATGGCTTTTGCAACAGATGTGATGTGTCACATTTTCAGGATTTCAGTGAGTCTCATGCCCTTTCCCTTCCCAAGTTGCTCAGCCACCAAACCCTGATGACACATGGTGCAAATAATTGTTTCAGCTAGGCTGAGTATTCCAAGCATGGCATTCCATATCCAGTTCACTTTTCAATGGTTTATTTGTAATTTCTGCTAAACCACAGTTAAAGTTATCCAGCATTTGGCCACTAGATCAGTAACAGATGACCCTTGCCAACAGCACAGTTTGTTTTGAAGGCCAGTATGACTAGAAAACTGAGAATAAATTGATAGGTTAAGAGGTTGTCTGTGGGAACTGATGCCCATCCTTTGTCCAAATGTCAACTTCCAGAGTGCAGTGCTGTCATCTGGCTGACCTTCTCCTGTGTTCCCCTGCTGCCCATGGCCTAAAGTAAAAGCACCTCTCTGTAGTCAGAGCTGAGTCGGAAAAAGAAAAAACTCTCAAAAACATCCTTTCAGAAAAAAAGAAAGGCTTCTTAAAAATAAGTCCTCGTGCTTTTGCCTTTGTCACAGCCCACACTGCAGTACCAGCACCATCCAGCAACCCAGGATATTTTGTACTTCTGCTTCCAAATTCAATCCAGCCTGGTTAGTCCTGTCCTCGCTGCAAATCAGGAGCACTGGCCTGCCCTTGGATTATTTCTCGGGAGTCTTCCCCAACAGCAGCACTCCCTCGTCCCCTGTCTGCTGTGACCCTTGTCCCTAGGAGTTGCACTCCTCGCAGTGGCAGGAGAGGATGTAGCGGTAGGTGGCCGTGAGCCGCATGCCCCCCGAGCACCGCAGCCTCATGGCCTTCAGCTTGGAGGTCTGGGGCCGGCAGCAGTGGCAGGTGGAGCGGAAGGGCTGCTTCAGGACCGTGCTGAAGGAAACCATGGGCTCCGAGCGCGAGGTCTGGCTGCAGCGGCCTTCGCAGCGAGCCAGCAGCACCATCTGCGAAGGAAAACACACGGGTTAGCAAACCTGTCCCCAGCACACAGCTGACACCAGTGGGTGCCTCCTTCCAGCCTGGCTGGGGTTTTGTCACTGCATCCCAGCCCCACAGTGTGCTTTGCCCCTGGGCTGTGTCTGAGGGAGTGGAGGAGATAACACGGGCGGGAGGAAAAGCAAGGCTCCTCCTGGAGTCCCTGGCACTGACACCAGCAAGGACTGCAGGACCTGGACTGACCTCAGGGCTCCAAATGATCACAGCCAGCCCTGCTCTCCAGACACTGTGACTGTAACTGTGACTTCCTGACCCCAGATCCGTGGCAGCCAAGCCCTTAAATCATCAGCCAGACTGATACTTTGGTTGGGTATTTACCAGTGTTTTGAGTATATACACTAGTGATCGGCAGAACAGAACTGGTTCTCAGGGATAGCAAAATGTCTGAAGTTCTTACATATATGAACATGTAAGCTAGAAACATAAAGAAGATTCTCAGTTTATTTCTTTAAAGAAGTGTGTTTCTAGCTCACTCCTTTGAAAAATATCACCTTGAACATTTGCAATTATGTGTGTATCTTCAAATAATTTCATCAGTTGTATCTGTATGAAATGCACTGCATAGCACAAGGCAGTGAAAATGTAAAATTTGAATTGGTTGCCAAACATGAGGGTTCCCTAGTGATATTTTCCAAAAGCAGTGCAGGGTCCATGTTTCTTCTTCTGAGTTCATCCTCTGAGCTGTGACCAGAACAAGGTAACCTGCACAACAAGAGGCACTAAGGAGGGAAAATCTGTGGGCAGTCACCTACTCCCCAATAGCCCATTGTTGAGCAGAGGAGATGGATAGAGCATTAAGCACTATATAAATCTTGGAAAGGACCCTCTAGAGCTCAGCAAATGATGTGTTAGAAGCAGCTGTTACCACCTTGATAACGGGTGTTGTACAAGTTTGAACAGACTCTGATACTTTCATGGGGACGGAAATATTAAATCCATGTCAGCTAATTTTGCTTAACCAACATGAACTTCAATATCAGCTTATTATATCATCTAAAGTAGGCAGTAAAACAGTTGTAAGTCTTTCCTATAACCAAGGGAGAACATTACATTCTAACCATGCTGCACATGTCTTGTGTTTTCCAGACAATCAGAAAGAGCAACTGCAAATGTGACAGCAAATAATTTACAATGTTAAACATTTTTGGGCTTCTTTTTCTACACAACTGGCTGCAAATCTCCAAGGCATGCAAGCAGGTACATCAAATGTTTCATTTTCTCTTTAGCTAGTCATAAGGAAAGATGAGATAAAATAGAGAGAGAATATTCCTGAAATCAAGCAGGAAATGCCAGCACTGTCTGTGTCCATGGGAAAGGCACTGGTCCTCCATTGTAAAGTGATTCAAAATTACACTTTCAAGAGCACTTGCATGCTAAATGTTTTGCTTGAAAATTTATAAATGTATTAATCTATTAACAACTACACTTCCAGTCAACACAGGTCACAAGCAAGATGTCTTCACGAGCTGATGATCTGTGCTTGGCACTGTCCTGTTTCTTAGTTAAATTAAGAGATGAGTTCTCCTTGCTCTCTGACAAATTTGCCATCCTTTAAAATTTGTAGCACAAATTTATGGTCTCCTTCCTGTGGTACTGCATATTCATACATAAACTAACTTCAGCTGTTTGTACTAACACGGTGGGAAGGAAATTTCAGTGTATTGTTGAGTCACACCTGAGCTTTGGAACTATCAGCTACACCAAGCTCCTTAATGGCAAAGTTTTCAGTGAATAGAGAACATAAAAAGTACAATCACTGCAGTGCTGGCACCCCATTACTCACAGATTAAGATCTGCTTTTTTCTGCTTGGTAAAGAAATTTTTTCAGAAATGTCAGTAAAAATAAAACAAGCCCTCGAGAAACTGGCAGGACTAGAGAAGAGTTGTCCAGGGTAATTATAGGGTAGGATTATCTGATGTGCCAATATCTGTGTCTCAATATATTTCTCATAAACAGCTGGCTTCCTAATGCAAACCCAGCCAATATTTAGTCAATGTGCCACTGTATTTATGATTTGTAACTTATAACTTCTAAGCCTTGCCTAAAATACTTGGTTTAGTCTGTGGAGGCTCCAATTTTAATCTGCAATTTTGCTGGCTACTTAGTTTTTCATACGATTAAGGTCAGTATTTACATAATGTAAAATCACACCACATTGGTTTTATGCCTTGTTTTTGGATGAGTGTAAACTCTTACAAATGGCACAAAACCAAGGTTTATCAAGCTGAACTTTCAGGCTAAAAAAAATTTCAAATTTCCCATTTAAATAGCTTTCTAACCTTTTGAGCTACCTGAAGTCCTAACCAAAATTTACCTTCTTCTTCATAAATCCAGAACAGCACCAGTGAATCTTGGCAGGTGTGCAAATGAGCTGGAAATAGCATGCACTTTGAAAGCTTTGCTTTGCCTTTTAATCAATTGCACCAGCTGCTTATTGCTTCATGTGCTGTAGTGCAATAGAGATTATCACCTAAATAATTAGCAATGCCATGATGGCATAGCACAGTAATACACTGGGTGTGTATATATAGTAAAAACATGTGGGCACTTTATAACCTGACACCTCTTGGCTCCCCTTGTCCCCTGCACATGTGAGTTTGTGCATGTCACCTTGCCAGGCTGGATCCAGAAGCACAGTGTCCTGCAACAAGGGAACCACGTGGGTCTATGAGCAGCTAGGGATGAATATTATTATCATTATCATCATCATTATCATTATCATTATCCTTATCATTATCCTTATCATCATCATTATCATTATCATTATTGTTATTATTTAAAGTCAATGGTCTCCTAGGTACAAAAGAGAGCAACCTGAATCTGAGGCAATATTTGACTCTGATCATTTGGCTGTGTTCTGCAAACCCAGAAGCTGTGAACTGGTTTGTTATTAATGGTGTTTGTAGTCCTCTTTTCTGCACCTTCTGCAACAAGCTGAAGCCCGAAAGCAGATGGGCTGAGGTGCCTGAGAACAGATTTTCACACAGTCCTCGTGGCCTGGCTGCAAGCAGGCATTACTGAAAATCTCCTGAGCTACCTCAGGAGTAAATGTGTTCAAATATCTGCTAAATCTTTCTTCATCTGCTCAGTGTCTCTCTGGGCTGGATTCTTTAGAGCAAGGCTGTCAGTGGTAGCACACTTCTGGCACATCTGGACGAAGCACTTGTGACAGCCAAAACTGTAATTTAGGAGGCTCTGGCTGCAGCAGTGAGGGAACCCAGCACACTGATGGAGACCAGGGGGTCTCCGTGACAGAGGTCAGAGTAAATCCAATATAGTCAGGAAAGGTAATACCTCGTGAACTGATACAAACATTTCCTTGAAGACAAAGGAAAAAACTTTTTCTGGAACAAATGGCCTTCTTCCATCCCTCTCTTGTGTCTCTTTTGTACACTTTGTTGCTAAAAAGGACTATGTTTCCAAAGGATTTGGAATACTGTTTTCACCACCTGCCTGAGACTGCAAACAAAAGGGATTTTAATGATTAAATTATATTGGCTGGATGTTGAACAGAGCTACTTCCCGTGTGGGTACAATTGGCAGCCTCCACAGAGAAGCACAGTGGACATAATTCTTTTTCAACCAGGACAGACAGCAAACATAATATGTCTTGCAATTTCTGAAGGCGTTTTTAACTTCTGTAACTCTACGCTGCACCAAAAGGGAAAACATATGGAGTGAGAAAGGATATGTCAGTGAAACCAGTCTATCACCCCAAAAAAGGACCAAATCTCTGCTTGGACTGTCAGTCCAAGCTTCCACAATGGAAACTTGGTGGAAACAAGAGGGACCACAATTCCCACAGCTACTCCCGCAGAACTTTCCATTTTTTGTCTTGGTTACATTTTATCTCAATATATATACAAACAGACAGGA